>NC_141699.1:436102669-437352669 GCF_964263255.1 Lissotriton vulgaris | reverse complement strand
TCAGATATGGGAGTAGACAAAAGCTTGTATATAACAGAAGCTTTGGGAGTGGAGACAGGGAGAATTGTGTTCAAAGGGGTCAAGGATGCAAAAGAAATGGGGTCATCAGATATCTTTTTGGATAACAAGAATGACTATGGAACTTTTGATATTTGTGAGTATTGTGTAAATGTAAATGTACATTGATACTTGTATAGCACACTACTCACCCGCAAGGGTCTCAAGGCACTTGTACAAATACCGCTGTGGAACCCATCCTGGCTTTCCCTGTGAGGCGTCCACTCCTGGGCACCCCCAAGATGGAGGCCAAGCATCCTTAGCATTGTGGGGGCCATTTTGGAGATTAAGCTATTGCCCAGAGTTGCAGAGTGGGACTCCATGATTGGAATAGGGACCGAGGCGAGAATTATCAGGTCCATGGAATTTTGAGCTCAAGACCCGCCGAGGCGGGGAATTGAACCCTGGTCCCGGGCTAGACCTCTGCATTAGGGTCTGCCGCTCTAATCATTGAGCCACACTTCTCTTGTGGAAAGTAGGATACAGTTATAACGTTCTTGTAATGTAGTAAAGGGTATGACAGAGTTATGGGATATTAGTTGATGAACCTAAAAAATACCGTTTTCTTTCCAGTGTTCGAAGTAAAATGATTTGTGTCAAAACTTAAAGAATTTATTACACCAAATAGCAGAGATAAGGTATGCTTGCTGAAAGGTTGTACTATCTGTAAACAATGAATGCATCAAGTGTTGGGAATATTTTAAGATGGGGTATTGAGAAATGAAGGTACAGTTGGACATAGAGCAAATGTCAGAAAAGGAGAATTTATGTAGTAAAGAGCGCTCAAAAATAATCCATCTAGATAACGGTAACTTATTTAAAGCATAAATTGTCTAAGTAAAAAAGCAGTATGGTATATTTTAAAATTAGGGAATCTAACACTTCCTTCTATTTTTGGTTTAATTAATTTAGATAAGGCAATACGAGATGGTTTATTATTCCACAAGAATTCAAAATCAAGTTGTTTAAAATAGTAATTGGGAATTTTAAATAGTAACATAGATGATAAGAAAAGAATGAGAGGGCCAATCATTGTTATTTGGATTTTTTTTTTTTTTTAAGTTTTATTGTTTTATTGCAAGGAAATACAGCAAAACGTTATACTCAACAACATAAACAGAAAAAAAAGCATGTAAGCAAAAAGAGCAGATTATTTTCAGAGAAAAGCAAGTTATATGACAGGATTTTGGCAGAGAACAAATTAAAATAGCAACTATAAAATACATAGATTTAAATCAAATCCACTCGGCAATTGGTGCCCATATTTTTTCTCCCATAATTCTTTTTTTAACCCCCTTGAGCTTGTAGATAGCCGACTCTATATTAAACATAAATAATAGTTTTTCCTTCCACATCAAAAAAGTAGGGGGTTCCTGGCTAATCCATTCCTTGGTGATACAAGATCTAATTGCGGCCATACACAGAAAAAGAAAATAAGAGATTGGTCTAGGCCGAGTAGTAGTATGATCTATACCAAGCAATACTAATTCATTGGTTATCTTTATATTACTTTTCAAAATAATAGACAAAAAAATTTCAATTTGTTGAAACAACGGCACTAGCTTAGGGCAAAAAAAAAAAACATATGTAATTCATCAGCTGCATACAATCCACATCGGCTACAATTCGTGCCTGCCGTCGTGCTCCATTTAACTACTTTTTTGGGAGTATAATAAAGGTTGTGGATACACATAAAGTGTTGAGATTTCATCATCCCAGTTATGAGACATTCTGCAGCCATTCTAATTGACAATAAAACATCAACATTTACTATGCCTAGACTATTGGCCCATTTAGTCTGGCATTGGCCTAGATCATCACCAAATTCCTGCATTAGGCTTAGATATATAGGACCTATTCGAGGTTTTCTTTGTAAAAGCTCTAATAAAGAGTTTTTAATCAATGGAGTAACAGGGTGACCCTGTAGGAAACTACGTAGTTGTAGATATTTAAAAAAATCATTTCTTCCCACGGAAAAGTTGGCCATTAGATCCTGGAACGAGATCATTTGCCCATTGCAAAATAAATCCCCCAAGTACTTAATTCCTTTCTGCTGCCACCTGTGCATAGTTAAATCAAAAAAGACTTCTGGAAATAGCTCCGTTGATATAAGAGGAGTATAGAGATTTAATTTCGCTAGTTTAATATGTTTTCGGATTTTCTGCCAGACTCCAAAAGCAGATTTCAAAGTCTTATATTTAGTTTTTTTGTAGTAGCTGGGTTCTACTAGTCTCAAAAAGCTACCCTTAACTTTTTCGCCTAGAAGCAGTTGGTAAATTGATGGGGTCTGGCATTCTGCAAGCTCAATTCTTTCACCTAAAATGAGAGGACCAATATATTGTAAAACAGCAGAAAAGTAATAAAAAAGAAAAAACGGTACATTCCAGCCGCCACATTCCTTACTAAGAATAATTTTTTTAGCTGCTTTTCTATGGCGTTTATAGCCCCAGAGAAAGCGAAATGTGGTTCTTTCTAAGATTTTGAGTGAGTGTAATGAGAAATCCAAAGGAATTGTGCGAAACAAATATAAAACCTTCGGTAGGACCAGCATTTTTAAGATGTTGGAACGGCCAAAGAGGGACAATCGCAGATGATCAAGACGCTGTAGTAGGATGTTAATTTGGGCAATAATCGGGTTTAAATTACGTTCTGCAATTTTTTCTATAGGTAGCGAGATTTTAATACCTAAATAAGTAACTTCTGAAGAAGTGGGGATATTAGCAGGTGGGTTTTCTCCAGAACACAAAACTTGGGTCTTTTCTAGATTAAGTTTGTAGCCCGAAAAGTATCCGAACTGTTTGGCAATTAGATCAATAATAGGTAAAGCTGTTTGAACGTCTGTAGTAGAAATCACAATATCATCGGCGTAAGCAAGGACTCGGTAATTAATATTGGCTAAGTGTATGGGTTTGATATCTATTTCCGAAAAAAAACGGTTAATTAAAGGATCTATATAAAAAGCAAAAAGTAAAGGAGAACAGGGACATCCTTGACGGGTACCTCTGGAAATTAATAAAGGTGAAGATAATTGTCCATTAATTCGAATATACGCTTTTGGGGTAATATACAAGGTTTTCAAAGCTTTAACAATCCCCCGACCTAATCCCTTCCTGAGCAAAATTTCCCAAAGATAATCCCAAGCAACCCGGTCAAAAGCTTTTTCAGCATCTAAAAATACTAGTCCCATATTAGACCGAGTTGCTTGAGACCAATCCAAAAAAGAAATCACACGTCGAATATGATCAGCGGTGTCTCTAGCTGGAATAAAACCATGTTGGTATTTAGAGACTAAAGGGGAAATAACATTAGAGAGTCTACCCGCTAGGATTTTAGAAAACAATTTTACTATCGGAATTTATAAGTGAAATAGGGCGAAAAGATGAGGGCAATAATGGAGGTTTCCCTTTTTTAAGAAACACCGTAATGATAGACTCATGCCAGGATTGAGGAGAGTTACCTTGCTGTGCGTTTAAGCATAAATCTAATAGTTCTGTTTTTAATACATTCCTAAAGTGTTTATAAAATTCTAGCGGAATGGCGTCAGGTCCTGCAGCTTTTCCTGAGGCTAGGGACATTAAAGAGAGTTCAACCTCCTCCCAAGTGAATGGCAAATCTAGTTTCTCCTTCTCTTCAATAGAAAGAATATTATTCAGTACTGGATTGACAAATTGGTTGATCTGATCTAAGCACTCAGGACGAGCTTCGTCCGTATACAGTTGGGAATAAAAATATTTATTTTATTTTAAGTAAAATATTGCAAGCATCAATTGTAGATAATGTATTTGAATCTGAATTCGCCTTAATGAGGTCTCGAAGGTGAGCGGGAGAATTAGATGTGAAGAAAGAGTGTTCAAGAGATTTGATATGTTTAAGGGTAGAGAGATATTGGGAGTTCAATAATTTCTTTTTTTTTGCCGTTTATGCAATGGTGAAAGCTCTAAAGGATGCTTTAAAAGAGTCCCTATTCTTGTGGATAGAAGTGTGGCTAGCATTATTGAACAGAAAAAAATGATTTATAAAGGAAGTAACCTCAGATATATAGGATTGGTCAGACAGGAGTGAGTAGTTAAATCTCCACCGAGCATGCTTGGAATTGGTAAGGGATAGGTCAAGTGACAAAGAGACAGGGGCATGGTCAGAAATAAAAATGGATCCAAAATCTGAAGTGTGAACAAAGGGTAGTAGGGACGTTGAAACCAAAATATAATCAATGCGCAACATAGTATGATGAATATTTGAAAATAATGTAAATTCATATTTATCAGGTCTTCCATACACCAAAACGTGGACGAAATGTTTTATGAGTCTTATCAGGTTTGAATTTGCAATTTGGTTTTCTATCAGAATAAGGATCAAGCCAATTGTTAAAGTCTCCAGCAACAATAATATTGGGATTGGTAATGGAGGTTAATTTTAATTTAATCATATTCCAGAAATCAGGGTCAGGTTTAACTGGTCCATAAATAATTAATAAAGTGATAGTTTTATTATGAACTTAGGCCTGAAGTATTGCCCAATGTCCATTTGTGTCACATTCAGTAGACAAAATTTGAAGTTTTAGAGATTTGTGACACAGGATCGCAAAATCGCCCTTGCGATTAACCGCAGGTGAAAAAGAAACCTGACCCACCTATTGGCGTTTAAGTTTAAGAGATTCAATATCATTATAGTGGGTTTCCTGCAAAACAAAAATATTACCATTTATTTTTGATAAATGAGAGAGTACCGTCTGACGCTTGACAGGATGACCCAGACCACGAACGTTCCACGACACAACATTAAGCATGTATCACTTTAAAGACAAGGGTACAGGAACAATGATGACACACTGCAAAAAAACAATGGGAATAAAAAGACACTATGAATTATTAACAAGATAACACAAAAGAATTGTAAAAAACATGAGGATGAAAAAACAAAACCCTTATGAAGTTGTATAAAGATGAAGAAAAGATGAAGAAAGGAGAAATAGAAGAGGAACAATGGGACAGCTAAAGGACAGAAACCCAGATCTGTAGTATAAAGAAAATAAAACAAGAACTGTGCATGTCCAAAGAACAAGAGTGACAACAGAGAGAGATGGAGATGAGGAGGAATAAAATAACATAGAAAATAAGACAATATACGATGTAGAAACAGTACGATAGAACAAGCAAAATTATCTAGACCGTATGAAACATCATAAGTAGATGATGAATTACACAGATCAAAAACAAGACGTAGTAATAAAATGTGACAGGAAAATATTAACAAAGGTCCCAATTCAAGGACAAAATAAAATCCACTCTGTTTTAGTGTTGGTACTCAGGGCCGTCTACTAACATTTCTACCAATAAACAGAAAAGACAATAGTACAATGGAGTCTGTTTGTTTATCAATTACACCCTATATTGTTTGGCACAACCTTAAGTTGAGGCTGGTTTGGTACAGTGCGTGCAACAAGACTATGGAAAATAAGACTATGGAAAACACGATTATGGAAAATAAGACTTCTAACAGTGTCTGCTTGGTAACATTAACATTTAGATTTTATTTCACATAAACAAATGACAATTTACAATTCATTAAAAAACATCATAAAAGATTTGTAATCTGTGTATCAATAAAAAATTTTAAAAACAAAGAATCACAAGGTCGACGCGGCGTTTCGGCTTTCTTTTGTACACCTTCCTCAGGACTGATTCTAAACAATTAAAAACATTGAAAACATAGAGTTAACAAGCAGTTTCGGCTAAGGGTTTAAGTCTTATACATGAACACATTTCATTCGATCGCACTATTTCTTTTCACTTAAAAAGGCACTCTGACAGTAGGATACTATCTCCAAAATTTTTCAGAATAGTTCTCTTGTCGCATTCTATATGTATCATGTTACAAACAATTTCAGCTAAGGATTTAGGTCTTGTACATCAACACATTTCTTTTAATCACACTGTTACTTCTCACTTCAAAATACACTTTCACAGTTAGATACTGTTTCCATAATCTTTTCAAAATCTATGTATGACATATTGCGCCTCTAATTTACATATCCCTGATTAAACAAACCATAGTACCATCACTAAAACAAGAATGACGTATGCTATCGTACATGCCTACCTTATTGATCCAGAAGGAGTTATTGTCCATATGGAGATTATTGCTTTAACGAAGGTCCTGTGTAGATTGGGACCATCAACTGGGCACAAGTTACTTGCATCAATTTGTAAAGTGTGCTGTTCCTATATGTAGACATAAGGTATATACACAAAAGATTTTTACATGATATTAAATCACTTCTTTTTAATTCCCTATTTTCTCATAGGTGAACGCTTTTGTTATTACGTACCTAGTACCAAAGGAGTAATCTCAATTTCCTTTTTTGGTCTTATTTGTTGATTTTTTATATATCCATCTGTGATCAAAGAAAGAAAAAGCGACGGTTGTTTTGAATTACCTTTCCGCTTATTTTTATATTATCTTGATTGCTTTTTAATATTATACATTGTGTACCTGAATGAAATACAGCCAGATGTTAGCTGCCAGGAGGAGCCACCGTTAGCTTGAAGATTTTTCCGTGACTTTTTACCTGTAAGGTTACATTTGCCTTCTGTATTATAATTCTCAAATGCAGGTAAGTATGAAACTGTTCTATAGATTACAACAAAATTCCACTCACCATAAGATTAACGGGTCGGTCATTACAGTCGGGGACCTTTTTCAATTGGGTCTTTGCCTCGTAATGTGACGATCAACACACTTGGGGTTCGCCTCACAGGGTGTTGTAGGCTGTTGGAGTTTTAATTTACATAGGTTTAGCTCGTGTTATTTACTAACATACAACCTATTCTTGTACATTTGATCAGTTTTAACCAAATATTTGCTGCTTGCTTCACTGATCATTACTGAACATTAGCCCTTTCCTTTTTGGAACAAAAGTGCTACTACTATGTCTTATATTAACCCTTCCCTTCTTGTGGTTGTTTGGGCATTAGTTGGGCGATGTAGTAGGGATTGGATCCTTTTAATAATAGAGACGGCAAATGAGTTCCTAGTTATTGAACGTAAGGAGATTGAAGAACTCGAGAGTCAACTAAAAGCCAGTACAGCGTTAGATGATGCTACAGCAAAATTAGATGAGATCCAAAATGACATAACAGGTTACAATGAATACTTAATTAAAAAGAAGAGTAACAAACTCAAAAAAGATATAGAGAATTACAATGCTGAACTTTTCTATCCCTATTTACAGAAAGACTTTTATGATAGACCCAAAGAACAATACCAACCACGTAGACAGTGGCATAACCAACCCCGAAATTTCCCTAAAAGAAAGGTGAGGTTTTTTGATTCTTCATACACGAGCACAGACTCAGAGGGCGAACAATCCAATGATAGAACTAGAAATGGGGACCAAAGTAAACAGCAACCACCCGCAAAGGAGGGTTTCTCTTTTTTAGACAAACAAAATCAATCATTCGGCCAACAACGAGGGAGGGGAAGGGGCCGCAGCAATTACAATCAGCAGGCACAACACCCACAAGCCCAACACCCTCAACGTCCACGAACCAGGAGCCAGAAGCAATGGGACTAACTAATGCCCATAAAGCAGCTGTTATAAACCTTTCAGATCATCAGCTAACTCCAATAGAAACAAAACTACTTGAGAAGGGCTTAGGGTATGCCATCTGTTCTCCTATAGACAGATATGCATTGGAAAGGGATCTACAAAACTTTTTTAGGAAAGTTAGACTTCAAGTATTTTTTGATGTCAAAGAGAAACAAATCAGACCTAATAAATCAGGACTTAAAAATAAATCCACTTGGACCCCATCCCTAAATACAGTACACAAAGACATAGAGGCCTTTGAGAGATCTGTAGACAAAAGCATTGATATCTTACTTAATCAGAAGATTTGGACTCCTTTTAATTTGAGTAAAGACGAGAAAAGAGCATTGGAACTTCTTGAAAAAGATGAGACCCTGACTATCAAGCCAGCTGATAAGGGGGGAAGTATAGTGCTTATGGATAGCAATGATTATAATAAAAGGATGTACAAACTCTTAAATAATAGTGAACACTATAAAAAATCAAATAGTGAGGAATGGCAGAAACTAAGAGATGAAATAGGAAGAATGCTTAGATTAGCGAAAGAGGATAACATAATATGTGAGGATGAATTTGCATTCCTCTGTAATTCTGATCCTTTGATTCCAGCACTATATGGCCCACCAAAGGTACATAAGGACCTGCAAGATCCACCGATGAGGCCTATAGTATCATGTATTGGATCCCTCACAGAGCCATTAAGCAAGTACGTAGAAGTGTTTCTGCAACCTTTAGTGCAACAGCAAAAAGCTTACATAAAAGATACAACTTTTATGATCAAAAGAGTAGAAGGACTAGCCTTCAACCCGGAAACACAAGTGTTAGTGACTTTTGACATCGAAGCACTTTACACAAATATTCAACAGGATAGCACCATTGAAATCATGGAAGAAATCCTAAGTGACAACCAACAAGACCTATCAGATCATCAAACATTCATCTTAGAGTGCATCACTATAATCCTTAAGAATAACATCTTTTTGTTCAAAGACGACCTGTTTAGACAGATAAAGGGGACCAGCATGGGGCCACATGTGCCCCCAGTCTGGCCTGTCTATACGTTTCCAGGTTTGAAGACAAACATATCTATAATCCAGCGGCCCCATTCTATGAAAACATCTCGGAATGGGGCCGATATATAGATGATATATTCTTTATTTGGACAGGCGACATGGAAATCCTGAGAGATTTCTTACTCTGGCTTAACCTGGGAGATATGAACTTGAAATTCACATCACATGCAAGTAAACAATGTGTTGAATTTCTTGACATCATTATTAAACATACAGATGGTCACTTATCTGTGGAGTTATATACAAAACCCACGGATAGAAACACTATGCTGCATTTTGATAGCAACCACCCAGCCTCTCAGAAGAATAATATCCCCTTCGGGCAATTTCTGAGGTTAAAAAGAAACTGTACCTCCATGCAAGATTATGAAAAACATGCAACAACTTTGAGATCTAAATTCCTGGAGAGGGGTTACCCAAAAAGGATGATTAGACATGCCTACAAACGGGCTAAGTACTTTAATAGAGATAACCTGTTCCTACCTAAAGAAAATGCTCAAATAGATCAACAACCCATCATGTTTGTAACAAACTTTTCGCAGGTCAGCCATAAAGTCAAAAACATCATAAATAGAAATTGGCATCTAATAAGAGACAAAACCCAAACCCCAATTCCAAAGCCTATCTTCTCATATAGAAGAAACAAAACAATCAGGAACTCTCTTGTGCATACTTATAGGGAAAGTGCCAAGACCTCACAACCAACTATAAATGACACACCCTTACCAACAGGAACATACCCCTGTTTAGGATGCAGCAATTGTGGCAGTATTATTAAAGGTAACAAAATAATAGTCAACAACAGATCAGCTAATATAAAAAGCTTTATGAACTGTCGGACAAAAAATGTCATTTACTTGATCCAATGTCCTTGCCAAAAAACTTATATAGGAGAGACATCTAGAGAAATTAGATTGAGGCTCAACGAGCATCGATCTGCCATCAGAAACAATAAAATAGGAGCACCTCTAGCAGAACATTGGCGTATAGCCGGACACCGAATTGAAGACCTTAAATGGTGTGGCCTAGAAAAAATTACAGGAAGTAAGAGAGAAGGTAACCTGAATAATAAGAGGAAAAGAAGGGAGCAATTTTATATGTCAACCTTCAACAGTGTAAGATGTGGGCTGAACTCCAGAGAGGACTGGGAAAAAGTGATTAAGGACTAAAGGAAATCATGGTATATATAGGTTATAATAAATGTAGGATAGACGCACACACAAATCTTGAAAGTCCTGTATTAGTAATCCAGGTTTGCTCAATAGCCAGTATGCGCAATTTTCTGACATTTCTCTGATAAAGAAGTATCAATGCAAAACTGATGTTCTTTACAAATTTAGATTATAATAAGGGCTTTAGTAAAAGTATGAAAAATAGCTCTCACATAAATATGAATATGTTAATATAGGAAGGTGATCTATTGATTATCAAAGGGTAAATCATAAAGTACAGTTTTAACCCAATAGAAGTACACGCTGAGCCACATAGCTCATTATAGGGGAACGCATTGCCGTTTTAATTAGTAAACAATGGGCTGTAAACAACCTAACTAATGAGGAAGCGGGAAACCCGACAGCCTGTTTTGGCCAAATATAAATATTAACATAACACTTAAAACATATCCATCTAAATAACCGATGGCGATATTGCGAGACTCATCTCTATCACATAGAGGTAGATAGGGATATGTAACAATAACATCGGCATTATAACGTATTGTCCTAGTAATATCAGTATGGGAACTCATTGGCGCTTCACCCAATAGGCGAGGGTGTGTAAGCATTTTGACCGATAAGGTCAGACTGTCTCAGCCAAATACAAATATAAATATAACATTTGCAACGTGGCCATCTATTATAACTGATGGCGTGTCACGGGACTTGTCTCTAACACATGTAAGTAGATAGGGATAGGTAACAACAACACCGGCATGACAACGCGCTGCCGGAGCAATATCGCCATGGAAACGCATTGTCGTTCCTACCAATAGGCGAGGGCTTATAAGCATTTTTGACCAATAAGAAGGCGGGAAACACGATAGCCTGTTGTAGACAAACACAAATATAAATATAACACTGGCAACGTGTCAATCTAACATAACCGATGGCGTTTGCACAAAACTTATCTCTATTAAATATTAGCAGATAGGTAGATGGAACATCAACATCGGCATGATAACGCACTGTCGGAGCATATCGTCATGGGAACGCGTTGTCGGTTCAACCAATAGGCGAGAGCTTGTAAACTTTCTGACCAATCAGGAGACGGGAAACATGACAGCCTATCCGACTAAGTGTAGTATATAAGTAGGAAAGACGGCGATCATAACATCCCGCTGTTTTGAACGCCGGTATACCGAAACGAGGACAGGCTGCCAGATGAAAGGAGCAGGGAGGCCGTAATAAAAGACATAGGTAAGCATTAAACAAAAAACAGGGGGAACCATGTAGTAGATTGTATCGACGACCCCGTAATTGGGACGGTCTCAGAAAGCACTAATGCCCAAACAACCACAAGAAGGGAAGGGTTAATATAAGACATAGTAGTAGCACTTTTGTTCCAAAAAGGAAAGGGCTAATGTTCAGTAATGATCAGTGAAGCAAGCAGCAAATATTTGGTTAAAACTGATCAAATGTACAAGAATAGGTTGTATGTTAGTAGATAACATGAGCTAAACCTATGTAAATTAAAACTCCAACAGCCTACAACACCCTGTGAGGCGAACCCCAAGTGTGTTGATCGTCACATTACGAGGCAAAGACCCAATTGAAAAAGGTCCCCGACTGTAATGACCGACCCGTTAATCTTATGGTGAGTGGAATTTTGTTGTAATCTATAGAACAGTTTCATACTTACCTGCATTTGAGAATTATAATACAGAAGGCAAATGTAACCCTACAGGTAAAAAGTCACGGAAAAATCTTCAAGCTAACGGTGGCTCCTCCTGGCAGCTAACATCTGGCTGTATTTCATTCAGGTACACAATGTATAATATTAAAAAACAATCAAGATAATATAAAAATAAGCGGAAAGGTAATTCAAAACAACCGTCGCTTTTTCTTTCTTTGATCACAGATGGATATATAAAAAATCAACAAATAAGACCAAAAAAGGAAATTGAGATTACTCCTTTGGTACTAGGTACGTAATAACAAAAGCGTTCACCTAGGAGAAAATAGGGAATTAAAAAGAAGTGATTTAATATCATGTAAAAATCTTTTGTGTATACACCTTATGTCTACATATAGGAACAGCACACTTTACAAATTGATGCAAGTAACTTGTGCCCAGTTGATGGTCCCAATCTACACAGGACCTTCGTTAAAGCAATAATCTCCATATGGACAATAACTCCATCTGGATAAATAAGGTAGGCATGTACGATAGCATACGTCATTCTTGTTTTAGTGATGGTACTATGGTTTGTTTAATCAGGGATATGTAAATTAGAGGCGCAATATGTCATACATAGATTTTGAAAAGATTATGGAAACAGTATCTAACTGTGAAAGTGTATTTTGAAGTGAGAAGTAACAGTGTGATTAAAAGAAATGTGTTGATGTACAAGACCTAAATCCTTAGCTGAAATTGTTTGTAACATGATACATATAGAATGTGACAAGAGAACTATTCTGAAAATTTTTGGAGATAGTATCCTACTGTCAGAGTGCCTTTTTAAGTGAAAAGAAATAGTGCGATCAAATGAAATGTGTTCATGTATAAGACTTAAACCCTTAGCCGAAACTGCTTGGTAACTCTATGTTTTCAATGTTTTTAATTGTTTAGAATCAGTCCTGAGGAAGGTGTACAAAAGAAAGCCGAAACGCCGCGTCGACCTTGTGATTCTTTGTTTTTAAATTTTTTTATTGATACACAGATTACAAATCTTTTATGATTTTTTTAATGAATTGTAAATTGTCATTTGTTTATGTGAAATAAAATCTAAATGTTAATGTTACCAAGCAGACACTGTTAGAAGTCTTATTTTCCATAATCGTGTTTTCCATAGTCTTATTTTCCATAGTCTTGTTGCACACACTGTACCAAACCAGCCTCAACTTAAGGTTGTGCCAAACAATATAGGGTGTAATTGATAAACAAACAGACTCCATTGTACTATTGTCTTTTCTGTTTATTGGTAGAAATGTTAGTAGACGGCCCTGAGTACCAACACTAAAACAGAGTGGATTTTATTTTGTCCTTGAATTGGGACCTTTGTTAATATTTTCCTGTCTCTTCCCCCGGTCCCTTATAAACACTGTGTGGGGTCCTCCTTTTTCTTCAAGTAATAAAATGTGAAACATTAACGGTCAAATAGTATAAAAACAAAAAACATTTTAAGAGCATTGAACATTTGTGTCAATGGGTATTCTAGTAATAGAATACAAAAACTATTTTGGTTTAAGAGTATCTTCGAATGAGCAGGATACACCTTCACGGGTATATTTGCAGGGACAAGGATGCGGAGTGCCATAACGGATAATCATGGATCTCATTTGTGGAAGTAGGACTAGGAATTCTTTACATCTAGCATTGGTAGCTCTTAGATGTAAATGTTGTGGCCCAACCAAACAAGGCGGCGTTTCTCTCTGGCAACTTTTAGAACATGCATCAGATCAGTGAATTCAAGAAAAAGCATAATATTGCCACGTGGTTTGTTAGAATGAGGTTAAGGAAGACCAAGATGATGGTCATGCTGGATATTGAGGGTTGTTGAGGATTTGAGATTGAGAAGGTCAGCCAGAATTTTTTTTATAAAAGAGAGTATATCCGGACACTCAACATTTTCAGGAAGTCCATACAGCCGAAGATCGTTTCTTCTGTTATGATTTTCTAAGTCCTCAGTGTGAAGTTTAAGTTTAAGGATTTGTTGTTCCAACAAAGGGACTTTAATAGCCACATCTTGACGATTACTTATGCGTTGTTCCATTTCAGACATCGTACCTTCGATATTAGTCCATCGGTCTTCAATCAGTTGTAACTTTTCATTGGTGGTGCTTATGAATGGTTTTAAAGCACGGAGCTCATCCAAGATTAAATCTAAGACCGGGTTAGAAGCCGACTGGACAGGAGATGGGGGATCATTTTTGGATTGGCGCAAGAAGAATATGTCTTTATGAGAGAAATGGAGTCACTGGCCATCTTGATGAAATAAACTTGATGACGGGGGTGATCATCAACATTAGAGATCCTTCCCATAAATAAGTGGCTCAATATTATAAGATACAGCAAGGATATCTGGATGTTTCACATACAGTGTTGATGTAGGCCACAGATAAAACCTTAAAGGTGCTTCTTTTATTTTATTTTATATCATATCCTCAGGTAATATGAAACAGTGTAAATATGGTATCATTACTAAATATCCATGTTACAAATTGTATCCTGCCATAAACAGTGAGGATGTTTTCTCTCAGATAACACGAGCGGGCCACACATACAAAATGGCGGCCGCTCGTGACAGGTAAACAAAATTGTGGCAAACACAAGGAAGAAAGAAGTTGGAGAATTACCTATCGTAACAAATAAGAAGTGCCATGTTTCGGAAGGTGCAGTCCTTTTGATGGATATAGGTCAAGGTTGAAAAGCAGTCAAAAACTCTATGACATGCTCCGTGAGGCAGCAGAGCTCAACTTGCAGTCATCGTCTCACACAGCGCTGAAGCCACTTCCCCTCACTAATTGATCTTATAACAATACTCAAAAAGAAAAGAAAATTTGCAGCTAATTTGCTCAGGGGTGCTCACAAAGCAGAGAGGAGACCACATCACAGGACTGTTTACACATTCACTGAGAAAAACTGGCTGTAGCCACATCCGGACAGGGGAACAGAATGTCCACCAACGAAGTAGGCACTGCACATCAAAGTTGCACCGTCTTGTTGTCACCCACCTCGCATTCAAAGTCGAACTGTATACTCAGAAACCACAACACTGACTGCAGCATATATCGATGATCTGGTGTTCTCTATTAATGAATAGAGGCAGGAATAATTGACAGGAAGTGCTCTGGGATTTCAAGAGAGACTTACATAGCTTTAGTTGACTGCACAGAAGTTTGAAGTAGGAGCCTGTCGTTAATTATGTAGTAATCCCAGCTGACACGAGTGCCCCACGCACATAAAATGGCAGCTGCCCACATTGGGGAGACAAAGTCGCAGCAAACGCAGCTGAGACAGACGCAGGAAAGTCACCCACCGTGACAAATGGGAGCAGCTATGTAGTAGAAGGCACGCTCCAATCGGCAAAAGCAGGTCAGGATCGCAAAGGGGTCAAAATCCTCCTCACATGCTCCATGACGAACTCTATTTCACCCACTTCTGTCCACATTTTGATAATGATCAAAGTGGTTTATTTGTTGTGAGGCTTTTATGTATGCTGATTATCATTCATGCGCTCAATGTGGCTGAATATGAGAGCCAACATGTTCTGTATTGTTTCCCAATAAGTTGGGTCTTACTGACCAGTGTTATATTATTATTGATGTTTCCTGATCCTCACATATCTTTTCACCTTCCCCCCCTTCCCTCCTTCTGGGGCACTGTTTGTTGGTCAAAATTTGAAGAATATTGAACCTACCAATTAAAAGTGTAACGTTTTATACGCATGTTGTGCTCTTTGTGGATTCTATGTGAATAATTAACATTGTAATCCGATATTTTTGAAAGTGTGTCTTTTTGAATTGTACATTCTCTCTTTGTGTGTCCTTCTATGGTCCTACACTGGGATCACCTGTAATTGTATCACATAGAACCCAGGTCCCAGTGACTGTGTTTGGGTATACCCCCGTCTCTATACCACCATGAGGAGCAGAGCACAGCTACGAGCTGCCAATTTGTTTGGCGTGGTAACCACGCTCCAGTATTAACCCTCTTACCGTGACTTAATGCTGCCTTGTACATAAGGCCCCCTTTCAAGCTATGCACTTTTAAAAAAAATCAATTTTTTCAGTTTATTGTGTACTGCACACATGAAAGTGACAGGATGGCATTTCTAGGATTGTTTATGTGCAGGAAGGGACACCTTCCTACACATGAAAAATTCCCCCCTGCACACAGACACCCTTGCACTCTGGTGCAAGGGTGCCTGTGTTGGTGCTAAAATGCTAAACTTAGTGTCATCGCAGGTGGAAACGCAAGGCTGCATCACATTCTTGTAAATATGGTGCAGCCTTGCATTTCAGAAGTGGAGGAGAGAGGCGTTAAGCCAGGAAGGCTAGCGCCTCTCTCCTCTAATTCTTTGTACATATCCCCCCTAATTCTTACAGTAGAGAGTGACAAAAGGGAAACCGGTTACTGAGTCGAAATCAGCTGCTGACAGGAACAAGGACGATGGTCCACCACTCAAGATCCCTCCACAATTACTATGACCACTCAGGGCACAGGCCAGCTCCTAGGACCACTTGAAGGTGAAAAAGGTGAAAAAGTTTTATTGTTTCAGTTAATTAAAACCATACCAATACATTTTGTAAAATCAAGTACTGGGATCAAGGCTCTTAATGTTTAACCACATTCTCTTTCGTCTAAATCTAGTGCAATTTTTTTTTTAAATATGAGCATTTTGGTGTACATAATATACAAGTTAAAAGAAATAAACGGTCAAGAAACTATTGTTAACACATATAAAATGTGGTTCCAAGAGTTCTGGTACTATTCTTTGTTAAGTTCAAGAGGGCCTTTATTAGGTTCAAGAGAGCCCTCTTCCACGGAGGCCGCCGACATGTGTCCCTTATTCAGGCAGGGTACCAGGTTGTATTTCAACGCTTGAGCATGAACCAGCAGGAACTTTATTAATAGGCAGTTTAGGCGGGTGTTTGTTGAGTTTAGGACTGCCATAATTGCCGATCTGCACGTTCTGATGCCTCGTTCATTCATGGCCTTTTTTAGGAAGGTGACTCGAGCGTGGGCCAAATTCGTACAAATGCAAACGAGATGAATGAAGTACTCCTTGCTGCAACCACATAGTCTACAAGTTTTGGGTCCGTCATGCTCCCAAATTGGCTGGTCCATGGTAGAGGGAAATTTTCCCAGATGTAGCGCCATTAGCTTTTGTTTTCTAGGGGCCGGAAATGTAATTGTTAGGTATGGGACTACAGTGAGTGTTTTGTATTTGGATATAACCATCCAGGCATGTTTTCTTTTACTGAAAGTAGCCTTGGACCACTTAAGAAGACCAATCATAAGGGGCCATATGTATCACGCTACCCTTTTGCGATTCTGAATTTGCGATTTTCTGCGAATTGCAAAAAAAGAATCGCAAAATGGTATGCATGTGAGAAATCGCAATAAAATAGCGATTCAGTAAAAATCGCTATTTTCATTGCGATACCCCCAATAGCGATTCCTTAACGTAAAAATCTACATTTTGCGATTCCTTAACGTAAAAAATTGCAAATTTGTGAATTTCGCTAATCTGCTAATTGGAAACTCAGGTGCAGCTTGATGACATCACAACCAGGAAGTGTGACTACCCATGCTGCACCTGAATTGATGAATCACAGTCACAGAGAAGGAGTGGTGGAGAGGGAACTCTGCAGTGGTGAACAGAATGGCAGACACTGGAGACATGGCCAGCCAGGAAACACAGCTGCAGCAGGGGGAAGGCCAGAGGAAGAGAAAGCAAACATTTTCTGAGGCAGAGTTGGAGGTGCTTATCCAAGAAATGGTGGTCAGTCATGAGCACCTATTTGGAAAAAAATCACTCAGGGTGCCCGAAACACGCAAGCGGTGCATATGGGCAGAAATCCAGCAGAAAGTGAATGCTGTTGGGGTGACACACAGGAGTGTGGAACGTTTCAGAAACCGCTGGTATGACATAGGCCAGTGCTCTAAGGAGAAGGTGGCTGCCAGGCTGGAGAAGTGCAGGAAGACCGGTGGAGTGACCTCCACAGCCACTGACTCCACACCTCTTGAGGAACTGGTGTAGGGGACCGTGCTACCTGAAAGTGTCATGGGCGTGGCTGACCTAGACAGCTCCGAGCACCCGGTACCAGGACCAGGTAAGATCATGCCATCACACCCCTGACACCAGCCAAACTCCCCCCAACAGCATCCCAGGGGCAGGACAAAATTAGCAGTCCAGAGCAGGTACACAAGCACACACTGCAATGCATTATGGGAGATGTAGTCAGATGCACATTACAGTGGTGCATTTACACCCAGCCAGTCCCCAATAATATGTGCACCTCAGGAAAGGCAAATACAAGACACATGTCATAGCAAACAGTGATATTTAATAATTGTCAAGTGCAAGTCAGAACAGTTAATAAATGTGTGCATTTATGTCCACAGCACCATCTGGAGCACAGCCTACAGGCAGTGGAAGACAGGGCGATTCCCCAAACATAGAAGTAGCAGGGCAAGAGGAGTTCACAGAGGAGGAGGACAGCCTCTTCAACCCTCCAAAGCGCCGCAGGAGACATGTAGTCCCACCACTCCCCCCATTGGAGGACGAGGGCCAGGACAGCGATGGTAATGTGCACCCTGAGCCAACACAGCCACAGCGACAACAACGTGCATATGCTGACCCAATCCCACCAGTCCCAACCAGGCGCAGGTCTCGCACATCCAGCAGTGCTGCAGATCCAGGGGATGAAACAGTCTGTGGCGGCCTGGAGATGCACATGTTGCAGGTACAGCACCTGCAAGCAAAAAATATCAAAGCGTTACAGAGGGTAGTGAGGGCAGGTTTCTGGGGCATGACGGGTGCCCTGGAGGCACTCTGTGCAGAACTCAAGGCTGACCGTGCTGCTAGGCGCAGAGAGATGCAGCGCCTGGACCTGTACACACGGGCAGCAAACAGCCTGTCCTCTGCCTCCAATGTTCTATCAGGGCGCCGCATTTGCATGCAGCGCGAGGTGGCACATAACAGCCAGGACGTTGCAAGGGCACTGGTTCAAATTACATCAGCAGTAAGTACGTAAGTAAGTATTAAACTTATACAGCGCGAACTAGGCTTAAGGGCGTCAAGGCGCTAAATGCAGCTAACAGAAGGCAGCAGAGTAGACAGCACGCTCATACTGAATTATGTGAGAAGAGCCAGGTTTTTAAGCTCCTGCGAAAGATGGAATGTGATGGTTGACCAGAGAGCTTTTCTGGGAGGGAGTTCCACAGTCGTGCCGCAGTCAGCGAGAAGGCTCTGCCTCCCCACCTGGATTTTCTAAATTTAGGGAGCACTAACAGATTTTTATTAGAGGAGCGGAGAGACCTACTAGCAACATATCACTGAAACATCGAATGATGCCTTCAGGACCTAAGCCATAATAGGCCTTATGAGTCAGACAGAAGGACTTGAAAAGGATCCTTTGATCTAAAGACAACCAGTGCAGTGTCCTAATTGCAGCTGTGACTGGATGAAATTTTGGAAAATTCATCACCAGTCTGGCTACAGCCTTCTGCACCAAATACAGACTTTGCACAAGACTCTTATTAATGCCCAAGTATAGGGCATTACAACAGTCCAATCTGGACGTTACCAGTGCAACCAAAACCTGTTTGCGTGCTTCAAAGGAAAGAAAGGGAGAAATTGTACGAAGGACCCCAATAATGCTAAAGCAGGTGGAGATGGTCTAACTACCCTGGCGCTCCATGGAAAGAGAATTGTCACTAATGACACCTAAGTTTTTTCCATGAGAGACAGGACAAGGGCAGACACCTAGACTAACAGGCCACCAGTCTGTAGACCAGATGTCCTGATTGCTACCAAAGACGAGTACTTATGTCTTGTCTCCATGTAGTTTCATGTAATTTTCCACCATCCAGGAGGAAACAGCCTGCAAGCAAAGTTTGAAATTAAGGGCAGAGTCCCTGATGTTATTGGATATGGAAACCATGATTTGGGTGTCGTCCACATAGGATAACACCTCAAATCCAAATGATCTTATGACCTTTGCCAGGGATGCCACATAAATGTTAAAAAGGGTCGGGCTCAAGGAAGAGCCCTGAGGCACACCACAAGACAGGGATTTAGAGGCCGAGTAGAATGGGCCAAAATTCACAGTCTGAGCCCTATCACTGAGAAAGGAAGAGAGCAACCTCAGAGCCGAACCTCCGATCCCAAACACCATGAGGCGTTAAATCATCCTCTGGGGAGACTGGGTATTGAAGGCCGTGGTGAGGTCAACAAGAACGAGCAAGGTACTATGCCCTTCATCCACTTTAGTACGGATAGTATTAAAGACAGTAATAAGTGCAATTTCCGTACTGTGATTGCTTCTAAATCTGTGCTGAGAAACATCCAGCAAAGAGTGATCCTTAAGAAAGGTACTGAGATGGGCATTTAAATGAGTCTCCAACATCTTGGCAGGCAGTTCGCACTACTGGGCCTGGAGTCCTGGATTCCACAGATGAGGATACACAGTGAGGAAGGAGCTGCATCAACCCCCCGCCCACCATGGATAGGCGCTGTAGTGGCCGTACCAGTAGGCCTAGTGGCCCAAGTGAGGAGGGCAGTGTGCAACCCCAAACAGGGGCTTCCTCACGACAGTGCCGCATTTGAGGTGCAGCGAATGTGACCACTGGATGGGTGCAGCTACCCACTTTACTTGTACACTTGCTCCTGTTTACAGACTTGCACTGTGACAATAACATGTGCTGGACATTGTGAGAGACATTGGATGTCAACTGGTGCAGCTACCCACTTTACTTGTACACTTGCTCCAGTTTACAGACTTGCACTGTGACAATAACATGTGCTGGACAATGGGAGAGACATTGGGTGTCATTCAGGCTGTGTGACATCATTTATCCTGCAGTTAAGGATTAAAACACAGTCTCACAAATGATATCTAGCATTGTGTCAAATCTTCTTACCTAGAAATAGTTCTGTGTAACTTCATCTCGCCTCTGGTGCTCAGCAGCTGCACCAGCTACATACGTCCTGGGGCATGCCCCTCCACATCTGATGAATCTGATTCACTGAGCTCCACCGGTGTGCCTTTTCCTGGTGGCGATGTTGTGCATCATGGCACATGCTACCACTATCTTGCAACAGGTGTGGGGGCTGTATTGTAGTGCCCCTCCGCTCTTGTGTAGGCATCTGAATCTGCTTTTGAGTATCCAAATTGTACGCTCAATGGTGCCTCTGGTTGCTATGTGGGCGCTGTTGTATCGCTGCTCCCCAACGTTGGCTGGATTCAGGTAGGGCGTCAGTATGAAGTCCCGGACCGCATACGCACTGTCACCTGTGGGGTGGGAAGGATATGGTTAAACACTGTCCTGCACATGCTAGTCTTAACAAGTGTGGCCTCTGTTCAAATGCATTTACCTAGTAAATATCCCTCGCCAAACTCCCCACTTGTGAGTCTACGGTGTATCCCACTGTGACGGAAGATGAAAGTGTTGTGCGTGCTGCCTGGGTATTTAGCGACAATGTCTGTGATAATGTATTTGGCATCACACACCACCTGTATGTTCAGGGGATGGTAGCATTTGTGATTTCTGAACAAATACTCATTCTGGGAGGAAGGGGATATTGCAACATGTGTCCCATCTATGCATCCAATGACGTGGGGAAATTGGGCTATTTGATAGAAGTCCTGCTGGGTCTAGTCTAGTGCCTGTGGGGTGCTTGGGAAGTGAATGTGTTTATGCAGCCTCTGTTCCTTGGCATCAAGGAACACGTGGAAAAAGCACGAAAGTGCACTTTGTCACACCCCTCCTGCTGAGGCTATCACCCCTGGAAACTACCTGATGCCAAGAGGTGCAGTGAGCACAGGACCTTGATGTGGGTGGGGATGGAGTGTGTCCTGCATGTGGGGTGTTCAAGGAAGGGTTTGAGTTCCTCAATTAAATCAAGGATACTCTCTTCATCCAGTGTGTGTAGATGACCTCCTCAGTGCACTAGAACATGGTAATGCATGCACGGAATATGCTCTCCTGGCGTCTCCTCCTCTGTGCAGCAGCTCTGAGTCGCAGACTCCTGGCTAGCATGCACAGCCCAGCCATTGTGGAAAAAGTATGTTGCATTCTGGGACTCATTAAATAGTTTGCACCTGGTTACCACCTGCTCCTACTTGGAGGTAATTGCGATTCTCTAAATTGGGATTTACGTGAATCTGCAAATTGCAATTTATTATACATACCATAGCGATTTCTTAATTTGCGATTTCCCGTTTGCAAATTTCGCTAACTGAGATCGCAAAATAAGAAATCGATAGGAAATTCGCAGAATTCTTGGTCTCGCAACGTAAGGAATAGCAATTTTTGCGATTTCTCATTTTGCAATGCGATTTTGCTTCATACATTGGAAATAGCAAATTTGTATTCGCAAACGCTGTTTTTTGCGATTCGCAGCGTTTGCGACAAAAAATTAGCTTGATACATATGGCCCAAGGTCTTTTCAGCTGGCACAAAATATATGCTCCAAGCACTTCAGAACGGCGTCATAACTTCTGTCGGGGGAGACCTCCCTGACAGCAACCCGATTAGCAAGGAAGAGGCTCACCCTTTGTTGTATGATGTTTTAGTATCCGATATTTCCCAATACTACCCCTCATGAGAAACACAGGATTCTAAAAATCTGTTTACCAATGGGGATCGCACCACACCTGGAGGACTGTGACACTTGGGGTACAGTCTTTGTTGCAATCTACACAAAAACACATGGTGTTCCATCTATGGCGGTAATACCAGACGTCCTGAAACAGATTCAGAATGAATACGGGGCAGAGTCTGCTTTAGATCTGGGTATGAAACTACTGAAAGATTTCAAACAGTATAAATAAAATTAGCTAATATTAAAGGTAAAGCAGCATCTGTGGCAAGCTGCCAAAAGTTAAGAGAATTTGATGTAACTGAGCAACCATATCAACCATATGAACTTGCCAGAATAATTGAAAAATCCGATGAAGAACTAGATAGAGACAGTTTGGGTGGGAACCAGTTAAACCCCAACTAACTGAAAGTCCTGAAAAGGTCTTTATTAAAAACTCTCTCACTGTTCCTAAAAAGAAGTGGTAGACATGCTGAGGATCTTGAAGACACAACTCAAGAACGGGGAGTGGGCTCAGACAGTGCTGGACAGCCCAGCAGAAGTAACCGTAGCTTTCAAGATCTTGAAGGATCATCTGGACACAGTGGACTTGAATGAGTACATCCAAGTTGAAACTGATGAGACCAGGGTTAGTGCATCCCATACGATATATGATGTAACACTCCGGATGGAGGGGGATATAAGTAGAAAAATAAGAGCACTCTTTTGGGAGAAGCTCTTTAAGGGTTATGACATTCTTCTAGCTGAAAAAGACTGGCCAACTGAATTTGTCAGGTAGTGCTCACATGGCCAAGACATCATTATGCCAGACTTCACAATCATATTCCAATTAATTTAAAATACACCTATGCCAGAAAATGGGCTGTAGCCCAGGCTCCAGAATTATATAAAAATCATGAAGCATGGGATGAGGATTCCCCTGACCATAAAATCCAGCTAAAAACTCTACCAACTGCATAAAGGCAGTACCCAGTTAAGCAAGAAGCTAAAAAACAAGTCAGGGAGATATTATATCAACTTGAATACCAAGGGGTGATTGAAACATGCACCTCGTCAATGAACAATACTTTGTTTCCTGTATCTAAACCAGACAATACATATTGTCTAGTTTTGTATTACAGACATTTAAACTCCTGATGCAAAACTTTTGCAGTACAAATGCACACAGTGCAGCACAAATGAATAACAATGTGCGTAAAAAATATAAAACATTAGATATTTCTAACGGTTTCTTCTGTGAAAATATTGCATCAGAAAGCAGGTATTTGACCGTTTCCTCAATCATAGGGACACAGCTTCAATTCTGTTGTCTCCCCCAGGGATTCAAGAATAGTTCAGGGTCATTTTCAGCTAGAGTAACAGAGTTACTACAAACATATGATGATGAGGCATTATCTTATGTCAATGACATCTATCTAACAGACGATGACTTGGACAGACACTTGAACAGAGTGAATACCATAATACTTGGATTCGCCTCTATAAATTCAATTTTAGGAAATCGAGAATTGCCCACCTCAATGTCCTTTTTCTGGGATATGAGTTACCAAGTGAAGACTAAAGCCTGGCTGCCAACTTTTTAGAAAAGTGTACGCTGCTCCAACCTCCAAAAACCCTGAAAAACTTACCGTAAATTCAATTTTTCCTAAACTTCGGAAGAACATACATTCTAAATTACGCAGAAAGGGTTAAACCTCTCTACGAATTAATGAAACCTGATTTCAAAACAGTTCATTGGACTAAAAAAAAAACAGAAATTTTGCGTTCAGTACAAACAGACATGTTAGCAACTTCACATTTAGAGACTCGTGTAAACGTAGGCAACCTTGTAATCCAAATCATTCCAGGAAGATGCGGATTCACGTACCTAACCTTTAATGAAGGAGAAAAAGTACCAATAGCTTATAAATCACACTTGTACACACAAGCTGAAATGAAATTCACCTCTACAGAAGAAATTCTGACAGCAGTTCAAACTGCAGTAGTAAAAGAGAGAGCCCTCGCACAGGGAAAACGGTAAACAGACATAATATCGAGTCCAAAATATTGATTGGACAAAATATCGAGTAAAAAATATAGACTGGACAAAATATCGACTAGAAAAAATATAGACAACAAAAATATCGACTAATATCGACTAGAATAGCCAAAATATCGAATCAAAAATATAGACTAGACATAATATAGACTAGAAAAAATATAGACAACAAAAATATCGAAAATAAGGTAAGTTATTATTATTTAATAATATTTGAGTAATATAAATCTGTAGCGGGTTGTGGGTTTATAGGGGAATAGGGTGGGAAGTAATTTAATTATAAATAATTAATTATGTAAATTTAATGTAATTGTTACGTAAATAATAATTGGTAATTAATTAAAATATAATAGTTAATTAATTTAAAATGATTAATTGATAAATAATTCATTTTTAGTAATTTATTTTCTGTAGCGGGTTGTGTGTTTATAGGGGAATAGGGTGGGAAGTAATTTAATTATAATTAATTAATTATGTAAATTTATTCTAATTGTTAATTAAATATTAATTGGTAAATAATTAAAATATAATTGGTAATTAATTTAAAAAAAATAATTGATAAATAATAATTATTTTTTAATTTATTTTCTGTAGCGGGTTGTGTGTTTATAGGGTTCAGGGTCAGTTTTCAGTTCTTGGGTAAAAGGGTATTTTTAGGGTTCAGGGTCAGTTTTCAGTTTTTGGGTAAAGGGGTATTTTTAGGGTTCAGGGTCAGTTTTCAGTTTTTGGGTAAAGGGGTATTTTTAGGGTTCAGGGTCAGTTTTCAGTTTTTGGGTAAAGGGGTATTTTTAGGGTTCAGGGTCAGTTTTCAGTTTTTGGGTTAAGGGGTATTTTTAGGGTTCAGGGTCAGTTTTCAGTTTTTGGGTAAAGGGGTATTTTTAGGGTTCAGGATCAGTTTTGGGTTTTTTGGTAAAGGGGTATTTTTAGGGTTCAGGGTCAGTTTTGGGTTTTTGGGGTACAGGGATATTTTTAGGGTTCAGGGTCAGTTTTGGGTTTTTGGGGTACAGGCGTACGCTTTCTCTACTGTAGCACCCACTGGAGTGGGAATATTAATTTTTACCCCTACGCTATCCAACGATCTCTGTAATGTAGCACCCACTGGAGTGGTTACATTACATTTAAACCTTTTGCTATGCCACAGTAAATATATTCTATATGTTTTATTAATAACATGTATTTATATATATATGTATAATTATTATGAATTTTTAAATTTACATTAATTATGTAATAATGTTACATTTATTTAATTATTTTAACAATGTTTATATTAAATATATGTAATATTATAATAGTTTTAACTTATTTTAAAGACATAAAAAAATCGATATTTTGACAGTCTATATTTTTAACACTCGATATTTTAAAGTCAATATTTTTGTACTTACCTTAGTGAAGATAGAAAGTCGATATTATGTCCGTCGATATTTTGTCATCGATATTATGGGAACTCGATATTTTGGTAGTAGATATTATTTCAGTGATCCAGGGAAAACGCATAATGGTCGTTACTCCTGTACCTGCCTTAGGAGCAGTGACAAAAGCGAGCATTCGGAATGCAAAGACTTTACATTTGAGATGGATACAATGGGTTAACTCTCTTGCTGCAACAGGCATTGAATACGCTTTTGACCCATACTTGAAAACTAAATAATTTTTACAATATGAACAAGAATGTCCTCTGCCCACTGAGATTCTGCCTCTAGAACAGTACAAGTTTATAATTTATACAGACGGATCAGCACAGCCAGCAATTGGGTGTAAACAAGCTTATAGTGCTGCGTGCGTGATCGTTAAGGGTCGCTGCGGCGATGGTAAATTCCGACCTATGGTCACAAAAGCACAATCTCTCTGGGATTGTACAGCTCAGATAGCTGAACTACAAGCATTCAAGATGGTGCTTGAAAATAGTGATCGCGAATTTCCCGCACTCATAGTGTGCGATTCCTATTTCTGAGTTCAATCTTACAATGAATACTTGCAGAACGGGATTCAAAACGGTTTCAAAGATGCAAAAGGTGTCACAATTAAGCATAAGTTGCTTTGGGAACAAGCAGTTCAGATACAAAAAGAACTGCAAAAGACTCACGTGATCCATACACTGAGTCATCAACGTGATGGCGTTCACATTGCAGGGAATTCATTGGCTAATGAAGCCGCGAAGGCAGCTGTGCAAATGGCTTCTGTAGCTGCATTCACTCATTCAAAAATGAAAATAGACGGCAAAATAATGCTAGCTGTCAATGCGACAAGCAAAGGTAGCGGTGCAGCGTTACCTCAAAATTATCCACTCAAATATTCATCAATAATTGATGCTAACTCTGTTCCTTTTGCTCGAATCCCTGGAGTGGGGGATAGAGTAATTCCAAAAAGGAGACGTAGAGTAGCTTTGATACACAGGGCACATTTGGGAGAGGGTCTTAAACATCAAGGGATCTCTAAATCCATATTAGAATGAAAAGAGATGTTCTGGTGGCCAGAGATGAATGGTCACATTCACACATTTGCGATTAATTGCCATGACTGCAACAGAAATCGCAGTAGAGAACGTCGCCAGATACCTGACTACAGTGTAGCCAGCCCAGTACAGACACCATTGTTAGACAGCATTAGACTATCTACACACAGACGTCACTATGGACAAATGCGGTCCCACAACTATTAGGACAGATTTATTTGGATGTAGCCTCAGCGCTCTGCTGACGCCCGAACTGTTATAAAAGATTTGCACGTCTTTATCGGCACATATACAGTCGGCATGCTATATTCTGACCAGGGTCCTGTGTTTAGCTCAAAGGCTTACAAGGAGGCCATGGCCAATCTGGGCGTTGCTTTGCAGTATTCTAGTTCATTCCATCCTGAGGGAAATTCGGTTGTGGAGAGACAAAAACGGGACATAAAGCATTCTATAACAGCTAGGGTATTAGGCTCGGGTGATGGGTGGGTCAAACATCTAAGAAGTGTCCAAGGTAGTCTTAACAATCTGCCAAGAATTTCTCTGGGTGGAATCACTCCATATGAAATACTTTTTGGACCAGAAATGATTGTCCAGGACCTTGATCGTCACAATTCAGTGGTAGTACAAAACTCTTTTGAGATCAAAGACCGTTTGGCTGTTTTGCAGGACTTGAATGAAATAAGGAAAAGTCAAAGCAACACATTGCAGAAGCCAATGACCACTGAAGGGGAACCACCCGTCCCAGCAAGACCTGTCTGGATTCCAAAGATTGGGGATCTAGTCAGAGAAAAAATCGTGGACAAGAAGGAATTTGGGCCTTCATACAGACAACCAGTACCTGTGCTAGCAATCCACGGATCAAGAACAGTGTTACTGCTGCCCCTTGCTGGAAGAAAAGAGAGCAGGTTCGTATCCATCAACCTGGTAAAACCACATCATGTGGCCGATCATAAGTAGTAGGCCAAGTGGACTCTAAAGATGTAGTAGACGACCACATCTGGCTACTATCCTAGAGGTTCAAACTGAGAGACTCATCACCTTTGAAGAATCTACAGTGCGAAATGAAGGACTATGCAACAAAGCCATGGAATTAGTACCTCTTGAGACCCAAATAACAGTTCGTCAAGAAACGCCTGTCTACAAAGATATAGCATCTGACTATACTAATATGACAAAGGTTCAAGTAGCTCCAGTGATTTCAAATAATCCTGATGCAATACCTACAATTGACAGAACTGCCTCTGGCTGTTTCATTAACTTTGATACGTTTTCAAAGGATCCCAGTGAACCTGAAATTACGACAACAAAAAGAACTATCAAAGAACAAGCAACAGAACTTTTTCATCAACAGGAAAAGATTTATCTAGTTTCCCCATGGATTGAACTTTGGATTGTGGTAGGTGTACTTTTTTTCCTACTTTGGTTGACTCTTGTATTAACTTTGGGAATGCTGATAAATGGAAGGTATAGTAAAAAAGACACAGCAAGTAAGAACATCAACTTACTCCTCAAGCCACACAAATCAGAAAACAAAGAGCCTTGTCATCAGTGAATATCACAGCCGTTCCTATACTTGGTGGTATAGCTTGGGACAGAACTGATGACATCTTTGGTCTGGCAGAGCTGTTGAAGATTCCACACCAATTCAAGGTTTCCTTGAGTGACTTTGTTCAATCGAGTACCTTTTCTGATGATTGGGACTTTCAGACTGTTAATAATATAATGTCAGACTTAGAAATGTCTGCCAAGTTAACAAATCATGAATACTTAAGGGTTTATCAGATTATGAACAAATGTATTGTTATAATCACTATGGTCATCATTGTTTGCATAAATATGCAAATCCTAGAAATGGTTATACTTATAATCAATGTGAAAATTGTCCAACACCACCAAAGGATGGCTCAAAAACATTTTATGGGAAATGTTCATACTTTTCAGGTTTTAATGTTTCAATTCCAGAAGCATTTTACTTTAAAAATGTTAATAAGACAGGAATGAAAAGTATGTTGACTAATGCAAAGCAAATGTATTCTGCGGCCTTTTATGCTCAGCAGTCTTCGTTAGGTTTTGACTTTGGGAGAGACAACATTGAGACAAAAACTGTCTGGGGCACAAAAGACTGGCAGGTGCAGGGATTAGAAGCTTTATTTAGAGCCTGCATCATCCCTGAACAAATAATGTTTTTAAATGACACTGTTCAGCAAACATCTTGTATTGACCTAGCTAAGATAAGAGATTTAAACAAACTGTTAACACCTACACCTACACCTGATAGTAAGAACTCTACTGAGGTGGTGGTTGACGTAAATAATATTATACTTCAAAACAGAACAGATCCTGATTGGAAAAAATAGTTAATCTGGCCCACAGACACAAGCAACTGTCAAGATAGATTCCTGAATAAAACACAAGCGTTCACATTCACTAGGCCAGATCCAAGATATGTCCAGAGACAACATCCAGGGATAGGAACAACATACAGTCTTGGAAAACTGTGCCTTGAGAGGCTACAAAAGTCCACATTAACAGAAGTAAAACAACACTTATCTTTACTTAAAGATGGCGTTGCTTTAAGGGACTTCTTGCAAGGACCTACAAAACCACACCATAAACGTTTTATATACACTAGTATATGTGCCATTTATAATGGTCATGTTACAGCATGGACAGTAACAATTGCGTTCTATAATGCTTTTAGGCTGGACGTTTCAAAATCTTTGTTCTGGCTATGTGCCATGGCGTCTAATCAACACCACGTCATTGTTGTCTGAATTCAACCTTCACAATTCACAATTCAACAAATCACTTTGGCACAACGAGGAGCAGACTATATGGTGCTGAGCATTGAAAAACTGGAAAGATTACCCTTAGCTGTTTCTGAAAAACCAGCAATAGAATGGATAATACACGGAACAATCACTCTGCCTGTCACAATTTTCCACTTTCAGTATTGTTTGAAACATATACCAGCAAGCGTATATGAAAGGTTGGGTAAAGAATACATCAAGATGACCTGGGATTTACCATATACAGACAGATGATGGAGTGGAGATAAAGAAGTGGTACAAACTGCAAAAACACACTAAGTGGTACACTTTTATGTCAGGGGATTAACTTACACGGGGAGTGCAATGGTTCTTCGACCAACTTATCCTGCCACCTGCAAGGTTCTCCAGCTGCAGTGATAGATCCAATTCTTAGGCAGCTTTCTAATGGAAGCTATATTAGGTTGAATGATCACAGCTGCTGTGGCATGTTGCCAGGAATAGCCTATCTCGTAACTGTGTCAGCCAGGGTCACTTGCTGTATGCAAGTGTTGTTTTCTAAAACCAAGACAGACGGGAAGCCACCGTTATGGCCTTCACTGAACATCTCTTCTATACGAATTGATACTTTAAGCAGAATAAAAGCCATTCTTTTACAAAATACTGTGCCACAGACCTCGTCCAAAGAGACGTATGATCTGCAAGTTGCAATGACTTCTGCCGTTTTATCAACAAACGACCCTATACATTTCTAAGAAATGTTAGGTCGTATCTTAAACATGTCTGATACCAGTGGTATTGTACATGTATTTAAGACAGTTTTTCAGGACTATTAGCAACTTTTGAAGCAGTCCTCGGCATATTTCCAAACTTTGTGCACTCTGTGTTTGGCGGCTAGCCTCTTATTTTGGGACTAATAGCAGGAATACTGTTTTTGTTCCTTCTGCTCCGATATGGCAAGTCAAGTCACCATCGACACCCAGATTACCTTAAAGAACACTCTCCTGGCAATAATGTTTTGTGAGCGCATGATACAGATTCTGGGCTTGGCTCATTTAAGAGATCTAAATACCATGTGGTTTCCATAATTCCAACCAATCTGGCAAGATTGCATCTTACCTGTTTTACGATGCCTGCTATGTGGAGAAGAATGCGTGCTAGACATATGTCTAACACTCCCATCAGTCCTGGCAACGGATGTTGAAACTTTGCTTGGACCATTAAGGGCTCATGCACTGTGTTGTCCCCAGCAGGTGCCAATCCTGATGACGACATTCGTTGAGATTGAGGGGTTGAGTGCGCTACAGAGGTGTAGGCGCATCCCTATGGTGGGCACACTTGTGTGGTTCTGTGTGTGGAAAACAACACAGTAGATTCCAAGTAAAGTTCAAATAAAGTTCCAAGGATTTATAGTATCAAAGTTTCAAGGTTTATTATATATTTTCCATTAGATTATGTTTCATATTTGCTTCATATGAGTCGTCAAACAATCGATTTAAGCAACATCAAAAGGCTGAAAAAGCTCCAATGCATTTCGGACTAAAAGTCCTTTCTCAAAAAGCACTGCAACAAAGAATATACAAAAAATGCGCGTCAATAAGAAGTTCCAACAACAGCGTAACAAAAGCTACATAGGTGACTTAGTGAGTCGACCTCATGCACCCTCAAAAAAGGATGAAGATAGTTGAAGTAGTTCCACCGTTGTGATGAAGGGTGATAAAGATTTAAACTAGTCAAGAAAAAAGTGTAAGTAAACAGATTCATAGAGGTCAATAAAGCGGAGGATATCGGGAGAGTGGAAGACACAAGTACAGGAGGAGGGTAATGTGCCTTGGAAGCGGAAAAAAATGAGAAGCTCTGGGACAGGGTGAGTATAAAGATAAAACAAACCACTCGTCCGAAGGCGAGACTTATGTAATCATCTTCGATGGCTGGTGTGACCCTGAGAAACAAGGGAATGGCAGTCAGATGTTTAGCCAAGGGTGCGGGGAGGGAAAGGATAGAACGGACGGGTGGGTAGGGTAAAGACTTACTTGGTCTGACGGGTAAGCGGGAGTCTGAGGATCGGGTTCCGAGTGCAAGAAACTCCGCGGAGAGAATGCAGAGTTTTGGGAAAGTGATTGAGATAAAGAAAGGACTGATGGGAAAAGTAAAACGGTACGGCCATCTTGGAAAGGGGAAAAAAGAAAAAGAAAGAATAGGACTTTACTTGGAATCTACTGTGTTGTTTTCCACACACAGAACCACACAAGTGTGCCCACCACAGGGATGCGCCTACACCTCTGTAGCGCACTCAACCCCTCAATCCTCTAGGACGCGCCTGAACAGTTACGTCACCTGTAGGAGCACCTTCAATTTGATTACTTTCCACTTACCTTCCTCAAACCAGATCTACCTGTTTTTGGTATACAACGTTGTGCGCCGCGCCCAATTCAATCAGTTGACATTCGTTGAGATCTCACAGACGCAAAATGCAGACGGTGAGATATGTGAAGCGACAGGCACACAGGTACCATCTACTTTGAACATTGCTAATGCAGCTGACGATGACTGCAATGCTTCTCATCTATGTGCAATCGATCTGCTTAACGAGGTAGTCCAACTTTCACCTACAGTAGTAGACAAATTCTTTACCAGCTTAGAAGATTTGATGTTTTCTCCTATCAATGAGACTGGCTTTTAAAGTTAGCACACAGTGTTCTAACTTTGGAACTCTTTTTTTTCAGTATTTGACTTTTTCCAAAATTGAATTTTTTTGGGCACAAATTAATCTGCTTAAAGTAGAACTATTCCTAGAGAACAAGAATTCTTTGAATACTTCCAAGAGACTAAATTTGACCTTGTCCACAACCAAACAATTTATAAATTATGTCATTTAATTGTCTCAACATTTTCTTCTGTATTTAAGAGCCATTTCATAAATGCATTGTCATGATTCATTCAGATAACGTTTTTTAAATGTCATCTATATGCTTTGAATGAAACATTGATTTTAAATGCGTACAGTACAAATGCTCTTTTCACTGGAGTAGTCCCCGACTCCTTCAAACAGGCAGTGGGGCTACCTATTCTAAAAAAAGCCAACGCTGACCCCTTGGTCATGAGTAACTACAGGCCTATATCCCTTCTCCCCTATCTGGGAAAAATCTTGGAAACTTATGTTACTCGCTGTTTGGGCGCATTCATTGAGAGTTTTTCCTTTCTGGACCCCCAGCAGGCTGGCTTTCGTCCACTCCATTCGACTGAGGAGGTTATTGCCGCCGTCATGGACACTCTAAGAACTGGTGCCGACAACAACATCCATCAAGCCCTTGTCCTACTGGATCTGTCGGTGGCTTTTGACACGGTCGATCACTCTATACTGATCGACCGTGTCAGAAACGCTGGCATCCAGGGCGCGGCCCTGGACTGGATCCGCTCTTTCTTGGACAAGCATTCTCAAGCTGTTCAACTTTCTACTTTCTGTGCCTCCTCCTCCTCCCTTTCCTGTGGTGTCCCCCAGGGCTCAGCATTATCCCCCCTCCTGTTTAATTTATATATGCAGCCCCTCATAGTTTCCCTTCGCAAATCCCCTGCAACAATTTTTAATTATGCAGACGATCTGCAGTTGATTTTCCCTATTGATTCCTCCCCTTCCTCCCTCACAGACTTCCAAACTACTATGTTAGGCATCTCTGACTGGATGGCTCACAGCCAGCTCAAGCTAAATCCCACAAAGACCGAACTTGAGCTGGTGGGCGGGCCGGCCAATCCTTGGAACGACAGCTTCTGGCCCCAATCACTTGGTGTCCCCCCTCGTCCTGTCAATACTGTGAAAAGCCTCGGTGTTGTCATCTCTGGAGATTTATCTATGAAGGCTCAGATCTCGGCGGTAACATCGTCCTGCTTTTTCCATCTGCGCAGGATTCGTAAGATCTGCAGATTCCTCACCAGAGATGCCCTCATCTTAGTCATCCTTGCTCTTGTCATCTCCAGGATTGACTTCGCTAACATCCTATACGTAGGGATTCCCTCTTATCAACTCCAAAGGTTACAACTGATCCAAAATCAGGCCGCCCGCCTAGTATTGCATCAGCCAAAGCACCAGCACGTTTCACCTCTACTTCGGAGTCTTCATTGGCTCCCGGTGGCCAAACGTTGCACCTTCAAACTTGGATGCACTATCTTTAAAGCCCTTCACAATCTTGTACCTGCTTTCATCTCATACAACCTCAAGCGGTACATACCAACTCGCAATCTACGTTCCTCTGCTGATAATCTCTTGTGTATCCCCCAAATTCAACGCAAGAAATACGGTGGTCTCCGCTTTTCTTTTTTAGCCCCCACTTTTGGAATTCTCTCCCTTCCTCTTTTCGTCATTGTCTTCCCTATGATAGCTTCTGTAGGACACTGAAGACGTTCCTTTTCACAGCAGCATATGAATGATACTCCTGCCCGTGACCGCCTCATCTGTTATGAGCGCCAAGAAACCGTCCGGTGAACGTGCGCGGTATAAGAATTTTTAACATAACATAACAGGTACAACCATTTCAAATGCATTTTTGTACTGAGGATGGGGGTTTTTACACATCATGTTTTAGATATGTCTTATGTGTTTAGAACTTAGTAACATCGTACATAATAAAGTGGAGTGGGTGTTGTATGGCGTTTTAGGATCCGAGTGAATTATATAGGTAAAATTCACATTGCCCTAACATAGGTATAGAAATAATTCCCTTATTTAGACATAGCCCATTCAGTCTAAATACAGGCATAGCTACTTCCACCCGCACAAAACGTCACAACGATTTCTTGGAAAATCGGTTTAAGCAGTCAAGGACCTCCCCTTGCTTGAATATTGATTTGTCCAAGAACTCATGTACTTTTCAAAGAACTACTATTCCCTGAGGGTTCTTTCCTGACATTATTATGCCCGGCGTTACGTCAAACTAGACACCTTCAAGGTATAAATATGCCTTTGTTTGCTCCAGCAGGATACGGTGGTTTGGAGCAGTTCGACTATCTAGTTGCCCGACACAGCTCACTACAGCAAGTGCCGAAGGAAGCCGACCCTCCAGCTGACGCACTGATCAAGAAGTTGTCCTTTCCCCTGCTGAGAATACAGCTCCAGTGTTTCCGAGCTCCCCTTGTGGGGTGTTGGGAAATCGAATCCTGAGACAGAGATACCAGACCTCCTTCATTCAAGAGAAATCTTGGATAGATTCTTGGCAAAGAAAACCAAACCTCTGCTACACAATACTTACTCTGTCCCTCGTACTAAAATTAGGTTAGGTACATTGGGGTAGGTATATTTTAGAAGCATGCACGATTGACTGAGTGAAATTCTTATCTATTGTTTCCACGACTCTAGAGATACAATTCTTATTCTTGGGAAACAAAGTTGTCATGTTTATGCAGTTGTCAGAAACTAATCCCTTCTTGTGAATTCGAGAAATTGTCTAGTGAACTTTGTGCTGGCTGGCACTCAACATTAAGTTTAATACATTCAATAGAGACCTAGTCGGCCTCAGTCCTACGTCTAGTCTATTGGATATATTATTCCAATGCGCAGAGCCTATTGGGAATATAGGAACTACACTACAAATTCCAAAAGCTTTCAAGAACGCCTCCTTTTGGGCTCACATGACCTGGACTTCACAGTCATGAAACACAGATCTCACTCCTGCCCAAGCACAGGGTATGTTACCAGGTCCATTCCATCACCTTTTGGGCCAGACATCGAGCCAAAAGCCCACACAAGCTTTTACCAAATATACCATTGCTCATCCTTTACTGATAGATCCAAGCTGATATTGAGTGTGCCAGGAAAGACTATGACAATTGCTGCCCAAACACATCAACCACAACTATCTCCCACCAAAACCTTGCACAGGCCACTGTCCTAGATTCCCCAGGAGTCCCACACAAACAAGAGATGGGGGATGTAACATCGTCATTTCTTCAAAACCTAGAACCTAAAATTGAATAAACATTGGAGGTCACCCGCAGCTGTTCAGATCCACCAGCAAAAAAAACTATATTCATTCCACTACCCTAAACACAGACAGCTCTTATGGAATGACAGCCTTTGAGTCCCCAAAACTCAGTAATTCTCAATATAAAATGAACATAACAAATTGACAGGTGGTGGGGTGTAGATTGCGCAATTTGATGTAACTAAAGGTATCTGCACAATTATTTCAATTCACTCATATATAACAGTGCTCAAACAGGGCATTGAACAGTGACCACCCAGCGTTGTTGGATGAGTGCAGACTTTGTTTACACACATTTGACAAATAAAACAGAATCAATGTCCTGAGCAACGCTCATAAAGTAACGCCAACAATAAATCCATACAGTGGTTTTCTTCTTGGTACCTTACTATGCCAGATCTTGTGAGGTGAGTGTTTTAGTTCTTATTTTCTTTTCAAAAAACAAATTGTCCCTTGATTCACTCAATCAACAAGAACGCCTTATCAATGATGGAATTCTCAATTCATATAGAGCACATACGCGATTACTGCTCCTCACATAATTTGAGGGAAAAAATCTTACTATGTGAGCACATTTAGTGAGTGCAAGCAGCAGCTTGCCCTCACTATTCATGTTGTGCTGCATGTAGAGCTATTTCTTAGTGCAAAAAAGTATCTTTGCATTGAGTTTGGACACGATGGTGAATTTTGGGCTAAGAAAATAAATCTAAATGCCTGAGATATTTTGGGGAAAATCCTATCTCAAAAGCACTTATAGTGATCTTGAGCGCTGCTCGTACTTGCTATTTGTGTTCTCTGACATTTATAGATATTTCTTAGCACAGAAATGTCCTCTTGCAGCAAAATTGCTCTACAAAACAGCACTAAATGCAGAATTACTTTTCACTTTCAATTTTGTGTAATCTTTTAGGAACTCTCAGGTGATTCTGCATGATGACGGTGCATAGAATTACCCGAGGTAAGCCCACCCCTAACTTGGGCTGCATTTGCCAGGGAGTTGGCAGGCCTATTCAGGATTGTTTCTCTCCACAACTTTGAAGTCCAAGACGGGTGAGCACACTGCCCCAGGCCATCCTGCTCAGGAGAGGAACACCCTTCCCCCATACCTTTGTCCTCTGCCTCAAGGCAATACACAGCACCACAGGAGAGCCATTAACAGTCATGTAATACTGGACACTGGCAGATAAGCACTTTGGTTAAGGCATAAAATTCCCAACTATCTTAAAGTGGTATCTTCAGAATAGTAACTTCAAATTGAACTTTACCATAAGAGAGGAGTTTAAATTATTGCCCAAATGCGCAAAGGAAGTATTTATCTAACTGTTTCCAAACTGATGATTCCACTTACCAAGTGTAATAAGGTAAAGAGGAGATAGTTTACAGCAGAATTAGCCTTGCAGGACTTTTCAAATACCAAACACCCAGACTTCTCAGCCTTTAGGGCCCAACTTAAGGGTGACTTCTAGGTATTAAAAAGGAAAGTTTAGGCCTGACAGAAGATTTATTTTGCTAGGTCGAAATTGCAGTTTAAAATGGCACTACAGGCTACAATGACAGACCTGAGGCATGGCTTAAACTGCTACTTGACTGAGTCAGCCCACTAGTAACACTCAATTTACTTGCCATGGGTACATGAAATGTCATTTACTATGGACTTATATGTAAATTAAATGTATCAATCAGGTTTATACGAATTGTGTCATGTTTGGAAGGGAGAGCACAAGCACTTGATCTCTGGTTAGGAAGGGTAACATGGGCAGTGCTCTAATGCCAACAAAAACAGGTTTAGCAAAAAATGGGATGGTAAATGCAAAAATATGGGGAAACACCACACAGAAGATGGTAATTTCCAACAACAATAATTTCTACCTTCGAGATGTCTCGAATATAAACATGATATAAACATGACTCACTCCCTTCTCTAACAGATGGAGTGAAAGGAAGTGAAATGATGCAGGGAAAACTTCCCGAATCAGTGTGCAGTCAATATATATTTAGGTAGCAGGGCAATACTCATTGAACCAACTCCAAGTGATCTTAGTATCAGGAAAGGCTTGTTACATTAGCAAAATATACAACGATTTTTAGTATTTTGTTTTGTAATATAAACTTTCAGATTGAGCTTAAAATGAGTAACAGTACAAATAAATGATGTGTAATTAGAGCGCTCAGACAAATGTGAATGTTTCGCATTGACCCCATGGCACCATACAACCTTCTCTGATTCAACCACATGACTCTCTGTCATCACAATTGCTGTCACCCATTACTACCCATCAGTGCTTTTAGTCATCCTACAGGAGGCAATTGGTCCCTCGGATGGACTGTCCTCAATAAGAAGGAATAAGCTGGAGCAGGGACGTTTTAAGCTATGGACATCTATGGACCATCACCAACAAGTCACTCTGCTAAGGAGCACAATCAGAACTACTTGCCACTCCCAGGGGTCACCTTGATAGGGAAGGAATATTCTAAGACATAAACCTGCTGTCAAGTTTAAATTTACCTTCACAATACTGTGGCAGTTGATATTCTGAAAATTATATTGTTGGGGGCAATATTGCGACAAATATCCCAAACTGGAATTTGTGGGGTTTTTTAATTTGGAAAGAAGAATGGAGAAACTTTAAAGGGGTCTCTTGCAGCAGTCTATTTTGCTTAAGACAAAGGACAGGATTTCATTTAAGCAGGCCATATATTTTTGGAACATAGACTAGTTGTAGCAAGCTAAAGTGATGTGAGAAGTGGCACGTAAAAATTACGAGAGAGTGGGTGAACGGGGAGACCATTATTTCACTTTCTAAATGACCCCCTGAGTCTTGGTCATTGCCACTAGAAATATGCAATTGTGAAGCTGATGCATTTTCAACATTTATGGATCTGTTGTATTTGCCACGTAATCCAATATCTGCTGCATAATCTGCAGATTTTGACACAACATGTTTTCCTTTCTCAGAGGATTCAAAAGTTACTAAAAATATGGCAAAACGTGTTCCCAAGCAGTAGAAGGCCCTTCGCAAAGCTTGACTGATAATCTTTCACTTGCTTATTGGTGTATTTGGTTGTTAAACTGGTGCTTGGACAAAATATCGGGTTATCAAGGACAAAAATATTGTGTAGGTAGGATCACTGAAACAATATCCATGTAAAAAATAGAGAGATATCAAAATATCGAGTAAAAAATATAGAATGCCAAAATATCGACTTCCTATCTCCAAACAGGTAAGTACAAAAATATTGAATAAAAAATATCGATGTTAAAAATATAGACAGTCAAAATATTGACTTTTTTAAATAGTTAAAAGTAATTTAAAATTAATAAAATAATAAATATAACTAACTTAAAAATACTTAAAATACTTAAATTACATCAAAACTAATACATAGTTAATATAATTTAAAAAAAATCTTTTTTAAAACATATATATATATATATATATATATATATATATATATATATATATATATATATATATATATATATATATATATATATATATATTACCTACTGGCGGTCGCCAGTAGGTATATATAGTTAGGATTTTTTCTCTATGGGATTTTTGAAAATTCTATGTCTAATAACTTTGGCGTTTGTGGACGGAATTGGCTGAAATTCTCAGGAAAATGGAACATTTTGTTTCTGAGCAGCCCCTGACAATTTGGGGGGGTTTCATCAAGGGGGGGCCGAGAAAAAAGGGGGGTCCCAAAACGCGTTTTTCCCATGTTAATTTCCATAGGGCGGTTGGCCTCACTTTTAGCTCGTACGGCTGAATGGATTTGTACGAAACTTGGCAAAATTGTAGGGACTGTTAGCCCGATGTGCCTTTGCTAGGTCTCAATATATGTGCTCCAGTGGATTTTGAGTAATTTAGGTTCAAAAAAAGATATATATCTGGGCGGAGCCTAACCACACATCTGATCTGATTGGCTGTCAGCACTTCATCCAAGAAGTGTTGGCAGCCATCTTGGGACCAATATACATGATAGCACCTCATTAAAAAGCATTGTAGTTAATAGAGGGTTTTAGGACTTTAGTTACATTATAAATCATTTGTTGATGGTACCATACTCCTTTTAGGAATTGTGGTGGGTTCTAAGGTGATTTTACCATGTGAAAAAACCTTCTGCTGTGATATCATGAATATTGTTTGAAAGAAAACTAATATCTCATGATTTTCCCACAGTGGTTTGGAAGGGGATCTATAAGCTAAACTGAAAGCATATTTTCTGTAAATTCACATTATCTTTCTCAGTCATGTGAAAATGACGTCTGACATTCTCAGTAAAACATGTACATCCAACAAGGACAGAGACTGTCAATTGATTCCTTTGTGTTCTACTGCAGCCTCCTAGAGTGTTCTAAAGAACAACTAGAGCGCTAACAGTCCTACTTATTACAAAGGTATGGCACACCTGAAGCCATCTTGATTGGAATAAAGTGGTAACTCTTAAAACATTTAATTTAAAAAGAAACAACATGAGGGGGTATATTTTGCCATAGAAAGTATGATTAGTGCTGCAGAATGAAAAATTAGGGCACATTTTGAGTGACTTCTCAAATCCTTTTCTATTTCATTAAAACATTCTGACATGCAGTCTCCCAAAATGGCCACCAGAGACAAAAGAGCCCAAATGTAGCCCAAATATCACCCAGATGTAGCCCAAGTATAGCCCAATGACAGAATGTCCCAGAGTGTTCTAAAGAACAACTAGAGCGCTAACAGTCCTACTTATTACAAAGGTATGGCACACCTGAAGCCATCTTGATTGGAATAAAGTGGTAACTCTTAAAACATTTAATTTAAAAAGAAACAACATGAGGGGGTATATTTTGCCATAGAAAGTATGATTAGTGCTGCAGAATGAAAAATTAGGGCACATTTTGAGTGACTTCTCAAATCCTTTTCTATTTCATTAAAACATTCTGACATGCAGTCTCCCAAAATGGCCACCAGAGACAAAAGAGCCCAAATGTAGCCCAAATATCACCCAGATGTAGCCCAAGTATAGCCCAATGACAGAATGTCCCAGAGTGTTCTAAAGAACAACTAGAGCGCTAACAGTCCTACTTATTACAAAGGTATAGCACACCTGGAGCCATCGTGATGGGAATAAAGTGGTAACTCTTAAAACATTTAATTTAAAAAGGAACAAAATGAGGGGGTATATTATGCAATAGAAGGTATTATTAGTGCTGCAGAAAGAAAAATTAGGGCACATTTTGAGTGACTTTTCAAATCCTCTTCTATTTCATTAAAAAATTCTGACATGCAGTCTCCCAAAATGGCCACCAGAGACAAAAGAGCCCAAATGTAGCCCAAATATCACCCAGATGTAGCCCAAGTATAGCCCAATGACAGAATGTCCCAGAGTGTTCTAAAGAACAACTAGAGCGCTAACAGTCCTACTTATTACAAAGGTATGGCACACCTGAAGCCATCTTGATTGGAATAAAGTGGTAACTCTTAAAACATTTAATTTAAAAAGGAACAAAATGAGGGGGTATATTTTGCCATATGAATTATGATTAGTGCTGCAGAAAGAAAAATTAGGGCACATTTTGAGTGACTTCTCAAACCCTCTTCAATTTCATTAAAAAATTCTGACATACAGTCTCCCAAGATGGCCACCAGAGACAAAAGAGCCTAAATGTAGCCCAAATATCACCCAGATGTACCCCAAGTATAGCCCAATGACAGAATGTCCCAGAGTGTTCTAAAGAACAACTAGAGCGCTAACAGTCTTACTTATGACAAAAGTATGGCACACCAGAAGCCATCTTGATTGGAATGAAGTGGTAAGTCTGAAAACACTCAATTTAAAAAGGAACAACATGAGGGGGTTAATTTTGCCATAGAAAGTATGATTAGTGCTTCAGAAAGAAAAATTAGGGATCATTTTGAGTGACTTCTCAAATCCTCTTCTATTTCATTAAAAATAATTCTGACATGCAGACTGAAACATGCACTTTGAATACCAGCAGCAGACGTCCCTGGTGAGCAGTAGCTTTACTACAGTGATCTAATGTGCAACTAGAGTGCTAACATTCAGAATTTATGGCAAATGTGTGACACATCTGAATGCCTTCTTGATGGAACCAAAGTAAACAAGCATTGAAAATGCAATGGATCTCGCCCTCGTTTAAGTTAAAGCCATTCTGTTTGTAATGAGGTGGCTTTTTAGCTTTGCTTTTATTAGTGTTTTATAACTTTCATGTAAATAACATGCATCTGTATGCATATAAGTATATGTATGCATGCATTTATGTTTGTATTTATATAGATATACAGATGATATATGTTTATATATGTATGTATATATATATATTCACTGAAAAAACCATAGGCTATAGACCATATATAGTTAGGAATTAGCATTTACAAAACCTTGAAAATTCACTGAAAAAACCATAGGTTATAGACCATATATAGTTAGGAATTCGCATTTACAAAACCTTATTTTACTCACACAAAACCATTGAAATTCCATATATAGTTAGTTGCACTAACTATATATCGCGCACCCGCAATCCACTGCTGATGATGTCACATATTACATCATTCATGACATGGTCAGTGACATCACTGATGACATCACTGATGACATCTCAAATGACATCACTGATGACATCACTGATGACAACATCCAGTGACTGTATGTTTCTGTAAAGTTAAAATATGTCTTACATATTGAAGAATGAGTGGATGTATAAGTGTCTGGATGAAGGATTTAGTAGGTGCATGACTGACTGTATGAGTGAGTGATTAAATGTGTCTCACTGAGTGCATGGGTTAGTGACTAAACAGTCTTAATTTGTGCATCATTATGTCTGTTGTTCTGTAAACTGTTGCATGTGTTGATAAGTAGCTATATGAGTAACTATATGGGTTATTGATTGGTTGCCCAAGTATTTGTATGGGAGACTGAGTGTGTGTGTGGGTGGCTGGGAGGTGTATGACTCTGTGCATAGATGTGAGAGCAGTTGATTCACTAGATGTATGGTTTCAAAAGTGCATGTGGAAACAGCTGTATGGGCGGTTGACTGTGTGCATGAGTGTAGTGCTGCATGTCAAAGTAAGTACATATGTAAAACACAGTACATGTGAGAGTTGACATATATAAATAACTGTGCATAAGAGCCAGTGAATGTGTGAGTGGCTGTATGGATCATTGTGAACTTGTATCAGGGATTGTATAAGAGAGTAAATATGTGTTAGTATATGTTTGAATAAGTAAAGTTTGTATAACTGTATAGTTGAGGAAATGGAGGTGTGATTGATTCTTTGCATGACTGACTAGGTGTGTGAGTAACTCCATGGATGAGTGACAGTCTGTGAGTGTCTGTTTACACTGATTGTATCTAAGGTTATATTAGAGTCTGAAGAGGTTCATCGTATTATCACATGAATAATATCATCAGTGATGTGATCAGTAATGTCAAATGAGATGTCATCAGTGATGTCATCAGTGATGTCATTTGAGATGTCATCAGTGATGTCATTTGAGATGTCATCAGTGATGTCATCAGTGATGTCACTGACCATGTCATGAATGATGTAATATGTGACATCATCAGCAGTGGATTGCGGGTGCGCGATATATAGTTAGTGCAACTAACTATATATGGAATTTCAATGGTTTTGTGTGAGTAAAATAAGGTTTTGTAAATGCGAATTCCTAACTATATATGGTCTATAACCTATGGTTTTTTCAGTGAATATATATATATATATATATATATATATATATATATATATATATATATATATATATATATATATATATGAAAATGCTGCAAGAGGGTTAGTTTCTGGGATCCAATTCCCGTAGTCAGGTGGCGTGTCAATCTCGGCAGACCCCACTGCCGAGTGAGTTCAATGATTTTCAAAGTTTTACCGTAGTAAGCATCACACGCACTCGGAAAGGTACAGCTGGTGAAGGTTTATTTCCAAAGTCACGCTACGCATTTCAGCACAGAAGTGCCTTGTTCACACGTTTAACCTCAGGTTAAACGTGTGAACAAGGCACTTCTGTTGCACTTACTGGAGTGGTAATAGTAAATTTAACCCTCTCGCTATCCTATGGTAAATATATTTTATTTTTTTTATTAATACTATTCCCACTCCAGTGAGTGCAACAGTAAGAAAAGCGTTGGATAGCGGGAGGGTAGAAATTACCATTCCCACTCCAGAGAGTACAACAGTAGGGAAAGCATTGGCTACCGTAGGGGTAAAAACGACTATTTCCACTCCAGTGAGTGCAACAGTGGGGAAAGTGTTGGATAGCGTAGAGCAGGGGTCTCCAAACTGGTCCTGGAGGGCCGGATCCATGCCAGATTTTTAAAATTACTACATGCATCTCAATGGGGATCTACCAAAAATCTGGCATGGATCTGGCCTTCCAGGACCGGCTTGGAGACCCCTGGCGTAGAGGTTTAAATTACTATTCCCACTCCAGTGAGTGCAACAGTAGGGAAAGCGTTGGATAGCGGGAGGGTTAAAATTACTGTTTCCACTCCACTGAGTGCAACAGTAGGGAAAGCGTTGGATAGTGGGAGGGTAAAAATTACTATTCCAACTCCAGAGAGTGCAACAGTAGGTAAAACATTGGATAGCGTAGGGATAAAAATTACTATTCCCACTCCAGTGAGTGCAACAGTAGGGAAAGCGTTGGATAGCGTATGGGCAAAAATTACTATTCCCACTCCAGAGACTGCAACAGTAGGGAAAGCGTTGGATAGCGTAGGGGTAAAAATTACTATTCCCACTCTAGTGAGTGCAACAGTAGGGAAAGCGTTGGATAGCGGGAGGGTAAAAATGACTATTCCCACACCACTGAGTGCAACAGTAGGGAAAGCGTTGGATAGCGTAGGGGTAGAAATTACTATTCTCACTCTAAAGAGTGCAACAGTAGGGAAAGCGTTGGATAGCGTAGTGGTAAAAATTACTATTCCCACTCCAAAGAGTGCAACAGTAGGGAAAGTGTTGGATAGCGTAGGGATAAAAATTACTATTCTCACTCTAGTGAGTGCAACAGTAGGGAAAGCATTGGATAGTAGGAGAGTAAAAATTACTATTCCCACTCCAGTGAGTGCAACAGTAGGAAAACAAAATACTTCATATATAAATAAAAATAACATAAATATTAATACCAATTTCAAATTAATTTAAATAATTAACAAATTTATATAATGAATTAATCAATTAAAAAAACAAATAAAAAATATTTATTATTAATAATTACCTACTAATAAATGTATTTACCAATTAACAATAAATTAATTAACAATTTAAAATTAATAAAAAATTAGATCAAAAAATAATAATTTTAAAAAATGTAATTACTTACAATTAAATTACTTCCCACCCTATTCCCCTCTAAACCCACAAACCGCTACAGAAAATAAATGACTACCTACAATTAACATATTTATCAAATAATCAATTAAAATAAATAACCAATTATATTTTAATTCATCACCAATTTATAATTAATTAACAATTAATTCAAAATAAATACCAATAAATAAATTAACATATTTCATTAATTATAATTAAATTACTTCCCAGGTAAACATCGTTTACCACAAAGTTTTTACAACGCGGTACCTTTACCACGCATCCCTTACAACGCAAGTCGTTACCACGACTTGCGCTGGAGGGCGCTAAAGGATTACAAATAGTAAATTTACTATCCCAACACCTTCCCTAGGGTCCCCGGGGACTGGTGTTAGAATAGTAAATTATACTATTCGAAATCCGCGCCCCCAACGCAAGTCGTGGTAACGACTTGCGTTGTAAGGGATGCGTGGTAAAGGGATGCGTTGTGACGGTACACGTTGTACCATCATACATCCTACTTCCCACCCTATTCCCCTATAAACCCACAACCCGCTACAAATGTATGTGATCCTACAAGTTTTGTTAAGACTTGGGCAGCACTAGTGGCCTGGCAGGATAAGTGAATGGATTTTTCATGATTTAAATGGTTTCTTTTTTTTCCTTTTTCCTATGATTTATCTGGAGCCCTGATGGTTCCCTTGCTTCCAGAGTAACACAGGGTCTCCAAAAATCACGGGGTGAAATGGAGTTGAACCGGGAAAGCAGTGGCTACTTGAGGGATCAGGCCTGCTATCTTACCAGTGGTTAACGAAACTGGGGCTGGATTAGGATGACCAACTGTATAGAGGCGGCCAGTTTCCCATCAAGATTTCTAATAATGGTATATGAGGAAAAAAAAAATAATTCAAAATAAATACCAATAAATAAATTTACATATTTAATTTATTATAATTAAATTACTTCCCACCCTATTCCCCTATAAACCCACAACCCGCTACAGAAAATAAATTACTAAAATGAACATATTTCTCAATTAATCAATTAAAAATAATTACCAATTATTTTTTAATCATGGAGGGGGATGACCCGCTTGCAACGCTACCAGCCATACTGGACTTCCTGGGCTATTTGGTATGTCGTTGGAGAAAGGGAGAGGAGAGGGGTGTCTTCCCTTCACCTGCAACTTCGCTGCTGAAGCACAAATTTCGAACATTGCAGCAATTAGAGCATTGAGCAAGAGACATATCGGTGCACCGCCTGGATGATAAGAACATTAGCAATTTTGAGCGAAAGAATGCTATCAAGCAAATAAGAATAAAATCAAGCCAAACTTGTTACATCATCTTGGTGCATGCTGGGACCCGCAGTTCAGCCGCTGCGGGACAGAGTCCACTGGGGATTAATTGAATACACCTACCTATGATGAAGGCGGAGCCACGCCGAAACGCGTCAGGACTTTAATAGGTGTCACGTGCTACATTGTTTCAGACGAATAAAGTCGGCTTTCGCTGTAAGACGAAGTTGGGCTCTTGTGTGTTTTGTGAGGAGCAAAGTGACGGCAGGATTTCCATTCCTGCCTTTTAAGAGTCCGCCCTGCAGGGTCGGGGCCCCCGGTAAAATGGAACTCTGTTGGAATGTTTATGGAGGGGGATGACCCGCTTGCAACGCTACCAGCCATACTGGACTTCCTGGGCTATTTGGTATGTCGTTGGAGAAAGGGAGAGGAGAGGGGTGTCTTCCCTTCACCTGCAACTTCGCTGCTGAAGCACAAATTTCGAACATTGCAGCAATTAGAGCATTGAGCAAGAGACATATCGGTGCACCGCCTGGATGATAAGAACATTAGCAATTTTGGGCGAAAGAATGCTATCAAGCAAATAAGAATAAAATCAAGCCAAACTTGTTACATCATCTTGGTGCATGCTGGGACCCGCAGTTCAGCCACTGCGGGACAGAGTCCACTTGGGATTAATTGAATACACCTACCTATGATGAAGGCGGAGCCACGCCGAAACGCGTCAGGACTTTAATAGGTGTCACGTGCTACATTGTTTCAGACGAATAAAGTCGGCTTTCGCTGTAAGACGAAGTTGGGCTCTTGTGTGTTTTGTGAGGAGCAAAGTGACGGCAGGATTTCCATTCCTGCCTTTTAAGAGTCCGCCCTGCAGGGTCGGGCCCCCCGGTAAAATGGAACTCTGTTGGAATGTTTATGAAGGGGGATGACCCGCTTGCAACGCTACCAGCCATACTGGACTTCCTGGGCTATTTGGTATGTCGTTGGAGAAAGGGAGAGGAGAGGGGTGTCTTCCCTTCACCTGCAACTTCGCTGCTGAAGCACAAATTTCGAACATTGCAGCAATTAGAGCATTGAGCAAGAGACATATCGGTGCACCGCCTGGATGATAAGAACATTAGCAATTTAGGGCGAAAGAATGCTATCAAGCAAATAAGAATAAAATCAAGCCAAACTTGTTACATCATCTTGGTGCATGCTGGGACCCGCAGTTCAGCCGCTGCGGGACAGAGTCCACTTGGGATTAATTGAATACACCTACCTATGATGAAGGCGGAGCCACGCCGAAACGCGTCAGGACTTTAATAGGTGTCACGTGCTACATTGTTTCAGACGAATAAAGTCGGCTTTCGCTGTAAGACGAAGTTGGGCTCTTGTGTGTTTTGTGAGGAGCAAAGTGACGGCAGGATTTCCATTCCTGCCTTTTAAGAGTCCGCCCTGCAGGGTCGGGGCCCCCGGTAAAATGGAACTCTGTTGGAATGTTTATGGAGGGGGATGACCCGCTTGCAACGCTACCAGCCATACTGGACTTCCTGGGCTATTTGGTATGTCGTTGGAGAAAGGGAGAGGAGAGGGGTGTCTTCCCTTCACCTGCAACTTCGCTGCTGAAGCACAAATTTCGAACATTGCAGCAATTAGAGCATTGAGCAAGAGACATATCGGTGCACCGCCTGGATGATAAGAACATTAGCAATTTTGGGCGAAAGAATGCTATCAAGCAAATAAGAATAAAATCAAGCCAAACTTGTTACATCATCTTGGTGCATGCTGGGACCCGCAGTTCAGCCGCTGCGGGACAGAGTCCACTTGGGATTAATTGAATACACCTACCTATGATGAAGGCGGAGCCACGCCGAAACGCGTCAGGACTTTAATAGGTGTCACGTGCTACATTGTTTCAGACGAATAAAGTCGGCTTTCGCTGTAAGACGAAGTTGGGCTCTTGTGTGTTTTGTGAGGAGCAAAGTGACGGCAGGATTTCCATTCCTGCCTTTTAAGAGTCCGCCCTGCAGGGTCGGGGCCCCCGGTAAAATGGAACTCTGTTGGAATGTTTATGGAGGTGGATGACCCGCTTGCAACGCTACCAGCCATACTGGACTTCCTGGGCTATTTGGTATGTCGTTGGAGAAAGGGAGAGGAGAGGGGTGTCTTCCCTTCACCTGCAACTTCGCTGCTGAAGCACAAATTTCGAACATTGCAGCAATTAGAGCATTGAGCAAGAGACATATCGGTGCACCGCCTGGATGATAAGAACATTAGCAATTTTGGGCGAAAGAATGCTATCAAGCAAATAAGAATAAAATCAAGCCAAACTTGTTACATCATCTTGGTGCATGCTGGGACCCGCAGTTCAGCCGCTGCGGGACAGAGTCCACTTGGGATTAATTGAATACACCTACCTATGATGAAGGCGGAGCCACGCCGAAACGCGTCAGGACTTTAATAGGTGTCACGTGCTACATTGTTTCAGACGAATAAAGTCGGCTTTCGCTGTAAGACGAAGTTGGGCTCTTGTGTGTTTTGTGAGGAGCAAAGTGACGGCAGGATTTCCATTCCTGCCTTTTAAGAGTCCGCCCTGCAGGGTCGGGGCCCCCGGTAAAATGGAACTCTGTTGGAATGTTTATGGAGGGGGATGACCCGCTTGCAACGCTACCAGCCATACTGGACTTCCTGGGCTATTTGGTATGTCGTTGGAGAAAGGGAGAGGAGAGGGGTGTCTTCCCTTCACCTGCAACTTCGCTGCTGAAGCACAAATTTCGAACATTGCAGCAATTAGAGCATTGAGCAAGAGACATATCGGTGCACCGCCTGGATGATAAGAACATTAGCAATTTTGGGCGAAAGAATGCTATCAAGCAAATAAGAATAAAATCAAGCCAAACTTGTTACATCATCTTGGTGCATGCTGGGACCCGCAGTTCAGCCGCTGCGGGACAGAGTCCACTTGGGATTAATTGAATACACCTACCTATGATGAAGGCGGAGCCACGCCGAAACGCGTCAGGACTTTAATAGGTGTCACGTGCTACATTGTTTCAGACGAATAAAGTCGGCTTTCGCTGTAAGACGAAGTTGGGCTCTTGTGTGTTTTGTGAGGAGCAAAGTGACGGCAGGATTTCCATTCCTGCCTTTTAAGAGTCCGCCCTGCAGGGTCGGGGCCCCCGGTAAAATGGAACTCTGTTGGAATATATATATATATATATATATATATATATATATATGAAAATGCAGGATATCAATTACCAATTAATAATTAATTAACAATTAATTCAAAATAAATACCAATAAATAAAATAACATATTTAATTAATTATAATTAAATTACTTCCCACCCTATCCCCATATTAACTCACAACCCGCCACAGAATTATATTACGCAAATATTAAAAATAATATTAACTTACTTACCTCAAATTCAATATTTTTGTTGTCTATATTCTGTCCATTCGATGTTTTTGTATTCTATATTCTGTCCAGTCGATATTTTGTCCATTCTATGTTTTTCATTCGATATTAATGCTATTCTATTTCATATTAATACTATTCTATTCGATATTTTGGTAGTCTATTTTCTGTCTATTCGATATTATGCCTATTCTATATTTTTTACTCAATATTATTGCTACTCGCTATCAAAAACTCGATATTTTGACTGTACACCGTGTAGGTAAGTTTCCATGGGTAAACCAAGGTTTACTCCACATATATGTACCTTCATGGGATATATTTCTTCAAGGTATGTAGATGTGGAGTTAAGAATAGTAAATCAATACTTACCTATTTGCACTTATCTTCCCTATAGTTTGGTCTTTGATATATTTGACACGATATTCTGTCTGCACAATATTTTTTGCTTTGATATTCTATCAGACAAACTGTTAAACTGGTACTAAAGAGGTGAAATCTTTGTGCAGACAGTGTTGCCATGTGTAAAAATGATAAAATAGTGAAGTAATACTATCACAAAATGTGCCACATTAGCTCTTGTAATTTGGCTCCTTTTGCCACATAATGTAGCCATCTTTGCAGCATAATTACCTCCTCCGCTGACAGATCATTTCAGTCGCCCTGGCCTTTTTAAAGAAGACTATAAGTGAAGAGAACGAAAAGGCAAATTGAATGGGTTTAAAATCTGTGAATGAGTGGAAATAGATTATTTTTCCGCCATTGATAGTTTTCAGATGATGTTGATAGCTTCATATGTTTTTCAGTATTCTCTGGTGTTGCTGCTTTAGGACAGTACAAAGTTAATCCAAGCCTAGTCGGACCAATCACCCGTGGAAACCACAAGACAGGTACGACATTTAATTCTAGAAGCCATGACTGGAAGAAACCGTAACACGGCTGCACTTGGCCCGAGCCAATCACATGAAAGGCACAGCTGTGCCAGGGCCGTGGAGAAGACGATGCTCAACCATGTGCGGAAGAGAAGTAATATTGCCTCAGCTTGTCTAAAACGTGAAATCGCAAGAATAAATGAGCGCTTACAAAAAAGAGCTCATGGAAGATAAACTGTGACAGGATGCCAAAGGTTGTCAACATCTGTTGGTGAATGCGATTGCCAAGTGCTATCCCAGAGGAAAACAATTGTTTTATCTCACATTTCACTTAGTGAAAAAACAGGGAAGGGAACGCCAGTAAACAATAAATAGAAGGCGGCACTTTTATTCTAAAAATGGGAATCTGAAAAATGTTGTTATTTCCACTATAGATCTCAAATGCTCTGTTTGGGTTGATCCTACTGGAGGTATTGCTATGCTGTGTCATGGTTTATTGTTATCTTGTATTGTGTTGGTAGTGGTATCCTGATTTATTTGTTAATGTGCTGTGTTTAATGTAGAATTCTGATATGCAATGAATATGAGTTAATTTTTGGTGAGCAGTTTTTGGTGTGTTGTTATGCTAGATTATGGTTTTATGGTTTTCTTTGATTTTACATGTTCGCGATGTAACAGTATGTTTTCTTCTATCTAGTGTGGTTTGTACTTATTTTGTCAACTTAGGTTGTCATCATATGGAACCCATTGATTCTAAGGCATACTGGCGACATGAGACATCTTGTGCTGCAGACTACCTCAAATGGGGCCTACATCCATGGCCCGTGCAGGTAAGAGCAGTGTGGCCGGTTGGGGGGGGGGGGGGGGGGGGGGGGGGGTGTTCGACAGACGACGAGGGAAAATTAAATAAATAACACAGGGGCATATTACCAAGCAATAGCGGTAATTATCGCTATTGCTTGGTTAGAGACAGAAATTTACCGCTGAGCTGCGGCGATTTTTACCGCAAATAAACCTTGGTATTACCAAGGTTTATCTTAAATGCGATACAAAATTGCCACAATGCATGAATATCGCTGAAAAGTCAGCGATATTCATGCATTACCGAGCTAATGCTCTTAGCCATGTTATCCACCTCCCATTGGATAACATGGCTAAGAACTGGTCAGGGCAGGTGTTAGCTTTTGGAGATATTCGTGCTTAGCGCGATTTATCTCCAAAAGTTGGTAATAGGAGATAGCGATGTTAGCGACTGTTTTCAGTCGCTAACATCTTGGCACGCCCACTTTGCATGTCATTAGTGATAAATATCACTGACATGCAAAGTAGGGCCCAAGATGGTCGCTATCTCCTACTAGCTGTCGCTAACTGGTGTTAGCGACAGCTAGGTAATAGGGAGATAATTTTATCTCCGCTTTCTTGGCTTTTAAAGCCAAAAAAGTGGAGATAAACCCCCTTGATAATATGCCCCACAATTTCCTTGTGGTCACATGTCGAAATCCCTTCCCTCTCCACCCAGCCCCACCATTCTTACCAGCACGGGCCACGGCTGGAGTCCTGATAAAATGGATGTGTTTCTTTGGAAGTCCAGACGTGCAGACAGATAGGATGCAAGTGAGCAGATATTTTTGCAATCTATTAACGACGTTGTAGCGTATGCAGAGTGTTATGGGCTCTTGTACAAGGAATCGAACGAGACCCCTGGCTACTATTTGAATTATAAAATACAACAATAAAAATGGTTCAGTGAGTCCTGCATGCCTCTGATGCCCAGGGCCACCTCTCGTCCTGCACCAATGGTCTACAGTAGGGTAACGTAAAATGATAGAGACCCTTCAGAATGTGAGAAGGGCCCTCACCCCACAGAATGTGAGATGGGCCCTCACCCCACAGAATGTGAGATGGGCCCTCTGAGTCTCACAAAACTCATGAATATTTGTTGGCCTTAGGATGAAGTTTTGGGTGCTGTTTGAAAGGTTGGCGCCGCCACAGAGGCTGCAAGGGCCTTTGATACCCCCCTTCTAATTGAATCTACTTTCCTGCGGAATACCATATTGGTGGGTCAAGCCGTGCATCAGGAGGTGTAGATGAGGGACCAGATTATACTATTATTTTGTTCTGGTTACATCACTTTTGTAGCACAGGCCCGGTGCATAATAATTTTGGGCATTTACTAAGCCACGCAAAGCCACTTTGCAAGGCTTTGCATGGCTTAGTACATATAAAGTAATGCAAGGCAGCACAAAGCTCTCTCATGTGTTGCTTTGCACTGGCTCTCCCATGCATTCACCCATGTATTTTGACTCAAAGGCAGATTTACAATGGCTAGTTATCCTGGTTATGCACCAAGATTGTGAGTTTATATGACAGAGGTGTATCAAGGAGAAATATCTTAATTTCTCCTTGTTCATTTGTTTGTTCCATCTGCACTGCACTCTGCAGCACCCGTAGACAAAGGAATATGACTTTGAGGATTGGATTTGTGCAGGAAGGTATCCATTACTGTACAAAAACCATCCTGCCCATAAAGCAGGCACCTTTAAACTATTAGGCAAGGGCACCTGCATTGGTGTTAGGCATTACACAGTGCCAGGGGCGGCTCCTCCACTAGGGTGGAGGAGTGTCGTCTCACTGGTTTCTCGCTGCAGAAACATTAAATGGTAAAACTATCAATGTATTTTTCTGCTTCTTGCACTGGGAGAAAGCAGAAGTGTTTGAAAGGGGATGGCCGGGAGGGTGGGCAGGTCTGTTCTAGAGCAGGGAAGGAGTGACTTGCCCACTGCTGAGGGCTCTGACTGTTTGGTCGACCCCAGGGCCGACCAAACCAGTCATGAGCACTCTCTGCTTTCTCCATCTATGCTACATGGATAAAATGGCCTCCCCATAGGCGCCTGGCTGGTCGGCATCCTGACAATCACATTGCTGCCATTGCAGCATTGTGATTGGGTTATGGGATTGGAAGGAGGCTGCCTGCTTCCCAGCCCCGAGTAATGCAGGCCGCGACTGCACAGTGCACCAGTGCGGAGAGAGAGCATAAACGCTCCATATCTTTGTGAATATGGAGCACTTTGTCTCATTCCCTTGCTGCGGCACATTGCGTGAAATAATAGTAAATGTGCCCCAAGGTGTTTAGTATTTGCTGTACATGTGGACTGTTGGATCACGTGCTGGATCAAGTGAGGGAAGAGCAAGTCCTGTGATCTTTGTAAGCTCACACCTGGGTGAGAGCATGAGCCAGAAGCATCATTTGTCTTGACTTAGGTCTCGAGATATGCTCTGGTGTGCTAACTCATGCATGCTCTTGTGTGCATTGGCCTGTGTCTGGGGTGAAGAAGGCTGCATAGGCACAGCTGTGTCTTGCTGATGTACAACATGACTGTGTAAAATGAATGTGCTGGTGTGCTAATGTCTGTGCCCTACAAACCAGAATGTTAAAATAGAAAGAAATGTTCCCTAGGTTACCAAACCAAGTCAATAGGCAGGAATTAACCCACTGATGCCCAATTGTCAAAAATATAAGGTGCAAGCTGGGTGTTTGTATATTGAAGCGTAAGTGTTGCTGAGCATTTGCAGTAAGTAAATTAACACTTGAAGGTTAGAAATAAATGACTGCGACGTGTGGCACTGTCCTGGTGGGAGATTGATACTTTGTCATAGAATGCAGGCCTACTGCTAGCACCAGCCTTTTAGAGAGTCCCGAGTAAGCCAGCTCTATTCAGCAGACCATGTGGTAAGCCAGTCCGAGGCATAGTGAGAATTTCACTGATAGGAACATTTCATCTAAATGAAAGGTGGTTCTTCTTAAACGGAATTTGAGGGCTGAGGAGGGTTTAAAGACTTTCAAACCACAACCATATAGTTGACATTAAAAAGGTAGGAATAGTTACCTCTTCATGCATGCTCTGTGACAACTGAAAGACAGACAAGGGAAACAAAAAATAGTTATTTTTAAAAAGAGAGGCTTTGTTTGCATAGTCAAAGTCCGGAGAATAGATGCCTGCTTTGCTGCAGTATACTCAATGACAGCATATAATATGACTTTGAATATATTAAATAGGACCGATTCTGAGAAATCAAAAATCAATACATTTCGCAGTAACGAGGTATGCGCGGGGTGTGAGTTTAACCTTGCAGATCAACCAGCATCTGTAATTTAGAGCAACTGCAAGGAGGTGTGAGAGAAATCAGGCGAAATGAAGCAAGTGACGTACGAATGGCGAGAGCTAAGAATAATGTTGGCCGTGAGCAAAAGCAACTCAAGGAAAGATTTGGACAGTAAACAGGAGCCAGATCTGTAAAGAACAAAAAAACTTTGTTGCGGTAAAAGGGGGTAATTTGAATGTTCGAGGGGCTGCCCTGTTGTCCTCCTTCGTTGGAAACTGTGAGCGCCATTGTGTTGCAATGGACTGAGTTACAGTAGCTGTGTTAAGGATGGAAGGGAAAGTGTGGGAGATTATATGACATATTGGGTAGCAGTTGCAAAGGCAAGGAGATTAAATAGGTTGATGTGAAATAATGAAAGATTCAAGAGAAGTGTATTCAAACAATTCCGAGCTACATTTAAAAAAATTATGGTCTGAGACGAGTTTACTAGATCTAACATTTACCTTGAACGTTTAGACCCCATATATTTATGACAAATTGGGTTTCTAATAGCAAGCAATGACAGGCAAGGGGAAGATATAAGTGGGCAGGTTTGAGGTGTTTGTCTTGGGAGGACCATATCGTACACCATCACAAATAATCCTCGATTCTTATTTAAAAGTTCAGGTGCTGTCCGGTAGAAGTGGCACGGTGGAATAGTGAAGAGAACAAATAAATGGAGTTTTACTAACTTGGTACACTAAAATGGCTTTGCAAATCAATGTACTAACACAGAAAGCATCCTCACTAAGACATAAATAAGTGGTACTACCATTCCAAAAAACTCAATAATATGTGCAAGTAATTATATAAATACAAGGTCATAACCTTGTATTTATATAATTATTCTCAATGGCTTTCAAAGATTGTTTTCATTGCAAGTATTTGTGGTGAGTTGAGAGACTTGTTTTAAAATGTGTACCAGAAAATGAGGTTGTTTTTACCCTTACCCAGCATCGCTTTTCACTGCTTTAGGTTTAACTGCCACATCTCGCCAGTTCTTGTTCTTTGATAGATTTTCAAACCATTTATTGCATGTAAAACACGAGTGCTCTCCAATCCAGCTGCCCGTTTTGCAATCCCATCTTAATTTTTTTTTTATAAATTACGTTCCATTTGTTTAAGGGCCATAACAGCTGAGTTTTAGTATTACATCTGTCATCAATCGCGAAGCTTCGACTGAGAAAAACAGAAAGATGAAATGCATTATGGATAGGTTAGTCTCACCTCCATGGAGTAATGTAAATTTACAAAGTAAGAACAGGAAGAAAGGGGCGATATAAGGGTCGGGCCTAAGGCTCCCGTGCAATACAAATGTCCACACAGACACAGTGGCATAGTATATGAAACAGGCCGAAGAGCAGGTGTGCCCGGCCCCTTCTATTGGCAGGGTCACATGTCCTGTGACACCTGTGATGGATGAGTGTAGGGTGAGTGTGGAAGCAAGCCCTCTAGGAGTGGCAGGTGGAAGCACATCACTTATAAACACTAGACTGTGACCAACCAGTCACTACTGGCGATACCATTTCAAAACGAGGGATAAAGCTAAAGGGAACTCATGTAAAATTTGTGTTGGACGACTTCAGAACTGAAAGCACAGAAAAAACTGCCTTCTTTCCTGATATTACCGGAGTATCATTCCAGATATTTATGTAACTTTGCAGACAATGTGGAACCATTGATGGCGATAATGAAAAAGAGAATGTAATTAATGGAAAAATAACAATGCAAAATCTTTCAAAAATGTATCAAGAAGCAGGTTGTAACATTATCAATCATCATCATAATCAAACTGGATTTGTAAAGTGCGAATAGTCACCCATGATGGTATCAAGGTGCTAAGATCTGCTGCTGCAGGTGGCTCTCTGGGAGAGAGTGTGATGTCCAGAGGTGAAGGGGGAGGCTTCCATTCCATGGCAGCGAGGTAGGAGAAGAAGTGCCCTCCACTGTTATTGGCCGATGCGGGGGTTGTGAGTGAGGGAGAGGAAGGCGTAGCGTTTGTGTCTGGAGCGTAGGTGGAAGTTCAGGTGTCGGTTGACACAAGCAGGTCCTTGATCATGGAGGGCTTTGTAGGTGTGTATCAACATCTCAAATTGCCATTTCTCCTGGATGGGGAGCCAGTGAAGCATCTAGAGTTAGGGGGGTATTGTGGGTCCATTTGGTGAGGTCGAGGATGAGTCTGGCTGCTGTGTTCTGAAAAGTCTGCAGGCTCTTTGAGACTAGGTAGTGTAGTGTAGTTCCTATATTCCCAATAGGTTCTGCGCATTGGAATAATATATCCTATAGATGTGACGTAGGACTTATGTCAACTAGGTCTCTATCGAACTATATTAGACTTAATTGTGAGTGCCAGCTAGCTCAGAGGTCACTAGAAACTTTCTTGATTTCACAAGAAGGGATTTAGTTTCTGACAACCGCCTAAACATGACAACTTTTTTTCCCCAACATAAAATTGATCTTCAGAGTCATGGAAACAATAGATAAATATTTTACTCAGTCATTCGTTCATGCTTCGTTTCACCAGAGGTGCAAAGAAATAGATAGACGGGCATTTTCAATAAAAGGATTTATTGAACAGTCTTTTTTCTCAAGCATAAAAAATGAACTGCTACTATTTTAAAACTGGTTGCAAAATATAGTGCATACAGTAAAAAGAGTAGAATAAAATAATACTGTAAGAGCATTGTATGGTTCCTAGACCATAGATAAATATATACATAAATAACAGAGGCTAAAAAGAACTCAACTGGTGCATCTTAAATACGCCTACCCCGATGTACCTAACCTAAGCTTAGTACGAGGGAAGAAAAAAGTGAGGTGTAGCATAAATTGAGTATTCTTTGGCAAGAATCTATCCAAGATTTCTCTTAGGTTCTAATCAGCTCCGTACCTTGGTTTAGAATGAAGAAGGTCAATCTCAGGACTCGATTTCCCAACAACCAGCAAGGGTAGCTTGAAAACACTGGAGCTGGATTTCTTGGCAGGAGAAAAGACAGCGTCTCTCTCAGTGTGTCTGCTGGAGGGTCAGCTTCCTTCGGCACTTGCTGTAGCAGGATGCGTCGGGCAAGTAGATAGTCAAACTGCTCCAAACCACCATTTTTGTTTGCTATGGCAAGTGTGGGCATATTTATACCTTGAAGGTGCAGAGTTTGACGTAAAGGTGGACATAATAATGTCATCAAAGAGTCTCAGTTCTTTGAAAACTCCATGAGTTCTTGGACATGTCAGTATTCGAGCAAGGGGAAGTCCCTAGCTGCAGAAGCCAAGTTTTCCAAGAAATCGTTGTGGATTTTCGGAACTAGTGGAAGTAGTCCTGCTGTATTTGGACTGCATGAGCCATGTCTAAATATGGTTATGATTTCTATGCCTATATAAGGATATGGTGATTTATACCTATATAAGGGCATGAATCGGGAAAATTACAATAGGGTCCTAAAATGTTATACAACAGTAGTTGGTAATTCAGGCATAGAAGGTCATTGCCATATTTCGGCCGGTTGGTGATAAAGGCTTGGGTGACGGTTCATCCAGTGTTGACAGGGGGCCATTTGAAGATTCCCCAGAGCATGCAACAAGTGACAATCAGACAATCAGGGGGACAAGACTGTATTGATATGGCTTTTCATGGTGAGTTTGCTTTCAAGGCTGTGGGCGTGGTCAGTAGAAGTGGGTAAGAGGCTAAGTTCGGCGGCTATCAGGAGTCATTCCATTGGGATATGTTTTCTCTTAAGATCATCACCTCAGTCTTGTCAGTGTTGAGTTTCAGGCAGTTGTTTCCCATCCAGTCTGTGATGCCTGTCATGCATCTGTGGAAGTTGGCAGCCCCATATGACCATTCCTATTAAATGGCAATACCATGTGTGATGTGAGTGATGGCAGTGGAAGATGTTTGGATTGGACTTGCAGGGTAAAATGGTCATGGTAGATCATGGACATTTAGAATGGATTGCTTTGGTGCTTGAATTCTAGGGATATGTGAATGAGGATTTAAGGTGATGGGGATTTAGGATGATGGGAAAATGATTGGTAAAGATTGGCTCAGAAATTCAATACTGGTGTACAGTGCTAAATTAAGTATTGATTTTCAAGTAGTTAGGTGAGGTCAAAGAAGGACTCATGTTGGAGAACAAAGCTATAGTTGGATGGGATTGGTTTGTGCCACTTATTGGTTTGAATGGCCGAATTTCTGGGTAGGCTCAGGCTGATCTGTTTTGCATCATGAGTACCAAAAAGAGAATGTAGGAGAATCTCTGTTGACTATCAATGGGTGATAAAATGTGGAGAAGTGTAATGGGAAGAATGAGATGCTATACCCAAAACAGACACTTTTAATTATCCAGAAGTGGATCCCATGTCTTCTGAAATATAGTATATGTTGCACGAATTTATGTGCCAGCTCTTCTATTGTAATATGTTGTCACAGTTTATGGAATTATTGTGTGACGCCTGGTGCATTCTCTGATTTCCAGGAAAGAGCAATAAACAATTTAGGCATACAGTGCATTTGTCATATTAATACCCACATTGCTCTAAATGAATCCTCTATTTGAGGAAATCACACACCCAGCAGCGACTATCTGGAAGCCCAAGACTGCCTTACTGTGTCCTAGGACCTCGTTCCATTATATCTGTAATAAAGCATCATGACTATATGTAGTAAAGGAACATCTGCCCTTGGTTCACCTCTAACAAGTTTCTAGCATATAAAGAAATATTTTATAAATGTGCTATGTAGTTGCAGTACATTGGAATATGACTTTTGAGGCTGATTCCCTTCATGGGATGCTTGTGATGTCTTCCCACAAATTCTTCTACTCTCACTCTGCTATGTTCAGTTGTTGGGACTCCCTCCGGGTTTCCTGAGAACGTAATATTAGGAAGTGCATGGCCTTTTACAAACCTAGCCGCTCGCTCCTCCTCTCGACGCCTACTGGCCATTCCGCTATTTCGCCGTTCTAGGATGGGCGGCCAATCGTGGCCAGTAAAAGTGGCCGTTTTATGAAACAAGCTTCTGGGCCAGCTGCAACATACGCAAGGACCTCGGTATCTTCAAGAAACTTCTCAAAACTCATCTCTTCAACCCCCTTAGTTAATTTTATTGGTGCCCCTTCTGCCTATGTCCATTCGCGCCAGGATACTCTTGAGTAGTTGCGCGCGTTATAAATCATATATAACATAACACCACTGTATGGGTGGCGAGATATTTTGACAAATATTTATTGATATAAGAGACTAGTTTTAACTACTGCTGTTTTGCCTGATCAAGGATTCAGACTTTGTTAAGTGTTTTATGGCAGCTACTATGTTTGTTAGATAAAGAACCCTAAGGCAAAGTGTCCTGCTCCCTGACATAAAAATTCCTTCTTGCATTCTTCTGATTCTACCCTGGCTAAAGAGGACTGACTGACCGACTGTTGTATCTTACTGTTATTTACCACTTTGTATTTATGTATGTATTTCCTGTGGAAAGTTCCCTGCTTCTAGGCAACTAGCTCATCGTCAGCGATGGGGGTTCTGGGATTTTTAGTAGATAGCAGTTGAACCAGTAGCAGAGAGCAGACCATCAGGGGCAGTTTACCTTTCCAATAAACTGCTTATAGAGAGACCTTGAGGGTCATGTTGTTACAAAACTGGTGACGAGCATGGGATAAACTACTACACCTTAAGGACCTTCACCTTGGACATTTTGTTTTCCTCCAAGGGTTTCATCAACGAATCGGAACTATGGATCATGAATCCAAGCCTCCGATAGCCTTTCACTCTTGAGGCTATTTTAAGAACCTGTCATCAAGGTACGCCTTAATTGTACGCATCCAGGACATTTGGGATCGTGCCTGTATCCTTTTCGGCTTCCGCTAACCTCTTGCTTTTTTGCGCTGTGTTCACTCACTCCATCCCACTCGAGCCTTTCACAGCACCAGTGTCTCCTGATGTGAATAAGTTACTCTACGTGATCACTTACTACGCATGTGTGCCACCATCTTGCTTTGGGCCTCCTCATTTAATACGTCCCATCCTTTACAAAGCAACATCTAATTTGTTTCCCGTTTTCTTCAAATCAGGCACCTGCAACATGATTCAATTTCAAGTTTTCACCGGAGCGTGTCGTAACTGCTGACACTGACACCTGCAACGCTATTCATTGGAAATTCTCATCGGCATTGGAGCTGGGCAAAACAGCTTACGTTTACTATGTGTATCAAACAAGGTCTATGGTGACACACACACCTTCATCTTTGGCAAGTGTTCTTCTGACATTCTAGATACTGGTTATTATTTATATTCTTGCCACATTTCAAATCATTATTTTTTTGATATACTTTGTATATCTTTACTGGTCTTCTTCCTTTCCACACCTTGACTTCCCAATCGATTTCTGCACCTCCATTATTTTTACAAAGTCCTTGGCAACCAAGTATACCATTGGAAGATTGGAAAGAATCTTTTGAAACCTACCTTGATGCTATAGGTGGTGATGTTTACGTAGCAAAAAGAAAGTTAGCCATTCTTAAACACTCATTGGGTTTAGATGCTAGAAATGTATTAAAAACTTTACCAGGAGTTACGTGTTACAAGAGTAGAAAATTCTACTGAACGAGGTTAAGAAAGTGGAGATAATGACATAGATGTTTATGAAGTAGCGTTAAAGGCGCTAGAAGATAATTTTGGCAAGAAAACTAGTGTAGTGGTGGAAAGACATAGACTTTTTTCACGAGCTCAACTGCAAAGTGAATCTATTGAACAATATGTAGCCGATTTTTGGAAACTGGCTGTTAATTACACGTTTAAGGATCTGAGAGACAAACATATTAGAGATCAAATGATCAATAGACTATATGTCAAGATCCCCAAAACATTATTAGGCATGAAAGATCCTACTCTAGAAAAAACATTAGGATAGCCAGAATAATGGAGAACACCTTCAGATATGTAAAATAATTAGGTAGTAGTTCTATGATGAGTCAATACACAGCATAAACAATTCTGGCAAGCAAGTCAATAGACAAGATTATTCTAAATCTAATGAGGAAAAGTTAGGTCAGTCTAAAGTCAGATCCAAATAGTGTTTTAGATGTGGAAGTCCTACACACTGCTGGTGCTAGCCATTACCCTGCCATCAGAAGCAGATGTTATAGACAAGAAAACCATTAATTTAGTAAAAGAGGATGATATTTCTTGTGAAAGTGAAAATGATGAAGTAGAGTTATTAATGACAATTTTGATGGGTCCAAAGATAGTTACCGTCCTCCCAAGTATCTTGTTGGGATAAAGGGAAAATATGTTCACATGTGGGCAGATTCATGTTCTCCATTTGCCATAATTGATAAATCCACTTGGGTAAACGTGGGTTTTTGTGTTAAAGATTTACAACCTACAGACGTCACGCCAGAAGGTTATTGCGGAAACAGACTTCCTGTCCTAGGTTACGTCATGACAGAGATTTGTTTTAAAGACAGGAGAACTTTGGCCAAGCTTTATATTGTAGAAAAAGAAAAATTGCTTCTTGGATGGAAGGAGCAACGTGCTTTAGACATTGTTTTAGATCCTAACCATCCTGAAAAAGTCTTTGCCATAACTTCATCTGACAACAACAAATGACAACATTTTCTGAGCTTTTAGAAGTTCTCCCGGTTATTTGAAAAGATTTAAACACTGCATAATTTCAAAAGACAATGTTGTGCCCAAAGTACACAAAGTAAGAAATGTACCACTTGTTTTAAGGTCAAAATTGAAAGAAGAATTACAGAGACTGTGTAATGAGGCAGTAATCAAGCCCATTGAGGCATTAAAATGGTTACGTCCGGTTGTTTTGGCTAAAAGATCCAACAGTAAGATCAGGATGTGCATTGATTTGAGAGACGTGAATGATTGTATATGGATTGATCCTCATCCTCTACCCAGAATCAATGAGATGTTGGTCAGCGTGGAAGGTGGTGCATACTTTACCACTCTAGACTTGTCCAGCGCCTACCATCAGGTTCTTTTACCCGAGGAAAGTAAACATTTCACTCCTTTTATCACACTTGAGTGAGCATATCAATTTATTCGCACGCCATTTGGACTTGCTTCAACATCCGCCGTCTTCCAAAGGGTAATCCAAAAAGGTTTGCCTGGTGTAGAGGACACTTTGGTATTTCAAGATGATGTATTAGTATGGGGGCTTGATGTTGCACAACATGATTCTATTTAGATTCTATCTCGTTTTGGGTAAATTAGTAGACGCCGGGCTCACCATTGGTCTTGAAAAATGTCAATTTGGTGTGTCGGAAGTAGAATACTTGGGCCACACTCTTAACAAGGATGGTGTCAAACCCAAGATAAGTTTAATAGACGCCATCTAAAAAGTGCCTCCTCCTACTGATACAGACCGATTCAGGTAATTTCTGGGTCTTGTGGAGTACTACTCAAAATGTGTCAGTCATTTCACTGATTATGTGCAGAGTTTAAGAGATCTCGCGAAGAAAGGCGAAAAATGTGTGTGGACTTATGAGTGTCAACTAACCTTTGATGCCATAAGGAAAGCCATAGCAAGTGCTGTTTGTTTCAAACAATTCAATCCAGATGATATAACCATAATTTCTACTGATGCCACTAACCATGGTCTTGGTGCTGTGTTAATAAAAGTACATGATGGCAAGGAAAGAGTTGCAGCTTTTGCCTCTCGCATGTTAAATGGAGCTGAACATACCTATTCTACTGTTGAGAAGGAAGCTTTGGCTTGCTGGTGGGGTGTTCAGCACTTCTGAATTTTTGTGTGGGGTATTAGGTTCACATTACGTATGGATTACAAACCATGAGTGGATTTGTTTTCCACAAGGGGAGCTGGGAAAGCCACTCCCAGGATAGCCAAATGGCTTAACCGCTTACAGGCATTTTCTTTCGATGTAAAGTATGTGCCTGGTGTGAAAAATTGAAATGCTGATTGTTTGTCCAGATTACCCATGAAATGTATGAAATCCAGTGATGAAGATGAATGGATGGTGGCGAATTAATGATGTTTGTGGCGCAGTTTCTGAAGAGGAGTGGAAATCTGCTGCGAAAGAGGACCAATCCATCAAAAATCTCATTGCGGCCCTTACACATGTTCAAGGGTGGAAATTAAATCCTGAATCTTTAGAACCTTTCAAACTTATTGGGTCTGAATTTGCCATTGTGAACTATATTGTAAGGAGGGGGTGTTGGCTGATTGTACCCTAAAGTTTAAGAGAAAGGCTATTAAAACTTATGCATGAAGGTCACTGTGGCATGTCAGCCATGAAAAGGCATATCAGGGAAGATTTCTGGTGGCCAGGTATGGACACTCAAATTGAGAGATTTGTACGCAATTGCATTGCTTGTGCCATCTGTGATAAGTCTCATACCACTCAGGAGACTATCATTGATCCATTACCTTTGCCTAAGTCACCCTGGAAAATACTTGCCATTGACATTTGTGGTCCTTTTGAAACTCTTGGCTCATGTGACAGATTTGCCATTGTTATGATCGACTATTTTTCAAAATGACCTGAAGTAACATTTGTAAAGGCAAGTATTGTAATATCTTTTTGTGAGGACATTTTTAGAAGGGAGTGTTGTCCCGCTGAAATTGTCTCTGACAATGGTCCTCAATTTATCTCTGCAGAATTTGAAAGTGTTTTATCTGTGTGGGGCATTAAACACACCAAGACCCCTGTTTGCATCCCAGGGTAAATGGTGTAGTAGAAAGGTTTAATAGAGTGTTAGTAGAGAGCATACAACAGCAGGTTAGAGACATGTATGGTGTTACAGAACCACTCCGCATTTGGTCACTAAAGAAACTCCTTTCAGTTTGCTCAAGGGAAGGATACTGTGCACTGTAGCTGTGCCTGCCTGGAGGGACAGAGCTCACAAGTGCACTGTAGATCATGAAGGAGTGAAAGACCAAGTTAAAAGTTATCAAAATACTTATAGCCAAACACATAACACAAGTATTCACAAACCTTGCCGGTCCTTCAAGTCTGGTATGTTTGTAAGAGTTTCTGTTGGTGACAAAACCAAAAAGGGTGCTTCCAAGTGGTCACGGCCCAAGTAGGTTGTGCATGTTTAAGGTAATTGTGTAAAACTTGCTGATGGGAATTGGTGGAACACTAGAAAAGTTTCAATCTGCAATGCCACAGAGCAAGAAGCATAGTTGAAACTTCACAGTCCAGGAAATCTCCAGTCCATGCTTAATTAGGGAATTTCACAAAGTATATCTACTGTTGATCCTGCCATAACACCTCATTCCTCCCGTACGAGTGTCAGACCTAAATTTCTTAATGATTACTTGTGTGATTAATTCTTTATTTCTCCACTCTTTAGGATCCTGTCTTGCTGACCTCTTGTAAATTGTGATGGGGGACATAGTCATCTTATTGTTTGCATTCATTGTTGCTTAACTCTTGTACTTATTTAATTTTGTTAAGAAGGGAGATATGTTGTATCTTACTGGTATTTGCCACATTGTATTTATGTATCTATTTCCTGTGGAATGCTCCCTGCTTTTAAGCAACTAGCTCATCGTCAGTGATGGGGGTTCTGGAATGGTTTGTAGAGAGCAGTTGAACCGGTAGCAGAGAGCAGACAATTAGGGGGCGTTTACCTTTCAAATAAACTACTTATAGAAAGACCTGGCAGTTTGTGTCATTACAAAACTGAAAAAGTTCTACAATCCTTCTTTTCTAGTCTTGCAAATGGTTCTACTGATAATAACAGGACTTATTGTGCTTTGTCATGGGGGGTGATATTGAATGAATGAAATAATGTCAAATGACTCCCAGTGGCAACAGTATGTCAAACCTCCAGTGTTGTTTTCACTGTTGTGGCTCAATATACATTTCTGCACTTATTTTTGCTTTCAAGCCATGCTTGGTCCCAATGAAACCATCCAACAATATTACCCTTAAATCCTCCATTAATTACTGACAATTGTCAAGCAGTTTACTGCCTGCCTTCTGTCTATTTATCAGGAATAGCCCCAAATATATTTTCTTGGGTTGGCCATTGAAATAGGTATTTACTTTGGAGGCTTTCGATCTATGGGTAACTGTGTTATGTTCCCCAACCTAGGCCTAAGTAGCAAAGCAACCGTTTAGCTACATTTGTCCTACCTTGCTCTGCATAACGGTTCTAGCACTGGCTTTTTACCCAGTAATGTGCTGAATAAATGTCGATTGGTTTCCTTGGAACTAGCCTCATTTATTATGCATGAGGATTCCTATTAACATCCCCTGCACATGACGTACATAACAGGATTAACATACTCTGTACGAAAGTCATTGCCATCTTCATTCTAGGGTGACAGAACTACTTTGCATGATTATAATTATTAATTTAGGCTCATTTCCAAATTCGTACTCACAACATATTGATTGTGGTAGGAAACCTGAGGCTATCTTTGTGGTATAAAAGAACCGCACCTTCACTAGGTAACTAGAGGAGAAGCTTCCATGATGACACAAGACACAGAGGTCCAGCAGTTGCCCATGCAGGTAAGAGCGGTGGGACGGTGAGGGCCGGGTTGGGGGGAGATTTGACAGACGACCACGAGAGAAAATGTAATAAATAATACATTTTCCCTTGTCGTCTGTCGAAATCCCTTCCACCCTGGCTCACGGCCCACCACTCTTGCCTGCACGGGCCTCTGCTGCTGAAGTCCCTGCACGCTGAAGCTTCAGCATGCAGCGGTCTGATATCTCTTGCAAGGAGTCCAGCTTGTGACCAAGACGGGGTCCTTCATTCTTTCCCATCAGGTGATGGGATTGGCTCTTTGCTAGGGGATTCTTGTTTTCACACCCACATACATGCTAGGTACATTTAGGTAGGGTCTACATAATAGGAGTATGCTTGATTACTGTCATCTTTATCTGCCTACCTATATTCACTGTTTTAGCATCAAGGTATAACTCTACCTTCTATTTTACTCTATTGGTGCTTTTAATCTTTTACATTTTCTTATGTCTAATGATTCTCGCAGCAAACATGTTTTACACTAGAATGAAACAGGTTCAATAAATGATTATGGAAAACGTCCCAAACGTTTGTTCTGTGTATTTCTCTGAGACTAAGTGAGCAAGATTGACTGAGCGAAAAGTACTGTTCTGTTTCCATGATCCCTGAAGAGTCAAGGGTTGTTCATGTTCAATGTTTTTTTTGGTTGCCAGACACTATTCACTCCTTGGTAAGGTTAGGGGGATTATGGTGGCACCGTGAGCTAACTGGTCTATAGGCTGACACATCCTTTGGGGGATTTAGAATCGGTCTTGACACCAATTCCTTAGTTTATATTACCTACAAATGGGCAGATCCTATGTATTTTTAGGAACTACACAACAACTGATGTTCAACATTAATAATTTGTTTTTATTTTAAATGCAGAGGTTTTTTCAAATCTCTCCAGTAGGTCAATCAACTCCAGTATGAACAACTTAGCTTTAGGTATAATACTTGTTGTTTCTTCTCCGAAAAAGAATATCTTATTCACCTCCCTTCCAATTGTATCCATATAAATGTTTGACTATGTACGGAATGCTATGACTAGATGTTTCAAGAAGACCCTGTGCCATCCATAACATGAAACTATCTGATCAGCACCTATTCACTCTTGCATTTGCTGCTGGTGTTTTATAATTCACCAGCATCCACCCTAAAATTCTAGTGCCTACTCATACCTTTTGAAGAATCCAGACAATAAATGCCCAACTCATGCGAACAAATGCTTTTTCAGGGTTGAGAGATACTAATATGGCCATCAGTATGCCTGCTGACATTGAGGAGTTCATGCTATGCCACATAATCTGTCTGCACAGAAAATGTCCCTGGGTCAAAAAGCTGTTGACACTGCAACATTTAAATCTCTACAAATGAATTGTACATTGTCTGTTTGGAATACAAACATTTATGAACTGTAAAAAAAACAATCTAGCTGCATATCTACTTTTTGCTGACACGCTCATTTGTTACATATTTTGATATACAATTTTAATATTGGCTATAATAATAAATAAGTGCTTTGCTATATTTGGACTGTTTAAGTATTTTTTGCAATAAATGATTGAAGCTGTTAGCGTATTTCTCATAAAGTTTCAAAAGTACTTATAATTGAGCCACAGTTTCTTATACATTAATTACCCTGACTTCTCCTTGTTCAGGTTTACCCTTACATCTACTCTACTCATACAATGTGCAATATGTTAATACCTTATTTTGGCCCGTCGAGAATGCTGGAACCATTTTAAATTGGCGTTTAGGCAGTGTGGTGTTGAAGGTGCCTCACTATACGCAAGATACTAAACAGCTCTGATGGTGTATCCCATGCCTGGGAAGAAGAGGGTGAAAGAAAAGCAAATCTGGGTCACCCAAAAAGCCAATCACTTCAACAGTGTCAATTTAAGGATTTTGGGGGCCGTGGCCTAAATATATTTTGGTGGCCCCTGTAGGGAACACATTTGAATAGTATTACCCATTTCAAGCCCAGATGATGCTAAACAATACTAAATTATATATCAAATTTGAACACGATCATATAAAAGCAGATTAAATATTTCTTGACTGCTGTTTCAAAAATCATTAACACGAAGATGATTTTCAGAGACAGAGTTAGCAGTAATAGTAAGCAGTAAGGGACAGTGGTTTAGAAAGAGAAATAGAATAGACAGAGGTCAGATGAATGGATAGTTCAGTTTTTCAGGGGAAATCTAGGAAGGTGGGGGCCCTTGGAAGGTAAGGTTCCTGGGCAATTACCAACTTTTCCCAAACCTTAAAACTTAAAACGTCTCATCACTTCAAGGGGAGGGCAACAGAGGTCTTTACCCATTTGCCACACTTGAAGAATCTAGGGGCATATTAACAAGGGCTTCATCGCTGCTTTTTTGGCTTTAGAAGCCAAAGAAGCGGAGATAAAAATATCGCACCATCAACAACAGGGTGCTAACATGCAAAATCGCATGTTAGCACCCTTTTTCACTATGCTGCCCTTTGCATCTCTAATGAGATGCAAAGTGGGCGTTCCAGTGCAAAATAATAGGAGAAATGTCACTAAGCGACATTTCTCCTATTATCAAGCTTCACGCTAACCCTGTTAGAGACAAAAGAAGCAGCGCTAACCACGGTTAACGCTGCTTTTTTACGTCTGCTAATTTTCAGACTTAGCCATGTCATCCAATGGGAGGTGAATTACATGGCTAAATCCACCATGGGCTATCAACAAGGATATCCCTATCCTTGTAGTTTTATCGCTGTATTACCAGCGATAACCTCCCAAAATGCCACTATCGCTGGATTTTTTATCGCCTAGGCGGTTAGTGTTGTTAATAACGCGATAACCAGGCGATATAATCCAGCGATAGCGGGTGTTAAAAAAATGTATGCTAAGCTCCCTTAGCGTTTATTTTCCCTGTTCCTTGTTAATATACCCCTTAGTTTTTACAAATGCTAACTTGCATTACTAAAATTGGATAAATGTATGCCTGCCTGTCACAAGAACAGCATGTTCCAGTCCTGGGCCATCATTTAAAAACATTTGGGGAGTTGTTGGCTTTATAAGTGGGTTGGGAATAGGAATCTGATTTCTGGTTGGGACTCGCCTTTCCCTTTCAATTCCTGCCTAGTGCTGTGTCCTCCGCCTGCCAGACAGTCTGCTTTGCCAGATTCAAGACGGTACTCCTTTTACACACACTCTAATCTACATAAACCACTTTTAAACATAAAATAAATATTGAACAACATCTCTAATACCCGCACAAAAAGACCAAAACACAGCACACACAATCTTTTGATGGCAGTCTTTGGTCTGTATGAAAGCATGCCCAGATGATAAATGCATTAAAATTCCCTAATATGATGCTGAGCGTAATACAAGAGCAACAAACTTCACATTTAGAGAATGTTGTTTTTGCCCTCTCCAATGAAGCCATCTCATCATAGCAATGAGATTACAGGGGTGTATAAAAGGAAATACTGCTTCCTTGAAAAGTGGAGGCAAATGTAATATTTACTGCTCATAAAATACTGGTTGGAATTTGCAACCAGTATTTTTGTGACCAGTAAATATTTTTACAATCCAATCTAATTAAAAATACGTCAGTTCTTAAAAATTCTGAATCGTAGTGGGAACTAATTACACCTTTCTCATGCATGTTAATGAGGTAGATGTCAAATTGCGAGCAATTAAAATTTGTGCCATCACAAGAATGTTGGCCTTCAGGGGACAGAAGACCACCATGTCTGTGATTGCTTTTAAATTAAACATTTTGTTTGTCAATTGAGTCTGTTTCCTTAAAGAAAAAGGGCTGTTGGTAGATTTTGCCTTCTTAGGGGGATTTAACTAAAACTTTTAGCTTTTTGTCCGCCTGGTTTTTGCCAACTTTTTCTGACCTTAGGACTCTGGGCACTTTCCAATTGTACTGTAGTGGAAATGTGCACACGGCCTTCATGCACATGCCCGGAGAGGGGGCTAACTTGATTGAGTGTCGTACTCATGAGTGCTTTGTAAAAAGGTACACCACATACCCAGGGTGCGTGCAACACTTGCTAATAGGTGGATGCCACACTGATTGTCCCACCCACCAGAATAGCCTGTCAAAAAATTGTCTCATACTCAGGTTGGATGGTTTCACTCCATATCCAACCCTGAGGCGGCTGTTCACTACCGCCAAACTGGGGTAGGTGAGTGGCGGGTAGAAACATATGGGGGTGTACTGCCTGGTGGGAATGAACACCCATTTGGGTCTTCCCTATCTAGGTGGTCGGCTCTCCCTATGTGGCACTTCTTGAGTGTGGCCGATTCTCTGGTTAAGACATTAGGGTCTGGGGCACTTTCCCACTGTAAGTGCAGTGTGTAAGTGTGCACATGCCCTTCCTACACGAGTCAGGAAGAGGTACTCACCTAAGGTTTCTAAAATAGCGGTCAGGTCTACCATGGCTGGCCAGTGGGTGCACACTTGCACCAAGTATGTTTTAAGACCTGGGTCCAGCCTGCCAGTGCAGGCTGGTGTGCGCCCAGCAGAGAGGGAGTGCTAAGTATGGCTGGCCTGCCATTGCAGGCTTATATGCTCACTCACACAGATGGTGCTCGTAAAGATCTGTCTAGCCTTTCATTGCAGGCTGATACATGCAATTGCGCATTCACTCAGACTGGCCTGTTTAGTCACTAGCCATCCTGAAAGCACCTTTTGCTTCTATCCGAGTACCCTGAGGGTATGTCCTAAGGGGTGAGGTGATTGGAAGGTAAAAGACAGGGCATGTACAAAGGTGTGTGCCCTGTATTGTATTGTATTGTATTTATTGCTTATTAAGCGCAACTGTCACCCCCAAGGGTATCCTGGCGCTGAGACCGAACCGTGCATCTATTAAAGCAGCTACATTACTCTGGGAAACAGATAAGTTTTGAGGCTCTTTTTGAAGGTGAGCAGATCAGGGCAGCTCCTTAATGCCAGGGGGAGGGTGTTCCACATCGTGGCAGCCGCAAAACTGAAAGCGCGACCACCCATTCTCGTTCTGTTAATTTTAGGGACTTTTACCAAGAACGCCGAAGATGATCTTAAAGGTCTGGCTGCCTGATACCAGAGAAAGAGGGTCTGAAGAGGTATTGGTCCCAGTCCATGCAGGGCCCTAAAGACAAGGCAGAGAGCCTTAAACGCAATTCTCTGCTGGACTGGAAGCCAATGTAAATCGGCCAAAGCTACCGATGAAGAGGCGGACCGTGGTCGAGACAAGGCCAGTTTGGCGGCCATATTCTGTATCCTTTGGAGCTTTAGGATCAGAATCTTCGGGGCACCCAAAAGTAGTGCGTTACAGTAGTCGATCCTACTGAGAATGGAACTACGCACTACCTCAGTTCTGGAGCCCCGTGGAAGAAGTGGCAGGATTTTCCGTAAAGCACGGAGCAAACCCATGCATGTTGCTGCCGTTTTGTTTACGGAGGCATCAAGCTGCAAGTTGGGTTCGAATAGAACTCCCAGGTTGCGAGCTGACTCTGCCGCCTCCACCGATCCCGGGATGGACACTGGCCAAAAATCAGCCGGTAGTGCACGGGGAGTTCGGTCCAAGGAGCAGTGGAGTACCTCCGTTTTTGATCCGTTGAATTGCAACGCATTGGCTCGCAGCCATGCTGCTGTGGCTGCCATACAACGGTGAAAGACATCCCTTGAAATAGTCTCTGAGCCCTCAAATGAAAAAATCAACTGAGTGTCATCGGCATAGTTGACAACGGATATGCCGAATGACTTTATCAGTGCTATCAAGGGACGGAGATATATATTAAATAGGATCGGACTAATTGCCGATCCTTGAGGGACGCCCTGTTTCACCGGCCTAGTGGCTGATCGAAAAGGTGGTAATGCCACGGCTTGTTGTCGGTTGCCCAAGTAGGACGTGAGCCAGGCTAGGGCCAGACCACACACTCCCGCACTCCGAAGACGGCCAAGTAAAACTTCATGGTCCACCGTGTCGAACGCGGCCGACATGTCAAGTAGCACCAAGAATGCAGACTTGCCCCTGTCGACTCGCGTTCGCAGATCGTCCAACACGGTGACCAAGGCCGTCTCGGTGCCGTGTGCTGGCCTAAAGCCATATTGTACAGCATCCAGACACAGATTTGTTTCTAGGAAGTTGGATAAGGCTCTTGTGACCCATCTTTCAAGGACTTTAATCGCAAATGGTAATAGCGAGATTGGCCTGTAATTGGCCGCACAGAGAGGGTCCAAAGAGGCCTTTTTCAACAAAGGTGTTACAATGGCCAGCTTCCAGCTGTCTGGAACTGACGCTGTGGTCAACGATTGACAGCAGATGGAAGCAGCGGAGGGAAAAGCTCATCTTGAAAGGCCTTCCAGATCTTGTGAGGCATGGGATCAAGCGGTGATCCTGACGATACACTGCTTGCCAGGATAACAAATTCCTCTAACGAGGGGACGGGAAAGCTGGACAGCTGAGGCATCCCTTCCTTGTTGGGTGCCCAATTGGAGTCCATGCTGTCAAACGGGTTCAAAGGAGAGACTGCGGTTATTACGGATTGTTCGGAATTTTTCAGTCCAGTCAGGATAGTCCTGATTTTCTCCTCAAATGCAAGGGCCAGCGAGTCGCATAGTGCCCTGCCCCGGGTAGAGAGAAATAACCATGTGTCTTATTGCTACATATAAGTCTTGCTTTTCCAATTAGCTAACATGGGGAAGTGATTGATATTACTTCAAGCTGCAATAGTAGATTGCAGTTACGCAGCCTCATGTTGTTTCCTATTATTAAACTCGCAGCGAGAACCCCTTGCTAGTGGTCAAGGTGGCTTTGTCATGATTCGCATAGAAATGCCACTACTAGACTGTGGACATTTCTATGCTCTAACACTCTTTATGTTCCATGGGGCTTGGCTTCGGTCCACACTGGAGGGTAGGAGAGCACACCTGGGCATTCCCCAATAATAGCTATAAAACACTGGGCATTCAATTGGAACAAACGACCTCTGCCATTTGTTGGCCTGGCTGCGGAGATTGTAGGAGGAGGTTTTGACACTTGGCCTCCTGAGCCGAATCTTGGCCCCACTAAGGAATAAGAACTGCATTTTCCTGCTGCCTGATAGACAGGCCTGCAATGTAGGGGAGACATCTGTTGTTCAAAGGGAGACTCTTTGAACCACCCCAACTTCAAAGGCACACTCTAGTATAATTACTAGTGCCATCCTGCAGCAAACGGTGAGATACGCTTGTCGGGACAGGGACCAGGGAACCTGGAACTGCGTGGTGGGCATTGCCAGAGGACTCTGTTGTGCATAAGGAGTATTACCACCGTTGAAACGGACTGTGTGCCCTTCTTGAATAGTGTCTGGCCTGGGCTGACAACCTGCTGCTGTGTAGCACCTTGAAGCATGGTCTCCTAGGGCTTTTTGAGCTTGCCCCCTGTTCTTTAAGATCTTCTACTTGTGACACCTGAAGTGTGGTGCCCTCTCACAATGCCCACATTGTCTGCTGGATTCCAGGTGGTAGCGCGGTATGGGTGTGGAACTAAGAATTGCACCTGGAGACGGACCGCTTTGTTCAGAGCCCCCAAAATCTGGCCCACATCTAAGGTGTCTGGCCCCCACATTGTGGGGACCTTGGACGCATAAGCATCTAGTTGGTGATGAGCGGACACACCCGTTGCAGGACCCAGAGTTCCCCCCTGCATCTATCGTGCTGCATCTTCTCGTGCTAAATGCCACCTGTATGCTAATTGTGAGATGTATCTGATTCACAGGTTGCGACCCTTGGAGGTGGGGGCTATAACTAAAGAGTGCCTCAATCTACCTTCTGAGGCATTGCTGAACTTGTGTATGTGTGTGAATGGAACTGTCTGACGGGGTGCCTTCTCCTTCTGAGAGGCCCACTTGCTTTATTTTCCATTCATCTACTCTTCCCATACTTGGCCCTCAGCGCGGCAGACCAACTGCCCTCTCCTCACCCAACCTGCCCTGTTGACACCGTGTTGTCAGGTAGTATTGGTCAGCTAAGGCCTGAGTGGAGAGAGTGACTGACTAGGCAGGAGAAACGCTTCTGAGAATGATTCGAAACAAGTCAAGAGACTGAGTGACCCCCCCCCTGTGCTTTCGAGAACTGGGCTCATGCCGTAAGGCCTTGGGGACCCCTTGGTTGTGACCATCAATTGCCCTCAGCCTGTGTCTGCTCCTCATTCTGTTGGTGTACTTCTCGAGTGGCTGCCAAACCCCTTTTGCCAATTGCCTCCTATCTGACATTGGTGTCTCCAATCTGTGGGAGTAGGATAGTCGGATGAGTTGGAGGGCAGACGAGGCTTAGGGCCATGGGTCTGCAGAGTGTAACCAATTGATCTGCTGGGTATTAGTTGCACCGCACTAGTATGTATATGTGTGAGTGGTTCTGTACCAACTTGTCTGATACCCGTTGTGTAGCAGTGCAGAATGAGTATGTGTGTGGGAGTGACAGTGGGGAAACACTTGAGATTTACAACACTGGACGGCAGTTTGCCCAATACGTTGATTTCTTGCCAGAAAAGCATTACATTTGACAATGGTTTTCTCCATGTGGCCTCGGCCTGGAGTGCTGTTCACAGTGTTATAATTTGTTGTACGTACATATTACTAATATTGTTGTGACCCAGGGTGCACCATATAACTGTGTGCTATTATAATTATAAGAATTGCTAGGGTGGGCCTGAGGAGGATAATGTGTTGCTCCACATGAGGGTGCTGGGAGGGGTGTAGATTAGGATCTTTCCCTAGTGTGCATATTACTGATGTCATTTGAACACGGCTCCACCTAGTACTGCTAGTAATATTTCCAACTGTGATTTATGCCCAGGAATACATAATGGTCATGTTGTGTTGATTATTATGTGTGTTGAATACAAAATATATTTACATTCATCAAGTGTGAAGTCTATTTTGTGACTCTCAATGTATTTATTCTGAATGAGTGTTGTGCCAATGCTTTCCCCATGACTCACTGCCAAGCTTCCCAAGGGTGAGTGCAGGTTATGCAGTGTAGGTAATCACCTGTCTCTAATGGGAGTGGTAAGTTCTGTCAGGCTAGGGCATCGCCTTAGCCAACCAGAAGGTGCCAGTTCCACAGCTGTGTTTAAAAAAGAAAAAAACTGTTTGTTAAACGTTTTAAGAGTAGGCAGTGCTTCCTTGGTCCACAGCTTTTGCCAACATTTTATTTTTTATTTCTTTCCATTAGGGACCACTTTGCTTTTACAAATGGATTGCCACTACCTTTCAATGGATGTATGTCGTTACAGCGCATACTTTTACAACGGATACCTTTACAACGCATTTTTTTACACCGCAACATCCATTACAACGCATTCCATTACAACGCATGCCATTACAACAAAATCTTTGAAACTACCTTTACAGCGCATTCCACTACAACGCATACTACATTTACAATGCATACCATTACAACGCATACCATTACATTGCATATATGGTAAGTATTGGATAGTGTAGGGGTAAAAATTACTATTCTAACTCTAAGTTGTGCAACAGTAGGGTAAGTGTTGGATAGTGTAGGGGTTAAAATTACTATTCTAACTCCAGGGGGTGCAACAGTAGGGTAAGTATTGGATAGTGTAGGGGTACAACTTACTATTGTAACTCCAGGGGGTGCAACAGCAGGGTAAGTGTTGGATAGTGTAGGTATGCGTTGTAATGGTATGTGTTGTAATGACTGCGTTGTAAAGGTATGCGTTGTAGTGGTATGCGTTGTAGTGTCATGCGTTGTAATGGTTGCGTAGTAATGGCATGCGTTGTAATGGATGTTGCGGTGTAAAAGTTTCGTTGTAAAGGTAGTGCGTTGTAAAATTTGCGTTGTAAGTGTTGTTTCCCCCTTTCAATAGCCAGTAAAATATTACTGTTTTTCAACTGTATCTTGGTTGCAAAACATAAATACATAACATAATTGGTTGTGTTTTAGAAGGTATGCCCTAAACAGACTCCTTCCAAATACCATGATTCGGTAACCTGTTACCAAGTTACTAAATGGGTTTGCCATTTTCAAAAACACATTTACTGGATGCAAACCATGCGATTTACCGAATCGTAAGGTTTGCAACTAGTAAATACATTCATGTATCTAGCCCATGGTCTCCCAGTGAAATAGTGGAATAAACGAACCATAGATATAAATCAAACCACTCAAATTGATTAATTGTGATATGCTTAGAAACTGTTTTGAAGAGCAACTTTTAAATTAGTTTGATATTTCAACTAGTGTATTTGTTTTGTCGATACCATATCTGCTAATATGAAAACTTGAAGTTGAAATTTAACACGATTATGGCAGGAAATAAATGCACTAAAAATGGCAACTAAAACAACATGGATTGCTGCACAAAAGAAACGTTGGAAATTGTAAACATTTTCCAAGTGTTCATAATTCCCACCAGGAAATTTGTAACGATTGAGCAAGAAAAACCATCTTAAAAAACTTAACCCTGAAGTGAGATAATTATCAAAAATAGCATCATGATGGTAAAAGAATGCTACGGTTTTCTTGGTAAATGGTAATTGGTCAAAGTCTCTTACACATGAACTATGACCATGAGAACACGATATATTGAATAAAAAAACAGAATACATTTGTGACAGATATAGGCCACTTGAAAGTAATTTTGAGCACATAATCTGCTCTGCTTTGTTGCAGTCATTCCGGAAGCCTCAAGAATATGGGTGCGATTCAGAGTTAGAAGGGCTCTTACTCCATCACACGTGACGAATATTCCAGCCACCTTATTACAAATGCATTATATCCTAATGTATTCATAATGATGTGGATGGGATGTGCACCTTGTTTGTGATAGAGTACATGTATGGCAAACTCTAAATCAGGCTCTATGTCCTAAATGATGCTGCGGAATAGTGTTCTCAATTCTCAATTCACTATACCAGAGGCCATTGGTGTCTGCACAGCTAGGCTTTGGTGCCTTTGTGAACATGGGTGAGAAAACTTTCCCTCCTCTTTTTCATCATCGCTATGGTTCTTACAGCTCTTTGTACAGTGCCTTGTTTCAAATATTATAGCCTGCAGAGAGCTAGGATGAAAGACCTTTCTCGCTACTGTTGCTTGTGGGAAGAGATTAGGCACTTCAAGTGAACAGACTGGTAGTCAAGTCAAGTCAAATTAATTTATACAGCGCACTACATACCCAGAGGGTCCCAAGGCGCTTGAAGAGGTTGGGGAATTACATGTCGAATATCCAGGTTTTAAGTTGCTTTCTGAATGCTAGGTGGTTTTGAGTGAGGCGAAGGTGAGTGGGAAGTGAGTTCCAGGTTTTAGCTGCCAGGTAGGAGAAGGATCTTCCTCCCATGGTTGTTTTGTTGATGCGAGGTACAGCAGCAAGGGCTTGGTTGAAAGAGCGTAGCTGGCGGGAGGGGGTGTAGAAGGAAAGTTGTGTGTTGAGGCATTCGGGTCCAAGTTCGTCAAGTGCTTTGTGTGCGTGGGTTAGGAGGCGGAATGTTATCCTCTTATTGACGGGGAGCCAGTGGAGGTTTTTCAGGTGACCAAAAATGTGGTCTTTCCGCGGAATGTCTAGTATGAGTCTGGCTGATGCGTTCTGGATGCGTTGGAGTTTTTTCTGAAGTTTTGCGGTGGTACCGGCGTATAGGGTGTTTCCGTAGTCCAAGCGGCTTGTAACCAGTGCGTGGGTGACCGTTTTTCTAGTTTCGGTGGGGATCCAGCGAAATGTTTTTTTGAGCATGCGAAGAATGTTGAAGCAAGATGACGAAACGGCGTTGACTTGTCTGGTCATCGAGAGTGAGGACTCTAGGATGATGCCCAGGTTTCGTACGTGGTCCGTCGGGATGGGTGCTTTTCCAAGGGCCTCTGGCCACCAGGAGTCGTCCCAGGCGGAGGGGGAGGTACCTAAGATAAGGACTTCTGTTTTGTCTGAATTCAGTTTCAGACGGCTGTGCTTCATCCATTCGGCTACTTCTTTCATTCCTTCATGTAGGTTGGTTTTGGCGGTGTTAGGGTCTTTGGTGAGTGAGAGGATCAGTTGAGTGTCATCAGCGTAGGAGATGATGTTGAGGTTGTGTTGGCGTGCGATGGCCGCGAGGGGGCTCATGTATACGTTGAAGAGGGTGGGGCTGAGTGAGGATCCTTGTGGTACGCCGCAAATGACTTCAGTGGCCTCTTACTTGAAAGGTGGGAGGCGGACTCTCTGAGTTCTTCCGGCAAGGAACGAGGTAATCCATTCCAGTGCTTTTCCTTGGATTCCGATGTTTCTGAGGCGTTGTAGCAAGGTGCTATGACAGACTGTGTCGAAGGCTGCGGAGAGGTCAAGGAGGATGAGGGCGACTGTGTCTCCATTGTCCAGTAGAGTTCGAATGTCGTCTGTTGCTGCGATGAGTGCGGTTTCAGTGCTGTGTTTGGCTCGGAAGCCGGACTGTGAGGAGTCGAGGGATTTGTTGGTTTCCAGGAAGGCGGCGAGCTGGTTGTTGACAGCTTTCTCGATGACTTTGGCCGGGAATGGAAGGAGCGAGATGGGGCGGTAGTTTTTGAGTTCGGTGGGGTCAGCTGTGGGTTTTTTCAGAAGGGCTCTGAGTTCGTCGTGTTTCCAGCTTTCCGGAAAAGTGGCGGAGTTAAGGGAGCAGTTGATGACGTCTTGGAGGTGTGGTGCTATGATGGAGTCTGCTTTGTTGAAGATGTGGTGAGGGCATGGGTCTGTTGGGGATCCTGAGTGGATGGAGTTCATCAGGCGGATGGTGTCCTTGGTGGAGATTGGGTTCCAGTTATTAAGGATGTTCAAGGGGGGTGAAGGTACGGCAGAAGGTTGGGTGGGTTGGTCTCCGGGTTTGTTGTCGAAGCTGTTGTGGATGTCTGCGATTTTGTCGTGAAAGAACGAAGCTAGGGAGTCGCAAAGGGTTTGAGAGGGAGTGATGTCGTTGACGTTGGCAGTAGGGTTGGTAAACTCTTTGACGATGTTGAATAATTCCTTGCTGTTGTGGGCGTTGTTGTCTAGTCGGTCTTTGAATGCGGCTTTCTTGGTTGTCCGGATCAGTTGGTGGTGTATGCGGGTGGCGTCTTTGAAGGCGTCCCTGGTGCTGGTGTTTGGGTCTTTTTTCCAGGCCTTCTCAAGGGAGCGACAGAGTTTCTTGGATTTCTTAAGATCATTGTTGAACCAGGGGGCGTTTTTGCTGCCTAGTTTGATTTGACGTTTTTTCAAAGGTGCTAGGTTGTCGGCGCTGTTGGTTAGCCATTGAGTGAGGCTAATGGCTGCTTGGTTGGGGTTCGAAGAGTGGGCAGGGGGGTTTTGAAGAAGCGATGAGGAGATTTGGTCGATGGTGATTTTGTTCAAGTTTCTTCGCAGAGTGGGTTGAGGATGGTTGTGGGTTGTGGTTTTTTTGTAGACAAAGTGAACGCAGCTGTGGTCCGTCCAATGGAGAACTGTGGTGTGACTGAAGGAGATATGTTTGCTGGAGGTGAAGATAGGGTCGAGTGTGTGACCTGCGTAGTGAGTGGGGGTATTAACAAGTTGTTTGAGTCCGAGGTTGGCGAGATTGTCCAGAAGGGCGGTGGTGTTGCTGTCGTTGCTTTTTTCCAGGTGAAAATTGAGATCTCCCAATAGAATGTAGTCCTCGGAGGGGAGGGCGTGAGGGGTGATAAAGTCAGTGATGTCTTCACTGAATTGTGTACGGGGTCCTGGTGGCCTGTAGAGGAGGGTACCTCTGAGTGTGGTCTTGGGGTCGGTGTGGATCTGGAAGTGAAGGTGTTCGGCGCTAGCGAGGTTGACGTCTGAGCTGGTTGAGATGCGGATGGAATTCTTATGGACGATAGCGATGCCTCCTCCTGTTTGGTTTGTGCGGTCTTTTCGGATGATCTTGTAGCCTTCCGGGATGGTAAAGTGTAGCCGATAAGCTCAAGTGCCCTACACCAGCATGTTGGGGGTCAAATAGGGATTGTCTGAGTGGGTAAAGGGCAATTGATATTAATGTCTATTGTCAGAGAGCAGTACTCACTGATAAATATTGATAGGTTACGTGTTTTAAGTTGACCAGTGCCAGGTCTAATCCTGGCAAAGATTGACAAGCCTTGAAAAAAGTCAATTCTTTTACCAACATTTAGATATTTTTCACAGTCGTCACTAACTACACTGGACAGTTACAGTACACCCGGCATCCGTTTAATCTTCGAGTTCCACAAAACAGGATTCATATCGCAAGAAGCAGTAGCAACTGGTAAGTGGGCTGAGTGGCAAGAAGGGGGTACAAAAGTTGAAAAAACACAATAAAAGGGGAAAAAATTACTTGTCTGCTGCTCTTCTGCTCCATGTCCTCACTGCAGCACAGGCTTACAGACTCCCGTGCAGCCAATGCTGATGCTGCTCTCGTGCTAGCCTGAGCACCCTGAATTTGTGCTTGTAGACAGACGGGGAGCCCGTGCTTGCTGTTTCCAACCTGCTAACGCTACTTGCATTGAAGACAGCTCAATGCGTATGTCAGTTTGGGCATCCTGAGAGTGCCGGCCAAACCAATATGCACACTGATTGGAGTGCCCCCCGTCCCCCCTCATGATTGCCCCCATGATGGCCCCACCCTGAGGACTTGGCCGAGCCCTTGGAACTTAAAGTAGGGTATTTATCCAATAATACTGTAGCAGAACATGAGTAGAAGAAGTGCAAGCTTCCCATATGGATAGACACACAGAACAGAATACAGCACAGAAAGGAAGGCATACAATGTTACCTCACCCACAAGGATTAGCAAAGTATAGGTAGCTCAGGAAAAGATTACCGCATAGGCCCTGATAACTAGTATTACAGAATTTGAAGAGGAGAATGACTGATATTGTCCAGAATCTATACACAAAAGTCCTGCAGTTATTATATAAATGCTCTAGAATGGGACCAAAATGTGAACCAGAAATTACCAGGTGGAAATAATACATTGCTGTTTGGATTATCCAGCTAGTAAAATCAGGTCCACTTTCCCCATACTCAGAAATTCTGGCTGCTAGAACACAAGACCCTTTATGAATGTATGGTGCAAAATACCACACAGGAGCTCTGCTTCCCACAGGTCATGAATGTAGTTTTAGTATAATATATACATCACAACCAGCTATAGCAAAAGAGTTGTTTCCCAAGACAATGCTGGACGAGGAAGTGACAATACTGGTTCCTTGCTAAAAATATGAACATCATCGGCGAAACCATGAAAGCCATCCTCACACACAGAATAAGATGAAATAAGGTGAGACTGGCATGGAAGAAGTGTCTTTCTAGCTTTTTCTTGCCCCATCTACAGCTCAGAGCCAACTAACCACCTCCCTTCAAATCCATGTACCTTTTACAACCTAGAACTTATAACATTCTATTACTCACACCGGAGCACGAGCTATAGCCCCTACCACACGAGAACATCCCTGGTAGCAGCCCAATAAGCTTCTTCATTCACCGAAGGTGGATGGAATGCAGCAAGGAAAGTTACACACCACCAGACACACAACAGCAACAGTGCATACTCTGCCCCATCGTCCTCACATACAGAAAAAGTACAGTATGGCATGAAGCAGTGCAAAGATTCTATCTAACCTGAGTGAAATCATTTAGGGTAACCATCTCCCTCCATTTCATTACAATCACTGCTTTCAATCGTGGACATTTATCTGATAACCTAATGCATCCTTGGTGTTGTAGTCTTAATTTACTTCCATCAAACTATTGACAATAAGACGGCTAAGCACAATGATTTACAGCTGCTGGAGACTGGGTCCTTAAAGACCTGGATTGAAGTGGCCACCATATCTACATTGCAGGAGGAGAAGTGCAAACCTCTTTCACACATTCAAAACAGATACAGCAAGAAGCCAGCAGGAGTGCAAGAATCTTTAACAATCACAGAACAGAACGAGGCACATATATGAGGTGGGATAAATAAAGTTGGCATGTACAAGAGGAAGAGGAGGTGGAAGTGATCATATGCAGAAGTGTCAAATGAAGGCAGTGCTGATGGCTAACTGCTGTTTTATATATGCATTTTTATTCAGCACACAACAAAAAAATAAGATTGACCAAATCAGCAATGTGCACACCCTGGCACTTGTCCTAGGATTAGGAATGTTGCTATGACTGTAGATGTAGCAGGATCTTCTCACAAGCTGCAGAAAACAGACCACTAGGTGCCCACTTAATGTGGCAGCATCATGCTCAGAAGTGAGGCCTGCCATGTAGCCTCATTGGTTTCTTTAAGCAGCCATCATAGCCTCTATTATTATCAGAGATATATCAGCTAGTCTTCACTGCCAGCGACCAAAATCCCAATCACAGTTAGAGCTAGTATTAGACCTTGGTGCAGAGAAGAAGAAGAAGCCGACCAATAGCAGGTATTCGTTTTCTGCGATGGGGATAATTTTGAGTGCTACTGACCAGAGCGTGTTTCGATTGGCATAATAAACATCACTTGGACTTGCCAACAGCAATAGCCATAGCATCATCATACACAGCAGTGCAATAAGGAGTTAAAAAGATGTCAGAGGGGGGCGCGATTCAAGTTGGCCGCCTAGCAAGGAGATCTAAGCCGCGTCAGAGATGCCATTCTGTGTTTCGGCGGTTTACACCTGCTATAAGGCTTGAAAACTGGATGCTTCTGATGCAGAACACCTGCTGACCACAAGACTGTCCCTCAGTTTTTTCTAGAGACTTGTGGCTTTTTGAGACGTCGTTGGACATCTGCTGTTACCTTTCGGCCACCATTTTTAATTTCTTCCTGACTGAATATTTTTTTCTCCAACATCAGATATTTCTTCCGGTACTTATTTTCTAACTTCTTCATCCTTATTCTCAAGGCTGACTAGAATTTTTTCTCAATGCTTTTGGTCTTTTCCACTTGCCTTTAAAGACTTATTTGATCTATATTCATTGTATTTACAGGAGGAACTATCATTATTGGAGAGATTTTATTGGCTTTTTATGCTCAGTCTGGCTTGTGTGCTTTTTCTGGCAAATGGGCAGAAGTAAACAACTATTGCACTCAAACAAGAGACTTACTCCTGGTTTGCCTGTGTCAGAGTCTTCTTCCCTTGAGTCCCATGTGGATTGTTTGCATATCCCTGTTAATATGGCTCATTCTCACACTTCTAAATCAGTGTCTTCGACCATTGCTCCATCCAAGCTACAGTCATCTTCTTCTGTAAAAAAAAAAAGGATCAAGCAGGATCCCCCTTCTCCAACAAAGAGTGTCCTGCCTGTATCTTTGGGCACTGTCTTGGAGGAAATAAAGGCTTTGAGACCATTTGTAGAGGAAACTTACACTCGTCTACAGGTTCTGAACACTAAATGGTTTTCACTTGATTTCCGAATATCAGTAGTGGATTAACATGTTAGTGATATGCAGGACAATTCTGCAAGAATTTGATCTTTGGAGAAAGATGTTCTGCTCTTAGGTAAATCTGCTGAAGACCTTGAAAACAGGAACAGATACAATATTCTTCATTTATATGGTCTTTCGAAGGGCATTGAGGGAAGAGACCCTGTGTCCTCCACTTCTTTTCTCTCAAAACGTCTGGACCTACCTGCATCAAAGTCTTTGAATATCCAAACAGCACTTAGACGGGCCCCTTCCTATCTTCCTCATCTACGCCTTCGAAGCCCCATGGCGTGATCCTTCTTTTTTTAATATCTACTGACCTTCTATAACTTCTAAATGCAGGCAAGCTTAATAAACAACTATCTTGGTCTGGAGCTAGATTGTTTCTGTCCCAGAACGTTTTCACAGCACCTGCCAAGTGACAAAAGGAATTCCTTGAGCTTCAACCAGCACTGTGCACCTTAGATTCACTACATGGCTTATTCCATCCGTGCTTGTTCAAGGTGATTTTTCGGAACCATACTAGTAGTTTTGATGAACCCGCAGACCTTCATCCATTCACACTCTACGACTTCCATGGAGACTGCAGGTCCTTCCTTTACTACTTAACTTTTTATCTGAAAGTCAATGCTAATTTTCTTCTAATCATTACTTTTACTTCCTTTGCAGGTTGTAATCTCTCTTAGTAAACTATCTATTTTTCTTCCTATTATTATTACAGATCATCCGATTTACTTTACACTCCTGTCCTCTGTTTGTAAGGCTTCCTGATGTGGTGCGTGTCCCTCCATTGGTCCTGCAGTCTTTAGTGTCTGTCGCCAGTCATTGTTCTTTTTTGTATTCCTCGAAAGGTATGTATTACAGTCATCAGCTCCCTTTTTACATGTACTGTCCTCTCCTATTGTCTCTTTTTCTCCCTCTCTCCCTTTCCCACTCTCCTTTTCTAACTTGTTTATTAATGTTTTTATATCTCTTCTTCTCGACCTTCCTTTGTCTATTATTCTTCTCATACTCGTTTACTACTGTTCATCATGTTGTTTCATATATAGTGTTATTTTCGGCAGCCCGCTTGTCAGCAGAGCCCCGGTTACCGCCTGCAGTCCTGATTAAGTCAGGCACAGCAAATAGCACTCGCTGCCCAGACGTAAGCAACAATCAGCAGCTACGGACCATTGAGTTCTTCAATTGGACTTCAATTACGCTCTCCTGCCTGAGCTTAAGTCACTGTTCTCATCGACAACCCCGTCCTGATGACGATCCCGACTAAAGGGGATCGAAACGCCGTCGACTAGACAGCTTGAATTTTACGACGCATATCACGTCTTGTGCTCTTATATAAATAATTGTGTTTCAAGTGATTATAACTTGTTTCTGTTGGAGCTGAGAGAGCGCAAACTGAACTAAAAATGCACGAGTGCACCAGAAGTGCAAGTTAGTCGCACAATTATAATAGAAGTGCTTATAAATGTGAAAATGTATTCAGTTATACTTAGACGTGTGCAGTTAACATAGAAAATTCATATAAGCAATGAGAATGTCCAGAAATGTGTGGAAAATGTACTCTTATTAGACGTGATTATTCATGATCCATGTTATGTAGCTGCTAATGGGGAAATGTCATGCTGCAAGGCATAGAAGGGAACAGGCCTCATGGCCAGGCCAGAAGTGTTTGGAAATATACGCTTAGGCATATACATGGATTGCACTAATGTTATAATGATTTTGTTTATTAGTTAAGGTTTATATTCCATAGATGTGTTTTCATAGCAAACGATTAAAGAGTTACTTGTTGTTTTAAATCACGAAAGGATATGAAGAGAATAAAACCTCTGCGAAGAGGGTTGTAGGCCTGAAGTGGTAAACAGGTTTTCTGATTTGCACGTGCTGGTACAGGCCGAGCTGAGACGGGAGAGTTGTTGCAAACTTCTGTTAGAAGCTTATGAGAATTGGGATCCTAGCTGTGGATATCTGTCACCAGGTGCGAGGGGGTCTCGATTAAAGTTTAATGAATAGAGCTTTGTTCGAGTAGACTGGCACAGACATGGAGGAGGGTTCAGGAATGTTTAGGGGGTATCAGCGGGCCGGAGAAGAGCCTGAGAAGCAAGGTCAACGCTAAACCCGAGGCCCAGAGGAAGATCATCATGGAAAAAGCCAGAATCGACACCACGTGAGGGGCGTCTCGTGAGGGGCGTTTCAATTGTAAACTGTGTTTTTGTATTAGGGTCAGCACCCCTGGGTGGTGTTAGAGCAGATGCCTGAGGACCCTTCAGAGAGCGGATGGGTAGGCAGAGAGGGGTCATGACTGGAGATCATAGGTTTTTCACCTAGAGACTAAGAGTGGGTGATCTTCTCAGGAAGACATTCACGGCTGACACCTTTGATAGGTAGGGACTTTGTTAAGTAGGGATACCATCTAGTACAGGGTAGGGACAGCCTAACCTGATTCTTTCCTTCCTCCTGTAAATGACGGACAGATCGCAGTTCGTGTCTATGCTTGCAGCCCTGTTAATTCTGGAGCTAGTCCTAGTAGTGTTCTTTGCCCGCCTAAGAGCTTTCAGAGAACACATGTATGTAATAGTGCCTTTGTATCTTTTGAATCTCATTCTGAGATGCTTGTACTTGCAGTTATCAATGACTCTGTAATAAACCTTTAAACTTAGAAGTAGTCTGTGATTCTTCAGAGTCGAGTCCATCATTAGTAAAGTTAACCTGGTATTGGATGCACTTTCTTTCCTCAATGACAGGCAATAAAGATTCAGTCGACCAGATCGAGGTTTAGATCTTGAGTGAAAAGATAGAGGTCTACAATCTTGCCCTTTCAGTTGGTAGCAGAGGATGGTTGCCTTCTTGAGGAAGGTGATCTAGGCCAGGTTAGATTACCCCAAGGCCCCTAGAGATCGATGAAGAACCGCCCGCCGAAGAGGGTGCTGACGGCGCGAGAAAGAAATGCAGCAGTAACGGTCGAGAGTGAGTATAAAGGGTCATGCGTGTTAGATTGCGGTGTTTTTGTGTTGCATCTATGTTGTAATGTCTAGCGGAGTTGAATGCCTGTAGAGTGACTGTGGAACAGGTTGTGAGAGCGCGCAACCGGTGCAAAATCTTAAGTTCAGATGAGAGCTTAAGTGGTTCGGATGTATCGGACATCCAGAGTAATTGTCAAACCAGTGTGAAGGGGGTCATGAGGTACCATTGATCGCCCGCAAGACCGAGATAGGGGGAACGGAAGAGTGAGTGTGTGAGTAACGGACGCTGGTCGGAAGTTACGGTGTGTAAGCAACCTATCAGAGAGACGATTGCCTGAAAAGGCATTTCGTCAATTGTGGTGACAATTACAGATAGACTGTGGACGTACAGTCAAGGAAAGTGATCGCTTGGTCGGAAGTAGTCATTTTTCGGTGTATGAATGGGACGCATGCGTGACCGGGAGACGAGCTGAGAAAGGAGGGGAACTGCTGCAAGGGGAGACGAGTGACGTCGGAAAGTGCCGCGCTAGGATTGGCCGGTACGGGTGAGACCGCGCTGTGAGACGAGTGACGTCAGAAAGAGCCGCGCTGGGATTGGTCGGCAAGAAAGAGACCGCGCTGCGATAGGCCAGCTAGCAAGGCCGCGCTAGGATTGGTGGATTGTTACCAGGAAGTAAACAGAATAGCGAAGCAGGGAATTGTACGATTAATCATGAAATGTTTTAAATGGTTAAGAGCGGCGTTTAAAAGAGATAGGCGGAGATCTTATGATGGGGAAGAAGCCCCGCCGGAGGGTACGCCGGCAAATTATATGGCGACAAATGTTGGGTTACACACTATATTGTGGATTTCAAATTGGACTAAGATCACAGAAGGGAATGAGGAACTGACGTTCCCAAAAGTACGGGACGTTTAGATTAGAGGTATTGCATCGATTAAAAGTAGTTATGACCTCAATGAAACCTTTGCCTAGACCAACTCAGTTTGAAGCCCTCAATGCATGGATTAGGGCGGCGCACGAAAGAAACCAGAACAGACGCCAAGAAAGGGTGAAAAGATCGGTAAGAGCAGTGCAGGATGCCAAATGGGATGCGGATGCTAAAAGATGGAGAGTGCATAACCTAGAAGTAAACAAATTGTACCCAGTGATAGAGGTGACGGAAAATAAGAGCCCATTCGAGGATGATGATGAGAGCGAATCAGAGGACAGCCTGATAAATAGGTTACTAACAGATAGGCCACCCCCGTACAATAAGGAGACAGAAAGTGCCGCGCTCAGCAGAGAAGGGGGGGTTGACACAGGGGAGTACAGACCGCTTCCTATCACAGATTGGGATCCCACTGCAAACAAAGAACTGCCCCAACTTAGTCCGGTGCAGAAGGTGGTCGGAAGGTTTGTGGTACAAAGGGCGCCAGAAGCGGAGCGTGCCACATCCTATGCACTACCCGACGCCCTGCAAGTACCTGTTACTATAGGTCCTATCGTGTCGATATATGACCCAGAAAGAGCTAGTGGGGAGGAACAGGTACGGGTGGACAGGGAGAGAGCAGAAATGGCGAGGAGGAACGAGACAATCAATTCTCCGAGACAGCAGCCAGGACCCAGAGACTGGAGTACCCCAGTGCATACAGCAGAAGATCCCACAGGAGATCCGGGGGGCCCAAGGTGGCCGATGGATCTGAGGGGATCTGGACCGAAATTCTTCCAGGAGTTGAGAGAGTACATGAAGGAATGGGATGCGGCAGTAGATGTTCACAAGAGCCTGATAGCAGCGGAAGCTAAAGGGGAAAGCCAAGATAGCAGGATCCGGACCCACTGCGGGGCCGGCGAAAGTAGTCCAGAGTGGGACGGGAAGTGTCAGGAAAATAGAGAAGATACTTGTCGTACCAGGAGTGGAGGTAGACCAGTACTAGAGACCAGAAGCCCGTAGTGTGGAGGGGTGTCCTGCCCCGTTCACAGTGAAGGGGACAGAAGAACGCAGGAGTATAAAAACAGCTTTAAGTGCACTCACTATGTGCCTGACAATAGTGGACAAAATGAGAGTTGCGAGAGGGCTCGCCATGACCCCTGTGATCACGAACCTGAACGAAATCCGGGGGACATGGGGAACCGTGAGGGAACTTACCAGATACTGAGTGACACTAGGCAACGAGGGAATAGCGACAGGATGGATAACAGCAGAGAGTCCTATCATGGGACCAAGGATAACAGGCAGAGTGGACAAAATGAGATGGGGGGAAACGGGCCAGTGTTTCACCACCTTCCAAGGGAAGATGGCCGAGCATGGGACTTGGAAAGATGGGAACAAGGGAGGACTCTCCTTAACGCCCCTGAGCCTAGGCGTAGGACTCGTAGCTGGGATGGGAGAGATGCCAGTGAACATCCTAGGAAAGACATACTGCAAGCCGGGATAAAGGCAAAAAGGCTTGATGTCGCCAGTTTAAGGTCAGATCTGGATGACATGGTAGATGGTACCTTGCCTTTGGAGAGAATGGACATGTACGAACAGGATGAAATACTGTTCGTAGCAAAGGACGTCACTCGGAAAGCGAGAGCAGCACATGAGAAATTAGTTGAGCTGGCAGGAAAATACATGGTAGACTTGTCAAGGACCAAAGCATTACAGGGTAACCACAGGCTACATTATTCAGATCAGGACCTAGATGAGAGAAGGACAATCGGATTAAAAACACACATAAGGGAACTGATCACTGGAATAAGGACATGGAGAGCTCTGGATAAATGGGAGGAAAGATGGTCCAAGAAAGGGACCGTCAGGAGGAGCATGCTTGGGATATCCCCAGAGGGAGGGCTGCAAAAGATAGAGGCGTACCCTTTGCGTGAGGTTGCAAACGGGAACTATGCGCATGTGCCCTGGAGTAGGGGAGACTTAGCTGCATTTACCAATTCCTTCCCTAAATTGAGGGAGAACCCAGTGGAATGGTACAAGCAGGTAGAGAGATTCGTAAAAATCTCCAAAGTACTCTGGATTGACCTGAACACCCTGTTTGACATCGTAGTACCAGGGGATCTGTGGTCAGCATGTAAGGTCAGTGCTGAATGGCCCACATCAGAACCAGAGAGAGATGCGCGGACTAATGGGCCATCCGAGACAGTAATGGCAAAATATGAGAGAGTGATGACTTGGCTGAAGGATAAGGTGCCAATGCAGGACATAGATTGGGTCAAAATAGATCGAACTAGACAGGAACCGAAGGAGACAGTTCATGAGTTTTACGAGAGATTGCTGAAGGCGTTTAAGCAATATAGCGGGTTGGACGTAATGGACCCTAAAGACATAGGGCAGTTTGTGTCTAAATTCGTTTTGGGCTTAAGGCCGGATATTTGTTTAATGATCCAGCAACACTTGATTTGTTGGCAAAACAAACCTTTGGACGAAATTCTGAGGTATGCTAGGTACTGCAGCGATGAGATAGATTCAAAAGCCAAAAAGCTAAAAGAAAAGCTGATGGTGGTACAGATGCAGTCCGCTGGTAAAGGTGGACAACAGCAACAGCAACAGGGAACAGGGACAGTGGGCAGGAGACAGAATAACCAGAACAAGGGAAATGAGGAGAACTCCAACTTTAGACCTAGGATAGATATAGCGGCATTGAAAAAGACGACCCGGTGCCATCAATGTAACGAGGTGGGACATTGGAAACGCGAGTGTCCCTACAACGTTGAAATTGGAGAGCAAGGGATAGAGGAGGAAGAGGTACAAGAGACTCCAGGAAAAGAGGCAAACGCATATCAAGGAAGGGTGGTCAAAGGGGGGACCCCGGCTCCACGAGCCCAGTTCCCACAACCACCCAGAATAGCGACAGGGGGAAAGACCTTTAGACAGATCCCTCTTTTCGTAGGAGGAGAAGAGTGTTACTACGTTGATCCCCTAACGGGACAGAGAGTGGAGAGAGAAGACTGTACCCTCGGGCCGTCTTAGAGGTGGACCAGAGGGGACCGTATGTTGAAGCCGAAGTGGCAGGGTGTCCCACAACCTTCTTAGTAGACACAGGGGCCACTCGATCCACGATAAGATCAGCCGTAGTTCCAGGTCTGCCCATGTCCGGAGAAACGATACAAGTGGTGGGGGTCGCAAACAGAAGAATGACAAGCCCATTGACAGAACCAGTGCTAGTGAAAATAGGAAAATACAGCGATGAGCATCAGTTTGTGGTTTGCGATTCCAGCCCTGTATGTCTATTGGGAAGGGATTTATTGTGCAAGTTAAATTGCACAATATACTGCACGCCACAGGGAGTGGAGGTACTGACGAATGATGACGATGCTGACTTTAAGGTCGCAAACTCAAGAACATGTGTGGAGCTGTATCCCACTTTAACTGTGGATGAGCTTCCGTGGGATCTGAGGGAGACAGTGTCACCAGAAGTGTGGGATTTCACTGGGGAAGAGATTGGCCTAGTCAAGGGAGTGGACCCAGTGAAAATAATAGTAAAACCGAATGCTGAATTTCCGAGAACACCCCAGTATAAATTGACCCCAGAAACGATTGCAGGTATAACACCCGTGATCAAGTCCATGATTAAGCAGGGAATACTGAAGGAAATCGTGGGTAGTCCGTGTAACTCCCCGATTATGGGTCTGCAGAAACCAAGTGGGAAATTCAGATTAGTGCAGGACCTTCGAAAAATCAATAACATAGTGGTTTCATGTTGTCCAGTGGTACCGAATCCATCAGTGATATTGTTTCAGATACCGTCCCAAGCAGAATGGTTCACGGTGATAGACCTTTGTCAGGCTTTCTTTTCGATCCCTTTGGACGAAGATAGCCACTTTCTTTTCGCTTTTAAGCTGGAAGGTCGCATATTAACCTGGTGTCGTATCCCCCAGGGGTATACAGAGAGCCCATCGATCTTTAACCAGCTTTTGAAGAAAAATCTTGAAAGTCTCGTGCTGCCCCAGAATTTGGTTCTGGTCCAGTACATAGATGACCTACTTGTTGCGTCAGAAACTGAAGAAGCTTGCAAGGAAGACTCCATTGCTTTGCTAAATCACCTAGCCGCAAACGGGCACAAGGTGTCTCCGAGCAAACTGCAGTACTGCCTGACAGAAGTGCAGTACTTGGGGCACAGAATTGAAAAGGGAAAACGGAAGGTGTCACCAGACAGAATAGAGGCGATCATGAAAATGAACGCGCCTAAAACACAGAGAGAAGTCAGGATGTTCCTAGGGATGGTGGGTTATTGCCGACAGTGGATAGCGAACTTCTCACTGAAAGCAAAACCCTTGCAAAAACTGACGCACAAGGAGGTGAGTGATCCGGTAACATGGGACAAAGATTGTTTTATGGCATTCCTGCAGCTGAGAGAGGACTTGTGTTGTGCTCCTGCTCTGGGAATGCCAGACTACGAAAAGACATTTTTGCTATGGGAATGCCCGTAGACCAGTTGCCTATTTCTCGGCTACCTTAGACCCAGTAGCCGCAGCGTTGCCCGGATGTCTCAAATCCGTTGCTGCAACGGGTGTCAGCATTGAGAGGTGTGAGGCCATAGTGATGGGACATCAGTTAGAAGTGTATGTGCCACACTCTGTTGAACTGTTGATGACCAGGACCAAAACTCAGCATCTGACCAATAGCAGGCTCACGCGCTATGAGCAAGTCATTCTTGCTGCAGAGAACGTGACCCTCAAGAGATGCTCTGTTTTGAACCCTGCTACATTGATGCCACTGCCTAGTGACATAGATGATGATGTATGTACAGACCACGATTGCCTTGATGTGACTGAACTATGCACCAAACCAAGACCCGACATCGTGGATGAGCCACTGACTGACCCTGATGAAATTTTCTTTGTTGATGGCTCATGTGTAAGAGACGATGTTGGGCAGTTGAGAGCAGCTTATGCTGTTTGTACGATTTCGGAAGTTGTGGAAGCCGCATGCCTGGAAGGAGTACACTCCGCTCAGGTAGCTGAAATTATTGCATTGACGCGTGCCTGTCTGGCAAGCAACCAAATTCGAGTCACCATATACACTGATAGCCAATATGGTTTCGGGGTAGTTCATGATTACGGGCAACTGTGGTCTCAAAGGGGTTACATGACCTCTTCAGGCTCACCCATTCGAAATGGCGAGTTTGTCCGTTTATTGTTGGATGCCCTGCAATGTCCGGCAGCTATTGCCGTTGTAAAATGTACTGCTCACACAAGGAATATGGACTTCGTGTCACAAGGCAATAGATATGCCGACGAAGTCGCGCGGTACTGCGCAGAACAAGGGTACTCTTTCACAGAGGAGGAAGTGGGTGGATTCAATGTAAGGACTGAATTAGCTATGATATTGGAAACTGTAGATACTTGGGACGAGCTAAAGTGTGCACAAGAGAATGCACCAGAGTTTGAGAAAAGCACATGGGAAACTACAGGATGTTTGGTGAGAGACACAGGCTTTTGGGTCTCATCTGATGGAAGGGCAGTGTTGCCAAATGAGTTAGTAAGCCCAATGGCCAGGCAGATTCATGGTCCAGTACACTTGGGGAGGGACGCCATGCTGAGAGTATTCAGACAGACCTGGTACAACCCCAAGTTCAGAGTAGCAGCAGAAGCAGTGTGTCAGCGTTGTGTGACCTGTCAGCAGCTAAACATAGGGAAAAGAACACCAGTTGCATTGAGTCACATAGGGAGGTCTGGAGGTCCATTCAATAGAATGCAGATCGACTTCATTGAAATGCCAAGGTGCAACCGCCTTCGATACGTGCTGGTGGTTGTTTGCATATTTTCCAGATGGGTCGAGGCATATCCTACACGCAGGTGTGACACTCTCACAGTAGCCAAGTTATTGCTTAGGGAGCTCATTCCGCGCTTCGGGGTACCGGCCTCTTTGGAATCAGATAGGGGAACGCATTTCAACAGCGAGCTTGTGAAGATGCTCTGTGCAGCCCTGAACATAGACCAGAAATTGCACTGTAGCTATCGACCAGAAGCTTCGGGGATTGTGGAGCAGATAAATGGCACCATCAAATCCCGAATTGCAAAAATGTGTTCATCAACATCTCTGAGTTGGCCTGATGCCCTGCCACTAGTTCTAATGAGCATCCGTAGTACCCCAGACAGAAGAACAGGACTATCGCCACACGAGGTGTTAATGGGGAGGGCAATGAGATTGCCATCAGTACCGACGGCAGCCTTGTTAAATATCACAGATGATATGATCCTGGACTATTGTAAGGGTCTGTCTGACGCCATTCATTCTGTGTCCCTTCAGGTGCAGGCTGCCGAGGTCCCGTCGAGCCAGGACTTGTGTCATGACCTGTGCCCAGGAGATTGGGTGCTGATAAAGAAGCACGTTAGAAGAAGCTGCCTAGATGCCCGGTGGAGGGGGCCCTACCAGATCATCCTAATAACAAACACTGCTGTGAAGGTGGGAGGGCTGCCCAATTGGATCCACGCGTCTCATACGCGAAGAGTTCCAGCACCTCTGGAAGGAACAGCTCCTCTCTCGGATGTACGTCCAGCTGCGGACAGAGAAGCCACAGAGGGGGCCAGCCAAGCTGTAGAGGTGCAAGAAGAAGCTGGGAGTGTGTCTGACCAAGCTGAGGACGGTCAGTACAACAGTGAAACCGACGAAGCCACAGAAGGGGGAAGTAGCTGGGAGTACGAATCAGATGCTGAACAAGCTGAAAGCGAGCCTGAGCGAGGCAGAAGGACCAGGAGCGGAGGGGCAAGGCGTAGAGAGGCCAGCTGGCCGCAGAGGAGAAGGTCCAGCCTGAGGTCAACTCCAGAGAGGACTCTTGCTCCTGTAGCCGAAGACTCAGATCCGGACGAAGGTGCTCTGGGCGCTGAAGCAGCAGGTCCAAGAAGGTCAAGGCGAGTACGTGTACCTAGCAGAAGATTCGCCACCCCTGAGTGGACATATCTGGCGACAGATGTCTTGGGAACAGACGACAGGGAGAATACGGGCGGTGGTGGTAGCCAATGTTGAACCCATCATCACAGTAGAAGTACAACTGTTGGTGCCTGGAGTCGAAACCGAAGGGTCACTAACGTTCAAAGTCCCCAACCCTCCCTACCTGAGCAAGCTAAAGCACATGTTTTTCACCGAATTGCAATTCCCCGACTTTGGAACAACGATAACAAGTCATGAAGAGCACGTTCTTCGTTTGGAGCTATTGAACTATGCTATTCAAGCCGCGGGCCCAAGCCTTATTGTAGATGCTTAAAGACTTTGTAAATAAGCAAGAGTAAGAAGATAACCTAGCGCCTAGGTATGCAGAGAAAACTTAGGGGTTTCCTTTAAGTTGACGGAGAAGGGCTAGGGTTGTCTGAGATAAAGTTCGAAAAGACTTTTGCAAAAAGAAGATTGCCCGCTACCGGTTGTGTGGTTCTAAAGACTGAAGTCGAGAAAAGAGAGACTGCTCATGAGAAGGAACTTTGCGTTGAAAAGTAAGAAAGGAACCATACCGTCTGAGAAAATGGAAGCCGGTGCTCCGAACCGTAGAGCTAAATGTATAATAGGCACACTTATAGTGGGTGTGCTACTTCTTATAGCTTTAGTAGTTACTGTATCATATGTGATGGGACACGAAAGTGAGGCAGAGGTAACAGACGTAAAATCTGTAGTGACACCAAACCCTACTGCAGCTGGTAAGAAAGGTGAAACCGATCAGGGGAAAGCGTTATTAGCAGCAGAGGTCCGTAGGTTACACATGGATGAGTCCCAGGGTGACTTTAGGTCAAACGCTTATGCCAAATTATTATACGAGTATGTAGATGCCATGGACGTTAAGGACTGCTATGTCTGCATGCAGCTGCCTGCGTCTGTAGATGAAGGCATCAGATATCATCACCTGCCGCTGACTTATGGCATTACATGTAGCTTATTGCTTAGCATATTTTATGGTAGAGATAGTTTTGAGTATTACTTTTCTAATTTTGATTCAGTGTTACCTGAGGTCCCGAATTATAAGCAGATGAATAAATGGGACTACTACAAGAGTGAAGACAGATTGGCCAAGTTCTTCATTCCTTGGGATACTTTAGATACTTCACATGCCCGCAGAAATAATCTGACTTGCAAAGTGTCAGAAGTCGAGAAGAAGTTTATAGGGCAAGTGGATGATCGTCATAGAAGGCAAAAGATTCTTAAAAAGTCAGGACAGTGGAAGACAGATTGGACGGAAGAATAGAAGGCACACAAAAGGAAGGGTAGTAGTGGTCCAATAGCTTTGGATCGTACACAAAGAGGGAAGTTATGCCTTCACAGAAGTAAAACGTACTACGAAAATGTATTTGTGGGGGAGGTCAGTTGTGAACATGCTTTTAGACTAGAATATTACACAAAGGACTTCTTGAAGGGAATGCAAGTAATTCCAAATGTATATTTTGTCTGTGGAAGAAATGCCTATGTGAGACTACCTGACAACTGGTATGGATCATGTTATTTGGCTATTGTTTTCCCAAAAATATACCACGCCCAAGACTTAGAGATCATAGAAGGCAAGGTCTCAGCGAGAGTGAGGAGAGACCTAGGGGATGCAGAGATAGTTGGGGACGTATTTGGAGCTGCATTTCCTCTTCTAGGACTGATCCTCAATGATGTCAAAATTAGAAGGCTGGCAACAGTTGTAGACAGATTGTCTGCCAGTACTGCACAATCCTTAATGTTGGTGGAGGGAGAGATGCAATCGATAAGGGCCATGGTGCTTCAGAATCGTCTTGCATTAGACGTTCTGCTAGCAAAAGAAGGCGGAGTCTGTAAGGCTTTGAAGATTCAGGAATGTTGCACTTACATTCCAGACAATTCAAAACCTCTTGAGAAAGTCATTATGAACATAACTCACATTCACAAGGAGATCGAAGACCTGACTAGAGTAAATGTTTGGGAAAATGTGGGTCATGGAATGGGTAAAGTTGGAGGTTGGCTTGCCAACGTAGGGAAGAGCTTTGTGTGGAACGTACTGAAACCTATCATCATAATAGTGATCTGTGTGATCGTGTTGTGGGGATTGGTGAGGTCGTACCAATGGTACAGGTCAAATAGGCTGGAGAGGGTCAGAAAAGCACAAGAACGGAGATTAGCTGTCATGCAGGACAATCAGTACAAGAGTCTGAGGGCTCTAGAAATGCTGAAACGAGAGAGGATGGCCACTAGTTCAGTTTGAATTTTGATGATGACCACGAGAGGTCATCAAAGGGGGGACTGAGAGAGCGCAAACTGAACTAAAAATGCACGAGTGCACCAGAAGTGCAAGTTAGTCGCACAATTATAATAGAAGTGCTTATAAATGTGAAAATGTATTCAGTTATACTTAGACGTGTGCAGTTAACATAGAAAATTCATATAAGCAATGAGAATGTCCAGAAATGTGTGGAAAATGTACTCTTATTAGACGTGATTATTCATGATCCATGTTATGTAGCTGCTAATGGGGAAATGTCATGCTGCAAGGCATAGAAGGGAACAGGCCTCATGGCCAGGCCAGAAGTGTTTGGAAATATACGCTTAGGCATATACATGGATTGCACTAATGGTATAATGATTTTGTTTATTAGTTAAGGTTTATATTCCATAGATGTGTTTTCATAGCAAACGATTAAAGAGTTACTTGTTGTTTTAAATCACGAAAGGATATGAAGAGAATAAAACCTCTGCGAAGAGGGTTGTAGGCCTGAAGTGGTAAACAGGTTTTCTGATTTGCACGTGCTGGTACAGGCCGAGCTGAGACGGGAGAGTTGTTGCAAACTTCTGTTAGAAGCTTATGAGAATTGGGATCCTAGCTGTGGATATCTGTCACCAGGTGCGAGGGGGTCTCGATTAAAGTTTAATGAATAGAGCTTTGTTCGAGTAGACTGGCACAGACATGGAGGAGGGTTCAGGAATGTTTAGGGGGTATCAGCGGGCCGGAGAAGAGCCTGAGAAGCAAGGTCAACGCTAAACCCGAGGCCCAGAGGAAGATCATCATGGAAAAAGCCAGAATCGACACCACGTGAGGGGCGTCTCGTGAGGGGCGTTTCAATTGTAAACTGTGTTTTTGTATTAGGGTCAGCACCCCTGGATGGAGTTAGAGCAGATGCCTGAGGACCCTTCAGAGAGCGGATGGGTAGGCAGAGAGGGGTCATGACTGGAGATCATAGGTTTTTCACCTAGAGACTAAGAGTGGGTGATCTTCTCAGGAAGACATTCACGGCTGACACCTTTGATAGGTAGGGACTTTGTTAAGTAGGGATACCATCTAGTACAGGGTAGGGACAGCCTAACCTGATTCTTTCCTTCCTCCTGTAAATGACGGACAGATCGCAGTTCGTGTCTATGCTTGCAGCCCTGTTAATTCTGGAGCTAGTCCTAGTAGTGTTCTTTGCCCGCCTAAGAGCTTTCAGAGAACACATGTATGTAATAGTGCCTTTGTATCTTTTGAATCTCATTCTGAGATGCTTGTACTTGCAGTTATCAATGACTCTGTAATAAACCTTTAAACTTAGAAGTAGTCTGTGATTCTTCAGAGTCGAGTCCATCATTAGTAAAGTTAACCTGGTATTGGATGCACTTTCTTTCCTCAATGACAGGCAATAAAGATTCAGTCGACCAGATCGAGGTTTAGATCTTGAGTGAAAAGATAGAGGTCTACAATCTCGCCCTTTCAGAGCCATTATTTGATGTTTATACTCTGGTCAATGCGTCGCCAATGCTGTTGTTTTTAACACTTGCACACTCACCTATCACTGATTGTATATAGCACCTTGCACCAAGTGTCACCGGGTTGTCACAAGATCCACTCTGTACAGTGCTGTTCTAACTGTATTGACCCATGAAAGTTTTCTCCTTTTTTCTCTTGAAAATAAGACTACCCTTTTTGAAAAACGTTCTGACTCCTTGGTTCTCCTTTCTTTGTAATGCATGTTGCATACATCTCTAAAACTGTCTATAATTTCAATAAAGCGTATTAAAGTTTTTAAAAAAATGGCTGAGGGATACGCTAGATTGGCTCACTTCTATACCAAAGGCTCACTTTAACATTGATGCATATATTGCCATAGAAAATTTGCCCTACTGGCCATCACAACCTTTAAAAAAAGCATTGTTAAAGCCCATAACTCTAGAATAATTTTGCTAATGTATGCAAACAGCATCTTTGCATGCCTGTGTTGGCATGCACTAACACATTAATACCAGGCCTAGTTCAAAATATCTGATGATGGAGTATGACACTGTACCAACTGTAGTAGTATGAGATCCTAAAAGGCAAGGCTTCAGCAAATGCCAATCAACCCCTGGGGAACACCCAAGACTGCTAGCTATGCACAGTTCTCTCTTTCTCCTGCCATTGTTACAGTTAGCTTGAGGAGCGTTTGCCAGCAGTACTTGTAAACTGGTTTTGTTCCCTCGACTCCCTCTGTTTCCTGCTGATGTATCCATCTCGGTTAATGTTACAGGACTGCAGCAGGCACCTGGTATGCTTTTTTTACTAACATGTACTCCAAGTGTTGCTCTTACTGCACACTAGCTCTATCACCAAAGCCGTACTACCCCCAGGAGGTTGCACTGCACTACGGTGGGAGACAAGCACTATACCCTGAAACCCAGAGCTGCAGCTACTGACACAATGGAGAGCCTGGCTTAAGGCGACGCCGGTCGCGCGCTTCATTTCTCCCCACTGTGAATACTTCCAGAGCCGTAGCAGAAGCACCTGTTAGCAAACCCATTATGTTCTCTGTCTTTGTTGTGACTCAGGCCCCAGAGTGCATTTGCTTGCTTTTGTCAGGGATCCTGGTATGACTGATGGGAGAAAAAAATGCACAAAGGCTTAAAAGTTTCTGAAAATCTTTGAGTGATGCGTTTCCGCTCACGGCTGTGAAACAGAGGCAAACGCTTGAAGTTGCATCTGTATCCACTATAAAAGCTCACACACAGCTTTTCCACAATCATACATGGTGGCCATGTTGAAATTCTTTTTAGCATTTGAGCACAATAAACTGGAATAAAGAGATGTATTCTTTAGTTAGACCCCACAATCATGTCTAACCTATCCCTTGTAAAGCACAATATATATACCTTTTTCCAAGAAGATAAGATGTTCTCAGTCCTATTCAGATGGAGGCCTCAACTTCATCGTAAGCAAAACCATCTATTTGTAAATATAGCACTTGTAAATCATTTTGCTTTCACATACTAGCTTTTCCTTCCAAACTTTTGTAGCAGAGTCATCTTTTATGCACGATCCACGCAGATTGTTTCTGTTTTTTGGGTCCTTTTTCAAAGTTATCGAGTCTCTGTGCACTGTGATACTGGCAATTAGTGATTGTGCTCTGCCACAAAAATCGTACTGTAACTTGTATTCACCAAATTGCTCTAATGGTGCAGATATTACACCATTGTCATGGAAAACTTATGGCTGCCAGGAACACAACTGTGCTCAGCCTGGGCTTAGGTTTAAAAGCACTACAGTGACACAGAGAAAGGAAAAATATCTTAGCCATGCAGAAAATCCTACTATATGTGTACCACTACGTAACCTCTAAAGTGTGTTTTGTAACCCCACAGGGCTCTGTGATTAATATGTAAAAGGAATGTGCGTTATATGTTAGCAAAGTATGCCTCACAGTGACTGAGGAGCAGATGTCCTCAGCTTTTGCATTGCCCTTTCATTGTGTAAGGCAAAGCAGGACAACACAAAGGATTATTTGTGATTTACAAAGCAATGCAAGGCCTGATTTGTATGGCCTTGCATGGCTTTGTAATGAAATGTAGGGCAGTGCAACACCTTGCACAGCATTGCATTACATTTATTAGGCATTCCATGGGTCGTTAATGGGTGTGCCTGTGCAGCCACCACTGGATTTCACACAACTCCAGATTTACTTAGGCTAGCAAAGCTGGAACTGCATGCAGTTGGTTCAACGAAAAGAAAAAATATGTTTTTCTTGTTATTTTCGCTTTCTCATCATCATTGATAACTTTATTTCGGCCACGTTGGACCAAAAAAGTGCAGATAAAATACATACATACAAGCACAGAAGGATAAGAAAATAAATAAGATATCCAATAAAATTTGGGCCTAAAAATAGATTAAACATTGGTAGTTATCAAGTATGCAAAATAGAATATAAAATAATCATGATTAATATAGAAAAGTGTTTCGTCTGCGCCACATACCAATTAAGAACCGAGAAACAGCAAAGACAATTGGGGGATGGGTGTCATATCTTAGGACCCTACAAGCTTAGTCACACTGCCTGACGCCTAGATTTCTACAAAGTGGAATCAGCTAACATTTTCTTATTGCCTGATAGGCAGGGCAGAAAAACAGGACATGGGATACATCCTCAGACTTGTAATTGCATGCAGGGCACACGGTATTCTCTATATTAGCCCATTTACAGGTCAATGCCCTAAGTGGGAGACTACCGATCCTAAGTTGCATATATAGGGCCAGATGCATCATGCAAACAAATAGCGAATCCTTAATTGCGATTATTAAGGAATCGCAAATAAGGACTCGCTATAGCCAATGCATGATATGGATTGCGAAAAAACAAGGAATCGCTAAAAATCGCTAAATACTTTAGCGATTCCGTGTAAAGTAATCGCAATAGTAAAATAATTCCAATCGCGCATTTTGCGATCCCGCATTTTGCGTAATCGCTAATTGCGATATCGCAATTAGCGAGTTCGCTAAAAGCGGGAGCGTGAAAAACTACAGAGTCGCATTGGGAGCAGGCTGATGACATCACAACCAGGAAGTCAATCAGCCCATGCTGCCACCTGTGCACAGTTGAACTCTGAGGCAGAAGCTGAGTGCAGGGAGTGAGAGCAGAAGCAAACAAACAGCAGGTTGCTAACTGGTGGAGACAGCCATGTCCCAAACAGCCACAGAGGAGGGAGCAGTGTCCAGGAAGCGCAAAATAAAATTCAGTGAGGGTGAACTTGACATCCTCATTGAAGAGGTTGCAAACAACCACGAAAAGTTATTTGGCAAGCTCTCCCTTAAAGTCCCAGAGGCAGACAAGAGGAGAATCTGGACCAGGATCAGGGACAAGGTGAATGCTGTGGGGGTCACACACCGCAGCATTGATGACCTCAAGAAGCGCTGGTACGACCTGCGCAGTCGTGCAAAGGAGAAGGTTGCTGAAAGGCTGAAGGAGGCGAAGCTGACTGGAGGAGGAGGCCCAACAGTCCCAGACAACACACCCCAGGAGGACATGATTGAGGGCACTATTGATCCTGAAGCAGTCGTAGGAGTGACAATCCTGGACACATCTGGGGCAGCCTGTAGCACACAAGGTAAGATGCATGACTATCAACAGCACAAAGCACATACTGATAGTGCCCAAATGTGATTTCACCTGCTAAAATTACAGCTAAAATAGTCCTGCACACATTTAACATAGGGAGCCCAATGCATCATGGGACTTGTAGTCAGTAGTAGCCATGTGCCAGTTGGAATCCAACACAGTAAGCCCAAATGCTAATAATAAGCAGTACAGTGATAGATGAGAGACAGTCATAACAGAAAAGTGTCATTTTATTAAGGTTGCAGAACTATTGAAACACATGTATATAACATAGCACTGTTTCACATCACAGATGCAGCTGAAGGTAACACTGAAGACAGTGATGTTGAAGAGAGCACACAGCCCAATCAAGAGACTGCGGCATCAAAACCTGTGTCACCACCATCCAAAGGAAAGGCACCAGCAAGACGCAGGGCCACAGTTGCACCACTACAGCCAATGGAGGTAGAACAGCATACATCTAGCACACCTACTACAAGCCGTGAAAGTGCCAGTCACACACCAACACCGCAGGCACATGTCCGGTCAAGATCACGACGCAGACCAAGGAGCCCTACTTTGTCCCAGGAAGCAGGAAGTCACAATCAGTGGGGTGGCGTGGAGTCGCAGATGGTGCGGGTTCAGCGCGTGCAAGCTAGGCACATGGGAGCAATCGACCTGCAGATGACGAAAATGAACAGTAACATCACTGCAATGGCTGACAGTGTGAGGGAGCTCACAACTGCCATAGTGGAGGCTCACAGGGAATCAAACAACGCCCTCCTGGAGGTTGCACGTGTGATGCACGAGGGACACAATTCACAGAGGAAGAGGCATCGGCAGTTTCTTGCATGCATGGAGGCTTATACCAAGTCAAACACCAAGATAAGCACTAGCGTGTCACACCTGTCACGTCGGTCTGTGGGAATGCAGATTGACATGGCCCATTGTTGTGGGGATGTGTCCAAGGCACTGGGGCAAATTACTACAGCTGTGGAAATGATGCAGGCTAGCACTAGTGTTCAGGGCGACGTTACAGGGGAAGAGGGTAGTGAGGCTTCCAGCCTGAGCAGCATCAGTGCGCCACTCAACACTGTCAGGAGGAGCAGTAGCCGTAGGCAGGCACCTCCCGCAGCATCTACGAATGCAGATGCTGAAGCAGGAGAAAGACATTTGGGTGTGAGAGGGAGGAGACGGTAAAACAAATTGGAGGGGTGTTAGACCTCATGGTGACGTAACCATGTTCAAGACATTCTTAGTGACTGCATGACAAGTCCTTAGTGTGTCTCCTCTGTCCATTGGTGCATGGGGTTAATGTGCTAATGGACAGCATTTCAGGTTGTATTGACACCCCATACCGCCAGCCGTGATAATAAATAGTTAACCTTGAAATGCAAATGAGTGTTGTGTGTCATTGTTACATACCTTAGAAATAATGCTGGGTGATGTCTGCACGTTTCCTCTGTCCCTCCGCTGAACTGGCAATATGTGCACGGCGTGGTTGTGCTGGGGGCTGGTTGCCCTCTGTGTCAGATTCCTCGATGGGGATGCCTCTCCTTGTTGCTATGTTGTGCAACATTGCACATGCAGCAATTATCCTGCAGCAGGTTTCCGGTTGGTACAACATAGCTCCTCCAGTTTTATGCAGGATGCGAAAGCGACTCTTGAGCAATCCAAATGTTCGTTCTATAACGTTACGTGTCCTGATGTGGGCTGCATTGTACCTCTGTTGTTGTGGACTGGCTGGGTTCAGGTAGGGAGTCAAGATGTAATGCCTCACCGCGTATGCACTGTCACCTACAGAGTAAGAGGCAAGATGTCAGGGTCACTTATGCATTGCCATGACTAAGTCAGTGATGTGTATAGTATTGCACTTACCTAGCAGGTGTCCATTGCCAAAATCTCCCCTGAGCAGACGTGTGTGCAAGCCGCTATGGCGGAAGATGTATGAATCGTGAGTGCTTCCTGGGTATTGTGCGACAAGGTCGGTGATGATGTTTTCCGCATTGCACACTGCTTGAACATTGATTGAGTGATATGCTTTACGGTTGCGGAATATATACTCATTCACGGCAGGGGGACATATGGCTACGTGGGTGCAATCAATGCATCCAATCACGTGTGGGAACCTTGCTACTTGGTAGAAGTCCTGTTTTGTTTGGCTCAATTCCTGTGGGGTTGTGGGGAAGGAGATGTGGTTGTTGATGACAGTCATCATGGCGGCCAGGAAGGATTTGAAGAACCGCGAAAGGGAGCTCTGTGATACCCCTCCTGCTTCTGCCACTATGTCCTGGAAGCTACCTGAGGCAAGGAGGTGGAGGCTACATAGCACCTGGACATGAGTAGGTATAGCCTGGCTCCTATGTGTTTGGCGCTGCAATAGTGGGTCCAATTCATCTATTAAGTCCAGTATCATAGCAGCATTCATCCTGTACTTATCATAAATTTGCTCAGCTGTCTGTCCTAACAATGTGATGCGCAGACGGAAGATTCTATCCTGGATTCTCCTTCTGGCCTGGCCTGCTGCAAGTATCCTTCTCCTCCTCGCAAATATGTAGAGTCCTGCCATTGTGGAAGGCCACTGGGGCCTCATGGGAGTGTTTAAATACACCTCTGATGTCAGGCAGGTGAGTGGGATTTTTTTTTTTTTTTTACCACCTGATTGTGATTCCCTGTAAACTGCTCTTGCAAAATAGCGAATAATGACGGAATCGCAATTTGCGATATTACATGCATGGGAAAAAGCGATTTTATAGCGAAATCGCTATTTGGATATTGCGAGTTCGCTATATTAATCGCAATTTCTTGGTTTCTCGCTACTTGCGAGTCGCAAATGGGGTTTGGCTTTGATTCTGCGATTATATTGCGATTTCGCAATTTTGCGTTTGCGATTTCGCTTTTTCTAGCGATTTCTCTTCATGCATGCCGTTTCTTTCCTTTGCGATCGCAATTGGTAATTCGCACCAGTTGCGCTCGCAATTTTGGTTGATGCATCTGGCCCATAGTTTCCTCGCAAGTGGGGGATAGATTACATCTAAGAAATTCTCCTTTTTAGATTCAATTTTAACCTGGAGTAACTCTATCATCAGTATTCCAACGGTGGTACATCTCTGTAGAGATAATTGATTTTGGTGCCTAAAATGACGCAAGAGCTCTACCTTAGATATCCCTGGGCAATTTTCTTTAGGATTCTCCCACACCTCATGTAAACCAATCCTGTTACTAATTGCCCTAATATGTAAGAGCCACTGAATATTCTCTGTTTTTAAGGAAGACCACACCTCTATGAACTCTTCTTTGTAGGAAACCAATTCAGGCTCTGACCATAGTCTCTTCCAATTTAGCAGCGGCCGTACTGCTACTGCCTCCTCTATAGGGTCTAACCCCAGATCCATACATAAGGGAATAAGCGGTGTACTAACTGGCAAGGCCAGTAAATTCCTCATGAAGGTATGTTCCACCTTCATGAGGCTTGCTATTTGTAGATGTCCCCATAGTTCTGCCCCGTACATAGATGCCGTTCTGGCCTGAAGTCTATACATTTCTATGACCAGGGCTACTAGCTTAAAAACTTAGATTCTGTGGACTTTACCAATTCCACCCGCCACTTGGGATAACCTAAGGGCCGCCTTTGCTGTCTGAGAACCCCAATCAAGATTTTTAGTTAAGGTAATACCTAGGTACTCAAAAGTCTTGACTCTTTCCAGAGCCGTACCATTCAAAAGTGGATTTGGACGGGTCTGTTTAGGAGGATTAAAAATCATGAACTTAGTCTTGTCTAAGCTTATCGCTAGATCACGCAGTGCACGGAATGCTGCAAATCCATCCAGGGTACATTGGATGCCCATTGATGTTTTGGATAACAACAGAGTGTCATCCGCAAACATCAAAGCGGGCATCCGCCCGGATGCTAGCCGCGGGGCATCATTGTCCTTTACTCTAAGCAAATGATCTACTAGCCCATTTTTATAGAGACAAAATAAGGTTGGGGCCAGGACACACCCCTGGTGAACCCCCTTCTTCACAGGGAAGCAAGCCGATAATTCACCATGCCTCCCACACCTGACTTGAGCGTAGTTATCAGTATGAAGTTTAATTAACACATTCAATTAATAAATGGGTAAACCCAAATCTACTAGTACTCTCCACAACTTATCCCTCGGCAGTAGATCAAAAGCGGCCCGCAGGTCGACAAAAATGAGGTAGAGGCTGCCACCCTCCAATCTTACCGTTTTCCAAAACAGTGCCTGGAGTCTAAATATTTGGTCTATAGTTGAGATACCCATCCTGAATCCTGCCTGGAGAGTACTCAAAGTGTAATTTTCCTCAATCCATCCCTGAATTCTATCTAGAATAATCTTGCTCATCAGCTTTTGCGTGGTGTCTATCAAGCTGATGGGCCTATAATTTGACTGGATTAATGGACAGCCTTTTTTGTGGACAGGGACTATTTCCGCTCCAAGCCAGGTATCTGGCAGGTCCATTCCCTTTAGTATTACATTAAATAAAGCAACCAAATATGGTTCCCAAATTTTTGGTTGGGACCGAAATAGGTCCCCTGGCAGCTTATCTAGGCCAGGCGCCTTATTAGGTAGAAGTTTGGCTATTGCTGTTTCAACCTCGGTTAATGTGATGTCCTGGGACCCATCCAGTCAATACTCATGGATGGGTCTTGGGGTAGGGAGAAAGGAAGCCTCTATAACCTTGCCCAACACAGTATCCAATGGCCCCTCCAATCAATGGTCATGAAGGGGTCCAGGGGTAGGAAGCAGGGAGGTCTCTCCAGCCTCAGTAAATGTGATATCCAAGGGCCCATCCAGTCGGTGCTCATGGCTGAGTCCTGGGATAGGGAGCAAGGGAGCCTCTATAACCTTACCCAACACTGTATCCAGAGGCCCCTCCAATCGACGGTCGTGGAGTGGTCCGAGGGTAGGGAGCAAAGAAGTCTCTTTAGCCTCACCCAACACAGTATCCGACGGCCCCTCCAAACGATACTCATGGGGTGGTCCCTGGGTAGGAAGCAAAAAAGCCTCTTCACCAGGAGCTGCGTAGAGTGCTCCAAAGTGGGCTTCCCAAACCACAGGTGCTATATTAGGTATTGGTGCTAATTGGCCCTCACACACCCCAGAACTAACAATAGCCCAGAATGACTTGGAATCCTTGCGTGTGATAGCTCCTCTTAATTCTTCCCATCTGTTCGTCTCCCAGTTTTTCTTTTCCCTATTGATAATCTGCTTATACTTGAGCCGACATTGCTTAATTCCTGGTTTATCCTTTGCTTTTATTGCAGTTAGCAAATCTTTTTTTGCTTTCCGACAGGGTGCATTATACCATGGGTGGATTTGATCTGAGCTTAGCTTCTTACTTCTTTTGGGATAGAACACATCAGACAGTTTTAGGACCAGCTGCCTATGAATTTCTAAAGTCCCAATCTGAGAGTCTTGCTGGCAATCCTTATCTACCATCTCTCCCATTTCTATCAGCTGCGGTAAAGCCAGTCGATATATTCCGGCATGTTTAGTTGGAGAGCCCTGTCGATAATGGAATTTTGCCCTTCTCTTTTAAATGTTGATGAACCTGGTCTATCCATGTTTGTCCTCCCGTTACACACCCCCAAAGACGCTGAAAGGGAAAATAAATTAATTTGGAGAACCAACGGGGTCCATGCTCTGACAGGAGGTATCTGCGGATTGGGAATACGCCAATATTGATCCTAATCAGTTAATACTCCCAAGTCTAGACTACTAAGAGGTTCAAATTGGCAATTGAAATCCCCACCAAATAATAGGACTACTGTTGGATCAAGGGTCAGGATAAACTACCTTAGTGTGTCGATAGTGCCAGATTCTTTCCTACTCTGCCTAGGCCTTGAATAGATGTTTAGTAGGGCAATCTGGAAGGAATCAGGGAGTGTTAGAAGGACACATTGGACATCGGGTGAGTTAGTTGGTATATGGACAGCTTTAGCACCCAAGTGCATACCCACCCATATAGTTAGGCCTCCCGAGGGTCTGCCCCTACCCAGTGTTGTAGCCATGATATTAAAAATGTCAAAACCGGCCTTCACAGTCTCTTCCAACGCCCACATTTCCTGAATCAAGAAAATGTCACGCTTTGCCATAAAAGATCCCCACTCAGGCAAAGATAATTTACTTCTAATCCTTGCCAGATTCCAGGACAAGATTTTAATGCTATCATCCGCAACACTGGAACTAGTTGGGCCTAATTCCCTTACTGGGCTATATACCCCTCTAGAGCACGGTAGCCACTCAATTTCTAGCGTTCTTTCTTTGACCCCATTCTTTAGCAAATCAGCTGTGGCACTACCTGTCTCCACCCGAATCAGGCGTGATAGGGCTCCAGAATCTTCAGCCACATAATCCCTTCCATTAATCTGCCCCTTGTTAGCCCTAGATACCACCATACCACCAACACCCTCTTGTTGAATAGTTATTGGGTTGGTGATGGAGTTGGCATCAGCATTGCTCCCCACACTCTCTACTTGTGAGCCCAGAACACTAATTATTGGAGATGAGAACTGCTGGCTCTCAGGGAGTCAGTTCACTTGTTCTAAAGTACTAAACCTATTGCTTTGGGGAAAAAATGAGAGTAAAGGGGTAGATAAGTGTGGACCCCTCCAATTGGATGCCTCCTCTTGATCTCTATAGGGATGTGCATTTTGAACCCCCCAGAGCTGCCTACCTCTCTGTCGTCTGGGACCCAGCTGGGGAGCAGGATAGAAATAGGATAGGTGTAATGATAGGATTTGTGTTTCAGCCCGGACTGGACTCCCATTACAAATGAAGTCCACTGCAGAAATATTCCTAAATTTGATTATTACACAATCTCCCGGGATTGTTTTTTGTAGGCCCCACCCACTCAACTCGTCTTGAAAACAATATTTCACTGGATACCTGTAAGGGAAGAGGCCTATTACAATTGAGCCAATGTATACATTTGTTCTTAAGTTCATTATAATCCTCAATTTTTCCCTGACTTAGGACTAAAACCCCTGCAGGCACCACCACATATGGCAGTGACTCTGGGGGAAGGTCAATGGAGGGTAAGGCTTTAATTAACTCTTCCTCAAGAATGTTTCTGCTTCCTTGAGGTTGTTTATCCACACGCCCAGACACTTCCCCAGACACCCCCCTTCTAGAGAAAGCATTGTTGTTAGCTACATTGTTTCCCCTTAGTGACGGCAGAGGGACGTTGAGGGGAACATTATGGTTTACCACCAAAGGAGATGCAGCAGGAATGTTATTACCAATGGGCAAAGTATTAGAATTACCATCTCCATTTTGCTGCGCCCAATCTTGAGAGCCAACCCCCTGATTACATGTGAGTCCACCCGTGCCAGTGCAGAATCGTGCAATGACTCTAAATACAAAAGTCTGTTTTCTATCAGGGTGAGTCTATCATAGATGGGAAGACAGGTCTTTGTAAAAATAAGTCCCAGTTTCGCCCAAAAGGCAGATCCCAGCTCAGTAGGGTCCATGTCGCCGAAGTCCGTTGTAGCGGTAGCCAGTTGAATAGTATGCAGACTTGTAGCTTGGGTATTTAAGGGACTAATACTGGGACCCTCACCCTCATTATTCCGTTTTTGAATTTTCGCTTTCCTATTTTGCAAAGGGGCACCACCACGTTTCCTTATAACAACCGGGTCTGCTACCACCTTGGTAGCCTCCGATTTGGAATTCTGTTTGGATCTTGTTTTTGGTCTAGAATTTGGCAAACCTGGGGCTTCAAGGTTAGGGACAAGTGTGCTTGAACTAGCTAGTGCAGCATTCGCAATTTCTGATGAAGTACGCAAATCTTCACTGTCTTGTAGTGGAGTTCCCCCCTCGCCACTAGCTCTTCTTAGACCAGTAGCTGTCCCCTGTTAATAATTTGGCAATACTACATGTAATAATGGGCCCAAGGATGACCGTCTATCAAAGGCAGAGTCCATTGACAACCTTTTTTCAGTTAGTTCTATTTCACAAGTCAGCACAGATGATGCCCTCATGATAAAATTGTCCAAGGTACCCATAAGTGAGCCACCGGCATTAGACTACCTCCCCTTCGGGTCCTTGGTAGTAATCATAGCGAAAACCAAAAGGTGAGCGACTTCCTAGTTAACTGCTAATCTAGTTGCCACTCTGTCACACTGGCGTATAATATTTAAATATTTAAATGCACTGACCTTGATTAGCAAGTAAAATGGGGTGGCCCCGTCCCGTCCTCGACCGGCCTCTAACGGGCTCAAACCGGCCCGCCCGGCGCACGTCCGCGCGCGTCCACTCGGCGACGTCGAATGCTTCCCAAAGTACTCCCGGTGTGAGTAGGAGGGGCGGGGCGGTCTCCTGACGGCCTCCGCAGCTTCTGGGTCTTGGAGTCCTCACTTGTAGCCTCCCAGTCTGTATCACCAACAAATTCAAAGGCGCAGCATCAAGAGGTATAAATATGCCCCCGATGTAAGTAGGTGGGGCAGGCGGTCTCCTGACGGGCCCCCGTGGCTCTCTGGGTCTTGGAGTCTTCACTCGTAGCCTCCCGGTCTATATCACCAACAAATTCAAAGGCGCAGCATCTCCCACGAAGCGGGAGACACAGGAGGTATAAATATGCCCCCGATGTAAGTAAGAGGGCCGGGCCGTTTCCTGATGGCCCCTGCGGCTCTCTGGGTCTAGGAGTCCTCACTCGTAGCCTCCCGGTCTGTATCACCAACAAATTCAAAGGCGCAGCTTTCTATGTAGGATGCATTCTGCATCATTTATAGAAAGAGGAAAATGTCCTTTCAGATTGTTTTTTATTGCAGGAAGGCATCCCTTCCTGCACAAAAACAATCCTGCACGATGGTGCAAGGTTGCCTGCATTGGTGCTAAGCAGCCTCAAGTGTGCCAGCGCAGGGAGAGAGCTGAAAAGCACAATATAGTAGTAGATATGGTGCTTTTCAGCTTTCTCTCATTTATGCAACGCAGCACAGGAACATGCTTTGCTGCCCTTCTGCTTCTAAATGGCAAAAGCTGTTATTTGCTTTATAGGGTCAGCTAGATTCCCCATGAACAAACCTATGTATAATTAAGTCTTTAATTCATATCTTTATTTTGGAAATTATAGCAAAATAATACAAAATTATTTTTCATTACTTGTAATCATCTAATTTCAAGGTTAGAATAGAGGTTTCATATCTTGAGTGGAAAAGTAGCTTTAAAGAAGCCTCAGCCAAAACTGGCTAAGTATCAGTTTTGCCACTCATCTCACCTCCAGAGTCCCAATACACCTTACTGGCAGAAGCTCAGGACTCTGTTCTTCTGGGAAAAAAATCTGCGGACAAAGACTTGGCCGCTCGTCTCAGAAAAGTCCCAAAGTGGCTGCTTAATATGGATTAACAATCTATAAGGGAAACTGGCCCAGTTGCCAGAACTAAGGACATCCTCAACACTACCTTTTCTGATATGGACATGCTAATTGGGGCTGACAGGATCAAATACCCTCCTTATCTCTCAGGATCTAGTCCCATCAAGAGGTAAATACGGTTCTTGACCTTGAGGGAGGATGAATACCTCATCCTAATAAGAGAGTGGCAGAGGAAGAGTCGGATCCCAATTCTGATAGGAAAAGGTTTTCCCATTTTTTATTTAGGTCTTTTGGATTTGTTTACAGTAAAGTGAAGAGTGCTGCCGAATGAGGTGCTTATACAGTGACTAACTGGATAAAACAGACAGCATTGGTGAGAAAAAGTCTTCAATCACTTGGTAGTGCACAGGGTGAGATTACCATCTCTCCACCACCTCCTCTGAAGACTGCACCTGAAGAAGCATGACCTTCTGGAAGACAGAAGTCTCAAGGACACCTAGTCTCTGCTGGCACAAATGGACTGGAAACTGCACTTAAAGGGTCAGGTCTTTTGCCAGCTCAATGGAAACAGAAAGCAGAACGTCTATTGACTCTAAGTGAAACTTGCTGACTAGAGTGGACTGGACTGTGAAGAAGTCCTGACTACCTAAAAACTTGCACTGAGAATCTGAGGGAAATTAGGAGCGACCAGAGAGAACTTAAAAAGTCCATGGCTTGACATTTCCATACATTGCACCATGCTCTCTATATTGTTTAGGGCCTACGTTAGGGGTGACATATATGTGTGAAAAGGGGAGTTTTGGGCCTGTCAAGAGGTTTATATTGCCAGGCCAAAAAGGCAGTTCAAACTGCTCACACAAGATCTGCAATGGCAAGCCTTAGTTATGGCATGCGGGAAACGTAAGTGGGTTGTAAAATAAGTGCAACAGGCCCACTATTGAAAAAAGAACAATTGGTGGACAGAATTTTTGCCTTCGATGTCATTCCAGTTTGGACATAGCCATATGCAAATCGTCCTTGACCCTGCTCCCCATGGGAATAGTCAATCCCAAACTGCCAGGTCTGATCATCCCTGGACCAAAAAAAAGCATCTTGGACCTGGTTTCAGTTATCACCCCATTTCAGCCAGGCTAGCTTGACTCCAGTGGCATGGCAAGCACCGGACCAACGTCTGGGCACACCCATTCAACTTAGGGCTGGAAATCGAAAAAAAAAATATGGACAAAGTGCTGAACAATGTCAAACATTCAACCTCAGTTCAGAGATCTGGGCCTAAATCTATAGATTTTTTTATCACTATGCTATTTAAGTTTGGGCCCAGCCATGTGCAAATCAGTCTTGACCCTGTTCCCCGTGGGAACAGTCCTGTCCAAACTGCCAGGCCAGGTTCTCCCTTGATCGGAAACAAGCATCCTGGGACTGGTTTCAGGGTATCACCCCATAACAGCCATGCTAGCTTAACTACAGTGGCATGGAGCCTATGGGACCCACGTCTGGGCATTCCAATCCCACTTAAGGTGACAAATCTAAAAACAAAATTGACAGACGAAATGCAGAACAATGTCAAACATTCACCCAGCACAGAGATCAGGCCTAAATCCATATTTTTCTTTTCACCGTGCCATTCCAATTTGGACCCAGCCATATGTAAATCAGTCTTGACCCTGCTCCCATGTGAAAAGTTCAGCCCGAACTGTCAGGCTAGGATCTCCCTTGACCAGAAACAAGTGCTCTGGGACAGGTTTGGGGGTATCACACCTCATACGCCAGGTTAACTTGATTTCAGTGGCATGCAGAGCATGGGACCCACATCTGGGTATACTCTTCCTACAGGGCGACAAATGCAAAAAGAACAATTGATGGACTAGTAGCATTACATTTACAGGCCCTGGGCACATGTAGTGCACTTAACTAGGAACTTAAAAGTAAATTACATATGCCTATTGGGAATGGGCCAATATTACCTTGTTTTAGTGAGAGAATGCATGCACTTTAGCACTGGTAAGCAGTGCTAAAGTGATCAGAGCCCTAAAGCCAGGAAAAACGTGGACCAAAAAAGTGGAGGAGGAAGGTAAAAAGTTGGGCGTAAGACCACCCTAAAGCTGTCAAGTTCAAAACTCTACTTTCCATTTTTATTTAGAGAATTAACTGTTCTGTTTTTCCAAATGTTTTTCCAAAGGTTTGTTCCCATCTGCTGACTATGTTTGAGGATTTCTGATATGCATGATTTGCATTGCCGTGATAGGCAGTCCTGGGCCTCTCCTTAGCTCGGTTTTGCACTACAATTCATATCATTCTAAAGTGAGTCATATGTCTTCTGTCGCAATTCCAAAGTTTTAACCTCATCGGTGCTTGTGACGAGCTGAGCTCGTCATGGAGTACAGTGGAGCTGCACTCATGACCAGCTCAGCTCGTCACAGCCGTTAGAACGTTCGCACCCGGGGCTACTTTCCCCGCTGTGCAGAACGTTCCATAAACGGGTGTGGTTGTGAGGAGCACAGCGGGGGAAAAACACCCCGCAGTGAAGGGGTTAAACGTTTTTTTACTAGTATTTTACATTTGAAGGTGAACGTGGTTATATGTCGGCTGGTATTTACCATGGGCTCTATCACTTCATTGCTAAGGGGATTTGTTCTGTGGCTACTATCAATGACTGCAGAGCCAGCATTTAATTTCCTAGCTCCCTTTTTTATGTTCTATTCTGATGAAGTTATTTCGGTTCCCTGTCGATTCATTCAAAGAAGGACGATTCCCGGAGTTGGAGGCCGCTTGACTCGTACAAACTGAGGGACTTATCTATGAGCCTCTTGCAACACTTTTGCGCCACTGTTGCATCACTTTTCGTGACGCAGCAGCTGCATACACAATGCGCCATTTTGTGGCATATTTACAAGGTGACACAGCTTGGCAGATGCTTCACCTTGCTAGAGCCTTGCAACACATTATACCTGCGTCAGCTATAATGTATGCACAGGGTGAGCATTCCCATGCAACAAAGTCTTGTAGGAAAGGTGCAGTGAAATCTAACAGATTTCACTGCGCCTCTTCTAGGACGCCACTGCATCAAAACCGTACGCCTGCCTAATGGCAGGCATAAGGGTGACACAGTGCATTAAGGACAGGCCTACCCGATGCATTCCTGAAGTTGTGTCATGCTTGCGACACAACTCCAGCAATGCTTGACTTTTGCGCCGACAGATACGTCAGGATTCCTGATGCATCTGTTACTCCTTGCGACAAAGATCACCGTACAGTAAAAACAGCGCATCCATTATGTCAAAAGGAGGATGGAGGGAGCAGTAAACACTGTTGCGTCACTGTTTTCAGGCAGCAAAGCAACAGTTTTTATGAATAGGCCCCTGAATGAGTAGGCAGAGGACTCGTGGCAAGGTATGCACTTTCTAATCTGTCTCTAGCATTTCAAATTGCCTCTATCTGTGTGAGATTAATGCCACTTCTCTAGTCGTTTACTTTTTAGCGTTTACTCCTTGCTTGTCAAAATTGTTCAGTGTACCTTGGAATCGAATTTTTCTTCTTGGTTACAAGCACTGCTCCTTACTCGCACATATTAGAGGCTTTTGAGTACTTATATATTCTATAGAGACATGTGAATACACTATTCTCTTTTCTGTATATTGATGGTAACCCCTATCATTGAAAGCCCTACCCCTCCATGTCTGTTAATTGAATGGGGATGTGAGACTAATGAAACATTACGGGTGATTACTCTCTGTTTATAATATCACTTATGTGCCTCACTGCTTTTGTCTTTATGGTTTCGGTCAACTATGGTAAATTCATAACACCAAACGTTCTATATGGTTCTTGCCTCATCACTACACGAGTCTCTGTTTTGAAATTTAGTTTTACAGATGTTGACAAACTTGGTCAAGCCAAAGTGATTGTGGCCCATTGTTTATACTCCGTTTTCATTATCTTTATATTCGTATTTGTTTGCAGAGTTATTTGCGTTAGCATTAAAGGTCCTGGTGAATGTCATAAACCTCTTAGTAGAGTTAGTAAGAATGGCAGAAACATGTTGACCCCTCATCACTATTAGAGTGAAGTTGTATCCCCTCCCTTTTCTCTGTTTTTATTGTGCACCTTGGAGACATTCATTTAAGTTAATATTCTCTCCCCAGAAGACATTTAAACCATTTTTTCTTCTTCTTCCTTCATCTTTACACTCTGCTAATCTTCACCCACACCAACAGAGCTCACGCATTCCCCAAGAGCTCCTCTCTATTTTTTTAGAGTTTCAGCCCACACCACTAACCTAGCAGTTACAGGTGTAATGAAGAACCCGATGATGAAAAAGGCCACCAGGATGGTGGGTGAGGGTTTTCCGTCCTTAAGATAGGAATTGTTTTAGTTTCTCTGACTTAATTGAAGATCATTATAGAGAATTAATGTAACCTGGTAGTTGTGTGATTGACTCAGATCCCCAGCATCTTGTGTGGGTTTTGATTATAGTTAGGATGCTCCCTTTTGGTCTTTTCAGCGTGAATAACCGGTATGTACTGTCATGTGTATGACACATGGGGGTTCTATTGTTTTTTGTAACATGGGTAGAAAATGTGTGCAGGCAGTGTTGATGGATACATTATTTGCAAATAAAAAGAAAACAGCAAAGTTTGCTTATTCGTGACACAAATTGATACACTGATTCTTCGGACTCTGCAGTGGTTGGAAGTTCCCAAAAAGCAGTGTATGATACAAATAAAATTTGCGTGGCACAGGGTGCTGGAGAGCACCTCGGGCGTCTCTCCTCACTGAGACTGAGGCATCATAAAGGGCAGCGTGCAGCATATTATGCCGTGGCATAGAGAATGCCATCACTTACAAAGACCGAACTTGAAACACACAGTGGTCACCCTGCAAACTGCCTGAAAATTTGTATCGCATTGTCAACTGAAGTAATTGCTGAGGCTAGACCACACTGCAATGGCTGAAGGAGGCTGACCAAAAGTCAGTTTTAGTATTAGTATCATGGAAGTCGATTACAGAACATGCCAGGTGTATTGGAAGTGAAATCACAAATGTTGACCTTAATGAAATGACAGGAAGTGGCATCATATAGGCTTGACCATGAATCATACGAGGAAGTCATGTCATTTTCCTTAAAACTGCTGACATTGCAATAATTGGCATTGCGGAAGTTCCATATTTACTGCATGATTAATATAACAACACTTCACAGACTAATGTTTATTTTAGATATCCTCGCTATTATGACACTGGTTCTCAATGGTAGCGAGTGAGAAAAGCAAGTGAGCCAGGCCTGTTCTAGAGGTTTTCAAGGTAGTGGGTGATTTCTTTCTCCAAGAAAAAATGTAAAGAATTTGAGGTAAAATGGTGGGCTTTTGAGCACAAATTTAAAATGCATTTGTTAGGAATCTATTGACTCCGAAAGAGCACTCATTAGTAATTCAAGTGTGGCAAGAAAATAAAAAGCTGATGCTGGACAGGAGTTTACAAATTTTATTTAAAATGTGCAGTAGGTGTTTCCATATTTCAAAAATGACCTTCATTGCGCCAGGTCAGTTATTTTGTCATGGGTTGCCCCATATACTGTGGGTGCCTCCTTATCTCAAAAGTGTTGTTCTTCGTGCCAGTAATAGAAAATTGCCATGTATGGTATTCATATTCCATGGGTTATTTTTATATCAAGAACTAACTTTAGTGTCAGGGTTGACATTGGTCATGCTTGTCCTCTTCCAGTGTGCTTCTGTTCTCTTACCTTATGGCAATATTTACTTCCAATCTGCTATCACCAATTATTTCCTCAGTTTCCCTCTATGCCAGGAATTTCCACTTTTTTGCTACTATTTTTCAATGGGAGTCATCATGCCAATATTTTTTTTTCTTTAGAGTTTTGTATAGCGTGAACTGGACCTGAGACATTGGGTATCAGAGCACTTTACATGAACACCAGTTTCACTACAGAAGGACACATTAATTTTTGTTAGGCGCAGAGAGATTAAGTGATTTGCCCAGAATCACAGGATGTTGAGCCCTGTTGCCTAGACTTGAACCTGGTTCCCCAGCTTCGAGGTCGACTGCTCTAGCCGTAAGGCTACATCCTCTCCCTAGAATTACCTTTAGAAGAAGAGTACCAGATTTTTACCAGGGCTACTCATTAGTCAAATAATTTTTCCACAGGTGCCTTTCATGCTGAAAATTGCCTCCAGTAAGCTATTGCAAGTATTTTGCCTTGGGTGACTCTATAGGCCAAGATGTACCTTCAGATTACTAGAGCCAATAGCAGACTTGCAAGCATGAAACTACATTTGTATCATGCTTTCTTATATTCACTCACTCACACTCACTCATTCATTATCACTCCCTTACACTCACTTATTCATTCTTACTCACTCTCTTGCACTAACTCATGCTCACTCTTCTTCTTGGCTCTCATACAAACTCACTCACTGTCACTTATTATTATGTTGACTCATTATTACTTTTTCAATCACTCTCACTTGCGCTTACTTCGACTTCCTCTTTCTCACTCAACTCTAACTTATTTTAACTCACTATGATCCACTGGTTCTCACAAGTTCATTTATTTACACCCATTCACTCTCAACAGCATTCACACTTACTCTTAATTACTTAGACTTTCTCCCTCACTTCCATTTATGTGTTCATTCTCTTATATTCTCACTCATTTCCTTCTTATTCTCACTCACACTCTCTACACTCCCGTACATTAATTCATAATCATTCATTCTCATTTACCTACTCTCACTCACTTAGTCACTCTTACTCATTCATTCACTCTGTCTCGCTGATAAAAATGCACTCTTAATCTCACAAATTCTCATTCACTGAGTCTCACTCACTCATACTTGCATACTTACACATACAAGCACACATGCTGACACATACAGACACTCTCGCATAAACACACACTCACCCGCAAGCATACACACAATGTGCATTTCAAAATATCCTTTTTTACTTTCCTAGGATGCTAGCAAAGGTATTATTCCATATAATTGTGATTCATTGTTTTATTACACTGGTAGTGAATAATAGAGTATTAGTCACTAGTAGTAGGCCTGGGTGGAACTAGCTGAATTTCACTCCACATAATCAAGCTTGGCAAGATTCAGTGGAGCTCCACCACCGGGCGAAAAATGTATGTTGCGCTGCTCGTGCTTTGAGAAAAAAGTATTTTGAAACCAGGCCTCCAGCCCTCCCAAAAATGTGCACACTTTGCCCTAAAAAAACAAAAATGTTAATGCAAAATAGGCTCCTACTGCAATTCCAGGTCACCCACAATCAAATTTAAAAATGTAAGAAAAAGCTAAAAAGGTAAACAAAAACACTAGTACATGCCCTCCATCAAACAACAAACTTATCCAAAGGTTTTTTAATCTAATAGATGTTTCACAAAAACACTTAAAATCCAATGGTATATATACAGCTAGGATTTCAGAAAAAGTGATCCTTTTCCTCCAAATCCAAATGAAAAGTGACCAAGGAATAGGTAAAGTAGTGGCAGGAGCCTTCTAGACAGGAAGTGGAAGTTGGCGTCTCAGTGGCACTTACTTCCTGTTCAAACAATTAAGAAAAAAAAACATTTTTAACTAAACAAATCTTCCTGAACCATCCGTTCAGGTAAATTACCTACTCAAAAAACAATTTTTGAGTTCAGTTAGCTGCCGTTCAAGTAGAAAATCTACTTGGGAAGCAGCCCTCTGACCGCAACCGATCGCCACTGCTGGAGTTCATAAAACACTCGCTGGAAGTCCCACAAGTGACTGAATCTTGCTCAAATAGGAAAAATACCCCCAAGCAGAGATTGACGGGTTTTGGCAGGAACTCCGTGCTACCAGAGAAACTTGGAATTGCCAAAATTCTCCAAATCTGCTTGTGGAATTAAAATTCCTTCTGGGGTTAGTAAAATATGGAACTGCATTGAATACAAGGAAGACAGAGCCCCGATATTCACAAGGACAGCTGCCCCAACCTTGGAGCTGATTTTGCCAACTTTGAGTCCAGGGGTCGTAAAGGCAGTGCCAGGAATCGCAAAAGGCAACCAGGGGCTACAGCTGTCAAGCCTGGCTTGCTCTTAAATAATGCAGATGATTATTATCTTTTGATGTATGTTTTATATTTGTGCATTACAAGAGGTTGTCAGACAGCTAGAACTGTCTCTAGGCCAGACCTGAAATGTTTTAGAGACATTATTGAATGAGATTGGGGGTTATATTTGTTCTTGACTGTTGCTTGTCGAGGGTTTAGTGGACTGGAAAAATATACAGCAGTCAGCACCCTGTGGATTAACAAGCCTGCTAAGAGAAGAAAATAAGGCTCTTACTGACACCATGCTGATGGAACAAAAGCAGTTTAGTTCAAAGCATGATGCCTTTGACATAGTCTATATTTGTTCCTGTTTCTTATAGTTATGTGCTGAATGGATTCATGAATTTTAATGTTTTACAAAGAATGTGTGTGAGCAGCGTTTTCAAGGAACTTTTAACATCGAAATTAGCTCCAGGAAGATTGTTAAACAGAGGATACTTGGGTTAATTACTGTTCCTGTGCAGTTAATTTAAAGACCAATCTTATGTGTTTTCGGCAATAAATCTATCGCGTCAAGCGTCACTGGTAGCTTTATACCAGTTAAACAGCATTAAAAACAACACTTTTAAGAAATTCAACCCCAAGGTAACACGGATGTCGAAGGCTGAATCTGCACTCGACCATTGGCTGCACACAGCCCAGGAGGAAGAGGACAAATTGCATACCTGCCAACTTGCAGAACAAACTCACTTTGCGTGAGGGGAGGGGGCAGCATCGTGCTGAGAAGTGCCTTTGAGGCACTCTTAAACCCCACACCGCCCCAAAAGCCCCACCCCCCCTCAAAATAAATCATGCTAAGGCTGGTGCCAATGTCCTGGGGTGTTTGCACATCCCTTAATGCATGTCAGTAGTTAAAAGCCTTGGAAAATGAGTTGGAAAACTACTACTTACAGTGGTTTTCAGCTCGTTTTCCCTGCCTCTGAGTGATATCAGCTCCTCACTGGGTGACCGTGTAATGGGACTCAATATCGTGTGTCACACGGTGCCACCGTGTGAGTTGGCAGGTCTGAAATTGCATGGCCGGGACACAAAAGTCGGCGATATTTTAGCTTCAGCGCTATACAAACATTTTAATGTCACTTAAATTGTATGTATAATAAACATACTTACATGGTCATTCAGCTAGCTATCTTCATTCATTAAGCTGCTAATGTGTCATTCACATTTTCCCCACCGAATACAGCACACAGAATGGGGGAGCGGGTCAGTACCCTTCATTCATTTACTTCACTCTGAGTGATATTATTTTGACAATTTTACAAGGAGTACATCCACATACGAAGTAGTTCACTTCAATGCTATGAATGTGTGCTTTTTGAGAATAAAAATATTTTTGCTTTGAGGCAATTTTTTTTACATTAGTATTAACATTGAGCCTGGAAACTGCAACAACTATGACTCCATAAGCACTAACAAATACAAAAGGCTGGCAGCCAATGCCAGACCTGTCGACTGCGCAAATGGTTATGTTAGCTTGTCTTCAGTTTTTCTTCTGTTGGACTGTCAGTATGACCCCCATACTGACAATTAGCAGAAACTGACTTGGAGACCTATCAAGTGAAATAATTATTCAGTTGCACATTTGCTTAATCCGAAGCGATGCAAGAGTAATTGAGGTATGGTGTGGTAACTCAAATTTTAAAGCAATGATTGCAGATATTACTAGTGCTTTCACCCCGCTGATAGGTACCTCATAAGAGTGAAAGACTGAGTATAACTTGTTAAACTTCTTCATGAGATCTGCAAGTTGCATGCAGGGCTGTACTGGCAGTAGCGTGCACAGGGTGTTTTCCCGGTGGGCAGCCAGAATGGGGGCCTGTTTTGGGCTGCTGGGAGGCAGTTTTTGTTACAGGGCCAGCAATATAAGCCCTCTTTAAAACAAATGACCAAAATCGGCTCTCACAAACAGCTCAGCCACAGCCCCTCCAATACAAACGCCCCCAGGCCGGGCTGGGCCAAGCAATTTGCCAGGGCAGGTTTCGGTTCCCAGTCCAGCCCTGGATGCATGGAGTTTAAAGAAATCCCACCGGCTGTTTTACTTGTCTGGATTTCACACTGAAGGTCAATATACTGTGCTACTGCTCATGTGGAAACTGCCACTGATGAGAACTTTTCTGTCCCTATGACGTGCATAATTAGAAGTGTTTCTATTTTCTTATTTTTCATAGCATTTCAAAATGAGGCAGGAACCCATCAGTCTGTGGGCATTCTGACTAATGAACCTAGTTGGTACTATTCCCTTTCTGGTTTTAATTGTGCTCGTGTAATCAGGGGCGTAGGTTGGACAGTAAGGCTGTGGGTGTACGAGCTTCAGATTTCTCAACATTCACGCTGGCATATCATGTTAAAATACATTGTCTAATGAGCAGGGTGCACGAGAGGGATGGTATGGGAGAGAGATACAGATTGGTAATGGTACAAAGTGAGTGAAATCAAGTTATTTTGTGAAATAACAAACCAACATTTTTTAAGTATTTCCAAACAGAGAAAGGGAGAGAGTGTGAATGCGTTTATCTCTGGGTGTGTTGGGTGTGTAAAAATTCCTGGTGAAATCCAACAGTCACCTCACCATACCCAATTGAAAGCACCTGTACCCAACTATCTATCACAAAAAAACATTTACTAGGAGGGTTAACACCCCAAAAACGCCCCTGAAGCTATTCCCCTGCTTGTAATTGATGTATTACACTTTGATACATGTAAATCACATGATTCCAAACTAGAAATATTAGGCCACTTGCTTACTTACACTGGCCACACCTTTCATTAAATCTCCTTAATTAGGCAACTTAGTTCAGACCCTGAAATATATTGCTCACACTTTAGCTTTCTACATCACACCTCATGAGCCTTGTACGGATTAGAATAGCAAAGAATGGGCATGCCAACACTTGAGGTGTCTCTCTCAGCTGTTGGAGTCTGAGCCAATGGTAAGAAACGTTTTTAATTGCCTGTGTCATGGAAATACTGTGCTGCATTTAACTGGAACTATGTGCAACTTAGGCCATTGCCACCCTTGGTAAATGTTAGCTTTAATTGATGGCAACTTATTTAATTGGCATTTGCAGTCAGAAATACAAGTGGTTTGGTTTAAATTTATTTTATTGGTTTCAGAGAAAAACAAATACATTACAATGCAATATTGAGTCCACGAGAAAATTGGATAACGCTGCACAGGGTTTTCGGGCCCCACAATTGTTCTTGTGTTGTGTCGCCATGATGACTTGTAAATCTAGACAAGGAACTTCCATGAACCCGAATTAAAAATAACAAAGTCGATAATCCCCCCTCCAGCCCCCAAACCCCCCCTCACCCCAACCAGTGTGCCGATGAGTGTGAATTGGATATAGCGTAGTTGTGGAGCGCTCTCAGCGCCTCCATCCCAGATTCTGTGGTGGTGTGGTTTGCATCAGTTAGGCGTAGTAGGCGGAGGTATCTTGGGCATGTTATCTTGTTGAATTCCTGGGATAGGAGTGTTAGCAGTGGTTGCCAGATCATGCGGAAGGTGGCTGTGGACTGCGTGAGTGTGGCTTGAATGTGTTCTATTCCCAGTGTATACCAAAGTTTGTGCAACCAGCCAGTGTGAGTGGGCCGTGTGTTGGTCCCCCAGAAAGAGAGGATGTGTTGGGAGGCTGCCTGCAATGCTAGACCCATTTGTCGCCCCCAAATGGATTTCAGCGGGAAGGTGAGCGTATTCGGAAGACCTAGAATGGAGAAGGCTGGGAACCGTGGGATTTCGCTGTCGAGGGAGATGTAATTGAGGACAGACGCTCAATAGGCCTTGACCTCTGCATCAGAGTACCTACCTCACCACACCCCCTCCAGCAGGTCGAGCTCGGAGATGGGTTGCACCTGTGTAACCTAGCTGGGGTTAGGTAACAATATGTGGCTAGCTTCACGGCTGACTCTCTACCCACTGTGTTCCTAGCCGTATGGTTGGCCCTATAGTAAATTGACTGCCACTCCCAGAGTGTAAATGTTCTCCCTAATTCCTCTTCCCACCGCCTCTGACCAGCCAACCGATGCGTCTCAGAGGGAGGAAAAAGCATCTTATAAAGATCTGTAATCAGACCACGGTCTGAATCTTTTGTAACTAGCCATTTTTCAAATCCCGTCATGCACCTACCAACTAAGGGACTAATCTCGGGCTGCGTGAGCCAATGCCGGAGTTGAAAGTATTGAAAGAGCTGTGGTGAGTTGACATCATAGAACTGTGTCACTGTGGAGAATGGTAAAAATCCCTCTATGTCAAAAAGATGCCCCGCCGATCTGCAGTTGGAGCCTCGACATTGCGGGAACGAGTGGGCATCCAACAAAGTGGTTAGTGGAGATGGGAATTATGTAGCCACTAAGTCCCACACACCCAGTATGGTATGTGTGATGGGTGATTTTTGAAGGTAGAGCGGTCTGTGTGTGCGGTGGTGGAATGGTATTTTCCACAAGGAGGTCTGGGCCATAGCTTTGTCTTGGAAGAGCCACCTCTTCTCCAATTCTGGCCTGTACCACTCCGCTAGATATCTCAGCTGTGCCGCTTGAAAGTATTGTTGTAAATTGGGAATCCGTAGGCCCCCCTCATCCATCCCTTGTTCATTCGCGGTCTCTTCCCCCACCATATAAAATGCTGAATCGCCCCTTGCAGCGTTTTGATGGTCCCGGCCGGAGGTAGCACTGGGATGGTCTGAAAGATATATAGTATCTTGGGGAGTGCCAACATTTTCACAGCCGAAATCCTCCCCAGCAAGGACAACGGATGCTTCTGCCAGCGACCGAGATCACTATGGATCTGTGATGTTACTTTGGCATAGTTTAAGGCTACCGTCTGTTCTGTGGACGGCCTGAGGAGGATGCCTAGATAGGGGAGTTGCATCTGAACTAGTAATCCCCCTCCATACATGGGTGCATCCGTGCTGGGTGTGGGCGTTTTTGCCCAGTGGTAATATTAGCGACTTCCCTCTGTTGATCTTGAGGCCTGGCACCCTGCCAAAGGCCTCCACCTCCTCTAGAAAAGCCGGCACTGAACGCCAGGGGCTCTCAAGCCCTGCCAGGATATCATTGACGTATAGGCCGATTGGGTGTGGATCCCCGCCGAAGGTTATACCGCAGATATCAGGGTTATCGTGCACCCTCTGTGCTAGCGGCTCAACATAGAGGGCAAACAGGAGGGGGGAGAGTGGACACCCCGGCCTGGTGCCACGTTGGATTTTGAAGGGACTGGAGCATAGTCCGTTGATACGGATCCACGCTTGTGGGAGATGATAGCAGCTTGCAACCCATGCTCGAAAGTGTCCCCCCACACCAAAGTGTGTCAGAACCTTTCCTAAAAAGCCCCAATAGACGCGATCGAACGCCTTCTCAGCGTCGATGGCCAGGAGCACTGAGTCCGATTGTTGGAAATGGGCCTTGTCAATTAAGTGGAGGATGCGTTTGGTATTGTCGCTGCATTGTCTACCGGGGATAAAGCCTGACTGGTCTGGGTCTATGATCCCTGGGAGACAAGGTCCAAGCCTCGAGGCCAGCACCCCCGTAAAAAGTTTGCGGTCGAGGTTAAGTAAGGAAATCAGCCGATAAGCGGAGCACTGGGTGGCATCCTTGCCCGGCTTAGGCAGCACTATGATGTCTGCCTCCAGCATGTCAGGCGGGATGGAACCGGGGCCCTGGAACGAGTTAAAAAGTTTAGTAAGAATTGGAGCAAGCAATGGACAGAAAGCTTTATAAAAAACAGTGGAGAAACCGTTGGGCCTGGTGATTTTACTGGTTTGAGGTGGTAAATGGCTCTGATCACCTCCTCAATTCTGATAGGTGCATCCAGGGAGCCTCCGTTTGCTGCGTTCAGCACGGTAGTGGCCGGACCGTGCAGGTAAGTTTCTGCACTATCTACAGGCATGGGATCTGCCTTGTAGAGAGGTGCATAATAGTCCCTAAACGCCCCCGCTATTTGTGCCTCATCGTGGATCTCCTCACTTTCTTGGTATGTAAGGTTAAGATTTTTGAGCGTTGGACCTTGGCCAGCAATGCGCTCGCTAGGAGGCATCCCGTTTTGTTCCCCCCCACGTAGTATGTGTGTCGTAATCTGAGAGCCGCGTACTCTGCCCGATCCGTATCTAGACTCACCAGCTGAGCTCTGGCGACTTTTAATTGTTTCCAAATTCTTGGGGCTCCCGTGCGACTGTGCACCCGTTCCAATTCCACTACCTTGGCTGTGAGGGACTCTCGTTTGGTTTTGCGGTCTTTGACCTCCGCCGCCGTTATGGCTATTAGTTCGCCCCTCACCACTGCCTTTAACGCCACCCACACTGCTGCTATAGGCGTATACGGCTGGTCATTAACCTCGATGTAGTCAGAGATGCGTTTACGGAGTTGCTGGACTATCTTCCTGCGCTGCATGAGGGGTTCCCTCAACCTCCACCGACCAGGTGTTCTATTGATGCAAGGGACTCTAAGCGTTATTTCCACGGCTTTGTGATCAGAAATGGCTGCCGGAGTGATATCCACATCCATTACCTGAGTCTACAACTCAGAGGAGCCCATGAAGTGGTCCAATCTGGCGTATGTGGGGTGCTTAACTCGCCAAATGTCCCTCAGCCCTCTTTGTGTCAGCCACTCCTTCCCTGCTGCCGAGATGGCGCCTGTGCTGCCATAGCGGTGACCCGATCTATCCTTTTCTTTATCCATCACCAAGTTGAGGTCACCCCCTAAAGTAGGAGAGGGTCGGTGGAGCATAAGGCCTCCGACACAGCATTTTTGAGAAAGGGTTCCTGGCTCGTGTTAGGGGCATAAAGGCATCCTACTGTCATTGTCATGTTTCCCTCCATGATACTATGGGCAAGAAGTCTACCTTTGATCTCCCCAACCTTATCTCCAACTTGACCATGAAAGTGTTTAGCAACCAGAATCGTGACTCCCGCCTTTTTGTCAAGAGTTGATGAGAAGAACTGTGGAGGGAATGCCCGGGACCTCATCTTATGCCAATCTTTTGGGAGTAAGTGTGTTTCTTGAAGTAAGCAGATCGTGCCACCTGAGTTCTCAAGATATGACAGGACAGCTCGCCGCTTAATGGGGTTGTTGAGCCCCTTCACGTTCAGTGTAAGAATTTTCAACATGGCTTCAGACATCTCGGCACAAGGGAATAATTTCTTGCACGGTTAACCCTCCGTATTCGCGCTGCACCCTGCGTCAGCCCCTGTCGGCACACTGGTTCCCACCCTCCTACCCCGCAATTCACCCAACTCTCGCTCCCCAACCTGACCAACCACCCCTTACAAACCAACTGTAGACCGGCACTCCACCTGATAAGTGGTGCCTCCTCTCCCCCACCCTAGCTCCAACATCCCAGTCCCCCCCACCCTGCACCCTAACCCCAACCGAGAGACCCCAATGTTGTGTCATAGTCCCAGGCCAGCTAACAAACAGCCCAGGCATGTTGTGAAGTTATGTGAAGGAGCGTGTGGCATCGGCGACCCGTTCGGCCCCCCGTCAACCCCCCCGACCTGCATGGTTGTGATGCGAAAGAGACCCCCCTCCTGGCAAGGTCAGTCCGTTGCTGATGTGTCTCTAGACACCTCTTGGATGGCCGAGATCTGTTCTTGCGCCACAGTGGCAGGATCCAGTTTCAAGTATGCTTTGGGTGAACGTCTGTGGCCAACCGGTTGCCATACACTCTGTGAAGGTCGCTGTGATGGATCTTGTGAAGGTCGTTGTGAGGGTTCTTGCAAGAGGGATTCCTCATTGAACTCGATGCCCAGCAGGGCACATGTGTCTTGCAGGGATCTCAGCTTGTGCAGGGTCCCATTCCATTTAAAGATCAGTCTGAAGGGGTGACCCCATGAGTAGGGGATTCCCTTATCTTGCAGGAACGCTGTGGCTACTTTAAATGCTTTCCGTTTATGTAGCGTGAAAGCTGAAATGTCCTGGTAAAGTGCCACCGGCTGCCCCTGATACATGAGAGGCTGTTTCTGATGTGCCTCTCAGAGGATCCTCTCTTTTAAGGGAAAGTCGGACAGGTAGGCCAGAATGTCCGGTGGGGGGGGACGGGTGCGCAGCGCGCCAGACCGACTGTGTGCGCTCTGTCTTTGTGAATATCAAAGTCTTTGGCCTCCCCCAGGATTTCCCCGAACATATCTTGTAGGAAGCTCGTAACACTCGCTCCCTCTGCTTTGGATGGAACGCCTCGAACCCTGATGTTGTTCCATCTGGACCGATTTTCAAGATCCTCAACCTGTTGTTCCCGGAGGCAGATGAGTTCTTGCTGGAGTTGTTCCACTTCTTCGCTCCTGTTTTGTTCTGCCTCTTCAACAGCCGCCACCCGCTCCCCCAAACTGTCTACATCTCGGCGAAGTTCTCGGTGCTCACCGGCCGTTTCCTGCTTCAGTGTTTGAAAATCCTTGCGTAAGGAATTGAATAGGGATTCGAGGAATGATTTGGTTATGAATATCTCTACTTCCCCCTTGTCAATGGGTTGCTTCGGTGCTGCTGGAGAAGGGGAGTCCTTGTCTCGCTTGGGGGTGCCCTTAAGAAGCATGTCGGTGAGCGTGCGCCTGCCTCTTCGCTTAGTACTGGCCATACTTCGCTGCCAACCACCAGCTAGATCAGTTCCTGGCTGCCTAGGAACTCAAGGACCAGAACTCGCGCCTGGGCCACACGAACACTAGCCCCCCGCTGGAACCACCCTCCCAAAATCAGCAAGAGGGCCTGTTTTTCCTCCCGGGGTCCGCGCCTCCGCGGGGACAGTGGGCGATCAGCCCTTCCAGCAAGGTGTGTGAAGTGCTGACTCCCTGGCGTGCGCGTGGGATGCTGTCCAGAGGGCCTCTCTTCTTATCGGGCTTGTGAGGGCTGACCACCGGCCCCCCATGCCCCACGCTCTGTACCCTTCTGTGTTTACAGTTGCAGCTCTCAGTTCTCCTCCGCCACAGAGCCAGCACTTATGCGGGGACGGGACCCGGCACAGCCCTCCCTGAGCCCCGAGGACTCACCAGCTTAGAGGCCGCCGGTACCGCTTATCTTTGGGGGGGGGACACTTGCAGCACATGCGTCGGGCTTTGGCCTGGTGACCGTCTTGGCCTAGGACGCTCCCCCCACTTGCGGGCAGCTTTCAGACCCGGACGGATATTCCTCTCGTCGGGCCTCCTCTAGGGTCCCTGCCATCACTCCTCGCCTCCCCCGGGCAGATCGCTGTAGTCCCAGGAGTGTCGGTGGGCACCACCCTCCCCTCCTTACCTCCTTCTTCTTTGCGGGTGATCGCGGGACCGGAGAAGGCAGCGGGCGGGTCGATCACGCAGGCCCGCCACACCGGCCTCGATTTTCGCGCTGTTCCAGCTGGTCCCCTCTTCAGCCCCTGGCTCCAAACTCTTGCATCGTCACTGCCTCGCCAATCTCGGAATGCTGGGGGCCCTCCGTCTCACCTCCAGTCCGGGGGGGCGGTCAGCAGCACCAGCCGCGCACCCCACACTCAGCAAGCCCAACGGGGCAGATGGCCTCGATCAGGGCCCAGACGCCCGGGCCCCGATTTTCACGTCACCGGAATCTGGGACCCTCCATGGTCACGGTCAACTTCGATGAAAGTTGCCGTTTCGCTGTTGCGGCGTCAGAGCCGCCTGCTCTCCTGGATTCCCGGGGCCGACAGAAAATAGGTGTCATCTGGGCAGGACGCCCGCCGGGCCTCCCGTCGGCTGTGGGCAGTCTCTTTGCTCCGCACAGCTCACTCGGCCGCCATTGCGCAGTGGGGCCCCACAGAGCCCAGCGCCATAATTTGATGGCTCCTCACGTCTTTAGCTGCACCACAAGCAAGCTTCACGTTGCGCCGGAACTTTCAGCTCTAAACCTCGCCAAGACGGAGCCTAGGCGCTATGAAAAGGCCGAGATGGGGGACCTGGAATGGGGAGCTACACGGTCTTGCTACCTCTCAGGTCGATATCTTGCCCACGCCCAGAAATACAAGTGGTTTAAACGTGTGGCTACTTCACTTGTGGCAGCCATGATTTATTTTCCAGCTGGTGGCAGTCTCACAGAAAGCCAGGGTCAGGTTAAGCATAATTTATTTTGGTCATGCGTCATGCGCAGAGTGACTTACACACAGTCTGAGTGATGAGTTAACGTGTGTTTGTTTTTGTGGCAATCAGAGTTATTACCGGATTCTGTTGGTTGAAGTCCAAGTAATTTGCATTTCCAGTCTGGGCACCATGAATCTTAAGGGTTTTGAGCAGAGCATGGTTTCACCCAATAAGCGGGCCACCTTTTGCTGAGGCCCCATCGCGGTTGCAGAGGAAGGACAGATGGATGTGCACACATGGCTGCCGCTTAATGGAAGCGGCTTGAATTCAGTTGAAGAACTGCTAGGGAGCATGTAGGTGCGTTGCAAGATTCAAACCTTGCTAAATTAGGCACTTTTCTTCACAAAGTTGACTAGCAACATTTTGTTTTTGATTTATTGCATTATGAAGATGCTCCTGTTTCTCCTCATTTTTACCACTACACTTTATTCTTTGCCTCAATAAGACTGCATTTACTGGAGCAGAGGTTGGATGCATGCTAGTCTTGACGATGGATACATGCTTTTATTCAGTGGCTCGCATGTTAATATTGATAACATGAGTTGGAGTGCTGACATGATTTCATGCCACCATTTTCTTATGCCTGATACTCTTCCTGGGTGAAATCTTTGTGTCAATATCCTCATTGAGCTGCCATTATGGCCTTTACATGCAAAAACTGTGATGCCAGTTAATATGTCTTCCTACTATTGTTACTAACAATTTTTCAGTAGCAGTTTTGGTAGTCCACCTGAGGCAATCTACGTTAACTTTGCCATTGCTTACTTACTCTTGGTCTAATTATAATTTGGAAGTTTTCAGTGTGCTACTGGTGTGTTTTCTTGATATATATACATGTTGACAACTTCCCATATGGGAAGAACCAGAAACCTTAAATTGCATGATCCTCATTGATCAATGGTCAAATTTTCTACTAAAGTTGTTATCTCTAATTCCTTTTCGGTGCTAAAGAATATGGAAAAGAGTATAGATAACATTCACGATTTATCGGTTTCTTCTCCTATCATATCCAGTCCATCATCATCTTTGACTGAAAAGATGTCATCTAAACTTCCTTCAGCTCTATTTTTTCTGCTACCACCCTCCCCCATCAAATCTACCACGGCAAAATCCATGGGATTACTTCTTGAGCTTTTGGATAACAAATGGTCTCATGTAGTGAACAGAGTAAGTCAGATGGAACGGAGGGTTGACATTCTTGAGGATTAATTGCAGACTCCCATATTATTGCAGTACGAAGTGAGATCATTAAAAATGCCTTCTGAGGATTTGGCGAAACCATAGAAGAAGAAATCATTCACATATTTATGGTCTGGGGGAAGGTTTAGACCCTACATAGCTATTCAAATTGTTTAATCCTCAATTCCTGAATTTTCTTGCTTCGCCTTCTTTAAAAACTTCGCCGAAACCTCTGGAAGTTATCATTTACTTCCTGGAATATCTTGATCTTCTTCGAGTCATGAGGTAGCCAAAGCTAAGGCCCATTTTTATGCTCTGGGTCTACCTTGCTTTTTTCACAAGACTTTGCCGAAACTTCAGCTGACAGAAGGATGACATTTCTGGATATGTGTCCAGCTCTTCACTCGTTAAATGCCAGATTCGTTCTTTTTTACCATTGCTTATTCTAAGTGACTCATAACAATAAGACTACTACTTATTAGAACCCTTCTCCGCTCCAGAATTTTATCGATAGCTGCAGAGGAGTGTTGATGGATACATCCAATTCTAGTGTGTTTCCTTATGTTTCTAAATCCATCGTTTTTTCTTCCAGTCTCTGTATGAAAATTACATTTTTTTTTTCTAGTACCCATCAGTTATGTAATTTGATAATGGTTTGTTCTTAATAACAAGTTTTCTATCTTGTTGCTAACATGTTTTACTCTCCCTTTTCCTAGCCATGTTTCGTGTGTCAGGAAGAATTCAGTGAAGTCTAATATTTGGCCTGGCCCTTCCTCTTGTGTGAACTGCTGCGTGTTCGGTTGTGTCATCCTCCTTATGTGACTTCACCACTCTTGACTATGTGTTTATTATATAGGTATGTTATTTTTGTCCTTTTTTCAATCCTCTTTCTTATTCTTCTACTTAATTTTTTTACTTCCTTTTTCTTATTTTCTTTACTCTTTTCTATTATTTCCCCTTCTAATAACTACTTACAGTTTCTATTCTAATATCCCTTGAAGCTCTTTACTTACAGCTTACTTCTTGTATCCTCTAATTGTGTCAAAATTAGATATATTATTGTTATATATTTTTTATTATTATTAGTACTATGGTACAGATGTTTGCCAAAATCTAAATGGATTAAGAGTTATCTCATAGAATATTAAAGGCTTGGGCTCTCCTGTGTAACAAAAAAGAGAATTAACACACCTTTCTAAATTAAGAGGTGATATTGTACTGTTACAAGAAACTCATGTGGTAGAAGATTGTTAAACATAGAAAGCAATGGGTTGGCCATATCTTTTGATCCCCAGGTACAGGCAAATACAATGGTGTGGCTATACTCTGTAATAAAACCATAGACATTTAGGCTATATATTTCCCAAGATCCTGATTCTATGGTTAGGTGGATTGTTGCTTCAATTACTATCGATTACATTCCTATTACAATCTTTAATGTATATGTCCACACACAGTTAGATAGATCTTTTTAGCCTGAAATTCTATCTACATTAATGAATCTCACCGATAACTATTTGATTTTTCCAGATGATTGCAACATGGCTCTGGATTCATTTATTGAATGTCACTTCAATTCTAAGTTTATTGCATCAAGTATGCATACACAATTCACTACCACTATAAAAAAGAGCACCACATGATGCTTGGTGAGTTTAAATCATACCCTGCAAGAATATACTTTTTTCTCTCCTGCTCACTCCTCTCAATCCAGAATTGGTTATCTATTTGTTTCTCAACCCCTTGCATAGAGCATTTTATAATCTGAAATTAGGCCCATATTCATTTCTGATCATGCCCCAGTTACAATGGATTAAGATCGCATGGCATATTTCCCTGAAAGTAGGAGATGGAGATTCACTAATACTCTTCTCCTAGAAGCTAATTTCACTCAATGCTTCGAACAATTTGCTTCCAGATTTTTTCACTGATAATGAAATACCAGATTTATCCCCTCAGACTATTTGAGGTGCCTTTAAAGCTGCATAAGCTGCATCTAGAGATTTTATAATTTCTTTTGTGGCCAAAAGAAAAAGTCTGCTTCCCAAAAATTATTTAAAATTATGAATCGGATTAAGCAATTAGAGCACTTATATTATACAGCTAAATCAAAAGTATGTTCATCTTTTTTTAAATTGAACAGAAATAGCTGATTCCTATCTTCTGAAATCAAATGCTGTTTGACTTGGCCCTTTTTGCAGAGTCATCCCAGAACATTTTGCCTTTCTCCTGTATTTTTTTTCTGACTTGTTGTTTGTGGTTTGAGGACTCTGGACACTTTTTCACTCCTGTTCAGTGCTAAAGTGCATGTGTTCTCTATGGTAAACTTGGTAAGATTGGTCTACACTTGTTTGGCATATTAAATTTACCTATCAGTACCTTGTACAGTGGTATCCCATATACCCAGGGCCAGTAAATTCAATGCTACTTGTGGGCTTACAGTGCTGCTTGCGCCACCCACCAACGTAGCCTTTCAAACCTGTCTGAGGCCTCTGCCACTGCAGGCCCTGGACGCGTCTGGACTCCCTTTTTACTACATATCAGTCGCCCGTAAGGTAGGATCTAAATAGCCATTTGGGCAGGGTGCAGTGTATTTAAAAGGTAGGACATGTGCCTTAACTGTGTGGCATGTCCTGGTTTTGACAAACAGCACATTTGGTTTCTCACTGCTGTGAGGCTGTCCTCTCATTGGAACGCATTGGGGATTCCCTGATATGTGCTTCAGCGGTAATTCCTGACATGAGAGTAGTATAGTGATCAAGTTTAATATGTTTGGAATAATGGTGATAAATGCTGCATATTGGTGTTCATGGATTTATTATCACTATTTTAGAAAGGCCACTTTAGACGTAGGTACTTCTGTATGCTATGTGTCTTTGTGCCTGCCTGGTGTGTATTGACTCCCTTGCCTTGGAGTGACAGGGACTGGGGAGGTGCAGTGGCTCCAGAGAGTCTGGATGAGTCAGCGCTAAGCTGAATAGGCCTGGTCTGCATTTGGATTGGTAGGAGGAGTAGCACATGCACCTGAATGGGGCTGTGCCTGCCTTCCACAATGATGGCTCTGCCCTCCTGTGGTGTGGCTGGGGCCAGGGCTTACACTTACAATGGGGAGTGTTGTGCACTGTAAGGAGATTTTTAAGTGCCCTCCGGAACTGGTTTAGACTGGGCTCAGAGCCCTGGGCCAGGGAGAACAAAGACATATACCCTATAGGTACTGGGGCCATGACCCCTTGTTGGTTGAGCTTACTTGGAACATGGGGAGCCTAGCGTGGGCTAAAAGAAGACACTGCATGAGACCAGGAGGAACCGCCATGGAACTGGACTGCACTGGAGGTTTCTGTGTTCTGTGCTGGAGGAATATAGTGCTGCACACTCCCCTCTCCCTGTGGTGGAGTGCAGGCTGAGCACTTCATTATTGTTGCCCTCTAAGCGTGCAGAGAACGCTTTGAAAAGGGCCTTGTGAGGGGATAACTGGTGGAGGCAGTGCTCTACTCCTCCCACCTGGAGGCAGGTGCAGGGTGCCCTCAACAGCAGAAGCGCGTGGTCAGTTGTATGACAACAATTGTCCTCAGAGCCAGAGCAGAGGCTCAACCCTCAACCTGCAGTGGGCACTGAGTGTGTGTCCATGTTGAGAGGAAGACAGAAGCCCTGACAGAGACTTTGCTCCATGAATTGAAGCTGCCGGAGGTCAGGCAGAGGATGCCTGATCGTGTGCGGGGCTTCCGTAAGGAAGTGGAGAGCCCCTGGGTTTTCCTTAGCCTGGTCATTGGTGGGGCCGGCAGGAACGACTGAGACAGAGCCTTATGGGCTCCTGCAGCCACAGGATAGGACCGGAGTCTCTGGGGCTCCATTCTGCAGCAAAGTTAGAGGGAGAGGCAGGCCACCAGTGGTGGAAAGTTTCACGGAAGAGACCGAGGAGACCGGTGAGGCCCGAGTAGGCCCCGGTGAATAGGGCATGTGAGGAGCCCTGTTTACTTCCCTGGCATTGTCGCAGCTGCGCTGCATTGTCGCGGGTAGCAGAATTCTCATCTACAGCACTGGGGGCATTCCCCATTGAAAGAGACAGGATGAGTTGCACCCTGTCCCCCTTGCTGGCAGTGTTGAGCACAAGAGGAAGGTGAATCCTCTACAGAGGCACCTAATTAAAAGTACTATGTTCCCTAATAGAGGCACTAAAGTGAGATGCCCTATGACCAGATGAGAGAGGAGTAGTATGCATATGGCCCTGTGTCTTGTGGATTAGGGGTGTTACCTATCACCAGTTCTATGTAATTCCTGGGAAGTCATGACAAGTGCCTAGTGGCCCAGCGAGGTATATGTGCTGGTGTTCTAATGTGTTTTATTCATAATACAAAGAATATTTTTTATAACCTTGTGTGGAGTATCGTTTGTGGTGTACCTAGTGAGTGCTGCTATGTGATTGTGTTGTGTAGACGCTTTACACATTGCCTCCGGGATAAGCCTGACTGCTCTGCCAAACTGCCAAGCTACCAAGGGGGTGAGCAGGGGTTATATTGAGCATGTAACTCCCTTGCCCTGACTAGAGTGGTGGGTTCAGCCTGGCTTAGGCGTATTCCCTAGCCAACCAGAAACTGTAGGATTAGTTTGGATTAGTACACAATTATTCTAAGACAACTTGAGCATGAGTGCTGATTACTCTTCAATGACTTTATAAAAACTTCAAGATGAGAGGAAACCGTCCGGGATGATTATATGAAAACTTTGGGAAGCGCACAGAAACCTCTAGGATAACCTTATCACCAATTCAGGAGTGCTGATTACTTCAAATTGAATCTAGGACAACTTAAAGAAGAGCCTTGATTGCTGTAGGATGATGATATGCCAACTTTAGAATGGGTCTACCCTGGGATGATACTATACCAACTCCAGGATGATTAAGGATTGCACTTGGATGATTTTAATACGCCTTTAGTACATATCTAAATGATTGTACTACTGAATATTGAGCTGTTGAATATCATGGTACAAAATATTGTGATCTTGATATTGAAGATCAAAATATTGAAAGGTAGGTGCACATTGAAGAAGTATAGATTAAGGGTTCCTAACTCCACATCTATGTACCTTGAAGATATATATCATGAAGGTATATAGATATATGAGGAGTTAATATAGAAAATCTATACTTACTTAACTTTCAATATTTTGGATTCAATGTATTGTCCTCAATAGATGTCTAAAATGTTGGCTTTGATATACTGGGTGCGCACCATCTATTCCATCACTGTTGGATTTGACTCTTCTTGCAGGGTTATCCCAAAACTTTTTGCTTCTTCCTCCTATTTGTTCCTGAACTGTGTTTTTTGGCTATAGGACTCTGGGAAGTTTACTACTGCTATTTAGTGCTAAAGTGCATATGCTCTCTGTGTAAATTGTCATCATGAGTGGTTATCCATGATTGGCATATTGTATTTACTTGTAAGCCCCTGATAAAATTCACTTAGTGTGCCAGGGTCTGTAAATCAAATACTACTAGTGGGCCTGCAGCCCTATTTGTGCCACCACATGAGTAGCCCTGAAAAGATGTGTCTGGTCTGCCACTGCAGTGCCTGTGTGCAGTTTGTTAACTTCCATGTCGAACTGGCAAGTGTACCCACTTGCCAGGCCCTAACCTTCCCTTTTCTTACATGTTAGTCACCCCTATAGTAGGCCCAAGGTAACCCTGTCAGCAGGGTGCAGTGTATGTGGAAGGTAGGACATGCCCTGATGTGTGTGGCATGTCCTGATAGTGAATTACTGACAATTTCGTTGTTCACTATTGTAAGGCTATCTATTCCCATAGGATAGAATGGGGAGTATGCTTATAACACCTTATAAGCACCTTATAAGCACCTGGATCCAGAAAGGAAAATAAAGTTTAGTATGCCTGAACTCAGAATGTTAAAATGCATCTTTTAGGGAGGGTGATTTTTACATTCTGTGTTTGAAAATACCACTTTTAGAAAGTAGGTATTTTTTTGCTTTGCTATTCCGTGGGCCTCTGCTAGGATGTGTATTGACTGTCTATCTTTGGAGTGACAGGGGCTAGGGATGTGCAGTTGCTCCAGAGTGTCTGATGAGTCAGTGCTAGGCTGAATAGGCCTGGTCTGTATTTGGAGTGGTGGGAGGAGTAGCACCCGCAACTCAATAGGGCTGTGCCTGCCTTCCTCAATGATGGCTCCACCTCCCCTGTGGTGTGTCTGGAGCCAGGGCTCACACTGACAATGGACGTTGTTGTGCACTTGCAAAGGGCCCCCCAGAACTGGTTTGGACTGGGCTCAGAGCCCTGGGCCAAGAGAGAACAATGATTTACTGTATAGAAAGAGGAACCTGGACTCCAGACTTTTAGTTCATCCCTGGAATTCAAGAGGACCCTTTGCAAAGAAGAAGACCTGGAGAGACTGAGGAGAAGTACTGCCCCTTTGCTCTGTGCTGTGTGTGGTTGACCTGCAGGTGCTGTTTCTGCCAATGAAAGGGGAAGACCTTTGCTGTGTGCTGTGTCCCCTGCTTGAAGGAGATCTCCAAGGCCTGTGTGTGCTTGCCTCCTGTTCTGAAGTCTCAGGGACACAAACACTTCACCCCTAGCTCCCCTGAACTCTGCTGCTGTGAGTTCTGACCTGCCAGGAGGTGCCTGTGCCAGTATTGAATCTCTGGAGGCTGTTGCTGCTGTCTGGCAGCAAATAAGAAGAATAACAGGTACAGTTACATGGGCACAGAACAATCAGGCTGCAATAGATAAAGTATCATATTAGACAAATTACAAGGCAATATTATCGACTGTGAAGACCATAATCAGTCATTGTCGCTCATGCCACCGCCGTCAGACCACTGAGAGCTAGATGGAGAGGAGCACTGCTGCTTATCGGATTTCTGAGCATAGGCCAGTGCAGCTTTTGGCTCAATGAAGATATGCATGTGAGAGCCATCCTTAACTCGCAGTTTGGCTGGATAGGCCAAGAAGTAGGAGACTCCCTTAATGCAGAGGTTGCTCCTTAGGGTGCGCACTTCCAAATCCTCATTGTAATTCTTGATAAGTTCCAGGACTTTGTCCATCTGGAGGAGTTTTAGGCGATCTCCAGACATGGTGTCTTCGAGGTCCAAGATCATCACCTCAATGTGGGCCAACTGCGAGTCATGGGAGTCCACCCTGGCCTTGACGGTGACCTACGGGTGGATAGCAGGTCAATCTGGGTAGCAATACCAGAGACAGTGGTCTTTACATCCAACATGATGGTCTTAAGATCATCCGTTCTTGAGGGACCAGTGTCAGACTGGGCAGCAGTGTCACCCGTGTCCTGAGCAGCCCCATCCTGCCGGGTCTGTCTGCACTGGTGAAAGGCCAGCTTGGGCTGTTTGAGGTCTGCCTTCCCCATGATTGGGCCGCTGCAGTCATCCGAGCACGCCACTAGCCCCACAGGAATGCAGAGGCAGAAAGGCAACTTATGAAGAAGGGGGGCAGCCGGGAGGCGTAGTATCTGCAGGCAGATGCGGTGAGTAGGCGTAGCTGGCACAAAGCCACCGGCAGGGAGCAGAAGGATGCAAGGGGGCAAGCCCAGAAGTGCAGGCCAATAAGAGCAGGGCCCCTATGTGAGGGTCATGTCGGTCCTTGCTCCAGGGCTGCCGGCCTGCTCCAGGAGGTAAGATGATACAGCGCTGTGAGCGGGCACCCCAAGACAAAGCAGCCCACAGGAGATAAAAGGAGCAACAATCACGGACACCCCCACAGGGTGGTGGCGGCAGAAGGCCAATCTGTGTGTGGCGAGATAGATAGGAGAGGGCCCACAAGACGGGGTGAGCTAGAGCGTCCCACCGAGGAAAGAAAAGGCAGGTCCAGACTAGGCCCCACTTGGGAAGCAGAAGGCCCATGTATATCCAGGGCTGATGGGGCAGCCAGCTGGTGGAAAGAGGCCCGTGGATAGGACAGGGCAGGTAGGGTACTGTAATTGCAGCAGGAGAGCGAGGGAGAAGGCAGGTACAGGTAGAGCCCTCACCCGAGGGCAGGATGGGCAGTATGCGGCTGGATGTTAGAGGGCAGAGGCAGTAAAGGCACGTTGGGAGTCCTGAAGGGGAGACACGGCGTCTGCGCTACGATGAGGCCGGCAGGAGGAATGAGGAAACGGACAAGGGTCCCCACAAGGGGTTCCGAAAGTAGGCACCAGCAGAAAGCAGGCCTAGGCAGCATCAGGAAGCAGGCCTCAGTGATAGCAGATTACTAGAAGTGGGCCAGGAGGCAGAGCAGGGCAGATACAACACTGTAAATGCTGGCAGGAGGGTCAGGGTGGAAACAGGCGCAGGATGGGTCCCCAACAGAGTGCCTGAAGGCCAATGCGTGTCTCGGCCCCAAGGAGCAAAATCAGGAAGCCCGCCGCAAGGGGCCAGAAAGCAGAGGGGAGGCAGGGGGCGTGCCGCCCTCGTCACAGGGCCCTGACTGAGTCCGGGGAGAGTTGCGAGGCAAGAATAGCGCGAACTAGCGCTCACCAGCTGGAAATATAGCCCAGGCCACATGGTGCGGCCCACGCGCCCCTAATCCCGCCGCAGACCGACACACAGGCAGCAACCCACCTACAGGGCAGGCAGAGTCAGCAGGACACCAAAGTCCAGCGGTGTGGCGCATTAGCTCCATCAAAACTCCATGGGCAGCGCCTCTGCCACCCAGTAGTCCAGCGCAGCTCCCAGTCGCACATCACCAAGCAGGCCCAGCAGCCCCGCGCAGGGCCGGCCAAGTCAGACAGGAACTCGGTGCAGCAATGAGTGAGGATGCCCACAAACATGGTGCACAAATGACTAATAGTGGAGGGTCAGCTCTATGCAGGTCCACAGGATGATAGAGGTTAACAGGCTTGGCCGGCAGATCCCACTTAGAGTGTGGCCATCTTGCAGCCAGCTAAGCCACGCTCCCATAAATTTATGAAGCATGGTTCATGCTTTTCTGTATACTGCAGAAAATATATAGAATATCTAAAAGATTTTCATTAAGCAGTATCCCGCATATAATTCCTGATATCATCCTACCAATTCCACTTTTCTAACATAAGTGAAACCAAAATACGGACGTGCTCTTACAGTAATTCATCCTCAAATCACCAGGAAGATTTCTTCTTGTTAGTAAGTGCTTGTGAAGTAAACAAACATTCAGTTTTAAATTATCCTCAAACCCTCACAAACAATGCTGTCCTGTGAAGTAATTATGCACTTATTTCCAAGTCATCCTCAAGTCATCAGCCAAGGTTTCTAAATGATGCTGATGACTTTAAAAGCTTGATGATGTCGGATGATGTGAAAATGACTTCGAATATAGTTGGATGATCATCCAAGGACTCGGGATGGATTCTGAAGTTTGGCCTGAAAAGGGAGAGTTCATCCAAAAAAGCAGAGGATGGATAATGTGAGTGAGTGCTAGAGGACAGCTTGTTTGCTTGTATCCTCTTTAGAAAAATGTTGGACACGGTGCTTTATTTGTACAATAATAAGTGCTGGTGCCCAAAGTGCTACTCCGACACACACTGCTGGTGCTATGAAATGTCAGAGCACGAGCAGCAAGGGTACATAGTCCTGGGGTGCAGCTCAGGCCTCTTCAATTCGCTGCCAGGCCCTCCCTCCCCTATCTTCTGGGTTTTTCATATCATTTTCGTTTTTTTACCGAACAGTAAGTCCTGTTTATACCAATAATGACCGAGTATGTACTGAGTATGGAATATTGAACATAAATATTTGTCCAGACCTGAAGGTTCTTGGGCTTGCGTGTCTAGAAAAGATTCGGATGGTTCTGTGTACTGAGAAGCTCAACGAGCACTGGGTCAGAAGGGCAACAAAACTGATGTGTCAGGCTAGCCAAGCCCATGAGTAAGGAAGAGTTTAGGCTATGAGTTCATTACCTGACCATGGCAGCCAAGAGAAAGCCCGGGTCTCGACAAGATTATTATACAAGTGAACAGCAAGAATGTAAAGGACAATTCACCCCCTTAAGGCATTACTCACAAAGTACCTTGGCAGGAAAAAAAGAGGACTGATGGGCAGTAAATTAGATCACTTGCTGGCTTCAGTCCAGGGTCGGACTGGGACTAAAAATGAGCTTGGCCACTAAAATAAAATTGGATCAGAATGCTAAAAAATGGCCTGTATTTGCAAATTAGAGCAGTTTTTAAATTGTAATGACACGCTGTTTGGTTATGGACAACTACATCGATTTGAGCTTGCTGCAGGTGTTTTTTTTAATATCAGGGAAATTAAATACTGGCTCACCAGACCATAAAACAGGCCCATAAACAGCTAAAAAAACGGCCCAAACACTGACCGGTCAGACCGGCCCATTGTGCACTGCCTGATTGTGCTGTAGGCCAGTCCGATACTGCTTCCATTAGACAACGTTAAGGAAAGAACCAAGTAGTTACAGGCTCTGTTCAGTTTTGTTTTATTGTGTCTTCACTCCCCTGGACTTATGGGAAAGGTAGTTTATGTGTTATTTACTTACCATGATAAAGATTGAAAACGCGGCTCTTGAAAACCAGATTGTCACAATCACCCAGGGCCTACTGGAGATCCTTTCCAAACTAGGTATAACCCGCAGACCTTCCAAATGCCCCCCGCTGATGGATCACTCCGGCAACGATAACAGCTCTCCTAGGCCCACAGAAACCTCTAGTACCCAGCTTCACTATCCCCCCCCAAGATCTCAGAATCCTGCCTACAGCAGACTAAAAAAACCGGAGACCCCTTCCCTAGGTCGAAGACTCATACTCCTTCACACACTCCTCCTAACCCCCTATCAGACACCAAACACTTGACTTCAAGGCCTTTAAGATCAGCAGCACCTATGTCAGACAGTGAAGCAACCCTTCTAGCCGCCACATACAACACCCCCGCCCTAGATTCTCCGAAATCCAAAATCCAAGTAATCACAGGTCACCGGAAAGTCCACCCCACCACGAAACCCCAGAGATACCCGGTCCTCACCGCCATACCAAGGGAGATTAAAGATAAATCGGCCAGCGATCAGGAGCAATTCTCCAATTGCTTGCTAATCAACTGTAGATCGGCCTCACTGCACGCAACAGAACTAGCTGAAGCCATCCTCACTCACGATATTGATATTGCATTCCTCACAGAGACCTGGCTATATAAGATATCCCCTCCCTGCCTCGACATGCTGGTACCACCTGGCTTCTCCCTCATTACCAAAGACAGGATAGAGCATAGGGGAGGAGGGGTGGCTATCATCCACAAGGACAGCCTGGACATCTCGGAAACCACCTCTTATGACTACGACACATTTGAATGCCTATCCACCATAATCAAGACCAATGAAAAAGACTCTCTACGGTGTCACCTGCTCTACCACCCCCCAGGTAAAAATAACCCTTTTGGAGAACAACTTTCCGACCTGATTGCACAAGGTGCACTCGGCGACTCCAATAACCTAATTCTTGGGGATCTGAACCTTCGCTGGAATGAGACACACAATCCCCTAATCCAATCATTATCCAGCCTCCTTCATGATAACAACCTGCAACAACATTGCACAGAGGAGACTCATTACAAAGGAGCCACATTGGATGCTATCATCTCACAAAAGAAATCAATCACAATCAACCACATCCTTCCCGTCGACTGGTCAGATCACCACATGATCCTCTTTCATATCAATCACCCCATTACCTCGCATAAACCCCCCCAAGACCTCCCCAAATGGACAAGAAACCTCTCTCAAATACCCCTGGATATCCTGGATGATCAGTTAAGCTCTCTGCTTCCGGACAATAAAGCGCACCTTTCCACCAATGAGCTCACCGACTGCTACAACTCCGAGCTAGTGTCCATACTCGACAAACTTGCGCCACTAAAGCTCAAAAGAAGCAGAGCTATCCCTTCCAGAACGTGGTTCAACGCTGACCTCAACGCAGAAAGGAGAACTCTAAGAGCCAAGGAAAGAAAGTGGAGAAACAACCCAACGGCCATCCTTCGTGATCAACTGAAAGCAGCCCGAAGGAAATACAACAACCACATCAAAAACAAAAAATCCAGCTTCTTCCGCGAGGCTCTGGACAAAGCCAAACATAGACCGAAGGAACTGTACAGCATCATCAGGCAACGAACGTCCAAACCACTGTCTTCTTCTGTGCTAGCGTCCAAAGATCTTTGCGACAATTTCGCCCACTTCTTCATCGAAAAGATCACAAAAATTGAACTTTCACTTGACCCCAACAATGCACACCCCAAGAAGACCATTTCAGCTGCTCCTCAGGCTCTCTCTCCCAGCTCTTTGAGCACCCCCTGGCTTGGCTTCCGCCCCATCCCAGACGCAGAGATAATCTCGCTGATCTCGTCCTCCAAACCATCAGCTCATATCTCTGACCCCATTCCTCCCTCACTAATCATGAAAATGAAACACTCTCTTGCACCTATATGGGGCAAAATCATAAACAGCTCCCTAAAAAACGGAGTGGTACCTGACTGCCTAAAAATTGGGCAAGTTACCCCCCTGCTGAAAAAACCAGGTCTTGACTCAACAGACCTGAACAACTTCAGACCAATATCTAACCTCCCTCTACTAGCCAAAACATTGGAACGATGTGTACTCCTGCAACTGACTCACCATCTGGACAACATCAATCTCCTAGACCCCCTCCAGTCTGGCTTCAGACAAGGATGCAGCACAGAAACAGCGATGCTGAATATCATAGACGATATCCACGGATCCCTAGATTCAGACAAATGCTGCCTCCTCATTCTCCTTGACCTTTCTGCAGCATTCGATACTGTGGATCACAAACTCCTCACCAAGGCTCTTCAAGAAAGAGCAGGCCTCGGCGAAGTAGTTCTCAAATGGTTCTCCTCATTCATACACAACCGAACACAAATAATAAAAATCAAGAATTTCACCTCCGAAATCCAACAGGTCAATAAGGGCGTCCCCCAAGGTTCGGGGCTCTCGCCCCAGCTCTTTAACATCTATATGGAACCACTCTCCAAGCTACTCAGAAAAGCCAACATCCGCTTTCACCTCTACGCGGACGATACACAAATATATCTGGAAACTTCCTCTCTCACTGACATACATAGACTAAATGCTGTCCTGAAAGATGTTCAACAATGGCTGACAAACAATCACTTGAAACTGAATCCAGACAAAACTGAGACACTCCTCATCTCGAACAAGGAAGACAACCCGCAAATCACCGAATGGCTAAAAGCTATCGATGCGCTTAAAGGAAATCTTACTCTAGCTGACTCTGTTAAATCTCTTGGCATCATCATAGACCCCAAACTAAACATGGTAAAACACATCAAGAATGCAGCCAAAGGTGCTTTCTTTAACCTCAGACTGTTGAACAAGATCAAACCCTACATTCCTAACAAGGATCTCAAACTGGCCACTCAATCTCTGGTACTGTCAAGGCTAGACTATGGGAACGCAATCCTAACAGGCATCCCGAAATCGAACTTGGCACCGATCAAAACAACACTACATGCTGCAGCTAGAATGATTACCGGCATCAAAAAATCGGATCACATCTCCCCGGGCACTCAAGGAACTCAAATGGCTCCCAGTAGAAACGCGTAGTAAATTCAGAACTGCCTGCCTAACACACAAAGCCCTCCATACCGGCAAACCCGAATACCTGGCAAATAAACTCAAAAAAGCAGGACAAGCCAGGAATCTGAGAAGCTCTAACTCCTTCCTGCTCATCCTACCCAAAACCAGAAAGAAAAGAACAGCGGACTGCTCCTTCACTGGAAACGCCCCCAAAATCTGGAACTCCATCCCCCCGCACATCAGAACTATTCCTTCTTTTGTGGAATTCAAAAGGCAACTCAAATCCCTGTTCCTGATCCGCTCCCATGGCTGCGGATAACCGGGGTCAGCAAGCAACCCTTGAACTATGTGACTACAGTGAATCCCATATCCAAAGAAGCTCGGCAACTCACCCATGTTCCGCTTACAATGTCAATCTTTGAATGCTTATACCTTACATATGTTATGTTCATGTTTATGTTTATGTTATGCATATGTTTATACAGATTTTTGTCATTCTATTACTGTAAAGCGCTCTGCTACCTCCGGGTCTTGACAGCGCTATAGAAAACTTCCTAAATAAAAATAAATAAATAAAAAATAACAGTCGCCTCCGTTTTTGCAATACAATCAATTTGACTGTTTTGTGCATAAAAGAAATGTTGTTGGACAAGAAAGCACTCATTAAGCTCTCTTCAGTAACCCTATGTTGTTTCATCGCAGTCAGAAGAGGTGTGTTGTGTCATTCGCCATGTATTTGCTAGGGGTGATTTTTGCTCACTGGCAGCATTTATTATTTGAAAACAAAAGAGCCTTTGAGCTGAAGGTAGTGGGTGTCCTCGTACATGTACGCACATTGTGCACTTTTTTAACATTTCAGGTCCTCCCAGTCTATGTTGATGTTGTTCATGCTTTGTTACTGCCAAGTAGGTAAGAGAGAATATGGGGCCATATTATCAAGAAAGGGCGATACATTATCACCGCTTTTATCGGCATGAAACTGCCGCTAAAGTGGTGACAATGGGCTTGATTATATGCCCTTGTGAATTCCCATAGAAGCCCAGGTTAACACCAGAACCTGGGCATCGTTGGGAATTCACAAGGGCATATTATCAAGTCCATTATCGCCGCTTTAGCGGCAGTTTCCTGCTGATAAAAGCAGCGATAATGTATCGCCCTTTCTTGATAATATGGCCCATTCGGTGTTGGTATGGCTTTGAAACATAGATGTGCAAATGAGTCCATCGTTCTTACTTGTAACATTGTGAATAACAGGTGTTACTCATACCTCAGTGCAATAGTCCAAAATGTATCAACCTACAGAGGATGAAATGCTACGTTGGGAAAGCAGGGATTCTACCTTGGGTTCTACAGGTTACAAGCAGGTATCAGAAGCGCCTGCGTTGCTTGCTGAATAATTGCAGCAGGTATATCTCCTGTTCTATGTTTCTTTAGAGCTAAGGGTCAGTTGTGCTGAGTCAATTTTCAAAAAGTGGTTGCAAATTGAGTACCTATTGTTTGTGGATGAACTGTGATTTTACACACTGACATATGCACTATTAAGTCAATCAGTAAAATCACTATTCACAAGGGGCTGCAGAATGACGTACCTAATGAATATTAACTACGCATTACGTAAATTGTGATGCCCCATGTCTGGCTACAAGCTCTGGGCAGCAGACCACACTCACTTTGTGTCCATTCCCAAAAGAGAGCCATTTTATTTTTGAAGCAGCCCAAGTTCCTTAAAGGAGTGGGTGCTTCTTTAAAAAATACTTTGCTCTTTTGGGAAAACATCAGAGACACCAGGTAGTGTACCCTAAGAGGACCCTTTCCTCTTTTTGAATTACTTACCACCTCCATTGAAGAGTCGGTAACTGATCAATGGTTGCCAACAGAATTGCAGTCATACCGTACCGAATTACAATTTGTTTAAATGACTCTTTCACACCCCTTCCAAACCACGACTTAAAACGAGTCTCAAACTAATTTTACAAGTCAGAAAAACATTTGTCACTTGCAAAATGGGTTTTACACTTCACACAAAGGCAGTTTGTCATCACAACGCAATGATTTTGTTAGTCCTTCTCTAGTATGTGATAATTTAGAGCATCCAATCTGTGCTTTTTCATGCATTCAGAGAGTTCCTTTGTAGGTCTCTCATCAGTAGTTTTCAATAAAGGTCTTTACCTTTTAGTCTTTGCTTCACACATTTGCCCCAGGTCACATGTAATTCACCTTTGATTAGCACTCCATGTTATCCCTTCATTCCATTCATTCCTTCAATGGCTTTGTTCATGTACAACACTTCTCTATTCACCAATAATGATCATCCTTGCATGTGCACGCATCTACATTGTCCAGTTTTTCAGGAGGATAGCAAATAATTTTTTTAATCAATGTCACCTCTGTGACCCAAAAGATCTTCAGCTTTACTGTGAATTCTTTTGTCATTTGATCATACATTTCTTTGTTCTTTTTTCCCCTTGTGTATTTTTCTCGGTCACCATCCTCTTCCTGTTAAAGATTATCTTTGAATGCTTTTTCTGGATTAAAGACATGTTTTCTGAACTCTCTAGTTGTATGGCACGTGTGTAGCATGTGCTTCCCATTTGTCCTCAGGAATTAGAGGTGCACCAACCCAGACAATATGCAAGTGTCATTGAAAATTTGAAAGTCCAGTAGGGCTGGGATAACGTAAGTTGCTCAGATTTATCAACATTTCATGCAGTGCATGTTAAAACTTAGGCTGCAGCGTCAACATTATCGGCGCCATCTTGCCCCCTTTTCGAGCCCGTTTGTGCATGTAAGCGGCAGCCATTTTGAGTACCATGGCCTCTCTGCCCATCGCTGATAGCCAGCACGTCTCTCTCTCTCTCTCCTGACCTCGCAAGCATCCACCGCACGCTGACAGCCCCCGCTCTCACATGCCTTGGGTCATAAACCCCTCTTCAGCGCAGCCCTGCCTCGGAACCCCATCCTGTTCCCAGCGCGACACCTCCCTTCATTCCTTTCATGGTCCCGGGTCCTTTGATAAAACCCCCTTTTCCTGTGTGCCCGTTTGTCTTACTCGTTCCCAGGCCACCACCTGGCCCTGCGGATACTGTTTATTGCCCCCCTGTACAGTTGGAAGCTTCCCCCATCAAAGGATCCTCGAGTTGATCAAAGCCCCCACCCTATGAGATCCGATCAACCTCATACATTCCGTGAATCGGCGGAATGTCCAGCTGCGCGATAATCATCACCTGTTGTGACCGGGGTGGGGACTCCAACTGTAAATGTGTGTGGGAACGGGCCTGAAGGGGGGATTCCGAGGATGTCTTTCCGTACATCAAAGTATTGACAGAGATGTGTTTCACACAATAAAGCAATAAACTTGTGTATAAGAGGCCAGGCCTCAGAGATGCAGTTAGAGCACCTCGAGAAGATACCCTGTTGTCTGATTTGATGTGTTCTGCTCCGTCGGAATAAAACTTCTGTTTCCTGCCTTCCAGTCTCCAGCGCCTGCCTCTTTATTTGGTAACTTGAGTGGGTATAGAGGCGGTTAACACGGGGCAACTGTGAAAAAGGTCATCGGCCCTACCTTTTTCCACAATTGGCGTCCCAAACGTGGGGCCCATCAGCGACTCGTGGATCCAGTGGGAGAGGTCCCGACGACAGAGTGAACGACTGCAACGATCGGGAGAGCTCCTGTCCGATAGACCCTCGTCTGACAGCCGATCATCCGAACTTCACTGGTTCCGAACAGACCTCTCTCGAGTGATCTACGGTCCTGACTGGGAACCATCAGGAGTGCCGCGAAGATCACGAAGAATAGAGGACGATCGGGCGCTGGATTCGGAAGACAAGAAACTGTCCATGCGGTCCGGGTAAGGTCGTGTAAACACGACGAATTGCAAAATGATTGTTTGATTGTTTGGAAAATACTAGTATTACTCTTTTGTTGATTTGTTTGGAGATTCACTGTCTGCAAACGGAGAAACAACAGGCTCTCTCTTTGCAAGCAGTGAAGGATAGGTAACGCAGACTTTTGTCCCCGTTGTAATCCGTCGTGCCTATCTTCCTCCCCCACTGATTGATTGTTTGGCCCGAACTGTTGTTCGCGGATTGTTCTCTGGAGATTCTCTGTCTGCAAACAGGGAAGAACAGGTTCTCTCTTTGCAGGTAGTGAAAGGGTAGGTAACGCAGACTTTTGTCCCCGTTGTAACCCGTTGTGCCTACTTATTCTCCCCATTGATTATTTGATTGACCGAACATTGACTGTTCGATATTGGTTCTTTTGAGGTATTCACCGCCTGCAAACAACGAAGAATAGAAATATTCTGTCTAGTCTTTGCACGCAGTGATAAGATAGGTAGTGCAGACTTTTGTCCCCGTTGTAATCCGTCATGCCTATATTCTCCCCACTGATTGGTAGCCTGTTTAGCCCGGACCGCTTATTAGAGATGAACCATCCGGCTCCACTGGAAGGCACCCCTAATAAGGATATGTTCATGAAGCATGGATTGATCGCTATAGCTTATAGCAAGCTGTGGCATAAATATACGAAAAAGGATCGAGAAAGTCAGTGGCCACTGATAGGATCCTTCGATGAAGATAAAATAAGCGCGCTAGAAACAGCCCTTGGTAAACACAAGACAACGCCCACTATGCTTGATAGTCTCGGCATGTGGCGCAAAGAAACCGAACAACGTAAAAAGAGAAATGAGAGTAGGTTGGGAAAAGAGCTGCGAAAGGCAGCCCACCTAGCTGCTAAGAAACTAGAAGAAGAGATTAAGGAAAGAGAGGAAGCCAAACAGAAACTAGAGGTGGAAACATCAAGCCAGTGTCCGGTTAGAACGCCCTCTACGCTCTATCCTGAATTGCCCTTGAAACAGCAAGCCAACGATGATCTGTTGTTAGGTCCTCCGATCATCTACATGCCCCCTCCATATGCCCCTTCCCAACCCTTAGCACAGCACCCACCACCCCCAAGCACAGACGAGAGTAGTACCAGAGCTTCGGCCCCCGTGGCCTCTGTGCCGGCCGAACCCCTTGTATTAGATACAGCACAAGCGACAGTGTTAGATAACCCAGAGACCCGGAAGGCAGATTCCATAAGAACGAACAGATTAAGCAAGGATGAGCGAGCAGGGATTGACAAGGTAGTGAGAACATTGGTAGAAAGAAAGGAAAGTGAAGAGCACGTAACGGACATGTTCAACACGTATACAGGGAGCCACAGACGGCATTTTGCCGTACGACTGTGTTACCACGTCTTGAATGCGTACGAGGACCGATATCGAGACAAAGGTCCCGAGAGCCTAACGACTCTGTACAGGAAGGTCGATATCGGGGATGAGGGCGAGTGTGATGTGACGGACCTCCTTACGCGTACGCTTGAGGTTTTCCGCCACCTCACTGAACAGGAATCGGAAGCTAAACCCACGACACCTGTAGCAACCGAACCACTAACTGAGCGAGCTAGCGCCATGATGCCAATAAGAGAGGCGGCCCCTTACTGGGTTCCTCCACGAGGTCTAGGAACTCACGATGACGTCAACCACAAAGATGCAAGAGGGAGGGTTGTGTACAACTGGGTCTACCAGCCATGGGATCGGCAAGATATTCTGACATTTCGGAAATCTCTGCCTGATATACGTAAAAACCCCACTGCCTTCTATACTGAATTAGGTACAGCCCTAGGTTCAACGATTATGACCCTGGCTGACATCGACTTGTTTAAGGGTTATGTCTGCCAGCTGATGTGTGGAAGCAAATCCGGAAAGTCGACCACCTTGAGCTGTTCGGACATACCTGGTCACAACTCGATGACATAGATAGGCAACGAGAACCTGGACAGAAGCCTTTGAAACCCATTTTAAACCTCCCAGATAAAATCGTACAGAAACTGAAAACCCTGATTCCAGAAAAGAAAGTGGACTGGTCGATAGTAACGGCTTGCCGTCAGAAACCCCAGGGGGACGTATCGGACTACTTCTCCCGGTTTGAAATGGTGTTCTCCGATTACAGCGGCCAGGACATGACCACTGCAACCGGACACCATCTGTTTGTCCAGAATTATGTTAAGGGTTTGTCACCGGAGGTCTCCCAGAAACTACAGGCCAGCGAGAGTAGTTGGGCGGCCTCCAAACCTGCGACTATCCTTCAGATGGCCCAATATTACGAACACCAGAAAAATGAAATTGACAGGCAGGGCAACAGAGAAAAAGAAGAAAGACTTAAAAGAAAGGGTGATGATTGCACAATTGCAAGGGGTGACTATAGGGCGAGAGCAATACAAAGGAAAGTATCAGACGAATGTCCCTAAGAACGCACCTCCTAAAGACCGCACCTCGACACCCCACATTGGACGTACAGACATTAGAGAGGATCAGTGCGCCTTCTGTAAAGGATTCGGCCATTGGAAATCCCAGTGCCCGGTTCTTTTGGAGATGAACAGAAATAGGGACCCCAAGGACGTAGCGGGTAGACCGAGAAATAGAGGACAGCAACGGGGGCCCACAAATGACATGACTAACGATAGATCAAACAGACCGAATACATTTGACCGACCCAGACAGAATCAGTACCAACAGTCTGACTGTGACGATGTCCACAACTTCGCATAGGACTGCCAAGGGCAAGGGAGGCATCCAGTCGAGCTCTATGTGGACCAGCAAGGCCCTTATGTCACTGCTAAGGTCCTGGGTACAAAGTCTTCAATTCTGGTAGACACTGGCGCAACACGTAGTGCGTTATCTAAACGACTGATTCCGAGGGCACCCTTGTCTGGCTCACTTGTGACATCGATAGGTTTCGATGGAACGCCCTCCACTAACCCTTTGTCCACTCCGATCCCCTTCGACTTAGAAAACAATACCACTGACACGACGTTTTTGCTTTCCTCCAATACTCCTGACGCCATCATGGGACTTGACTTACTGAAGCACTTCCGAGCGACCATTAGATGTTCCCAAGACGGAGTTCGAGTTTTCCTGTACGACAACCCCATTCTGCTTAGACATTGCACTTCCCGACGCATGTTTTCTATCAATGACGCTGACACGTCCCTGCTTGACACTCTGCCTCCGTATCTGTGGGCCAAGACAGATTCGGACGTAGGGCGCATGATGATTGACCCAGTGCACATCACTGTCCGACCGGAAGCAATACTCCCAAAACTTCCACAATATCGGATATCACCCGAGGGCGAGAAGGCATTGGTAAAGATTATTCAGTCACTGATAGACGCAGGAGTGGTAGAGGAAGTGGTTAGCAACGTTTGCAACAGTCCTATCTTGCCTATCATCAAGAAGCAAGGAGAGGGGGATGAGAAAGCATACCGCTTCATCATTGACCTTCGAGAGATCAACAAGGTGGTTGTACCCCAGTACCCCGTGGTCTCAGACATCACCACTATCCTGACTTTGATTCCTTCTACTGCCAACACCTTCACTGTCATTGACCTCAAAAACGCATTTTTCTCTATCCCCATCCACCCAGACAGCCGATATCTCTTCGGCTTCACTCTAAAGGCCCGCTCATATAGGTTCTGCAGAGCACCCCAAGGCTACACAGAAAGCCCCAGTATCTACAGTCAGGCCCTCAAGAGACAGCTGGATCAGGTCCAGTTACCCGAAGGAGTGGTGTTAGTACAATACGTCGATGACATCCTTTTGGCGGCCGACACCACTCCACTAGCAGTCACAGCCACCATTCAACTCCTGCACTTCCTTGCGGAAAATGGCCACAAGGTCTCCAAAAAGAAGTTGCAATTCTGCCAACCCCAGGTCACTTACTTAGGCCACCTCCTGTCCAAAGACGGAAGGAAACTTACTCCCGACCGGATCCAAACCATTCTTGACACCCCTGTCCCTAAGACTCAGAAACAGGTCCGCTTCCTACTAGGCCTCACCTCCTTCTGCCGACAGTGGTTACCAAACTTCAGCCTCATTGTGAAACCGCTGCTTTCTCTGCTAGCTAAAGATGTCCCTTTCCCCCTCCCTTGGACCACTGAATGCCAATCCTCCTTCACGGAACTACGAGATGCCCTTTGTTCGGCCCCTGTCCTAGGTACCCCCGATTACACAAAGCCCTTCTCCCTCTACACTCACGAAAGGGAGGGGTGCGCTTTATCTGTCCTGACCCAGTCCATTGGCCCAAAGCAAAGACCGTGCGCTTACTTCTCTGCCACTCTTGACCCCGTAGCCAGAGCCTTGCATGCCTGCCTTCGAGCTGTAGCTGCCGCTGCTATCTCTATCCGACAGAGTGAGGGGATCGTGCTCTCGAATTCCCTCACGGTACTAGTTCCCCATGCAGTTGACACCCTCCTGAACCAAACCAAGACGCAACACCTGACGAGTGCACGACTGACTGGATACGAACTGACTCTGCTTGCACCCCATATCACCCTGAAAAGATGCACCACACTGAACCCGGCAACTTTGTTACCCCTACCAGAGAACGATCCCAATGTGCCCCCTGTACATGACTGTGTGACCCTCACGGACGAACAGACTAGAAGTAGAGTTGACCTCAGAGACACAGCTTTTCCTGACCCTGACGGAGAGCTGTGGGTGGACGGCTCTTGCATCAAACTCCCCGATGGCACCACTTCAGCTGCCTATGCAGTCACCACGGCTCGAACTGTAGTCGAGACAGCCCGCATCACACAACGATTTGCTCAGGCAGCGGAACTGATTGCCCTGACACGAGCATGCATCCTAGCAGCAGGAACCACAGCGAACATTTTCACCGACAGCCAGTATGCCTTCGGGGTGGTTCACCATTTGGGCTCCTTTGGAAGGAAAGGGGATTCTTGACCTCGCACGGCACCCCTATATTACATGGAGATTTAGTCTCCGCCTTGATCGAAGCTGTCCTTCTCCCCAAAAGACTTGCGGTCATCAAATGCCAGGCACACAAGAAAGTGACAAACATTATTGGACAGGGAAATGCACTAGCCGACCTCACTGCTCGAACGACAGCTGAAAATAGGACGACAACACGCATGTACGTGACCAGGTCACAAGCAGAGAAATGGACCGACGCTAGGGACACTATTAGGGACATTCAAATGGCTAGCACACAACGCGAATTGACTGAATGGGCACGGGTGGGATTAAAAGACGATGAAGGCTGCTGGCGGACAAAAGAGACAAACAAATGGTTGCTACCTGACTCATACCTGATTCCCATACTGACTATGGCACACTCCCCTGCTCACATAGGATCAGCCCCCATGATTGAACTTGTCCCCAGAGTTTGGCACAACGATAAAATCACGGACTCTGCCAAACGTCTGGTCCAACAATGCCTGATATGCCTGCAACATAACCCTGGGAAAGGAACTGTGGTCCCCCGGGGAGGGTTTGGGGTTCCCAATCACCCATTTGAAGTCCTACAGATGGACTACATCCAACTAGACAGATGTCAAGGCCTGAAATATGTGCTTGTAGTGGTGTGTGCATTTAGCAAGTGGGTGGAAGCATACCCAACCCGTGATAACACTGCTATGGCCACTGCAAAAGTACTGTTAAAAGAATTCTTCCCTCGCTACGGCCTTTGTCGAATTTTATGGAGCGACAATGGCCCCCACTTCCTAGCCGAAGTCATCCAGCTCATCTTAAAGGGGCTGGGTATCAAGCAAAAGTTCCACGCAGTCTTCCACCCCCAGTCTGCTGGACTTGTCCAGCGACACAATGCCACACTAAAGCTAAAACTAGCCAAGATAGTGGCTACCACAGGACTGAAATGGCCAGACGCTCTCCCACTGGCATTGCTATCGATGCGTTCCACCCCCACCAAACACCACTTGACACCTTACGAGGTCGTTTTCGGCCGACCCATGAGCGTCTGGTCTGCACCAAAGCCGACCTCCATTCATGACGTCCCGGACGTCCTAATGTCTGATTATTTGTATACGTTAACTGAAACTCTGTCTGTCATTCATCAGCAGGTGCAGCAGGCCATCCCCGATGCTTCCAGGGGTCCGGGCCACGACATCCGACCGGGGGACTATGTGTTAGTCCGGAATTTTCAACGGGCGAAGAGTTTGGAACCCCGGTGGACGGGCCCCTGGCAAGTACTGATCACCACCCGGACTGCGCTTCGAGTGGAGGGGAAACGGCACTGGCTGCACGCGCACCACTGCAAGAAGGTCTCCTCGACCCTGGCCACAACAGAAAACATTGACAACCAGGAAGAGCTCCTGAACAAGGATCGACCATCACTGAACTGCTATCCTGATACCGAGGCACTTGAACTTGCAAAAGTCTCTGATCCCACTGTGCCATCCAGAGAAGGGTATTTCCTGCGTCGAAAGGAGGGAGCTTCGGCTAAGTAGACCACGGACTAAGTTAAATCTCAGAACGGTGACCTAAATACCACCAAGGGTTACCCGGAGAGAAGCTAAACGAAGTATGTGGTTCTGCCCGCTACCGAGCACCTTGAAGATGATGGAAGCGCCAGATAAGAAGATGATGGAAGCGCCAAATAAGAAGATGATGGAAGCAACTGGAAATACCCACTACAGGAACCCAAAGACTGACAATATGCACAAATCAAAGACAATCGCCTTCTTCATTGTCTTCCTCTTTTGCCTCCTCCTCATGACTTCCTTCTGGATCTTGGAGGAAAGCACACCTGCTCATCAGATATTGCTAACCACTGCGCAGCCTACTACCATGAAGGAACATTATTTGATCTCGCTCTCTCCTCAACTCAGAGAAAGGCGAAAGGAGTTCTGGAACAACTCCTTTGTGCAGCTACTGCACCAGCACAATCTCGCCACCAATGCCACCAACTGCTGGATCTGTGGGTTGCTACCCCATGCCACTGGACACTCGATACCTTTCATCCCTTCACCCTTCTCAATTCACGGCTCCTGCCTTGCTTGGCTAATCCTCCTGCAAGAAAGCTATAAGGACAATGCCACCTCCAGCAAAACCATGACGCATTTCTTTCATGAGGTCTGGCGAAACAAAACAAAGACACACTTCTGCCCGCAGACCTCCAACGACTCTATCCACATGGACATCCCTGCTAAAGAACGAATTGAAATGCAGGTGTTCAACAATCCAACCAGACCCACCTTCTCCTACCTACGGAAACGAACAGCTGCCACTCTGACTGTGGCTCTATCTGTCATCAACGTCACAGGCCACATGTGCATAGAAGGGCTTGGGACACAGCTGGTAGGCCGCAGTGCTTGCCGCTTCACCAGAACTTTGGACTCTATCGATCCACCTTCTTTTGTATCCTCTCCAAACATGTACTTCGTCTGCGGCACAAAGGCTTACACCTGGCTCCCCAAAGGCTGGGGGGGCACTTGTTTTATCTCTTTCATCCTTCCTCCGACCTATGTGGCTCCAGCGAATCACGATAGACAAAAACGAGCCAAGGATATTGAACAAGCCGACTCAACAGGAGCACAGTTCCTCGATGCTATGAAGGGACTTGTTCCACTCTGGAGCCCGATGGCAAACAGCCGTGCCATCCGACATCTGACTCAGGCAGTCGAGACAACAATGAACATCACAGCTGGTATCCTTGCAAACAACACAGCCGAGCTTCAAGCGGTCCGCCTGGTGGCTCTCCAGAACCGCCTTGTTCTAGATGTGGTTCTTGCGGACCATGGTGGAGCATGCCGCATTATTGGGTCCAGCTGCGGTACATATATACCGGACAATTCACCCTCAGTGTACAAGGCCATCGAACACCTCCACAGACTCTCTTCAGAAGTCCATCAAGAGCAGGAAGAATGGTCGCTTGGTGGATGGTTCTGGAGTACTGTTAAGAACTGGAAACTGTTTACCATTATCCTGATTCCTGTAGTTGTAATATGTGGATTATGCTTAGGAATTCAATGCCTGCCGCCTCTGTGTTCATTATGTACGAATTGTATTTGCCCTAAGACTGTGGACTTTGGAAATGAACGCATGGGAGCATTATATGATGCCGAGGTTAGGAATTTAATGAAGATCGACATTGAGTAGACAAGCTGGCTAGATATGTTGAAAAGGGAGGACTGTTAAAACTTAGGCTGCAGCGTCAACATTATCGGCGCCATCTTGCCCCCTTTTCGAGCCCGTTCGTGCGCGTAAGCGGCAGCCATTTTAAGTACCATGGCCTCTCTGCCCATCGCTGATAGCCAGCACGTCTCTCTCTCTCTCTCCTGACCTCGCAAGCATCCCCCGCACGCTGACAGCCCCCGCTCTCACATGCCTTGGGTCATAAACCCCTCTTCAGCGCAGCTCTGCCTCGGAACCCCATCCTGTTCCCAGCGCGACACCTCCCTTCATTCCTTTCATGATCCCGGGTCCTTTGATAAAACCCCCTTTTCCTGTGTGCCCGTTTGTCTTACTCGTTTCCAGGCCACCACCTGGCCCTGCGGATACTGTTTATTGCCCCCCTGTACAGTTGGAAGCTTCCCCCATCAAAGGATCCTCGAGTTGATCAAAGCCCCCACCCTATGAGATCCGATCAACCTCATACATTCCGTGAATCGGCGGAATGTCCAGCTGCGCGATAATCATCACCTGTTGTGACCGGGGTGAGGACTCCAACTGTAAATGTGTGTGGGAACGGGCCTGAAGGGGGGATTCCGAGGATGTCTTTCCGTACATCAAAGTATTGACAGAGATGTGTTTCACACAATAAAGCAATAAACTTGTGTATAAGAGGCCAGGCCTCAGAGATGCAGTTAGAGCACCTCGAGAAGATACCCTGTTGTCTGATTTGATGTGTTCTGCTCCTTTGGAATAAAACTTCTGTTTCCTGCCTTCCAGTCTCCAGCGCCTGCCTCTTTATTTGGTAACTTGAGTGGGTATAGAGGCGGTTAACGCCGGGCAACTCTGAAAAAGGTCATCGGCCCTACCTTTTTCCACATGCAGGGCAGCATGACAACTTGCTGTGCCGCATTGCGCAAAGGAAGATAGTAGCAATGTGACATCTTTATTTACCAAGATATGACACATTCCTACCCTGCCACAAAGTAAAAGAGAGGGGTCCAATTCAGCTAAAGGGATTGGACTCCAATAGTAAACACTATAAAGAATGATCCCTTTGGGTTCTATTTCTTTAAGCACGCACCCCACGTATACTTCCTTCAATCATACCTCACTTGAACAGCATCAATTGGAAACTCAGAACATAACATAAGAAAATCATACATTTTTATTAAATCAATGTTATCTTTTTTTAAAAAACTCATATTTTACGCAAGAGTTTCTCTTAAGAGATGCTTTCTCAAAGTAAAATATATAAAAACTTTAAAAACATGGATTTTCACACTATTGTATAAACAAGTGCTTGCACTGAGCATTACAATTCTTGTGTTTTAGTTCTTCTATGATATAGCTTCTTCTGCTGCTGGAGGCCAACCATACTACCTGGAGTAGCCACCCAATTGTGGCAAAACAAGTTGAATGCCATGGCTGCTAAATACCACTGGCTGGTGGCCTTGGAAGAGGAGAAATCCAGGAGCTCTACTTCTTTGTGTCAGCTGCCGGGCCCACCTTCAACAACACGGCTGAAATGCCACAGCCATTGCCTGTACCTGGGAACCACAACTGCAACCCGGATTACCAGGAGCCTCCCCCATCATCCTCTGATCATCGCCTCCTCAGGCAGTCATCAAGAGGGATGCCCAATTTTAGAAAGGACATGTATTCCCTCAAGACCTCTTATATTAGCTTTATTTTTCGTGTGAGAGTGCCTGTTGGGGGAGAGGGTGGTAATGGGAGTTGTAGAAGCGGATATTTGTTTGTTTTTTGGTTGGGCAGAGAGTGGGCCTGTTATGGATAGAGAAGGTAGGTAGGGGAGTTGTCGATAAGGACATTTCAGGGGTTATGCTTGGGGGGAGGGCCTATTGTGGGTGGAAAGGGTGGGAAGAGGATTTGGGGAAAGGGACATTTTTGGTGTTCTGCATGGGGAGGGTAGTGGGCATGTTGTGGGTAAAGAGGGTGGGTTACCCATATAAAACATAGTAAATGGGCTTTTTTCTGTAGTGTCTGCTTTGCATTGCTAGTTAGAGGAGCATTGTGGTTTAGTAATGAGAGTGAGATGAGAAGCTGTCCTCTGAAATTGTTATGTATTGTATTATACATTATGTATCCCCCCTAAACTTTCCCTACCTGAAGTCCCTTGCTATGTATTTATTCTTCAGTAGGTTACTTTTCTCTTCCTGCAGTCCAGCATACTACGCTACAAGAGTGGGAATGGAAAACTGATTCTATGTTTGACTCTATTGGTTGATGAGGTTTTCCTGCAACCAGCCACCTGCCAGTGATACTTTTATGCTAGTTAGTTACTGCCCTTGTCCTACCCTCTGTAACTTTTGACCACTAAGGGGGGTTACCAATAACATACACAAAAATTGCAATCTCTCCTTACCAAGAACAGCTTCAGTATCAAGTTCTTAACAGTCCATGCCTGAATAGATTGAGCAATGTCAGCTACCTCTCTCACTCTTCTCAAACCTTATTGCAGGGTTTCCCATGATTCTTCTCAATGGTGGTGATAGTGGGCTAGCGCTAACAGGGAAGACATCACAAAACAAGGTCCCACCTAGTCCAAATGATGCTTGCGAGGTGAACTTCAGCTGTAGGATTATACTAAAGGATTATCCATCTCAGGCAACTAAACTAAAAGAAAACACAGAGTTAATGGTTAATCCAAGAATGGGACACCATGAAAAAAATTCAGTCAAACAACAACTAGCAAGCAATCTGGGGGGCTAGTTTTTATTTTATTAAAAAAACGAAAATGAAACTTGCAAAAACCTTGAGTCAGGACTCAGGAGAAGGTTACTACATCTTGCAGAGATTTTATAAGTAACACAAGGCCAGATTCACAAAAGTAAAATGTTACACTTGTGGTGTTACTTCACTCTTGCAGTGCAGGTTTACAACTTTTACCTTTTCTATTATTAACTTTATGAGTAGAAACTTTGCAAATAGTATCTCCTATTATTTTAAAATGAATTCGTACAAGTTAGTAACTACTGGTAAAGTTACTACTCATAAGGTTACTGGTAGTACACTGTTGGACTTGGCCCTATTTGCAGGGTTATACCTGAACCTTTTGCCTTCCTCCTAGTCTTTTTTCTGACATGGTGTTGGTGGTTTTAGGACTCTGGGCACTTTATCACTGCTGTCCAGTGTAAAGTGCATGTGCTCTCTATGGTAAAACGTGGTAAGATTGATCTACACCTGTTTGGCATATTTAATTTACCTATCAGTCCCCAGTAATGTGGTATCTCATATACCCGGGGCCAGTACACTGCAAGAGTGAACTTTTACCAAAAGTGTAACTTTAACTTTGTGAATCAGGCCATAGTGCACACCAGTACTACCTATCCTAGTACAGACATTGTCCTAAGTCTCTGCACTATGATAATGTTTCTTTCATCATGCCTGGGTGGGTTGTATGGCTGGTGTGGGCTATTGTTTAGTTAAGAATATCCTGTAATACTAAGCATTGCTTTAACCACATTTGCTCCGCCAAGTGTGTGGTCCATTTGTGGTGTACATTATTAAGTCACACCTCACTAGATCACACAAACTGGGGGAAGAGAGTTAGGGGTCATGCAACAGAAGTGAGCTGGGGTACTTCATGTTTGTAAGACACTTCCAGCTGAACCCTTATCAGGTCCGACTACAACCCATACATGGACATGTCACTAGCAGGGTCTAGCCAAACGGCATCAAAATAGTGAACGTCTTCCTAATCTGACTACTTCTGTGGCGATGTTTTTCTGTACTGTATTAGGCTGGGAGAATGAATTTATTTTTGGATCATGCACAGCGGGAGATAATGTCCACTTCCATTTTCTGGCACGAACAACTGCCTATCTCAGTGCGTGCTCTAGCTTCTGAGGCAAGCTGTAACTTTTAAGACACAGGAAGAATCAGACAAGCCCTTCCGGTTTACAAAGGGATTCACAGAGCAGAATGAGGACACTAGCGTACTCGCTGAGGTAAGAGCACCAGCCCCATAGCATGGGAGACAGATGGGAAATTTTAATCCAGTCACCTGAAAGGGCTAAACTAGACTATTTTAACCCTACAGACACCAATAATGGGGGCACTAACCAGGAGCCATAATATCATGTGGGTAAAGAATCTTGCGATAGAAGTTAACGCCATACACTGGAATTTTATATCGGACTTAAGGTGAGAAACGGACACTTTGATGAGAGGGAGACTAGTGGAGTCTGAAATCTCCAGTACGTGGTGTAAATTAGGCTGTGCATCTGAATTGGGTACATTTTTTTGGCTTAGATTCCATCTCTGAAATTAAGGATAAACCTGCACAGAACAGCAGTAACCACTTTCGAGTCAGCCGGGATGGAAGTAGAACCGGTGGGGAGATGGGTGCTCCACTCACCTGCTCTTGAGCTCACATTACTGTTTAAATGTAGACCACATAGATGAACACTATACTCACAATAGTGTGACCTTATATTCATTTCTGCAGAACGAGAAGAACATCATCTCTAGTCAGACAGGTAGGATACTTTGTCTCCATCCCTGCCGAACTTCCAATTAAGCATGCGTTTCACATGAAGGATATAAACATGAATGTTCACCTGCATTAGTGTCAATTGAGGAATGAGACTAATTGGTCTACATCCTCTGCTCACCCCCCTTTTACCCTCCGGGTATCCTCTATACCTCCACTCGTCCTTATAACATACGAGCAATAAGATTCTGCCTCCGATCGTGTAATAACGTTGGTCACAAACGATGAATAAAGTAACTAATTTCAAATGCATGCAACACTGTGATCCATGTATTGTAACAGATGAACAAACAGAGGTTCCTCCGAATTTATAATAATGTTGGCCATAAAGGAGAAATGTAATATCCATTCTTAACATGCATGCAGTACATTAATCCATATATTGCATGGAGAGTCATTATTTTGTGTGTTGCCTTGAACCCACCATTACGCGAAACAAGAGGGCATCATGGAACTTTAGAAATTACACATTGGACAGGTACAATGACACTACAATTTGTTCTTGTAAAATTCATCAGTCACAGGATGTTCCCCAATTTTTGTTCATTGTTTGTCACATCGTGACATTTTCGGATCTCATGATCCTTGACACTTGATTATGTAGTTTAGCCCTGAAGAAGTCGAAGGGTAATTTCCCACGAGGAAACACGTGTTGGCTGGGCAAATCCTTTGAATAAAAGAACAAAAGAAGACCAAACGACTGTGATTACTTAAAAGAGTTTGATTTACTGCGTCTCTCGAATATACCTGTACCACTCACTGAATACTTATTACAAGAAGAGATAAGAATAGCATGTGCATAGGCTCGCATAAATATTGAAATGTTGGACCTTTGTGTTCATCCAGAGGGCTCATGGTGTTTTTCCCTCACTATTTGCACCGCTCGATAGGGCTTCAACTTGAATTACGTACACTCAGGAGATGCCAGTTTCTCACACAGACCACCCCACCCCTTTAATCTCTTTTGGATTAGTAATGAGGAGGCACCCCTAGCGTACGAACAAGCATGACATGAAGTCTTGAGCCACCAAGCATGAACAGAGCCAGAATTGCAGAGGAGCTTTATGAGAGTTTGGCCAAAGGCAACACAGTGGCCACATCCACACGCAGTGGAAATCTATCACGCAAGGAGGGTCTCAGAGACAAACTGATCAAACTAGAGAGGTTAAAAAAAAGTGAAAATGCCAAATGGTGGGATGGGGTTTCGCTAAAACAGTACCTCAGTCTTAACAGGATACCAAGAGGCTTAAGGGCCCAAATATTTCCTGTGTTGGGCGAGATGATGTCCTTGCATGGAGATTCATCACACAGCAGTGGTTCAAATGGGCTGTGATGACAATGTAAATTCCTTGCATCAGGAAAGTCCGTGCAGCAGATGCAATGGATCGGTTCAAAGGGCGATGTGTTAGGTTCTGCAGGTTATGTGGCACGCTGCAGAGGAGATTTGTCTGTCCTGCTGGATCCACAGATGGGCTTGTAGGGCACCTTCAGCCCCACTTCCAAGGGTCCAAGACTGGGGGTGGCACCACTTGGGACTTACAGATAGCAGAGTCCAGGTGCTGGGTTCAAGGTTGTCAGAAGAATATGTCCCTGAGGCTTCTGATCAGGAGGTCAGCCATCTAGCCCTTGAAGTCACTCTGGGGACCTGGGTTTAGAGTGTCAGGTCCAGCTATTCTCACCCTTGGAAGAGGGCACCAGGTCAGCACAGCAGGATAGCTTCCATTCAGAGTAGCAGTCCTTTCAGAAGCACAGCAGTTCTTCTCATGGCAGAGTCTTCTCTAGAAGTGTTCCGAGGTGTTAGTTGGGGTGTGAGGTTTGACATATATACCTGGTGCCCACATTGAAGTGAAGGAAGCTTCAAAAGGTTTCCAACTCCTAAGGTGTCAGGTATTCCCTTCCTCCCTGTCCTTGTCCCAGCTTGTCTGTGGTCACAAAAGACCAGTGTCAAACTCTTTTCTGAATTGCAAGTGTGGTCGGTGAGAGCTCCTCCCCCTTGTTAACTCAGAGTGGTCCATCCTGCCAACACTTATCTTCTCTTTGTCTCACTGTCTTCAAGCAATACACAAAGACCACCTGCCAGCTTTACCTAGTCATGTGATCCAGGATCAGGTCCCAGGCACCAAATGGGTGGGACAAGAAAATGCTGACGTTCTGAAAGTGGTATTTTCAGAATTGTAACTAAAATTCCAGCTTTACCATTAAAGAAGGCTTTTAATGGCAGTTCTTTGGGTCCCAAACTCAACATTTCTAACTGCTCTCAATTGAAAGTTATCACTTATTGATTGCAATAAGATAACCCTGTGTTATCCTATGGAAGAGGTAAGACTTGCATTAGTGAGTTTTTCTCTACCAGGACATGTAAAATTTTAAAGTACATGTCCAACTTTTAAAATGCACTAAACCTTGCTATCTGAGCTGTTCAGTACCTATCATGGGGTGATCTATGGGTATTAAAAAGGAAGGGTTTAGCCTAGCAAAAGGTTTATTTTATTAGGTCGAAGTGGCAGTTTATAACTGCACACACAGGCTGCAGTGCAGGCCGGAGACATGTTTAAACAGCTACATAAGTGGGTGGTAAAATCAGTGGTACAGGCTCAATAGTAGCAATTAATTTGCAGGCCCTGGGCACAGGTAGAACAATTTTATTTGAGAGTAACACGCAAATTAAATGGGCCAATTGGCTGTAATCCAATTCTAACACATTTTAAGGAGAGAGCACACGCACTTTAGCACTAATTAGCAGTGGTAAAATGTGCAGAGTCTTAAAGTCAGTGAAACTAAGTCAGCAAAACAGGAGGAGTGTCACTTTTTTGATGCTTTGGGTACGCATGCCTTTTTATCATATCTAAGAGGCAATGCAACACCACCCTGCATGGCTTTGCATGGCCTCATAGATATGGATTAAGGCAAGGCAGTGCAAAGTGTTGTCTTGCCTTAGTCTGTGTTAAGAAGACGTCCCGTGGGCATTGCAGTTGGTGTTCCCATGCAACACCCATGGATTTTGACGCTGTCCCAAATTTACAAAATCAAAATGAACCTGGGGCAGTGACAAAACCTTATGCTTCCCTAGAGTACGCATTGCGTGAAGAAATGTTTTTACTTCCCTTTGGCTTTCCCTTCTTCCACAAAAGCAATCATTCTTCAATGCAGGCCCCCTTGCACCAAGGTGCAAGGGTGCCTGCATTGGGGCAAGGCAGCCAAAACAGTGTCATAGCAGTGGGAAAGGCCAGGAAGGCACTGTATATCAGAAATACAATGTATGCCTGCCCTTTCCTTTTGATGCAGGGCAGTGTAGCAAAGTGACTTAATGCACTGCCCTGTATCAAAAACCTGCAAGTGAGGCCTTAAGCCTTTGTGATACCCTTGCATCATGCAAGGCAATGCAAGGACAACACAAATAATTAATATAGTTAAAAAGCCTCCCAGGGGCAATTTAGCTGCCTTGTGTGACTTTGTAAAGAAATGTAAAGCAATGAAGTGGCTTATTTTGCTTTACATTAGATTACATTTCAAGCAGGGAGGAGTTCCATAGGTGCTGCACCACCCATGGATTTTATGCAATTCCAGATTTACAAGGGGTTGTAAACATGGGATTGCGTCAAATTGGTACCACTCCCACAGTGTGACATAAATCATTCTTTTCTCCTTGTTATTTCCTCTTTCTATGTGTGATGCTTTCTGCATCATCCATAGAAAGAGATAATGCCTCTTTAGATTGTTTTTGTACAGGAACCTATCCCTTCATGCTCAAAAACAATCCTGCCTGTAACACAGGCACCCTTGCACTTTTAAGCACACAGTGTGCAAACACATGGAGCAGAAACATATAAAACATGGGCAAATTGGGCTCTGGCCAAGGGTCCCAGCCTACTGTGGGCCCGCAACGGTGGTTGGTAGCAAATCACATGGGGGGGGGGGGGGGGGGGGGGGGGAGGTCGCAAAAAAATATACATGCAACAAATACACATAACAGATACACATATATACACATACACATATACATATAACACATACATATAATACACATAACAAATACACAATAATATACAAATTAGCATACATATACACGTAAAAATATCACCTTACACTACAGCTTGATGTTCTGCGGTATATCCTTGTTGTTCTGCAGCACATCCTCTGAGCATGAAGCCCACGGTCAACTTTCTTATCCAGTCAAGACACTGTTCCTTAAGTGTCTTGATTCGCTGGAGTGGGCTGGCTCCATGCTCCAAAAGGCACTGCAGGCCTCTGCCTGCTCCCCAACCCAGCTGTTTAAAACAGCTGGGTTGGAGAGGTTTGAATTGTGCATGTCATTTTGGCCATAGCAAGGTATCCGGCCAAAACCAACATGCGCAATGCATAGTTAGGTGGCCACTTGTCACTGCTGACAATAATTGGCTGCAGTGATGCACTGACCCCGCACTACCCTTGCACACAGTTTACTGTCAGAAAGTGCGAAAAATAAATTGGTAATAAAATAATGTTATTACCATTTCATTTTTGACGCTCTGTGCCGAGCAGTGTGGGGGGTGAAGGTCCACTGTTCCCATGGAGGAACCACCTATTGGAGCCAGCTCTATTCTGCAGACAGTCCTGCCCTCATTTCCTTGAATCATTCTTAAGCATAGAAGGTTTTAAATACTGTTTTCCTTTAATGTATTTTTAATACGGGTAATGCGTGAGAGTTTGTTACAGGTATTTTTCTCAGAAATATTGTAGTTATGTTTTTCAACATCATGCAACATCCATAAAACAATTCTTTTGGATTGAAACAGGACCTCACATATTTGAAATGAGAGAGGGTCACATAGATTATTTGTAATAATATCTGTATGCTCCTGCTGTATTGCAATATTGAAACAACACATCATCTGTCCCTGAATATTAGGTGGCAACACATTTAGAATTTGGACCAGTGTGACTGTTAGTGTGTCAGGGACCTGACAAAAGATGGCACGAAAGAGCTGTAATTGGACAATGAATTCAAAGCTGTTCTGAAAAGGGGCCTTAACATACCTTTGGCCCGCGGCCCTCAAAATCCTTCAGATGTTCCTGGCAAGGAGAGAGCAGAAATGCTCAATATCTTTGTAAATATGGAGCATTTCTCCTCTCCCTTTCCCACAACGCAGTGAAGTAGGTTCTCTTGCAGCACCATGTTGAGAGTAATTAAAGTAAAGGTGCCCCCAAGTATGGGAGTTGCACATGTGACTTTTGAGGGTCCTATTTTCAGACCACACCACCTACACACCCATTGAGATTGGCAACAGTCATTCGTGTTCATCCCTACCAGAAGGGTATCAGCTGCATTTCTGGCAATGTATCGACAGTGTCGGTTGCAGATGCATCTGGACTCTCAGATAGCTGTGCACCGTAGAAGCTGCAGTGAGCTTGAAAGGACCCAGAGCCTCACAATAGGCATCAGTACTTCACCCATAGAGCTAACAAGTTCCATAATGAACATAAGAGTCTCATGAGGCTTTACCACCAAGAACAATGTCACTTGAGGTGGAGCCACAAGAGCGGCGATCGGTCGAAGAAGCACTGGCCTTCACGCCAGGAATCATTACAACTGAGGAATTGTGGAAGATGCAGAGCAGAAGCAGCGTCACATGTATGCTCCCTCCAGGAATCCGCTCTCTTGAGGAGTGACAGCAGATACAGTGACGAGGCTGACACATTTCAGACCTTGCTGTAGCAATCAGCATTGCTCAGTGTGATTGCGGAGCCAGCAGTGAGGAGGATGGGGGGGCACGCTGGGGATCAGCTCACTCAGGGGTTCAGTGATCAGGCGAGGCAGCATCACAGGCTTTTGGTCTCTGCCGTGATGATCCAACCGACCACCTCGAGGCTGTACCTGACTCTGTTCTAGCTCAGGCAGACTTTCTACACACCAGGAAGTCTATCTCCTTTCTGCTACTCAGACTACAGCAGCAAAGTCTTCTCCTCTTTCTTGAGGTGCATACTGTTGCCTTCCAAAGGAGGCAAACTAAATGCCACCTCTGGATGCAGCCATTCGCTACTTACGTATGCAGATATTTTTCATGTAAAGGCGAACATTCGATAAGCCAAACAGGTCAGTTCATATCCAATAAAGTTGCAGTTGGGTTCCAACCACTTGGTCATTCGAATCTGAAATTTTGGAGTGAAGTGATTAGTGAAAAAGTTCATTTCCTATCCATGGGTACTTCTTGTGCCATACCGCTGAACGTGCAAAACCTGTCTAGGGGGCTAGTTATGTGACACTGCATAGATGTACACAGAGAAAGCAAATAAGCATTTTACATACTCGAGTACAGGGAGGGCTCGAGTCTAGGTACCCCGCGGGTTGACGGCGTCCCCCCACTTGTTTTACCGGGAGCTCGATAACTGTAGCAAATTGAGCCACACATTCAATCTTTGGCCTCTCTGGGGTGAGATCATTCAGAACACTGCTCACGCGCTGATGCAATCGCGTCTAAGGGGTGAGCGAGGGGAGGCAATGAGTATGATGGTGCAAGCTACCTTTCGTGACATCCCTTCCTGTCATGACGTCAGCATCTGTTGTAACTTAAGTCAATGCTTAATCCTTCCCCTGTTCCCCTCCTTTCCCCCCTCCTACTGATTCCAGGTTGGTACATTCCCCTGGACAGCCAGGCGCTCGCTGTGGAATGTTGACACAGGACCCGGGCTTCCAGGTTGACAAGCTGACGGCAGTCTGTTGTGCTTTACATGACAATAAAGAAACTTACTCAAGACTTCGGCGTCCCTTATTTTTACATTTCATGGCGACGAGGAGGAGGAAACTGGGACAGGGACAGTGACTGCCGTTTCCCTGGTATTTAATGAGTGCTTGTCAATGAGAAAAAAGAAGTCACACGGAGCCGGCGAAAAAAGCACAGACTGGAGCGAGTTACCAAGGCGAGCTGTTATCTAAGCTGTTTAAGCATACAAGTAAGGCGACACGGCGACATTGGCATACCTGGTTAATAGAGTATATTTAAAATAACTTCACTCTTTGTGAGGGTTGTCTATCCGTTCGGGTGCCAGGTCGGGCATCGCAGTAACTGTTGTGACTGAGGCATGCCTAATATAAGCGTAGGAGTGGAGTTGAAGCTGTAAGGGATCGGGGTAACTTCCCTCACTATCGGGTGCCGGGTCGGGCATCGTGCCGTGTGTTGTGACTGGGGATACAAAACAGAGTTCAGGAAAGGAGTTGAAGCCGCCAAGGGTCGAGCGCACGCTATCATTTTAGGGCGGAAATGTACTGCAACCCAGTCAGCGTGAGCAGGGCAAGCTAATCCATCCCTACGTTTCTTGCTGTAAGGCGCCCTGAGTTGGGCATTTACCTCCTATTCGACACTAAGCCCCTGCATGTTTTGTCACCGGCGCTCTTACTCCACGCCGAGGCTATTCCCCATTCTAAGCTCATTGCGCGCCTAACTGACGGCGTCCTGACTAAATTGCAACGCAAAGCAGCGCGCTCACCGGCAGTCATCCAGAAGGAATGTTCGGTGACTCTGTGGAGGGGGTCCGCTCCTTGCTCCTGTGTGGGCTTTAGTTAAGCAGTGCAGAGGTCGTGTTTCCTTGAAGTGCACGACCGGATTCCACTGCTCCACCGGAGTTCGACACTGCCTTGACAGGAACCACTCTGAGGGGAATCCTCCTCACAGGAAGTTCCCGCCAGTTGGGGGAAAGCAAGCAGTTCTATTGGACTCAATAAGTCCCAACCTGTAGAAGCAGAAAGAGGACTGTATGAACACTCGGTTAATGTAATTTTCCCAGTTTCACAAGTTGTATGTGGTAAAGAGGAAACGTTTTCATAGTCTCACAAGTTTTATGTGGTAAAGTGGAAAAGTGAATTTTTATTGTATTTACAAGTGTAATTCTCTTAGCAGAACCAGTGCAGCTAGGGGCAGAGGGTCACTTTGTTTCTGGTGATATTTGGTCATCAATAATATAAAGATCGACCCATAAGTATTCTAGGAGTTTTATGGCAATGGCAGGAGCAGGAATGAGCCAACCTCCACCCTTCCTCAATGAGTTAGGAGAACCAGTCATTCCCTGGAGAAGGTGGGAAGGTATCTTCAAATCTTACTTAATAGCCATTGGGGGTAGCAACTACACTAACATACGCAAACAACATATATTGCTACACAATTTAGGCACACATGGGAGGAAAATATACGAAGATGTTACAGGGAGATTGATTGAGGATGAGGATGAAGTGGTGGAGGAAGGTGTCAATGTTTACGAAAGCACGCTGAGGGAATTAGCAGCTCACTTTAAGGAGAACATAAATGTGGTAATGGAAAGGCATAAGTTCTTCAAGAGAGTGCAGAAGAGGGAGGAAAAAGTGAGCAATTACATAGCTGTGTTGAGAGGATTGTCAGCCACATGCGAGTTTGGTCAACTCACAGACTCTTTAATAAGAGACCAACTGGTGAGGTGCACCAATGACACTAAGACACAAGAGGAATTACTTACCAAGAACCCAAATCTTGAGGAAGCCATAAACATAGCTAAGGGACTAGAACACACAGCACGTTGCATGAGGGAAATGAAAGCACCAGAGGGGACAAACAGAGAGAGGGCTGAAGGCAAATCTAGTACAGAGAGTGAAATGGTTTGTAAAGTAGGGGACAAGAGTAAAGAGGTCAATCGCAGCAAGCCAAGTTCCTCTGTGTGTTATAAATGTGGTAGTCCCAATCACTTGGCCAATAACTGGAAATGTCCGGCAAGGAATGTACAGTGCAGAAAGTGCAACAGGTGGGGGCATTATTCTAAGGTGTGTAAGGCCCCGGGAAAGGCAGTGCATGTCATTGAGGAGACACCCCAGGAAGAGGAAAGGGAAAAGTCTTATGTTTTTCAAGTGGGGGATGAGGAAGATAACAGTGATGATGTTTACCCCAAATGTGATGTCTTACTAGATGGTGTAAATTTTAGCATGTATGCAGATTCATGTTCCCCATATACGTTAGTAGACAAGAAAGTGTTTGATGACAAATTTGCCAACCATCCTGTAAAATTGTTGCCACCAGACATCAGTCCTAAGGGTTACAATGAGGGGAAAATCCCCCTTGAGGGCATGGCAACCATGAGAATCTCATTTAAAGATAGACACACAGTAGGAAAGGTGTATGTGTCCACGAGAGGTTCGACCTTATTGAGCTGGAAACATCAAAAGCAGTTGGGGATCACTCTTGATCCAAACAACAGAGAGCAGGTGTTGTTAATTGAGCCAGTAGGAATATCAGAGGATCTCACCAAAGAGTTCAAAGATGTGTTCAGTGATAGATTGGGTGTATTTAAGAACTACATGCACAAGATAGTGTTAAAGGAGGGGGCTGTACCAGTGGTGCACAAGACTAGGTCTATACCATTGCGCATGAGGGAGCCCCTCCAACAGGAACTTCAGAGACTAGTCAGTGAGGGGGTCATTACAGAAATTGAAAGTTCAGCCTGGCTAGCCCCGATTGTCATCATGGCCAAAGATAAAGGGAACAGCATAAGACTCTGTGTGGACCTGAGGGACCTGAATGCGAATATCCTGGTGGACAGGTTTCCTCTTCCCAGAATAGGCGAGATGCTAAGCACCATAAGGGGGGCCAAGTATTTCAGCGTGCTGGACCTATCATCAGCTTATTACCAAATCAAGCTTCATCCGGATTCCCAACTACTGACAGCGTTCACAACCCCATTTGGAAATTTCAAGTTTCAGAGAATGCCATTTGGCTTGGCATCAGCAGCTGCTGCTTTCCAAAGAGTCATGCAACATGTGTTGAAAGACTGTAGGAACACCATCTGTTTTCAAGATGATATACTTATCTTTGGAGGTTGCGAAGAAGAACACAATGAAATGGCAAGAAGGGTTTTGGAAAAATTGAAAGAGGTAGGCTTCACCACGAAACCCTCCAAATGCAAACTAGGAGTAAGTTCGGTGGACTACCTGGGACACACCCTATCTGAAGATGGCATCAAGCCAAAACACGACTTAGTGAAGGCAGTGGAGTATGCTCCCACTCCCAAGAGTAAGGAGGACATACTTTCGTTCCTTGGTCTTGCAGAATACATGGCCAAATTTATTACGGATTTTGCAATGGTGTCGCAGCCGCTCAGAGACCTGATAAAGAAGGACAGTGTTTTTGATTGGGGAAAGGAACAAGAAATGTCCATGAAGTGCATAAAGAAGGCAATCATAGAAGCCCCATTCATAGGGAAGTTTGATCCTAACGGTGCAACCATCATTTCCACGGATGCAAGCAACAGAGGCATCGGGGCAACTTTGGCGCAGAGAGAAGGCAGCAAGTTAAACGTGATAGCCTTCGCATCAAGAACACTCACATCATCTGAGAAAAATTACTCGACCATAGAGAAGGAGGCTCTAGCGGTCTATTGGGCCATCTGTCACTATAAATTTTTCATTTGGGGGATTCCGTTTGAGGTACAGACTGACCACAAACCTTTGGTTTCCCTGTTCACCAAGAAGGACATGGAAAGCATGACACCAAGGATAGCGAAATGGGCAGTGGGTTTACAAGCCTACAACTTCAGAGTATCCTACATACCAGGACAACAAAATAGAGTTGCAGACTTCCTATCGAGAGCACCCGCAGAAGGAGAAGAGGAAGAAGTAGGGAAAGGTAGCTCTATCCTGGAGGTGTGTCTAGCAGCAGTGGAAAAGGTGTCATGGGAAACACAGATGGAACTAGACGAAGTATTGAAGAAAGTGAGGAGGCATATTCTATCTGGATGGCCCAAGAAATGCAAGGAAATGGAGACAGAGATCCAACCATATTGGAATGTGAGGGAGGATCTATCGGTGGAAGGTGATTTCATACTGAAGTCAGGGAAATTGGTCCCTCCAGAGGCCTTAAGAAACAAAGTAGTGGAATTGGCTCACGAGGGACATCTAGGAAGAAGCTTGTGCAAAGCCAGACTTCGTGCAGACTACTGGTTTCCTACTATGGACAGAGAAATGGAGGACAAGGTACGTGATTGCGACGCGTGCGCTCTGAGTGACAAAACTAAGATCACGAGAAGAGCACCACTGTCACCAGTTGAAGTACCGGAGGAGCCCTGGAGCAAGTTAGGCTTTGATATAGCAGGTCCCATCCATGGCAAAGGACCCCAAGACTGGTACTTATTGGTCCTAGTAGACTACTTCTCAAGCTGGATAACCTACAAGACCGTACACAGCGTGAGCACCAAAGTGATAGTAGATTTCCTGAAAGAGGTCTTCACACTAGAAGGTATACCCTCAACACTGGTGACAGACAATGGCGTGCAACTGATCTCGGAAGAGATGAAGGATTTCCTCAAAGGCTGTTCAGTGACCCACATTCGCACACCACTGTATTGTCCTAAAGCAAACGGGAAGGTGGAGAGAGTTAACCGAATGCTGAAGGAGTGCATACAGTTGGCCAACCGGGCGGGGGAGAACATAGAGGAAGCCATAAGGGACATGTTGTGGGCATACCACACCACGCCTAAGTCTACCACAGGATGCACGCCCTTTGAGTTACTGAGGGGAAGAAAAGCGGGCACCAAACTCACACCAGGTTGGATGGGGAGAAAACAAACAATGGAGATCGAGCACAAGGAGGTCAAGAGGAGAATTGAAGACAGTCAACAGAAATACAAGGAATGGTATGACAAGAAGTGGGGAGTGAAGGAGAGAGAATTTCAAGAAGGACAAGGAGTTTTTGTAAAGAAACCAGAGAGACTATGGAGAGGCGGCAACAAGTTCTATGCCTCCAAGACCGTCCAGCAGCGAAATAGAAACTCCGTGGTTGTGGAAGATGGGAGACTATGGAGTCATGATCGTGTGGTCCCAGCAGAAGGGGGAGAACATAGGACAGTAGCGAGAAGAGCAGGAGGTTATGACATCAGTGAAACCATCAGACGAGACAGAAGGAGTGACAGATTTAGAACCTCTCCTCAGTGGCACAAACAGTACATAATGAGATAGACACATACACTAAGGTCATAGCATCCTAAACCATCATAGGCTAGACATTCTGTTTCTTCCCCTGTTTTCCCTTAAGGGGGATGATGTGTTGTAACTTAAGTCAATGCTTGAGGAGGCGCTAGGGGGCGCACAGCGTGATGGCTGCCTGAGCAGCGGCTCCGCCGGGCGATAGTCCACTTTGTGTGATTTCGCCGATATCGCCCCAGCCGGCCGCTCCCCGAGCACATCACCAGATGGGGGAAGAGCTGCAGCGTAGAATGCGGAGCAGTGGGCGCCCCACCGAGCGAGGATTACCGGCTTAATCGCCGGGAAAAACGGTGGCGCGTCTGAATGCCTGACAAAATGGCCGGCGCTGTGGGACAAACGCGCGTCTAACGTGGTGCCGGTGAGATGCGCTCGTCCCTCTACATCGGCTATGGCGCTGCGGGGGTAAGGACACGCACCATAGACATTCCGGTGCTATTATCTCGCACCTCCAGGCTGCAGGGCGCCAGGAACCTTCACATTAGCGCTGATGTTCATGCCTGACAAGATGGCGGCGGCCAGCGCGAGACAGCGTGCATAACAGCCCCTTCATCAAACGGCGTGCTCGGGGCCCAGCCCTACGAGACTGCCGGTGTGCATGCTGCTCTAGCTGCGGCCTGAAACGCGACTGTGCTGGCGTAAACGGCATGCATGATGCGCTAGATGAGTGGTGAAGATTGTACACAGCAAGCAGCCGTGTGGCCCACAGCAGATACCTGCCACCCCAGAGAGCGATGAGGCCCAGGAGCTAACTGCCACAGTGCGCTGCCGCAGATTGTCACGCATTCAGTTCTGTCGCGTGGCCGATTGCTGGAGACGTTAAGAAGCGCTTGTGAGTGGCGGGGCTTCTTGCGATTCACCACAAAGGCGCAAGCCCAGGAGTAAAGCGATTCTGTCCCCTTCACAACTCTGTGGGGAAGTATAACGCACGACTGGCATACACCGTGTGGAGAGCACCACGGCGACGGCGACAAGAGTAACGAGGGCATCTGGGCCCGCAAGCAAGAAGACAGTGTCCCCGATCTCCGCCATGGGTAAACCGGACAAGCAACAACAGAAATTGTCGTTTGAGGCCAAAAAAGCACAGAAGCCCACAGACGATGTGGTGGAAGATGGCGATAATGCAGGGCCTCTACCCAGAAATAACATAGAAAAGATTTTATTGGCGATCCAGTCCAATCTGCAGGACATAAATGGAAAGCTGGATAATCTGACTTGCAGAATGGATGGCATGGCGGCACGGCAGGAGAAGCATGGCGAGCGACTGGACGAAGCCGAAACACGAATCTCCGCGGTCGAAGATGAGGCACGGGCCTCTACCTCCAAGTGCGCTGGTATAGAACGACTCCTGGAGGTGATCAAGGCGAAGGAGGAGGATTTGGAGGCGCGCTCGAGGCGCAACAACGTACGAATCACAGGCCTGCCGGAGACTACCAACACAGGGCGGATGGAGGCCTACGTGGAAACGCTCTGTAAGGACCTGTTTGGTGCTGAAGCCTTATCGCCACTTTTCATTGTAGAGCGGGCGCATAGGTCGCTGGCCCCAAAACCACCTCCTGGCGCCCCGCCAAGGCCAATTGTGGCGCGCATCCTCAACTACCGCGACAGGGACACGATCCTTCGACTGGCGAGAGAAAAGGGGAAGATTCAGCATCAAGGAAACTCCTTAGAGTTTTATCCAGATCACACGGTCGCGGTCCAACAGGCCCGGAAGGAATACACCAACGTAAAGGCCAAACTACGAGACCTGAACATTGTGTACTCAATGATGTATCCGGCACGCCTCAGGGTGGTATGGAAGGAGAAAGCGATTGTACTGGCGACTCCGAAGGCAGCACAAGACTTCGTTAAGAAGGTGCAGCGCGAGATGAGAGACAACTCGCAAAATGAACAACATCATGACTCGGACTGAAGGCATCGGGTTGACCCCCAGTCGACCAGCGGTGAGTTCTTTTACTGTCCGCTTATATGCGTTCTAGCATAGCGACTATTGTCTGCACTGGTAGGCCCAACATGGCGCAAATCTCCTGAGTAAAGAGCCAAGGTGCCGGTGCAGCACGGACTGCATGGCTGGGAGTAAGGCGCCTGCTGAGGCAATGAAACTGCTGCTCGGCTGTGTAGGGGTAATACTGACTATGGATTGTGGATACCCCGCGTTGCCAGCCCCCTCCTTTGTGCTGTACTGACTAACGTTGGCGAGAAACATTGGCGCCTTGTAGCGGTTTGTACTGCGAAGCCCGGTTCACGCCCTGAAGGCCGCTGGACCTCGTGACATGTAAACTGCCTACTGGGCTTCTGCTCCTATGAGCCTCATTCGGATGCTACCCTTACTGTTTCGCACATACTATAAATAGGGATCAGCACACGGGGAGGGCGGAGGGATATGTTATTTGATGTTGAATTATGGCATTCTGGTTGGATGGTATTGTCCCATGAATGGGGCTGTTTCTGCAGCGCTGTTGATGTGTTACTGGGGGGCGGTGGGGGGTGATGGCGGATGATCACTTGAATTGCGTGCTTTACAGTTTGTCTAGTATCGCCCACACCCGTCCATCGGGTGGAGAGTTGTGCCTCCAGCGGACCTCCGTGAGGGTATAACCCAATCAGAGTTCAGATCTGGGCACTGTAGTTATGGTTTTGAGTTTGAGGGAATGGTGCACTGCAAGGGTAAGGCTTCGGCAGGTTGGGGTTGCTGGAGTGGGTGGGATAAGGGGTGGAGGGTTACTTAACTGTATGAATAGACCGTCAAGGTACGATGTATCTCTCCTTTTTGGTTCCCCAATGGTTCCGACTGCTGTTGTACACTTTGGTCCTCCTGAGGAGTGGAAGCTGGTAATTCCTACACAGCTGACAAGTGTGGCGCTGTCATGTATTGTATTGATCAAACTCGATGGGTTCGAGGGATTCGGGTAGGAGAAGCTTGAACATTATTACCTGGAACATCAGGGGGTTCTCACAGCCTCGTAAAATCAGACAGATCTTCGCCAGCCTGACAAGATGGAATGTGGACATAGCGTTCCTACAGGAGTCACACCTAGCACCACACACACACGCTCAGTTGGGGTCGAGATGGGCGGAGGCAGTCCACAGGGCTTCATACTCTTCCTACTCCAGAGGGGTGGTCATATTGATAAAGCGTGGGGTGGGTTTCGAGATGCAGACTGTGACACATGATCCATCTGGTAGATATGTGTTGGTATCGGGTACACTGAGAGGACAGCGAGTGACGTTGTTGAATGTATACGGACCGAACACGGACGCCCCGGACTTCTTTCGGGAAGTGTGGGACCACTTGCAGAAACGCAATAGCACGCACATATTGTGTGGGGGTGATTGGAACATGACCCTCCGTGACGGATTGGACCGTTCATCTAACTCATTGGAACAACACAAGCAGTCACGCCTTATGGTGGGACACATGATGAAAGACCTGGGTTTAGCGGATCTCTGGAGGCTGAAACATGCGGACGTATCTGGGGCCATGCACATAACAGCTTCACATAACAGCTGGTCTAGGCTGGATTACTGGCTGGGCACTAAGGACCTAGCACTGTGGGTCCGTAACTTGCAGGTGCTGCCCCGCACACTTTCGGACCACAATCCTGTCCTGCTGCAGTTGGAAATTCAACGGTATACACCCCCCCCTTCCAATGGCGTTTCAATTCGCGAGCCCTCACTGACACGGTGTATGCGGATACCATTAGAAAAGCGATAAGGGACTATTTTGAAATTAATGCTCAATCGACTGACGACCCGTGCCTCCTTTGGGAGGCGTTCAAAGCCACGATCAGAGGGGTCTGTATTAGCACCACTATAGGGGTTCTCAAGGATATTAGGGGCCAAATCCGCAGATGTGAGCAGCGGATGAGGGACCTGGAGTTCCTGTATGAGACCACTCAGGACGTCTCCCATCTGTCTAAACTACGTGAAATCCACACTGAACATGCAGAATTTCTTGAATCCGAAATGAAGTACTTGAATCGCACGCATGTGGCTAGAGCCTTTGGGGAGGGAGGTAGGCCTGGGGCTGTGTTGGCTCGGAAGATCTGTGAGGGCCATGGTCCGACTGCTATACTCAGGGTGAAGTCCAGGGAGGGGGAACCACAAACGCATGCTGCGGATATATTGAAATGTTTTGTGGATTCATTTGGGTCACTATACCAGTCCCAACCTACAGCCCCAGCGGCTGACACGTATGACTACCTACACGATGTGGCAATTGGCTGGCTGTCGGATGCGCATAGGGAGTACTTAGCTAAGCCCATCACGGCAGAGGAGGTGTCTGAGGTAATAAGTTCGCTGCCAAATGGTAAAGCGCCAGGCCCGGATGGGTATACCTCGGAATTTTATAAACAATATGCAGATATAGTCGCACCGCACCTGGTGGACATGTACGGCACCTCATTTGAAAAGGAGCTGCTTCCCCCCACGCTGCGCGAAGCCATGATCATCGCTCTCCTTAAACCATCTAAAGATCCGGAGGAGTGTGACTCGTACCGTCCACTGTCACTGATAAATGTTGACTCAAAAATCCTTGCGAAAATTATAGCAAAACGGCTATCTCCTCTGATGACCAGACTGGTCCTACCGGACCAGTCTGGCTTCGTGCCCTCCAGATCAACCACGCATAACACTAGATCCCTGTTTGCACTCTCACACTACCTGCAGCCCTCGGTCAAAGCGGTGGCGGTCATGCTCGACGCTGCAAAAGCGTTTGACTCCATCGAGTGGCGGTATATGATCACCGTCCTGAATAGAATGGGGTTTCCTAAGCGGTTTGTGCAGTGGGTCTCCTTACTTTATACAAAGCCGCGTGCAAGGATTAGAATCAATGGCTACGTCTCGGATCAATTTCCAATTGAGCGAGGAACAAGACAGGGCTGCCCGCTCTCGCCTCTATTATTCGCACTAGCGCTGGAGCCTCTGGCTTGTCTGATACGGCAGAAATACAAAGATTCGGAGTTACACTTCATAGCCAGGCCACTTCACATATCATTGTATGCGGACGATATGTTACTCTATGTCCGTGACCCTGAGACTCACCTGAATTCACTACTCAGGGAATACATCAGATTCGGGGGACACTCAGGGCTGGCTATCAATTGGGGCAAATCCTCTATAATACCCCTCACTGACACCACATCCCACTTTGCTGTGGATTTCCCGCTGGAATGGCAACAAGATCCGATCAGATACCTAGGAGTAATGTACCATAGAGACCCAGAAGAGGTACTACGGGCGAACTACGGAGTGGTACTCTCGAAGCTGGAGGATAGTATCCAGCGCTGGATACATTTGCCCCTCTCGTTGGCTGACAGGATAGCTATTGTAAAAATGAACGTGTTGCCCAAATTGTTATACCTGTTTAATAACATCCCAATTACACCACCACAGGCTATATTCCGTCGCATTAACTCCCTGGTTAGGACCCTGATATGGGCTGGCAAACAGGCCCGTGTGGATTTGCAAACTCTTACACTCCCCTTTGCACAGGGTGGTTTCAGCGTGCCCGATTTTCTCCTATACTACCTTTGTGCGCAGGCGCAATACGCGGCGTATTGGTACCATGCGGTCCCATACCTCACACATGCGGCTATTGAGGAGAGCGATGCGCATCCTATTCCCCTCTCAGCGATAATTTCGCATACACGCCCACCGCTGCATACTAGGGATATTAACACGGTGGACACCACAGTCAAGGCTTGGCACAGGCTAGGACAGCTGGCTCATAAAACCCCACTGTACGCACCAGCCATGTCATTACACCATCATCAGGAGCTGTCAGTCACTGGGGAGAGTGTCGGAATTAGGCATGGGCGGAAAATCCGTTCCGCTCGCGGATTTTGCGGATTTTCGGGAAATCCGCAATCCGCGAGATTTGCGAATTTCCTGCAAAATCCGCAAATCCGCGAGCAGCAGATTTTGCTCGCACTGCTCGCACTGTTCGCGTGAGTTTGCGCCCCGCGAATAAGTGCGAAATTGCAGAAATACGATCTAAGCAAAACTGAAAGTAACTACTTACCAGGTTCAAAAGTTCAGGCACATCATTAGTAGCCATTTCCTGTAGTGCTTCCTGAGGGGCCCCTCCAGAGTTCAGTTGCCAGTTGAAACTATTATGTGACCCTGCTCTGAACCTCAGAATAGTTACACATATGCCACAAAGGTCATGAATTACAGCTAAGGGAGACAAGCAGGAGCCAGGCTGGAAGTTAAAATCCATTAATCAGCCCCTAATTCATTATTGTCAGTTGGGGCAGGGCAGGTGTTGTAACTAATTTTGCAACAATGAAAGCACTTAGCAAGTGCAAAAGATCACTAATCAGGGCGCACTAAGGAAGCAGGTGCCAGCTAAAAAAATATTCTGTGACACATTAATCAGCCCCAAATTAATTCAGGTCACTTGAGGCAGGGAAGGTGTGCTTTGCTTTGCCGAAAATAATGTACACTGGACAACCAGAGGGTGTGGTGATGAAACAGAGGGTGGCATGGGTGGGCCAGAGGGTGGCATGAGTAGTCAGAGAGTGGCAGTGGTGACAGAGAGTGGCAGTGATGAAGAAGAGTGTCCCAAACAGGTTGGACACGTAGAAACAACAAGTTCGCAAAACTTGCGACCCGACAGGTAAGTTCGCAAATTGCGAAATTGTAAAAACCCTCGCGAACTGGCAGAAACACGGGCGAACACAAAAAAAAAAAAAATCCGCAAATTCGCGGATTTTGCGGATTGCGAATCCGCAAATCCGCAAAATTCGCGAACGCGAGATCCGCAAAATTCGCTCATGCTTAGTCGGAATGTCCCTGCTGAGTAGAGCTGGCATTGACAGGATGAGTGATGTGTTTCAAGGGGGCACATTTGTGGGCCTAGACCGGTTGGGTTACATCCAGAACCAAACTCCCATGTTTCGCTTTACATATTACAGACTCACTAGGGCTTTGAGGGAACACTACCCGACGTTCCCATTGGAACCAGAATGCCTTGCACCACTACAATTATTGATCACAACTAATGATTCATCACACCTGGTATCTAGACTCTATTCAGCTGCACAATCAGAATTAGCGGGACATGCGTTGAAGGCCAAGGGGCGGTGGGATACACTGTTAGACGCACCATTGACAGACGACGAATGGGCTAGCACCTGTGCACTGACACAAATACTGACACCCAACGGCAATTTGAGAATCATTCATTTCAAATTCCTTCACCAAATTTATTACACGCCGACGAAAATGCTTAGATTCGGGTTGCAGGAGGAAGATAGGTGCAAAAGGTGTAACAGTGAGGGAGCGGGCTTCGCTCATCTGGCATGGGACTGCGCCAAAATAGCGAGTTACTGGGTGGAGGTCACCGCAACATTGTCTGTCATTTTGGAAGAAGAGGTGCAATGTACACCCAAAGTCTGCCTGCTGGGTATAGTGCCGCAGTTCAGGGCATTGAAGCGCAAGTTCTGTGTAATAGCCTTATTGTTGGCAAAGAGGCAGGTGGCACAATGCTGGCACAGTCGCAAGGTGCCGAAGGTAAAAACATGGTTGCATGACATGTCCACTTGCCGGGACAAGCTACAAACTTATGAGGAGCTATTACCAGCGAAATCCAGGCCCAAGAGTATTTGGGGCTATTTGGAGGAGTACCTCGCTTCAATACAGGAGGATGAGGAGAACCGACCACAGGATTGAACCGATTGGGGGCAATGTGTAGGTAAACAACATATACATGAGTCATGTGACGGCGGGAACCTGGGGGGAACTGACACTACCATTACAGCTGAAGTGTGATATGTGAGGGTTGCACTGTACGGTCTAAGTTGGGGAATGTTGTTCTTTTGTTCCTTGTTGTAAAATGTGAAAAAGTGAGACTCATTTCATTAACCAGCTAGTAACCATATGTGAGGTTTGCGGAAGGACTCCGCTTCGCACTACAGAGACTATTATATGAAACGTCATTATCCTATGTTGGTTGCTGATATTAACGTAGCGAGCCGGCCCCAGGGTTGTAGGCTCATGCTGTGTCAACTGCTGTGTGTTAATAAAGGTCTTGCGAAAAAAAAAAAAAAAAAAACTTAAGTCAATGCTTAATCCTTCCCCTGTTCCCCTCCTTTCCCCCCTCCTACTGATTCCAGGTTGGTACATTCCCCTGGACAGCCAGGCGCTCGCTGTGGAATGTTGACACAGGACCCGGGCTTCCAGGTTGACAAGCTGACGGCAGTCTGTTGTGCTTTACATGACAATAAAGAAACTTACTCAAGACTTCGGCGTCCCTTATTTTTACAGCATCCCCCACTTATTTTTTTAGGACTTGTGCCCTGAGTGCAGGATAAAAGTTATCCCATAGCTATTAGTTTATTGCCACTAATCTTTGGCCATGTCACGGCCTGGAGATGGAGACAGTGGTCATCAACGTTAAAAGGAAATCTACTTTGGCTCTACTACAATTGCCCAACGGATAAAATATGTATTGTATCTGTGAAGGGAATTTTGACTTGAGCCTCTTATACAAATAAGACTAGGGGGTCACCTGGGCAATGCATTCGGGACTGCCAATCCTACAGCCTGTGATGGGCCAGTGTCAGGATCTGGTCCCTTACACATACTTGAAAGGACTCTAGCTTCCCTGTCTATGTTCTCACACAATCACTTTAACACACACGTACCCCCTGCGAAGTTACCTAAACACACAGCGCTTTACAATTACTAAATAGTTGAAGTGTATATTATCTAATTTTGCAGGGTACAGGGACCTGAAATAATGAAATTACATTCTAAAGAACACAAACAATGTTGTCAGCACCAGGCTTTGCTCATTGCTTACTAGGATTCTATCCACATAGAACATGTATTCCTTTCGGGAAAAAGAAACTTGCTGGAATATTTTGCTTCCAGTGTGTTGCATAAATTCTTTTTTTCAGCTTTTCATATTTTCCTCGGTAGCTTCACTTCAGTTTAATATTATCTTTTGTCATAGAATCCTTGTATCAAGGACAGTAAATAATAGGCAACAAATCTATCATGGTTTCAGAGACACTGAAATTCTACAACACCAGAAAGCATACAAATTCGTAGAACAGTGCCATCTGAGAAATATTCCTATCTGACCCTGGGGAGAACAACAGTAGCTATTGAGCCTGGCCTTCACAGGAGCTGAAAATACATTGTTCAACAGGCTCTTTTTGTGAGTTATGTCTGAACCCTAAAAGGAAGCTAACAAATGAGCACAAAATGGAATACCTTCCAAAAGGACACAGCTTGTAGTGCATGCTACAGATAAGTAAAAGAAAGAAAATGCAGCAACTGAAAAATGTGAATTCGGTTATCAGACACCATCACGGACTAACTCAGCAAACCTGTAATATGTATGACATTAATTTCCCCAACCCTCTGCAAAGAATGTGGTCAACATAGCACAACAGTCGAAAGGCAAATCTTTTAACTGTAAAATCAAAAATCTGATCTCACAAATATGGCCAACGTTGGCGTCACTAACTAACTAGACAGGCCTACTGTCATAATAATGCATCATAACTATAATTCTTTGCCTGCACAAAAGAAGCCCAACCTCTCTTCACACACTCAGACCTACATCTGAACTAACTCATGGACATTTGACATCAGAGATCAACTGGAGATAACTATAAGGGATTCTCCTGTGACACCACTCACCCACTGCCCAGCAAAAAAGTACTGTACTTGTACTGAACATTGATTCCCAGGCCAGAATACAGACCATGAGTGCAATAAGAATAGAGAAGCTGGGAGTGAAGTGGTGAACGGGTGCTCAGTTGACAGGAATACCGAGAAGCATTCAACATTCTGGGTGGAGCAACAGCAGCTCCTCTGGCTGACAACTCATTAGGAAGATCATGTTGGACTGAAGAAAATAAGACCTCCTGGTTCTGGTGTCTGAGGAAGAACAAGATTCAAAAATGTATTTGCAATAGAGCTGTTATGCTTAAGTGGAAATGTTTCTGTATGGAAACTTCACGCTAATCTACCTGGAAAATGTTACCCTGGTAATGGACACGCTTGAAAAAACTATTTCGAAGAACCATAAAGCCACTGTGGAACAGCTCGCAGCGAAACTGCGATTGAAATTCGTTTTCAAGACTTTCTAAAAGCATTAGATCAATGTGAAGTACGAAATTCGGTTGTCAAATGATGTATGCTACTGCTGGCTTAAAGATTTCAGTGATGCACTGCATAGGTGGCCCAAGTATTTTTAAACCTTCAGCATTGAGAGACAATGTCACCATGAAACAACTTGACCAGTTTTGGAATCCAAGATATTGATGAAGTCAACAATCATGATCTAAATGAAATTTTTAATTGGTTGCTCTGTTTGATGCTGCTCCCCTTGGGTTTTTCATATTTTAATCTGAAAGCTGAAATACAAAGTCGCATTTGATGTCAGTTACACACAACACAATACAAAAAACACTCCCCATAATCCTAGTCAATTTTCAAAGTTTCGGGTCTATCCGAAAGTGGTTCAAGAAACTAATCTTGTTTAGCTGACAATTTTTCCATTTTCTTCCTCACTGATGAAAGCGACAAAACTAGCAAGCATTGATGGATCTCGAGACCTGTAAGCAATGCTTTAATTAAAGCTCATCCCTTGGAGGCCTTCTGTGAAATGTCTGTGAGAGTTAAAAGAACTTGGCATAAGTGAGCGACTTTTTTGCCAAGGAAGTCAAAGCTAAAAGCTGTTAGAAAGCAAATCGACATGACGATCTAAATGTTCTCCTCAATGTTTTGTTTTCCACAAGACAAATCGTATGGATGGATTGCTGAATAATTAGTTGTTTTGGTTTGAAGTTTTTGTTATTGTCTTAGGTTCTTATTCTATTATTTTAATTATAATTTCCCTTTCTGTCATTTGAGAATGTTCCAAGATAGGAGCATCTTACTCAACTACGTAGTGTTGGAGGCTGGTCCTGGTAGGGGGTCAGATGGTCTTGAGGAAGAGAAGAGGGAAGGCCTAAGGAAAGAGAATGTGTAGCGGTTAAAAGGGGGATCACAGGAAGAAGGAGGGAGAGGGCGTTGGGAACGTTAAAAGGGAACACGCAGCAGGGAACATTTATATTTACGATTGAAATGAAGGTATATTTATGATTTGACACTACTCTCAAAATTAAGCCAAAGGCAAAGGTTTAGACTGTGTTGAGAGAACCCAAATCAGATGTGATATATGCCTACAAAAAGCTCTGGCAGGTGAGAAAATAATATTTTATTTCAATAAGGTATCCCGATGTGGCTGGATGTTTAATAGGGTGATCATTTTTTATTTTGGCACGGACATGCAGATATTGAGAAGACAATAAACGATGTAAGTGAGAAATTATAAAACTATTTAACACCAGTTAGAATGTGCCCATGTTACCAAATCGCACTCCCGAACACAGTTATGAAATTGTTTGATAAAATACTGACTAATCACATTTATAATATAGCCCTCTTTTTGGTACCATCAAAACTGCAAGGCTTTGTACTGAGTTGATGGTTGGATACTGCACCTTAGTTGTTGTTGTCATTGGCCAAGCTCATAATTGTAAGGTGTGTCTCACTGTCATTGTCCCAGATGCTGAAAAAGAATAGACTAAGGGCCATATGTATCATAGTTCCGTTTTGCGATTCCTAAATAGCGATTTTTAAGGAATCGCTATTTAGGAATCGCAAAATGGTATGTATGAAGTAATTCGCTTTTAATTAGCGATTCCTTAATCTTCCTTAATTGTGACTTCGCATTTTTCGAATTCGCAATTAAGGAATAATTTCCAATGCATTCCTTTGGGCCAGGAGGCCCATAGGAATGATTTTCAAATAATTCTCAAATTGTGAATTCGCAACTTGCTAATCGCAATTTGATAATTATTGCAAGGGTGCAGGGGTGTCTCAATGACACCCTGCTGCACCCCTGTAAATTACCTGTGTGTGCATATGGCGCACATACATGCCCTATGGGCATGTATGTGCGTCACATGCCACAATCAAAAATACAAATTAGTGCATTTTGAACAGAAATTGCAATTTACCACCAACTGGAAGTTGGTGGTAAATTGCGATTCCTTAAGCTGAATTCGCAACAGTAAAATGCTTAATTGCGATTCCTTAAATGCTATGGCAAATTAAGGAATCACAAGTATTTGCGATTCCTTAAGATGCGATTGTTTGATACATTTCAATTCATGCTAATTAGCCTTTTGCGATTCGCAAAGGCCGAAATTCGGCCTTTGCGAATCAAAAAAGGCTTGCTACATATGGCCCTTAGTGCTTATTTCGTGAGGTTTGCGAAAATCGGACTAACGGCCACATGTATCATCCCGGCCGTTTGCGAATTCCAAATTGCGAAAAATAGGGAATCGCAATTTGGAATTCGCAAAATGGGATGCATGTATATTTTTGCATAATATTTGCAATTCTGTAAAAATCGCAATTTTTACCGAATCGCAAATATTATGAGAATTCTAATTTGCGATTTCGCATTTCCCACTGATTCCTATGGGCCAAAAGGTCCATAGGAATCAATGGGAATTGCGAATTCACAAATTAGAATTCGCAAAATGTTAATGCATTCCATGGGTGCAGGGGGGGTCAAAAGAACCCCCCCCCTGCACCCCTGTAATGTATTTTAAAGTGGATGTTTCACACACACATGTCCTAAGGACATGTGTGTCTGTAACATGACAGTGTTTAAAATGCTAATTTGAACATTTTAAATCTTTTTCGCAAATTACCACGAGGTTCACCCTCATGGTAATTTGCACCCCCTAATTGCGAATTCGCAATTTTAAAAACAATCATGCATTGCTTTTAAGGAATCGCAAATTTGCGATTCCTTAGAAGCAATCGCATTTTTGGAAATCGCTAAAAATTGCGATTTTGCCAAAAATGATTGATGCATACTAAAAAGATATTCAGGAATCGCAAACGGCCGATTTTACCGAATCGCACCGTTTGCGACTCCTAAATACCTTGATGCATGTGGCCGTAAGACCTTGAATCGGCATAATCAAAATGTTACAAAGTGACCCAAATGCGTTAATTTCAACCTCATTTGAACGCTTTGATTCAGAGAGAAGAGATGCTTGCCTTATTTGTTGAAATCCATAACGTCATTATTCTATTATTTTGGCACTGCAAACATCCACACGGGGCAATGAAGAGACTTATGAAGGATATTGATGATGGTGATGGTCTTTCCACTAATGAACATTTTTATTACTGGAGTTAAGAACAACAGGTGTGGTCCTTCTTATTCTATGACAGCCACAACATTGTGTTCTAGACTTGATGTTTCCTGTGGGACGAAGAGATTTCTTATTAAATGTAGTGACCCAAAATATTTGAAAAGAGCACATCTTAAAGGACAGGAGAGCATGCAACATGTATGTTGGAGCTTATCAGGGTGCTGTAACTGCTAGAGTGCATATGTACATGCCACTTTTGCATAATGTGAGCCTTCCTTATATTTGTAATAGCTCCATACCCTAACCCTGGCAGGCTCAAATGACAAAACATGTTGGACAGTTTTGGTAGGAGGGCTTCATGGTATAATGTGCACAACCTAGAGGTGATTACACTATGCAGGCGAACCTTTACTTTGTCAATTTAATGTGAGGACTCCTAAAATGCAACTGGTTGTTGCATTTTTAATGTACTATTAAAGAACAAAAAACTGTGAACTTGATCCTGAGCACTTGGTGTTCAGAATGGTTATGGCAGTATGACATTGAAGTGTCTGTACATATGTGCATGTGAAATTATCCTAAGAAGGCCTAGGAAATAATCTCGATTTGAAATTCACTAGTTTAGACAGTGACTTTCAGCACCTGCAAGGGATGGGAAACTGAGAAAGTGGATACATCCTTGAAGGCCATAATGAGGGAAGAAGTTGGCATTATATTTTCTGTGAGAAGGTGACCGTCACCAAGTACAGCGGGAACACACATTTCTGATTGTTTTTTACTCAGTGGGAACATGTAGAATGTATCTCTTCAACTGAATTTCATGCTTTTAACTGTCTGAAGCTTGTTAGATAGTTAGAACAACTGCCAGTCTCCAACGTTACGAGTATTTTCTTATCTTCTCTTGAGACCAATGCTCATTCCATTTTTGCTTATAGGCTAGGGGCCAAATTTATCAAAGTGTTGTGTCTTCCTTGCGTCATGCAATGGTACACATGAGCAATGCAACTCTCAAGTTAGATTTATCAAGCCACGCAAGGCCACCTTTCATGGACCTGAGGGGCTTAGCAATACTAGAGTAATGCTATGCAGCGCATATCACTGAGTCTCGTTACTCTCCCCCAGGGAGGCTTTCCATGGGTGGTTGTGGGTGTTCCCACGCATCCAATCGAGGATTTTAGTGAATTCCCAAATTTACCATTACAGATAGACCTAGGAATGTGTTAAAAAGCGACACATCCCCAAGGGATTCTGCATTCTACAGCGTCAAACAATCTTTAGTCAGCAGGCAGAACCATGACCTGCCCTACTCCAGAGACACCACCATGACTGTGATGTAACCACGCACTCCTTTACCTGACAAGTCATTACAACGACCTGCTTAAGGGGCTTGTTGGATTTTAAGTCCAACACCTACCTTACTGATACACTGAATGGAGTTGGAATAGTAATTTATGTTGTTTGAAAGTCCAGAGCCCCTCTATGGCAAGTCATTCTAATGACTTGTGTGGAAAAGGAACATGTGGTAACATTGCAGTCGGGGTAGTGACTCCAGGGTAAAGGCTTGCCTGGGAAATGCATGCGGGGTACCATCATACATACTCTTGCAGCACACACAGAAAGAGGAAAATGCCTAGGAACACCTTTCTGTACAAAAACAAAGCTGCTTACAATGCAGACCCCCTTTCACCATGGTGCAAGGGTGCCTGCGGTGGCACTAGGCAACACATTGTGCACCAGCACAGGGAAAAGACAGGAATGTGCTGTGTAATGTTAAATGTGGTGCATTCCTGACCTTTCCCTATCACACAGCACAAAAAAACCACCACTGGGTCTGAGTTCCCAACGGCACAGCTTGCCACAAGCTATAATGAACAAAAAGAGGTGCACGTGCCGCTACTCACTTAACCTAAGATCTTTTCAAAACATACGAATGAAACGCTATGTTTTGTGTTTCTATTTTCAATTATTTTATTTACTTGAATGTTTAATTTAATACTCTTCGATTCGGTATTTCAATTTTTCAAACTTTACATTTAAGACCTTATGTACACAACAGACAAGAACAATGAATTCCTATTTACAATAACAAAAATGCATTTCAAATATACAAGTCAAAAAATCATCATTCAAACCTTTAGTCATTCTACACTCGTACGATTACAAACAAACACAGAAAATGAAATTTACGTGAGTGCTGGTATAAAATTATTCACAGCAAAAGCCATCAACAGTTGCTATTCTCAAAAGAAGCCTATTTGTTACAATGTAAGAAACCTTTCTGAATTTTGGGCTTTTAAACATACGTCACACACATACTACTTCCAATCATCCCTCATACCAACAGCACCAATTAGAACCCAAGAACGCACTGTAGAAAGATCATTAATCTTTATTATTCACTATTTTATTTTAAAAAAAAAATGAGAATTCGTTGATTGAAAACTTATCTCTTAAGCTTTATGGAAACGAGGAGCAGGTCAGGAGACGCGAGAGTCCCGGTCAAAAGTGGAGCACCCCATATATGATAATAATCTCTGACGGTGTGTCAACCATAGCTCCTGTGGTTTGAACAAACTAAATCCAAGCAACAGCACTATTGAGGAGGAGAAGGTCCCTCGTGGTGATTGCTATAAGCATCGTGACATTATTTGTTACAGGAGTTCTAGATATCAGGAACCTGAACAATACGAGGCTGATCGGTTTTTGACCCCTTTTGTCGAGCATGGGTTTGCCAATGTACTTCATATAGACATGTGGCTGATTCATAAGGAGAGACTGTTTCCTCCCTCTTCTCACCAATAAAAGGATTAAATCTTGGGGAGATGTGTATTTATTTTCTGTCAACCTGAAGAAGGTGGGACACTATCAAACACCACCAAAACGCGTCACTTCTGTGTCTAAGGAAAACCTTTGGTTTTAAAGGAAAATTTGAAACACAACCTCTGCCCTCAAAAAAGGCGGCCCAGCTAGATAATTTGTAAAAAGACCGTGTGCACACAAAGAAATGTTATGCATACATTGTATGTGGTGCCAGGGCACTTTCATGGCATTGTGTTTCCAGTGTCTTTCTCATGTGGGTTAGGTTGTTAACTTGAGATACAAATATTACACTGTGAAAGTTTTATTTTTTCCCCATTTCTGAAATTGGTTTTTAATAGAATTAATAGAATTTTTTTGGGACGTTTTGCAATAAGATCTCTTAAGAGGTAAGTTTTTAATCAACGGATTCTAAAAAAAAAGTTACAAACAAAATAGTGAATAATAAAGATTAATGATCTTTGTACAGTGCGTTCTTGGGTTCTAATTGGTGCTGTCGGTATGAGTGATGATTGGAAGTAGTATGATGTGTGACGTATGTACTAAAATAAAGCCCAAGGGGATTATTGCTATAAGTGTTTACTTTTGGTGTCCTATCCCTTTGGCCGACTTGGACCCCTCTTGTTTATTTGTTTGTGTATATATATATATATATATATATATATATATATATATATATTTATATATATATATATATATATATATATATATATATATATATATATATATATATATATATATATATATATATATATATATATATATATATATTACCTACTGGCGATAGCCAGTAGGTATATATAGTTAGGATTTTTTTCCTATGGGACTTTTGAAAATTCTATGTCAAATAACTTTGGCGTTTGTGGACGGAATCGGCTGAAATTTTCAGGAAAATGGCACAGTTTGTTTCTGAGCAGCCCTTGAAAATTTGGGGGGGTTTCGTCAAGGGGGGGCCGAGAAAAAAGGGGGGTCCCAAAACGCGTTTTTCCCATGTTAATTTCCCTAGGGCGTTTGGCCTCACTTTTAGCTCGAACGGCTGAATGGATTTGCACGAAACTTGGCAAAATTGTAGGGACTGTTAGCCCGATGTGCCTTTGCTGGGTCTCAATATATGTACTCCAGTGGATTTTGAGAAATTAACGTTTTAAAAAATTTATATATCTGTGACAGCGTCCCGGGTAGCGCTCCAGATCGCGTACTTTTCGCGTCACGGAGCTTTGCGAAGCGATGCTGATTGGCTCTCCGGTGTCTGTCAATATTCTAAACAGTCCGGAGCGGCCGCCATCTTGTCTCTCGGTGGGATCGAGAGACAAGAAGAGGTGAAAAACGAAGGGGGAATTTAATGAAAGGGGGCAAGGTAGACCCCTCTTGACCCCCTAGGAATGATGTTGGGGTTATTAAAGGGTCCCGTGGGGAAAATTAAAAAAATGTGATTTTTCACAGTAGAAGCGTTTCTCGGTTCGCAAATTAACGGCTGAATGGATTTGCACGAAACTTGGCAAAATTTTAGGGACTGTTAGCCCGATGTGCCTTTGCTGGGTCTCAATATATGTGCTCCAGTGGATTTTGAGAAATTAACGTTTAAAAAACAGGTATATCTGTGACAGCGTCCCAGATCGCGTACTTTTCGCGTAACGGAGCTTTGCGTAGCGAAGCTGATTGGCTCTCCGGTGTCTGTCAACATTCTAAACAGTCCGGTGCGGCCGCCATCTTGTCTGTCGGTAGGATCGAGAGACAAGAGGAGGAGAAAAACGAAGGGGGAATTTAATGAAAGGGGGCTAGGTAGACCTGTCTTGACCCCCTAGGAATGATGATGGGGTTATTAAAGGGTCCCGTGGGGCAAATAATAAAAATTTGATTTTTCGAGGTAGAAGCGCTTCTCGGTTCGCAAACTGGTAGCGAAACGTGAATTCGCCATTTTGTGTTTCGATTTCATTAAATTACTAGGTATAAGGGGGTACGGGAGACGTATCCTGACCCCTTTTGTTTTCTGAGGGTGGCTGAGGAGGCTCATATATGTTGATACATGTCTTCCAGCGGCTGTGCGTGAGCGTTTTTTTGTTGTTGCGTGACGTCTGTTAACGTTCGATTCGATGGAAATCAGGAAGTGTTGACCGCCATTTTGTCACTGCGAGTAAATATTTTGTTTAAAATAATTGTTATAAATTAATCCTTATTGATAAACATTGTCTGCGCCATCTTGTCTTTTTTGCAATGCCACACTTTTGTTGAGCACGGCAGCCATTTTAGATGCCTTGACCAGACCCACTCTCTGCACGCCGCCGATCCTCAGCATGGCTCCTCACCCTCGCAAGCATCTCCCCCACGCACTGGTCACCCCCGCTCTCTCTCTCATGCATGGGCCAGAAACCTCCTCCCATGTGCGCTGCTCTTCCCTGAGAATCACACCCTGTGCCCGCCCGACAACACCCTTTCACCCTATTCACTACCGCACCCTCTGACACTCTTCTTCCTCTGTGTCCGATTGTTCAGGCCGGTCCCAGGCTATCACCTAGCCCTGCAGATGTAGTTTATGGCCCCAGCTGTAGAGAATCACCCCTCTTCAAAGGAGTTACAGTAGATCTGTCACACCACACGCGTTCCTACTATCTGATAACCATCCTGTATTGTGCTTGGGGAGGGGATTCTCACTGTGAGGGTGTGTGGGACCGAGCCTGAAGCGGAAGATTCCAGGAATGCCTCTTTGTACATCAAAGTTTTTACAATTATGTGTCACATTATAAATATATAGTACTCCAACAAAGTAGGATTATAACACTTTAATAACTTTTAAATATATAGAACGCAACAAAAACAGTAAATACATTTAAACATTTTTTTGAAAAAAGAAGCAACAATGGTCAGTAGCTGTGTTTTGTGCGAATAGTCCCAAGGCAGCACAACGTGCTGAGTTCTGGAGGGCACCCAGGTGATGTTACCTGGGTGCGGCACTGGTTTTTGGTATCCTACAATGCAGCTCCGAAAAACGGCGTGGGGCGTCCCGGGGGGTGCGCGGGGAGGCCTCGTCAGTAGCGGTCTGTTGTGCGAATAGTCCCAAGGCAGCAGAACGCGCTGAGATGTGGATGGCATCCAGGTGATGTCCAGTAAGTTGTCACACTGGTTTTGGCATCCTACAATGCTGCTCCGAAAAACGGCGTGGGGCGCCCCGGGGGGGGGGGGAGGCGGCGTGAACGGGTCTCCCCAGGTGGAGGCTTGTCGGCTGTACTGGGGGCGCCCCTTTACCGTTTCAGTTGCCATTCCGCCCGCTTTTGCTACACTGTGCCTCATCCGCCATTCAGCTGTTTCTCGCCCGCTCTTGCGGCTTCAGCGTCTCGCTCACCATGTGGTTGAGTTGCGCCCACTCTTGCGGTGCAGCGATAGGCGGCTGCCACAGGAGTCTTTAAATGGCGGACGGCTCTTCGGATTTGGGCCTGGTCCACTAACATGGCCCTGGGACACCTTGGAACTCGGACGTCCCCTGAGCCTTGAAGATTTTACAAAAGTCTTGGGGGCTCCCGACTCCTGCAGGCTTCCGGTGGGGAGCGGCTGCCATGATTGCTCGCGGAATGACCACGACGGAGCCACAAGATGGTGGTGCTCTCAGGCTGACGCCAGCTTTAGTCTAAAACATCTAGAAACAAGGTGGGGCTTTCATCGTTTGGGAAAAAAAAATGTTTTAATCCAATGAAAAGTGATATTTTTAGGTCATATGATCAAGCCTTCCATCATTAGGAAACCAAAAGTAAAATGAACCAATGAAAAGTTTTATAAAGAAGTCACATGACCTGTTATGCTTACGTTACGCGCTGCTATAAAAAGCGTAGAAAATCCGTTGGCACGTGAGGCGGCGTCAGTAGCGGACCGATGTGCGAATAGGCCGAAGGCAGCACAACGCACCGAGATCCGGATGGCACAGAGGTGGTGTCCAGCAAGTTGCCGCACTGGTGTGGCCATCCTACAATGCTGCGCCGAAAGTCGGCGTGGGGTGCCTGGGGGGGGGGAGGTGGCGCAAACTGGCCTCTCTCGCCTCCCCAGGTGGAGGCACCTGATGTGCAGTGCGGCGCCCCTTATCTTTTCACTCGCCGTCCAGCAGAGTTGCGCCCGCACTTGCTGCTACAGTAGGCCGAAGGCAGCACAACGCGCCAAGATCCGGATGGCACCGAGGTGGTGTCCAGCAAATTGACGCACTGGTGTGGCCATCCTACAATGCTGCGCCGAAATTCGGCGTGGGGCGCCCCGTTGGCCTGTGAGGTCACGTCAGTCAGTGGGGGCTGTTTGAGAAAGGAATGTGATGCTGTGCGTCGCCCCCAAGATGGAGGCTCCTCGGCTGCAGTGGGGTGCCCCTTGGTGTTTCACTTGCTATCCAGCTGAGTTGCGTCCGCACTTGCGGCTACAGTAGGCCGAAGGAAGCACAACGCGCCGAGATCTGGATGGCACCGAGGTGGTGTCTAGCAAGTTGCCGCACTGGTGTGGCCATCCTACAATGCTGCGCCGAAAGTTCCATGGTCCGGCGGAACTTTTTTCCTTTTCCTTTCTGCATCTTGTCCCACAATCCGTTTAACCTTTAGACACGACCAGGTCCCTGAATGTGTGCAGGGGGACGCTATTGATTGAATCAAAATGGCGGCTTCACACAAAGCTGACTCAAGCGTTGCTGGTGATGCTATACAGACAAAAAATGGTTTTCAGTTTGTACATTCTTCAGGATTTTTCCATCCAAGTCTGCTTGAGAGTTTGTAGAACAATGGCTTTAGATCTTGCCCTCCCCTCTTTTGACTGTTGGTCTTGTTGCCTATGTCTTCTGTTGTCATTTAACTGAACCTTTTTTGACTGCCGAAAGGGGTTCTGGTCCGACCGCTGGTTGGTGGAGATATTTTGACTATATCCTGGACCTGCCCGGCCTCGCCCAAAATGGCGCCGGTATAAATGGGACTCGTACCTCCTTGTTGTGTACTGGTTGCACAACCTTGATATCACGAGATACGTATGCAGTTTTGAAGCACATGGCGGGCGGGAATGAGAATTGATTGAATATTTTGACATCCCTATTGATATTAAGTTCTGATGTGTTATTGATTACTGTACTATTGAAAGTTCGAATTAACGTCACCCATGGTACTTGCCCGCAAATCTATATCTAGATAATTTTATTGTAAGTGGCCCTGTCGTATTTTAATTACAAAATGTACGTCCACCGATTCCGCAACTGTTAGACACCTTAGTTCTTGCAACCTAATGGCCCGCTCGTTGCGTTCCTCTACAGTGTACATGTCTCCTCATCATATACGATTCCAGTTTGCTCCGTGGCCGGCCCACGTGGTTATAGGCCCGTATTTGTATACTGACATTTTCACAATAAAGGTTTTTAAAACAAAACATGGTAGTAGTATTTACATTGGTAAAGTTTTTAATTTTAGTCACTGTTTTCGAATCAGTAAAAGGCAAGTGAAATAAAGCAGTCCAATTACATGACGGATAAAAGGTATAATACACAGGAATGCAGTAAAGATAAATGGTCAAGGGCTGTTGTGTTTTTTACTCCTGCAACATAAAGTGATCGATAAGAATCTGATATTTGGGCGTATCGGCGACTAAGACAGCAGGCCGAGCATCTTTTGCTCAACGGCTCCATCATGGGACGAAGAAACGCCCTTTTGCTAGAAAAAGGAATATATTTTACTTGCAGGACAGTTGTAAATTTTCCGGGAAAATACATTAGCCTGGAACATTATAACATATATGTTTAAGAAAAATAATGTTCGAAAGCAATAAAAAGCGTAATTTTTAGGTCATATGACCAAGCCTTCCATCATTAGGAAACCAAAAGTAAAATGAACCAATGAAAAGTTTTATTAACAAGTCATATGACCTGTTATGCTTACGTTACGCGCTGCGCGCCGCGCCCCGGATCCCTTCCGGGAAGCTGCGTTTCGCGCACTGGAGTACTTCCGGGTGCGCTAACGCGGCGTGTCATATAACGCATTACGCGACAACGTAGGTCCAGAATATAGTCAAAATGTCTCCACCAACCAGCGGTCGGAACACAACCCCTTTCAGCAGTCTAAAAAGTTCTGTTAAATGACAACAGAAGGGACAGGCAACAAGAACCATCAGTCAAAGAGGGGAGGGCAAGTTCTTCCCTACCGGGTCACGTTGGGGCGCTACCGGAACTGATCGAATTGGTAGTCTACAGTGTTTCTGGATGTTTCAGACTGAAGCTGGCGTTAGCATGAGAGCACCACCATCTCGTATCTCAGTCGTGGCCATTCCACGAGCAATCATGGCAGCCGCTCCCCACCAGAAGCCTGCGGGAGTCGGGGGCCCCCAAGACTTTTGTCGAATCTTCAAGGCTCAGTGGACGCTTTCGAGAATGGGGCCCAAGCCCTAGCAGACAAGCGTCCGAGTTCGAAGGTGTCCCATGGCCATTTTAGTGGATCACGCCCAAATCTGAAGAGGCGGCCGCCATTTTGAGAGTCCTGTGGCAGCCGCCTATAGTTGCATCGCAAGAGCGGGAGCAACTCAACTACATGGTGAGCGAGACGCTGTAGTCGCAAGAGCGGGCAGTAAACAGCTGAATGGCGGAAGAGGCACAGTGTAGCAAAAGCGGGCGGAATGGCAACTGAAGCGGTAAAGGGGCGCCCCACTACAGCGTGTCTTCAGGTCAAACGGATTGTGGGATAAGGTCCAGAATGGAAGAGTCATCAAAAGGCAAAAAAGTTCCGCCGGACCCCGGGAGCCGGCCGCCTATGTCGGGGGCGATCTTAGGCCACGCCAGGGCAACACGACTTGGGGAGGGGGCAGAAGTCAAGAGCACCCTCCCAGTCCGCGCCACCACACCGTATGTTGAAAATCTGAAGCCATCGTTCTACAAACTCTCAACCAGCCTTGGATGAAAAATCTTGAAGAATGTACAAACTGAAAACCAGTTTTTGTTTGCTTAACATCAGCAGCAACGCTTGCTATCAGAATGCATGAGTTTCATGCTCGATCGATTGAGCTAGCCGGATCAGGCAACAAAAAGTATAAAATAGTTATGTAAATAGTTATTTAATAAAATGTTTTACCCTGTTACTTTGCTGGTGTGTTGTATATATTTATAATATTTGCATAGAGTTTATCGTTATTTTGGGCGGGGTGGGTGGCGGAGCCGAGCTGTCTTGCAGCCATCATGGTGTGGAGCTCAGTTCATCTCACTAGTTTCGTATTTCTCATGAAGGGTTGTTCCTAATGTTTCTATTTCAGCGAGGTCAAAAAGAGATCCCATTAGTGGCCTACTGATTTTGCTCGATTATTTTTTTTTTAACACGATTTTTCACTATCTGCAAAGACTAAACAGAGTATTGCGGCTTTGTGCTTGTTAGTAAATAGAGAATGAACCAAAGAGAATAAATTCTAAAATAGTAAATGCTTGGATAACAATCAATCAAATGGAGAGACAAGCAGGCACGACGGATTACAACGGGGGCAAAGGCCTGCGTTAACTACCCTTCACTATCTGCAAAGAGAGAGTACTTCTAAGAGAAAAGAGGGGGGGGGGGCAGCGTTTAAAGCACATCAGCGTGCATAAACACGAAAATGTTTTTACCTATCACGTACTTGACAATTGACAGCTTTTGATATTTGTTATTAAAAACCATTGAAATTCAATGAAAAAACCATAGGTTTTAGCCCATATATAGTTAGGGATTAGCATTTTCAAAACCTTATTTTACTCGCATAAAACCATTGAAATTCGCATATATAGTTAGTTGCGCTAACTATATATCGCGCACCCGCAATCCACTGCTGATGATGTCACATATTACATCATTCATGACATGGTCAGTGACATCACTGATGACTTCACTGATGACATCTCAAATGACATCACTGATGACATCACTGATGACATCATCCAGTGACTGTATGTTTCTGTAAAGTAAAATTATGTCTTACATATTGAAGAATGAGTGGATGTATAAGTGTCTGGATGAAGGATTTAGTAGGTGCATGACTGACTGTATGAGAGAATGATTAAATGTGTCTCACTGAGTGCATGGGTTAGTGACTAAACTGTCTTAATTTGTGCATTATTATGTCTGTTGTTATGTAAACTGCTGCATGTGTTGATCAGTAGCTATATGAGTAACTATATGGGTTATTGATTGGTTGCCCAGGTATTTGTATGGGAGACTGAGTATGTGTGTGGGTGGCTGGGAGGTGTATGACTCTGTGCATAGATGTCAGAGCAGTTGATTCACTAGATGTATGGGTTCAAAAGTGCAAGTGGAAACAGCTGTATGGGCAGTTGACTGTGTGCATGAGTGTATTGGTGAATGAATGGATATCTCAGTGCTACATGTCAAAGTAAGTACATATGTAAAACACAGTCCATGTGAGAGTTGACATATATAAATAACTGTGCATAAGAGCCAGTGAATGTGTGAGTGGCTGTATGGATCATTGTGAACTTGTATCAGGGATTGTATAAGAGAGTAAATATGTGTTAGTATATGTTTTAATAAGTAAGGTATGTATAACTGTATAGTTGAGGGAATGGAGGTGTGATTGATTCTTTGCATGACTGACTAGGTGTGTGAGTAACTCCATGGATGAGTGACAGTCTGTGAGTGTCTGTTTACACTTATTGTATCTAAGGTTATATTAGAGTCTGAAGAGATTCATCGTTTTATCACATGAATGATATCATCAATGATGTGATCAGTAATGTCAAATGAGATGTTATCAGTGATGTCATCAATGATGTCATTTGAGATGTCATCAGTGATGTTATCAGTGACGTCATTTGAGTTGTCATCAGTGATGTCATTTGAGATGACATCAGTGATGACATCAGTGATGTCAACAGTGATGTCATCAGTGATGTCATTTGAGATGTCATCAGTGATGTCATTTGAGTTGTCATCAGTGATGTCATCAGTGATGTCATTTGAGATGTCATCAGTGAAGTCATCAGTGATGTCACTGACCATGTCATGAATGATGTAATATGTGACATCATCAGCAGTGGATTGGCGATGCGCGATATATAGTTAGCGCATCTAACTATATATGCGAATTTCAATGGTTTTATGCGAGTAAAATAAGGTTTTGAAAATGCTAATCCCTAACTATATATAGGCTAAAACCTATGGTTTTTTCATTGAATATATATATATATATATATATATATATATATATATATATATATATATATATATATATATATATATATATATATATATATATATATAAGCATCGTGACATTATTTGTTACAGGAGTTCTAGATATCAGGAACCTGAACAATACGAGGCTGATCGGTTTTTGACCCCTCTTGTCGAGCATGGGTTTGCCAATGTACTTCATATAGACATGTGGCTGATTCATAAGGAGAGACTGTTTCCTCCCTCTTCTCACCAATTTTCTATGAATGTCAAAGTTTTTTTAAATTCTAATTTCTAACTATAACGTCCCTGACACCTGTAGTTTTTTCAGTGAATTTCAAAGGTTTTTTAAATGCTAATTTCTAACTATGCCTACGTAGGAAAGACATGCACAGAAAGAGGAAGAAAGGAGCAGAAACATATATATATATATACTTGAAACATATTTAAACTTTACAGAAACACACAGTGACTGGATGATATCATCAGTGATGTCATTTGAGATGTCATCAGTGATGTTACTGACCATGTCATGAATGATGTCATCAGCAGTGCATTGCGGGGGCATGAGTTAAAATTAGCTCAAATAACTATAACAGCTGAATTTATTTGGTTTTGTAAGAGTGAAATGTCCAGCTAACTATAACAGGGAATTTCTAAGGTTTTTTAAATGCTCATGTCTAACTATACCGTCCCTGATACCTTTGGTTTCTTCAGGGAATTTCTAAGGTTTTTTAAATGCTAATTTCTAACTATAACGTCCCTGAAAACTGTGTTTTTTGTCAATGAATTTCTAAGGTTTTTAAATACTAATTTCTGACTATAACGTCCCTGAAACCTATGTTTTTTTCTATGAACGTCAAAGTTTTTTTAAATTCTAATTTCTAACTATAACGTCCCTGACACCTGTAGTTTTTTCAGTGAATTTCAAAGGTTTTTTAAATGCTAATTTCTAACTATGCCTACGTAGGAAAGACATGCACAGAAAGAGGAAGAAAGGAGCAGAAATAAGCAAGAGATATGCAGAAAGAACCAACAGAGGTGCAGAAAGAGGCCTTGTTGCAAAGTCTTCCTGTGTAGCCAACATTTTGTTTACAGGCCCAGAGCCAGTGCTATACTGAAAGACACTTATAATACAGTGAAAACACCTACATACACTAGGGTACACTATGGGTTGGGGTACCCCTGTGATTGCCATCACCACCCCTGTAAGACCCTGGTACATAGTAGGGCAGGGGGATCCTCACATAATCCTATCACCACGCTACTCCTTCCAGATCTGTCAGACCCGTGGGAGGTGGAGCACACGCTGGCAGAGCATACTGGCAAACAGTTTCCATACAAATCTCCAATTTCGTGCACTCTCATTCAAAACAAGTCTCAAACTCCAATAAGATGCAAAGTATTTAATTCACATAACGTGTTTCAACTGCTTCGCAGTCTCAGTCACATGTATAGCACACCACCAGTGACTAGCTTAAGTAAAAACAACATGGTGAGAACAGAAGACAGCTCTGTGTAGAGGGAATATTCACATAAACATTACGGCCATATTGGAGTGTTGCCAAAGAGCACATAGTATATCGACCTGAACATGTGGAGATGACATGAACACATATTACGCAAATCTTAAGTATTAAAGGACAATTCCTATAAATAGACATACTCCGTGTTGCAGTGTACCCAACTCACGCTACACAGTGCTGTTAGTATGTATAAATCTGATACAAAACATCAGTGATGTCATTTGAGATGTCATGAGTGATGTCATGAGTGATGTCACTGACCATGTCATGAGTGATGTAATATGTGACATCATTAGCAGTGCATTGCAGGCGCACGAGTTATAGTTAGCTGAACTAACTGTAACGGCAAATTTCATTGGTTTTGTGCGAGTGAAACGTCCAACTGACTATAACAACCCTGAAACCTATGGTTTTTTTTGTGAATAAGGTTTTTTAAATGCTAATTTCTAACTATAACATGACTGAAACCTATAGTTTTTAAAGTGAATTTCTAAGGTTTTTTAAATGCTAGTTTCTAAATATGCCTACAGAGGTAGGATATGTGAACAAAGAAGAAAAATGCACAGAAAGAAGCAAAAGAAATGCAGAAAGAAGCTACAGAAGTCCACAAAGACAAAGAAAAGTGCAGGAAGAAGCAAGACATGTACAGAAAGAACCAACAGAGGAGCAGAAAGAGGCCTTGTTCCAAAATCATCCTGTGCCTACAACTTTGTCAGATGGGTACTAATGGTAACTGACTCTGACTAACCAGGTCTAGAGCCAGTGCTATGCTAAAAGACACTTAGAATACAGTGAAAACACTTGCATACACTAGGGAACACTATGCGTTGGGGTCCCCCTGTGATTATCATGACCTCCTCTGTAAGGCCCTAGTACATAATAGGGCAGGGGGATTAAAACTACCTCTATGTCAGAGGTGCAGAAATATGCAACTTTAACTAGTAGATGCGTTTGCAGAGTGGTGGAGAAAGGGTGCTGGGCGTCCAACCAAAGCTCAGGAATCCCGCTGCGTTACAAGGAGGGATTCTTGGCCCACAAACTCCCTCAGGACTAAATTTGACTTCATCCCCCATCCTGTAGTCTGCCACGAGGCAAGTTTGCAGAGAGGTAGAGAAAGGGGGCCATGGCCTCCGAAGACGTCTTAGCAATCCCACTGTGGGGGACTTACTGGAGGTAAAAAGAGGGGTAGTTGGCTGCCAAGGACATCCTTGAGGCAAACTTCCCAAGCTATTACCTCCAGTCAGTCCCACACAGCAGCACTGGTAAATACTCGTACCAGGCCACGCCCACTTCCTCCACCAAGCTACAAACGCACTCCTTGGCACACTATTAGATGGGATTGAAGTCCCCTTCACTGCTGGGGGTCCATTAGGGGCAATCTAGCCTACCTTTTACCTCCAGTTTGCCCCACAGAGTGGGATTGGTGAGAGGTAGACAAAGGCCATGACCGCTTTCTCCACCACTCTGCAAACACGCCCCCTGGCGTGTTGTAAGTTGGGGGATTAAGTCCCCTTGAAGCTGCTTAGCTTAGGTGCCCACCTCTCTGCAATGCAGCGCAGTGGCGCTTACTGGAGGTACCTGTTGGGGTTGTTGGCCACCAGGGACCCTCAGGATTGAAGAGGAATAAATTCCCCAACTTAAAGAATGCCACAGGGCGTGTTTGCACACATGTCACCTCAGGCCCGCGCCCTCCCGTCACCACTGTGCAAACACCCCTGTGGCGAATTTTAAGTTGGGGGATTAAGTCCCCTTGAATCCTGAGGGTCCCTGAGGTCCAACTAGCCCACCAGGTACCTCCAGTAAGTGCCACAGAGTGGTGGCCCCCAACTTAAAACGTGCCACAGGGCGTGTTTACAAACATGTCACATCAGGCCCTGCCCCCTCCCTTCACCACTGCGCAAACGGATAAAGTCCCCTTGAATCTTCAGGGTTCCTGGGGTCCAACTAGCTCACCAGGTACCTCCAGTAAGCGCCACAGAGCTGCGTTGCAGAGAGGTGTAAAAAGGGGCGTGGCCTGGACCACCTCTCTGCAACGCAACCCTGTGGTGCTTACTGGAGGTACATGGTGGGCTAACTGGCTCCCAGGGACCCCAGTATTGAAGGGGGATTAATTGCCCAACTTAAAATGCACCAAAGGACGCGTTTGCAGAGTGTTGCTTGGAGGGGGCTGGCCTCGCGATGCCAGTCTTTTTTTATTTTTTTTTATTTTAAGAAACGGAGCTGTGTGCCCCCCTTCCTTTTGTATTTTATGGGCCCTGGAAAACCCATCCCCAGGGCCTTACCCTTATTTTTTATTTTTTTTTAAATGTAAGGGGGTCGCATGGCCCCCCTCCCGAGGCCATATTCGGGCCCGGGGACCCCCATCCCTTGGTGCATGGCCACTGTTTTTTTGTTTTAATTTTTTTGGGAGGGCTGCGTGGACCCCCTCCTCAGGCCATTTATGGCCCCAGGGATCCCATTCCCCGGGGACGGCCTTGCGTGTTTTAAAAAAAAAAATTTTTAGTATGGTGGAGGTGGCTAAGTGGCCCCCCTCCCTGGCCACTTCTGACCCAGGGGAACCCATCTCCCATGGACTGGCCTCTCGTTTTTTTATTCATTTATTTTATTTATTTATGCGATTTTATATAGCTCGAACTTTACCCGAAGGTGTCAGAGCGCTTCACAATAGGAACAGTAATGATACATGAGGAGAAAAATTACAAGTGAACAAATTACAAAAGCAAACGTTAAGTTACATGAATCAAAAGTGACAATAGTGAGCAACCATAATACATGAGGTAGCAATCGGTACATTACAGGAGGAAAAAGTGATATGTGTGCAGGTTACAAAAGCGTACAAAGTACAAGTAGAGGTATAATACTGCAATAAATGGCAGACACTACAGCACAAGAACAAACGTTACGTAGGCAAGGGTGGCACTTGTGCAAGTATCTAAAGCAAACAAAAAGTGAGAGGTAGCATACAGTGTGTTACAAGAGAAAAGTGATGTGTGCAAGTTACAAAAGGGTATCATACACAGGTACAAGGATAATACTGCAATAAATGGTAAACACTCAAACTGCCAGAACACACTGGGAAGGCCCTTCCATAGTCACGGACAATAGAATTTTCAATAATGGGGGGGCGGAGCTTGCCGGCGTCCATGAAAGACGTGTGAGCGCTGAGCTCCTCGCCTGAGCCCCTTTAATATTCGACAAATCTATCCTTTTGGCGCCTAGCCAGCCCTGAAATCGGTGGCGGACTCTCCTTTTACCCCCCGGCCTCGTGGGGGGCCTTTCCCCGGTCGAAATCGGTGGTGGTTTCGCTCCGCTGTTCGACGGAGGGCACAGTGGCGGACCAGGCCGTAATCCGCGGTCTATCTTGAAGAGCTGCCCGAGCTGCATCACGCTACGTGCGGCCAATTGTACCGGAGTGAAGTCGGTCCGCCCACTTGGTTCCTGTGCTACAGTTCCTGCTGGATGTTCTCGGGCGGTGCTCCCGGAGGCGGCTGTGGTGGACCTGCCCACGGTTGTGCATTTCATGGAGAAAGACTGCTGATGCTTTGAGGTGTGCTGGCAGGGTGCGGGAGCCCCTCAGTGGATCGCTGTCTCCTCGCGAAGAGTTTTTGTCGACAGCTGCCTGCCCCTGGGACGCCTCTGAGACTGCTGTGGTGCAGTGGCTTGGGAGTGCGCTGGAGTGTGGGGGCCCAGTTTGCTTGACTTTGGTGGGGCCTGACCTTGTGTGAGTGCCTAGTGGAGTGCTTTTCTGGCTCCTGGGCCTACTTATGTTTTTTCGGCGCCCGCGGCCGCCATTTTGACTGCATTTCTTGCTGCGCAACATCTCGCCCTGCGGAGCTTGCTTCTCCAGCGCCCCCTCCCCGCCCCACCAACACTACCTGGCGACTTCTTAACTAGCAGTGGGACACTTTGCTGAATGTCCACCAGGAACGCTATGGGGAAAGGTGATAAGAACCAACCGAAACTGTCGTTTGACCAGCGGAAGGCGAAAGGTGCGGAGGGGCCGGCTACGGATGCCTCACCGCGGCCCATGGCTGCTGACAGTTCCCTATGTGCGGACATCCGTGAAATGCTGGGTGCCATGGAGAAGGGCTTGCAAGACAGTATGGTGGTGATTGGCACGAAAATGGTTGCCTTGTCCTTCAGGATGGACCGCATGTCCGAGAGGGTGGACAAACACGCTGAGCGGCTGGATATGGCGGAACGGCGGTTAACGGAGGCTGAGGAGGCCCAAACGGAGTGGGATAAGGATTGCAAGCAATTTGGTCGCCTACTCCAAGTCATACAAGACAAGACGGAGGACTTGGAAGCACGCTCTCGGCGCTCCAACGTCCGCATTACCGGGGTGGCGGAATCCACCAACACTGGCAAAATGGAGTTGTTTGTGGAAAAGTTGCTCCAGACACTGTTGGGGGAGGAGGTCTGCTCCCCTATGTTCATCGTCGAGAGGGCACATCACACCCTGGGGCCGAAGCCGCAGCCTGGACTTCCGCCACGGCCGATTATTGCCAAGCTGTTAAACTATAGGGATCGTGACTTGGCGCTCCGGCTTGCAAGGGAGAAGGGGAGTCTGCAATTCGAGGGCATGAACATCTCCCTCTATCCGGACTTCACGGCGAGAGTCCAAGAGGAGAGGAAGCGCTTCGCCCCGTATAAGAAACAGATGAGATACCTGGGGCTGGACTACGCCATGTTGTACCCGGCGAGGCTTAGAATCAACAAACAAGGACACTCGCACTTTTTCACGGACCCAGCGGATCTGAAAAAATCGTTGAAGGAGTGGGCCAAGGAACAACGCAACAGCCCGAGGGGTCAGCAGGAGAACGCGGAGGAGGCCGCTTCCATGGACGGCCAGGGGTAATCCGCCTTGTGGCCTTTTCTCCGGCTCAGTTGGACTTTATCTGTGTGTTTAACTCAGCTGCAGGTCCTATGAACCTATTTGCCTAATAAAGTGGGGTGTGCTTTTGCTGTTTGCGGATTGCACCGCGGCAGTGGCGTTGACATGACTTGCTGCCTGGTGATAGCTTTGGGGGGGCTCTCCTCCGGCTGGGGGACCTGTTATTTGATGAAACTCTTTTTCTTGGGCTGGTGAGGGTGCCGAATGTTGCTGGGGGGCGGGGTGGTGGAGCCACTGAGTTCTGTGGTCCCTGTCCTGATTAACTTGCTGTCTGGCTGGGAACCTCTGCCCCCGCGCTTTCGGCTTTTGGCTCCTCGGTGGGCCTTTGCGTTTGTAGTGTGTTTCTTTGGGGAGGGTTGATGACGGGTGGTGGTGAGTCCTGTCTGACCGGGTTGGGGTTGGTCGGCTGTGGGTGGATGGGCGTTTTCTCTGAACTTCTTTTGTTGATCGTGATATGTGGGTTGTTCGGGGACTGTTGGGAGGGGGGTTTGATTGGGCCAGCTACTGGATTGTGTCTACTGTACTAACTGTGCTACTCTGATTTGTTCCCTACCCTACAATGGCGAATGTTGAGTCCCTAGGGCCGGAGGGTGGCCCCAACTCTCTCAGACTGCTGTCCTGGAATGTGAGGGGGCTGAATGATTTTCGTAAACTTAGGAAAGTGTTGGCCTATTTGCAGCGGCATAGGGTTGATCTCACCTTGCTGCAAGAAACCCACCTGCCTCTGACCAGTCCTATATTACAGACCAGGGGTCTTGGGAGTGCTTGTGTTACTGCAAGGTTCACCACGCATGCAAGAGGTGTGCTTACGTGGGCTAATCCCAAATCTCAGTTGTCATTGCAGCAGGTCGCTGTGGACCCGGAGGGTCGGTATGCGGTTGCCCGGTGCGTGGGTAAAGGCCACGATTTGATGGTTGTGAATGTGTACGGCCCCAACTATGACACTCCAGCTTTCTATGCCTCGCTGGCGGACCTCTGTCGACAGTATGCGGGATCTCAGCTGCTATGGGGGGGAGACTTCAATTTTGTGTTGAACCCGGAGTTAGATAGATCAGCGGGTGCCCCTAGGGCCCCGGCGGCCTCGGCATTACTTATGCAGGCGGAGCTAGTGAAACTCGATCTGCTGGATGTGTGGCGCCATAGGCACCCGGGGAAGGGTGGTTTCACTCATTATTCAGCCTATCATAACGTCCACACGAGGATTGATTACTGGTTTATTTCCCGATCCCTCCTCGACTCAGTGAAGGGGTGCGCTGTGTTGCCTCGCACGCTATCTGACCACTCGCCACTGCTCTTGCTGCTAGATGCCCCGGCTAGGAGGATACCCCCGTTCACTTGGAGGTTCCCCCCGTATTCACTACTAGATGAGGCCTTCAGAGGGGAACTGGCTGAGGATATAGACACGTACTTTTCAACTAATGTGGGGTCGGTGGATAGTGTCCAGGTGCTCTGGGATGCATTTAAGGTGTATATCCGAGGGATGACGATGGCCAAACACTCAGGGGTGCTTAAAGCTATCAGGCAACGGTTGAAATTTCTGGAAACACAGTTGTCTGCTCTGGAACGTCAGGCGGGAGCTGATAGGGCTGCGGACATACATGACAGGCTTAAGCCACTCCTAGCGGAATTCCATGAGGAGGCGGACAGGGAGGTAAAGCATATGGGAAAATATGCAACAGCGCGCTTGTATGGGGAGCGGGACCGCCCTGGCTCCCTGCTTGCTAAGCTGATGCGTAACAGCAGGCCGCCTCTAGTGATTGAGGAGTTGTTAACAGCTACTGGTGGCGTGGTGACGGGGGAGCAAGATAATCTGTCGGAATTCCATACTTATTACACAGAGCTGTACACCTCAAAATCGAGCCACCTAGAGGAAGAGATAGACGACTACTTGAGCTACATTCAGATGCCCTTTTTAGCTGACTGGCAGAGGGAATTTTTGATGGCCCCATTCCAGAAAGAGGAGATCACGGAGGCGCTAGAGGGGATGAGGTCGGGTAGCGCTCCTGGGTCAGACGGCCTTACGGTGGCCTTCTACAAGGCCTTTCAAGATAAGCTGGTGCCCTACCAGATGCTTCTTTTTGATGACATTTGTCAACAAGGTAGCATGTCGAAGTCTATGAGGGAGGCGCTTCTCATCACCATCCCGAAACCGGGCAAACCCCCCAATGAATGTGGCTCATATAGGCCGCTTTCGCTGATTAATGAAGACGCTAAATTGTACGCGAAGGTCTTGGCGACTCGGTTGGCTCTCCTGGTCCCGGGCTTGGTTGCCCCAGAGCAGGCTGGGTTTGTCCCCGCACGGAATTTGACTTATAACATTCGCACGGTGCTGGGCACTATTCAGCATGTCCGGCAGGAAAATAAAGCTGTGGCTATTTTCCTGGATATGGAAAAGGCCTTTGACTCGGTGGAGCGGTCATTTATGCTCAGAGTCCTTCGAAAGTATGGGCTTGGCGAACCCTTCCTTCAGATGCTAGGAGCCCTATACTACAAGCCCACTGCGCGGCTAAAGATAGGGAACTCGGTCACTGCCCCAATTGAGATCAGCAGAGGCACTCGGCAGGGCTGTCCTCTCTCCCCACTTCTGTATGCACTGGTGGCGGAGCCCCTGGCCTGCGCAATAAGAGAGTACCACGGGTTCGAGGGGATCAACTTTCCTTCTTACCAGATTGGCATCTCGACATACGCAGACGACACTTTGTTGTATGTCCGGGACCCGGAGGTGAATCTGTCGGCGGTCTTGTGGGAGGTGGTGCGGTTCGGGGCCCTCTCGGGCCTTCGGGTCAATTGGAATAAATCTGTGGCGTTGCCTTTGACTCGACTCGGAATACCCGCTGCAGTGGACCACGGACTCCATACGTTATTTGAGGATCCGTATACACACCGACCCCGAGATCCTGATACGTGAGAACTATGGGGTTGCCTACTCCAAGCTGGTGGATGACGTTGAGGTGTGGTGCAGGCTCCCGCTATCCCTAATGGGTAGGATTGCAATCATGAAGATGGTGGTTCTCCCCAGATTCCTCTTTCTCTTTGCTAACATACCTGTCGTACTCTCCAAGGCCTTTTTTCGTCAGCTCACTCAGACGCTTATTAGACTTGCGTGGGGGGGCAAACAGCCAAGGGTTCAATGGCAGACTCTCCTCCTTCCCTATGAACGCGGGGGTCTGGGGGCTACCGACCTAGAACGGTACTACAGGATTGCGCAGGGGGCTCATCTCCACACCTGGATACATGGGGACCCTGGCATCCCGCACGTGAAACTGGAGCGCCTCTTCGCGGACCCCACTCCGCTCCCGGCCACAATATGTTGTCCTGTCAATCGCAGGGTCGGCAACTTGGACTCCATTGCCGCCACAAACCACGCGTGGCATGCGCTGGTCCGCTCTCGTGAAAGTGAGCTGTTGTACTCTCCCCTTCTGCGAGTGGAATGGGCGGTGTGGTTAGCCCCGCTAACGGAGAAGGGTGTTCTGAAGGCGTTACGGGACTTGGGTATAGACAAGATGGGGGACCTCTTTTTGAATGGCATAGTGAAGACGTCGCAGCAGGCCCTCCAATCCCACCCTGGGGTGACGCTATTGCACGGCTTCCAATACCATCGGGTCCGTAGAGCGTTGCTGGAATTACTGGGCCCGGAATTGGCAGAGCCGCAGGAAGTGCCTGAACTTACGTACGTTATTAAGAATCCCTCTCCCCGTAAATTGGTGACTACTCTTAAGAAACTCGGAGATGGGCACCGGCAGTGTCCGCCCTCCAAAGCCAGATTGGCCTGGCAGAGTGATCTGCAGTCGCCGATCTCGGACGAGATGTGGCTATACTGTTGTACGAACACTAGGAAGATTTCACTCAATAGTAGACACTGCCTGATTCACTTTAAATACCTACAGCGGGTCTATTATACACCGGACAGGTTACATAGATACGGTCTACGGGAGTCAGCGGAGTGTGAGCGTTGCCATTTTCCCACGGCGGATTTCCTGCATATGTCCTGGACTTGCCCTAGTATCCATAAGTTTTGGCAGGAGGTATTTGCGGAACTTAGCTCCATGCTGGGTGCGGAGGTCCTGCCTTGCCCGGCGCTGGCGTTGTTGGGTTTTTCTAAACCGCTGCCTGTGGCGCTGCGGCGACTGACTGACATGGCTTTACTGACGGCCAAGCGCCTGATTGCGTTGTGCTGGATGAGGGGGCCGGTTCCTACTAAGAAGCGCTGGGAGTCGGATTTGCTGTATTGCTGCACACAGTCTGAGGTGTATAATGAACTACTTCCCCCCAAGAGTCGGCCTAAAAACTTCTGGGGGTTATACAGGGAATACCAGTGCGCTAGGGGGGATTGTGAGTCAGACCCTGATGGGGAGGAGTTGGATGAACTGCAGGAGGGCGGGGTGGCGATGGCGGAGGTTGATATGATGTGTGGTTGACTGTTCCCCTGTTGGGGGTGGTGGACAGGTCCCATTCTGATTTCAACTGAGAAACAGAGTGTGTGAGTCACTGGGATGGCTGGGCTGGGAGGGTGCATTTAGTGATCCGTCTTGCACGCTGCATCATTCCATTGGGCCCTCGGGTCCGCAGCTGTGGGTCCTACGTTCGTCTATGGATGCGGTAGTTAGTACGGGTGGGTGGGTGGACACGGGCATAGGTATGCTGGCTAGTTTATAGGGTGGGTGTTTGTTTGTTTTCTTTTCTCTCGCTATGGGTTTGTTGCACCTTTCTTTCCCCCCCTTCTAGGAGAGTATATCTTCATGATACCGAGACTTGGTTTAGCACATGCGAACTGATTGTATTACTTTTGCACATCGAACTTTGGTCATGAGTGTCGGCACCAGTATTAAATATCCTATCCTTTTGATATCAGTCGTAAGCTGTTTCCAAGACCCGATTTTATTTGTTCTTTCTTTCCTGTGAGTTCGCCGCCAGGCCTCCGGGATGCTGGCGTTACGGCTGTGTATATGATCTATGCTCAGGGATCTGGGTGCTGCCTATTGTTGCCGCCGGCCTCCGGGTTGTAGGTGATGAGTGCTGTGTGCAAACTTCGAAGGTGTAATAAAGTACAAATTTAACAAAAAAAAAGAATTTTCAATAATGGAAGGTCTTCCTTCAGATGATAGAGAGGGCGTGAATTAGATTTGGAGATGTCTTTGGAGGAGGAGAACTTTGAGGTCCATTTTGAAGGCCTAGGAGGAGGAGGTGGTCCGGAGCTGAGGCGGAAGTGAGTTCCAGATTCTCACAGCGTTGCCTGAAAAGGATTGGGCCACCGATCTTTCCTTCTTGAAAGTGGGGGGGTTCAAGCAGTAGATTTTCGGCATTACGAGATGGTCTAGAGCCTCCAGATAGTTTCAGTTTATTCGACAGGTAGAGAGGAGACGGGGAGTGCAAGGCTTTGTGGGTGATACAGGCAGTCTTGGGTCCCGTTGGGGACCATGGGGGGAACCCCAAGGCACCCATGGTCCCTGCCGGCTCCCCGCGTCCTGCTTGAGCGGGCATTGCTTTTCCACATGGGGAGCTGCTGACATGCAGCTCCCCATGTGGAAAAGCAATCTGGTTTAGATTTTGGAAGAGATAGCAGGTTTCCTGCTCTCTCTTCTAAAATCCAAACCAGTGTTTACTATGGCTGGGCGGTAGCCGCACGGCTCCTGCCCTGCCATAGCAAACAGCAGTGTCCCAGGTGGTGGGCATCCCGGGACACTGCAGGAGGAGGCCCTGGGGGGTGGCAGTCCCCAGGGCCATCACAGGCTTCAGGAGGGGGCAGCGCCGCCTCCCTCCCAACCAATGCACACCCCCGGGGTGGTGGTGGTCCCCGGGGCTCCGTAACGGACCCCCAAATTTTCATTATAGGGCCCCGAGGAGGTGGCGGTCCCCAGGGCATGTGGAGGGGCATAAATGCAAGGTTAACCACCACTGGGAAATTGTCATAATGAAAGTGAGTGAGGGTGAGTTTTGAAATGAGTGGTGTTTATGTATAACTTGAGGCAAACGTGCATGCATAGTGCACTAATATACAGTGAGTGTCAATGCAGTGATGATGTCCCCTCAAGCGCATTTAAAAGTGACATATACTATTAATTGAAATTTTGCGGAAAAACTGAATGGAAATCAAATACAAACTCAGAAATTGACATCAATCTTATCAACTCCATTGTGCCAGCAGACACATTATCTCTAGGATCAATCCTATGCAAGATTCATGCGCGTGCACGGAATATCTTCAAATTACAGCCTACAAATGAGACATTATGCATACGTAAAACAAATATAAATATAAAGTAAACCACACAGTAGTTAAAGAACAGCGTAGTTAAAAGCTGAATTTGGAGTTAGATCTGGACATAATGGTACATAACAATCCTCTTGTGAACATCACAACGAAATCAGTTAGGAAGCTATACAGCTTAGCCGTGTTACTGTCGGGACGGAGTGTGCTCAACTTATTTACAGTGGTGAAATGTGCCAGTCCTTCTAACAGAAACTCAATCAAATGGGGTGATCGTGATAGTGAGTGACTCCCTCTCATAGGAAGTGGTGCAGATCCTCACTAGCGTTGAGGCCTGCGGGCGCCTAGTGTTGAACTGCAGTATATATTTACTCTCTAGCTGCCTAAGAAGCCTCTCTCTGTTACCATCCCGCCTAAGGACAGGTACGCAGTCAATGACTGAGTATTGGAGGTGCTCCAAGTTGTTATTATGCACTTCCTTAAAATTTCTGGCTATGGGGTGCAAAAAAACGATGGATTTGGGCCCAGATCTTTGGACTGGGGTGAATGTGTGACATTGATCCACATTCTGTCCATCACCTGTTTTGTTTGCAATTGTGGGTGATACAGGCAGTCTTGGGTCCCGTTGGGGACCATGGGGGGAACCCCAATGCACCCATGGTCCCTGCCGGCTCCCCGCGTCCTGCTTGAGCGGGCATTGCTTTTCCACATGGGGAGCTGCTGACATGCAGCCCCCTATGTGGAAAAGCAATCTGGTTTAGATTTTGGAAGAGATAGCAGGTTTCCTGCTCTCTCTTCTAAAATCCAAACCAGTGTTTACTATGGCTGGGCGGTAGCCGCACGGCTCCTGCCCTGCCATAGCAAACAGCAGTGTCCCAGGTGGTGGGCATCCCGGGACACTGCAGGAGGAGGCCCTGGGGGGTGGCAGTCCCCAGGGCCATCACAGGCTCCAGGAGGGGGGCAGCGCCGCCTCCCTCCCAACCAATGCACAGCCCGGGGTGGTGGTGGTCCCCGGGGCTCCGTAACGGACCCCCAAATTTTCATTATAGTGCCCCGGGGAGGTGGCAGTCCCCAGGGCATGTGGAGGGGCATACATGCAAGGTTAACCACCACTGGGAAATTGTCATAATGAAAGTGAGTGAGGGTGAGTTTTGAAATGAGTGGTGTTTATGTATAAATAGTGCACTAATATACAGTGAGTGTCAATGCAGTGATGATGTCCCCTCAAGCGCATTTAAAAGTGACATATACTATTAATTGAAATTTTGCGGAAAAACTGAATGGAAATCAAATGCAAACTCAGAAATTGACATCAATCTTATCAACTCCATTGTGCCAGCAGACACATTATCTCTAGGATCAATCCTATGCAAGATTAATGCGCGTGCACGGAATATCTTCAAATTACAGCCTACAAATGAGACATTATGCATACGTAAAACAAATATAAATATAAAGTAAACCACACAGTAGTTAAAGAACAGCGTAGTTAAAAGCTGAATTTGGAGTTAGATCTGGACATAATGGTACATAACAATCCTCTTGTGAACATCACAACGAAATCAGTTAGGAAGCCACACAGCTTAGCCGTGTTACTGTCGGGACGGAGTGTGCTCAACTTATTTACAGTGGTGAAATGTGCCAGTCCTTCTAACAGAAACTCAATCAAATGGGGTGATCGTGATAGTGAGTGACTCCCTATCATAGGAAGTGGTGCAGATCCTCACTAGCGTTGAGGCCTGCGGGCGCCTAGTGTTGAACTGCAGTATATATTTACTCTCCAGCTGCCTAAGAAGCCTCTCTCTGTTACCATCCCGCCTAAGGACAGGTACGCAGTCAATGACTGAGTATTGGAGGTGCTCCAAGTTGTTATTATGCACTTCCTTAAAATGTCTGGCTATGGGGTACGCTGGATCGCTATTGACGATCGCCCTGAGATGCTGGAAGATACGCAAGTGAACCTGTAACTTCGTACTCCCGATGTACCGTAACTCACATTAACATTCAAGAATGTACACAGCAAACTCAGTTCTGCATGCCAGCCTGTACTTGATTTGGAGTGGTGTATGCCTGAAGACAGAGTCCCAACTGCGAGATATTATTACCAAATATATATCTATATATATATATATATATATATATATATATATATATATATATATATATATATATATATATATATATATATATATGTGACAAGAATCGTCCTCCAGCCACACTTCTGTTCCGTATATGGACGAGGTGAACCCAGGTATATGGTGCAAATTATTTTATTTGTTTAGCCCAACAACACCACCGCCACGACGCGTTTCAGCCCGCGTAGGGCCTTGGTCACATGACATGTCGATAGTATTGCAACAATTTAAAGTGCCAGTGCATGAAAGTACTTCCCCTTTCAGTCCATAGACATAGAAAACATACTTTGTTTAAAGAACTGCATAAATGCTAGTACTGTCAATATAAAATTAACTGAATCCATGTATAATACAGAGTTGTGCAGTCAATATGCTAAATTCAAATATAAGAACTTTTGCATAGATGAAATCATCACTTAATACACTGAAAAATACAAAGATGAAAATGGTTTTGCAATTCCATCTTGCAGAGATATATATACACACATATAAATACATAAATAAATAAATACATAAATATTTAAATATTGGAATTAAAATACATATCTATACCTCTAAAATTCAATCTGTATATAAAAAATTATATATATATATATATATATATATATATATATATATATATATATATATATACATATATATATATATATATATATATATATATATATATATATATATGAAAGAAATCATACAATAATATTTTTTGTCTCTATTCATATGTATCTATTTGCATTTTCAGTTGTGAAGACTGAATTGCACTAATAAAAGCATGCTGTTATCTATGCATTCAATACTTCAAAATATGTGCATGGTTACTGAAAGAGCAGTCTTGAGAAGTTCCAAATTAATTATATCTTAAAATAAAACTCACTGCTCTTAAATATACCTCAGGGTCTACCAGCCAAATTCTGTTTTTTCCTAAGAGTTTCCACCCTTGTGAGCATAGGGTCATCTGACCAACTCAATTCCTATAACCATATTATGTCAGATTTCAATGTGCAAAATGGGTGCTGACCCTGTGTAAAAATATACTTTGAAAGAAGGAAACTTCTAAAAAAAAGTTAATTTAAAATCAGGAAATCTTATCCTAGGTAGTGCGGTAGATGGTTATCGGATATGTTCAAATGGTTTCATATTTAATTGATCTTAATGAAGGTAAGTATAAAAGTCCTCACTTGTGTTCAAACCATTGAGCACCTTACAGTCAGACAGAATTATGTACCTTGTTTCCAATTTCCTCAATTGGGCTTCACGGTTTCCACCTCTCCTCTAAGGCGGATCCGTGTCAATGACAAAATATTTGAGGCCTAAAACAATGCCATTGTGTACCTCACCAAAGTGCCTGGCCACTGGGTACGTGGTGTCACCGTTGTTGATGGCCCATATGTGCTGGAGTATTCGCTTGTGTGCCCGCAGCTTAGTGCTTCCCACATAGCGCAGGCCACAAGGACACTCCAGCACATACACCGCGTACTCAGTTTTACAGGTCAGCTTACTCTGTATTGTGATTGGTTTGGTACTGAGCGGAATCGTATATTCTGTTCTGCTTACTCCAAATTTACATGCTTTGCAAACAGAACATTTTATAAATCCTTTGCTACAGTTCAACCATGAGCTATTGACCCTCACCTCGGGACTGCTGGACACTAAGAGATCACTTAACAATCTGGCTTTTTTGTATGCAATACTAGGAGACGATGTAATTCCCTGCCCCAGTACTGGATCACTAGTGATTAAGCCCCAATGTTTACTGACAATTTTCCGAATGCTTTCGTGTTGGTTACTGAATGTCATGATCAAGCGTGTTTCATCTTTTATTGGTTTTGTCTGGCTAGGCAAGCTGGTCCTTGTTGTGGATCTGTTAGGGTAATTAATTTTCCTCATTGCCCCATCTACCACTCCTGGTAGATAGCCTTTCCTCAACAGCCTCGCCTTACACTCTGCTTGGGCCTCTGCACAATCCACATCATCACTACAAATGTGTTTGATGCAAAGCATTTCCCCGTAGGGAATGCTCCTAATCAAATGTGTAGGATGATGGCTTGGGCATGCAATATCGCATTGCCTGCACTAGGCTTGCAATATAGTCTGGTTCGCAGATCACTCCCATGTATATAGATCTCAACATCCAAAATGCATATTGAGCTGTTGCTAATCTCACTGGTGAATTTTAGGTTTAGGTAATTGTCATTCAAGTTGTTGAGGAATTGCACGGCATCCCCCATCGACCCTTTCCAAATAATGAAAAGGTCATCAATAAACCTGTACCACCTTACAATGTTGTTTGCCATGAACCTGAAACTTCGTACTCCCGATGTACCGTAACCCACATTGACATTCAAGAATGTACACAGCAAACTCAGTTCTGCATGTCAGTCTGTACTTGATTTGGAGTGGTGTATGCCTGAAGACAGAGTCCCAACTGCGAGATATTCTTACTATATATATATATCAATAAACCTGTACCTGTTCGCGAATACTCTCTTTCAAGGAATCTTTCAGAACTGATAGCCTGTGCCTCATGTAACTCCCGCTCATTACTGCAAAGTCTTCTAAGGCGTAACATTTCACTGAACGGGATGCTCATTATTTGGTGAGTAGGGTGGGTACTGCCCGCATGTAAAGTCGTGTTGCCAGCTGTACTTTTGCAAAATAGTCTAGTCTCCAACCTGTTATTGTTTATGTATACCTCTGTGTCAAGGAAGGGGACCTGTTGTTGGCTCATAGTGACTGTAAAGTGGATGTTATATTGATTTTTGTTTAGACGTTCAACAAACTTAACTGCCTCCTCTTCACTTCCCCTCCAAATCACAAACAGGTCATCAATGAAACGATACCATGTAATTACTCGGTTCTTCATTTCAAATTGAAAGCAAGTTTTGAGGACCAGTTCCTCCCAAGCTCCCATGTGCAAGCACGCAAAACTTGGGGAGAAACTGGCCCCCATTGCTACACCCTGAAGTTGCCTAAACAGGAGATTGTTGAATATAAACACATTGTGTTGCAGGCAAAATGTGAGTATTTGAATTAACATATCATTATGCTCTCTATATTTGGCATCCCTCCGCTCTAGATAATACTGGACTGCCGCTATGCCATCCGTGTGGCGGATGCTAGTGTACAAGGCCGTGACATCCATAGCCAAACATCCAGTCGCCCTCCTGCCACTGGACACTGTTAAGTTTGAACAAGAAATCCCCAGTGTCTTGAATATAAGACTCCAGAGATTTTACGTGACCCTGTAAAAAGTAATCAATGTAAATAAATTTCCTTTCCAGAAGACTACCCCTCGCCGTGATAATGGGTCTACCCGGAGGGTTGTTTTTGTCTTTGTGGACCTTGGGGATGAAATAGATTGCCGTGTCACTGGGTAGTCCGTTTTTAAGCACTTATACTCTGGTTCCGCAAGTAGTTTCTGGGACTTCCAGGTTGATAAGAGTTGATGGTTCTCCTTTTGCATGATTTTGATTTCATCCCCTTTCATCCTTTCATAATGGTCGGGTTGTTTACCTGCATGAATGCCTCCTTTTCATAGTTAGCCTTGGTTTGTAAAACTACACTGCCACCTTTATTGCTAGGGCGAATAATGATATTATTATCCTTGCTCAGTTTGGCCACCAATGCTTCATAGTCTGATGCTAATGGATCATATTTGTATTGACTTTTGCATATTCTGTTCTGTAATTCTTTCAAATCACTTGTGAGGTTCTCATGGAATACGTCGATGGCATCGCGTGGCATGACTGAACAGAATGTGGAAGGCGGTTTGAAAGGAGTGAGGGGGGCAAGGTGGTCTCTTCAGGGCGATTGATGGTGGTACTGTCAACACTGTTAATTGAATCAGCCCCTTCATTCTCCCATAGGGTAATAATTTCTTGTGAGAATGTGGTGGTGACATTTCCTTGGTCAGCTTCTTGGTTGTTTTTTCGAACATTTACAGATTTCAAAGAATGAAACTTCTTCAATTTGAGCTTTCTATTAGCTTTGTAAATGTCAGATCTAGTTGCCGCATAATTGAGATTGGTCTTGGGGGCATATGATAGTCCCAATTTGAGGATATCTTTCTCCTTAGTTAATAAAACCATTGATGTCAGGTTGATGATCGTGAGTTGTGTATTATTAATCCTCATTTCCTGGACCACTGGCCCCTGCCCTTCTTTTGGGGTTGTCCCACATTTTCTTGTCCTTGCCCTCTGCCTCCTCCTGCGGACATAGTTTTTGTGCTTACGTTGTAATTCTTTCGAGTCCCAGGTTGTAGGGACTGAAGACGTTCCATGGCACAAAAAACTAATCTCGTCGCCTGGTGACAGCTTCTTACTCAATCCTGCCGAGCCTGTGCCCCTTAATTCGGACTCAGATTCGCTGCCTGGCCCAGAGCTGAAATTCGATGCAGTTGAATCCAATGCATTGGTTTGTGTCTGGTTGCGGTTTCGTCTGCTGCGTGTGCCGGGTTAAGTGCCTCCCGCTGCTGTACGCATGCCATCATATTTTTTCGAGAAGGTGAATATCTGACCAAGTTCGTAGTCAGTCCTGTCCCTTTGAAATTTGTAAGTCTTGCGTCGATTATTTTTTCCTCCTCTTTCTTGAGTCTGGTATACATTTCCTTTATTAGATTTGCTTTTTCCTCGGTAGGACCCATGGATTCCAACTACTCCTGTATTGCCGCAATCTCATTGAGGAGTTTGGCGCGGTCGATTTCTACATACTTAATGAGGATTAAGACCAGCCGTCTGGATGCCTCCAAATAGCTGTCCGCTCACTCCCGCATCAGGTCAGGATTCGGGTTTTCATAGCTTGGTGAGGTCAAGATTCTAAGCCCTCTCGGTATCCTATTCACATCTATGTACAGCTGGAGGGACTTAGCTTCCCACCATTTACTTTGTTCCTGTCTTGATTTTTTCTCGAGTATTTTTATTTTTTCATGTAAAGTGTCATGGTTGGAGCCGCTGGGAGTATCCAATCTCTCCCGTGTGGTAGTTGTTGCTGGGAGATCATCAGAGAACATTATGCTCGCCCGAGCCTCCCTCTCCTTCACGCTGTCGGCTGACATAATATTGTGCAATTTATAAATATCTGCAGGCTATAGCAAGTGGTATGCCCGAGTCTTAACAAACAAACTCGCACCCACACAACCGTTGTGCTCTCCTCCTCTGAAATACCTGGTACAGCCGCTTCACTGATTGGTGAAACTCGTCCTCGGTTCCCTGCGTCCTGTCTCCGACGTGGTATTCACGGGGGTTCAATCACTTCCGGTGTGCTCGTCCAGGGCCAGAGGGGTCAAATGCTCTTCTTCCTCCCGGAAGCCAAATAACGCCCAAGAGACCTGGGTAGGTTTCCACTGCTGGCGTTGACCAAATGCTGTTGTCATGGAGAGGGTCCGGTGTATAGCTGGGCAGAATCAAGTGGCTAAATATGTGCAAAAACCTTTGTTTCCTACACACTGCAACTCCAAGGCCAGCCACGACCAGGAACCAAGCATGGACCACAAATTCGGTACTTCAAATTATTTTATTGCTGTCGCCATCATAACGCTTCGGCTCGCCTGAGCCTTGATCACATCACAGCGAATCTTTGTGAAGGGTGAATATTTAAAGTACAAGTGTTGCAATCGGATTGGGTCACAAAAGCATAAACATAGTAAACAGACCTAATGTACAATCATTGTAAAATACACGATATATACACATATAAAACAGTCCAATCTTTGGAAAATACAGGTAAAATACCAAGGTTCCAATGAAGATAATATACCGCACCATTGTATAATAGTTTGTCAGGGACCGTGTCACATAAAGCCTTTCAATATGCGAACGTCACCAAACAGCTACAACTGCCTAACCGAGTACGCTGTGTATGTTCCGACAGGCACCTGTGGCCTCAGATATGTAGGCAGTACAAAGTTACAGGTGCATGTCAGAAGTGTACAACATCTTCGGGAAGGGAGTTTCTCAGCTAGGGATACATACAGTAGTTATAACATATTGGACTAAGGAAAAACTTTATAGAAAATTATGGATTTCATCAGTATTGTTGAGCCCCCTAGGATGTTTACTATTGAGTTCTAGGATAATTTTTGACTCCAGGTGCCGTAAAGAACGTTCCCGAATACCACCTTTAGGGGAGTTGGGGATAGTTGCAATTATAAAATATTGAAGGTACATGAGGTCATTTCCATTCACTGTTTTAAAGTGCCTGGCTACCGGTTACGCTGTGTCATTGTTGACAATCGCTCGAAGATGTTGTACAATTCTGACATTCACCTGTAACTTTGTACTGCCTACATATCTAAGGCCACAGGTGCATGTCAGAACATACACAGCGTACTCGGTTTTGCAGTTGTAGCTGCCTTTGCCATGGGGCTAAAGGGGGTCATGTACTTGGCGGTGGTTATTTTGAATTTGCATGCTCTACATGAGGAGCACTTATAGAACCCCTGTCTTGGTTGCAACCAAGTACTTTTTTTGGTTAGAGCTTCGGGGCTTTTTTCACAATTTGAGTTCTTACGTAGATACTTTTTCTAAATGTGATGGTAGGGCTGTTGGACAGGTCTGGTGCTAAGACTGCATCCGTCCATGACTATCGCCAGTTACGATTAATTATGGACCTTATTTGGCGTTCCTGCTGGGTAAATGTGAGAATGAGTCTCGGTGTATTGGTTTCACTTGTCTGCTCAGTGGTGTTGTTGTTAGGTTCTAACAGAGAGTCCCTAGATCTTTGAGCTACTTTGGCTATCGCCTGGTTGAGAGTGAATGCACTGTATCCTCTCTTTCTGAACCTTTGAAGTGCCTCACTGGTGCATGCCTCCTGATGTTCTCTGGTGCTACATATTCTCCTAATTCTTATCAGTTCACCATAGGGTATGCCTTGCACTAGATGTTGTGGATGGGCACTTGATGTTGCCGTAGTCCAGCCGACTGGACTACGGCAACTCTCTCTACGCAGTAACCACAGCCAAACTTCAGAAAAGACTCCAGCGCATTCAGAACGCCTCAGCACGCCTCATCCTGGACATTCGCCGACACAGCCACATCTCTGAACACCTGAGAAACCTGCACTGGCTCCCCGTCGGCAAGAGAATCACGTTCCGACTCCTCACCCATGCACACAAAGCTCTCCACAACCAAGGCCCAAGATACCTCAACGACTGCCTGACCTTCTACACTCCCACCCGCCAGCTACGATCAACCAGCCACGCCCTCTCCGCCGTCCCCCGCATCTAAAGAGCCACAACGGTAGGAAGATCCTTCTCCTACCTGGCTGCCAAGACGTGGAACTCCCTACCCATTGACCTCCGCCTGACCCAAGACCACCTCGCCTTCAGGAAGCAACTCAAGACCTGGCTGTTCGAGCAGTAGCGGACCCCCCTCCCCCAAGCGCCTTAAGACCCTCCGGGTGAGTAGCGCGCTATACAAATGCTTTGATTGATTGATTGAAGTTCCCTGCTGTCTCCTTTCTGTGAAGGGTAGTATTAATCTTGCCCTTATCGATGTATACTCTAACATCCAAAAAGTCCACTTCTGTTTCACTTATGTGTGATGTAAAACTTAGGTTAACTCCATTGTTTTTGATGTTCTTTACAAATGAAATAGCACTCTCTTCACTGCCTTGCCAAACAATAAAAACATCATCAATATACCTAAGCCAGTGTTTGACATGCTTGGCATATTGTTCATGGTGTACCTGCCTGTGGGTCTGCTCCTCCCACCAGTTTACCGTAAGACAGGCATAGTTGGGGGAGAAGCAGGATCTCATCGCTATGCCCCTTAGTTGTTTGTATATTTGTGAACCAAACATGAAATAGTTCTTGTTAAGACACCATTGTATACATTTGAGGATGGTCTTATTGTGCTCGTAACATTCTGCTGGTTGGGAACTCAAAAAATATTTAGTTGCATCAAGCCCAACCTTATGATCAATACGTGTATACAATGACTCCATGTCAAGAGTTATGAATCTCATGTTTGTCCCCCATTGTATTCCTTTGATATTATTGAGGAAGTCTCCTGGGTCTTTCACGTATGTTGGGAGGTCTTTTACAAGGTCCTGTAAAAAATAATCGACATACTGCGATATATGTTCTCTCATACTGTTGATTGTGGAGATAATGGGTCGTCCTGGAATGAGGATGACATTTTTGTGTGTCTATATATGCAAAAGAGGAATCAGGGTTCTCCTTGTTGAAGTTTACACACCCTAAGTGTGATGGGCATGTCCAGGTGTGGTTCCTGCGCTCACTGTGCCATACAACTCATAATAAACCTCACTGATTATACCGACGGTTTCCATGAGGAGCAGGGTTGGTACTGATTTGCATAAGGTAGAGTTTTGTCTATAGTACCTTGGTGAGTGAACAACAATGGACTGGAATTCAGACCCAAGAGATTACCAGTGGCTGAGTTTAATTAAAGCATTCCCTCCTTCACTTTTTGTTGTTCCAGTGTGTGCATTACGTGGAACAGGTATGACAAGAAGTGGGTCCCCTACTCACTGTGCCAGGACCTCACTAATGAGGCCTAAGTAGGTTACAACAGGTCTGGGGTTGCTTATGGGGACTTCTGTGGGATGTGTTACCTGGCAGTTTGAGATGGACCGTTCACATGAGGGGCAGGATCAGTACTGATTACATAAGGCAGGCCTTTTTCTAGATTGGCATTGTGGGCAAATAAAAATGGACTCGAATGCAGCCCTGAGCGATTACGAATCACTGAGATGAATTCAAGCATTCCATCCATCACCTTGTTGTAGTTCATTTTTAGTGCAGGAGGAGAACATTTTGCTTCACCCAGGGCTCAAGCAATGAAGGTAGAGCGAGGCAAAAGGTCAGCAACTGCCTTTTGATTTAGAGCTGTAGTCTTATGAGTCCACTTAAGAAAAGCATACTCTTTTTTCTCTTTGTTTACAGTATTTTTCACACAGAATCTGGTGACTATTCTCCAACTGTACAAGAAATGACAGGGAAGGGTATGTGCCCAAACATCTGGCGTCTTTGTTAGTACATTACATTTTTTTTTTACATTTTGAGCAATGTGATGAAATATTGACATCAGGGTGACGTTTTGCTTCTGCAATGTTCAGTATTTGTTGCTGGGGGCAGGGCTTGCAATGTTGTATCAATGTCCGGTGTGACACTGACAGTCTGAAGTAGTCCAACACTGGGTTGGGCATGGCATTGATCAAGCCACAAGTAACGACTTGGCAAAGGCCTAGATTTGCTAACCTTTGACTGACCTTCCCATGCTACAAAAGAACTACTTTAATAAAGTCCAAACACTATGTTATGTACTTTTTTCACAGATGAGTGCATGCACTCTGCCCAACAGGTCTACTCTTTCACACCAGTTGCCGATACAACAGGAGGTGAAGATTAGTGCAGCATGATCAGAGTGACACATCCGGCTAAGCCACACCAATGCCCAGCTGCTGGTCCTGCTCTTATATTACAAAGCTCCATGGTGACTTGGAAAAGAAGCAAAAGTGCCAAGAACCAGGAAGGTGAGGAAGAACCACCTTGAGCCTTTGTTGACCCCATTTCAGATATAATATACTGACTGACACCTCTAATTATTGTTACTTGCAAATTAAGAAAATAATCTTGGTCACAAATAGCGAACATCATACAGTAACTACTTAGTATCACTAACCCTGGATATCAGCTAGGAGAAGAGTTACAGAGGCGAGGAGCCAGGGAAGTGTAGTACAGATCTACAGCAGTGAAAAATCAAAAGGGAAATACATGGCACCCAAATGCCACGCGAGGAGGTCGGGGGAAAGACAAAAGAACATTCAGAAATTAGGAACTAGAGATTCTGCTTGGGGACTATGTGGCTGAGAATGATAAACATTTCGTGGCTGAGAATTTCGGAAAGGCCTTGCTAACAAAACCTGAAGTTAATTATAAAGAATTATGGAGGTGGATACAAGACCCTATAAATGCTGTGGAGGCAACAGAAGTGAAGAAGAAATAAGGTAGTGATGGTATGACCTCTGCTAAAGGACCAAAATGAAAGTTGCAAGAATGGGGCAGGATGCAGGGACAACAGGAAAGACCTCAGCAGTGAGCCACTACTATCACCTTTGAAAGTGCTGTTAACGTGGAGCTTCAAGTCATGAGCAGTGACTGGAGTTGAAAATATCACCACATCAGATCTGGTACCAACACTCCTAGATGCATTAAAATCTCCAGAATGATCATCAGCATATTAGTGGGGCTTTGGACCAACTTGAGGTTACAAATGCTTATTTACATTCTTTCGACAATGTAAAATAGCAAATATTATTGCACTGACATAGTCATCCGAAAATACGTTACCCAAATCAATGCATTGCAGATAATATAGTTGATGCATCAAATAAAGACCAATTGCCCATTCTGTTTGGATAATAATAATCTCACATTATATTATGTAAATTCACATTTTGTACAGATTGGTTGTAACGTCTTCCTGTTACCAATGTGACAAGGCTAGGCCTGTACCTTCATGGAAGAAGAGAAAAATGTAACTCTGTGGCGTTAAATATAAAACCACATTAGAATTTAAAACCAAACTCTAACTTCTGACAATGAACACTTGCCAAGAAGGTTAGGTCTGGATACAGGGACACCCATCTGATGCCAAAGAAATAGCACCACTTCCGGTGACATTCTACGTCCTGAGCTAACTCCAATACTGCCAACATAGCCAATGATGCGACCAGAAATTGTTCAAACAAGATGTACAAGGTATATTCAGGAAACAACTGTTCCAATTACAAAACAGCTATTTAGAGACAGAGGAAGACAGCAATCAGTAGCATGACATAGGAGATCCTAGAGGAAACTTGGAAGTCACATGATACACCACTAGGCATTCCTACTGCCGGGAAAGCTCGTAGCTGATTCAACAAGACACAGGAGGGGGCTGGAGAACAACAAGGCCCAGAGTCTGTTGCAGCATATCTACTGCCCATGTTGCAGACCTGAGCTTGGAGGCGCATATCTGCCAGTCGAGGCTCTCACTGTGCAGGACACCCATACCTGTTTCGCCAGGACACAGGAGGGAGCAGCAGAACAACAAGCCCCAAAGTCCATTGCAGCATAAGCTCTGCCCTCGTTGATGCCCTGTGCCTGTAGGCGCACATCTGCTGGTCCAGGCTCCCACTGCGCGGGATGCCAGTAGCTATTTCACCAGGGCACAGGAGGGGGCTGTAGAACGTCAAGCCCCAGAGTACGTTGCGGCACAGCCGTTACCCGCGTTGTTGCCCTGCTCCTGGAGGCAACAGGGGGTGATACTTTAACCACTATAGACACTTTACTAATCAGGGAGGCTAATGTAATCTCTAAAGAGATAGCCCTGACCGAGAGGAGACTTTCTCTGGAAACAGAGAAAATTATTAAGGATCCAATACTCCTGGAGAATCATGAGGTAGAAAGGGAAATATCTGGTTTTGGTTCCCTGCCCACAATACCATTACCTACTATGGTCATTAATGACATAGTTAACGGCAGAAGATGACATTGTTCCAGCTAAACCCTCAATCAAAAAGAAGAAGACTGGGGGAAAGAGAGCAACCCAGGCTCTATCACAGAACAAGGCTTCCGCATCAGCCAATACTGACTTGGAAATAAGTTCTTGTCCTAAATACACTATTTTTAGGAGGTTTCCAGAGTATTCACCCTCTTGTTTACCCTTTTTATGGGGATCGTGTGCCTCAATTCAATTTTGAACGTGGAGCATAGTTTTCCTTTGAGAAGCTTGTGGTGTGCCCTTAAGGAAAGTGTCTTGAGAGCTGTGGTGGCTGCATGGACCCACAACTAGAGCTACTTTGAACTCATGATCAAGGGTCTCCCATTGCTTAAGACTTCGGGTGGGAGAGCTCTCACCGGAATTCAGGGCCTTTTTCTTTTTTTTATAATACTTAACATTTCAATGCTTGTATTGGCGTGTATGCATTTTGAAGGTTATTCTTGGTGTTGGAAGTTCTGAGGGCGCCCAGTACCATGTTCTATTTTGTAGTCTAGGGTGACTATTTCCCTATGGTGTACCATACTTAGGGGAGGTTGTGTTGTTTTCCAGGGTGAGTACCCTGCGGTTTACCCTACTCAGGGTAGGTTGTGTTGTCTTGGTGGTGGAAGTTCTGAGGGCGCTCAGTACCATATTCTATTTTGTTGTCTAGGTTGACTATTTCCTTATGGTGTACCCTACTTAGGGGAGGTTGTGTTGTTTTCCAGGGTGAGTACCCTGTGGTTTACCCTACTCAGGGTAGATTGTGTTGTTTTAGTGGTGGAAGTTCCGAGGGCACTCAGTACCATATTCTTTTTTGTTGTCTAGGGTTACTATTTCCCTCTGGTGTACTCTACCTAGAGGAGGTTGTGTTGTTTTCCAGGGTGAGTACCCTGAGGTTTATCCAACTCAGGGAAGGTTGTGTCTGTGTGGGAGCAGCACCGTATTGTGTTTGTGCACCCTTGTAGGTGTGGTGTATCAACCCTATTCTCTGTTGCATTGGCTTTTGTCCACCTTAGCCTTGCCTGGTTCTCTCCTTTTACCTAAGGGAGGGGGATGGGGCATGGAGTAGTGATTTTTGCATTTTTATTGTATTTCTTTTCTTACGTATGCTATTCCGTATGTATGTATTTATTCATCTATGTACATTTGGAAATGCTCCTTGTGTTTTGATGTCATTATAATTCTTGATGTAATGTACCTATTAATTTATGTACATTTGAAAATGCTCCTTCTCCCTCTTCTCTTGTGACTCTTACTATGACGTTTCCAGTTTTTCACCTCTTTCTTGCTGTTTGTTCCCTAAGCAAGGAGAATGTCTAGTAAACTACTTCTTAGCTCTTCCCACTGCACTGCACAGCTAGAATGTATGATGACATCATAGAATGCCTGGGTGCCGGTTTGTGCCTGGAATGTCAGTTGGTGAAACCAGGCTAAGCAGCAGGAGCCTGCTCCTGGTGGGGCTATGCTGGTACCATCTATCTTATCCTACTCTCCTATTCTCCTATTCTGGAACCAAGCTATAGTAAAGAAGTATTCTACTTATACAGCTGGACTGTGTATCTTCCTTTTACAACAAGCTGCATGCAACTGCAAGATATATGTTAGAGCTATATGTTTTTGCCCAGTATTTCATTATCCTAATCTTTCCAAAAGGGTTCATTTGGGTAGAAAACAATTATTATTATTAAAGAGAACCCCTAACAATTATGTTATGCTTTAAATTCTGAATTTGGGCTTTTCCAGAATAAGGACTCAACTATATTGCCTACCAGTATCGATGACATGTCACTCCCACACTACACCATGTAGTCCTGTCTGATGTAAGATTTCCTATACACTGATTTACACACATATGATTGACTTTGTGTAATGTGTGCGTTACGGAAAGTGCTCTGATACCGTAAACTGGTATGAGTGGTGCTATAAAACTAAATGAATCTGAAAGAAGGTGGTTATGGAGCCTTGAGGGGCACTGTTAAAGGGTGCTAGTGAGGGACTCTGTGGCAGAGGTTGTCATGGGGGGGGCGCCAACAAACACTGTTGCACAGGGCGCCACCAGTGTTAAAGCCGGCTATGAGCGAGGAGAACTCTAGTGTCAGAGGTGTACATGTTGCCCCTGAGGCTGCGTCAACGAGGTGCAGTATGAGCCGCAGTAGTAAGGAAGAGACCAGCGTAATCTAGGGCCATCTCGCCAGAACAAGTAACAGCAGACAGAGATGCAGATGGTGTTCATTGTAACAACATACATTGTTATTTTTGTACACATATGTCTTTGCTAATAGTAGAATTGTTTTTGTGAATGAGATCTGCATGTGGGCTAATGTGTGTATTCCACTTCTAAATCTGTATTATGGCCTATAACTACACATTCACATATTTGCATCAGCATAAATATCCAGGTGCTGCATTAATGCTGTAAAATGTACAACTATTAAAAAAATGATTGGAAGTAACATCAATCCTGCATGCATGTCCTTCTGAGACTATCAGTGCATCCAATTCAGGAAGTGCGCTCTGGGAGAAGACCTTGTCATCATCATCAGATTCACCATTTTCCATGTCTGGGACCCCTTTCAGTATTGTGATATTGTGCATTTGTGCACACGAAGCAACTATCTTTCTACAGATCTCCGCATCATATTTAAAGGATCTCCTACGCAGACATCTAAATCTGCATTATAATCGTCCAAATGCCATTCCAATGGCACGGCTTTTTATTGCTTGCGGGCTACATTATACCTATATTTCTCTGGTGCAGGAGGATTTAGAAATGGTGTCAGAATTCATGAATATGAGGCACACGCATTGTCACCGAAAACGTGTATGATACGTACATTTTACACACGGAAATGTAGATCAAAATATGTCAATGATTAACTTACCAAGTAAACAACCATCTCCAGGGTCTCCTCCTGTAGTGCTGAGTAGCGTAAGATGCATGAGTGTTGTGTGCTCGCAGGGTATCATGGCACTATGTCATGATTATGCAAGTGTCATTGCACACCAATTGCATCTTAAGGGAGTGCTGATTATTCCTATGCAGCAGATATTCACTTGCAAAGGGGGGCACGGTGGAATATGCCTACCATGTATGTACCCTAGAACAAGAAGAACATGTGATATGACATTAATGTATAATTTTATATTTTGTAACTCTGCAGGGGTACCGGGTAATATGATATGTGAGCGTATTCTTGACAGCATAACATCAAGTCTTTTTAATTAATAGTCGTGATAGTGAACTCAGTGATATTCTACCAGAAACCTCGACAATATCCTTGTAGCTTCCTAGTAAATGTAAACAACACATGTCCCCTATTTGTGTATTAAAGATCTGGCTCAAATGATTGTGCCTTCCTCGCATGGGTTATAATTCTTCTATTGGGCTGCAAATATGTGCATCTGCTTCACTCCTTCATTGCTTTAAAATGCATTTTGAGTCTCCTTTCATAGATTGCACCCGGGTACCACTGTCTTCCACTCAAGGGGCCTCATTTATGATAAATGACGCATCGCTGCATGAAAGCAATGATGCATCACTTCTCAGTGCGCACTCCTTGCGACATACCTGATGCGTCATATTTAATGTATGATGCATCATGTCCCCAAGTATTTCTAACGTATCTGTAAGCGCAAAAGTGACGCATTGCTGGAGTGTGTCATAAAAGTGACGCAACTGCAGCAATGAGTCAGTCTTAGGTCTGCTGTGAGGCAGGCGCAAGATTTTGACGCAACTGCGTCCTAGAAGTAACGCAGTGAAATCTCATAGATTTCACTGCCTCACTTCTACAAGGCTTTTTGCGGGGGAACTCCCCCTGTGCATACATTATACCTGACGCAGGTATAATGTAACGCAGGGGTTTACAAAGTGACGCATCTGCTTAGATGCGTCACTTTGTAAATAGTGCGCAACAGGAGGCATGTTTTACGCCGCCGATTCGTCACAAAAAGTGACGCATCAGAAGCGCAAAACTAACGCAAGGCCTCATAAATGAGGCCCATGGAATTTTGCAAATGCAATTTGTGAATGCTTTGTTCATAATATTTGGAAATCGTGTTTGTAAAATAGTTTTCACGCTTTCCATTTTGCTAATCAGTGATTCCTATGTAATTGCATAAAATGTCCCTGAATACAGGTTTCTTAAATTTTAATGCATTGTTTTATGCTGATTTCGCGGTTGAAAACCAGGTTGCAACTACTAACGCTTTTTACTACAGACCCTCATATCTTAGGGCTGAGAGAGGTGGATGAAGGAGGTGAGAACCATTAGAAAAAAAGATACGGGAGAACAAAGAAATAAGAGGCAGAGAAACATCGATAAAGAGGTGTAAAGGGGGGTGGAGAAATAAAAGGACACCAAGGCAAATATATGCGTTTTAGGGAGATTTCAGATATAAAATCAATGTTATTTTTTAGAACTCACTGTTATGCAAGCACTCACTCATATATTTGCTCACTCATTTATATAACCCTGCACTCACTCATCAATGTACCGAATCATTTATCAGTGCATTCACTACCACCCATGCAATACCCCACTTATTCATCGACCTTTGCACTCATTCATTGATATATATTCATGCCCTCGTTGCTCCATACATGCACTCACTTACTCAACCATTAATTCATCCAATTATCCTCTGTCAACAATCAATGTACTCCGTTATTAATCTATTTATTTACCCAGTCACTCATTCACCTATAAATTGATCTACTCAGTGACTCTCCCTCATCCACACACACAAACTCACGATTCCATAAAGAAGCACCATCAAAGATGCTAGAACTATTGACTTTGTTTATGCTTGTTTTACAATTATTTCTGTCCATCTACAACATGTCTTCTTTTTGAGTTGGATAACTCCGAAGAATTTCGTATTTTCCGTGTGCCTTCTATTCCATAAAAATGTCTATAGGTTCGTATTTCTTGAAATGGCTCACAAGACAGGACAGTGTATCACTGCCTTGCTTCTGCCTTGCAAACCTTGGATAAAGGGCAATAAAAAACATGTAACAAATCTATAATTTTTCCAGAGATATTGAACAGCTACACCACCAGCAAAAATACAAATACATAGAGCATTTCCTTCAAAGAAATACTCATAGCTGATCCTGTATAGAGTATAAAGGGCAGAAACATAGATACTGAACTAGCCGCCTTTTGCGAGAAATGAAAACAGAATATAGTGCTGGAATTTTCTGAGTAATGTCCGAGGCTTTCGAAAAGAATAACATCTTACATACAATAAAAAACCTTTTCAAAAGGATAACGCTTGTAAAATCCTTCTAAGAATGGGACAATGAATTTTAATAAGGCACAATACATTGAAAAAGTGTATTCAGTAAATAGACATAATCGCCAGATTACTTTGCAAATGTGTGTGGGGAAATTCTTTTACAAACCATCTGAACCGTCAGCATCGGGCAATCAGTTTCTTTTGATCTAACTTACAAATCCCTGAGCTACTAATCACACCCTCATGCCCCAGTGGGGCCTTCTTATGGGGCTCATGACTTGCAGCCAGATTCATCATTGAAAAATTGGCTCGCAAAAGGCCAGATTCTGAGAATCTGGCCCTTTGCAAGCGCAATTTTTGCATTTGGGATTCATCATCCCAAATGCAAAAATCGCAAAATGCGAAATCGCTAAATTGCGCGGAATTGCATTTAAGGAATCTCTATTTGAGATTCCTTAAATGCAATTCATGAACCATTTTTGAATTGCAAAATCGCTATTTTTGGCCGCTATTTACCGCGAAGTCTGACTTAGTGGTAAATAGCGAAAACTTTGAAAAATGCACTTTAGTGCGTTTTTCTAAGTTGTATGTTACACACACACATGTCCTTTGGACATGTGTGTGCACAACATCAGTCTACATTTACATTTCAGGGGTGCTACAGGGTGTCCTTTGGACACCCCTGGCACCCTGGAAATCGCATCCTTATTTGTGATTAGCAAATTTCTAATCGCAAATAAGGAATGACTCCCCATGCATTCCTATTGGCCTAAAGGCCCATAGGAATGCATGGGGAGTCATTCCTTATTTGCGATTAGCAATTTGCTAATCGCAAATAAGGAAGCTGTAGGAATCGCAAATAATTTTGCGATTTCTACATGAATCCCGTTTTGCGAGTCATTAATAGCGATTCCTTAATAATCGCTATTAAGGACTCGCAAATCTGGACATTGATGATTCTGGCTGTTGATGTCCTCTCCTTGCCCCTGGCCAGCCTCTTTGCATCAATCCTAGTCATGTTGCTAGGTGGCCCATCCTGTGAGTGACAGCAATTGATGCCTCAAACTGCCTAGACATGGTGCTTATTCTGATCAGACCATTAAGCAACCTGTAGGAAATTGGGTTTTTGGTTGAGGAGGGTGAGAACCCTCGTCAAGCAGAAATCACAATCCCTGTCAGGGTGAACCTCAATTGTCACTAAATGTTCCTTAACCCTCTGATAGCTTTGCAAAAAAGTGAAACCACAACACAAGAAAAATCCCACTCCAATTTAGAAAGCTCAAAAGAAGACATGTTGTAGATGGACAGAAATAATTGTAAAACAAGCATAAACAAAGTCAATAGTTCTCTGTGGTTTCACTCCTGCAACTACCCCTTCCATCAGGTCTTCAGCGCATTTTCTTTCCCCACAGGCTGTTCAAAAAAAAGGACAACTCACGTAATGTGGGGGTGTGGCTAACGGCCGAACATGGCGGACACAGTATAGTGAGCTCTGAGACCGGACCTAGTTATCTGGCAATTATCGGCGATGTTGGGGGACATCCTGGTCTACACCCTACCCTGCTGCTCGTAAGAACCAAGTGGGGTGCTGATGCCATAGTGTGTACTCCACATGGCGCAAAACCTGAGGCGGCGAAAGCAGTGAAGGAGGCAGGAAACGAGCGTGGGGTGCGAGCCTAGGCCTGACTGACTGGCTGGCCGGAGCAATCGGTGGTGCCCCAAAGACCTCTTGGCCACTGTCTCAAGTGTTCCTGTGGGGCTGACGAGAGCAGAGTTAAACCCTGACACAAGGAGAGGCTGTGAGGTTGCCCGGGAGTAAGGACGTGGGGGCCACTCCGAGACACTCTATGTCTGAGCGCGGCATCTCTGGTGAGTGCCTCCTCCCACCTTTCCCCCCAAGGTGGCGGTGACACTGGGCCTATACCAGCAGCGGCCATGGATGAATCACCGAAGATCGGTGGTGGGTGCTGCTGAGGCAGAGCGGCCTCGCTGAGGGCACGGTGGGGGCCCATCTGCGGGGAAGCAACAATCAGGAGAAAGAGGCCATACTGCAGGCTGCCTGGGAGCACTCTGTGCGGATGCGGGCTTGGCGAGCCTGACCTGCCCTTTCGTGAGACCCGCAGTCCAAGATATCGGCCGTGCAGTGTGGTGTGACATTGCTTGGGCCTTCTTTCACTCTCTGGCCCTGACTGTGAAGCCTGAATGGGCCAGCAGGACACGTGGTTTGTGGCTTCTGCCTGACTGGGTACACTGGGTGCAGCCCCCCTTTGATTGTGGTGCTGCTTGGCTGAGTGTGGAGGGAACTGCCGGCAGGTGGAGGCTACTAGCTGTGGTGACTGTGGACTGGAGCAGGATAGGCGAAGGGCAGCCTCGGTCTGGCAGGAGAGGCCTGTTCCTGATTAAAGACAAAGTTGCCCTATGGTTTTGACACCCAGTAATGCAACATTAACCAGGTAGGTTGAATGTAGCAGCGCCGCACCTACCTCATAACTGTCCTGGCCCTGTTGAGGGGTGCCCACGACTCTGTATATCTAAAAAGATGTGAGCTCTGCTGGGACGTGCCCGATTTCCACAACCCGGCTTCACCTTGTTTCTTGCTGGTAGCCCAACATTTATGTGCCTGCCTCTGATCTGATTACCCAAGGCGGTGCCTGGAGGAGGTGGTACCCCTCGGGTGTGCCTCAGACTGTGATTGTGAGGTACCTCTGGTGCACCTACGTGTGGCAGCACTATAGACTTTGGGGTCAAACATACTGGGATGGTGACTAGTCAAACCCAACGGTGCACAATGGAATGCACAAAAGGAAAGCTGCTGGAGTTGGTCTCCACGGACACAACGCAGTAAGAAGAATCAGACAGTGCTAGCCAGATGCCCCCTATGAGCTGCATCCCACCAACCAATATGGAGACTGCCCCTGCCAAACTGGACCTAATATGGCAGGAGATCAGAGAGTCAATGACGGCAATAGAGAAACAAAAAGACAACTGGCTTTTCACTACTCAAGACAGACCATGACAAGTTGGCCTCCACAGTGAAAGGCAAAAAACTACTTAGCAGAACTGATACCCCAGCACAAGGACCACGCAGGCCAGATATCACAGCTGCAGTGCCAAGTGTTCAGCCTACAGGACAGATTCAAAGATGCAGAGGACCGGGCACAAAGAAACAATATCCGCATAGTTGGCCTGCCCGAACTCTGTGAGGGCCCCAATACCACTCGATTTGTGGAACAATGGCTGCGAGAGCAGGTAGCCCCGGAGGGCCTGTCTGACCTCTTCTGTGTACAGAGAGGTCACAGAATCCCCAAGAGAAAGCCAGTTGCGGGTGCTCCTCCACGTCCCATGGTTGCCCGGATACTCAATTATAAGGACCGGGACACGCTGGTCTGTAGCACCAAGCAGAAATCCCCTATCCAGTACAAAAACCACAGGATTTCCCTATACTCATACTGTACGGTCCTGGTACGGCATCAGAGGGCCTCCTGCCAAATGAGTAAAAAGAAACTCAAAACTCTGAACCTCAAGTACGCTTAGCTGTTTCTTGCCTGCTTGAAGATCATGCAGGAGCAAAAGTCACACTTCTTTGACAGTCTGGAGGTGGTAGGAGATTGGCTGGAAGTTATATACCGCTCACACATGTCAGAGAGATCGACACAAAGCACAAACCTGGAATCACAAGCAGCGACAAGTGTGAGACTCGCAAAATCAGTGCTAAAAGCGCATCCCCGGAGCAGGTCTTGAGGGGCAGGAAGGAGGGGCTTGTCACTGCAGTGACCCTCAGAGACCGCAAACCCCTCTCCTCTTCAGAGTCATTGAAAGACACTAATATGCATTCAGCCTCAGAGAACAGCCTTACTTTGTTTCCTTCTATCACTCTACAAATTCTGAATGACTAACTGGGCTGAGCCCCCCCTACAGACGCCCTGGAGAACCAGAAGTAACCTAATAATATATGGGCCACAGCCTTCTGCAACTTCCCCATTATCCCCCCAACTTCTCTTTACCCTTAGTAAGCGACCATGGCCTGGTCACCAATAATGTAGTACACAATCCAGAGTGTTCTGCAAGGCGCAGGAGCAGCCTCCCCCACAGCAAATGCAAACTGAACTCAGAAGAATGTTCACAAAGTTGAGTTTATTGTTTGGTCCAGCATTGTTTTGGGGTTAGACCTAGTAATGGCTGTTAATAAGGGTTTTTGGTGCTCGTGGCAAACCCCCACCACACAGCACACACGACTCTGCCCCCACATTATTCAAGACTCAGAGCTAAGGACACACACCTATGGCCACATTGGGAATGTACACTATAGACACCTTGGAATGTGTCAGGATCCTTACTGCAGCTTTCTATTGTAGCTCTATTCTTGCCTGTACCGTACCACTGACTGTACCAATGTGTGTGTATTGTAGAATCTTAGTATATTACTCTGTGCTGTGCCAATGCTTATTTGAGTCTCTGACTCTTGCCAATGCTTGTTGCAGATGTCTTTGCGTGTTACCGCTTTACCAGTGCTTGTTAGCCCTCAGGCTTCTGGAGGTTTCGTTTTGGATTTGCTGCCGAGGTCTTTTTTCCCTCTGCAGCTCCTGTACCTTCAACTGGGACTATAAAAGATGCCACACCCAGGACGCCGTGCGGATTATTCTTTGCCGGTTCCCGAGTTCGGAGGTCTCCTGTTTCCTGTCTTCGTTCCTGTGCGCAGAGGGCTTCACCGCTGTTCCTGATTCCCGATTCCTGTTGAATGGTAGTAGTCTACCACGAATATCCGCTTGCTGAAAACGCAGGTAGGATTTATCCTTTTGTTCTTCGTGCCGAGTCAAGAGTTGCTGGCTGGTGATTTCTTCAAGGGCGCTCGTCAGGCTACACGCGAGGGGTGTTTCCATAACAACTTTAAATACTTTTGCTTGCCGAACGATGTCATTTAACCCCTGCTGCTTAATTCAGACCTTGCCTGATTGTCTTTCACTTCCGTTTCATTTTGACGCCTAAAACAGTATTTAAAAGGCCAAGGACCTTTGGTTCTCATTCAGACTTCTTTTGGGATTCATCAGTCAGTGCTGTGAAATTAACAGAGCGACTACAATATTACATTGAATCTTAAGTCAAGCTAAATTCAAACTATATACTTGCTATGCTGTGAGATTAACAGTGGTTAGCCTTTCAAGAACATTTCATGTGAGCTGAATAACAATGTTGATTGCATGTTTAAACCTTTGACCTCTCAGTGAGACCAGAGCTATAGCTCATGTTATTATTTTGTATCTGTGCCATCTTGCTTATCTGATTATAAATACTTCATATTGGAATGTCAACCATTCTTTTACTTTTATAGTAAGATGATAATAGTTCCAAGTTATTTATATTATTGAAACTCACCATATCTGGTCAAAACTAACTTTTATTCCTAGGTTCAGGAACATGGTCCATTTTAGTTTCTAAATAAGGAAGCAGAGAGGTTCTAGCGTTCCAGTGTTTTCTTCTCGTTCCAGATCTCCCTCCCCGCAGTACCCTCCCTTACCTCCCCTCGTCTAGCCACTTCGATCCTCTGCGGAACTTACTAAGTGCAGAGTCGGAGCTGCTGGAAGGTGGGCTTTTGGGTACTGCTCCTGAGGAACTCGAGAGGACTTAAAAAACTAAGATCCTGACAGAATAATCCGCCCACGAATTTAGTTCCTCCCGAGCAGTATCCAAATGAATGCCACCATGAATGATCTGTGTGCTATGATAGGGAACTTACAGACGGAATTACAAGCCAGTAGAAATGAAACAGCAGCTTTAGCCAATAAGGTAACTCACTTACAGTCACGTTTAGACTCAGTACCGTCATTAGGTCAACTTCAAACAAATGTATCTAGTTCGTCACCTTCTGTGTCAGTTACTGTTCCTACTACTGCTCCGTTGGCCCAGCCTGAGAGGTTCGCTGGGGAACCAAACAAATTTCAGACCTTTTTAACCCAGGTTCAGTTACATTTTATGGTAAAGCCAGCTTCATTTCCAAATGCTCAATCACGAATCGCCTTTTTGATTTCCTTTTTGAGTGGTGACGCAGCTATGTGGGCGGTCCCCTTGGTGCAAGCGGATGATCCTCTGTTGTACAATTGGGTGCAGTTTAAACGTGAATTTGAAAGAATATTTGATAGACGTACTATAACTGGATCAGCTGATAGAGAATTGTTAGAATTAAGACAGGGAAACAAGGAGCTAGTACACTATCTAACTCAATTCAACCGCCTTGTAGCCGAGACTGATTGGCCAGAGGCTAAGAGGGCGGCTCTTTATTATCAAGGGCTAAAAGATGAGTTGAAAGACCTTATAGCACCAATTGATCCTCAACCTCGAACTTGTGCAGATCTTATAGCACTTAGTCTTCGTTTGGACCATCGAGTAGCTGACCGCAAAGGTGATAAAAGAAGAACAGACGTCCGAATCTTTTCTAGAGCAAAGGACAGATCACATCCAAATACCCAGGAAACTACTGAGCCCATGGAAATCGGAAGTCTGAGGAAACCCTTAACTTCAGAGGAAAAAGAGACTCGGCGAAAAAATGGTCTGTGCCTCTACTGTGCAAAAAAGGGGCACTTCGTTAGAGAATGTTCGCTTAAACCTAAGAACTCTTGGTCTCGAGACAAAAAGGAAATTAAGTCGGAAAACTAGAGAACTCGAATTTGGATCAGGAGACTTTTTCGAGTTGGCTATCTCCTCCTGAACAGTCTATTGCAAACACCTTACAGTTAACAGTGCCTCATTTGACTTTGAATGTTTATTTTAGCTTACCCAATCTGAAACGAATTATGGTAGCAGTAATGATTGACTCAGGTGCCACCGGAAATTTTATTGATTCCAAGTTTATTGCAAAGACAAGCATACCTATAATTACAAAAGAAAAACCCGAAATCGTCTACGCAGTCGACGGAACTCAGCTAACTTCTGGAATGATCACTCACTGTACCACTCCCATTACTATGGTTTGCAATGTAGGCTCCAGAAGGCACCAAGAGACCATATCGTTCGATGTAATTGATGCACCCCAATTCGGAGTTATCTTGGGCATCCCCTGGCTGACTCTGCATAATCCAATTATCAACTGGGTAGAACGTTCTGTTGACTTCACTTCTTCTTGGTGTAAACAAGAATGTTGTGGCGGTCCTGAAAAGGACTTAAAGGACTCTCCAAGTTCCCTCCTGCATTCTGCCTCTGCCCTTTATGTCTCCACAGCTGCTGAACAAGACATAGACTTACCACCCATATATGAAGAGTACACAGATGTTTTCTGTGAGCAAAAGGCCGAAACTCTACCACCACACAGAGACTATGATTGTGCCATTGATCTAGTACCAGGAGCCAAAATACCCTGTAGTAGAATTTACACCTTGACCGAACTGGAGAACACTCATCTTCGTGAATACCTAGATACATTTTTGAAAAATGGTTTCATTCGGCCCTCCAAGTCTCCGGCAGCCTCTCCGCTTTTTTTTGTGCCTAAAAGCAATGGAGAATTGCGCACCTGTATAGATTATAGAGCTCTCAATAACATCACTATCAAGAACCGATATCCTTTACCTTTGATCCCGGTACTTCTTGATCAGGTGCGCTCAGCCACAATTTTTACGAAGCTCGACTTGCGAGGCGCCTACCATTTGGTACGTATCAGACCAGGCGATGAGTGGAAGACTGCTTTCCGAACTCGCTTTGGCTTGTTTGAGTATTGTGTAATGCCTTTTGGCTTATGCAATGCTCCGGCTGCCTTTCAATTTTTCATCAATGATGTCCTGCGAGACTTCTTAGATAGGTTCGTCATAGCTTACATTGACGACCTTTTAATTTTTTCAACTTCAACAGAGGAACACATACGACACGTCAAGATCATATTAAACACCTTAAGAACCCATGGTTTGTTCTGTAAATTGTCTAAATGTGAATTCCATACTACAAAGGTTGAATTCCTTGGGTTTATTCTCTCTCCATCTGGGATCACTATGGCTCCAAGGAAAATCCAAGCAATTCTTGATTGGCCAACTCCAACTTCGGTGAAGGATATTCAACGCTTTTTAGGCTTTGCTAACTTTTACCGACGTTTTATCAAGGATTTTTCAACCTTGGCCACACCTTTAACCCAGCTACTAAGGAAGAATGTTAAATTCATTTGGACCACTGACACTAACTCCTCTTTCCAAACTCTTAAGAGAACCTTTACTCAAGCACCAGTTCTGGGACATCCAGATTCTGACATGCCTTTTATCGTGGAAGCCGATGCTTCTGACTTCGCAATTGGGGCTATTTTGTCACAAAAGGATCAAAACACCAATGAACTACATCCTATAGCCTTCTTATCTAGAAAATTTTTGCCTGCAGAAACCAACTATACCATTGCAGAGAAAGAACTCCTGGCCATTCGTTATGCTTTTAAGGAATGGCGCCACTATCTGTTAGGGGCTAAACATACGGTAACAGTATACACAGACCATCGGAACCTACAATTCCTGAGATGTGCAAAGGCTTTAACTCCCAGGCAACTCCGTTGGACATTGTTCTTTGCGGAGTTTGACTTTGTCATAACTTTCAGACCCGGCACTAAAAATAACAAAGCAGATTCCTTGTCGCGATATGATCACAAGCCAGATGATATTCTTCAAGGTCCCAAACCTACAAGCATGCTTTCCGAAAATCAAATAATAGGTGCCACAATGTCCGATGTTTTCTTCCAGCAAATAAGACAAGCAATGCCACTACCAAAACTGTTATCCTGGGTTCGAGAAGGGTCTAATAGAACTATTCATCAGAATCTCCCCTTTTACTCCAATCTCCTATTTGTTCCAACTAAGAAGTTACAAACACAGGTTTTACAGTGGTGTCATGTTAGTCAATTAGCAGGTCATCCTGGAATCACAAAAACCAAAGAACTATTACAAAGAAATTTCTGGTGGCCAACTTGGAGTAAAGATGTAGTCTCTTTCATACAAGCCTGCGATGTTTGTGCTCAAGCTAAAGGGGAACATGGCCGAAAAAAGGGTCTTCTGCTTCCACTCCCCACCCCGACACAGGTTTGGGAGGACATTGCGATGGATTTCATAACTGATTTACCAGAGGAGAAGGGTATGACTGCCATTCTTGTAGTAGTGGATCGTTTATCTAAGATGGCCCACTTTATTGCTTGCACTGGACTTCCAACCTCTTCTCAACTAGCCCAATTACTGTTGGAACATGTGGTACGTCTGCACGATCTTCCCAGGTCCATAACTTCAGACCGTGGATCACAGTTCATCTCGCAGTTCTGGAAGGCCTGGTGTAAAGCTCTCCACATTAAAAGTAACACTTCCACTAGTTTCCATCCTGAGTCGGATGGACAGACAGAACGAGTTAACCAAGTCCTGAAACAATATTTGAGGTGTTTTCTGTTCAAAAAGCAAGGTTCCTGGTTAGCTCTGTTATGGGAAGCTGAGTTCGCGTACAATAATTTACAGAATGCTTCTACAGGTCTGTCACCATTTTTTGCTGTCTATGGCCGACATCCTCATTTCTCACCTTTACTACTAGCTCATCCAAAAACCAATATACCATCCTTGGATTCACATTTCCGAGAAATGGAACGGGTTACTAAGGTCTTGCGGACTAATGTGTTGAAAGCTAAGGCCACTTACAAAAAGTTTGCAGACAGAAAACGACAAAGGGGTCCAGATCTTCGTTTAGGAGACATGGTTTGGCTTTCTACAAAGAACTTTCAATTCAGAAGGCGTTATAAATTCCACCCAAAGTTTATTGGTCCATACAAAATTATTCAGTGTATAAACCCTGTGGCTTACAAACTTCTCCTTCCAAAGGGCATGAGAATTTATCCAGTATTTCACATTTCCCTGTTGAAAAAGGCAACTGCCAAGAGGAGGGCTCGTCCTCCAGCATTTCATGTGAAAGGCCAGGACGAGTTTGAGGTGCGTTGTGTAAAGGATTGTAAACGCGTAAAGGGGAAACTGTGGTACCTACTTTCCTGGAAGGGCTACGGACCTGAAGAGGATTCTTGGGTGTCTGAGGTGAATGTTCATGCTCCTCGTTTAGTATGGTTGTTTCATGCCAAGCACCCGGTCTCCCGGTTCTAGGCCTCGGGGGGTGTCTCCATTTTTGTTGGGGGGCACTGTCAGGATCCTTACTGCAGCTTTCTATTGTAGCTCTATTCTTGCCTGTACCGTACCACTGACTGTACCAATGTGTGTGTATTGTAGAATGTTAGTATATTACTCTGTGCTGTGCCAATGCTTATTTGAGTCTCTGACTCTTGCCAATGCTTGTTGCAGATGTCTTTGCGTGTTACCGCTTTACCAGTGCTTGTTAGCCCTCAGGCTTCTGGAGGTTTCGTTTTGGATTTGCTGCCGAGGTCTTTTTTCCCTCTGCAGCTCCTGTACCTTCAACTGGGACTATAAAAGATGCCACGCCCAGGACGCCGTGCGGATTATTCTTTGCCGGTTCCCGAGTTCGGAGGTCTCCTGTTTCCTGTCTTCGTTCCTGTGCGCAGAGGGCTTCACCGCTGTTCCTGATTCCCGATTCCGGTTGAATGGTAGTAGTCTACCACGAATATCCGCTTGCTGAAAACGCAGGTAGGATTTATCCTTTTGTTCTTCGTGCCGAGTCAAGAGTTGCCGGCTGGTGATTTCTTCAAGGGCGCTCGTCAGGCTACACGCGAGGGGTGTTTCCATAACAACTTTAAATACTTTTGCTTGCCGAACGATGTCATTTAACCCCTGCTGCTTAATTCAGACCTTGCCTGATTGTCTTTCACTTCCGTTTCATTTTGACGCCTAAAACAGTATTTAAAAGGCCAAGGACCTTTGGTTCTCATTCAGACTTCTTTTGGGATTCATCAGTCAGTGCTGTGAAATTAACAGAGCGACTACAATATTACATTGAATCTTAAGTCAAGCTAAATTCAAACTATATACTTGCTATGCTGTGAGATTAACAGTGGTTAGCCTTTCAAGAACATTTCATGTGAGCTGAATAACAATGTTGATTGCATGTTTAAACCTTTGACCTCTCAGTGAGACCAGAGCTATAGCTCATGTTATTATTTTGTATCTGTGCCATCTTGCTTATCTGATTATAAATACTTCATATTGGAATGTCAACCATTCTTTTACTTTTATAGTAAGATGATAATAGTTCCAAGTTATTTATATTATTGAAACTCACCATATCTGGTCAAAACTAACTTTTATTCCTAGGTTCAGGAACATGGTCCATTTTAGTTTCTAAATAAGGAAGCAGAGAGGTTCTAGCGTTCCAGTGTTTTCTTCTTGTTCCAGATCTCCCTCCCCGCAGTACCCTCCCTTACCTCCCCTCGTCTAGCCACTTCGATCCTCTGCGGAACTTACTAAGTGCAGAGTCGGAGCTGCTGGAAGGTGGGCTTTTGGGTACTGCTCCTGAGGAACTCGAGAGGACTTAAAAAACTAAGATCCTGACAGAATGTTAGAGGGTTGGGGTCAGTGTACAAACAACATAGGATACACACCCAGCTAAACAGGTGGAGGGTGCAGTTTGCCTTGATGCAGGCGGCGCACCTCACTGACTCTAAGGCTACCAAGCTCCGTAAGAAATGGAAAGGCCGAATGTTTAACACATCATATTCTGCCTTTGCAAGGGGAGCAGCTATATGGGTCAGAAATGGGGTCCCGTTTGTGGCCTTGGAGCATCGCATAGACTCAAAAGGATGGTATGTCATAATCAATGGAACACTAGACGGCACAGACATAGTCATAGTCAGTTTATACACCCTGAATAATGATCAGGATAAATCCTTAACAAATCTTAACACAGTGCTTGCAGACTGGGTGTGGTACTTGTGGGTACTTGGGAGTGGACTATAACGCTGTCCTGGATATGGAACTGGACTGCTCTCACCCCCCTCTTCAGGAAGCAGTCTCTATCAGGCAGGCGGACGCCCTCTGTGGATGGGCTGCGGGTTGGTGGCTGGGAGAGTTTTGGCAAGAACACAAACAGTTGAGAATACTCATTCTATTCACCTCCCCCACCTGCTTCACACAGGACTAGACAGAGTGCTCTCTTCTCTCTCCATCACAACTCAGTTTACCCACGTTTACCCACGCCACATACCTGGGGAAGATCTTTTCGGATCACAACCCACTGGAGATGACGTTGTCATGGGGGAGAGTCCCTACACCAGTCCCCACTTGGAAGTTATGGCCATAGATGGAGTACGCCATCTTCCATGCCACCATGCCATGGGTATCACTAATTATTTCAATGAAAATTTACCCCATAGAGTGGGATGCATTCAAGACCGTAGTGAGGGTTACTGTTATCAGCGCCACTGTTGGCGCCCAACAAGAGATCCACAAACACCTTAAGATAGTAGAGGACACCCTGAATAAGCTAGAGCAGGACGCGGTCATCAACCCCACTAAAGAGGGTGTTCTGTAGGAGGCACGTCTATAGCACACAGAATTACTGGAGCACATTCGAGTAATGATTACCAATGCTATACCCATATCAAACATGCAGAGGCAGATAAAAAGGGAGCGCTCCTTGCACGGCTCTTGCTCGAAGAGCCGCCACCATCCCTATACACAAGATAGTCTTATCAGACAGCACCACCGTAAACACATAATAAAACATAAATTCAGCCTTTTGTCAATACTATGAGGTGCCATACAGGGCCCGAGGGACAGCAGTGGAGTCAATAAAGGCTTTCCTACATGGCCTCAACGGTCCCCAACTTTCACAGGCAGACCGAAAAGATATGATCAGTCCCATCACTAAAACTGAAATTAGGGAGGCCATCTGGAAGCTGTCATGCATCAAGGCTCCAGGCCTCAATGGCCAACTGGCAGAATTCTATGACACCTTCTCAGACAAATTAATCTCCCACTTAGAGCCACTATACGAATCAACTCTGAATGGTGGGGGCCTCCCCTCCACCACTAGGCAGGCTTTGGTAGCCTCCCTTCCTAAACCGGGCAGGGACCCCTCGGACATGTCGGGCTACCACCAGCTGTCATTGTTAGCTACTGAATATAAGATTCTAAGCAAAATTGTGGCCTGTAGGCTGCTCCCCCACCTGCGTCAAATTATCCACATGTACCAAAATGACTTTGTCCCAGCTCGTAGTACCTCACTGAACATTAGTCATCTCTAACATGTCATGGAGGCCACACTTAGAGGCTCCCTGGGTGCTGGGTGCATTTCCATCGATCTGCGTCAAGCCTTTAACACCCTAAATTGGGAATACATGTCAATTGCCCTTGGTAAATTTGGCATTCCACCGGAGTGTGTGAAATGGGTTACGTCGCTCTACACTGCTCCCACGGCACGGGCCCGGTCTGGGGCACATGTTTCGCAGCCTTACCCAATATGCAGAGGCACACTGCAGGGCTGCCCTCTGTCAGGTAGAGATGACCAGGATCCGGGTTAGCAACGCAGCACATGTAGTGTCAGCAGATGCTGATGATCTCATCCAATATACCTACAATCTAGAGCCTATACCGTGTATTTTTAATCCGTTTGCCCGCATCTCGGTTCTAACCATAAACAAGAATAAGTCTCATGTGTTGTTTTTCCACCCAGGAGAGCACCCAGAGATCATCTGGTTTGGGCTGCTCTCTTTTCCAGTAGCGCCAAGTACCTTAAAAAACCTGGTCATTCAAATATATAGGATCCCACAACATTTACTGGTGGGCAACCTGATGAGGGCAGCTAAGGCAGTCCGTACCCAAGTATCTTTCTGGGTGTCACTGCCCCTCTCAGTAGCAGGCAGAATAGCCACCTCCAAGATGGTCATACTCCTGCGCCTATTGTATTTTGTTACAAATCTACCAGCAATGATTCCTGCCTTTTTTTAAACTCTGGACTCATTCTTGTGGGATCTAATCTGGGGAAGGGTCCGCAGAAGAGTGGGGTCGGCCAAACTGCAGCTGGGGACAGAGAGATGGGGCAATGGGGAGACAGACTTCTGTGCATACTGCTTTGCAAGCCAACTGCACTGGCTTTCATACTGGCTGGCGGGTCGCGACCTGCATGAGTTGGACTATCCTTGGCCCGGGTTGCTCTCCACACCTTACTGCTACCACAGAGTAGGTTTCCACCTTGGACACCCTACTGCTGCAAATAGCTCCTGCCTACAGAAAAAATACTCCAAAAAACAAAATCGAGACTCCCCAACACCCCTAACACTCCAGTGCTTGGACTCCCCACACCCATAAAGCTGGTCACTAGGCAGAGTGTACAATGTTAGACATGGGAGGGTGTCTCTACAGTGGGGGTGCTATTTGCGGATGGTGTTTTATGGACCACAAGAACTTTGCCCGGGATCAAGGAGTCCTGTGCTCTCTTTTTATCCTACATGTTGCTATAGTCAAATATGTGAAGAAGCGTTGGGCACCGGAAGGCGAGGGGCCCGACACATGAGCTGATACATGCTGTATACCTGATGGGTGATGGTCGCCACCTGATAAGATGGCTATATGGAGGTACCAGTGCACATGCAGAGACCACCCTTACGACACATTGAGAGAAATGGGCTAACGGACAAGGATTGGGACTCTCTCCTGGAATACCCTGAGAGGGTGTCCCCTAATGCCAAATTTAATTTTATGAAATTACATGATCCTCCAGAAGGCCTACCTCACCCTGCACAGCTTAAACCGCATGCATTCCACGGCACAGGTATGTTGCCCAAGATGCCATGCAGATTACACTAATATACTACACATGTTGTGGACATGTTTACTCCTAGTGGATTTCGGGGCCAAGATTGCACATGTATTAGAAACCATAACAGGGATACCTAGCTGGGACACAGTGGAGCAGTTCATTCGGGGGCTAAATAGTCATCCTCAGACACAGAAAGTACAGCTCAGATTCACTGACCAAGCTCCAATAATTGCAAAGCACTCTGACATCCTTAGGTGTAAATTGGCCTTTCCCCCAACAGTACAGAACTGCAATGAGGAAGCAATCCGGTGGTGTAGGGCCGAGATTGCAGTCTTCAGGAGGGAGGAATATAAGGGACTGCAGAAAATGCTGATCTCCATGAACTGGAATCTGATGTTGGAGGTATTCAAAGCAATTGACCGCTCAATACCATAAAACACATTAGGCATATGTTTCCTCTTCAGCATGCAGCTGTGACTGGCGTCCCCGTGCCCGCTCGGTGCAGGGCCCATTGAAGGGAGCCGTACTCATTTTTAGGTCTCGCCTACGGAGCGCATGCGCTGCATAGAGAGAGACCTAGTGCCATCGGCACAGCTTTCCCAGCAAACACGTGCACGAGTTGCATTGCTTGCAATGGCAACGCGTGCATGTGTGGCGATTTCCTAGCCGGAGCGCACGCGTCATATGGTCGTACCATATGGTTGCACGCTGCCGCTAGGAAGTCGCGCATTCCCCCTCCCCTGCTGCCGAGGCACGCGCTTGTTAAAACTTTCTTATTATGACCATTCCTGCCCCGCTCGCTCGCCCCCGCTCCTCTCTCGCGGACTTGTTTGACCTCTACTTTCCCTTTAGAATCTAAATCGCAAAATAGTGTACCAAAGTCAGCAGTTACAAGTAGATGTTAACCAACATAATATATAAGTATGTTTGGTTTCAACAGAAACTTAAACAAGAAGCGTGTCTCTTGTTGTATAAAATAGTAGCCTGTGATATGCTTTATACCTGGTAAAATACACACACAACCTGATTCTGGATAAAATCTCTGAATGGCACAGTTACCGGACCTAAAGTACAGTTCAAAGTGAAATAAACATTGTCTAAAATGACAGCGCTGCTTTCCCCTTGCGTAGTAATTCTACTGTTTGGCAATGACAAATGGGGTTCCCAGGGCCTGATTCATGCCCTCCTTTCTCGGCACAGAGCTCCTACTCCTCTTGAATTTGATCATGTCCCTTTCATCCTGCCATGTGTGCCCCACGCTCACCATGGCCAGCTGCGAACAGCCCCCACTGGGTGTAGAGCCCTCATGCCCACCGCCATCCTTGCAGTCTTCCGATGACGCTTAGTTGGCCCTCGTCGGGATCAACCTGCTACTCAACAATGGGTTCAAGGAATCGGACCAGCTGTTCAAGAAATACAGGTAAGGGTGAGGCGGTGGTAAAATCCCAAGAGAGGCGTGCCAGGCAGCTGCTAGGGCCCACTGCACGGGCTGAAGTCCCCTATTAAGGCGAGAGCTGTCGGCCCCACTGTTACATACCCCGGACGTATCTGTTGGACTGTTGTCCACTTCACTTAGCGAATACCCCAAGCTGATATTTAGATTGCATGTGTTGTCACTTCCAGTGGAATGTATTAAAACAAGAACCTGGTGATGCAAACTCAACCTGCTACCTATGCTCCGAGTGTCTCAGCAGCAAATGCTACGCGAGGTGTACTTCTTTTGCACTGTCATTCCCTCATGCGTTGTCATTGTCTTCCGTGTCTTGCCAGTACACCACATATTGCCCGAAGGACCTTGCTCCTGACAGCTCTTTTGCTGGCTTTGTTCCCCAGCACCAGAGCGATGCAATTGATACCGCCAGCTTTGTCATTCTCACGTATTTATTGCACCCTTTTGTTTCGTGAACGATATATAGAAATGTTTCGCCCATTAGGGATCTAGACTTAAAGGCACCTTTTAAACCTTACTGAAGAGGAGACCCTTGCAACCTGTTCTCCTTACAACATAAATTGCTTCTGGCCCTTCACAGAAGAGACTTTAGCCGTCGAAGCACTTGGTTTTGCGATACACACGCCATATCTTATCAATTCAGTAAAAATGCAGCTCAGTGAGTTAATGCATCTGTAACAGTAACTCGTACGAATTTTAACAGGACTTATCTAGTCTTTTTAACATTTTGATGATACTTCTACTCATATTACATATTCAACAGAAAATGACACTGTGGCTCAGAAAATACGTATTTATATACAGCAGCTCCTTCAGCTGGCTGGCTTCCAAACAGTGGAATGCCTTGCCCCTGGTACTCGGGCAAGAAAGCTCTGAATTGATCTTTCAAGGGAGGCTTAAAACGTGGTTATTTTGATTGGCTTAAAACTATATTGAGCTTACCTCATAGGTGTTGCCTGAGTATGAAGTTTTAGCACAGGGACGCTGGCTGAAGTAACCAGGTGCTGTATAACAACTTTATTATTATCCGTTTCCTTTGTGTAAACAAGATTTCAAAATTCACCAAAATTACTTTTTTCTTCTGAACGAGTACATCATCTAAACAGTGTACGAGATATTTGATTTGGTAAGTGTTTGTGTTTCCTTCTAGGCTGATATCCGCTTGCACCCGGATAACTCTGATGACACAGTAGTTTCTTTCAGTGATAGGTTTCAATGCATTGCCAGTATAAACAGACAGCTACACTGGTCTTGTAGTTGATTTCAAAAAGGGTATATCACTTAGCATTATTTGTAAATAATAGAGTTCAGATTTTACTAAACATATACATTTTGCTACACTACATTTCTCACTTTTTTCTTGTTTTGTGTATTAGATTATGTACATACAGGTTTGTACCATTTATATGGTCCCATAGCACTTTTGGAACCTAGGTCTGTACTGTTCTGGGATTCTTGTTGACAGAAGTCGAAGAGGTCTGTTGACATTGTGCTATTTCTATTTACCAAAGAAATAAACAATATTTATGTAAAAATATACATTTTATTTCAATAAAAAACCTATGAATCCATTTACAATTACAGTTAAAAATACACACAATGTACAATAAAACCACCTAGTGTGGAAATGGAGAAAAATGGGAAAAGACAATAGTATTTGTCTTAGTCTTGTTAATTCGGACCCTCTGTTTGACAACACTGGGAAGGATTTTCCTTCCTTATACCCAAATTGATTGCTGACAACTCCAAATGAGATGGGTCTTTGAATTCCTTTGAATCTTAGATAATTTGATCTCCCATTGGGAAAATAATTTTCTTTACTTGACAGTATACTGGTGCTCGATTTCCCTTTGGGTAATAACGAGCCCCTCTTTTTGGATTAAAACTATTTCCATTTACAACTTTAAACAAGCATTGTCCTAGCCAATAGGTCTCGCCATTGGGACCTTATTAGTATTTAGCCATGCAACACTTGATGTTGTTGCACCAAGGATATTGTGCTAGATAACTAAACACTTATGTGGTCCCAAAGGCAAGACCTATTGGCTATCCCAATACTTGTTTTATTTGGGGGGGGGCCTCAACAAGAAGATCCCAAGTGGATAAAGGTGCATTCTGGCTCGAATGAGCCTAACTGGGGGGTGAGCCAGATGGGAGGTAGGGGGAGGGTTGACTAGGGTTGTTTAGTGCTTATACTGACCTTGTTTGATAATTGCCTGCAATAGATTCACTGTAGTGTGACAGTACTAAAATAACAATGATTTCACATTGGTTTGCATTTTTGTTCCGAATATTCAAGGTTTTTTCCTCCGTGTTTCTGTGGTATATTCATTTTGCATGATCATGAGTAGCTTTTGTTAGATGTTGCAAGTTATGTTCGAAACTTCCACGGAAGACTGTATCACTGATGGGTATCCTGCCTACTTAAAAAATAGAATCCAGCTAATATACAATGTCGTTTACGTGGTAAACACTGATTTGTCAAAAGAATCATTCTGTGGATCATGTAATGCTGAATCTGTGCCTATAGCTAATTTTTATGCAAGATGTGAGTATAAGAATCCCTTTGCGGTAGGGGGTGAGCCAGATTTTACTATTCATTTGAGTCCTAGAATAATTTATTGATCTTTGTAACTATTCGGTATAACTGCAATTCTGAACCTGTGTGGCATTTATTGTGCACCACTTGATTTTGAGATTTTTGTGATAAAACTCAATTAACGTACCCCTTATCTAGATCTCGGTTATTGAGTGGTCTTCATGACTTATTTTGTACCTCATGAGATAAATGGTGACATTTTGAAATCTTCAGGGTGTTATTATTACTGCGGTACAGTCCTAAATATTGGGATAAGGTGTTCCGCTTCCACAGCTCTGAGGGTGGATGGTTGCGTTTGTCGCTGCTTGGCTTGACCCTGTGACTGCTCGTCGCATAGAGATTTCTGCTGCACTAGTATTAAGCCATTGATTGAGAATGAGATTTTTAGACAGTTTGTGTACATTTCTCAATATATATCGGTAATACAGATAACTGGATCAATTCCATGCAGTCGCTTCCCTGGGAATGGCTGCCACTCTTTTCGCATAGTAGCCAGAGTTTCATAAACGTAGTCTGCAATGGTGCAGGGTTTCGGTCATGTAGTGTATACTGGTGGGCTGTGTTCCAGATCTTTCAATATTTTCTCCTGACCACAAAAAAAAAGAAAAAAACTCAGGTTACTGTTTATTGGATCAACTGTAACAGGAATTTTCCCTCTAGGTCAGTAAGGGAAAGAGATAAAAGCGGAATCGCCTGTTCATTCGCACTATTACAGCAGTAAAAGATGTTACCAGCAATCCTCTGAGCTCCGACAACTTGTCGTGCAAAGCCCCGGAGCACATTTAAGCCGTTTCCTGAACTCTGAATCAAAACTGATGGATGGGAAAATAAAATTACCTGCGGAAAACGAAGAGAAACACTAAACTAAAAAAAAAAAAACAAGGCCTTCCAACACATGCAGGAAACGTTCATTGGTCGGTACTGGTGATGTGTTAGTATGAAATATGCCTTTGACCCCGCAGACAGTGACCTCATTGCCCACCCCAGTCCCCTTTCAATTGCTATTCAGAGACAATAAAAGGCTGATACTGATTCATCTCGCGAGTCTCCTTGAAAAAGTCAACAATATATTCCGTTTGTTTCTCTGTGGTGTCACAGAACGTGGTTATTTTACACCTCTGAAGGGGTTTTTTGTCTTTGATTTTCGGCTTTTGTTGACCTTTCTCCATCAAACATATAGACTACCGGGCCGGCCGAAAAGTCTCTCAAGGGACGCAAGGGGGTTCAAAGTCCATGGCTTTCGGAGCACGTAATTCATTTCCTGAGATATAATTGAGAATATATATCAAAGGCGGCTACTGTAGCATTTGCTGACCTGGGAAAAAGTGATTTTCTAGGAAATGGAAAGTTATGCACTCAGAGATTCAGTAGGTCGGCTTGCTTCTAGTTCACGATAAAAAAAACACTCAAGTTCAAAGTAGACTTTCAAGCTGAACTAACCACACTCCAACAACAAAATGGTGCCAAAAATTGCAATTTTTCTCACTGTGCCTTCCGTTTTTTTTCATGCAAAATACTCACATTGAAGGGGTATGGATCTACAAGGGCTTTTTATGCCTGGCCTATTTTGAGATCAATTCCCCGGTCGAGAGAACATCACTTACAAGCGGAGATTATTGTCTCTGGAAATGCTGAATCAACTCCTGCACCTGTGCCAAGAGCAGGGAGCCGGAGGCTTCCCGAGGGCTGGATGAAGCCTGCCTCACTGCGGCCTGCAGGCGAAGGGGATGCGAGATCTGCTGAACCGCTCATAGGAATACTCTTGCACCTGAATAAAAAACATAATGATTGGTTGTGCTTGCCGGGGGACATGCACCTGCGTTTCAAAGACCCATCCCCTAAATATAGGGGCAGATTTATGAAGGGCTTGCGCCACGTTTACGCCGCCGTTGCGTGACGCAACGGCACGGAAACGTGGCGCATCCCTGCGCCCTATTTACAACGTGACGCATCTAGGAGATGCGTCACGTTGTACAGCACTGCGCCATGAGGAGGCGTTCCTGCGCAGGGGGGGCGTTCCTGCGCAGGAACGCCTCCTGAAAGTGGCTGAGTGAAATCTATGAGATTTCACTCAGTCACTTTCAGGGCAATGCTGCGTCAAAACCCTGCGCCTGCTTGAAGCAGGCGTAAGGCTTGAGGCAGCATTGAAAGAATAGGCCCCCCCAGAGCATTGCTGAAGCTGCGTCGCGCTTGCGACGCAACTCCAGCAATGCGCCACATTTCCGGCACAGATGCGTCACGCATCTGTGCCGTTTTTGCCCCATGGTGCGCCGCATCATAAATGCGGCGCACCATGGGTGGCGTAGCTGTGGCGCACTGTGGCGCATGTTAACTGGCGCATCCCTCTGGATGCGCCAGTTAACATAAATCTGCCCCTATGTTGCTTTTTACCAACGCTTCCCCAACCAGAAACAGTCTGTAGTCAGCAGTTCATGTCCCTTTTCTTCCCTTCACCATTTTAATCAGGGTCTCCAAATTATTGATGTGGCACAGCCCTAGGTCACGTGAGCAGCTCTAGTGAGTCCATATGCCAGGCTCTGAAGCAGCCTCTTGACTGGGAGCTCTTGACTGACACAATATACTAGATACTATTACACAATGGAATGTGACCAAAAACATGTAAATGCGAATTTACTCGTTGTAACTCACGTGCATTTTCCCCACAATTGAATAGAAATTTGAGCTTATAAATAATGATTGACAGCGACAACATTTTAAAGAAAGGGGTGGGGGAAAGCAATAAATAGCTTGCAATAACACCTACATTTGACCTTGATCCCCCTTAACAACCTCTAACTTTGCAAATCACCCTAGTTAACACATATAGATTTTTTTTCAGAAACCAAACACCTTGCAATATATCGAGGTTGAGATGGAAACCGTTTCTAATGTCTTTTTCTGCTGTTTCTTCCCCTCCTCCTGATCTTACAGGGGGACATTGCTGGCAAGCAGGACTCTGAAGGATAAACAATGCGGAGGTCCCAGCCTGAGCCAGAGTTAGGGAATTCTCTAAGAGCACATACAACCTGGATCATACATGCTCTACACCTTACCCCATGACCTAAGTAAGTCAAGTGTATTCCTTGTACACCTGTGTATGAAACATTCAATTTGGCCACTCTCGGGGGCATATTTACAAGGAGATTACGCCACTGAAACATCACTTTTTTTGATGCTCCTGCGGGTACAATGTCCTGCACCATAAGTCTATTTGCATGGTTTAACGCAGCATTGTAAATATGTTATCCTTTCACGCAGGTATTTGCGTGTAAGGAATGTGTTGTTGTGGACGTTCCACCGCAACACCCAATGCTTTTTGATTCTGCCCTAGATTTACAAGGATCTGTAAATATGAGGCAGCACCAAAAAAATGCCGTGCTAAAGCAGGTGTTAGATTGGCAAAATGAGGAGAAATACTTTTATTTCTCCTTGTTTTTGCTTTTTCTATTAGCATTCTGCAGCATACATAGAAAGAGCCCCATTAATGACTGTTTATGTGCAGGATGGTGTCCCTCCCTGCACAAAAACAATCATCAAATGATGATGATTTGCTACTTCTGTATGCTGCAAAATGCAGCACACATAGACGTAGAAAATTGCCATTATTCATTGTTTAAGTGTAAGAAGGGACAACTTCCTTCACATAAACAATCATCCCTGCAACACAGGCACCCTTGCACTATGGCCCAAAGGTGTCTGTGTTGGCGCTAGGCAGCTATTTTTAGCACCAGTTCAAGTGAAAACACAAGGGTGTGCCTTATTCTTGTAAATGTGATGCATCCCTGTGCTTTTGAATTGACAAAGCGCGGCACTGCAAAATTTGCTGCAGCGAGCTCTGTGCCATTTCCTTGTACATATGCCCCTGAGTATCTTTCTAGCCCCATGCATGCACCCCATCTGAAACTTTGAAGCCACATGAAGAATGTATTGTGTGAAACTGTGGAGTCTGTATCCAAAACAAGGGACAGGAGGGATTTTTACTCTCAAGGGAGAGTGGGAGGTCCAGCTTAAATGCCATTGAGTCAAGGTTAAAAAAAAAAGGTTATGCTGTTCCTCAGTGATAAAGTGGATAGATAGGTGTAAGAGTCAGGGAAGTCGGGACCAACTCAGCCCCAGCAGGGGTTCTAGAGTTGGGGATCCTTTTATTGGATTGTAATGCCCTCACACACCCTTTCAGGTGTCATGCTTTTTCATCTGGGTTGGCGGTGCAATACCAAAAAGGCTTTCTATAGTAAGGGCACTTTATCAGGGATCTTTTTCCAATAGGTGTATGGTGAAGTGGGGGTAAGAGGCCAGAACTGTGTAGATGTAGAATTTTAGGGAAGTGATTTAAAATAGGGTTTAGAGTACCAAGAAAGACTAATTTTATTCTGAGAGTCTCCTACCCTAAGTAAAAACATGCAATAAGGCTCTCGCCCAAGTGTAATGCCTTGGGTGGGAGTGTCCTTATTAATCAGTGAAGGTCAACATGTTTCTCGCTTTAAGTGTATTCTACCTGCGATTCATCAGGACCAAAGTGGTGAGACTATCTACACTTGAATTGTGGTGACATGGAATTATCCTCACATCAACCAATCTACTTATTTGTATACCTGTGAAGGACCTGGATCTACCCAATTCTGTAGACTAACCAGGCTTCTACAGTACCAGGTAGGTCACACAAAAGGCATAGCTCATCTGTGAGACGGAGGTTTCTGCAGATTGTGCACCAGCCATCGGCGTAGTTTTTGGTTCTGCAGATTGTGCACCACTCACGACCTACCCACGAGTGGGTAGGTCTTGGCTGGTTCACAATCTGCAGAAACCACAGTCTCACAGATAAGCAATGCCTTTTTGTGTGCCCTACCTGGTACTGTAGAAGCCTGGTTAGTCTACAGAATTGGGTAGATCCAGGTCCTTTAAAGGTATACAAATAAGTAGATTGGTTGATGTGAGGATAATTCCATGTCACCACACTTCAAGTGTAGGTAGTCTCACCACATTGGTCCTGATGAATCGCAGGTAGAATACACTTAAAGCGAGAAACATGTTGACCTTCACTGACCAATAAGGACACTCTCACCCAAGGCATTACACTTGGGAGATTGCCTTATTGCATGTTTTTACTTAGGGTAGGAGACCTCCAGAATAAAGTTAGTCTTTCTTGGTGCTTTGAACCATATTTTAAATCACTTCCCTAAAATTCTACATCTGCACAGTTCTGGCCTCTCACCCCCACTTCACCATACGGCTATTGGAAAAAGATCTCTGATAAAGTGCCACTACTATAGGGAGCCTGTTATGTATTGCACCGCCGACCAAACGAGGAGCAAGCCCAGATGATGAAGCATGACACCTGAAAGGGTGTGTGAGGGCATTACAATCCAATAAAAGGATCCCCAACTCCAGAACCCCTGCTGGGGCTGAGTTGGTCCCGACCTCCCTGACTTTAACACCAATCTATCAACTTTATCACTGAGGAACAGCATAACCTTTTTTGAAACTGTGGAGAGTGACATTGTTTATTGCCTCTGATTTATTTGCTCATATGTTGATTTCATGGTTCAAGGACCACTAAACTGTCTGCATAGCTGTCACATACATTGTTATGGTGTTTAGGTGGTATTTCAATTTTACCACCTTCTGGGGTGCTTTGGGGAAGATTGCTGCAACTCACCAGGGGTAGCTCCTCGGCTACAGCAGAGGAGCGTCACCTCACAATAAAAATAGAATGATAAAAACGCCAGGGGCTGGGCTGCCCAAAGAGCAGAGTTGAAGTGAAAGGCACTCCCCAAGTGCGCATGATGGTTTGGCCAGCACTCTTGGGCCGGCCAAACAGTCATACACACTTTGCATAGTCCCAACCAGGCTGAATTGAACAGCCTGGTGAGGAATATGCAAATGCTCCCAGTTCCAATCTGAGTGTCTAACCACGGCACTCAGACCAATCACAACGCTGCTATTAACAGCATTGTGATTGGCTGGAGGAGTCTGGAATCCAGGGAGGTTCTTGTTCCTGAATTGTGGCAAGAAGGACAGAGGAGAGGTGGCTGCTGATTAGGTAACTTTAATTAATTTTTTAACGTTTTCTGCAGCTCATTGTCAGCGGCGGTCAGTGCATGAGATAAAATACATTTTTGTAAACTGAAGATCCTCAAAATAGTTAGGGAAACGTTTCTTCTAAAATTCCAAATATGTTGCTGAGATTTGAAAAGTGTGGGTTTTCAGCAGGGATTTCATAAATTTTACCAGTAATTATGACATTTTGGAATAAGCAGTTTTGGAAATGACAAAAATATTCAGAGGTCTAATACAAATGTTTGGAGAGCACACTATCGTTTAGCTTGGTATTCTTTTCAGACATGTTAGAATCCATAAGTTTTTCATTGGAAACCTCTTAGGAGATTGTTGGACTTGGCCCCTTATGCAGATTAATCCCTGAACTTTTTCTCTTCCTCCTGCTATTTTTTCTGACATGGTGGTTTTAGGACTCTGGGCACTTTATCACTGCTATCTAGTGTGCCTATGCTCCCTATAGTTAACGTGGTAAGATTGGTCTACACCAGTTTGACGTATTTAATTTACCTATCAGTCCCCTGTAAAGTGGTATCTCATAAACCCGTGGCCAGTAAATTCAATGCTTCTAGTGGGCTTGCAGCGCTGATTGCGCCACCCACCAAAGTAGCCTTTCAAACCTGTCTCAAACCTCTACAATTGCAGGGCCTGCACGTGCTGTTTACTGCGGCTGTGACATGGCATATAAAGTGGGTGCCATGTCTGTGACTCCCATTTTACTACATATCAGTCACCCCTAAGGTAAGCCCTAGCTTTTCCTATGGATAGGGTGTACTGCAGGTAAAAGGTATGACATGTGCCTTAACTGTGTTGCAGATCCTGGTAGTGACAAACTGCCATTTTTGTTTCTCAATCCTGTGAGGCTGCCCTCTCATAGGAATGCATTGGGGATTCCCTGAAATGTGTTTCAGTGGTAATTCTTGATATGAGAGGAGTAGCGTGGTCAAGTTTGGTATGCTTGGAATAGTGGTAATAAATGCTGCGTAATCGTGTTCACAGATTTATTATCACTATTTTAGAAATGTCACTTTTAGAACTGGGCATTTCTGTGTGCTATGTGTCTTTGTGCCTGTCTGTTGTGTATTGCATGCCTGGCTCAGGAGTGACAGGGGCTGGGGAGGTGCAGTGGCACAAGCGGGGCTGGGTGAGTCAGCGCTAGGCTCAATAGGCCGATATGCATTTGGAGTGGTGGTAGGAGTAGCACCTGGACCTGAATAGGACTGTGCCTGCCTTCCACAATGCTGGCTCCGCCCTCCTGTGGTGTGTCTCAGGCCAGAGCCTAAAGTAACAAGGAGGGTGTGTGTGCACTGTAAATAAATGTATGGAGGTACCCCCCAGAACTGGTTTGGACCGGGCACTGGGCCCTGTGCCAGGGAGGAGAACAGAGACATTTGACATATGAATATTGGGGCTGTGACCCCATGTCTGTAGAACCTGCTTGAAGCTGTGTTTGCTGAAGGACTGCTGGGCGCCAGGACAAACCACCACAAAGGTCTGCCCCTCTGCTGGAGGGCACTGTGAGCTGGCCTGCCTGAGCCCCAGCTCTGCCCTGAGGGACTTTGGGGACTGAGCGTATTGTGAGCGCTCAAAATCCCCTGGCAAGCCATCAGCATGCTGGAGTGCCCTGTTGTCCCGTACAAGTAGAGTATGGTGAAGCGCTTTCTACAAGAGGAGCTGGGAGCCCTGGAGAAGCATAGCACCTTTTCTCCTGCAATCAGCAAGAGAACGTGGGGAGTACTGCCTGTCTTGCTTCCTTGCGGTCCCTGAAAGGCCGTGACTGCTCTGTGTGCTCAGCCCGCAGTGCTAAGGAGGCTTGGTGCCGGTCGAGCACCTTCTCTTTCACGCAAAGAGCGCTGTGCCCCACTTTTCATGGTTATACAAAGAGTACCTGTGTGGCAGTTTTGAGATGCCGGAAAGAAGTTGCCTCTGTCTCTGAGGCCGAGTGCGACTCCCCCAGCGAGTTGCCGTAGCAACGAGGGAGTGGCAGGGAAAGCCAGCGTCAGGAAGCAGGAAGATAGGCAAAGATTGCCTGGTTGTGGGTGGGGCTCCTGTGCTGACGAGGGACAGCCCCGAGTATCCCTAAGCTGGTTGTGTGGGCGCCCACTGCCCAGAACTCCAAGCAGCCGGCAAATACACAAACTGATGATTAGGCATGTACACCATAGGAATGGAAAAGACACACAATTGATGGACGGAATGCAGAACAAATCAAAACACATTCACCCCAGTCAAGAGATCTGGGTTAAATCCATCATTCTTTTGCTCACCATGCCACCACAGTTTCGACCTGGTCATATGCAAATCAGTCTTGACCCTGTGCCTCATGGGAACAGTCCAGCCCGATCTGCCAAGCTGGGTCCTCCCTGGCCCGGAAACAAGCATCCTTGAACCGGTTTTGGGGTTTTACCCCTCAGCAGCCAAGACAGCTTGAATACAGTGGCACAGTGATTTTGGGACCCACGTCTGGGCATAACCGACGCACTTAGGTCGAGGAAGCAAAAGACACACAATTTATGGATGGAATGCAGAACAAATCAAAACATTCACCCTTAGTCAAGAGATCATTGGGTGCAGGGTCAAGACTGATTTCCATATGGCTGGGTTCTAGCTGGAATGGCATGGGGAGCAAAAAAACGATGGATATAGGCCCTGATCTCTGTACTGTGGTGAATGTATGACATTGTTCTGCATTATGTCCATCAATTTTTCTTTTTGCATTTGTCACCTCTAGTGGTAGGGGTATGTCCAGATATGTGTCCCGTGCTCTCCATGCCACTGGAGTCAAGGTATCCTGGCTGATTAGGGGTCAAATCCCGAATCCAGTCCTAGGATGCTTGTTTCCAATCCAGGGAGGACCTGGCCTGGCAGTTCAGGCTGGACTGTTCACTTTGGTTGCAGGGTTAGGACTGATTTGCATATGGCTGGGTTCAAACTGGAATGGCATTGGGTGCATAAAAAACGATGGATTTAGGCCCAGATCTCTGAACTGGGATGAATGTATGCCATTGTTCTGCATTCTGTCCATCAATTGTTATTTTTGCATTTGTCACCCTGAGTGGGATGGGTATGCCCAAATGAGGGTCCTGTGCTCTCCATGCCACTGGAGTCAAGCTACCCTAGGTGATGACGGTAAAACGCCGAAACTGGTCCTAGAATGCTTGTTTCCATTCCAGGGAGGACCTGGCCAGGCAGTTCAGGCTGGACTGTTCCCTTTGGGTGCAGGGTTAGGACTGATTTGCATATGGCTGGGTTCAAACTGGAATGGCATTGGGTGCATAAAAACGATGGATTTAGGCCTAGATCTCTGACCTGGGGTGAATGTATGCCATTGTTCTGCATTCTGTCCATCAATTTTTCTTTTTGCATTCATCATCCTGAGTGGGACGGTATATGCCCAGACATGGGTCCGGACTCTCCATGCCACTGGAGCAAAGATATCCTGCTGTAGAGGAGTGAAACCCCCGAAACTGGTCCTAGGATGCTTGTTTCCAGTCGAGGGAGGACATGGCCTGACAGTTCGGGCTCGACTGTCTCCATTGGGTGCAAGGTCATAACTGATATGCATATGGTTGGGTTCAAACTGAAATGGCAAAGGGAGCAAAAAAAACTATGGATTTAGGCCCGCATCTCTGTACTGAGGTGAATGTATGACATTGTTCTGTATTCTGTCCATCAATTGTTCTTTTTGCATTTGTCACCCCCAAGTGGGATGGGTATGCCCATATCTGGGTCCATGCTCTCCATTCCACTGGAGCCAAGCTATCCTGGCTGATGAGGGGTGAAACCCCGAAACCTGTCCTAGGATGCTTGCTTCCAGTCTAGCAGTACCTGGCCTGGCAGTTCGGGCTGGACTGTTTCCATTGGGTGCAGGGTCAAGACTGATTTGCACATGGCTGGGTTCAAACTGGAATGGCATGGGGAGCACAAAAATCTATGGATTTAGGCCCAGATATCTGTACCCGGGTGAATGTATGACATTGTTCTGCATTCTATACATCAATTGTTCTTTTTGCATTTGTCACCCAGAGTGGGATGGGTATGGCTAGATGTGGGTCACGTGCTTTCCATGCCACTGGCGTCAAGTTATCCTGGCTGATGAGGGGTGAAACCCCGAAACCGGTCCTAGGTTGCTGGTTTCCAGTCCTGGGAGGACCTTGCCTGCCAATTCGTGCAGAACTGTTCCCATTGGGTGCAAAGTCAAGAATGATTTGCATATGACTGGGTTCAACTGGAATGACATGGGAAGCAAAAAAAAGATGGATTGAGGACCAAGTCTCTGAACTGGGGTGAATCTATGTCATTGTTTTGCATTCTGTCTATCAATTGTTCTTTTTGCATTTGTGGTACGGGTATGCCAAGATGTGGTTCCTGTGCTCTCCAAGCCACTGGAGTCAAACTATCCTGGTTTATGAGGGGTGAAATCTAGAAACCGGTCCTAGGATGCTTGTTTCCAGCCCTCGGAGGAACTGGCGCGGCTGTTAGGGCTGGACTATTCCTATTGGGTGCAGGGTCAAGACTGATTTGTAATGGCTGGGTTCAAACTGGAATGGCATGAGAAGCAAAAAATTGATGAATTTAGGCCCAGGTCTCTGTACTGGCTTGAATTTATGACTCTACTGCATTCTGTCCATCAATTGTTCTTTTTGTATTTGTCACCACGAGTGGGACGGTTATGCACAGATGTGGGTCCCGTGCTCTCCATGCCACTGGAGTCAAGCTATCCTGGCTGATGAGGGGTGAAACACAGAAACCCGTCCTAGGATGCTTGTTTCCAGTCCAGGGAGGACCCGACCTGGGAGTCCGGGCTGGACTGTTCCTATTGGGTGCAGGGTCAAGACTAATTTGCATATGGCTGGGTTCAAAGTGGAACAGCATGGGGAGCAAATAAAAGATAGATTTAGGCCCAAATGTCTGTACTGGGATGAATGTATGACATTGTTCTGCATTCTGTCCATCAATTGTTCATTTGGCATTCGTCAGCCTGAGTGGGACAGGTATGCCCAGACGTGGTTCTTGTGCTCTCAAGGCCACTGGAGTGAAGGTATCCTGGTAGATGAGGGGTGAAACCCCAAAACCGGTCCTAGGATGCTTGTTTCCAGTCCAGGGAAGACCTGGCCTCACAGTTCGGGCTGCACAGTTCCCATTGGGTGCAGGACCAAGACTGATTTGCATATGGCTGGGTTTAAACTGGAATGGCATGGGGAGCAAAAAAAAACATGGTGAAGGTATGACATTGTTCTGCATTCTGTCAATCGATTGTTCTTTTTGTATTTGTCCACCCGAGTGGGAAGGGTGTGCCCAGACGTGGGTCCTGTGCTCTCCATGACACTGGAGTCAAGCTATCCTGGCTCATGAGGGGTGAAACCCCTAAACTGGTCCTTGGACTTTGTTCTGCATGCTGTCCATCAATTGTTTTTTTTTTTTGCACCATAGGAATAGAGCAGAACACAAGCTAACAGAGGTGCGCAAACCAACATTTGCAATAGGTGAAAATAATAGCTAATAAGGTAAAGGAGACAATGCAGAAGTAACAACAATAAAAACAACAACAACTATAATAATAATGATAATAATACTAATCATAAAAATAACATATAACATTACAAATAATATACTTACCTTGAAAAGCAGTGGTAGGTGATGTCATGGAAGCCATATTATTGTAACATGATATTGTTTAACTCTGTATAAATTCATACAACCCCCCTTACCACCTGTTGCACCCCAGTTTCAACCAGCACCAAACTCAAACTTCACCACAACCTCCCCAACTTAATTAACTCCAACAATCAAAGCTGCACCCCTTCCTGGGCTCGATTTTCCCCATGCAGTCCTCAAACCATTATTATCCTTCCACTCATGTCCAAAGCCTTACAATGCCTAACCTCTGCGTTCAACCCCTTTCTCACAAAAGATATTTCCTATTGCATTTCAGTTTAACAGTGTTATTACTCTCCTATAATAAACTACTGCAAATCCCTCATCTTCTTTATACCAATACCAAACATCTCAACGTCCCTTCTTTTTAAAGATACTGGAACATTGTGTTCAGCAACCTACAAACAATGTACTCCACCCCTACCATTTGGTAATTATGCACACTCTAATCAACAGAAACAGCACACACATTTCTGTCCAGCTTTCTAAATACTCAATTTCATGCGGAGACAGTGCTTAATTTGAGCTGGTGGTTGCCAGTGGTGCCCACCGGCACTTGTTTTTGGTGACCTGCACTTATTTTTCTACACGAGACATTTATAAGAGCTGCAGAAGTTAATAACAAACAAATGGAAAGATGGAAGAAGAGAAATATGAAAAAGTGCTCCTAAGAGAGAAAGCAGGATCCTGTATGAGTGAAGGGCAGGGAGTGTCAGGTATTGTATCACAGAGCCTTGGGTGGATTTAGGACTATGCCGTCTTGGGATTTAGCTGACATTGAATTTCACTGGCCACAGACTCCCGACCAGACCCACGGGCACCTGTACTCATATATTTTCAAGTTAAATACTGAGGGGAGAGGATGCAGAATTACCGTTAGAGCTGCGACCTTTGGAACATGGGAACCAGGTTTGAGTCTCTGCGCTGGCTTAACATCCTAAATAAAAAATTAAACTGTATAGCCACAGTGAATCATATTACTCAGGAAACTGTAAAATATGTCTCTGACACTGTTGATCACCCTTGCTTCTCTCCTCTGCCAACTCACTAGGTGTTACCCACAGATCTCTTAACTGGTTCACATCTTACATCTCCAACCACTTCTACAGTTGCCTGGGAATCAGACCTGTCTGCTCCAACTCTATCCCTCCATTTATCCCCGAAGGATGGCTCTAAACCTCATATTTTCTCTATATGCTCCAGTCTAAGCAACATCAAATCTTGCTTCAGCTTCTCCCATTCCTGCTACACAGACACACCCAAATCTACTTCTTCTAGCATCTTTTACATCTGGCATGTGGTCGCTTATCTTTGCCTGTCTCACAACAATCTGCTGCATCATGATTGTTGAAAAAGAACTCCTCCAAAACCAAAGTCTAAAATGTTCTTGCCTTTATTGCATACTGCATTTTACATCATTGTCTAAAATGTTATAGGTTTTCTTAAGTGAATCCATGAATGTTGAAGGCTTCATTACCAACACAGCTACAACAGTATGGGCCTGATTCACAAAGGGCCTCAACTCTCATGGTGGGAGCCCTGAAGTGGAGGGGGGGTCTCTGCACTTGGGATGGAATCTCAGCAATGAGAATTCTAGTTATTGGGATTCTTCCCTGAGTGCGGAGACTCTCCCGTGACTGCAGGGCCACCGCCACAAGTGTCGAGACCCTTTTGGATTCAGGCCCCATGCCTCTAAGTACTCAGGGGCCTATTTAAGAGCCGGTTTGTGTTGCATTTGCACCACACAATATGCTACATGCATAAAGCAAACCTTGTATGAGATTTATGAAGCCACACAACAACACTTTTCATGAACCTGTGTGGCTCCATAAATCTGGAGTATTGCAATGCAGCACACATCACTGTGTTGCCTTATTCTACCTTGGGAAGGCGTTGCATGGGTGTTCCCACGCAACTCCAATGGATTTTTATGCATACCCAGATTTACCAGAGCTGGTAATCCTGGGAATGCGGCAAAAGGATACGCCTTCTAGGAGAGGCGTAACAAGGAGAAATGTATGTCTCCTTGTTACTTCCTCTTTATATGTGTGCTGCATTCCGCAGCACAGATAAATAGAGGCATATGCCTCCCAGGATTGTTTTTGTGTGGGAAGGTATGCCTTCCTGCACAAAAACAATCCTACTTGCAACTGACTTCCCATGCACCATGGTGCAAGGGTGCCTGCATTGGTGATAGTCTGCCAAAAGGGCGCCAGTGCAGGGGAAAAGACTGAAATGTGCTGTATTGCCTTAAATATGGCACATTCCTGTCCTTTTTCTGTCACACAGTGCAGCGCATCAAGGTGACTTGTTGCGCTGCGTTGTGTGGCATTCTCGTAAATAGGCCCCTCAATATATGCAACATCCACTCTTTCTTACCATTCAATGCAGCTAAAACTCTAACCATCACACTGGTTTTCAGCAAACTTTAATGTTCTGCCTTTCAAATGATTCCTACGTACCTATAGTCTAGTGGTGTACAAAAATGGTGTTCTGATAATATGGTGAAAAAATATGTGAAATGTAAAAATGGAATTTAGTGCTATATTTTAATGTGAAATGCATCCTTGTCTTCATTTTGCATGTGAGGACGCATTTCAGGGTAAATTTACACGGGTATAGGCCACAGGAATGTCTCTTTTTGAGATGTGCCTGTGGCAATAAACCCTTTAGCTTAACACTGCCTTGTAAATAAGACCTCCTTTCATGTTTCACTTAGCATGAAAGGGCGGGCAATGGGTGTTGCTGTGGGAGTTTGGCAGCAACACCCATTGATTTTGATGCTGCCCCATATTTATAAGGTTGGAGTAAATAAGGGGCACTGCCAAAATTAAGACTAAACATAACCTGGTTTTAACATGGCAAAACAAGGAGAATTTTTATTTTTTTTGTCAAAAATTCTTTTTATTGAGCATCAAACAAAGCATAACAATTAGGGTGATGACCTCAACGCGATCCGAGGGCACGCAGGCTCCGGGGTTGCAAAACATTCAGCTATGATGGGTTCAGCTTCATATGATCCCGAGTCCTGTTACACTCCCCTCTCAAAATGAGTGATGCCAATTTAAAGAAAACATATCTCAGGGAGGTTCGGGAAACCAAATACCCGACCTCCAAAACACCCACCCCCCAAAAAAAACAACCCCCCCTCCCGGTGGTGACTAGGTCATAGTGAAAAAGAAAGAAGAGAATACACATGAGGCAGGTTGTGTCCTGGCACAATGACTAGTGGAGAGTTTAAGACAATCTCAAAGTATACCTTAAGGGTCTCAGTGTGTCAAAGTGTCCAAGGGGAAACCTATATTTGGAAGAGGTGCATTGCCCGCACAGTCAGGGGGCAAACCGCCGAAGGCAGATCCTGAGACAGGAATGCGACCAGTGGACCCCAGCGGAGCTCAAAGTCTTTGTAATTGTTGCGAAAAATATCTGCAAGTCGTTCCATGGAAAGTATCCTCCACAGGCGGGCATGACACAATGATGTCGCCGGAGTATCCGCCTTCTTCCATGCAGCTGCTATGGTAAGCTTGGCCGCCCCAAGCACATCCACATAATTGACTTGTCGGCTGTGGTTTGATGGTCTAAGGTTGGGTCTCTAACTTATAAGAGAGCAAAGTCTATGGAGACCGGAATTAGATAATCCAACATGTCTTTAATATTCGAGAGGATCTCATTCCAGAAAGGCCGTATCTTAGGACAATCCCACCATATATGCCTGAAGTCCGGCTGAAGCCCACATCCCCGCAAGCAAAGATCCGAGGTATCAGGGAAAATTTGTCGAAGCTTAGTGGGGTATAGGTACCAATCATGTAGTGTTTTGTAGTGAGCTTCTCGAAGAGCCATGGACTTGTTATGTTTTGCAATATCCCTCCAGATATGCCCCCATTCCATCTCTGAAATATCCCTGTCTAAAACTTGCTCCCAAAATGTCATATAACGTGCCCGTGGAGAATGTAGAGTGTGCAGCAGCATGCCATAGAGAGCCGAGATAGCGCTTTTCATGGAGCCCGCCCTATGAATCACAAACGTATCTATGTCCGAAAGATCCCTCGTAGCTGTCTCTCTAATGTGAGGAGTTATGACCCAATGTTTAAGGTGGAGATAGTGGTAATGTTCACTCTGTGGGATCTCAAATTCCTTTTTACACCCATCAAATGTCAGGATCTGCCCATTATGAAACATATCAGATAGTTTGAGGCAACCCCCCTCCCTCCAACAATCAAAGGGCCCCTCATGTAGCGCCGGGGAAAATGCCTGGTTAAAATGGATGGGTGTGTGAGGGGAGGGGAATTAAGTCCAACCCTCCCTCTGTGTAATCAGACGCTCAGAGTCATGCGGGTGTGGGTGCTAATATAAGCATTGAGAGTACGATCTCTCCTAGGCTTCCAAAGGACATCCCAAATATATCGCCCCACTACGGAGCGATCCATATGGAGCCAGTGTTTGTCTGATTCCCTCGCCAACCACTCTGCTATCACCTGTAACTGAGCAGCCTGATAATATAAAGTAAAGTCAGGCAAAGCCAAGCCACCCTTCTCCCGTGGGCGTCTGAGCACATGATAGGGAAGGCGCGCCCTCCCCCCTTGCCAAATAAATTTAGTAATCAGAGTGCTCAGGTTTGTCAATAAAGTACGCTCCAACTCGATAGGTAGCTCTTGGAATAGGTATAAAAATTTAGGTAAAACCGTCATTTTGATTGCAATAATTCTCCCAAGCCACGAGATGTAGAGAGGCGACCACCGTTCAAGGTCTTGCTGAAGCTGGGTCAACAGTGGAGGGTAGTTCGCTTTGTACAGATCACCCAGCTAACCCGTGAGTTATAGTCCCAAATAGAGTCAAGAGTGTTTGGCCCATTGAAAAGATGTATGGTTTTTCAACACAAGCACCTCAGCGGGAGGAAGAGTGAGGTTAAGGATGAAGGATTTCGTGAAATTTATCTTAAACCCTGCTACCTGCTCAAAGTGGCGAAGTTCTCTCTGTGCGGCCTGTAGTGAATTCACTGTGTCAGTAAGCGTAAGCAGGATGTCTTTGGCAAAAAAAAAAACGCCTTGTGCTCAAAACCAATAAAGGGGACTCCCCGGATCTCATTATTGGCTCTGAACCTGATCGCCAAAGGTTCGATACTAAGGGTGAACGAAAGGGGCGAGAGGGGGCACCCCTGTTGGGTGCCTCTGCTCAGGGCAAAAGGGGAGGATGAGCAAACATTGACCATTACTAGGGAGGTGGGGAGGTGATAGTTGGCCTTCACCATGTTAAAAAAGTGTCCCCATACCCAAAATTTCGCATAGTTAAAAAGAGGAAAGCCCAATCCACTCGATAGAAGGCTTTCTCCATATCAAGACCTACTAAAACTGCAGGGATTTTAAACCTAGAAGCCTTTTCAATCAGATGAACAGTGCGCCTGACGTTGTCATGCGTTTGTCTGCCTTTTATAAACCCGGATTGGTCGGGATGTATTTGCTCCGGCATCAGATTCCCCAGACGCGCTGCTAAGATTGCGGAGTAAAGTTTAGCATCTAGGTTAAGAAGCGTGATGGGTCTATAGGAGCCGCAAAGCTGCAGATCTTTACCAGGTTTGGGTATTACTGTAATCATTGCCTCCGCCATAGATCATGGGACCCACACGTCTGATGCAATGGCTTGAAATAAAGCCGTAAGATATGGAAGGATCTCTGCTGAAAAACACCTATAGAAGTGAGCCGTAAGGCTGTCAGGCCCCGGGGCTTTATGCAATTTACGTCTGGAAATAGCCTCCCGGAACTCCTCTTGAGTTATGGGAGAGTCCAATGCTGCAGCTGAAGCACGGGATAGCGGTGGGAGTGTAAGGGTGTCTAAAAACTGTTGTTGACATGCTGTGTCTGGAATGGTGCCCTGATATAGTTGACCGTAAAAATCCCCAAAGATGTTCGCGTTAGCAGAGTCGCAGTGTGTGAGATGTCCCTGGCTATCTAAAATCCCCCCAATGAAGTCCCTTTCCCATTGCACCCTAAGCTGGCATTCCAAATGGGAGCTCACCTTATTTCCCTGTGCGAAGGAGGTCTGCCGCATCTTTAGTAGAGTGAAGTCCGTCCTGTTGGAATAAATGGACTGAAGTTTACCCCTAAGGGCAGTGAGTTGTCTCTGAAGAGCTTGGGTTGGGGTGGCTTTGTGTGCCCGTTCCGCAACCTCCAGTTCTTTCTCAAGGGCCTCCCTTTCCCTCATCCTCTGCTTATTTAGTATCAAATTAAGTTGGATGCATTTCCCTCGCGCAACTGCCTTAAAGGCATCCCAGGTGTTCTATGGGGTTGTGTCCCGTGGGTCATTGTGCACAAAGAAGTCAGTAATGGCCGCCTTTATGTCCTCCCTGGCCACCGGATCTCGGGTGAGAGCCATCGGGAAGTACCACAGAGAAGGCCTCGGAGAGGCCCCACTCCATTGAAGGCCTAGGGTGATCGAACTATGGTCTGAGACAATAATCGGGAGAATTTAGGTGGCCTGTAAGGCCCCTAAGAGGGAATGGCTAATGAAAATGTAATCAATTCTGGAGTACGTCCTATGTAAATGGGAGAAGTGTGTATAGTCCTTGGTATTAGAGTGCAAGGATCGTCAGGCGTCAATTAGCACCAGATCAGTAAATTTCTGTAGAACCCTGCTGGAAAAGGAGCTGATGGCTGCCCTATTAGTAATAGTGCTATCAAGGGACCCTTGCCATGTGAGATTAAAGTCCCGAATTAGCATAATGGGACTGTCAGCGAACCCCCCTATTTAATCAAGAGCCTGGGAAAGGAAGACCGATTGCCCCGAGTTAGGAGTGTTTAGGGAGACAAATGTGCAGAGCGTGCCCCTCAGTCGACCTTTAACTATCAGCAGTCTCCCCTCCCTGTCAGATTTGACACCCTTGTGTTAAAAATTCATTGTGTTATGAAAAAGCAAAGCCAACCCATTGTGTTTAGTAGCAGCGGATGAGGTATATACCAGCGGATAGCCCCTGTGACGCAGCCTATAGACCTCTGCCCTCTTGAGATTAGTCTCCTGCAATGCCACTACCTCAAATTTGTGGTCATTCAAATATTTCCTAATTTTCTGGCAGTTCTGGGGGAGTTCAATCCCTTGACATTCCAGGAGGCTATGTTAACCATCAAAAAGGGTACCCCTGCCTCCCTCCCCATACTGTCCCACTGACCACAAACCCACGGACCGAGTCACTGTAAAAAGTCCACCAATCCACCACTCCCAACAAATCTCCCCATCCACCCCCCTCACCACGAAGGAGTTATAAACCTACCCTTCAAAAAAAGTAAAAATCAACCCCCAACAGTCACCACCGGGAACCCTCCCCCTCACAAAGAACCCCCCCCTAACTACCCCAGAAACCAAAGGCCTTTGGACCAGTTGGCCCTCAGCACAAACACCCTCCAGACACAATAGGAGGGATAATGGGTAGCACCCCCCGATTGCCATGCCATAAAATACTAGGGAACAGCACAATGTCGAATGGACAATAAAAAATAAAAACCTTAGTGTCCTTGATGATCAAGTTGGGCTACCCCCGGGGCCGTAGTGGCCACTCCTGCCGATAAGCCCCTCAACGGTACCACCTTCTTCAGGCAGTGCATGGAAAGACTCAAGTTCGTAAGCCGGGCCTGTGTGAGGGTATGGATTCCCCGATGCAATGAGGACACTCAGCAATTTCTCGAGACTGTGTGCCAAGGATTGGGACTCCCCCTGAGTGGCGCTGCCTCCGTTGATGACCTCGAAGCTGGTGGTTCCTCTGGCAAGGGTAATCCCCGGACACGGAGACCCTCGGAAAGATCCGATGTGTGATGAGTTTTGTTTCCATATTCAAAGACGAGACCAAAAGGAAAGGACCACTGATAACGAATGTTATCTTCTTGCAACTTGGCAGTAATTGGTCGCATCGCCTGCCAACGGGCCAGGGTGAGGGGCCAGGTCCTGGAAGAGGGAGCAACCGTGGCCCTGAAATGATACCTCTTTCTTTTTCTTGGCGGCAGAGAGAATGGCTTCTTTCAGCTTGAAAGAGTGGAGCTTGACTAGTGCATTTCGTAGGCGTTTACGGCTCCCTGTCTGTAGCATGCCCACAAGTGAACTCTGTCCAATTTGATTTTGGGTTGTTGCGGGGCGAGAAGCTCGGCAAAGAGACCTACTACAAAAGCCTCCAGATCAGGCCCCTCCGCCCCCTCCTCTAGGTCTCGGATCCTAATAGTCTCCCTCCGGGTTCTACTCTCCAAGTCTTCCGCTTTAAGCATAACTTGCTGAAGCTGGGCTTGAAGGTTCTGCTGTTTTTCCTGCACTTTGGAGTTAGCCGCCACCAATTCTTGAGTTTGTGCCTCCGCCTCTAGTACTCTGGTTCCCACGGCGTCCACATCCTGCCTTAGAGTAGTGAGCTTTTTGATAAGATCGGCTTTCAATTGGTCCAGTGAGGCTCTAAGATCCTGCTTGAACTCCCGGCATAGATCAGCCTTAAAGTTGCGGAGAATAGCGACCAAATCTTTGCGTGTGAGCACCATATCTGGCAGGGAGACGTGTCTGCTGGGGTGGAGGATGTCTCAGAGGTCTTAAAGTACCGGAAGACTTTATTAGTGTGTTTCTTGGGAGGCATCGGTCCCCTTCCGTGGAGATGCACGTGACCCAACCCTTCCCAGAGCCTGGCGGTGGTTGAAACAGCACAAATCAGGGTCTAGGGGAAAGCTTACTCCACGCAAATAGAGCAGGCTCTGCCAACTGCACTAACTCAAGCTCATAGAGCCAGCAACAAGGCCAAGTTGTCCAGGAATTGATGAGGTTCAGCAAGAGCTGCGGGCACGTCTCCCTCGCTAGCCCATGGGAGCCCCCCCCCCCCAAGAAAACCGGCTGCTGCAACCTCCACCGAGAACACCACCACTGCTTCTCAAATAGGGGCTCGCTACACCCGCCGCCGCCTCCTGCCATTACAGCACAGCCGCCATCCTAGGGTCAGGCAAGCTGGCCCTGAGCCTTCTCTTTTCTTCCGCTATCTTCCTTTCAGGCTGGCTCCAGTGCCATGCGATGGAGCTTAGCTGCTCACTGTCTTCAGACCAGGAGGCGACCCCCGCAGCCACTCTATTTCGCCGCCATCCCCACAGCATGGCACTCACATAAGGGCGCCATCACGGTATCGCCCTCAGCCGACTCTGTCAACAGACCGATCCTCCCCATGCACCCGACGGAGCAACATTGGACAGACAAGGGGACCCCTCTGTGGCAAGAGGAGGCCCCTACTGCCCCACCAGTGTTGACAGCCGTCGGCGGGGCCTGCGCTCGAAGTGCTCAGAAAATGGCTCCCAGTGCCCGTGGGCTCTGCTCCTCCACCATTCGGCCTCTGTGTCACTGGCCCTCCAGCGTCTCCACCATCGCTGACGGCTCCAGCAGCTCTCGGGAGGCAGCGGACACAGGAAAGGTATTTAGCACTGTCCCTAGGCACCAGAAAAGCACATTATTCGATCAGTGAGGTCCAAAGCAGAGCCAGTTCACAACCGCTCCGCCATCTTACTTGGCCACGCCCCCAAGAGAAATTATTTTCTCCTCGTTTTTGCTGTTTCTATGTGTGCTGCATTATACAGCACACATAGAAACAGCAAATTGCCTTGACTGATTGTTTATGTGCAGGAAGGAATACCTTCCTGCACATAAACAATCATTCTCTCAACACAGGCACCCTTGCAAGGGTGCCTGCGTTGGAGCCAGGCAGCTGAATTTAGTGCCAGGGCTAGAAAAAATGCAGGGGTGTGCCGTAACATTGTTAATACGGCACATCCTTGTGTTTTCAAAATGGTGGAGTGTGACATTAGCAATTTTATCTTAAAGCCGCACTCTGCCATTCTGCTGTAAATATACCCCCTGTGCTAACCCCTTCCCTCTGGGCCTAATTCTCCCACGTTGCGGGGGGGCCATGGGGGTGAGCGCGGCACTGCGGTGCTTGTGATGAGACCAGACCATCATGAGTCTCGGTGGAGCTGTGCTCATGAGGGCCTGGTCTCGTTCCAACCCCGCCCACTCATTAATTCTCCCGCACAGGTGGGGAATTAACTGCGTGTGGGCCGAGCGGCGGCGTTTTGACGAGACCAGGCCGTCATGAGCACAGCTCAACTGTGACTCATGACGGCCTGGTCTCGTCATGAGCACACAAGGGCTTAAAAGAATTGGGCAACAAAAAAAGAAGTGTAGCAAACAGCATTAATCACTCAGATGTAATATGGACACAGTGTGTCTTACATTTTTGAGCTTTCAGTTACTGATAGGCTATGTTATTTGCCACGTGTATTTTTGGATATCATATGTGTATATTGCCATGGCACCATTTATTATCTGCTATTACCACCAACTATGTAAACATAAACAACCAAATATACACAGCTCTGTCATCATTAATGCTATGTGCAATTTTTCTGATTGAATGATTTCTGCTGCTTATAAATATTTGAATACTAAAATAAATAAAAGGAAGTGATGGATGATATGGATGAAAGGTGTTCATCTCCTTGTTTTATGCCTGGAAAATGAGGTTTTGTAATCTCATCATGTCGCTATCCGAGAAGCGTATGGCACTTTCTAGAAGCGAATGGACTTCAGTCAACTACTCCGCGGTGGCGCTGAATTCTATATTCACGTGTGCTTGCCTTTCCGTGCATATGCTACTGGTTGTCATGGAAGTGTCTATCTGTCTCATGAACTTTGCCTCGCCATGCGTTTTCCAGCCTCCCCTTTTTCGCAGGCATAATAGAAAGCATTGTTAAAACTTTGCGGCACGTGCGTGGCAATTCCCCTGCATCTGTTGAGCCGAACAGGCAAAAGAGCTGCGTCTGTTCATTAAGGAGTAATCTTTCTGCAATGATAATTACATCAGGACACGCTGCGCTTGCCTGCAGACAAAATGTCGAAGATAATTTCTGCCACAATAGAGTGGAAATGAAAATGGGAAAATCTAGCATTCAGTTGGGACTAACGTATTCCACATCAGAAGATATTTAAAAGAAGAAAGATGTGTCTTTTATTCTGCTCTGCAGGGGTATGTGACAAAATTAACTTAAAGGGAAATTGTAAGAAGCGCGTGTGGCGGGATACTAACTCAGTATAATGTAAAGTTCATTGGTAAATGAACAACCTCAAATTTTCAGAGGAAATTGTAAATATGGAGCAAAATCCACTTGCTTAATTATCTAAATCCTGCTAATAGGATTGTGGAGGAAGTTCATCCATTGGACTCTACTCTGTTTTTCTGGACTAAATTAATTGTTTGGTAAACAGACTCAGCCAGTTAATTGGGGCTGAGGGGTCATGCTCCCTCGCCTTTTGCCCCTCAGCAACACACCTACTCACTCACCTATAGAGTCAATGAGGCAGCCATTTTCTCACCTATAAAGTAATTTACAAACCCACTCACTGAGTCATACAGATACTAACATATAATCACACACTCATACAGACCCTCACACATGTACCCACTAACCCATACAGCCACTATCCCAATCCCTCACTCACACATACAGTCACTGACATACTACAACACTCACCTATACTGCCTTTCACATGTCAACTTAATCAACCATATACCACTGACACATCCATTCACTCACCGACACAGCCATAGACAAACTCAGGGGCATATTACCATGGAGTGCGTTGGAAAACGCACAATGCATATTCCCATATCGCCGGCTACCGCCGGATTTCATCGCCGTTTTAGCGCTCAATTATCAATGCGCATCAGGTAGGCAAATTGAAATCCGGCGATAGTCGACGATATGGCACATTAGCGCATGAAAACATACGTTGTTTTCACGCGCTAATGTGGGCCTTGATAATAAGGGGGGGGTGGATTAATCTTTATGATCCACACCACCATGTTATCAATGCCTAACGCCTGGTCAGAGCAGGCGTTGGGAGACCTGCGATAAACAAGTTTATCGCAGGTCTTTTCCTCCCAACGCCTGCCTTGGTAATAGGGTGTTCCCACCTCCAACCACATTTTTCATGTGGTTGGACGTGGGATCGCCCACTTTGCATGTCATTAGCGATGTTTATTGCCGACATGAAAAGTGGGCTTGGGCCAGGCTTTAATATGCCCTTGTTAATAGGGCTCTAGCAGTATCGCCGCTTTTTCGGCACAATTTGCCGAAAAAGCGGTGATTCTTGCCCTTGGTAATATGCCCCTCAGTTACTTACACAACACTTCTCTTACACTCACTAACCCATAACCCACTGACTCACGCACTTACTCATCCATGCAGGCAGTCAACACCCTCTCACCCACCCACACAGACACTCATACACCAACACAGGTACTCAGACAACCAATCAATCACCAATACACCCACACATGTACTCACTCACCAACCCATACAGCCACTTCGACACCAACTGAAAGACATTCAGACAACCTAGTCAGTGACCCATACATTCACTGAGACATCTAATCACTCACTTCATGTCATGAGTGATGTAATATGTGAGGTCATAAGCAGGGTATTGCGTGGGCGCGAGTTAACTGCCGAATTTCTCTAGTTTTGTACGAGTGAAATGTCAGCCTAACTATAACATCCCTGTAACATTTGTTTTTTCAGTGACTTTCTAAGGTTTTAAAAAAATTCTATTTCCTTTCTATAACTTCCCTGTAACCTTTGTTTTTTTCAGTGAATTTCTAAGTTTTTTTACTTGCTAATTGTTAGCTATAACGTTCCTGTATCCTTTGTTTTTTTCAATTTCTTTAGTTTTTTAAATTCTATTTTTTTTATTGTAATGTCCATTTTTTTGGAAGTGAACCTCTAAGGTTTTTGAACTTTCTTTCTATAATTGGATATTGTCAATTATATTTATATAATACACCACTCTTTTTTTGATTTCATGTGTTTATCAGAAAATACATTAATAACTGGTTTTATTTTTAGCCACTTTGTAAGTCAGCTCAACATTATTGCATTTACAATGAAGATTCTGTCATCAATAAATGTATTTTACATACTGAAAAAATACACTTAAAACATTTATTAAATAAAGTTTAACTTAAAATATTTAGAAGAATATTGCTTTTTATTTTTCTTTCTGTGACCAGTTTAGAAGAAAGCCACCTTTACAAAATTAAATTGTATTTGCGTCTACCGAAGTCACCGGGATGACGTTGGTAGTCATGAACAGCGCGTGGTTTACACAAAGTGTATAACATATATATAAACATATTCTACAGTATATGAAATAGTAAAGCATTATTAGTGAACTTTTCCAACTCATATTTTCTAGTGAGTTTCCAGAATAATCACCTTCAAACACAGCGAAACAAAACAGGGGTCCAAACATATATCTGGCTTCATTTAAAAAATAAAATAATTAAATACTACACAGCAGTTTACTACATAGTCCTAAGTTGTAAAATAAAGCTTGGCATTACTTAAATTGTGTCATCACTGCTCTTTAAAAGAAAAAACGTTTTGTTTTTTAACACCCTTCCCCCAATACACTCTTAGCTCAGTGAACCTAACAACCCTGTGGAACCAGTAGGTCATACGTTCATAGCACATTCTAGAAGGAACATGCTACTTCAAAATGAGATACAGCAGATGTGGTTTACTCCACAGATTCAAAAGCATACCAATGTCTGTATTACATTTCTTTTTTTTAAACAACAGCTAATAGTAAGACTTTTTTCTGAGCCATCCAATAGACATCCTAATTTATTCATTGCCATGCTGACAGAATCCAATGAAATATATATATAGTTTCTATGCCGGGGTAACTTCCCCCCCCCCCCTCGCCCCCCCCCCCCCATGAAGAGAGGGCTCGTTGACCACTCTCCCTGGACTGATTTTGACCACAGTGACCCCAACCACCAAAGTCTGGCCTTTTTTCCTTTTTTTATTATTTGGGAAGGGGGCCACATGGCCTACCTCCGGAGACAATTTGGGCCCCGGGAACCCCATCGCTGTAGTCCGGCCTCTTTATTTTTTAAAAGAAACAAATTGGCACAGTTTAGCCAAACCTCTCAGAAGAGCTGCAATGATAGCAAAACACATGTCAGGGGTTGCTTTTCTTCATTTCAGGTTGGCTTGGTTGGTTTTTTACCAATTCAAAGCTGTAATATTGTGCCTGGAGTGGTAAAAGACTTTTGTCATTTCAAAGCTTGGCATGGATGGCACTCTTTAATGCTATGCTTAAAGAATTTGCTGTAGAAATGGCAACAGACTTTGTCCCTTTCTATCTCAGTGTGAACGGCACTGTGCTAATCCTTTGCTCAAAAACTTTGATAGAGAAGCAGACATTTGAGGTGATCAAATTCAGAGTGTCACCGGTGTTGGTAGGTGCTCTATACAGGACTTCTCTCCACCTCAGAGGTTACACTTAACTAACAAATACTTATATTTTTGTTGTAAAGGCATGCATGGTAAAGACCTGTGTGGTAAAGACAATGGGTGATAAAGGACGCTTGTTAAAGGGATGCGGGGTAAAGGCAAGCATTGTGGCATCATACATCCAATCCGAAGATCCCTACTGCCTGATGGCGACCTCTCTGAAGAAAGTGCTTCCACCAGTGTGGTGGGGCCATATTTTAAACCAGGTTGTGTTGTGCACTAATCATTCTCTTTTCATTTTAAGCAACATACCCTCAAATACGTTTTTTGCTCAGAAGCAATACAAAAATATCCCCGATGAATAGGGGTTTCACACTGCAAGCATCAGATATTTGTACAGCTGCTTTCTCAAGACTACTGCACATTTTGTGCGCCCGTGTAAAAATATTAAGCACTAAATAGGACCAGCTGATGCCACTGTTTCTTTCTGAAGAAGAGACAGGTCAGCCCCATGCAATGGGTGATATGCAATGAACCACTGACCCAAGGTCTATCCATTTGCTATCTTTCTGCTTAGGAAAGCTTGAAGAAGTGCAAGATGTCTGGTATCCTTTGAGTGGTTTCTTTTGCCTTCCATCCTCATGTTGTACTGACTTTTTTGCTGTCAAAAGGACTCTGTGCACTTTACCACTGCAAAATAGTGCTAAAGTGCTTGTGTGCCCTCCTTTAAACAGGATAAAATTGTCTTACACCCAACTGACATATTTAATTTACTTATTAGTCTCTATTAAAGTGGTACTACATGTACCCAGGGCCTGTAAGGTATATGCTACTAGTGTGCCTGTATCACCTACTTAAGTACTCGTTTAAACTTGTCTCAGGCAAGCCATTCCAGCGTGTGTGTGCAGTTAATAGCCAGAAACATCAAAATGGCAAGATAAACCTCTTGCCATTCTCAAGATTCCTTTTTTATAGTAGTAGTAGTATAAAGCTTTATTCGATTTTAATAATACACATAAGTCACCTCTAGAGTAGGCCCTAAATAGCATAGAGGGCAGGGTGCCGTGTATTTAAAATTTTAACATGTACTTTTAAGTTTTGCATGTCTTGTAGTAAAAAGCTACTAAATTCTTTTTTTACCACACTGAGAACTACCTCTCCATTAGAATAAAATGAGCTAACTAATTACATTTAATAAGTGATAACTTTCAATTGGGAGCAGATAGAAATGTTGAATTTGGTACCTAAGGATTTATAATTTTAACCCTCTTTAATGTTAAAGTCAGATCTTATGTCACATTTCTGAAAATGCCAGTTTTAGAAAGTTGCCATTTTCTTGTCCTAACCATTTGATGCCTGTAGTCTGCATTCTGGGTAACATGACTAGGTGTAGCTGGCAGGTGGTCTTTGTGTATTACTCCCATACAGTGAGACAAAGTGGAAATAGGCATTGGCAGGGTGGCCCACCAATGACTTGATGAGGGAGAAGAGTTGTCACCTACCACAATCGGATATCATTAAGGCCCTGGATGTGCACACACAACACAACAACAACATTACCATCAAACCAGCCGACAAAGGCAGAGGGATTGTGATACAGGACACCCAGGCTTACCGAGCGGAGTGCGAAAGACTCCTCGATGACAACCGCAATTACAGATGCCTCGACGGCGACCCTTCCAATCAACTCAAGCTAGCAATCACCAAGCTGGTGACCACAGCGGCAAACAACAACCACATCTCCAAACAGGAGGCTACCTTCCTCTGCAACACACAAGCCCGGATACCGTACTTTTACACAGTACCTAAAGAACACAAGGAAACAAGACCACCCCCGGGTCGACCGATTGTCTCAGGCTGCAACTCACTCCTAGAGCCCCTCTCAAAGTTCTGTGACTTTTTTCTTAACCCTCTGCAACCACTTACATCAAGGACACCAAACATCTCCTGTCCCTCCTTCAAGACCTGGATTTTAACCCCACAACCCAGTTACTAGTGGGACTGGACATTGAAAGCCTGTACACAAGCCTGCCCCAAAATGACACCCTCAAGGTCCAAGAAGAAACCCTGACCAACTCATAATGGGAACACACCACACCGAGAGAATTTGTCTTAGACTGCGCAAGATTGGCATTAAAAGAAAACTTTTTTGAATTTGATGGAACATACTACCTCCAGACAAACTGAACGTCCATGGGCAGTATTTTTGCACCCAGTGTGGCGGGACTATACGTCTACCACCTGGAACAGTCACACATCCTCGAGCCCAACAACCCTTTCACAGAATCAATACTCTTCTGGCGTCGATACATTGATGACGTCCTCATGATATGGGAAGGCTCGGAGGAGTCCTTGAAGAACTTCCCGACCTGGCTCAACACATGTGATCCCTACCTACGCTTCACGTACACCAGCAGCAAAGACCAGTTACCTTTCCTGGACCTACTGATCAAGGCCACCAATGGTAAACTGTCAACCACCACGTATTACAAACCCACGGCAAGAAATTCACTACTGGCCTTTGAAAGTTTCCACCCACGACCACTAAGGGAGAACCTGCCCTATGGCCAATTTCTGCACATAAGGCACAATTACAGCAATAGGGAGGACTACAACACACAGGCCACAGACCTTTCCCACAGAGTACAACAACGGGGCTATCCAACAAGGATCATCAACAGGACCAAGAAAGGGGCAAAAAAAACAAAATAGAGACGCCCTCCTGGAAACACCGACCCGTCAAGAAACAACAACACCATTGACCTGTGTCACCACGTACAACCCTATCTCCAATACAGTGGCGAAAATCATTAAGAAAAATTGGAGAATCATCAACACGGGCAAACTAGACTGGGACCTGCCCCTCTTCGCCTATGAAAAATCAAACAGCCTACGGGATCAACTCATCTCTACATGGCCTAGTACTACGGAAACCACCATCAACGATACACTATATCAAATGGGGAACCTCCCCAAAGTCACAGGTCATAACCCCTGTGGCGATTGCAGCATTTGCCATCTCATGACACATACCAAAACCCTCAATCTGGAAACGGGAAAAACATGGCACCAACGCAAGCACACGAACTGTAATTCAACCAACCTAGTGTACTTGATTGAGTGCTCATGCCAGCTCCGATACGTGGGGATGACCACGAGAAAAGTACACACCAGAATCACTGAACACAGAAGCACGATTCTGTGCAAGAAGACAATCAGCAAACTCACAGACCACTTCTTCAGGCTTGGACATACCACCAATGACCTCAGATGGACAGTCATCGAACAGATCCCTGTCCACCCTACAGACAATGAGAACCAGCTACTGTCCAAAGAACAACGCTGGATCTACAGATTGTCAGCCCACACGGAGGGACTGAATGATAATATTCCGTGGAAAAGCCTCAGCAGATGAGGCCCCCCCTTCTGTCAACACCTGACACATCATTCCCACTCTCCCAGTACCATCTCACCAACAGCGTCCTCGCAGGGCCTGGGATGACCCTGCCCTGTTACATGTCCCAGTGAAACCAAAGAAGGCTTGGGTCTATATACTAACTGGCCTAGACCACTCTAAATTGGAACAACAAAACAAATGGCCAGGTAGATTATTTGGAAAACCTAATCGAGCACCACTTACCCGAAAAATCTAAGTGGGCACACTTTTCATTTAGTACTTTTTACTTAGTTCACCATTTTCACAAAAACATTCACATATGTCCAAACATCGAAACCTTTTCAGTAGCAAAATTCACATGGAGTACAGTATTAAAAACACATATTTTACAGACAGTATAAATGAGACAAATTTACAATTACACCATATATATGAAAAAGACACAAACAGAAGATGCCTTTATTCACTCAATGCTTGGGGCACCAGTCCTGATATAAAACCAACAAACAAGGGGCCGTTCAGTTCTTTTTGCTGGCCTGCTTGCTTGACTGTGCCGGAAACTTATAAACCTGAGGGTCAAATCTCAGGTAAACATTGTCTTAATTTATAGTCCTGATATGCCCTTCCTGAATCTCGTTCCAACACAGAGTCAACGCATTTCGAACCCAGACGTTTTGTTGAAGGTTCTCCTCAGGACCTGGACTGGAAACTGTCCTATACTGAAATGAAGTCTTGGCGGGGCGACTGTGTTACTTCTCTCAGGAAGGGCATATCAGGACTATAAATTAAGACAATGTTTACCTGAGATTTGACCCTCGGATTTATAAGTTTATGGCACAGTCAAGCAAGTAGGCCAGCAAAAAGAACTGAACGGCCCCTAGTGTGTTGGTTTTATATCACGACTGGTGCCCCAAGCATTGAGTGAATAGAGGCATCTTCTGTTTGTGTCTTTTTCATATATATGGTGTAATTGTAAATTTGTCTCATTTATACTGTCTGTAAAATATGTGTTTTGATTACTGTACTCCATGTGAATTTTGCTACTGAAAAGGTTTCGATGTTCGGACATATGTGAATGTTTTTGTGAAAATGATGAACTAAGTAAAAAGTACTAAACGAAAAGTGTGCCCACTTAGATTTTTCGGGTAAGTGGTGCTCGATTAGGTTTTCCAAATAATCTACCTGGCCATTTGTTTTGCTGTTACATGTCCCAACACCAAACGTCCTCAGAGCGACGTACTGGCTCTAACACCTAGGTTGTGACCAACCCACTCACAGCTCCTTCTCAAAATGCGCTAAACCATCACTCTTTGGGATGACACCAGATCCCGCCCACTGATGCCCCCTGAACCGTACTCGACCCAGCAGGGCACTTAATCTCCATGGCCCGCCTGGACCCACTACACTGTGCCAGGGTATACACCCACATGAGACTATTATGACCCCGCGATTTCCCCCCATATGCAATCCCCCTGCACATTCTCATGAGCCCCCCATACAGTGGGTTCATCACCTCCACACACTGCACATTAGCGTACGTTACCACCTTAGCCCCGCCTAGTAGCCGCTTTATACACAAATAGAGAGGGCGCCCCTCCATTATAGTGCACACATGGAGCGCTACTCCCCTATATGGATTAGCACTCTTCTAGATGACTGCACATTTGCACGTGCATGTAAACGATCTAGACATTCAACTGCGCCATGTAAATAAATAGAGAGAGTGCTACATACACCTGCATGCAAGCCTTTCCTTTACTTCCTCTACTACAGGTACCTCCTCGAGACAACAGGAAGCTGAACATACACCTGCATGCGAATCTTTCTTCTATTTCCTCTACTACAGGCATCTCCTCTAGACAACACAAAGCTGAACACGCCCGTTACACATGCCCAGGCCAGAACACCTGACACAGCTAACAAGCAACACCTGGCTCTTTCTACTGGTATTTAAGCACTCCCCACACTGAAGCTCACTTCTCATGGAGCCTCTGCCCGGACAACAGGTTTATTGCCGGCACAGCGACATTGCGCAGTAAGTACCTGAACTCGACTTTGTTAACGGTACAGCCACCATTCATGCTGCCCCAGGCCGTGTCTGTGTGTGCATCCTTTCACCGTTACCTTGTTGGGTCCATACTACCCCCCTCCCCCAACAGCCTTTTTCCTTTTCTTCCCCAAATTTAGAGTGCACATGGTCCTGGCTCCCGGCTGAGTTCCATGCTGAGTTGTTCACTAAAATCAGGTGTAAGCAACTCCATTTTAATGTTTTTTATTCCTTCAACACTGTTTACACCTACTCCGGTTACGGTACTTAGGCCTAATTTCACAAATAATTACGCATATTGTGAGACCGGCCACACTTTCACTGCCCGCCACTGACGCCAACACTACCGCCTTGTCCGTGGTCACCTCTAGGCACCCAGCGCGGCCTCACTGAATGCTTTTAGCCCGCTACAAGGAGCCTTTACTTAAATGTTATGTCTGTCCTTTTTTACCCCCCACAGGTACAACTCGAGAGGAAACACCTCTTGCACATATAAGCACTGTAGCGTGTGCTTTACACACAGGGCACTGACGAACTCATACAAACCCCTGTAACACTCTACACATATAAGGTCCTGATAAAAGCCAGTAGAAGAAAAGGCCTGTCTGAAACTAGTTGACCGCAGAGGGCATCGGAGGCCAATTGCCTACCGTGCACGTCCGAAAGCCTTTGTTTTTATTGACTGCCTGGGGCCCACCATTAAAACAGTCTTTGGGACACCGAGGACAGTATTTTAAACCTCACTCAGAGCACACTCACAGAACCCTCACAAACCAAAAAACCCGCTCCGCAGTAATCTGGTGTCGAAGCACACCTGAGGCACACTCGGTACCTCGGGTGGGGCCCGATGATGAAGCATGCCACCAACTAGGTTGGTGGGTGAGGGCCTTCATAAAACCTAATGGTTTTCCTCCACCCACAGACATACAAACAATTTAAACCAGAGCTAGTTCTCATTGATTGCTAACTTTCTGCTTCTAGGCACAACTTTTATTTTAAAACTTTAAAACTGCATATCTCCAGTTCTACTGATTTGATTTTTGCTTTAGTCTTAAATAATTATTACATTTTTTTCAGTTTTTTTCTAAATTGGTGTGGGATTTTTTTTTCTCGTGTTGTCACTTTAATACTGTTTGAGTTAGTGCATAAATACTTTACAGCTTGCATCCAGGTTAAGCCTGACTGCTTTTGTGCCCATCTGCCAGAGGGTTGAACACAGGTAAATTTGGTTGTTGCTAGTGTTTCACCTTTACAACAACTGTGTTTGCTACTTGAGCATGGTTTCACCCCCTCAACCAGTCACCCAATTTCCAACATCGTCCAAGTGATTGCATGACATGAAGAGCACCTTAAGAGACTTCTATTTTTTATCTAGCTGCACTCTGATTTTTGGAAGGACTTCTTGTACTTTTACTATTAGGATGTGAACCTATAATTGATTATGATGTATTAAAACCCAGGATTGTCAGGGGTCCTCATGACATCCGGACAGTCAGACACTCGGAGCCTTTGTAACTTTCCTTCACTGACTAAATCAAATGCTCTTTGGATTTTTGATGAAAATAACATTTATTTAGTATTCAGTAAACAGAATCAGCACTCATTCCACTCAAAAAGGTTCAACAAAAATATCACTCATTATTAAGAACTGAATTTTCTGTTCCAGAATTGTTAAGTCTTTGTTCTTGGACTTTCATGATGATGGCTGCATTGCGCAGTCCCACTTGTGCTATTTCCTGGTCTTCCTATCACCTTAAGTCTCTGGATCCAGGTTGCTCAGAGATAAGATACCACATAAGCATGGAAATCACCAGGAAGTATGACATTCTGCAGCTGTGGTAAAGGTTTGCAACATTTGCAACGAAAGCCATCATATGCTGCCTAATGTGCAGTTTTTAACAAAATAAATGTTTCCCAGCTCAAATAATCAAAAGTTACTAAAAATTCAGAGACTTGTTGCAGTGCATTGGAAGGTCCTTTGTAAAGGTTGACCAGTTTAAACTCAGTTGCTTAATCCTGTATCTGAGTGTTGATCGTGTGCTAATGAGGTGAAACATTTACCAAGACAGTGCTAAAATATGTTAAAATGGCACATTCTTTAAGGAATACCATCACCAAATGTTCTTGCATTTCAACCTATAATTGCCGTTTTCTTGACATAATTTAGTGAACTCTGCTGCATAATTTAGTCCAACCCTGACACAACTCGTGTAGCCCTGAGCATCACTATTACTAGGAATAACAGACTGCTTCTTAGCACCTCCCTCACGCATCCTTCCTCCATTTGAAAGCAATCTCAAGCACTTTATTTCGCCAATCTGCAATAGTGCTGGCAGAAAAGAAGGAAATATATACTTGTAGCTTTTGTTTCCAGCCACCCAGCGCCTATTCCCTTTGGATGCTAGCAAACTCTCAGCATCATGTTATAGGTTCATCCTATCTGGCTATACCTCACGACCCAAACCCTTTCTTTTAGCACTTCGATTTCACTCCCACTATGATGTAAGGAACCTTCCAAACACCTGCCAAGTCTACCTCAGAAAACCACTTTCCTGTGCCAAACAGCTAACCTCCTAAATCACTGAGAGCCTAGCTAAATAGTCACGACCTTGTGATTAACATCTGTCCTGGCCTAGAATATTGATATGAATGGTCACTAACAATGACCAACAGGGTACCCCACACTATTTAAACACAAGTTTTGGAGAAAATGAGAATGTAACACTTTGAAACGCATCCAGGGTGCAAAAATAAGAATTCCACGCTATTGCCAAACATATCGTGCCAAATGTACCTGCTTTACCTGCAGTGAAAATATGAACAGTCCTAATAAAGTTGATTGTTCACTGTTAATCACATTTGCTTCTACCCGCCACAGCATACAGCATGGGGCAATGGGTGAGGCCACTTCAGCCGTCGGCTCTCATGCACTGTGAGTAACAGTATTTCTCCTAAGCAAATGTGCAAAGCCGACTTCAGTATTGCAGCTGGACTGCCTGGTCTCTTTGGACACTACTTTGTTTTTATATATGTTATAGTTTTACAATTTTTTGTATTTCAAATGTTCCAGAAAAAAATAAGTAAGAACAAGCATTGGCAAGCCCATAGGTCTGGATAATAATCGAAAATGTCTCTTCATTACCTAGTGACCTTAGGTGCTCAAAAGCCCCTTTTACATGATCTTGGTCACTTATCCTTGAAGTCATACATCCATTCATTCACCTAATGACTCTTTTATTCACTCATTCACTCACTCACTTACTCATCTAAAAGAAAACACACACAAACTCAATAGCTGTAAGCAGGACAACTTAAAAGTAGAAAAGTAGAAATAAGAAAAAACGTTGTTTTTAAATGTGGTGGTCCTATGCTTACAACAAAAAATAATACAAATTTAAGCAGAGCAGAGGGCCAACACTGTGGAAAGGTATTAAGTATAGCGTATCATCGTTTAAATGTTTCAATATGGCTGTTACATTCATAAGTCGCAAGTCAGCTCACTTATACAGGTAAACAATGATACACTGCTGATAATACCATTCAAGATGCTCAACAGGGTTAGAAGTGGAGCAGAGGATGTGGCACAATTCAGGAAAATGACCAGCAGGCGAGCAGCCCGGTAGCGCTGTCGGGGGTTTCTGCCAGAAGCTCTCAAAAAAAGCATCAGCAGAGTCACTATGATTCTGCATTAAAAAGGTCATATATTTCTGCTCTAAAAAGACCACGTTCTTGGCTTTGCCAATGCTTGTTACCATCAAATGTTTTCACATGCATGTATATACATGGTCAGCAACCTACAAATGGGTTTTATATTATAGAGAAGCTGTTAAAGATGAGCACCGAATCATACACATACACACCATGATGCATGCAAACGTGCATTGTGACAAGTGCGCACATGCATGGTAGCTCCTCTGTGGGCATTCATCGTGATGAAGGCAGCCATTTTTAGTTTCACCTTTTCAGCATGAATGATGGCTAGCTTAGAGCGGTAAATTAAAATGAAAATGGGCAAAAAGAATAGAGTTTAAGCATGGAAAAAGAAAACGAGCAGACCCTCAGACATTTGCAGTTGTTGGGTCCTAGTAAAGAAAAATGTAAATTGCACAACATGCATAATACGGAAATGGGATGGGGAGAAATACAGGAAGCATTGTGGAGGTGAGGTAACAGAGGGAACTCAAATAGAAGTTTGTGCAAAGGGCAATGCAAGCAGCTCAGTTTGCATTTTGCAACTACGGGGAAAAAAATCAGATCCGGAGAATAGATAAAGAGGATAAAGAGGAAAGAGGAAAACAGCAAAGAAAAGGGGAGAGAGCAATAAAACACATGAACTTCAATGTAGTGCTCAAGAGAAAATAGAAAAGTATCCCCTCAAGAAAATAGTGGAAGGATACTATCTATCCAATCACAACAATGTCAGATTGAAATGCTCTAGGCTGGGACAACCATGGGAAAACGGAAGAAAGCCATCCAATAAAAAGCAAACAAGTGTGACATACAACAAACCCACCCAATCATTAGTACATGTCCAGTCTATGTATATGTTCTGTATTAAATGTTGCTCGAATATGAATTTACCTTGAAAAAACACAAAATACGAGAGGTATTTGGCAAACCAGGAACAGTTGGTTTGATTAAACACTTTGACCGGGAGTACAGTTACAGCAACAGAAGCAGTTCGGAGGACTGTCTCAAAGTACAATCAATCTGAGCGAGTCTTTATATAGTTTTTGAGTATCATAAAAATGCTTTCGGAGATCATTGGTGAAAGAATTTGGGACTGTAGTGTCGTCTTCGACGCAAATCATACAAGAAGGCAGCTGGTTTATCTAACTTCTTTATTCCAAGATGCACTGTACATGAGAAACAGGTCTGTAAAATTCCACTGCGCCAAGCAACTGTCAAACAGAGCACCTGCAGCATTAGAACCTGGAACCATGATGTGGTTCTATTCCATGGAACCAGAATACATTTCATAATACAACACATCCCACTTTACTAATTCCCAATTTTTTTTAATACACAACAAAGCATCTCCATCTCCCCTTTCCCCTGTAAGAGAAAATGGAGGACAGAAGGAACAAAACAGAAAAAAAAGAAAGAAAGCAGAAGAAAAGAAAAACAAAAAAATTTTTTTTCATGTATTCAACCTACAACATAATCCTTCAAGCATCCGAGTAATCCCCTTCTCCTTTTACCATCATAAACACTTGTGATAGTACACAAACCCATCTCCTTATTAAAGTCACAATACTTCACTCCTTCCTCCACAGCCATTTGATCACATACCAGGATTATCCCCAGTGCTAATGTCTACCTGGGTGTCCATACCTCTGCCTTCACCCGGCAAGGCTTCATCAGCCAACCACTCAAACCTCTCATTACTTTTCAACTCTTTCTCATACAACCCTCCAGTAAAAAGTGCCACCCGTTTAAGGTTCCACACTTTACCACTACTCACCATGGGCCCGATTCACAGAACTAACTTCCTAAACTTACTACCATTTTGGTATTCACAGAAGGCACTTACTCATTTTGGTATTCACAGAAGGCACTTACTCATTTTGGTATTCAGAGAAGTTAGGAGTCCTAACTCTAGGACTCCTAAATGCCTTCTGTGAATACCGAAAGTCTTAATGTTAGGATTTTTCCCAGTTAAGGAGTAGTAAAATTAGGACTCCTAACATTAGGACTTCTCAACTGAGAAAAATCCTAACTTTAGTTTAGGATTTTGTCTTCTTAGTTCTATGAATCGGGCCCCCTGATCGCATTCTGTATTATTTCCACCACTTCCTCCGGTGGAAAACAAGGGCTTTCACTTTTGGGTACCTTACTCAGCTGTTTAACCCACGCCAAGTCACCCATTCTTATTTGAATAGGTCTAACACCGGCTTGAAATCATAGTATGCTTTACTCCTCTTGTGCACTTCTTTCAATCCTTTACCCACTACATCCGGTGACCATTGTTTCACTTCGCTGTCACATAACCATGTAGAACTGTACTTGCTCCTTGGGATTCTCCCTCTCATTATTGCAAATGGTGACAATCTGGTAAACTCATTTATGGTCACTCTGTAGGCCCATACTGCTTTTTTTTACTTCATTACACCACAGATTGTATCACACCTTTAACCACACAGTTAAATCTTTCAACCAAACATTCTCTCTGGAAATATACAGAGAAGTTGTCTTGTATTTGATACCCACTCTCTTGAAATAAGCCTTTGTCAAATTGGATACAAACTGCACCCCATTGTCACTAAGTAGTACAGCAGGAATACCCTCAGGCAAAAATGTTTCATGTACGAATGTCAGCACCGTATTGTGTCAGATTTCTTCACCATCCCTACAACCAGCCATTTAGAGAATAAATCAATGAGAACAATGGCATAGTCTTGTAACTCCCCCTCTTGACCCAATAAATCTATGGCAACACATTCCCACAGTTGCTTAGGAATTATGCATTCACTCATGTGTGGACGTAATGTACATAAAGACTTATCTGCTGAAGAACAACCACTACATTTCCTAACAAATCCCTCCACCCCACATACTTTACAGGCAACCAAAATAGATCTTTTACCACTGCTTTAGTTCTCACTACCACAAAATGTCCTTCATGACAGAGTTCCACGATTTGGTTCCGTAATCCCTTGGGAGGAACAACTTTACTGTCTCTAAACACTAAGGGCTAGATGTAGGTAACTCTAATTTACCGAATCATAAATACCGAATTTTACCGATTCGGTATTTATGAATCGGTAAATTAGAAGGAGGGAGATGTAGGTAAATCAAAAATCTGATTTACCGAATCGGTAACATTCGGTATTTACCGATTCGGTAAATACCGAATCGGTATTGCCCATTGATTCCTATGGGCCTTGAAGCCCATAAGCCCATAGGAATCAATGGGCAATACCGATTCGGTATTTACCGAATCGGTAAATACCGAATGTTGCAAGGGTGCAGGGGGTGTCACTTTTACACCCTCTAGCACCCCAATTCCAGGCTTGTGTGCCATGTGGCACACATACATGCCCTAAGGGCATGTCTGTGTGTCACATTGCACAGGTGTGCTTGCACAGAGGTGCATGCACACCTGAATTCAGTATTTTACCACCCAATAGGATTGGGTGGTAAAATACTGAGTCTTAAGGGCCTGTGGCACTCTTAGGAGTGCCACCTACATATGGATTTACCAAATCGGTAAATATACCGATTCGGTATTTTACCGATTCTGTAAATTTACTGATTCGGTAAATTTACAGAATCGGTAAAATATAGGCCCCCTACATATGAAAACCCTAATACTGGTCGGTAACGGCCGAATTCGGCCGTTACCGACCGGTATTAGGGCTCCTACATCTGGCCCTATGTCCTTCTCCACAGAGAGTTCAAATCTAACTTCCCAAAATGGTCTGAGATGCTCCAAGTAGCACCTTCCTCAGCTAATCTTCCCATAAACATTTTATAAGTTTGTGTATTTCAGCATCCTTACCCTGCTCTCTTAGCCATTCCTCCTTTTTAATTGCAGACATTCCACTATCATGTACAAGAACTGCTTTAAAATCATCCCTTGCATTATCTTCACACTCCTGAAGGGGGCGAGGCATCCTGGATAAACAATCCACCACAACATTTTCTTTGCCAGAAAGATACACTATACGGTACACATAAATTTTCATTCGCATAAACAATCGCCCAATTCTTGCAGATGCTGTTACACTCCCTTCAGTGGTCAGTAGCTTTGCTAAAGGTTTATGATCGCATTGAATAATCACAGGTTTATCCCACATAAACGTATGAAAATGATCTACTGCCCATGCACATGCTAATGTTTCTTTTCCAATAAGCAGGTACTATTCTTCTGCCGGCGATAGTGATATAGATGCAAATAGAATTATTGTCTCCTTCCAATTGGAATCCTTCTGCACCAACACTGTGCCTAACTCTTTATTATGTGCATCAGTGATAATGTAACATTCTAATTCTAGATCAAAATTGCCCAAAGCCGGTAACGTAGCCAAATCTTGTTTAATTGTACAAAAGTCCTTCTCACACTGAGAATCCCCCACAAACCTTACTTTTTTTTAGAAATTATCTTATGTATACACGTTTTCCGCAAAATTAGCAATAAACTTAGCACAATATTCAGTCATGCACAAGAGTGATCTTACTTCATCTTTATTGATAGGTGCTCGGGCTTCCACAATGGCATTAATTATTGAGGGTTTAGGTTTTACCCCACTCTCATTAACCACATGCCCCAAATACGTCACACTTCTCAAGGCAAACTTGCACTTTGCAAACTCCCAAGTCAAACCTTTGTTTTCCAAGACACTTAACATTTTTTCCAATCTCTCATCATGAATACCTTTTTCATTTCCAAAAACTAAAAGGACATCCTGAAAGAACAATACCCCTTTTTCTTTTCCAAATAGCATGTAAATTAACCATTGGAATAAAGCATCCGCTTGTAATGATAATGCCAAAATGGTGTGAAAAAAGTGGTAAATTTCCTGGAGACAGGTGATAACAGAACCTGGTGGTAGGCTGATGAAAGGTCTATAGTAGAAAAACATTTTGCTCCCTTGAAGCTGGATACCATTTCAGTAATCTTCGGCAAGGAAAAAACGATCAATAACTATATTATTATTAAGATGGGGCAAGTTCATACAGAGGCAGGTTTATCAGTTCCTAAGGCATGCAATAACAACAAGAGAAATCCACTCTCAAAGTTCCATAGGTTCTGTTAGGTTACAAAACGGTTACCACTAACCTCCACAGACAAATCCAGAGGGGCGATGCATAGATCCCAAAACACCTGTGCACTACCCCACAGAGGGATGGAAATACTCCGCCTGCACCGCAGTACGCAAGGGAAAGAGGAAAATAAGGAATAAAGAAATATAACCCAGTGGCACTCTTCATACCAAATCTTCTGGTCCGGGGATCTCAGGAATAGGCTCTCACTAGGAATGTCCCATAGGATCACAGCACGCTGTATTTAGAGACAAAGAATAAATATTACCACTGTAATCACACACACACTATCTACCTGTCTGTCACAAAATTCCCCCGTGGCCATTGCTTGCCTGTGTACTTATATTCAACCCTTTCAAGCAAGCTATAGTGTAGTTGGCAGCCTAGTGGCGGATCTCCCAAACAAGGAGTAAGTTCACTATCAGCACAGAAGTACTCTCTCCTTCAGAGTGAGCGCTAGTTCATAAAACAAAAGTAATCAAGATAAAGTTGGTGTGATACGTCTCACACTTGTGTACAAAGTACATGTGTGGAAAGTTCAGGAACAGCTGTGGGGAACCCTGGTCTTTTCCACTCACGAATACAGTGAAACACAAATGGTCCCAAAACAAACAGGACCAGAATAGTTCTTCAATAGCTTGTGCAAGAGAGCGGTTCAAAGCAAGCTCCTTCAAAGGTTATTATCTAGACTGAACGTCTCGTGGACCTTAGGGCTTACCACGATATTGCGGGACTCTGGATGCCTCCGCTCAAGTCTGATCCATGCTGGTGTACTCCGTGTCAAGGGGCAACAAGGTTAAGCAGCTTCTGTGCTACTGCGCAGGATTCTAGCTTTGGAGCGAGCCTCCGAGGCTTCTGCATTGTCTTTCTCATGGCGAGGCAGGAAACGGCTGCAAGAAGGCTCCATCATTGACTAGCAGGATCCAAGGACTATGCCAGGTGACAAGCTCCGGATTCCCCTAGAGGAAGGCCTTGTATTGCGGCCCAGCCTCCAAGGTAAGAAGCAGCTGCCTGCCCTGATGCATTCTTGTTAGCGTAGTGTGCCCTACCTACCCACATGCATAGAGTGCCCCAGAGGGATCGTGACAGGTTCAATGACGTCATAGACACCAATTTCTCCAATTCCGCTATGATGTCCTCCCTCACCACCATAGGTACTGCCCTCATTTTGTGCACTTTAGGGATAGCATCACTTTTAACCACAATGTTATGTTCAAAACCTTGTGGTTTTCCTAAAGTCTTCCCATAGACCCTTGGAAATACTTTTACTGTCTACTCAACTTCCCTCGTCAATCACTAAAACTTTCTCCATACTGTTGGTGTCCAAGACGATATGCAGATTCCCTTGGTCTAACCATCCCAAAACTGAAGGTCCCTTCTTTGCGATATACAACTTCCCTCTGGTATGTCTGTTTTTAAATGAGAAGTTCAACCATCTAAATCCCAACATCTCACTTTTCTCTCCAGTATAACTTTTAGGTTAAATGTCTGGAGGTAATACGTGTGCACCAATCTTACTCACAAATTTGTCCTTCCATATTTATTCATTGATAATGATGAAAGGTGACCCCGAATCTGCATAAATTTTGATGGGAACCTCCCAATGGTCATCTCACATTCTGGTTTACATTTGATGTTGTGACCCTTAATGTTCAACACAAAGTTATCACTTAAGCTCATGACACTCTTAGGTTCAGTACACGCCTCCTCAGTGTCACTATTCTCTGTGCTCTTTTTATTTTCATAAATGCATTTAGCTTGGTTCCTCATCTTACTTTTGCACACTTTAGCAAAATGTCCTATTATGCCACAGTGACTACATTTCTGCTTTAAGACAGGACACGATTTACTATAAGCAAGGTGATCCTTACTGTCGCAACGATAACACCTTCTTTCCTTCCTCACAAATTTGTTTTTGGGGATAACATATTGTTCCTTTTGCACCATGTGAGTTGTCACCTTACATACACAGTCACATTCCTTGTCCGCTTGTTTTAAAACAGTGGCACATCTCCCCGAGATCTCTGCTTTGCGCACAATGGCTAAAACTTCCCCCAAAGGTGAGTCCCCATTGACCCATCAACATTCCTGAATGGCGTGAATATTTGCATGCATGACCAGTTGATTCCTCACAAAATCATCATGTAAGGTCCTATTTACTACACTGCAGGCATTTTGATAGATTCATCCATAGCCTCAATGTAATTTACAAAATATTATTTCCACTCCACCCACTTCAAATATGGTTCGCTACCAGAAACCCAAAATGAATGTGGGGAGTTCAGAGAAAATTTTTGTTGAGCCATAATGCAAGCTGAAAACAGCACTGTCTAATCTTCCTTCTTTTTCTTTTTTTTCCCTGAAATCAAAAGACAAATAAAGTTTCAAATTCCTCACCTGTAACTCGTGTACTTAACTGCACAAAACGTTGCTTCATTTCACACAACCGCTGTTGTTGTTGAATCAATACCGGAGCAAAATGACAAAGTAATTACTGCCTTTATCTTTTTGTTTTTTTTAAATCATAATACACGCAGCTGTATTTCCTCTCTCATTTCCAATGTACTGAATTCAAATGACCCCCAACGTGAGGTCAAGCAATGAGCCCTGATGCCCTGCGTCAGAACATTCCGCGTTGTACGCTAACAAGACACTCCCAGTCCTGCACATAGGATGAACAACAACGGTGAACAAAGGAACATGCAAACCAGCTGCCACATTTCGTTCGTGACTGCAGTGTTCGGTGAACAGTGCGAGCCTGCCGGTCTAACCGCCTAAGAAGTAAAAAAAAATGCCTTGCTAGATGGCAGCTCACCTTAAGGTATTTTAGCTTCTTCCAATTCATTCCTTGCCATTAATGTTGGTCCACATACCAGAGCGCACAGCAAAAGTTCCGCACATCAGGTAGCAACACTACAGTAATAACTGCGACAGCACCTCAATCCTTAAAATTGTCGTACTGTAGCATCTGTTCATGAAGTAATGAGTCTCCAAATCCACATCAGTTTGTCGCCAAATTGTAGTGTAGTCTTCCACGCAAACCATACACAAAGGTAGCTGGTGTATCTAACTTCTTTATTTCAAGATGCACGGTACATGTGAAACAGGTCTGTACAGTTCCACTGCACCAAACACCTGCCAGGCAGATCGCCTGGAGCATTGCTGCCTGGAACCGTGATGTGGTTCTATTCCAAAGATTATAATGAAGGGGTTGGCGGAGCACTCCACTTTCCCTGGTTATACGAAAAAAATGGTGCTACAGCACTACACTTGCTGTCAGCCCAAGGGTGAATCAATGAAAAACTCTTACAAGTTGGTCAACTTGCTGGTCCTGTGCACTGTTCACTAGGTTCTAAAACCCAAATCACCCATAGGAAATACGAAATCTTAAATGCAAAACAAATTAAACCACATTTTGTTCAAATAAACTTCATTTTTACAAATATATGTATCACGGATATATGCAATGCATCAACTAATACATTATATACTCATAATTAGTGAGACTGTATACATAATCAGTGTTACTACATATGCTTAGATACATAATGAAAAAAATCATTCTTGTGTGTGCCCGATGCATTTAGGGACATTGTAGTCCCTTCCTTAGCTGCAAACCTACAAAAAAGAATACTTTTAACATAATTTTCTCACAACATTAATTATTTACACGTTGGCAACATTACCCAGTACACCACAACATCATAGTGGGTTAACCTGATGGAACATGTACTGCAAGAACAATCATGCAAGTTACATTATATGTGTTCAAACGTGGAACATTACTGTAGTGACATCCTGTACCTGACTCATGCCACTAAGCTACTATCTTCAATTAAATAGATAAGAGCGAGTATTCACCCTTGTGCGTGGTTAGCCAAGAAAAGAAAGGAAAACTGAAAACCAAGGCCGAATAGTGAAACACTACCTGTTTCATAATAATAACAATGACTATTACCTTGTGAGTAGTATTTTCTATCACGATGTGTTAAAACAAATTACCCTATGTTGAAAAAAGATGGACATTAACAATCAATCGTCCGTGTCTGCCAAGAGACCAATAATTGACTAGACAGAAACAATGCTCACCTGAGCGCAAAATGATTTCTACTCAAAGCACCTTAATCCACGCAAACCATAGTGCAAGGTGGGCCTCGACCTTGCATGGACCCAATGGGGTCCAGTGGGTAACGTGCCCAGAAGTCTAGCATAAGGGAGGCATGAGCACTGTATGTACTGTGTGTGCTGTGTCCTGATTCGCTATGTATTCCTACTTCATGTAGTATCTGACTATATGGTGTTTTGGGAATGCGTGCACCCCTCTGACCACGTATGCGGTATTGTTGTCAATATCCCTGGACAAACGTGGTGTTGCTGGGCTTATCCGGGCTATGGACCTGGGGTTACTATTTGCACGTTTGTCTGCTGCTACGTACCAACCCACCTGTGAGGTGTCAATCAGTAACCTAAGGTCTATGTTACAGAGCCTGCCTGACCATGTCTTTCTGGGTTGGGGTTAATAGAGTGTTCATGGTGGGCGAGTTTGTTAATAGTGATGTGATTTCTCTCGCATATACATTGGCATCAATTTTATCAATATTAACATTGACACAAAAGGTCTACCTATAGACAGCTAATGCTGTCTGTAGACAACACCTAAAAAAGAAGCAAATAAATGAAAGGGACACACAGAAAAAATTGAAATCCAAAGGACTGTCCTACCAGCTCTCCCTTTGAAGCAAACTAATTTTTAGCAAATGTGCATAGGTGAACAGGTAAAGTGGTGCCCCCTGCAGGTAAATATAGTGAACGCCACATGCTACATGATGTCATGGCCCAAGCAGAATGTGAAGTTAGCTCGTTCAAAGGAATTGCTGAAGGGGGATTACCCAAATCCTGTTACATATGCTCGAATTTCTTTGAATATTTTTTGGTTACGAAACCCTAGCAGGAAACTAAGGGGCAGATTTACTACTTAATTAGCAGAGTTGCGCCAGAAGAGTTGCGATGCATCTGTCCACCCGTGCGCCACCACTGATGTGCCACATTTACAATGCGGCGCACCATGGCGCACGGATGGGCAGATGCATGTTGCATCCCCTTTCGGAAAGGCGGCGCAATGATGGAATGGCGTCTCCAGCGTGATGCAGCTGCAGCAAGGCACCGGGGTGCCCTATCCCTAACATGCTGCGTCAATCCTTACGCCTGCTTCAAGCAGGCACAGGGTTTTGACGCAGCATGGCCTTAAAAGTGAATAAGTGAAATCTTGTAGATTTAACTCAGCCAATTTTAGGAGGCGTTCCTGCGCCGGACCGCTGCCCCCCCTCCCCTGTGCCAAAACGCCTGCATGTGGCACAGGGCTTTACAATGTGACACATCTCCCAGATGTGTCACATTGTAAATACCCCACAGCATGACGCTGGCTGTGAGCCACTGCTGCGTCATAAAAGTGACACAACGGCGGCGTAAAAGAGGCGCAAGGGGCTTATAAATCTGCCCCTGAAGATGTGAGATAAAATAAAAAGTAATATTTAAAACACACAAAGCTACATTGTTTGGGTGTTGAAAGAAGATTCTATGGATTGTTTACAGTAGTGTTTTTTGAGGCTACAGTGCATTTCACACATTTACCCACCCTTTAATACTGCTCACTTATTTGACTTAGAACAGCTGGAATGTGAGCTGCTTGGCAGGGAGCTATGCCAATAAGTTTCACCCGAGTGAGGCTTTCTTCGAAAAGCAGCAGTGGGCCTGATAGATCAAAACTTAAGAAGTGATAACCACTGGTCCTTGCTTCCCTGTCTTCCATTCAGATTGAATCAAGAGCTTTACAGGTGGAAGGAACTCTGTTGTACCATTTTAATCCCCATGCTATCTTTAGTGCTGCATGCTGTGTAATTTGAAGACGTCATAAGTTTGCCGGGGAAGCAGAACACGCAATGTAAAATAGTAGGCAAGTCCAGAAATTATTTTAGTAACCTCTTCAAAGCTTGTGCCTTTCAGAGATTAACATCTCCTTGAGTGATGCCTGAAGAATCAGTTTTGTTCGGATGAAGAGTCTATGGTGGGCTGGCTAAAAGGTTTAGTACAACAAATCATTGGAGTGTGGACTGAAAAGTCAGTTGAGCTATGATTGAGTCTATATATTGAGGTCAATACAGAAAACTGCTTTAACCTAACAGTACACAGGAGGAGGCCTGGTCAAAATTCGAATTACTCTGTCATAATCGAGTGTAGTTCTGTACTTTCACATTACTCTCATTACATGAAATTCATGCAATTAGACTGCTATGCCGGGTCACGTAAATACGAGCAGTTCGCAGTAAAAATTGATGAGCCCAAGGTAACAACCTGACCGACAGAAAGCAAGCAGCCTTTGTGTGTGGTGCTAGTGTTTTTTATACACCTGTTAAGTTAGTGTGAAATGTATCCACGCCTCCAAAGTGGATAAGAGAGCGCGTAGAGTACAGCAACAAAAGCTAGTTTTCCATTTCTCCTAATTACCTATGTTTTTCCGTAATTTATCTGAAAATTCTCTTAATTACGCAAAATGAAATAATCCGAATTTTGCACTCTCCTTTACAAAATCCCAGGAGCAATTATAGGCCGTCTTTTTTAGCATCAGCTATTGTGCGCATGTCGGATGGTGAAGTAGCGAGTGTGTGTAGTGAGAGGTGTCTGCTTGGACAGTAATCAAGACCAGGGAGGGGGCGGGGTGGGCGTCTTCGCTATTAGAGCATTTTCTTTTTCTCACTCTCCTGATCGATCGCAGACTGTTGTTCGAAGCTTTTAAATCATCTGAAAATGTTGCAGGTCGGGCTGGGCGAGCTCGGCGCTGTATTCCAATTTAATTTTCTTTTGTTCCAGCTGAAAACGGAGCAGTGGGAGAACACAATAACTCTGCCTTTCTCCTCATAGTAAATTCAGTCAGATGAAGTAATGCCGTGCATAAATTAATCACCAATTGTAGCTTTCTAAAATAAGACGTGATGGTTGATTCTCTTGTTCGAATATATTACGGTGAACATTTTAAGCACAATCTCATGTCACTTGAAAAATTGTCAAGTTACTTCGCAGTTGCAGCGAACAGTCTGAAATCATAGGTTCGCAGGGTTGGTCTGCAATGGAACGGTTCAACATTTCATTTAAAGTAAATTTATTCTTACACCTTTGAGTAACTGTGCAACGTTGGGGATGACACAAAATCCGAGTGTAAAGGTACTCAAATGCATTTTCAGGGGCTTATTTATAAGCCCCCTGCGCCGCCGGTGCGTCACTTTGTGTGATGCTCCAGTGGAGCAGGAGCCTGCTCCATATTAACTAAGCGACTTTTTCTAGGCTTAATGCTGCCTTGTAAATATTGTTCCCTTTAACGCAGTTTTTTGCGTTGAAGACGCATGCAATGGGTATTGTTGGTGGTGTTCCACGCAACCTTTATGGCTTTTTGATTTACTAGAAATCGTAAGTCTGGGGCAGCGCCAAAAACTTTTGCCTCCCCAGGAGAGGCGTAAATGATGCACAACAAGTAGAAATATCTTTATTTCTACTTGTTCTTCCTTTGTCTGTGTGTGCTGCATTCTGCAGCACACAAACAGAAAGAGGAAACAGCCTCTTGTGATTGTTTTTGTGCAGGAAGGTTTCCCTTCCTGCAGAAAACAATCATCCTGCAATTCAGGCACCCTTGCACCATAGTGCAAAGATGACTGCATTGGCCATGCACAGCAGGTCATTGTGCACCAGCGTAGGGGAAAAGGACAGGAATGCATCGTATCTGATAGGGTGCATTCCTGCCCTTTCTTTGCCATAGGGCAGCGCAGAAGGAAGGCCAAAAACTCATGAGGCCCTGAATATTTACATGTCTCAATCACCTGAAACAGGAGGTGGAGTCAAATTCATGAATGTAATGTTACTACTGCAAAAAAGGAGCATTAGTAAGTCCACTACTTTCTATGGCCAACAACTGATACTGCAGTATCTTCACATAGATAGTCATGGAGACTGAAACTTAACATGGAAAACCATAGCAATAAGTGTTCAAAAAATTTGTGTTTTTACTTTTTAAATATAAATATATATTTTATTTAATTTTGTTTAATATAATGTTAACATTTAAATATAATTGAATGAAATGTTATTTTGTTATCACATATTTCATAACTTTTATTAATTTGAAAATAAATGTACATTTGTTTAAAAAAAATTAAATGAATGACATTATTTCCATACAATATTTGTATTAATTTTAACACATAATACATAAATATAAACATTTTAATTTAGGTGGGATTTTTTTGAGAATAAACCATTAAAAACGAAAACTATTTTAATATAGCATATTTGAATTAATACATCATTACATTCAAAATTAAGATAATAGTACTGTAGCATTTTTTTATTTTGTTCTACATTTAAAACAAATGAAAATATAAATTAATCAGCGTTATTATTTAACATAAAAATATTTTTTGCATTTTTTCAAGAGAAAATAAACATTTTACCTATACTTTACAATAAAAACATTTAAGCCCCAGTGTTTGCTTCTTTGAACATCCCTGCACTTATCACCAAGTGTTCAAAATTGGGTCTCTGATTGGCTGTGGTTTGCACCTTGTCCAAGTAGGGACCACAATTCTACTCAGAGTAAGTTAGATTTACAAACTAAATTAGCCTGTGCTCACCCTCTGGTATCGTAGCACAGAGCAGACAGGCTTCCTTTAAGAGGCAATGTGTAAAGTGTTTGTGCATACTTTCATTACAGTAACACAGTACAATCACCACAAAAAGACTCTGCACTAATTTAGGAAAATAAAGAATATTTATCTGAGTAAAACAAGACCAAAATGACGAAATTCTCATCAGTAGAAGTCGAGGTATGAATTTTTAAAGATTAAATCCAAAAATAGTGCTTAGAAGTCAATAATGCTCAAAGGTTAGTTGAGGTCGCACTGGGCAGGGGTAGATCTAAAGGTCAGGCCAACCACAATGAAGGGCAGGCCAGCTACAGAACTCAGTCAGGTAAGCCTGTGGAAATGCCTTGGATGGAGCTAGTGTTGACGCCGAGAGCCTGATTCTAGGTGCCTGGATGAAATAGCACAAGAAATAGACAAGTAGCGACGGCTCAAGTTTTTCCAGACCAAAGCATTGAAAAATGTTGTAACTCTGCACTAAAGTATCATCACTTTTAGCACGATTGGAAAACGGTACAAAAGTACACAAACACCACCAAGCAGCCATGGTCTATTGCATTCAATAAATACGATAGAAAGCATTATAAAATAATCACCCTAGATCTGCAGTATACCCACACAATTATCAAACTCCAGATCGATAAAGGACACTCGTTTTCACAGAAAAATCACACAGATTTCATCCAGTCACATGCCCTTAAGAGAACTCCGAAAACTGTTTAAGGGGCTCGGAACACATTGGCATTAACTCCTCCTGGGATAGCACATTTTATACTTGTCTATGTGGAGCAATTTGTAAGAATTTATTTTGCCCTATTAGACCTTTACAAATTTGTACCCAGTAGGTCACAGCCTTCATAACCCTAGGAACAATTGGTGTAGAAATAACTATCAAATAAGGCTGTTATGTTAAACATTGACTGGTTGTTGTTCGTATGTAAATCTGTCAATGTTTCATTTTTTGTTTATAATGTTTATTGAACTCAATGTTGAGCACTGTACACATATGTTAAATGTTGAAGTTAGTCTGTCTTTTTTGAAGGACATGCTTTATTAATGTTTGATCATGTTTTAAAAAAACGAAAATAGAAGTAAATAAAATACTTCTGACCAAGTGACTCAATAAATGGTCTAAGTCTGTTTAATTAATAAACAGCTTCACTATGTCAGCCGTTAGGAGCTTGTTTTGATAAAAAAACTTTCTAAAGGTGGCATTTTCAGACTTACAATTTAAAATCCGACTTCACCATAAGTTGTGATTTTAAATTGTGAGTCCAGAGACACCAAACTCCAACTCTGTATATTTTCCCAATTGGAAATTACACTTAAAGAAGCTTTAAGGCAATTCCAATTTTAACCTATGAGAGTGATAGGATGTGCTGTAGTGAAACGGAATTTAGCAGTTTATTACTAACAGGGCATGCAAAACTCAAAAGTACATGTCCTACATTTTAAATGCAGTGCACCCTGCACATAGGACTGTGTGGGGCCTACCTTAGGGGTGACCTATCTGAAATAAAAGTGAAGGTCTGTGCCCGGCAAGGAGGTTAACTTGCCAAGTCAAAAAGGTAGTTTAAACTGCACACACAGTCCCTGCAGTGGCAGGCCTGGACCTTGTTTAAAGAGCTACATAAGTGAATGTGCCCAAGCAGTGCTGCAGACACACTAGTAGCATTTCATTTACAGGCCCTGGGCACATTTAATGAACTATACTAAGGACATATAAGTAAATTAAATATGACAATTGTGGATAAGCCAATGTTCCCATGTTTTAAGTACAGAGCATATGTACTTTAGCACTGGTTAGCAGGAGTAAAGTGCCTAGAATCCCACAGCCAGCAAACATGAAGTCAGCAAAAGAGGAAGTTGGAAGGCAAAAAGTCAGGGGAAGCCAAGCCAAGGATGCCAGGTCAAACTGACATGAAGTCAGCAAAAGAGGAAGTCGGAAGGCAAAAAGTCAGGGGAAGCCAAGCCAAGGATGCCAGGTCAAACTGTAGGGGATATTTCATCTTTTACAAAAGCTTTTGTAGCAATGGGCAGACTTGGACGAAGATAAATCGCCAGCTAGCCCAGTGGGTTCAGTTCAACAAAGAGCAGCATTTAGTGAGCCTCTGTTCATATATATCCCTAACCTGGGTTGTGCATTCTGTAAGTTGATACAGCCTGTCTGTCCCAGGTTATAGCAATAGACAAGACACATTTGTTAAGACACTTAAAAATGGTGAAGACAGTTATGCTCTTTGTACAATCCAATTTTGCAGTTCCATTAATGTAGCACTTGAAATCCCTGATGTGCTACCAAATTGCTTTGGGTGTGCAGGTATCAGGTTATTCATTACAGTTTGGTTCCAGTGAGAGCTCAGTGGGATGTACATGGAGTTGATTCTCTTCCCTGGTCAGATAATAAACATTCCACTGCAGGAAGTTCTTACATAGTAACAAGTGTATAGGCATGTTTACCTTGAGATGGTGGTTTGACACACACCATTGAAAATAATATCATGCAGGTAATGTGAACCCCACAGCAGTAACAAACCCTTTTCAGGGCGCAACCTGTAGGACATGGCATTTTTGGCTAAAGTTCCCTAAACGTTTTTCTTTCCCCCTAGACCGTTTTCCTGTCATAGAATAGCCAATTTAGATGCCTTGGGTACTTTGCCACTGCTGATCAGTGTCAAAGTACAAGAGTTCCCTGTTTAAAATGTAATGGTGATTGGTTGGCCATGATTGGTATGTTTACCTTACTGGTAAAGTCCCTAGTGATGTGCACTGCGTGTGCAAGGGCTAGTAATGCAAGGGCGTGCAGAGAAGGGAACTCAGGCCTTCAGTGTAGGGCCTGGGCGCAGAATGCTAAGTTAGCATGTAGTCCTGACAATTGCAACCACTTGTCAGGCCTGACTTTCCCTTTTACATACATGTTGGCCACCCCAGTGGCAGATCCCAGGTAACTCATGGGCAGGGTGCAGTGTAGGTCAAAGGCAGAACAGGTGTGAACTATGTTCTGAAAGTGAAAAACTCTCCATTTCATTTTTCACTGCTGAAAGGCCATCCCGCACATAGGACAGAATGTGGGACGCTGGGTGTTGTGTTTGTTAGCTTAGTTTCCTGTCAGTTTATAATGGAGAGGTGAAGTTTAGTATGTATGAACTCACAGTGATATAACACATCTTTCTGTGAAGGTGGTTTTGTCACTGTGTGTTCATAAACCACTCTTTTAGAAAGTGGCTGAGTTTTGTGCTCTGACTCATTTCTGTGTGTCTCTGAAATGTGCATTGTTTGTCTGTAACTGAAGGTGAGAGGAGCTGGGAGAGGTCTTGACCCAGGGAGGGGTTGAGATGGCACCAGGCTGCCCTGCATCTGGAGAGCAGGGGGGAGGAGAAGCTCGGAGGTGAAAAGGCCTGGGCTGGTGCTATAAACCAATTGATAGAAGTAGTGCATACATACATATGAATGCATCCCTGTGCGAGGCACACCACAGGGTTCATCATAGATTGACTCCCATACAATGTTCATTGGATTTTGCAAAGTTTATGTTTAATTGTTATCTTCTGATATTTTCAACATATCATATGAAAGACGTTATCATCTTTGCATCATTATTCATCATATATACACGTTTCCACATCTCCAATGCATTTCGGGCTTGTCAGCCCTTTTTCAAGGAGTTCTAAAAGATGAAGGAGATATAGCAGTCAAAAAGCATACAATTCGCTAATATGTGGAGTGAACAATACGTATCGTGCAGTGAGGTATCCCAATTCATGCAGCCACGTGAGGCCGCCTGTGTTGAGAGTGTTCGGTGAAAAAGGAAAGTGTGCTCAGTGAAAGAAAAACGAGAAAATCTTGGGCGTGCACAAGTTATCGTGTTGGGAAGACGCCAGTACTAGAAGTGCTCGGTGCATAACTGGAGGCCAAACAAGGTTCAAAGTGCTCGAAGTGGTTAAAAAAGTTGTGTGCTCAATGGTATCTAAGCTACTTACAGCTGCGGTAGTACGGTGAATAATATCAACGAAGCTGTAAGAATAACGACATCACGTAAGATACTACTTACGATGGGAGACCTGCCCCATCAGACTATAATGCAGTGCTAACGACTTACTAGGAAGGTGGATCAGCGTTTCATGATGATGCTACGGGTCCGCAAGGTGCTGCACTGAGCGCCCTACGGGATCACAGTTGAAAGATGCCTGACCTCATTAGGGCCTGACGACCTACATGCTTGGTGCGCAATGCACTGCGTTATTTTTCCCTTGCACATTACCTGATTGTAATGTGGCACATTGCATTATTTCTTCAGTGCACAGTATCTGAGTATAACGTGGAGCAATGTATTATTTCTTCATTGCACTGTACAGGATTGTAGCGTGACGCATTGCTTTGTTTCTTCCTGGTACAGAATATGCTGGTGGTGATACGCTTTGCAATATTTCTTTAATTGCAAAGTACATGAATGTGGCGCTACGTATGGCATTGTTTCTCTGTTGTACAATATAAGAAAATATTGTAACGCATTGCAGTATTTGTTTCCTTTTGCAATGTGTGATTCTAGCAATACGACTGGCCTAACCTTTTGGAAAAGGTTAGAAGTGAGCCTAACTGTTGGTTAGGAGCGGTGGTTGGGATTAGAACCTACCGGCCCACCAGAAAGAATACTACCCATTCTTTTACATTGATTTTGTATCGTATAATTGCTTATATAAAGCTAAGCTACGTGATTCCCGTGTGTGGTGGGGGGACTGTGATTTTGCGTATTTGCACATCTTTGAATTTTAAAAAAACAATTGCACTTTTGTTTTAACTGTAAACTAGAAATTAAATTGCAGCACTGACTAATTCTGCCTGGAACACTTGACTCTAGACTGTCCTCGCGGTGCCTGTCTCTAAGAGCAGACCCGCCATTTTCGAGGTCAGCTGTCTAGTCTTTTCCTGCCCTAGTTCTACATAAGAGAGATGCTGGCGTGGCCGCACAGCTAAGCTACGGGATTCCTGTGTGTGGTGGGGGGACTGCGATTTTGCGTATTTGCACATCTTTGAATTTTAAAAAATGATGGCACTTTTATTTTAACTGTAAACTAGAAATTAAATTGCAGCACTGACTAATTCTGCCTGGAACTCTTGACCCTAGACTGTCCTCGGGGTACCTGTCTGTAAGAGCGGACCCACCATTTTCGAAGTCAGCAGTCTAGTCTTTTCCCGTCCTAGTCCTACATAAGCGGGACCCTGGCGTGGCCGCGCATTGGACGCGTGCAGCGGGCGCGCCTAAGGCAAGCCCGTCTTTGCCTGTCTGCGCACAGGCCGCACTCAACCTCTAGTATGAAGATTTGCTACTCTAGTGAGACGCTATGACAGATAGGCAAGTTGGCAAGTGACAGGATTGCTGTACCTTGTCTGGAGGGTAGAGCTGGTATTAAGGCTAAATTTATCAGGAAGGATGTCATAGCCGGAGGTCTGCTCAATGTTAGGTCCTTGCCTAAACATCATGTGGAGATCCAATTGTTACTTGACGCTCACTGTCTAGATGTTCTCTTCATGACTGAAACCTGGACTCACCTGAGATTGGAGGCAGAGCTAGGGATGGCCTGTCCTCCGAGCTATTAAATTCTACATAAACCACGAGTCAGTGGACGAGGAGGTGGGGTAGGGATCATTTTTAAGGAAGTCCTTGATTTCGCTCAATTAGAGATTGATGAAGTCGAAGGCTTTGAACTTTTCGGCTTCTCACTTAAAGACTCTAAAGGCTGCTTACTGGTGAGTATTATTTGTTATAGATCCCCAAGAGCGGTAAGTTCATCTCATTTGCAGGGACTGATAGATATCATCTGTAATATGGCCCTTACCCATTCCAACTTGTTTCTTAAGGGTGATTTTAATCTATGGTGCAACGGAAACTTAGATTTCGGATACAGTAATCTTATTCAGGCTTGTTAGAGTTGGATGGTCCGACCACCACCTGTTCAAGTTCCAGATACTTGACCCTAGAAGGGTTCAACCTGCCACCAGTGAAACAAGGAAGTTTAGGAGTAGAGATTGGAGGGGAGTTTTTAAAAAAAAAAACGGATTCCTCCTCGATATTCCCCTTAGGAAATGATTTTTATAATGATAGGACAGTGGAAGACAACTATATGGATTTTTGTGATCAGATTCAAAGTCAACTTGACCAGATTGCCCCTTTAAAAAATTGTAAGAAGACAGGCAGACTGTCAGCCTGCTGGTATAATGATCACCTTAAAGCCCTAAAACTGACTTGCCGAAAGGCTCAGCGGAAACGGAGGAAGATCTACTCGGATGAGGATAAAGTCCCTTGGAAGGCTGCAATAGTGGAATATAAGAAGGGAATTGAATTGGCTAAATCTGAATATTTTGCTAATATCATCTTAAATTCTAAAAAGAACTCTAGAGCAATTTTTAAAATAGTAAAGGACATCAATGTCCCAGAATGTACACAGTCTAAAAATTATGCCAACTCAAGTTTTGTGTGATAGTTTAGCGAGCTACTTTATGGAGAAAATAAACAACATCATTGATGGTCTGATAAGGAATAATTTTTCTAATTAAGAAGACTCCACTGTTGAAATCGAGGAGACACGAGACTTAGGAAAGGATGAAAGTGCAGAGCTAGGCCGTTTGACCTCTCTGAGTTATTTTGAGCCACTCTCTGAGGAGTTTTTTAACAGATAACAGAACTGCAATGAGCATTTCCTCTGGGTCTCTTTTAGATCCTCTCCCCCATAAAATTTGAAAGGAGTTGGGCCCTGAACTTTTTCCTACTTTGCGTCAGATCTGTAACAGTTCTTTAACCTCAGTACCACCATGCTGGAAACGGGCAGTGGTTACTCCACTTTTGAAAAAAACAACACTTGACCCGACCTGTGCCGGGAACTACAGACCAATCTCTCTCTTACCTTATCTGATTAAAATCATCAAATGACTGGTCAGCAATACTTTGTCTCAGTTCCTGGAATCTAACTCCAGATTGGATGACGCTCAGTTTGGCTTTCAACCTGGTCATGGAACTGAAACTGCCCTAGTGAACGTGTTAGACGATCTTCGACTGGGCGGGCAGACAGGGGACAATCGGGCATTCTTATTTTGCTCGACCTGTCTGCCGCTTTTGATATGGTCGACTACGGTATTCTGCTGACCAGGCTGGAAGAAGCTGGGGTGTCAGGGATGGCTTTAGAGTGGTTTCGCTCTTACCTTTCTGACACGTGTCAGGCAATCTCCCTTCCGCCGTATCAGTCTAAGTTTTCCAACATCCACCATGGTGTTCCTCAGGGCTCAGCGATAAGCCCTATTCTTTTTAATATTTATATGAGACCCTTGATTGGAATCATGAAGGCACATGGTGTGAAAGTAGTAAACTATGCCGACGACACCCAACTTTTCTTCTCCTTAGAGGGAAATCAGTCAATTTCTTTGGCAACTTTTCATGATTGCAGGCAGGCTACTGCCCTCTGGTTAAGAACTAACTCACTCCAATTTATTTCAGACAAGACTGAAGTCTTATACTGCACTGTGGCGAAGGTCCCTCCCCTTTTTCCGGACAATTTCTGGTCCTCTCCAACCACGTCTACGCTATTTCCGGCTAAAGCATTACGCAATCAGGGAGTGATGCTTGATGCAAACTTAACCTTGGAGCTACATGTAAATAAGGTGGTGGGAAATTGTTTTTCCCTGATTAAAGCACTAAGAAAGATCCTCCCATTGCTGCCAAAGATGGTCAGAGTGCTGGTTATTGGTAGTATCATTGTCAGTAGACTAGACTAATGTAAGGGTCTACTGTTAGAGGCCCCCAAATTCTTAATTGAGCACCTCTAAAGAGTTCAAACGGTGGCGGCCAAACTGTCATTGATGAAACCACAACACTTGTCGGGTTCACTGGCCCTTGCAGACCTTCACTGGTTGCCTATAATGCAGAGGGTCCAGTTTAAGTCTCTGTGCCTGGTCTTTAAGGCTCTTCATGGCCTGGGACCCATACCTCTTCAAGAGACCTTCACATGGTATACTCCAACGAGGTGTCTCCGATCTGCCACCGCCTGTTTGGTGAATGTCCCGAAAAGTCGAAGGGCCAAGTCAGGAAGCAGAGCGTTCAGCTCGGCCCCTGCCAAGCTCTGGAACAGCCTCCCTTTAGAATTTAGACAGTTACATGATCTTCTACAGTTTAGGAAGAAGATCAAAACATGGCTGTTTCCCAGACCCTGACTGATTTGCAGTTGCCCTGTTAGTGTACGCCTGCTCTCTCCCTCCACATCCTGATGAGGATTCATCTACTACAGCACCAAGATACCCATTGGGTAATTGCTGCGCTCTACAAATATCGCATACAATACAATACAATAAAGATTATACTCATTTTATAAAAACTCGTGCTGGGTCTATTTGTGGTGACATCATGGGGTTACTGTGAGCTTGGATGCACATATTGAACACTCTTGCCTTGAAGATAAGCCTGGTTTGTCGTGTTAAGCCACTAAGGGGGTGAGCAGGGCTGTCTCAGACGGTGTCCTTACTTGGCCTAATGTTGAAGCGAGGAGTCGGGGACTCCTGCCTCCAGCAGTTGGTGACGGTGATTAGAGATAAGGACCCCCACTTCCAACTGCACCCTGATCCTTAAGTGGTGGGAGGCTAGGTGAGCAAGACTCTAATTCTGTAGATGTATATAAGTGCAAGACAAAAGTTGTTGGCAACTACCAAACCACCATCACTGAGGTCTCTGGTACCTTTAACTATACATGTGCATTATGTTTTAGTATTACTCCCAGTAGTGGCTTTATCTATTTAGGGGTTTGGACCTCAGCTAAGCAGATTTATGAATCCAGTGACATGTCTCTATTAGGGGAAAACCTCAATTACCCAGAGACTGCTCTGTGTCTTCTGTGTCTACCTCATTGGCTCAGGCATGCTGGCCCTCTTTCAGTAGTAGGCGTGCATGCTGCAAAGCTGATTGGGCAGCATATACTCAAAATCCACCCTCCACCACCCGGCTGCATCCAACTCGCCCATCATATTGGGATTACTCCATTGCCCAAGTTGCTTTATCCAAAAGTGCTTCCACTAACTACGCAGAACATTTGGCAACATTATTTGCTGGGTACTCTGCACGGTAATGGGAGTCAAATCAATATATTTCTCAGAAACAACCCATAATGTGTGGATTCACTTCTGAAAACAAACAAAAAAGAATAAATTGTCTCCCTTTAGTGAGTATTTATTTTTTCATTTCCTTGCATGGGATAACAATACCTCAAAAGACAGACCCAGACAAGAAAATTGGAATTTTCACCTTCACTACATAACTCAGTTACCTGGTGGTTGCCCTATCACTAAATGATATGGGCAATGTCTGAGCAGGATCTTTGTAGATTTATACCAGTTCTCTTGTATCTCCAGATTACAAAGGACTGTATTTATAAGCTTAACCAGCAGATGCTTAGAGTATCAGTGTAGCTATTCTTCAAAACAGCCTTATGCCTTTTTCTGAGTTCCAAAACTATTTATGATAGTAGATGACTGCCCAAGAACAGACAACCTAGTGTTTAAGATTCCCATTTGCCCAGTGTGAATTGACAGACATGGTTTGTAATCTGCATCTTGGTTTTTGACAACAGTGTGGGCGGAGACATGCATATCAATCTCAACCAACCTATGATTCTTTTCAAGTGGGCCAATTCTTTCCTGATAAAAAGATCATGATGGAAAATGATTTTAGTCAAAGTTTATCTAAACATATTACAAGTTGTATTGTAATCTTATGGTGCATTTAAGTCAACTGCCCTGCACCACAATGTGCAACTTTTAAGGTAGATTGGAGAGAAATAAATGTGTTGTTGCTAGTGCCTCATTTCTGCAGCTGTGCTAAATTTTGTCAGCATTGAGATCCCCACCTGCCTGCAGGTCAGGATTAGAGGTGAGGGAAACTCACATAGCTTAACTCTACTGAATTCTGTGGAGTTACATGAAACTCTGCGAGATTCCATGGAGTCTGGAAGTGGGGGGAATACAGCACATTGCACTGAATGCACTGATTTGTAGTTCTGGGAGCTTGTTCTGCAATGAAAAATCAGCATAAATGACACCATGCAGAATGCCAGACGGTGCTGCTTGTCATTTGTTGCCATTCAATTAGATTTTCTACTCAAATTTTAGCTCTCTCACCACAACCAATCTCAACCACCTGCCTTTGGAAAATCTCACTGGGTGCCCACATAGCATACAGAAATCACACTAGGGGACACCAATTCTCACTTGCACTCATCAACTTACAGTTGGTGAGCTGCTGTGAGAACAAACTCTGTCACATGGTGGTTGGCAGAATTCAGCTGGATCTCCACATTACAAGCTTAACACAGACTAGGCAAAAAACAAGGATCTCCACATGTGGAGAGTAAGTTATCACCCACCCCTAGTCAGCATGTGATAGTCTCTAATAATGAAAGTGTAAAGTTGTTGTCCAGCCATTTCTGCCCCAAATTTAAAGGCATAGTTAGCAATATGTCCAACTCCTGAATCCTCCTTTGGGTTTTTGAAATATTCCTTACAAATTATTCTTTTATAAAAGGTTATAAAATGAAAATTTAATATGATGACCATCTCACTCCAAATCATTACAGACACTGTCTACTGTCCTGCGACACCAACACCCAGAATGCATTAGGCTGTCACACAAAAGCTCAGAACTGGAAGTAGTGTCCACAATGACCCAGAGGTGAATGGTCACCATGTACTTTAGTCTAGTTAACTGCTGGTCAGTATTTAAATCTGGTCTGTAACAGATCTGAATATGTAATACAAATGCTATTGACATCTAGGAAGAAACCTGATTCGAAAGTAACTCTTAACCCCACTCAGGAACAGTTGTCCCCACACATGTAGTGACTTATAAGTGGTTTCCGATTTGAAGAAGAATGTGAAGGGCAAACAATGTTTTAGGTGGAACTATATGTTCAGTTTAGGCAGCTATAAGCCAAATATATCAAGTGTTGGCTAAGTAATTGCATGACAGAAGAGAATGTATTTCAGGATCATTGAGCTTTGACCGCTATTGGAATTTTTCCTATCTGTTGTATGAGTCAAAAAGATGTTTGTGTTTCAGTAGCTATGAAATTCAGAAAAGTCTTACATTCAGAGATGTCAATCAATGGGCACTCCAGGTAAATAAGACCATGTCTGATCTGAACATGCCCATGTCAACTAGTTGTAAAACAATGCTATAGACAATTTCTATGTAGCGAGAAAGTTTATATGATGTGAGTGCATATTTCTAAAATTTTGCTGAAGATTTTGAGGCATTGAACATTGTTGAATAACATATAATGTAGATGTATCCCCTTTAGAAGTGGGTTATCTCACACTGGTATTGTAAGAATGACTCCAAGGTTGTACACCATTGTGCCCATCTCAGGATTGGGTGCAGTATATTTTACCGAACTAATGAGGGTTGACAATATGCACCAGCAGAAGGTGTCTTTTCAGTGACAACTGCATACCCTTTAACGTCTTGACTTAAATTTGTAGTTTATGTTGAAGTGTTTAAGAGGGTAATGCCATTAAAGTGAATGTGCATTGCGCCCAATGCCTCTGTCTTGACCCTGCACCCAACACAGGTAGCAAGCCCCAGTAGCACACTGACTTTGGCCATGCCGCATGGGGGTCGGCATTTTCCTGGAGGGTTGGGACAAGACCTACTCACAGGACAGGACCGGCAGCCAACCCCAGTTGCTCATGGCTGAAAAATATAATTGTATTATCAAATATTTGGTTCTCATATTGAGACTGCTTTTTGCAAATTTCTCAGTAGAGACAATGTCCTAGGAGTGTTGAATTTTATTCTTCCCATGGCAGGAAGTCTAGTTGTGGTGAGCACAGGAACTTAATTAACTTCAAAGGGTCCTGCCCTGTAACAAGCAATTGTTAGGTGATACTTGGCAAGCACCAACCTTTGTCCCCATAGTCAGACTAGCACCAAGCCTTGTAAGAGGCTTGGTGCTAGTCTGAGTGACCACCGAGTCTGGGACTGCTCATTACCCTGGGCATAACTCTGGTTGAGAACACAGGCTCTGTGCAAGGGGAGAAGGGATTCCCCATCATTCATTTTGAGAGTGAGGAGCATGTGAAATGGTTTGTACAAAGACAGTCAGGACCAGCTGAAAAAGTGGGTGATGTTGCCCCAATGACTTTTACCAAATTGGAATGTGAGTGCCCAGGCGTCTCTCCCAGCCACGGGCTGGTGAACCCTACAAACCTGGACCCTTGTGCAGCCTTTCTCAGAATACTTTCTGGACCCGTGGAAGAAAAGAAGATGACTGGACTTGCAGTGCGTGGCCTCTGAAGAGCTTGGAGGACTGGACCTGTCCCCCACTGCACGCAGGACAAGAAGCATATTCCAGGGTCACTTGACTGACCTCCTGTTTGGTTACAGTGACACAAAAAGATGAAACAGGCTTTTTCCATACAATTACCAGCTGACCAATGGTAGCTGGAATATGTACTTGATTTTTCTGGTGTCTAGCACACTGAGAGTCTCTAGTTGCCTCCATGACGCCGGGGTGGCTTAGAAGTGTACTATTGTGGTTTCTTGGCAGCAAGAAAATGTTTGAAATCTTTTGAAAACTTTTGCATCATAGCAAAGGGGATCAACTGCGAAAAGTAAATCACCACCAGTTCCACATCATGGGATTATATTTAAGATTTGTCCCCCTAAAAGGCTTCAGCATCTCAGAAAGAGCAACACGTTCCTTTCTTTTTTGGGACATAAAAACTTTTAAAAGTGAATACCCCAAATTCTCTACAGCCTTAGCAGGTCAGACTTGCAGAAAGTATGCAACTGGCAGTTCCGCGGCGGCAGCTACATTTTCAGGTATGCCCAATGAGGGCTGCAACTCTGCTTTACAAAAAAATAACACAGTCCCTTTTTGGAACAGTACATTTAACATTTTTTAAATTTCTTGTCTTCCAAACTTTCACTGGGAAATATCTGAACGGGGATCCATAACGGTTGGCCTCAAATTACGTCTAGGTCCCAGTCTACTGCTTCCATAGGCTATCATTAGTGCCGTATGCTAGTTTAAGCTAATTTCATTTAAACCTTTACAAATCTATATCTCTGGTTACCATTATTAGATGTTTGTTGTTTAGATCTTATTTTAATCATAAATATGTTCTCTTTACTTTGTTGGTTGTGCAACTTTATTATGCACTCTGTCACTTTTTCTACTGTGTACGCACTGCATATAAACTATTATAACATTGCCTTTGACTTAAGCCTGATAGCTTGGTGTGAAGTGACCAGCGATTGAGCCCTTTTGCACTATAAATAATAACCCACTTTCCTACATAGATTGTTTTTTTGCTCACCATGCCATTCCAGTTTGGACCCAGCAATATGCAAATCAGTCTTGACCATGCACCCAATGGGAACAGTACAACCCAAACTGCCAGGCCAGGTTCTACTTGGACTGGAAAAAAGCATCCTAGGACCGGTTTCGGGCTTCCAGCCTTCATTAGCCAGGGTAGCTTGACTCCAGTGGCATGGAAAGCACTGAACCCACGTCTGGGCACACCTGTCAAACTCGGGGTGAGAAAAGCAAAAAGAACAATTAATGGACAGAATGCAGAACATGTCATCCATTCACCCCAGTACAGAGATCTGGGCCTAAATCCGTCATTTTTTTGCTCACTATGCCATTCCAGTTTGGACCCAGCCAAATGCAAATCAGTCTTGACCCTGCACCTAATGGGAACAGTCCAGTCTGAACTGCCAGGCCAGGTCCTCCCTGGACTAGAAACAAGCATCCTAGGACCAGTTTCGGGATTTTAGCCTTCATCAGCCAGGATAGCTTGACTCCAGTAGCATGGAGAGCACTGGACCTACGTCTGGGCATACCCGTCCCACTCGGGGTGACAAATGTAAAAAGAACAATGATGGACAGAATGCAGAACAATGTCAAACATTTAAACCAGATCTCTTGACTAGGGGTGAATATATGATTCATTCAGCATTCCATGCATCATTTGTTTATTGCAACACTTTTCAACCTATGTGGGATGGGTATGCCCTGACGTGGGTCCCTTGCTCACTGTGCCACTGGATTCAAGCTAGCCTGGCTGAATAAGAGTGACATACCCTGAAACCAGTCCCAGGATGCTTGTTTCTGGTCTAGGGTGAACCTGGACTGGCAGTTCAGTCTGGACTGTTCCCATGATGCACATAATCAAGACTGATTTGCCTATGGCTGAGTCAAAACTAGGGTGGCATAGTGGGCAAAAGAACAATGGATTTAATCCAGATCTTTTGACTGGGAGAGAATGTTTGCATTGTCAGCATTCCGTCTATCATTTGTTTGCTGTAATAAGACTCATGCAGCAGCAGTACTTCAGGGGTGCAGCAGCACCGTCAGGCTTGCGTTGTAAGGCACTGTGTTGAGCACTCAATGAGTGGGAACTACAGCGTTGGTGTAGGCAGCTGCTGTTAGGGTCTGTGCACAGCAAAAGGCTTGTCCCCTCTCACTAAAAGAATGGTTTCCTCTGTTATGCATTATGTGATCTGATTTGTACTATAACACTGATGTATGCACACTTGCAGGCATGGCTATGTTTGCTATAATGTTCACCCAAACAATGTTAATCCTGTATGTTTCCAAAAATGGCGAGTTTGCTTTGCCAATGCTCCTTGCTTTTTTTTTCTTTATTGCCACGTGTTGTTGGGTGCCGTTATGCCGCGTGGACAAGATTTTGCATATAACTGAAACGCTGCACGTCTTCCATGGCGCAACGTGCAGTGCATGTGAACCGCACCGATCGCTGACTATAAAAGAAAGCCCGAGCGCTACCAGTTGCTTGTGCTCGTCCTACCTTTCCGCTTACCTGAAATCCCGTTTCTCAACACCTGCGAGTCTTCTGTTCTTCGGCACCTGCTCCTCCACTGCGGCCCCCGTTCCTCTCCGGACCTGCATCTCTCCTTTGGGGCTGGAACGGCTCCGGTTTTCCTTCTTGCTGTTTCCGGCGCTTCTTGGTTCCGGTGTCCTGCAAAGCGGAACGACCTGCAACAAGGAGGAAAGGTCAAGGTTAGCAATAACATTAACCCCTGCCTGGCAAGTAAGTGCATTTATATATCGTACCTTCCAAAGCCTCATCCTGAAAAAACGGTCCAAGGATTTAGGCACAGACAATTGTGGTAAATCAAAGGTCATTGCTTACAGTTATTTTCTTTCTTGGCACATGTTATTCAGACTGTCGTTTGAACTCTGCGAGGCTCTTATTCAGAACAAGAATCGTACCTGAACAGACAAGAGTGCTTTTCTCCCTGAGCTCTGGATAGACTTACAGGCTGTGTTTTGACGTAAGAATACAGCACATGATATGTAAAGACTTAATGTTCATCTTTGAGAACAGTTCTGGAGCATAAGTTAAAGTGAGTTGTGAGACGCAAATTGCCAACCATACCAGTATTCTAATGTTGGTGCATGAACATATGTATAATGTGACAGTGGTTTATTTGTTTTACCTAAGTAGGGGATCACGCCTTGTAGGAAACCTCACCCCTTGTTTGAAAACCCAGCCAGGAAGCAAAAGGACCAGGAACAGAGAGGTACATACTAGAATTGAGAGTTATGATAGCTAGTTGGTGAAGCAAAGTACTAGACTAGGGAAAGGTTGTACTTATCTGGTCTTTTGTTTATGTTTACTAGGTACAAGATCCAACACCCAGCTTGCCTGAGCTCCAGTATACGCCTCAACAGCAGTCGTGTTCTCTCACAGGAGCAGTGTTATCTCTCTTTTTTTATTTTATCCACTTCCCCCTTCCCTTGAGCTTCTTTTCTTTGGCACACAGATTATAATCAGTGGGCTGGAATAAGAGATTTCAGGGTGGGTACGAACTGTCTTCAGAATCAAACAGGACTGTCTGGATACTCAGGTGAGCCATAGTGTGACAGAAGCACAAGCCTTAAAAAGCCACAGTTCTGTTGGACGATGAATTCAGGGGAAAAAACAGAAGGCATAGACGCCACTGATATGGCGCAAGCCTTAAATGAGGACTTACTTCATAATGAGACAATGACAGGGCTGTTGCAGTGGATGCAGGAAGAATTGGAGAAATTAAAGTTAGAAAACGCAACGTTGCGGCAGGATTTGGTCAGGTATAAACCCCGGAAGTCCAATTGGCAAACCACCTTTTCCCCTTTGTTTAAGGACTCTTCTGAAACAGGGGCTAGGTCCAAAAACACCACTACCACTTTCTCTCCTCCGGTGGAGGTAATTGTTAATGTTCCAAGTGTAGTGCCCTTAGCTGCGCCTGAGGGTTTCCATTGGGATAGTAACAAATCCACGTTTTCTTAAACCAGTGTCAGTTACATTTTGTCTGTAAGCCACAACAATTTCCCACGGATGCTACTAAGGTGGCTTTTGTCTTTTCCTACTTGGGCGGAACAGCAGCCAATTGGTCCATTCCTTTTGTGGATAGAGACGATCCAATCCTCCATAACTGGAATCAGTTTAAACGTACCATGACTCTCCTCTTCGCTAAATATACGTTTATGCAGGATAGCGATAATGAACTCCTAAATCTAAAACAAGGCAATAAAGACCTGTTGACCTACCTCACCAGTTTCAACCGTCTACTGACGGAGACACAATAGCTGGAAGAAAAACGTGTCTCTCTCTTTTTTAAAGGATTAAGGGACGACTTAAAGGACGCTCTTGCTCATATTGTAGACTTGCCAGAGGATTACTCTGATTTCGTAGATTTAGTGGTAAAACTAGACCATAGGTTAGGTGAAAGGAAGGGAGAAAAATCCAAAATTGAATCCAGGTTAACTTTCATTAGACACGAAAAGAAAGATGGAGAAAGTAAACTCCCTGAACCTGAACCTATGCAGATAGGAACACTCAAAGGTCCCCTCTCTTCAGAAGAGAAAGAAAGGAGGAGGAAACTTCAATTGTGTTTGTATTGTGGCAAAGCTGGCCATTTTGCTAGGGAGTGCCCTATAAAACCAAAAACCTCAAGAAAGGTTACTGTCTCATCTGTATGTTCTAAAGAGCCGGAAAACGAATAAGCTCGACAAGGGGAGAGGTTACTTGTTCGAGAAAGAGTTTCACCCAAACCTCTAATTCAGCTGCCTATACTGTTCCTCACATACCTAAACATTTTCTGATTCAAGTAATCCTAATCGTGAGTACCCGGTTAAGACCTTCCCTCCCTGTACTTCTTGATTCAGGAGCTACAGCAAATTTTGTGGACAACAATTTAGCTAAAACATTAGGTCTGCCTATTCGTTTAAAACCTTGTCCTGAGGCAGTATGTGCTGTGGACGGTTCAGAATTAACTTCCGGTTTAATTACAAAACAAACAAGTCCACTCATTATGGTATGTCAAAACGGACACACAGAGCAGATTAGTTTAGATTTAATAGAAACCCCTAATTTTGGTTTAATCCTTGGAGTACCTTGGCTCACCATTCATAACCCAAAAATAGATGGGTATCTAGAACTTTAGATTCTTCCTTTTGTAGAGCCAGTTGTTATCAGGAAGCAGGAAACGAACAAAGGACAGTGATATATTGTGTTAGCATCATACAAGAAGAAAGCGTTCTTCCTCCTGAATACTCAGAGTTTAAGGACGTCTTTGATCCAGTGAAAGCCAGTGTTTTGCCTCCGCATCGGTCCTATGACTGTCGTATAGACCTAATACCAGGGGCCCCTTTGCCAAACAGCAGAGTATATGCTGATCCTCTCCCTCACCAATGACCCCGCCAGAGCCAGCATACATGAAGGAATGAAAGACGTCGCCGAGTGGATGAAGAACAGCCGCCTGAAACTGAACTGAGACAAGACGGAAGTCCTCATCCTGGGATCATTCCCCTCCACCTGGGACGACTCCTGTTGGCCCCTGATCTGGGCTCCACCCCCAAGACGACGGACCATGCAAAAAACCTGGGCTTCATCCTGGACTCCTCCCTCTCGATGACCAAACAAGTCAACGCCGTCTCGTTATCCTGTTTCAACACCCTACGCATGCTCCGAAAGATCTTCCGATGGATCCCCACCGAAACCAGGAAGACAGTCACCCAGGCCCTCGTCACCAGCCCACTGGACTACGGGATTGCCCTCTACGCTGGAACCACGGCCAAACTACAGAAAAGACTCCAGCGCATACAGAACGCCTACGCACGACTCATCCTGGACATCCTCCGCTACAACCACATCTCCGCCCACCTGGGAGACCTGCACTGGCTCCCCGTCAGCAAAACAATCATGTTCAGACTCCTCACCCACGCACACAAGGCTCTCCACGACCTAGGTCCCAAGTACCTCAACAACCGCCTCACCTTCTACATGCCCACCCGTCAGCTGCGATTGACCAGCCTCACCCTCGCCACCATCCCACGCATTCGCAGAGCCACCGCCGGAGGCAGATCCTTCTCCTACCTGGCGGCCAAGACATGGAAATCCCTCCCCATCCACCTACGGCTGATCGAGGACCATCTCTCCTTCAGGAAGCAACTCAAGACCTGGCTTTTCGAACAGTAGCAGTCCCGCTTCCCTCCCAGAGCTCTGGTACCCTCACGGGTGAGTAGCGCGCTCTATAAATCTGATTGATTGATTGATTGATATGCTCTCACTGATGAAGAAACAAAATATTTAAGAACACGCCTAGATGACTTATTGCAATCTGTTTTCATCCGCCATTCCACATCTCCGGTGTCCTCGACACTTTTTTTTATCCCAAAACCAGATAAGTCCCTTCGCCCTTGCATTGATTATAGAGGACTTAATAAGGCCACAATAAAGAACAAATACCCACTCCCGTTAATACCGGTCCTGTTAGACCAATTAAGACATTCCACAGTCTACACTAAATTAGACTTGCGAGGTGCATATCATTTAGTGAGAGTCAAAGAGAACGATGAGTGGAAGACAGGTATTGAAGCAAAAATTCACATCAGCACCAGTCCTGAAACATCCTGATCCAGATCTTCCGTTTTATGTAGAAGCAGATGCTTCACAGGTAGCACTCGGAGGAGTTCTATCACAACGGGATTCTGTAGACGGTCAATTACATCCGATAGCCTTCTATTCTAAAAAATGACTACCGGCTGAACAAAACTATACTGTGGCTGAAAGGGAACTCTTAGCTATAAAGGTAGCATTTACTGACTGGAGACACCATTTAATGGGAGCAAAGTTCCCCATTACTAATTTTAGTGACCATAAGAATATACAGTTCTTTGGTTCTATTAAAGCACTAACACCACGTCAAGTGCGGTGGTTACATTTTTTCAGTGCCTTTGATTTTGTCATTACTTACAGGCCAGGTACACAACAAATTCAATCAGATGTATTGTCTAGATGAGGACATACATTAGAGACAAAACAAGAAAAGAAAGGAGAACCTATTATTTCACCCTGAAACATTCTAGCACCAATACAACAGAAGGATTTTATGAAAGAACTATATGCAGCACATTTGCAAACAGATCCTCAAGACTGGTTGAAAGGGTCACACAACACCATCCAACACGGTTTGTTGTACCATGATCCCATGCTTTATGTGCCAACCCCAGAACTACAAACACAGGTTATAACATGGCATCACGTCTCTGCCTTGGCAGGACATCCTGGTTGGGTGAAAACTCTAGAGAATGTTCGAAAACACTTTTGGTGGGTCACTATGAGTAATGATGTTAAACAATTTGTTTAAATAACCTGTCCTATATGTGCTCGTCAAAAAACATCACACAAAGCCCCTGCTGGATTATTGGTACCAATGCCATCACCCACACAACCATGGCACACAGCAAGTGCAGATTTTTTAGTGAACCTACCACCCGTAAAGTCGTTCTCTACTGTATTGGAGATTGTTGATTATTTGTCTAAAAGGGCACATTTTGTACCGTTAAAAAAACTGCCCAAAGCAGTAGAATTTGCAGATGTTTTCCTAAGAGAAGTTGTACTCTTACATGGTTTGCCGAGCAAGGTGATTTCAGACCGAGGTAGCCAATTAAATTCCAGGTTTTGGAAAAGTCTTTGTTAAAAATTGAAAATAGAGGTAGCATTGTCCACCGCTTTTCACTCAGAAACAGACGGGCAGACGGAAAGACTGAATCAGACCTTACTCCAAACACTACGATGCTTGTTGGCAGAATGCACGAGTGAATGGCTAGAAGCCTTACCTGTTGCAGAATTTGTTTATGACAACTCTGAACATACAGCAACACACTGCACTCCATTCTACTTTATGCAGGGTTATCACCCAAGAGCGTTACCCATTCTTGTAGAGGAGTCTCTTCTCCCAAAAGTAACTGATAGATTAACAAGGTTAAGTGACATACAAAAAAAGGCCAGGAGACACTTAAGTGTGTATAAAGAACGCATGAAGAAGCAAGCAGACAAACACAGATCAGAGGCACCAATTTATCAGATCGGAGATAAGGTATGGCTTTCCACAAAAAACTGAAACATTGAACGGTCTCAAAAGTTGCAACCACGTTTTATTGGACCATTTAGTGTCACAGCCATTGTAAATCCTGTAACGGTAAAATTGGACTTACCTAGTGAATACCCAGTACACCCCACATTCCATGTATCCTTGCTCAAACCATATAACCCTCAAACCTGGGCTGAACCCCCACCTCCACCCATCCCAATCAAAGGAAACCTTGAATACGAGGTTTGAAGTATGAAATACGCTAAGAGAATTCATGGGCGTTTGTTTTATTTAGTGGAATGGAAAGGTTACGATGAAACATAAAATTCATGGGAACCAGCTTCTTACGTACACGCCCCAAGGTTACTCAGACTGTTTTACCAAAAACATCCAGGGAAACCTCGCCCAGTGGGAGGGCTTTTAAGGGAGGCGACTGTTAGGGTTTGTCCACGGCGAAGGGCTTGTCCCCTCTCACTAAAATAATGGTTTCCTCTGTTATGCATTATGTGATCTGATTTGTATTATAACACTGATGTATGCACACTTGCAGGCATAGCTATGTTTGCTATAATGTTCACCCAAACAATGTTAATCCAGTATGTTGCCAAAAATGCAGAGTTTGCTTTGCCAATGCTCCTTGCTTTCTTTTTCTTTATTGACACGTGTTGTTTGGTGCCGTTATGCCGCGTGCACACGATTTTGCCTATAACTGAAACGCTGCACGTCTTCCATGGCACAACGTGCAGCGCATGTGAACCGCACCCATCGCTGACTATAAAAGACAGCCCCGAGCGCTACCAGTTGCTTGTGCTCGTCCTACCTTTCCGCTTACCTGAGATCCCGTTCCTCAACGCCTGCGAGTCTTCTGTTCTTCAGCACCTGCTCCTCCACTGCGGCCCACGTTCCTCTCCGGACCTGCATCTCTCCTTCGGGGCTGGAACGGCTCTGGTTTTCCTTCTTGCTATTTCCGGCGCTTCTTGGTTCCGGTGCCCCTGCAAAGCGGAACGACCTGCAACAAGGAGGAAAGGTCAAGGTTAGCAATAACATTAACCCCTGCCTGGCAAGTAAGTGCATTTATATATCATACCTTCCAAAGCCTGATCCTGAAAAAACGCTCCAAGGATTTAGACACAGACAATTGTGGCAAATCACAGGACATTGATTACAGTTATTTTCTTTCCTGGCAAATGTGATTCAGACTGTCCTTTGAACTCTGCGAGGCTCTTATTCAGAACAACAATTGTACCTGAACAGACAAGAATGCTTTTCTCCCTGAGCTCTGGATAGACTTACAGGCTGTGTTTTGACGTAAGAATACAGCACATGATATGTAAAGACTTAGGGGCAGATTTATGAGTTCTGGCGCATCTCTGCAAATCAGCAGGGATGCGCCAGAACTGATGCGTCACGCAATTCCCTCCTTGCGGCACCACAGATGCGCCGCATTTACAATGCGGCGCACCATGGTGCAAGGAAGGGCAGATGCGTGACGCATCTTGTGGTGTACGGGCGGCGCATTGCTGGAGTAGCGTCGCAAGTGCGACACAACTCCTGCAATGTACAGAGGCCACCCATACATAATGTGGTGCGTCACTCCTTACGCCTGCTTCAAGCAGGCGTAGGATTTGACTCAGCAGCGTCGTAAAACTGACTCAGTGCGGGGCTTTCCTACGAGGGAACGCCCACCCTGCGACAGAACACCCACATGAAACCTGACGCAGGTTCCATGTGGCGCAGGGCTTTACAACGTGACGCATCTGCCTAGATGCGTCACAGGTTAAATAGGTCGCAGGGATGCGCCACGTTTCCGCGCCGTTGTGTCACGCAACGGCGGCGTAAACGTTGCGCAAGTCCGACATAAATCTGCCCCTTAGTGTTCATCTTTGAGAACATTTCTGGAGCAGATGGTTAAAGTGAGTTGTGAGACGCAAATTGCCAACCATACCAGTATTCTAATGTTGGTTCATGAACAAATGTAAAACGTGAAAGTGGTTTATTTGTTTTACCTAAGTAGGGGATCACACCTTGTAGGAAACCTCACCCCTTGTTTGAAAACCCAGCCTGGAAGCAAAAAGACCAGGAACAGAGAGGTACATACTAGAATTGAGAGTTATGATAGCTAGTTGGTGAAGCCAAGTAAGAGACTAGGGAAAAGTTGTACTTATCTGTTCTTTTGTTTATGTTTACTAGGTACAAGATACCACACCCAGCTTGCCTGAGCTCCCGTATATGCCTCAACAGCAGTCGTGTTCTCTCACAGGAGCAGTGTTATCTCTCTTTTTTTAATTTTATCTACTTCCCTCTTCCCCTGAGCTTCTTTTCTGTGCACACTGAATATAATCAGTTCGCTGGAATAAGAGGTTTCAGGGTGGGTACGAACTGTCTTCAGAATCCAACAGGACTGCCTGGATACACAGGTGAGCCGGAGTGTGACAGCAGCATACCATCGATTTCACAGGGATGTGCTGGTTTTGAAATGAAGCTTGGAGTCATTGATTACTACAAATAGGGGTGCTATTGCTATAGGTAATAAAGTCCAATAGACCGTAGGTGTTTTAAAAAAAGTTCTTTATTTGACGGACTTGTAATACAGGAAATTTTGAACTTTGGAGTTTCTGACCAGACAAATTTATCTGCGGTCGCAACATGCTGGCTTTATTATGTCTGTAAATACTCCGAGGGCTTCCAGCGCAATACACTGGAGAAAATGTCTTGTATTATAAGTCCGTCATGGAGAAACATATTGAATATCTTTAAGCCCCAATGAAGTTCCCATTGAGGGAATGAAATGCATTGGATGAGCTTTGTTCCGCCCTAAGTGGTGTGGGTATGCCCAGACGTGGGTCCCTTGCTCACTGTGCCACTGGATTCAAGCTAGCCTGGCTGAAGAAGGGTGACATACCCTGAAACCAGTCCCATGATGCTGGTTTTCAGTCCAGTGAGGCCTTGGCCTAGCAGTTCGATCTGGACTGTTCCCATGAGGCACAGGGTCAAGATTGATTTGCAAATGGCGGGGTCCAAACTGGAGTAGCATAGTGGGCAAAAGAACAATGGATTCAAACCAGATCTTTTGACTGGGGGAGAATGTTTGCATTGTCAACATTCCGCCCATCATTTGTTTGCTATAACACTTTTCGCCCTAATTGGATGGGTACACCCAGATGTCGGTCCCTTGCTCACTGTGCCACTGGATTCAAGCTAGCCTGGCTGAAGAAGGGATGCATACTTTGAACTTGGTCACAGGATGCTTGTTTCCGGTCCAGGGAGGACCTGGCCTGGCAGGTCGGTCCTGACTGTTCCCATGAGGCACAGGGTCAAGACTGATTTGCATTTGGCTGGGTCCAAGCAGGGGTTGAGTAGTGGGCAAAATAATAATGGAATTAACCCAGATCTATTTACTGGGGTAGAATGATTGCATTGTCAGCATTCCGTCCATGATTTGTTTGCTGTATCACTTTTCGCCCTAAGTGGGATGGGTATCCCCAGATGTGGGTCCCTTGCTCACTGTGCCACTGGATTCAAGGTAGCCTTGCTGAAAAAGGGTGATATACCATGAAACCAGTCCCAGGATGCTTGTTTCTGGTCCAGGGTGGACCTGGCCTGGCAGTTCAGTCTGGACTGTTCCCATGAGGCACATGATCAAGACTGATTTGCATATGGCTGGGTCCAAACTAGGGTGGCATAGTGGGCAAAATAACAATGGATTTAATCCAGATCTTTTGACTGGGAAAGAATGTTTGCATTGTCAGCATTCCGTCCATTTTGTTTGCTGTAACAAGACTCATGCAGCGGCAGTCCTTCAGGGGTGCTGCAGCACCGTCAGGCTTGTGTTGTAAGGCACTGTCATTGTGTTGAGCACTCAGTGAGTGGGGACCACGGTGTTGGTGTAGGCAGCAGCATAACATCGATTTCACAGGGATGTGCTGGTTTTGAAGTGAAGCTTGGAGTAATTGATTACTACAAATGGGGGTGCGCTAGGTAATGAAGTCCAATAGAATGTAGGTATTTTTTTTAAAGTTCTTTATTTGACGGACTTGTAATACAGGATAGTTTGCACTTTCGAGTTTCTGACCAGACAAACTTGTGTGCGGCTGCAGCATGCAGGCTTAATTATGCCTGTAAGTACTCCGAGGGCTTCCAGCGCAATACACTGGAGAAAATTTCTTGTATTACAAGTACGTCATTGAGAAACATATTGAATATCTTTAAGCCCTGATAAATTTCCCCTTGAGGGAATGAAACGCATTGGATGAGCTTTGTTTACTACTAAAATTACGTATGAAATTTAAAATAAAGAACTTTCTTGAAAATACCGATGGTCTATTAGACTTCATTACCTGGCGCACCCCCATTTGTAGTAATCAGTATTGGATCTGGAGCACAGAGGCATCACGCAACTGCTGGCGTTGGGAGTTTTGTGCAGAAACAAAACTCCCAACTTTGTTGGAACCAGCATGAGGTGCAGAGCTAAGAGTCCACCGTTGTAATCTTTGACACTTGGAGTCAATGAGTCGATTTCTTGGTCTCAGCATCAAAATCACCTCTAAGAGTACAGGACTGGATTTGGCACCACTTGGCTGGTCAGGACTCACAGCAAAGTGGCCCAGGTGCTGGTAGCAAGATTCAGGTGAAGCCTTTGATGGCCCCTGAGACTTCCAACCAGGGGCAAGCTCAACTCAAGCCCTTTGACAAAATCTAAACAACAGGATGCAGAGAGCAAAGTCCTCTCTTCTCACTCCCATAGAAGAAGCACCAGACAGCAGGCAACACAGTAAAAGAGGTTGCAAAGTGGCAGTCCCTCCTGACAGTCCTCTATACTCATCTTAGCCTTTGAAGTAGGGAGACTTAAAAGAAAGGTCTTTGTAGTGCAGCAGACCCTGCCCTTCCTGGCATTGGCTCCAGACACACTATAGGGGAGTAATAAGCTCTTTGTCTGGGGACAGTCACAACCCTATTGAGGTGCAAGTGCCAACGTCTCTCCCAGAGTCCGAAAGCCAACAAAAAGAAGGCCAGAAATATACGCCGAGGAAGGCAAAACATTAAGGGATAACTTCCAAAAAGGGCCAGGTCTAACAGTTGCATTAAAGTTGCCAGTCCATATCATATAAACATCATTTAAATCATGATGGATAAAAATATCTGACATCATTTTGCAAGGCTTTTATTACTTCAACCCTTGAGGCATCAAAAGTGTTGGTCTAAAAAGTAATTATCAAAATAACAGGGTTAACATCTGAGGTAACAAACACCACTCAAATAATTAATTTATCCAGTTGTAGTGCTCTGCCCTAAGTAAATATATGTTCTTTTACTAACTGCCATCCACCAGGAAGGTAGAACACAGCGATTACTGTGACTGCCTTATCTTTAGAAGCCACCCAGCATCATGGCCATAACTTCTTCCTTGACTTCTGCAGGGATCAAGCAGCAAGGGCCAAATGGGGCACTCTACATTTACAAACGTAAGCATGGGCCCTGCTTGTCCACTCATTGTACTCACAAGGAGGCCTTTGCAGTGCCCCTGCAAGTGCTTTAGTAGCTTCTACAGCTCAGAGTCTGACTTCTGCAGCTGAAGCAATTGAATCGAGCAACAGCAAGCTTTCAGTGCTGTAAGAGCTCCTGCGATCCTAGTAGATAGTAGTGCTGGAACAATTTTCAGACTTGTGGTACTGCCATTGCTGAACTCTTAAGAATTCTGAAAAATCCAAATATCACACAAAGAACAAGTGTCCCAAATGAGCCACACCTATTCAGCAAGAGTCGTAAGCGTGTAGTGTGTAGCTGGTGTTGCATTTTAAATCACATTGTCACAAATATATTATTAAAACATGATGTGGTAACCTCTGTCATTTACACACAGGACATTTCCCATTTAAATGCCCTCTAAATTTGCACAGACATACATTTTTACTGATAAAACTATATAGCACACAAACGATAATATGTGGAAGTGGTGTTTCTACAAATATTTGTCATTTCCATATCACCAAGTAAAGATTCTTGATTTATTTTAATCCTATTTTTGTTTACATCACAAAGAAGAAAAACAGTCCATTTGTTTGTGCTTTCCTGTTTATTTATATTAATGTATTTGTTTTGTGTTAGATGAAAATGGCAGCCTTTCTTTTCATATCAGCAACATTTTCACATAGTTAAATTTACAAAATACTCACACTAAGCAAAAGAAAAGTGAACAGCAGTTTCCAAGGTAAAAGTAGCAAATTTCTAAACACTAGACTGACATTTGACCCTTGCCTTTGCAGGCACAGCAAATGTGATGACAAAACTATAAGTTTAAATCATCTGTAGTTCTCTTTAACGTTTGGAATTCCAGCATGGTTTTTTAGGTCCCCTCTCATGGCTGAAAGAAGCTGTGGTAGTTTGGTCCCCTACCGCTTCTGGGCCCAAGGCATTTTACCGGGTGCACCACTGGTAGCTTCACCTCTGCAATGATTGAGGATCTCGTGCGTTTGTCATAGTCATATCATGCACATGCATTCTGAGTAGGTATGAACTGGCACACTGATTTATGGAAACTAAGCTTAGAACATTTCTACATTGTGGTACTTTGGAAGCTTTGAGTAGCATTTACTTTTAATTCTTTGGGCCTGATTCACAAAGGTAACTTACATTTTTGTGTAAGTTTACACATTTCAGTACGCTTCCGACTTTCCGTAGTCACAAACTCAGTATGTAAACTTACAAAAAAATTGTGTTACATGTCCCAAAAAAGTGTATGTTACATGTTTCCACCCCCAGCACCTTAACCTATGCGTTCAAAGTACTCCACAACATCGGACCCACAAACTTCAACCACCGCTTGACCTTCCATCATCTCACAAGAAAGCCCTGCTCCTCTTCCCTCGCCCCACAAACCTCTTGCAGGCTCTACCTAAACCCCTTTAACCCCTCCGTAATCCCATTCCTTTTATTAGTAATTCTGCTCCTTTTTCCAGCCACTCCCCTGTGTCTCTCTCACATTTACTACTGCAGGCAGAGCAGAGAACTCTGTATATATGAGGCCTAGACAAACCGTACAGTTTGTAGTGCATTCTGTTGTACTACAAAGCATACTGCAAAGTGCAGATTGTAAATCAGGCCCTCTGAGTGTAAGTTACTACTAACAAAAAAAAGTAGTAAGTCCAGCACTTCACATGTCCAACTACTAGTACTGCAAAACCCTCACATTCAAAATAATGGAGTTGCAAACCAAAACCCCATAGAAAATAATATACAATTATTTTAAATAGTTAAAAATATAAATACATATAAATATTGCTACAACATATATACGAATTGTACATGTTTATTTTATCTTTAGAAAATAATGTAATATCCTATTTAAAAAAAAAGGAAAAATACATTTTATTAACAAATAATTGTAATTTATTCCATACATTATTTTTTAATAAATATTAATGTTGACATATGTTATATTATTTTATTTTATGTTATGTTACATTTTGTAATGCATATTTGAAGAGCGCATTATCACTTGGAAGGGTATCCTGATGCTGAGTCTAGGCCTATTTAGATCCTAATGGGTCTGCTTGAAATGCCAGGTATTCAGGTTCTTGAGGAATTCAAGAAGTGAGGAGGAGGCTCTTATGTGCAGAGGCTGTTCTTTCCATGCTTATGGAGCGAAGTAGGGGAAGGCTCGGCCACCAGATCTCATAATTCATATGCGTGGGATTTGTGCAAGTAGGATTCCGAGTTAGCGGAGATGTCTGGAAGGTTTGTGAAACCAGGTGCAATTGTTGAGCTATGCTGGGCCAGGGTTTGTAATACATTGATAGTGTGAGTGAGGAGTTTGAATTGTGCTGCTTTGTGAATGGGGAGCCAGTGGAGCTCCGTCAAGTGTGGTGTGATGTGAGTGCGGTGTGCAAGGGTGAGAGTGATTCTGAGTTCTGAATGGTCTGCTGCCTTCTGGTGACTTCTTTGCTGACCCAGGGTAATCCCATAGTCCAGCTTGCATGTGACGAGGGCATGCATGGCTTTCTAGGTGCTGATTGACAGCCATTTGAACATTCTCCTCAGCATCTTCATGGTATGAAAGCATGAGACAGTGACGGAATTGGCTTGCACATTAGATGTGGTGTCCAACTGATGCCTGCCCCAGATTGCACTTTGTGTTTTGCCCTTTGCATTTGCTCCTTTTTGACTTTCGAAAATCAGTATATGATTAATTTATTATGAAAGGAATCATTGAAGAGTCACAAATGTTGTGCATAAGCTGATGATAATGGAATGTTTTTTTAATATGTTTGTCTCGTTTTGTGTGTACTTGTATGGCCTTTGGCCAAAACAAAGTAAATTGAATGACTGACTGACTTGCACAAAAACATATTTTTTTCTTAGGTGGGTATATATTTTTAATTGAACATTTAGAAAAATAATTTAAATGTTATTTAATATATTTCCATTACTCACAGTTCTAATTTAATATTACTTAATGGTGTTGTAGCATTATTTTAATTTCGTTCTATAACAAAAGTGTAAGTTATTAAAAAAGTGCAGTTTGTGAATACTGGAAAGTAGTCAGCTTACTCAAAAGTATAAAGGTACTCAAAATGCAGATTGTGATTAAACCAGGCCCTCCATGATTATTTTTTTAATACATGAGGGATGATTTATACATTTTTCCTTTTTATGGAATGTATCTGCATACTAATCACTACATGAAGCGAGTCCATTGACTGTCTTTTTAGATGTGCCCAATGACATTTTAGAATCAGGTAGGTTCTTTTCTTAATTGATTTTTAGATACTGTATGTACTTAATTAGCTCTATATATTTCTACTTATGAAGAATTCAGATTGTATTTAAACGTTTATTTAAATGTTTCTAATTGTCCGTAGAGAACCACATCATCGGTTCTGACAACATATGTTTTTAAGTGTACCCCTTTCATCACGAATTAATATTTTAGCTGAGTTTCTGGTCCATTTTGTTTAAGTCTTCATGTCCCTCTGCTATTGTGAGCTGGTCTCATTTATAATGTCTAGCTTAAGCAATAAAATGTTAGTGCATAAATCGATCTGGAATAAGTAATCCGTTCAATTAAATGTTTGCCACTATTGCAAGGATGTCTTAAATATTTTGGGGGCTCTGGGACAAATGTATTATGGGGGGCCTGTTTGGAACAACTTTGAATTCATGATATCGTTTCAACTCATTCATGCCCTCTTTGGCCAGGTCCCTGACAGTGCACAGACATACTGGTCCCAATTCTAAATGTGTTTACATCAAATATTCAGGGATAGTGGTGCGGGTTTTCAATAGTGTAACACAGCAGCAGCTCACTAATACAACTACAGATAATCGCTGTGCCACCCTCCCATTTCTGATATGTGAGGCCCTGTTTAGATTTAAAAGATTTTTTTTTCATGAATGTTGCATGAAATATAAACACAACATTTTATAATGTTGGGGTGAATATAAGTAAGGTGAAATGCGATGCTCAAATCTTATCTTGAGCTAAGGTAGTAAGCCTTATGTTGTGGTGCTCTAAAGGAAGAGGGATTCACCCTACCTCCTCAAATGGGACCACAAGGATCACTTTTTCTGTACACGCTATCTGACATACACCCTTGATTTTCAGAACCATGCCACGTCTTACAAGATTTTGAACACATCAAATTCCATTTTTGGTGGTGATATCAAAGTAGACACATGATGTAGACTGTAACTATTGACATCTTAAGCATGGGTTTTAATGATTGTGCACTAGTGGAATCTTCATATTGAACATGGGTGCCTTTTCAGGTCTCACTGAGTCAGCGCGCATGCGCTGCTCGGAGAGCCTTTCATAGGGCTTCTAGAAGTGCTCCTAAAGTGGCAACCAGCTTGCTAAAACGCGCACAGGGCTTTTTCACGTCGCGCACGCACACGCGTTCTAGCAAGCTGGTCGCCGCTTTGGGAGCACTTGCGGTGAGGCGCGTGTGCACCGCTCGCAGAGACTGGAACCCGTCCCTCAGCCTTGAAATAATAAGAGCGGTTCCTTTGCAGAAAGCAGAGGAAATGCTTGTTTTATATGGGGTTCACCATTCCATCCGCCTCTATTTCCAGGTCCTTTCAGCGAATCCTCACCATCTTTGTTTTGTCTAACATGCCACGCTTTCCACGGTTTGTCTCTAATGAATAAAGGGCATAAAACCAATACTTTAGCGTAAAAAAAACTCACCAGCATTGTTCATTCTTCTTACGCTTTTCATTCATGCACAGATGCCAATAGTGGGTTAACCCCAAAAAAATGTGTACTATTGCTATCGGAGACCACGTGATCCGGTAATAGTTTCTATTTGGATAGAACACCTTTAGACAACTTCATACAAATGCATCATGAATACTGTACCGCGCAACAGTACCTCAAACAGCGCACACTACAAACAGCTGTTCTGACATGTATTACCCATCACACAAAGTCTGCTTGAAAACAAGTCTCCAACAAAACAAACACACTCGGTTCTCTAAGGAGACAAAGAGCCGCAGGGCATTTGCGTTTTCCACACGACGCCAGCCTTTGTTTGCTGCGTGACTGCACAAAGGAGATCGGTACTGCAGTACGACAGGTTTCTGTTGCATTGGGATTCAAATGGAATCTACTTGATTTTCTGAGGTACGGCAACACCACAGATAGTAGTGATGTGCCCACTTCCCCTTCCACCACTAGTTCCTTAGTTATACAATTGGACAAACTGCTCGACAAAATTGATTCCCTATTACATTCCGACAGGATTTCCAATAGCGCAATAACTCACTGTCCACAACTTCTTGGTTAGCAAGAAAGGCCACTTTATTAAGACAGGTGCAAAATAAAATCTAATCAAAACATCTTGCCATTCTATTTTAATCAACCAAAATCCCCCAACTTATCTTAGCATCCTTAAGAACAATGAACCCCCACCAAGTTAACCCAAACAAACCCAGAAGAAACTGCCTCTTGTTGCTACCCCCCTCCTTTCCTTTTACTGCCCTTTGAGGATGGACCAACCCGCTCCAGGCTGCCCACCCCCCAGAAAAACCGCCAACCAGGAAAACCAAACAGAGTTTTCCTGCCCCACTAATTGAAAGCCTTCAAGCCCGTCTGGTAGAGCACCACAACTGTTCTTTCAATATCTGAGCAATCAAATCCTGCAATTCCAGTAAATAGAATGCCTGCCCCATCTGACACAGGTGGACCCCATCCTCACGGAAAAGATGCGCCTCAGTAATCTGTTTATTAGTGTGAGATAAAATGTGAACCCTCACGCCCTCACAAAAAATTTGCATTGCTCGATTAAGTTTCCTCCTTGCTTTTTCCAGAGCTGCATGATTTCTTGCTCCTCTCCAGTGCAGCCGCGGTATGAATTCCGTCCAAATCACCATGGTGCTCTCCAAGGTGTCTTTGATGACAGACAGATCCAATTTCATTAGTTTTATCAAAGTCAGGCCAGATAAGTCTACAAGATCGCTCTCACTGAGGTGAAGGACCAAAAAATCTTGAGGCCCCCCCTTACGCATAGCGTTGACGGCAAAGGAAACAAACCCCCAACGCATTCCCCTTTACCATTCCATATCACCTCATGGTTAACACTGTTGAGTCAAAGTGATCTCCCACAAATTTGTTGCTCAGCATAAACCGCAGCCCATTTAACGAAGGAGTGTCCCACAATCCAAGTTGTCCTTTTACCTTTTACAATCCTTTGCAACGGACCTAGACAGAAAAACATGTATTAACAAAGAAAAGAAGACAGCTGAAATTACTTCCTAACATACTTTTCGCAGCATTTTGACCTCCATCTCCCAATTCGGTGGATTTGTGACCAGTCCCACCCCAATCTTGCAGCTTCAGTTGCTGCTCCAATACAGAAAGAGTGCATTCCAAAATGCAGTGCATTCTCCCCCAAACTCAGCAAAACCTTCCACAAAACAGCCAACAACTGAGCAATAGAAATCAGACTCCCTTTTGCATGATAAAATATGTCACCAGGCGTGAAAAAAGAAGAGGCCCTAAAAACCTCCCATTCCCTGACCGGGCAACAATGATCCAATCCACTCCTGCCCAAGAAAACCCATTTACCCCTACCCAACTGATCAGTCTTAGAAGCCCTAAGCCAAAGCCTCAACCTGTTTCCCTCCACTAAGACCTCATTGCTGGTTATGCCAGCCCTGTTCCTTAAACCCAGTAACTCCGAAGCCCTGAATGCCCCAAAACATAACCACAAAAAACATAACCTAAACTTCCCACACTCAAAATCATCGTAGCAGCAAGAGGACAACTGAGTCAACATCCTCTGAAGCAAACCAGAAGTCACTGGCTGCCGCAACCGCTTATAACCAGCCTGTTGCCTTTCCAATCCCTTCAGAACCTTTTTTACCAAACACCCCCCACAGGATCCCTCCCCCACTTCAGCTGCCCATAAAAAAAAATGCCAGCCAATTTACCAGAAATTAATGGTATGGGAAAGCCCTTTATCTATCAGGTGCAAAACAAAACTTAATAAAAACTGTTCCTCAGACATCCCCCCATGAGTAGGAAACCCCTTACCTTAGCTCAATAATTCTTTCTATACTTGTAGATAACTCCGTCTCTTAGAATCAGCCACTGAATTCTCAACCAACTGGACAATCCTCAATCCCTCCCATGCCCAGACGTACTGTGGGATCTGAGTTTTGATGATCTCTGCCCCAGGAGCCAGCCTGTGGAATTCCTTCCACTGAAAACGAGACAAAGCGTCTGCTATACAATTATTGACTCCTGGAATATGTCTCGCTTTGAAAATAATATTCAGCTGTAAACACCTGAGCATGAAAGCAGGCAGCAACCTCAACACTCGCAAGTTCTTTTCCCTTTGCTTGTTAATCAAATCGACCACCGCCAAGTTATTCACATGGAATAAAACAGTTCTGTTCTGAAATTCCTCACCCTAGACATATAAGGCAAGCAGTAGTGGAAACAACTCCAAAAAGGCAATACTGCAACCCTGACGCTGCCAGTGCAAAGGCCAACCTTCGGCGCACCACCGCCCCTCCCAGAAGATACCAAAGCCTTTAGCACCAGAAGCATCCGTGTAAACCTGCACTTGCCAAATCATATCCTCGTCCGCAAAAAAAAAAGATACGCCATTTAAATCCTTGAGAAGCCAGATGTACAGATCCGCTCTGACTGCTGCAGAAATGCGCACTCTATGGTGTGGGAGATAGGCCCCAGACTACGACATCCCGAGCCTCCTACAGAATGTCCTTCCAGCTCTAACCACCCTACAGGCGAAATTCAGGTAGCCCAACAATTTCTGTACTTTCCTGAGCTTCAGTTTACGTTGTTCCACCACCGATAACATAAAAGGCTGAAATGTCCTTTAACTTGTCTGCCGACAGTTTTGCGACCATGGCCAAAGTGTCAATTTCTATCCCCAAAAACTCAAGGTTGTACTTGGCCCCTCGTTTTGTCATGAGCCAAAGGCACACCAAGTTCCTTAGTCATAGCTTGAAAAGTTTGCAATGCCATCTGACACTGCCCTGTATTCTGAACATCAATGAACAAAAAATCGTCCAAATAATGACAAACTAGCTCATGGCCACTGATGTAAGTAAACTGCCACTGTAAAAAAGTGCTAAAGGTTTCGAATAAATCACAGGATACCGAACACCCCATGGACAAAACTTTATCAACATAGAACTCCCCCTGGAAATGCATCCCCAGCAGACCAAAGTCAGACGGATAAATGGGTAAAAGATGGGATGCCGGCTGGATGTCACTTTTTGCCAATTGTGCCGCCCGTCCCGCTGATCTCACCAACCTCAAAGCATCATCTACCGCTGCATAAAACACACTAGAATCCTCAGGCACTATAAAGTTGTTAATAGAGGAGCTCTCGGGCCAAGACAAGTGATGAATTAAGCAGAACTTCCAAGTTTTCTTCTTGGGCACCACCCCCAGGAGAGAAACAATCAAATCAGGCAGTGGACAATGACCAAAAGGACCAGCAACTCTGCCTTCCTCAACTTCAGCCCGCAGCTTCAGCTGCACAACCTGAGAGAATTCTTTAGCAGACTTCAAGTTGTCCGACCACCTGCTCTGTCGGGGACCACGATAACCGATCCTAAAACCCACCTTGAAGCCCCAAAACAATCTATTTGCAGCATCAGTGTCCGGGTATTCTGACAACCACCGCTCCAAAACTTCCACCCTAATAGGTGTATGAGCCCTTTGGGACAAACTGAAAAGATTGGCCTCTACCCCTCTGTCCCCGCCCTTGATCACCAATTCTCTGTCCTGGGAAACATTGAGTAAGAGGCTGCCTGCCTCCACAATGGGAGCACTCATGCTTATATCTACAGAACTGCCTACTGAAAAATCCTTTGTTGTAATTCCAACATGCCCCAAAAACTGCTGCCTGCCCCCTGCCAACGACCCCCGCCCGAGACTGGGCGGGATGACATTGAAAGGGCCGGTATGTTACAGGCAACCCACTAGCAGTGTGTGTAGTAGCAGGCGGCTGTGAAGACGCCATCCATTGCAGCCATAACTCCGAATCCACATCACCCCAAGGACGATCATGAAAAATGCTCATTCGAGCTCTGAATTCCTCATCATAAGAGAGCCATGCATAACCCCCAAAATAACTTTGCGCCTTTCTGATAATGTCCATATACTTGAACATGGCTACCGCTCTATCTTGGTGCTGTTCACAATAAACACTGGTGTATATAAGGAAGGCAGAAGTCTAATTCTCTATCATTTTAGGGACCCTATGGTGACAAGCCAACTCCCACTCCTCCTCCTTAGACCCTTCCTTGGCCTGAATATCACGATGGAGTAATTTAAAAACATCAACAAATTCATGACGCCAAATTCTGTTCTTGGTCCTGTCCGACGAATGAGAACCTAAGGGCATGCCAATCCCCATGTAAGGTAATTTCTTATGTATGTTCTTATTCTCTTCCGTTGTCTCCTTGGTTGTAGAATCCCCTTCCTTGGGCCCCTTTAACTGCGTCCCCACCAGCCTTTGCCCCTTTATTAGCATGCCACACAGGCAGCGTACCCTCAGAAGCTTTATCCACAACCATCTCATCCCCAATTTCAATAGATCTGGTAGGCTTAGTAGATGCACTCCCTGTTGCCAAACAGACCACCATCCTGTCTTACCTCTTCGCAACTTTGACACTCTCTGTTGAAAAGCCACAGTGTCCTTCTGCCATGTCGTGATGGGAGAGGAGTCCCGCACTTTTGCTTGGTCCGCACTGGATGCCTGCAAAACACTAAAAACACTGGATTTCCTCAAAACACCCCTCTTCTCCTGGAGGACCGGAGCCAAAACATTACCACCATCATCCCCACAGTCCCCATCTCTTAATTCACCCTCTTCCAGGTCAACACTGTCCACATCAAATTCCATTGTTTTTCCGCATCCAACAAAATCCCCACTGCCACCGGGCATTTCCCCATCTCCAACTCCCCATCATAAAATTGCCATGTAATATCAGTTTGTCCCGATGTGTTGCCTGTAGAGGAAAGGAAAACGGCTCCAGATTCCCCTCCTTTGCGCAGCCCCCCAGACTGAGCCGCAGAGAGCTCAGCCCGCAGTTTCCTCTTGCCAGACGACTTTTTGCTCACTGAAGCTGGAACCTTGCCTTTAAAGTCGCTCAAGCCTGACTCTTCCTGTCCATGCAAACCAGAAACCCCCACTGTGCCATCTATCAACGTCACCGATTCGGCACCCGGACCGAACCATACCCACTGGCCACCCTGGGGGACCTGAACTGCCTGCTGTGGAAGGGCACACAAACCCACCCCAGGGGGTATTGCTAACAGTACTTGCCTGTGTGGCTGCAGTGACCCTTGGCTCGCCGCACCCACAACTGTGGCCGGGGGCCTGGAAGCTTGAAATGTCTGAGACAAAAGGGGCAGCTGCAAAGCGTCACCCTGTAACACAGCACCAGCCTATACCAACACCTCACCACTGCTGGAGGCCTGCTCTGTCCCAGCCCCAACAAAGGGCAAAGAAACATGCTCATTAACCAAATGACCAGCAGGCCCCACCACCTTATCCTCCAGGGGCACATCAGCGCTATTCACACAATGAAACAAAGGAGCAGGGCTCTCAACATAATTTAGCCCGTTAATAAACACCACCTGCGCACTCCCTGGCCAGTGCCTCCCAGCTTGTGTTACTGCAGGAGCATGTTGCCCTGCGCGCAGCTCACGGAAAAGGCTTCCCTGCCCCTCCAAGCTCTTTCCCCGTCTGCCTCTGCTGCCAGAAACCACATTAACCGCCGCGCGGCCCAGGGACCCGCCCCTCAACTGAGCGGCCGCCCCCAGGACCGCCCCAGCCTCCCGCCTGCCTTCCCACTCTTGCACGCTGCTTCCGAAGGAGGTCCACATACCTTCACCGGGCTGTCCAAAATCACAGGGGTGCCGGCTCCACCGCAAGCCCCGCCTCACCTTTGTCTGCTCCCACCGGCTTGGCGGCGTCACAGTCATCTTCTTCAGTCTGCGGGGACAAGCAGGCAGACACCGCCCGCGCCCCACCACCGGCCGCCTTCCTAGCGGGGTGAGCGAGCCCCACCCACGCTTTGCCCGTTAAACCAGGCTGGAGCAGGTCCTCTTGTCCCGCCGCACACAATACTCGGACAGCCTCCCGCACCTCCAAAGATGCAGCCATCTGCCAGCACAACTATGAAGTACATTGCGCAGGGCGAAATAGAGACCTCCTGCCACAAAAAACAACCTTCGCCACCCGCCTCCCACTGGCACAGTACCTTTCCCACACTTTCTACCCCTATAAATCCCTTTTCCCTTCACGCCTCACTGACTAATCCCCCTTCACCTGTGGCCACGTCCCTCGCGTGAACAAACCCCGGGGAGAGACCGGCTCGCGCACGGCTCCCCGTGTGTCCCTCTATCTGCCCAGTCAAACAAATCTAATCAAACTAATCATGCTCCCTTATATCTAAAATCAAGATTGCACATCCAAGAACGTTGTTCCAGTGTAAGTGGATTCAATTTGGTAACCCACAGTGCATCACAGTGTGCAGCAAGAGTGTTTAAAATGAGCTTGCGCCACACCACAGGGCTGATGAGTGCATCCTTTCCTTACCGAGGTACCAGAACGGCTCTGACATGGATGTCTTGAATTAAAAATTAGTTCAGAGAAAATTAGGCTTGCCGTCACGATGTCAAAGTGCACGCTCCTATTTATGCTGTTTTACAAGAAATATCATGTTATAAAAAACAGTAGTGATTCCAGGAATGGAAGATCAAGGCACTGCTCCATTGATATACATTTAAAATTAAAATATTAAATATTTAAATTGGGTCTTGTTATGTTTCGTTAAGTTGGGTAAAAGAAATACCTTTTACTTACAGTGCTTAGAAAGTAATACATAAAATGTATTCCTTACTGAACAAACTATATGTATTTACTGATATCTATAGTGCGATTACTAATAATTAGTATTAATGAGATGAATAGTAAAATTAAAAAAATTATTCAGAAAACAAAAATGAGCTTTTGGTAATGTAACTTAATGAGCATGTTGGAGCCATTGCATCGCTAGATGCTTAAAATTACATCTCAGGTAAAAGAAAGGAAAAGAATATTTGACACCAATAAATCCACTTAACTCTTCCTCAACAAGGAGACCTAGAAAAGAAGCCGCAGCAAGCGTTACCAGGTGGCGAAGATTGGAACATCCGTCTTTTAACTTTCAAAGGAGCTTTATTAACCCCTCCCCTGCTGGTGACGGAACCACTCCGTCATCAGCCGCAGTCGCGCTGTGCTGATGACGGAGCGGTTCCGCCACGGCCCGCTCGGAACGCCTGCGCCTGCGTTGAGCGTTCCATTGAGCGGGCAGGTCCGTGACAGAACCACTCCGTCATGAGCACAGCGCAACCGCGGCTGGTGACGGAGCGGATCCGTCACCAGCATGCGCCCGCCGTGCGGCCCCCATCCCCTTAGCACTGCAGCGGAATAGCCACCGCAGTGAAGGGGTTAAGTAGAAAAAATGCAACAGAAAAAGTACAATACAATGTCAAAAGGAAATACAATACAATGCATAACGAGAACAGGCTAGTAAACTATGGGAGAAAACATGGGAGAGAAATAAAAGGAGAAAAAGGAAAATGGGGAGAGTGGATAAGCAAAATACAGCACAATCTCTAAATAAAAAATGGATCAAGCAGAATACATAAATCTTCAAAGAAAAGGAAAAAGAGTAATAACAATGTGTATGCAACTAAGAAATAAAGAAGTACAAACAATAAGTGGTACAATGATAAAATTATAAATATCAACATCATGGAGGTTTCGGTACTTCTTCCAAACGGGGAGAATATAATGGGAAATTATGAGCTGAAACATCCAAAAAAGTAGTAAGAGGTAATCATAACAGATCCCGTGTAATAGCGAGTGAAACAGGATATACATATGCTCTATCTAGTCTATGGTTAAAGCAAACACCATTCCACCAAGCCTGAAATGAGACATTTTTATGTATATTTCCAGGATTTAGTAACCTGTTGAAAAGCCACCGCCAAAAGAAGATCAACAATAAAGGTTTTAGAGGGGACAGATGTCCATATGTCAGCGAGGCTCCCTAGAAAAATGTGAAGAAGGGAATAAGGAAACTGAGTGGAAAAGATGGTTTTAATTTGCTGCCACACTTTATACCAAAACGCATGAATCAGAGGGCATGTAAAAGGCATGTGTTTGAGATCAGCTTGTGTGTTTGAACATGACCAACAAGTGGAAGGAATAGAAGGATTTATTTTGTGTAAATTAGAGGGAGTGATCAAAAGTCTATTATAAATAAAAAATAAAGTTTGGGTAGTATTTACTGCTCTAGATGATTTCCTTATTTTGGTTCATATTTGCTGCCATAGTGGGAGAGCCAGTGATACACCTAAATCCGTTTCCCAAGCTTGTTCCACTGTTGACTTTCCTCTAACAGTGGGGGTTTCTTGTAACTTTTTGTATATATGTGAAGCTGAAGGAGAAGATAAAAGGAAGGGAACAGTACGACCCGGAAGAGCAGGAACTTTAGATTGAGAAGCGGTAGCTGAAAGAGAATCATAACTAAGTTGGATAGCAGAACGTAGATTATATTTGGGGAGGGAAGACGAAGGAATAAAGAAAGAAGATTGGAGAAAGTAAAAAGGAACGCAACCACCATCTGGGAGCAGCTGACGCGTCCAGATAAGCCCACAATCATGCCAATCTTTCAAAAAAAAGTCCTATTTTTAATTTTAATAAAAGGATTGTACCATATAGGAGTTTATAAAAATCTGGCACGATCATCAGGACCCACTAGAAATACGGAAGAAAATATTTTCCTAGATAATTGGAGAATAGGAAGAGACAATTTCTGCGGAAACATGAAAGAGAAACAAATTCTTTAAAAGTAAAAGGGTAAAAAAAGGAAGCTTCAACCTCTACCCATAACCGAGGAGAAACGGTCTCCGAAGGGGAATCAAACATGAAAGAAACGGAATGAGAAAGAAAAAATGAGGTATGATAGGAAGAAAAATCTGGGACATTAACTCCACCTAAAGATACAGGATGCTTGAGTTTGGAAAAGGATGGTTGTCCTTGACATCACCTGATCCCCATGGCTGCAGAGTCAGGAATCCCCTCAACGCACCTGAAGCACGCGACATTGGTGGGCATTCGTCTACCAAGCCACTGGTCATTCCTGAGTGACCAAGACTCTGTCCCCTCTGCTTTCAGGTACTCTTCAATCAGAATCTTCCTTTGGATTCCAACTGACACTTTCCTTCTTCCCAGCAGTGGCTCTTCTTCAAAGTCCTTCATAGAGATCGATGGCGGTTTCCGACACCACTTCAGACCTATGGACCGTCTCCCCTGGGATAGGTAACTCTGGTACCATGGTATCCACGGGTGGTGTGGCTCTCCAACCTCATAACTTCCACAGGGTTTCTTTGAAGTCCACTGGGAAGGGTCCTTAAACTTTAAAATTTCAACCGCGACTTCCCCATAGAATTGTATGGAGCGTGCGGTCAAGTCCCCACACTGCTCCCGTCCTCCGTGGGGTCCCTACTTTCTCTCCATGGGTGGCTCCTTGGGGTCCCAGCAATTCTAGAGCCTTTTAGACACTGTCTTGACTCGATTTGTGGATCTTATACCACTATTTTAGTATATGGTTTGGTCTCCCCCTGGAGCCCACTGGGTATTAGTGCTATTTGCTATTGTTTCTGGGCTACAGTATTGTGTGCTTTGTAAGGACTGAGGAATGTTAACAGGAAGATTGGATAGGAAAAATAAAATTATAGGGACTAACATCATTTTAATAGAGTCCAGCCTATCCCACCAAGTTAAGAATAAAGGGTGCCATCTCGTGGTAGAGTCCGATAAAGTGGTATGAAGATGTTTAATGGTGAGATCCACTGTATCTTTAATAGAGGGTGTGAACCATAGGCCTAAGTATTTTATCTTTGTTGGACTCCAATGAAAGGAGGAGGCTAAAAAATCAGCGTAAAAACAAAATTTATTAAGAGGAAGAATTTCACATTTATCTACATTGAGTTTATAGCCAGATACTGCTGCAAACCGTGAGACTTCAGAAAGAAAACTGGGATAGATGATTGAGGGTTGGAAATGAATAAAAGAATGTCATCTGCATAAGCAGATACTTTTAAATGGGCCTTACTATAAGGAAAACCAGTGACAGAGTTATTCAAGCGAATCTTTGTCAGAAAAGGTTTTAATGCAAGAATAAAAAGAAGTGGAGAAAGAGGACATCCTTGACGAACACCTCAAAAAAGAGGAAAAGAAGACGATAGAAGACCATTAGCAAAGATAAAGGATCTAGGAAAGGAATATAGTAACGAGACATAAGAAAGCCATTTAGAGCCAAAACCAAACCATGTGAGAGTAGAGAAAATAAAAGTCCAATTGACCCTATCAAAGGCTTTCTCAGCATCTAATGCAATAGCTGCTAGTGACTGATGAAAAGAATGGGATTTACTAAGAACATTAAAGAAAAGACGAGTATTATCTGAAAGGTGACGCCCCTTAACAAAACCACATTGCTCCCTACCAATCAGTTGGGGTATGATTTTATCTAGAGGTAAAGCTAAGATTTTTGCAAATATTTTATAATCAAGATTGATCAATGAGATCGGTCTATAGTTTTTACATAAGGTATGGTCTTTGTTATCCTTGGGAAGGAGGCAGATCAGAGCTTCTTAAAAAGATCATTCAGACTTCTGAGAGGCAATGAAAAATGAAAATATCTGATGGAGTTAGGGAACAAGTAAGTTGGAGAAATGGGAATAAACTTCTATGGAGAACCAATCTGGGCCAGGAGCCTTGCCTTTTTTAAGAATATGAATGGCTTCCAAAATGTCTTTAGAACAAATATCTTTATCTAAGGAGGAAAAGTCCACATCAGGTAACTGGAGGGAAGGAATGGATTATAAGTACTGATCAATGTCAGAAGATAAGGGAGGTGATTCCGGAGTATAAAGAGTTTGTTAGAAATTAGTAAATTCGGCCAAAATATCCTCGTCTTTATGAAGAACAGTGTTGAAAGAAGAGACAATTGATTCAATCTTCGTTCGCTCTTTTTTAACTTTAAGGTAGTTGGCAAGAACATTCCCAGCTTTATTTTGAGTGGAGTAATATTTGGCACTGGATTTGAGTAAAAACAAATTGGCAGAATTCGTGGATAATTTATTAAAGGAAAGTTTCGCATTTATGAGCGAGTTAGATCAGATTGGGATTTGGTTGAATAATAAGAATGTTCTAGTTGCTTAATCTGGGAGGTCAGTGACGATAAAGAGAGATTAGCTTGACGTTTTTTCTTAGCAACATAGGAAATAATGAAATCTCTAGAAGCAGCTTTAAAAGTGTCCCAAATCAGCTGAGGAGACGATTGAGGAGACTCATTCTCAGGGAAAAAGTGAGATGTAAAATCATGGAAAGCATTCGTAAATTTTTGATCTAAAAGAAGGGAGTTATTAAATCTCCATCTCCTAGCGCCCTTAACAGGTGGGAGTAGGTCAAGATGTAGGGATACAGGGGCATGGTCAGATAGTAAAATAGAACCAATATCAGAATGAGTGATGTGTTGGGACAAAACTTTAGAAATTAAAATGTAATCTAATCGAGATTGGGAAGAATGGGCAGGTGAAAAATATGTGTATTCTTGTAGGGTAGGGTTGCAAAGTCTCCAAGAATCCACAAGGGACCTTTGGGATATAGTGGAGGTAAACTGGGTGTGAATGTGAGAGGGAGAAAAGCGAGACGCAGATTTCCTATCTAAAAACGGGTCCATAATCATATTACAGTCCCCTCCCAATATAAAATAGTCATCTGTATATTGCATCGCTGAAGAAAGAATTTGAGGCCAAAACAGTTTATCAGGTACAGTAGGAACATATAAATTAAAAATAGTTAAAGGAATTTTGTCGACCAACAATGATATCACAATCCATCTACCCTCAGTGTCAGTATCTTGGTTGATAAGTTGAATGTTCAATCGTTTATGGTAAAGAATTACCACACCGTTACGTTTACCCGAACCAGGAGATGCAAAAACATGGCCTACCCAATTGCGGCGTAATTTAGAAACTTCAACATCCTTAATATGAATTTTCCTGGAAGAGTACAATGTCCCCTTTCATATGAGCTAAATGGGAAAGAACACGTTGCCTTTTAATGGGGGATCCCAAACCTTTAACATTCAAAGAAATTATGTTAAGTGACATTTAAAACTCTAGAAAATGTTTTAAAAGCATACATAAATAACCAACCAGAACTTCAGAATTTAGCATAGAAAATCAAACTGGAACAAGTATGAGTAAGAATCAAGGTAATAACCAAGAAGGAAGAAGAAGACGAGAAGATAAAATCATGGAAGATATGAAGACATGTAGAGATGGATAAGAGAGAAAAGATGAACAGAAAAGTGTAGAGACTAAAGAACTTAAGAAAGGAGGGAAAGGATAAAAGAAAACAGAGGAAGAGGAGATGAAAAGCAGAAAAAGGACAAAGGAAGAGATGCAAGGTAAGATAAAAGTTTATAAGAGAATAATGTAACAAAGGACATACCACAGAAAAACGGGAAGAACAGGGGTGGTGGAGCTACATAAGGGAAATGGGACGTCAAACAGGAGACTCCAGGACAAGACCGTCAGGAGGGGAACAGCGTCCAGGACAGATAAAAGCAGTAAATGACAATGAGGGACCACGAAACCATAACCTGGAAAAAAGAGGGACAAAAAAGGAATTACAAAGCAAAAAATAACACATAAAAAAACACATATGTTACAAGAACAATAGTCACATGATACAAAAGGAGAAGGGGAAAGGGCCACAACAGGAACAACAATGATTAAAATGAACTATTAGGCCATCATGGTCGAGGTATGTTCATGGACTCCACTCTGCAATTATTCAAAAACTTCTGGAGGAGTTCACGATCCTCGTAGGTAGTTGTCTTGTTATTGTAAGTCACCTTAAAAAGACAAGGGTGGAACAAACCATATCTAGCATTCAAACTGTGCAAAGCTAGCCTCATATCCAAAAATCGCTTCTGACGATCCGCAGTTATTTTAGGATAGTCTTGTGCAAAAAAGAGACTAGAACCATTCCAAATAATCTTTCCAAGTTGCTTAGAAGCTTGAAGAACCTTGAGCAAATCTGTGTATTCCAGAAAATACAGGATGACGCCCCTAGGTTTTGAAGAAGGTACCGTAGAACGAGGAGGTGGACCAAGTCAATGTACCCGTTGAATATTCAAGACTGGACTGTCAGGGAGACCCAGAAGAGTTGGTAAGAAAGTTTGAAAGAAAGAAATCGGAGTCAGACCTTCAAGTCCTTCAGCCAAACCATAAATGCGTAGGTTGTTACGCCTGTTGCGATTCTCCAATTGCTCAATCTGTTGTTTAATATGTGTTATCTCCTAGACATAAGAGGAACTATAGTAGTGATTTCTTGAACCAAGTCTACACGATTCTTCAAGTCTCCAACACTTTGTTCAGTGAGGGACCAGGAGGTTTCCAAGTTTTGCAGTCTAGTATTAGTTTCCTCCATATGTGGCTTAAGAGCCTGAATTTCCTCAAGAAGGAGCTTCATGGAAATAGAGGGATTCAAGTTAGTGGGAGATGGCAGATTAACTTTCGCTTTTTTGCCAGATACAGATGGTGACGCAGAGGGAATTTTAGCATTTTGTTTAGCAACCTGACGGGAACCAGAGGATGATGTAGACCCCTTGGGAACATTAGAGTCTTTAAGAGGATCCTCCATGGGTTCTTGTAGGACACTGAATGGGTTAAAATCTGCCAAACCCTCCTCTTTGGGCTGAAGAGACCCACTGCGGTTACTGCGGGGCATCGCCATGAGAAACCACACAAAAGTTACTGCAGAGGAAGAGCGCTGAAAGGCAAATGCAGGTTTCTAAAGCATCAATTTATAGCTGAGGCACAAATGTCATTAAGGAGCAGGAAACAGTTTAAAAAGGGCTGATATTCCATATGCAGGGGAAATGAGGAAAAAAGATGAGAAAAATGAGAGAAAAGGGCTATTTTAATCGAAAGTGCACGTTATCTGAGAGAAACATTCCTCTCACGCACATGAGACTGCCCTTTGCGGTAGCGCCAGAAAAACAAAATGGCGACCGCGAAATCGCGCAACATTAAATTGAAGAAAAAATAGGCCTATAGCTCACCATGAGAGTGTTTCTTGTCAGGTCACATGTAGACCCAGTTCCGAGGCTTGAATAAGCGAAAATTGCGGTCCAAAACGAGGAAAGGAGCCCTGGAGCTGAACCGAGTCCTCACGGCCCGGCAGAGCACCTGAAAGCCGCGGCCATCTCCGACGGCTCCTAAGCCACCAACATCCGTCTTAAAGAATTAGAATAACAACTTGTATTATTCCATTCCTTGACCCTGCTCTATGAAACATGTACAAGAAACCTAAAGGCTGCTACTTCAGGACACAGGCATTTTTCTGCACAGTTATGCAGATAAAAAACAAACCTTCCTAAATGGCCTTCACAACTGTATATGCAGAAACAATAAGGTGTCTCACCTTCTCTTTCCCTCTTTGAAAACCCTGGGTTTTACCTTAAAAACCATTCTCAACTGCATCAATCAGAAGTCCGCAAACGTATACTTACACTTACTCAAAAAGTACCCAATTCAATCATACCACGAAAAAAAACAGTTCCAGCCTGCATAATCTCTAGACTGGACCTGATGAATTCAATTATTGTAGGTGCTAGGCAGTCCTCAGTCTGTCCGATTAAAACACAAAGTCACTCTGGTGCCAGACTTATAATGGAGTCTCAAAATAATGTTCACATAACTCCAATGCTGTCAGTACTGGTTTCCAATAACTGCAAAATGCAAATTAAAATTTGCAGTAGTGCTATCAAGACAGGACGGGCACAACTGCAGCACCTACTTTAATCAAAGGTTGCTGTGAGGCAGCCAGAGGCCTTCTCCGAATGCCAGAGTGGCTGTGCTTAGTCTTTGATACAGCTGCTTTGGGACAGAAATACCAGGACCTCTATTCACACAGAACAATAGCCCTGTTGTTCTGAACAAGGTATGAGTGTGTGCACCATCTTTAAACTAAATATATGCTAGTTATTTTTCTAATTTGCCAAAGCTAGCATAGTGTTAAGAAGTGGCAAACAAGGGTATTAATGCTGCTCAAAGCATTGATTAATTTCCTCACTACTTCATTGTTTAAATTCAGAGCAGTTACAATTCATATTGTATGCACCAAATTGTAATGTATACTCTGTTTTCTAGTGCTTATCGAATGAGTGATTAATTTTAACCCTGGGCGTAGTGGGCGTAGTGGGCGTAGTGGGGCTTCGCGGAGCTACGTGAAGTGGGCGAGAAGCTACGCCCACCTCCGCACTCCGCGTAGCCCCACAACGCACCGCAGGCCTCCCTCCCTCCATCCCTCCCTAAATACTTTAATTTAAATGTTAGCAAGAATTAAAAGGCACTTACCTTGCCCGCCGCTGCCCGCCGCATCTCCGGGGCTCCCTCTCTTCATCGCCGCCGTCTTGGGTACTAATGCGCATGCGAGGGCGGCCGCGCATGCGCATTTCTCGTGAGAAATGCGCATGCGCGGCCGCCCGTGCATGCGCATTACTACCCAAGATGGCAGCGATGAAGAGAGGGGGTTCCATGATGGAATATCGTTAACATAAATATCGTCAGAAATATATATCGTCACTAAAATATCGCTTACATTAATATCGTCATCCTATACTTAAACAAGGATTCACACAAATATCGATTTTTTTTTATCGTCAACCCTAATATCGTTCACACTAATATCGACAACATAAATATCGACTACTACATTATCGACTTTATTTTAAATAACATTACCTTAGACATATATATCGACTACACTAACATCGACGACCTCTCTGCTTATAGAAAGATACAAAAAATATCGTCTTTTTATTACCAACTCGATATGCACTATTCTTTTATTTTACTCACTTTTTTTTACTATTTTACTTTACAAAACTATTCACACATATAATTATTTAGTTTTCCTATTACTTATTTATATAAAAATAAATAATATAGGTTAAGAAAATTTACATTTACTGATACTATCATACACTCCGATGGCCTAAATGTGAAACACATTTCATTATTTTCTACATATAAACTATTTACATATAAAACAAAAAAGCACATATAAAACTTTTTACTATGTAATTTAACAAACAAATAGTGATGCAACAAACTCTTACGAAAATAACGGTTTTCTAATTCAAAATAACGTTCTCAACCAATGAATTTGAAATTTCACTAGTTGAACCAATCAAAAGCTACCATTAATTAACTCACTAATATAAAAACAATTACACACTTAACGTAATTTACCATTTTTGGCCCAAACTTGGAGAAAAACGGTTACCTTGCTGAGAGAAGAGAATACAAACCTACGACTACAACTACAAAACGTCATACTACACTTCAAGTAAATAAAATCCCATTGCTTTTTTCATTCGAACTTAGCAAAAAGTAGATAAACTCCCTAATTTAAAAACTGTTCTTCTTTAGAGTGAAAACAAAACATGTTGAACTTATCAACAACGACCAGAAACTTAGATGTAAAAACATTTATGAACTACCTTATCCATGTCTACTTAGATAGCTGATAAAAAATTATTTAAACTTGCTAAGTAAATGTACAATTTACTTCATATGTTAACAACTACTATCATCCAAATACTATAAGTAACACAATCATTATTTTTTCCACAGACTCTACAAAATGATTTGCCTATCTACAACTACACTACCAACATCTTCTACTACATCAAGTAAGTATAGTCACTGTATGTATAACAATTCTGAAAGTAAAATCAAACACCTATTACACTAAATCATGTCTTTCAATTATTCTTTAACACTACTACAGAACTTAAAAAGGAGAAAAGTCAGAAAGAGAAATAAGAATAAAAGAATTACCAGTGAAGCCACATGGTAAGTATATGTTCACTCTTTTTCCTGCTCTTATACACACCTCTATAAATCGTGTTCAATGTTCTTAAAAATACATATATATATTTCCACAGATCTACCTTAGACATGGCAACTGGAGCTACTTTCATTACTTCACAAAAAGGGAAACTAATGCTGAGCTACATGGGTTACACCTACACCCAAGAAAGAATAAAAGCGAATAAGACCCATTGGAAATGTAGCAAATATTACTCAAGTGCATGCTATGGTAGAGCAACAACTGTTGATAACAATGTGGTAAATGTATGTGAGCATAACCACCCACCAAATGTAACAGAAGTGGAAGTTAGAGAAGCACTGGAAACATTGAAAGATGCTAGTACAGGATCACAAGAAACAAGCACTAGTATTTTGAAAAATGTTTTAAGCAAAGTGCCAGAACATGTGACAGGACAGCTACCTTCTATTCCCAACTTAAAAAGATTAATTGCAAAAACTAAACGTGCTTCAGATCCAACTCCACCAACCCCAGAAAGTTTTCAGGATATAAAAATATATCCTGAATATACCATTACACATAATGAGGATAAATTCTTAATGTATGACAACCACAGTCATGACAAACAAATTTTACTTTTTGCTACTAATAGTAATTTGCAAAAACTTAAATCATGTGAAACATGGATGATGGACGGGACTTTTAAAGTTTGTCCCAAACCTTTCTATCAACTTTACACCATCCATGGTGAATACCAAGATACAAATATCCCTCTAATTTATACTCTGCTGCCAAACAAAACAAATACTACCTACATTGAACTTTTAACAACGATCAAAGAATTAACTGATAATTACTATCCTCAAAGAATTATAATTGACTTTGAAATGGCCATGATTCAAGCTATCCTTAAAATATATCCCCATACCTCAATACAAGGTTGTTATTATCACTACAACCAAAGTATATGGAGGCACTTACAAAAATCTACTTTAAGCATTGAATATTCTACAAACAGTCACTTTGCTTATCAAATAAAAAAGTTGATTGCATTGGCATATGTACCAACAACAGAAGTTGCTAACTACTACAATTTATTAATTGACAGCCCTTTCTACCGCACCAATGAGAAAAAACTAACTCCCTTCTTGGACTATTTTGAAGATACCTGGGTTGGAAGATTACATCGTTCAGGTCACCGTAGACAACCTAAATTTCAAACACCATGGTGGAATGTGTATGCTAGTACAATAGCACAGAAAGCTAAAACTAACAACACAGTTGAAGGATGGCATAATGCCTTCCAAGCCACTTTAGGAAGAAGTCAACCAACACTTCACAAACTAATCCAAAGCATTAAAAAAGAACAAAGCTACCAAGAACTCAGAATAAAGCAATCCCTTTCTAAAATTGGCCCTAAACTAATTAAACAAACATTAAATATGTACGAATATCTCCAGCAAAAAACTAGAATGTACCCAAGTATAGAAGGTCTAGCATACTTAGACCTAATAGCTAAATCCATCCTTTAAATATAAATACCTAAAAAGTAAGCAAAGCATAACAAAACATACTATGTAGTTAAATTTAGTAACATTATGTCATTTAAAAATATAAGTAATATATTATTACAAGACATAATAACATTACATTTAACTAAATAGTACACTATAACACAATGCAACCCAAAAGTAAATATCACTTTTACTTACAGTTCTGCTGCTGTAGAATATGTTCCACGGTGATACTTTCCACAGCAATAATAGCAAACGCTATCCATATAGTGTTTAAAAATCCCAACAAAATGCAAAAAATACAACTGTTTGATAATAGTCCCACGTCGCAATCCTCTCGAAATTGAAACCATTAAAAAGGTGATAAATAATCACGAGTAAAAAAGTAGAAAACCCGAAAAAGCAGGGAAAGTAAAAAAGTATGTACCTGCTTTAAAAAAAAAGCGTTACAATCCATCTGCTCCCCAAAACGAACACCTGTAAATAATCGAAACAAAACGCACCCTCAAAACATACGAAATACACATAGCCTACACATAGCATATAAAACATATGAAAACATCTGAATTCATCCATTAATACAACACTAAACGTTACTTGTGTTCGAACTACCTCACAAAGTACGTTCTCCATAACGACGCTAAATAACACGTAATTCGCACATAAAGAGTAAAGTACTACACATATCGACACGTACACACTACAACTATCACTAAAATAAATGTAAATATCTTTAAAAATAATGTAAAATAAACTTACCTTCACCAACAAGAAGCAGCTCCCAACCGCGAGGTTCCGTTTTCTAAAATGACCCAAACAACGATGTTGATAGAGTAAAAAGTGTTCCAAAAACAAAATGGCTGCATAATAAAAACTAAAATAGGACAAAATACCCTTTTGATCAAAAATAAATTGTATTAAATAGCATAATATTTTCCATGTTTAGTAATAATTTACTTTTTATTGTTAAAAAACATATGAATATTGTAAAATTTACATTAATATGTTCAATAGAATTATGTATTAGATGTTTATTGTATATTAAAAAATGTTTTTCATTGTTAAATATTTTTCTCAGATGTTAAAAAATGTAAATTTATGTTATATACATATCTTGATAAAAACAATGACATAAAACATATGTAATATATTACATTTTAATAAAAATTATTAAAATTTAATATACTAATTTATGCATTATTGAAACTGTATTTATGTACAAAACTGCAATATAATTTGTTACCAAAAATAATGTTAAATGTTTTATAAAATGTTCAAAATCATTGCAGTAACAAATTAAACTATGAATAAATAAAAATATTTAAAAAAAAACTTTTGTTTATTAATTTAGAAACTTGTCATATGTATCTAAAAATGTTATAAAAATGTTTTTAATTCATATTGTTGAAATGAATATTACAACATGACATATATTATTCCTATTAAAAATAGTAAATAGATAATGCTGGATAATAAACCATAATAATTAACTATTCTAACTCCAATCCAACATACGTCAGGGTAAATGGTGTATAGTAAACCATTATAATGAACTATTCTAACTCCAAACATAACATAACTCAGGGAAAGTGCTGGATAGTAAACCATAATAAATTACTAGTCTAACTCCAAACATAACATAAGTCAGGGAAAGTGCTGGTTAGTAAACAATAATAAATTACTATTCTAACTCCAAACATAACATAACTCAGGGAAAGTGCTGGAAAGTAAACCATATTAATTTACTATTCTAACTCCAATTCAACATAAGTCAGGGAAAATGCTGGATAGTAAACCATAATAAATTACTAATCTAACTCCAAACATAACATAAGTCAGGGAAAGTGTTGGTTAGTAAAACATAATAAATTACTATTCTAACTCAAATCCAACATAAGTCAGGGAAAGTGCTGGATAGTAAACGATAATTCATTACTATTCTAACTCCAATCCAACATAACTCAGGGAGAATGTTGGATAGTAAACCATAATAAATTACTATTCTAACTCCAATCCAACATAAGTCAGGGAAAGTTCTGGATAGTAAACCATAACAAATTACTATTCTAACTCCAAACATAACATAAGTCAGGGAAAGTGCTGGATAGTAAACCATAATAAATTACTATTCTAACTCCAAACATAACATAACTCAGTAAAAGTGCTGGATAGTAAACCATAATAAATTACTATTCTAACTCCAATCCAACATAAGTCAGGGAAAGTGCTGGATAGTAAACCATAATAAATTACTATTCTAACTCCAAACATAACATAACTCAGGGAAAGTGCTGGATAGTAAACCATAATAAATTACTATTCTAACTCCAATCCAACATAAGTCAGGGAAAGTTCTGGATAGTAAACCATAATAAATTACTATTCTAACTCCAATCCAACATAAGTCAGGGAAAGTACTGGATAGTAAACCATAATAAATTACTATTCTAACTCCAAACATAACATAACTCAGGGAAAGTGCTGGATAGGAAACCATAATAAATTTATATTCTAACTCCAATCCAACATAAGTCAGGGAATGTGCAGGATAGTAAACCATATACATTTTTCAATCTAAATTATTTTTTAGACCCTATTCCCCTATAATACCAAAAACTCGCTTCTTCAATATTAATTTAATAATTGTTATTAATATTAAAAAATAAATTTCGTGTAAAATTTTAAATTTCGATGTTAAATTTTGATTTCATGATAATTTTCTAATTTATAAATATTTTATACAATTTTTTAACACTACATTTTTAAATTACTACCCACCCTAACCCCCTATAATACCAAAAACCCGCTCCTAAAATTTTAATTTGAAATATTTAAATATAATTATAATTGTAATTTCGTGAACAATTCTAAATTTCGATTTAAATTTCGAGTTCATAATAATTTTCAAATTTATTAATATTTTATACAAATTTTTAAAACTACATTTTTCAATTACTACCCACCCTAATCCCCTATAATACCAAAAACCCGCTCCTAAAATTTTAATTTGAAATTTTAAAATATAATTACAAATTTAATTTTGTGAACAATTCGAAATTTCAAAATAAAATTTCGATTTCTTAATTAATTTCTAATTTGTTTATATTTTATAAATTTTTTTATAACCAAATTTTAAATTACTACCCACCCTTATCCCCTATAATACCAATAACCCGCTACTAGAATTTTAACAATTCTTTTGTAGAAATTATTTTTTAACACATATTATTACTAGTAGGAGTTTTGTAAGTTTTTTAAAAACATAATACATATTTTTTTATACATTTTATAACACCTTATATTTTTTTGTCGATATTATATACGACATTTTGATCAACGATATTCTGTTCATCGATATTTTTTATTGACGATATTTTTGTCATTCTCACAAAACGTTATTTTTTACAACGATATTTACTACTACGATATTTTTTACATTCGATATTCTAACCACGATATTAATGCTAGTCGATATTTTCCCGTCAATATTCTATCTTTATACCAGAGAGGGAGCCCCGGGGACGCGGCGGGCAAGGTAAGTGCCTTTTAATTCTTGCTAACATTTAAATTAAAGTATTGAGGGAGGGCGGGAGGGAGGCGGGTGGCGGCCAGCTACGCACCGTCTGCGGAGCGTGCGTAGTGCCGAATTCTACGCCTGCTACGCAAAATGCGTAGAAGCCGGCACTACGCACACTCCGTGCACGGAGCGTAGCTGCCCGCCCACCCTTAATTAATTTTTGAAAAGGGTCCCGGTCTTGTTTAATGGGACTCATCACTAGCAGGAACACATCTTACACAAACATTGCTATGGGTTGTGTATTGGCTGCAGCTCAATCGATTTTCTGGTGGCACACAGAGAGTCTTTAGTGTCAGGAGGGCATAACATTGAATTCTGTTTAGAATCCTTTAAAAAACAGATGGCATCCACAGCGTTGCACAGATCTAATCTAGATATTTGAGTAATTTTGGAGAACATAGTCAAGAGATCAAGAATTACAGATAATGGAGTCAGGTGCTAGACTATTCCTATGTTTTGATTTCTAAATTCAGAATCCATGTTATTCAGTATGTTTGTTAAAAATAGAGCATGTTCATGTTGTAAAAGGGATAAATTAGAGGGCAAAACTCACCCAACACCTCCTTAATAGGGGTGTCCCTAACATGGGTGCGGTGTCATTTGTTGTAGGTGCTCGTGCTGCATACTACCTTGAAATATGTTACTCATGGTGAAGTTTGATGCTATGGAGCACAACTGTGGGAACTTTAATACATACAAATGTACACCTGTGGCAAGCAATTACAGCACTATTGGGACCTAGAGATCCCTTTGGAATAAAATGAACATCAGACAGTTTGGTGACCAACTCCCAAGTAATGAAGAAGACACCTGGGAGCTGTTGGCTGTGTATGCACAATATCATGACACAGCACATCTAACAACTTGTTTCTTTTTGTTTGAGCACTCCATGAGAGTGCGGTTTTTCCACCTGTCTCCCTAATGTGCTTTTGCCCCCCTTTGCTCTCTATGCTCATGTGCTTCTCCTACTATGTGCACTTGTGCTGCTCTCTTACCCTTCTGCTTCTTTCCACGCAGCCCATGTTGCTTTCATTCCCAGTGTACTCCTGCACCCCCACACTCCAAGTTGCTCTTCTTTGACCATGTTCTCTCCCAGTTGTTGTTTCTCCCCGCCTGCTGTGTTGCTTTACCCCTGCATCCACTCATCCATTAAAAAAAGAATTGCTTTAAGCTACGTTTTAAAAGTGCGTTTTCATGCTACTTTTTAAACATTTACTGATCCATCTCAGATCGGTAAATGAAAAAAACATATCAGTGCCCTTTGTAAGTGTCTGCATGTGTGCTGAATGAATGTGGGTGGCTACAACATGATCTGACAGTCGTGTTCTTAGGTCTTTAATCCTGGTACACAGCAGGCACGATGGTGTCCAATCTGGCTAAAAACAATAACAAGGCCAATAGGTTATAGGTGAGACCTATTAGATTTACCAATACTTGTTTTGAGTGGTGATATGTCACTGTAGGTAGACAGGAGTAGAACCATTTGACTTCTCCGGACAGTGGGAGATGCAGACTGATGTGTCTGAGGCCTGCTCTCACAACATTATGGCTGTAATTTGGATGGGCATCTGGAATCAGAAGGCCATGTGTGAAATAGGTGCTTTTAATTCTCACTTTTATTTGTACAAGTGTTTCTGAGCCATGGCCTTCACTGAGAGAAGGTGGATCAATCTACAACTAACGTCACATAACAATAAAGGACATTCATCAGAATGTGGGTGCCTTTTTAGGTCTCGCTGAAGCCAACGCGCATGCGCTGCATCTGCAAGAGTAGAGTAGGGCTTCCAAAAATGCTCCCAAAGTCTGCCGATCGGACACAGTGCATGTGTGCCGGGCGCGCGCACACCATCTGTCCGCCTGCAGCTTTGGGAGAGATTTTGTGGCCGCTTTGATGTTCTCAGTGAGCCGCGCAGTGCAAACTTGATCGCAATCGCAATCACTTTCCCTTTCACAGCCCCGCATTTTTTCACTTTAGTGTCTGCGGGGTTTTTTTTTTTCTTTGGGTGAGGGCTTGTTCATAGTTCCTCCTCTTCCCGTTTAGCTCTCTGGACCATATTTACTTCTCGTCATGGAACTCCCCGTTACCATCCATGTGACCCCTTTCTTGAACCACATCCATTATTTTCCCTTCTTTACATGGCATGTGTTGATTGCCTCCTTGTCCTTTTTGCGTGTTTCTAACGCATTTGCCTTTTTGCACTCAGTGGAACCCGCATGGCCCTTTCATTTTTCCCTTGTTTTCATCCAGTTTCTCCCTCCCCTCCTTTTTACCTGGGTGGCAGCTCCTCTTTGCATCTGACCGTCGCTCCATTTGGTAAGTCCTCCCACCCCTCCTTCTTTTCCCTGTTTTGCAACATTGTGTTTACCTCTATTGTACTGATTGAGGGTCGATTTTACCTCCATGACGTACACTCCCATCCCACATAGCATTTGGCTTTTAGCCCTCAGTGGGGGTGATGACTCTTTGTGTGTCCACATCTGGGTGTATTCTTCCACCACCATCTTTTCCCCTGTATGTCAGCTCCTTGCTGCTACCACCTATTCCACCCTCCTGCGGTTGCCTCCCACCTCCTGTCTTTGCCCTGTTGTGCGTGAGGGGAGCTTTTGCCTCTGTGGAATGCAATCATCACGCACAGAATTTGACATTTAGCACTCAGGAACTGCAGGGCGCTTCCCCCCCCTGTGAATCCCCGCGTCAGATCTCCCTCCCACACCTCCTGAGTGCTGGCTCCTCGTTGCTCCTGGAAGTTCTTCTCTCTTGTTGCTTTTAGTGTCTATAATGAATGTCATCCCTACTATGGACTGAACTGTCAACAAATTCATACCTACCTACACCAACAGGCATAAGTCAGAACATAGCAAAAATGTTTCAAATACACATTTGATGTCTGTACGGTTTCATCACTAACTTCTTTTAAAGCTGAACATACCACTTTTTTTTGCAGATTGTAAGCACTGTAAATAGCCATTACTGCTATTACCAGGTTTTTATCATACTTCAAATACCAACCTTGGAAGGATGGAAGACACAGCCCGGCAGGAAAACAAACTACTGGCTGCACATCATGGCAGAGGTGCAAACCAATCTTTTAAGTGACAGAGCTAAATTGGCAACAATTGCTAATCTGCAGCCCTCTCCCTCCCAACCTGCTGTTCTAACTCCCTGCCCTCTTCTCCTGTGCTGATCTGCTGTTCCCTTTTCACATGCCTCCTTCTCTAACTCACTGTTCTCTTCTCCCATGCTGATCTGCTGTTCTCTTCCTCCCGCCTCATTCTCTAACTCCCTGTTCTCTTCTTCTGTGCAGATCTGCTGTTCTCTTTCACCCTGCCTCCTTCTCTAACTCCCTGTTCTCTTCTCTTGTGCTAATATGCTGTTCTCTTCCACCCACTTCCTTCCTTAACTCCCTGTTCTCTTCTCCTGTGCTAATATGCTGTTATCTTCCACCCGCTTCCTTCCTTAACTCCCTGTTCTCTTCTCCTGTGCTGATCTGCTGCTCTCTTCCACCCCACCTCCTTCTTTAACTCCATGTTCTCTTCACCTGTGCTGATCTGTGGCTATCTTCCACCCCACCTCCTTCTTTAACTCCCTGTTCTTGTCTCCTGTGCTGATCTGAGTTCTCTTCACCCGACTCCTTGTTTAACTCACTCTTCTCTTCTCCTGTGCTGATCTGCTGCTCTCTTCCACCCACCTCCTTCTTTAACTCCCTGTTCTCTTCTTTTCTCTTCTCCTGTGCTGATCTGCTACTCTCTTCCACCCGCCTCCTTCTTTAACTACCTGTTCTGTTCTCCAGTGCTGATCTGTTGCTCTCTTCCACCCGTCCCCTTCTCTAACTCCCTATTCTCTTCTCTTGCGCTGATCTGCTCTTCTCTTCCACCCGACTCATTCTCTAACTCCTTGTTACCTTCTCCTGTGATGATCTTTTTGCTCTCTTCCATCCGCCTCCTTCTCTAGCTCCCTTTTCTCTTCTCTGGTGCTTATCTGCTGTTCTCTTTCACCCCACCTCCTTTTCTAACTCCCTGTTCTCTTCTCCTGTACTGATCTGCTGTTCTTTTCCACCGCCTCCTTCTGTAACTCGCGGTTCGCTTCTCCTGTGATGATCTGCTGTTCTCTTCCACCCCGCCTCCTTCTTTAACTCCCTGTTCTCTTCTCCTGTGCTGATCTGCTGCTCTCATCCACTCACCTCCTTCTTTAACTCCCTGTTCTCTTCTCTTGTGCTGTTCTGCTGTTCTCTTCCATCCCACCTCCTTCTCTACCTCCCTGTTCTCCTCTCCCATGCTGTTCTGCTGATCTCTTCCACCCCACCTCCTTCTTTAACTCCCTGTTCTCTTCTGCTGTGATCTGCTGCTCTCTTACACCTCACCTCCTTCTCTAACTCCCTGTTATCTTCTCTTCTCCTGTGCTGATCTGCTGCTCTCTTACACCCCACCTCCTTCTTTAACTCCCTGTTCTCTTCTCCTGTGCTGATCTGCTGCTCTCATCCACCCACCTCCTTCTTTAACTCCCTCTTCTCTTCTCTTGTGCTGATCTGCTGTTCTCTTCCATCCCACCTCCTTCTCTACCTCCCTGTTCTCCTCTCCCATGCTGTTCTGCTGCTCTCTTCCACCCCCCATCCTTCTTTAACTCCCTGTTCTCTTCTGCTGTGATCTGCTGCTCTCTTTCACCTCACCTCCTTCTCTAACTCCCATTTCTCTTCTCTTCTCCTGTACTGATCTGTTGCTCTCTTCCACCCGCCTTCTTCTTTAACTCCCTGTTAACTTCTGCTGATCTGCTGCTCTCTTCCACCTCACCTCCTTCTCTAACTCCCTGTTCTCTTCTCTTCTCCTGTGCTGATCTGCTGCTCTCTTCCACCCCACCTCCTTCTTTAACTAGCTGTTCTCTTTTGCTGTGCCGATCTGCTGCTCTCTTCCACCGGCCTCCTTCTCTAACTCCCTGTTCTCTTCTCCTGTGCTAATCTGCTGTTCTCTTCTACCGCCTCTTTCTCTAAATCCCTGTTCACTTCTCCTGTGCTGATCTGCTGCTCTCTCCCACCCCACCTCCCTCTTTAACTCCCTATTCTCTTCTGCTGTGCTGATCTGTTCCTCTCTTCCACCCACCTCCTTCTCTAACTCACTGTTATCTTCTCTTCTCTCATGCTGATCTACTGCTCTCTTCCACCCCACTTCATCCTTTAACTCATCGTTCTCTTCTCCTGTGCTAATCTGCTGTTCTCTTCCACCCGCCTCTTTCTCTAACTCCCTGTTTTCTTCTCCTGTGCCGATTTGCTGTTCTCTTCCACCGCCTCCTTCTTTAACTCCCTGTTCTCTTCTCCTGTGCTGATATGTGGCTCTCTTCCACCCCACCTCCTTCTTTAACTCCCTGTTCTCTTCTCTCGTGCTGATCTGCTGCTCTCTTCCACCCTGCCTCTTTCTCCAACTCCCTGTTCTCTTCTCCTGTGCTGATCTGCTGCTCTCATCCACCCACCTCCTTCTTTAACTCCCTCTTCTCTTCTCTTGTGCTGATCTGCTGTTCTCTTCCATCCCACCTCCTTCTCTACCTCCCTGTTCTCCTCTCCCATGCTGTTCTGCTGCTCTCTTCCACCCCACCTCCTTCTTTAACTCCCTGTTCTCTTCTGCTGTGATCTGCTGCTCTCTTTCACCTCACCTCCTTCTCTAACTCCCATTTCTCTTCTCTTCTCCTGTGCTGATCTGTTGCTCTCTTCCACCCGCCTTCTTCTTTAACTCCCTGTTAACTTCTGCTGATCTGCTGCTCTCTTCCACCTCACCTCCTTCTCTAACTCCCTGTTCTCTTCTCTTCTCCTGTGCTGATCTGCTGCTCTCTTCCACCCCACCTCCTTCTTTAACTAGCTGTTCTCTTTTGCTGTGCCGATCTGCTGCTCTCTTCCACCGGCCTCCTTCTCTAACTCCCTGTTCTCTTCTCCTGTGCTAATCTGCTGTTCTCTTCTACCGCCTCTTTCTCTAAATCCCTGTTCACTTCTCCTGTGCTGATCTGCTGCTCTCTCCCACCCCACCTCCCTCTTTAACTCCCTATTCTCTTCTGCTGTGCTGATCTGTTCCTCTCTTCCACCCACCTCCTTCTCTAACTCACTGTTATCTTCTCTTCTCTCATGCTGATCTACTGCTCTCTTCCACCCCACCTCCTTCTTTAACTCGTCGTTCTCTTCTCCTGTGCTAATCTGCTGTTCTCTTCCACCCGCCTCTTTCTCTAACTCCCTGTTTTCTTCTCCTGTGCTGATTTGCTGTTCTCTTCCACCGCCTCCTTCTTTAACTCCCTGTTCTCTTCTCCTGTGCTGATATGTGGCTCTCTTCCACCCCACCTCCTTCTTTAACTCCCTGTTCTCTTCTCTCGTGCTGATCTGCTGCTCTCTTCCACCCTGCCTCTTTCTCCAACTCCCTGTTCTCTTCTCTTCTCATGTGCTGATCTGCTGCTCTCTTCCACCCCACCTCCTCCTTTAACTCCCTGTTCTCTTTTGCTGTGCTGATCTGCTGTTCTCTTCCACCGCCTCCTTCTTTAACTCCCTGTTCTCTTCTCCTGTGCTAATCTGCTGTTCTCTTCCACCCGCCTCTTTCTCTAACTCCCTGTTCTCTTCTCTTGTGCCGATCTGCTGTTCTCTTCCACCGGCCTCCTTCTCTAACTCCCTGTTCTCTTCTACTGTGCTAATCTGCTGTTCTCTTCTACCACCTCTTTCTCTAAATCCCTGTTCACTTCTCCTGTGCTGATCTGCTGCTCTCTTCCACCCCACCTCCCTCTTTAACTCCCTATTCTCTTCTGCTGTGCTGATCTGTTCCTCTCTTCCACCCACCTCCTTCTCTAACTCACTGTTATCTTCTCTTCTCTCATGCTGATCTACTGCACTCTTCCACCCCACCTCCTTCTTTAACTCGTCGTTCTCTTCTCCTGTGCTAATCTGCTGTTCTCTTCCACCCGCCTCTTTCTCTAACTCCCTGTTTTCTTCTCCTGTGCCGATTTGCTGTTCTCTTCCACTGCCTCCTTCTTTAACTCCCTGTTCTCTTCTCCTGTGCTGATATGTGGCTCTCTTCCACCCCACCTCCTTCTTTAACTCCCTGTTCTCTTTTGCTGTGCTGATTTGCTGTTCTCTTCCACCGCCTCCTTCTTTAACTCCCTGTTCTCTTCTCCTGTGCTAATCTGCTGTTCTCTTCCACCCGCCTCTTTCTCTAACTCCCTGTTCTCTTCTCTTGTGCCGATCTGCTGTTCTATTCCACCCACCTCCTTCTTTAACTCCCTGTTCTCTTCTCATGTGCTGATCTTCTGCTCTCTTCCACCCCACCTCCTTCTTTAACTCCCTGTTCTCTTCTCATGTGCTGATCTGCTGCTCTCCTCCACCGCCTCCTTCTTTATCTCCCTGTTCTCTTTTGCTGTGCTGATCTGCTTCTCTCTTACACCCACCTCCTTCTCTAATTCCCTGTTCTCTTCTCTTCTCCCGTACTGATCTGCTGCTCTCTTCCACCGCCTCCTTCTCTAGCTCCCTGTTCTCTTCTCTTCTCCTGTGCCGATCTGCTGTTCTCTTCCACCTGCCTCCTTCTTTAACTCCGTGTTCTCTTCTCCTGTGCTGATCTGCTGCTCTCTTCCACCTCGGCCCCTTATCCAACTCCCTGTCTCTACTCCCGTGCTGATCTGCTGTTCCCTGCCACCGCCTCCTTATTTAACTCCCTGTTTTCTTCTCCCGTGCTGATCTGTTGTTCTTTTCCACCGACCTCTTTCTCTAACTCCCTGTTCTCTTCTCCTGTGCTCATCTGCTACTCATTTCCACCGCCTCCTTCTTTAACTCACTGTTCTCTTCTGCTGTGCTGATCTGCTGCTCTCTTTCACATACATCCTTCTCTAACCGCACACACACATACATACAACCACACACACACACACATACAACCACACAAACACGCACGACCACACCACACACACAATCTCACACACAGCCACACACACACAACCACACCCAACCACACACACAACCACACATACAACAACACACAACCACACAACCATACACATAACCACAAACACCACACACACAACTACACACACAAACCCACATATAACCACACACACAACCACACACATCACCACACACACAACCACACACCCACAACCAAAAACACACACAACCACACACACAACCACACACACACATAACCACACACACAACCACACACAAAGCCACACATACAACCACAACACACACACAACCACACACACAACCACACACACAACCACAAACACAACACACACACAACCACACACAGCCACACAACCACACACACACAACCACATCCATCCACAAAGAACCACAACCACACACAGAACCACACACACAACCACACACCCAAGTCAAAAACTTTATTCGGAGACATGTAAATCATGTCCATAAAAGTACATACATATAATACATGTTAAAAGAAAATACACTTTACAATCGCAATCCGCAAAAAATACAGTATGATACATATAACGAATCAAATAACACACTTTAAAAAGTTTCCAATGGATAAAATATTTTAAAAATTATTTGTTTAAAAATTCATGCTTTTCCTAGAACTAATTGCCTTGAGTAAATAACTAGCCGTATAAAAACAGATGTCAGGGTGATGCAAATTAAAAAGTAATTTCATTGCCGCTTTGATGGTTCTTGCTCCAAATTTAATAAATAAAGGTTTTAAAAAGAATTTACGATATTCACTATACAGGTTACATATAAGTAGAAAGTGCTCTGTGCTTTGTTCTGAAATGTTGTCGCACCGACATGGACCTGTTGGGCGCATCTTAATCTCAGGGAATGCAACCAATAGGTGGACCGTACCCATCCTCATCCTGGTAAGAACAAACCGATGTTGCCCTTTAGTTACCTGGAAGAGGTAAGGGTGTAGGCCCACAAATTCGTTCAATTGGTTGTAACGTATACAGGTGGAAAGTTTGAGATCATCCGTGGCTCGCCTTTCTGCACAGTGATTTAAAAAGATTGATTTCAGACTCTCTTTAGAAAGATCCGAAGCAGAACAGTGATCTAATGTAACGTTTAACCCAAACACATTAGAAAAGGATTCAATTGTGTATTTAATCCATGGGATTTTGAGAAAATAGTCTAGACGTAAACAATCCTCAATGATAGCCCTATTAAATGAGGTTTCGTCTTTCATCCAGACCGAACGCCATAGTATCAGAGGTCTCAACAGTAATAGATCATTTAGATGATGTAGTCCTAGTTCTTTGTGGACCAAACTATTAGCAGTGGATGTCGGGAGACACAATAATTTTTTCAGAAATTTATTCTCTTCTACCTGTAAAGGTTCTACCCTGGATACCCCCCATACCCCTGACCACACACCCAACCTAACACACACACACACACAACCACAACCACACACACAGCTACACATACAACCATACCCACACATTTATTTATTTATTTATTTATATGCTTATATAGCGCCTGAATAGACCCCCGAAGGGGTATCTCCGCGCTTTTGCCAGTAGAAGGAACATAGATTATGCCAATTCATGTTCAAGAATAACTGAGTGGATGATGGGTGTTTAACTACTAGTAAAAAGATACGTTTTGAGGGTTTTTCGGAAGGATAGATGGTTAGTGATAAGTTTTAATGTCTGAGGGAGAGAGTTCCAGAGAGCAGGACCAGTGTGTGCTAGGGCACGGCCTCCCTGCCTAGATTTTTTTATTCTCGGCACCTGTAATAGCTGGAGGTTACTGGATCGTAATGAGCGCCCTGGGACATAAGGTTGGAAAGCTTTTGTTAGGTATTTAGGCCCCGTACCTGCCAGACATTTGTGGATGGTGCACAAAATTTTAAACTCAGTGCGTTGCCGCACTGGTAGCTAATGTAGTTCGGCCAGTAGAGGGCGGGAGGGAGTCCTAGATGGAGCATTGAGGACTAGCCTTGCCGCCGTGTTTTGGACTACTTGCAGTTTGTCAAGTTGGCCTTCATTAGTTGATAAAAGAAGGCCATTGCAGTAGTCCAATCTGCTAATGACTAATGCCTGGACTAAGGTCTTCCTATGTCTGTCAGGTAGGTATGGAAACACCCTTCTCAACAGTCCAATGGCCCTGAAACATGTACCGGCAACTTGGTTGACATGATCTTTAAATGTCAGGGTTTGGTCGAATAGCACTCCCAAGTTTTTCACGGTCTGTTTTGGGATGGGAACGGGTCCCAGTTCTAGGGGCCACCACTTACCAGACCACAGTGTCACCGCCTCCCCGAACAGTAGTACTTCTGTTTTGCCTACATTACATTGTATGCAGCTCTTGGCCATCCACTCTGACACTGCCCTCCTTCCATCTGCAAAAGATTTTTTTAGAGCAGGTGTAAAGGTTTTGAAAGGGAACAGAAGTTGGGTATTGTCGGCGTATGGCACCGGGGTAAACCCAAAAGACCTCACTAAGTCAGCCAGGGGGGCCACATACACATTAAATAATGTGGGGCTTAGGCATGAGCCCTGTGGCACTCCCCTGGTGAGCTCCCTAGAGATGGATTTATGGGAGCCCAACCTGACTTCTTGAGAGCGGCCGGAGAGAAAACTCTCCATCCAGGACAGAGCTACACCCCCCAGTCCCACATCCCTCAGACGACCGAGAAGCACTTTGTGAGACACCGTATCAAAGGCAGCGGATAAATCCAACAGCACCAAAATCATAGACCCCCCCACCATCCAGTGTCATCCTGATGTTATTGGTCACTGCTAGGAGGGCTGATTTGGTGCTGTGGTTAGGCCTGAACCCAGATTGTGAGTGGTCCAGGCCTTCCGTTGCCTCGATATGATTTGATAGATGGGTGTTCACGTGCTTCTCAGTCATCTTACCGAAGTACGGTAGGAGGGAGATGGGCCGAAGGTTAGAGAGATCTGTCCAGGGGGAGGCCGCTTTTTTCCTTATTGGGTTTACCACCGCGATCTTCCATTCCCTTGGGACTTGCCCTTCAGTCAGTGAGATGTTCATCACTGACTGGATGGAAGGTCCCAGGAGGGTAATCAGAGGGGCGACCATTTTTGCAGGGAGGTAGTCATTGGGAGATCCAGTTTTTATGTGGTTGATGAGGGGTGGCAGATCTGAATCGCTAACTGGAGGGAAGGTAAGTAGTGAGTTTTTATTCTGTGTAGGTGAGTCATTGGGGAGGGAGGTCGTGGTTCAGGCACCCCTGGAGGCTAAGATTTTATTATAGATGAGATTAATTTTGTCCTCAAAGAACATTGAAATCTCATCACAAAGTGACCCAAACACACACACAACCACGCACAACCACACACACAACCACACATACAACCACACACACAACCACACCCAACCACACACACATACAACCACACACACACACAACAACACACAACCACACACACACAACCACACACAAACATACGCACACATCCACACACACACAACCACACATCTATATATCTATCGCCCTCACTCTAGCTAACAATTGCCCTCACTATCTATCTATCTGTCGCCCTCACTCTATTTATCTATCTATCTATCTATCTATCTATCTATCTATCTATCTATCTATCTATCTATCTATCTATCTATCTATCTATCTATCTATCTATCTATCTATCTATCTATCTATCTATCTATCTATCTATCTATCTATCTATCTATCTATCTATCTATCTATCTATCTGTCTTTCTATCTAGCGCCCTCACTCTATCTATCTAACGCCCTCACTCTATCTATCTATCTATCTATCTATCTATCTATCTATCTATCTATCTATCTATCTATCTATCTATCTATCTATCTATCTATCTATCTATCTATCTATCTATCTATCTATCTATCTATCTATCGCCATCACTCTATCTATCGCCCTCTGTCTATCTATCTATCGCCCTCTAGCTATCAATCTATCGCCCTCACTCTATCTGTCAATCTATCGCCCTCACTCTATCTGTCTATCTATAGCCCTCACTCACTCTATCTATCTATCTATCGCCCTCACTCACTCTATCTATCTATCTATCTATCTATCTATCTATCTATCTATCTATCTATCTATCTATCTATCTATCTATCTATCTATCTATCTATCTATCTATCTATCTATCTATCTATCGCCCTCACTCACTCTCTCTATCTATCTATCGCCCTCACTCTGTCTGTCTTTCTATTGCACTCACTCTATCTATCTATTGATCGCCCTCACTCTGTCTGTCTATCTATTGCCCTCACTCTATCTATCTATCGCCCTCCCTCTATCTATCTATCGCCCTCCCTCTATCTATCTATCGCCCTCACTTTATCTATCTATCTATCGCACCACCACAGTATCACTCAGGGGCACCACAGCATCACTCAGGGGCACCACAGCATCACTATGCACTAACCCAGCATCACTGAATGCCACAGCATCACTCGTCGCCACCTTAACATCACTCAGCGCCACCACAGCATCAATCTGTGCAACCATTCAACAACAACTGGTTCAAATATGTTCTCTCAGTGTTTCAATCTTTATTCCAAATGTCACAAAAAGATGTTAATATTTCACTTCTGTTCTTCGATTTTCGTCACAATAAAATATACTGAACATAATCTTCACAAAAGTTATTTACAAAAGTTTAAGCTATTGCCATTATAAATTACAATAACTTTTATTTAAGTATTAATTATTTGAAAAAAAATTAAAATCCATTGTTATTTGTAATATCAATACATCTAAATCACGTAAATACAAAACATGTTACATTACAAATGCTATAGGTGTCACATTTGCAAATGTTAAAAGTATTGGCATTGTAAATGACAAAGCTTTTAATTTCGCTATTTTCAAAACCAACATATAAATAAAACAATTGTCATTTACAATACCAATAGCTCAAACTTTCTTAATTGCAAATGCTTGTTACCATTACCATTACCCACATTAAAATTAAATTAAAGGAAAACACTATTTACTACAATCTGTTTCAGAAATTTTTAAGGTTTTCAGGACAAGACTCACTGCAGAACAGAGCTGGCTCTAGCAGGTACCCCTGAAAGGTTTGGGCCCTGGGTCAGAGCCCACTTTGCACATGCCTTAAATTGCCTCTGCACTATTGTGAGTTTGTGATAACTTCTGCACTTTAAGAAAATATTCTATGCTGAAATAATTGGAGTCCATATCAGGATCCTAATATCTGGATTTAGAACATATTTAATAAACTAAGAGTGAAGATTGGGCACTTAAATTATATGTGCTCTAAGGGCCCGATTACGATTCGGGCAGGAAGGGCTCCAACTATCAGTTGGAGCACTCCTGCCCATATCGAAATCACTGATTCGAATTCCCTTCCGGTCGAGGCATTTTGATGGGCTCGGTCGGAAGGGAATCTGAATCAGTCTTCCGAATGGCTTCCGTCTGCCATTCAGAAGGCCCACAGTAATCCCCCGCTGGCTCCTCCCGGCTGAGGGATTACGATTGAAGTTACCCACTGCCTTTTTGTGCTTGCCTTTCGGGCACAAAAAGGCATTGGGAAACAGCTTTGGGGGCCCAAGGGGGCCCATGGGTGCAAGGCTGCTGAATATCAGCCTATGGGGCACCTATGGTTCCCCCCTGTTGATCCCTAGACCCAGTAGCTAGCACTTTGAGGTGCTTGCCACGGGTGCAGGGATCAACTGCACCCCTGCTCTTTGCTCTGAGAGCATGCATTCGGTTCGGAATGCATGCTCTCATTGCAACGTATAGGATTGCGAATGAACAGGGTTCGGTTGCAAACTTATTCCTGGGCTGGAACAGACGACTGGAGGCCATTCGGTTCCAGTTCCAGAACAATGCCGGACGGACTCCGGTCCATCCGGCATTGTAATCAGCCCCTAAGTTGTGGTGATGTGGTCGAAAATACATGTGTAAAGAGTTGTGAATGAAAGTATTTCAATATTCTATTGTGTTTTTTAACATGTTCACAACACTGAATTCCTCAATAGCTTATGTGTCATATGTAAGAAGATAAGTTGCTGGTATATAGTACATATGTTGTTGGGAGCATTAATTCAATATGTATCTGTTTCTATATAGAGCTATTAAGTTAACAATTATTTACATACTGTTAACATTGCATAATCACATTTGATTTTGATTTAGTTTAAGTATAATTTGAAGTTTGTATGCATATTTCTTTACAGTGCTGAAGAAGCGATCATATTGCGAAACATGTTGGCTGTGTCTATGTCTTAGATTTTTTGGGGTAAGTATCGCAACATGGTACATTACCAGTTGAATTATGTAGTTGGCATTAATTAAGAAAATTGTACTTGGAATACGGTGATTAAATCAAGGAATGAATGAAAATCTGCTTTCAACTGGAATATTCATAATTTATTAACTTTTCAAAGTGTTTTTCTCAGAAAACACAATAACGGTTTTCACATGTTAATACACTGATGAGTAACAAGTGTTCTGGGAGAGTTAGTATTGTGTGTGAGTCCTATTACCCATTTCATATAGAGTTTCCAACGCAGGAGGATATGTTACATCCCAATTTATGTAAGAATTTAAAATTCCCATGGTTGTCAATAGTAGAACCTTGGGAAGGAATGTTTGGTTTGGAGTTTATTCTTGAATAAAACGTATTCTCTTCATCAAAACATATTGGACCTTTTCATTTGGGAAAGTAGGCTACAATAGACATTCTTCTGGATTTGTTGCCACCACCATGTGCTCCAGAGGTTGAAGGACTCGCCTCAGTTCTGCTATGGCCATAATTTGGATTGACATGAAGGATTAGGCTGGTGACCCAAACAGTTGCTTCCTCATATATATTTGTGTGTGTTTGTTCCACCTTTTCCAAATGGTCCTGCTGAATGTGCAACAATGGAATGGCTTGACATATTGTACAATTTGTATTGCTCACTTCCCATGTTAAAACCTCAATGGGCAGTAACATTTGGTGTAGACACTCTAGTAGCCCCCCTTTCTTAACCTCATTTGTCATGCCTTTGGCAGTCACATCCCTTCCTCCTTGTAATTTGTAACCATTGATAGACATGATGTACTGCTCCAACAGATGTGGCAACATGTAAAAAATGGAGTTCTATTTGGTTGGGATCTCCTTCATGAGGGCTTTTGCAGTGACCATTTTAGCACTCTGAATGATCCTCAGCTCTTCCAGGCTTAAAAGGAAAGACCGAAATTAATACAAATTTTGCAACAGGTGACCAGTATGTTACTGACTACGTCTACTTTCTTGAGAAAGATCTGCACAATATGGTTGATTCAATTAGCTCATTATAGGACTCTGCAGTATCCTTCATCAGTCATGGCTTTCACAATATTACTGTCATTGTAATAGTGGCAACAATTTCAATGCTGACACCTTTGTGTTGATGCCATTTGGGTATTAAATTCTCTCAAGAGTTTGGCACCTATATCTGTTTTCTCTACAGAGAACATAACAACTGTTTCAATACCGAATACCATAAAAAGCATCAGCAACAGTGAGGCCAGTTGCTAGCCCTTCCTTTATCCCCTTGATGGCGACTCAGTGTGAAATGATACATATTTAGTTTGTGGCATAATTACTGGTCACATGCCATGGTGGGATGACCTGTAGAGTTCTCTCCTTCATTGTTTCGATAACCAATTCTGGTAATTGATGGTGCATTGCTGGTATAGGAATTGTAGAACATAGGTCTGGATTCAAACTTTCCATTTTGAGTAGATGGTCTCCATACATTCCAGAAACCCCACTCATTTCACCAATGAAAAAGGGAGGCGGCCATGCGCTTTACTTTCAGCCAGTTTCCTATTGTGTAATTGGACTAGCTCATGAGTTTAGTGATATAGGTACTTCTTACTGAACATAGATTTGGTAGTACGCTAATGTTTTCATATCACCTCAAGTGTCCTAAGGGTAACAGGTAGGCTGCTTGGATGTTTTGTGGTGACTATATCTCTCTTTTCCATGTGCCATACCAAGGTTGCTGCAGGTGATGACTTCACACTTAAAGCAACAGGCTATTTGCAAATGTCTCTCTCAACAACTATCCTTTTACACAGTGCTTCCCCCACACTTGCAACTTGTTTTTCAGATGGTCTAGTTTGCACACCATTAATGTAGTGACCACCTGAGCTCACACATTTGTGGCAAGATGTGCAGTGTACGATGTGTAGTACTCATGCAGCCTAAGAGTATAGAAGTTCTAAACCGGAAAAGAGAGCTTCCTTACAGAGCTACAGCCAAAAGAACATGTTGTGGTGGAGCTAGGCAGTTGTGCTTGCCTTTTCCTAGTGTGAGTTGAAGCTGCATTAGAAATGATGTCAGTGCCATCCTTTGGGTTATTAAAAAGATGGAACCAGGTGGTGTTGAGAGGACTACATGAATCAGAGCAGGTTGAATAGAAGTTATGTAAGTATTGCACAAATAACCAACCAAAATGTGATTGGGTCCATCCATTGCCCTTTTATACATCACCAGTAAATCAGCAACAATAATTGAATAAAGAATTGAACCAATATAAAAAAATATAATAACAACAATCCAAATAGAAACCATGACAAAACATTCAAATAAACTTTAAAGTATCCGCAAACATACACAGCACTTGTCAACAGCTACTCCTGCCAAAACACTTTTAAAAACTGAGGAAAAACAAATAATCATCCATTTCACACAAACAAAATGGTGGACAAGCATATGGGAAAATCAAAGGAAAATGTCTGACAACACGGTCCTGAACTCTAGGATCCACCCCAACCCTAGCCACCAACAGGCACATGCAGACAGAAAAAATCAATTTAATTTGACAGAAATACAAGGCCATCTACAAGCCTATAAAAGAATAAAAAAATATGTCTAGCACAGCAGCAACTAGAATCTTAAAAATATACCCAAGGCCTACAGCAGACCAGGCAGCGAAAGTAAGGCATACCACAGTAAAAAGGCAAGTCTCGACAAACCCCACAAAAACACAATGACAAGGGAGACATATATTTACCTTCAGTCCTCCACCATCCAAAAATGTTCATTATGCTTTGATATCACATGGGATTGCCTACACCTTGCCTACTCCCTACTCCAGGCCATCAACAACAAACAAACAAAATGAAAAAAAGCAAAGAATGAATAAAAATAATTGTAACTGCCAACACAAATATTTTGCTAAGGACCCGCACTATATTTACTTGATATTCCCAAGAAGTAAACATTTCAAGGGTGAATGATAAAGCAGAGATTGCAGGCAAAGAACACACTGCTCACACAGCAAGCAAACTAAGCATGTCTACGGACAGCACACAACCAGGAGCCTGGATATACCCAGTTTGGAGGCACATCATTACAATAAGGAAAAAACAGAAGACAAGCCTTCTCTGTACACCTCCCAAGATCTGGAACAGTATCCCTCTTGACATCAAAGTAGGACCAACTCTTCTCAAATTCAGAAAAAAGTTAAAGACACACCACTTCAAGAAGCGCCACCTCTACCCTTCCCCTTACCCTAATAACTGTATCTTCCTGGGGTATGCTCAATGTGTAAAGCACTGTTGCTCTTGAGCTAGGTTCACGCTCTTCAAATACCAAACCATATATACAAACATACATATATATATATATATACACACATACATACATACAATACCTAAATATTATTTTAACAGTTTTTATGTATATTAAATGATCATTACATTTTGTTAGTAGAAAAAATATATAGATAGCAATAAAATTAATTTACATGATATTTTGTCATTTAATTTAATTAATTAAGTGTTGATTCGTGCCTCCATTGACTCCTATGGGAGAATGGTGCAGTATCAGTGGTTGGCCGTGTGTAGTGCTTTATTTTCTCCATGTCTAGGCTTCAGTATATTTAAGACAGTAGTACAAGTGCAGTAGATTTAAATGTGTATTTTAAGAATTTAAAATAGCTGACTTTTATGTGGGTATGTGCCTCTCTCAACACCCCTACTTCAATTTCATTTAACCCCACTCAATTTTTAGCACTACTACATCCAGTTCCTACATGTGTCACCAATGAGATCTCCATTCACAACTGATAGGCGTGGTGGAAGCAGAGATCTCAGGCCACATGTTTCTGAACTGCATTTAGGAGTAGATAAACTAGCACTGCTCTACGTACTTCAACAGGTTTTTATGAATAGACTCTGTAGTATGTTTAGTGATACGTCAGTTTGGCAATTTATATGCTGATCCTTCAAAGGGGCAAATAGCTGTTAAAAAGGGTGAACTGTGGTTTCTCTACTGCCTGAAACTCAATAAAACAAAGTTAACAAAAAGGGGCCAAAACATTTTCATGTTTTTTATTTGTTCATAAATTTGGTGCTGTGTAAAGAATCTGCATTACATTTGGAAGGTTGCTAATGTGGGAAAATTGATTATTATTTGGGTTGGACAAGTGTCTGCCTCAAAGGATCAGGCCATCACCTGCAACATGGCGCACACAACAAATTAAAAAGCATGTGCTCAATCCCTCACTATGTGACACAAGGAAATCCGACTTTCAAGGCATTGTGTAAAGTATTGAAGCAGGTCATAAACCATAGAAAACGTTGCACCAAACACAATAAAACTTCACCACAACTTTGAAAGAAAGAGTAGTATTTTAGGAGTAAAATATGGCCAAAATAATAAACATCAAATAAGAGGAACCTGAGATAAGAAGTTTTAAAGACATAAAGTGAAAAAGAGCCAAGAAAAATAAAATAAGTCAATGTAAGTCAATAAGCCAGGTAGAACAGGACAAGGATACAATTTCAGCCAACCCAGATGGAGCCCGGGATGGATTGGTCAAGTCGATTGGTTTTGTTGAAAGTCTGAAAGTCATAAAGTTCAAAAACATTTCCAAGCTCCTCTTCAGAAAGGTGCTCTGTCACTTTCTTGAAGAAAAATGTTGAGATTTCTTTCAAATCCATATAAAAAATTGGACTTTGTCACTTTTTGACTCAGTGACATTTTATATCTAACATTAAAACCCAAATTGAATAAGGCCATAGGCCTCAACATAAACTCAGACAAATGTCTAGTAAGACAAAGCATTGTCCTTAAATATGGTATACACAAAAATTGTGATCTGGGCCTGTTTCATCCCTTTCAATGTGCAAATGTTTTACATGAGCTTCAGACCAGCTAGTTATGTGGAATTGTAAACCCTTGTGCAAGCAAGAGGTGCAACAGCACCCACCTTTAAAATTCAGCGGAGCTCCTAAGGGCCATCCCTACCGACTCAGTCCAACTGGTCTATTCTGTGCCTCCTGGAAGGACTTTCACACCTCATTGCAGGCAGAAGAGCACTTGCAGACTAAGCATAATTAGCCTATAGTTGCTCAGGCAAATGAATATAACTTTTCTGAAAGTTATATTTCATAATTCGTTAGAAATCACCAGACTTTACAAGTGAGTTGTATTTTTTAAAGCAGTTAGTTAACTTTTTCTGTAGCTGATTTCTACTGGGAAATACACAAATATTGTTTTAATCTGTTTTGGCACTATTATATATGGGAACAATTACACTCAAACAGTGAAAATAATTTTTGATGATTGTGGTCACTGAATGTACAAGCTAACATGCAAACATGAGTTTATGTATGAACCACTGGGCTCTATGTATCCTACCTAAGAGAAATTAGTTAATATCAGGGATGACTTTTTCGAGAATAGAAGTAGGTTTTTAGCCTGAGAACCAGTTTCTTTTTATATGTTTGCTGACAAACATGAACATTTGCAGGCTGTTGGGAACAAGGTTGGAGTGGAGACATGTATTATGTTTTCAGGGCCATAATGTAGATGGCACCATAAAGTGCTTCAGTACACATGTGAACATTTAATTTTACAGGCAGTAGGTGTAGGTGCCCAGGCTTTGTGCCAAACTCCCCCCCTCCGCGCCCCCCCCAAAATAGCCCCAATCGAGTTTCTTCCCACCTGGGTGGCAGATAGGCGGTCTTAACTTCCAATATACCCCCCAGGGGGAAGAAAGTCCAATCAACACTGGGGAGGTTTTTCTGTGCTTTATGTAAAATAGGGGTTGTGGAGTGTTTACCCACAATCTGCCCAACGGGTCAGAAAAACTGTTATGCCCATTCTGTACTAGGGGCATGGAGTGATTAATGGTTGTGCTGTTCTAAACACTTTTTTTTATGTTTCTGCCAATTTTTTTCCCAGTGTCTAGTGGTCTTTCTGTCCCCGGGGGGCAAACTTTGGGTAAATGGCCTCAAGCCACCACCAGGGGTTCAGAAAGATTGATACACCTATTCTGGTATGGGTGCGTTGTGTGATGCCTGGGTGATCTGTCCCTGCCCTTTTTAATTTTGAGAGGGCTGTTTTCCCTGGTGTTGAGTGGCCTTTCTGTCCTTGGGGAAAATTTTGGGTAAAACCCCCCAATCCACCCCTGGGTGGATGAAACACTGATATACCACTTCTGAGGTAGAGTATAGCCATCATCCACATTTATTTGTGAAAATGCGGATGGGGCGCTCACTCAGTTATCACACCCTGTTCCCACCCCACAACAGAAGTATAAATCTCTCTGCCATCTTGGAGGGGATTGAGGGTATTTACCTGAAATTCGCCGCTTGGTGACAAAAAGGCCACTAGACACCAGGGATTTCAACATGGCACCAAAGCAAACAAAAACCTTGGGTGACCTATCTGGCAATGTGCCAATACCCTTACCCCAGAATGGGCAGTAAAGTGTTTCTGCTCCTGTCCGGACTACAGCATCCACACTCATTGGGCAAGAAGGGGAATTTTGTTAAATCTTAATATTGTGCTACTTCTAATTGCATGTTTCGGGCTCGAGTCAGCTGTAACCCCGGGCATAGTGGGGCTACGCAGAGGGCCACGGAGTTGAGAACAAACTCCATGGAGTTCCGCTATGCCACCCGCCTCCCACCCACCCTATTAACAATTGCTTACAAGTTAAATAAAAGGACTTTAAAGATAATAAAAACACTGTACCTTAGCTGCGGCATCCCCGGGCTGCCCTCCTCCTCTTCATCATGTTCTCTGGAAAAGCTGCACATGTGTGCATGCCCGCGCTTGCTCACTTCTCACGAGAAATGTGCATGCGCGGGTGTTCTCACATACGCAGTTTTTCCACACATCGTGATGAAGAGGAGGAGGGCAGCCCAGGGATGCCGCAGCTAAGGTAAGGTCTTTTTATTTACTCAAAGTCCTTGTATTTAACTTGTAAGTAATTGTTAGTAGGGCGGGTGGGAGGCGGGGCTGTCCAACTCTGCTCTGCCAAAGAGTGTGTGGTGATTTGCGTACTCAGTGTTTTCCGTGGAACGCAGAGTAGGCAAACTCTGCAAACTCCGCGGGCTGAGTGGACATCTCCGCCCGGGGTTGGTCAGCTGCCACCTTGGGAAATTTACCAAACCCAGGAATATCTGTAAGCTAGACACCTAGGGCAGTCCAAGATGGTCTGTCTCATGTGGATCCCTTGACATTTTCTTACCCACAATGGTCTGCAAATCTCGAACTTGAACTAAAATCACGTATTTTCCTTGCATTTCTGTGACATAAACCCCCCAAAATCACAGGGATCCACAAAGGTCAGCAGAGACTCTCGCGGAGCCCCGTCGGACATCAATCACAGACCCGGTGAGGAAAGTCAAGTAGGGCACCATCGCTAAAAGTCGGGCGAGCGAGCAAACAGTGGTTGATATGTTTAGGCGTGGGAAAGAGCAATCTGGACTGGCCAAATCTACTCGCAGCAAGGAGGCAGTGTCAGACACTACAACAACCTTTGAAAATAAGCACGATCTAGAAGCCAACCCTGCGCTAGATCATGAATCACAACCAAAAAAGGAAATGGTCTCCTATAACTTAGGCACTTTACCAGATGAGCCTGAAATATCTTTAGAGGGCCCCCCTGTATCAGGTGATAATATCACAATGAGGGGAACCCCCATAGGAGAACTCACTCTGGAGAAAAATAATGTAGCAGGGGGTGAAAGCAGCACTGTAAATACCGGCATTGTAACGGCTCCTGATGTGGCTGTAACCACAGAAACAAGGGCACCCAATTTGTCGGCTAAGGCAACGGCCTTAATTACAACGGCTAGCTCGATCTGTCCACCAGGGGTTATGGCTAACCTAGATTCGGATAAGGACAAAGAAAACAAACCTAGCGATTATTTCCTCTCGGTTTCTGAGGGTGCAGAATGGTCTGATGACCTGAGTTCATCCCAAGGGAACAGTGAATTAGACTTGGACCCAGAAGGGAGCGACAAATACTACTAAGAAGTCAGATCCCCTGGTAAACCCATCAACCCGCAATAGAAATAACTTAAAATGGGACTATTCCTCAGCAACGCCACTAAGTGGTAAAACTCCATTGGATGCCCCTACTCCTACAACTACATTAGATGTTATACATCAGGCCCTCCTCTCCCATAGGGAGGAGACACGCCAGGACAGTAGAAAGGCACAAGCAGCAATGAGGAAGATGCAGGGGGTATTGAGGAAGCTATCCAAGGCCTGTACCCACATTGGGGAAAGGGTGACCAATCTGGAAGAAAGGATTGTCTCAACAGAGGCAGAGGAGAACAAATGCCTCTCATCAGGTAGAAGCTCATAGTGCCCAAATCAGTGACATCCAGTGGAAGCTGGAGGACTTTGAAAACAGGCAGAGGAGGAACAATCTCAGAGTCTTGGGTATTCAGGAAGGGGCAGAAGGATCAAAAACTATAACTTATGTCATCAAATTGTTCAAATCTGCCTTTCCCGAGATATCTGACTGGAATTGGGCTGTTGAGGTTCAAAGAGCACACCGCACCCCAGTCAAAATACGAGACACTGCAAGGGGAGATGGAAAGCCACGGGCTATCTTGGTCTTCCTTGGCAACTTTTTATTGCGTCAGGCAATCGCAGAGAAGGCTAGACCCGAGTCCAAGAGGTCAAGTAGCGGGGTCTCATTTTTTGTTCACCCCGACTTTTGCCATGCAACGGTGGAGAGGTGATGGAGATTAAGACAGCTAATCAGGCCCTTTTTGGAGAAGAAAGCCCAGGCGTACCTTATCAACCCAGCACAATTAAAAGTGATTCATGACGGTCGGACCCAATATTTCTCTTCGGAAATCAAAGCCAAAGACTTTTTGGGGACATTATGAGTTTGTCTCATGTTTTTTCCTTTTAGAAGCTTTATAGGCTTTGTTTAATTTCAAGATAAGCTTGATGTAGCGTGTTAGTGCGGGGGGGCGGTCACATGGTGGGTTGAGCTTTCTTGATGTTTATTGATTTTTATAGTACTTCACGTAATCTAAATGACACGTGGGTTCTGGAGGGTAAATTGTCGTGCTTTGTGATATGACCCAGTCTACCCCTGCTCTATCCATCACATGCACAGACCATGGTCTGAGCATTCTCATAGGGTGTTCGGAGGTGGGGGAGTGGGGTGGGGGAGAGAGCAGGGGGGAGGGAAAATTCAGAAGAAAATGAGAATATATGGTACTATGTTTTGTTTCCTTTATGCAGTGTGAGGTCTTTTAAGTGTGTATCCTTGGTGGTGATAGGTACAATGAATAAGGGCAAATCTTAATATATGTTCCCTTAACGTTGGGGGTTTAAATGATTGGAAAAAAAGGCAAAGATTGGCACAGTTTGTAAGGTCAACACAGTCAGACATTCTATGTCTACAGGAGACACACCTACCATGGGGAAAAAAACAGTGATTGAATATTAAAGGATTTGAGATTCTGGCCTGCTCCTCCCAGACTTCGACAATCAGAGGGGTGGCAATCTTGGGCAAAAATTCACTAGGAGGTTTAAAGCAGAACAAGGTTGACTCACTAGCAAGATGGGCGCTGGTCGAGCTTTCCTGTGGTGTCACTATTTGTGGGATCTATGGTTCTAACCAAGATGACCCCAAGGTATTTAATACAGTAGAGAATGAACTAACCAATTGGCCCACTCCCATCGTTATTTGTCGGGATCTAAATATTTCCACCGATCTTACTAACAAAGCTTTGTATGCAGGTCGGAAACCCCGGGTTTTTAAAGCTTTAAGCTCCCTGATTAGTTCACATGGATTAGGTGACGTCTGGGAAAATAAAATACCTAATAACCCAGGGTTCACTTATTTTTCATGTCCTTATGAAAGGTATACAAAATTGGACTATTTTCTAATATCTCTATCAGAGCTGAGGAAAGTCAGTATAAGGAAATTACCTAAAGTAATCTTGGATCATAGTCCTCTTATACTGAGTTATGATAAGGGCACAACGGTGATAAAGCAACCTAGATGGACCTTCAATAGAAAGTTGTTAGTGGACAATAGGTACCTAGATCATATGAGGAAATGGACTGTGACATTCTTCAATGCAAATCGCTATAGCACATCGAGAAATAATGTATGGGATGCCTTTACGGCCGCCCTGAGAGGTGAAACAGTGAGCTATGCTGCCCGGCTCACGAAACAAGAAACATCAGAGAACGATAGGATGTTAGGTCTATTGGTAGCTGCAGAGGAGGAACATGGGAGCGATATCCTGCACGGAAGGGATGGGAAATGGAGTCAACAGAAAATTTGTTCTATCGAAGCAGAGATCAATAAACTAATGGCAAAGAAGGCTGCCAGTGAATATTGTGCCCACAAGTGTTATATGTATGAAACAGGAAAGCAGCAAGCAGGAGAGCTTTGGCATTGCGTATTAGACAAAGAGCCAATAAAAACGTAATAGTAAATATACAGGACAACGGCTGCGATTATGGGGAACCAGCAGATATCCTGAAAGTATTTAAAAACTTTTATCAGGTACTGTTTCAAGAAGAGGGGGTGTTAGATGGGTCAAATAGAGAATGTGAGGAAGTAGGTCCCGAACTTGATGATGTTGATAAGGAGTCCTTAGAGCACGATGTGTCCATGAATGAGATCTATGAGGCACTGCAAGAGCTAGCAAATTGTAAGGCAGCAGGGCCAGACAGCATACCGCTGGAAGTTTATAAGAATCTCTCAAATGAACTAGCCCCAATACTTTTAGACTTATTCAATGGAATAATATGTACTGGTTGAATCCCCAACACATAGAAAGAGACCAATATAGTCGTATTCCACAAAAAAGGTAAACCCAAAGAAAATCCTGGGTCATACAGACCGATATCTGTTATAAATGCGGACACTAAGGTCTATGCTAAGATCCTGGCCAAGAGGTTGGGGAGGGTCATTGGCGGTCTGATCTCCCCTTGGCAGCATGGATTAATTCCAGGCCGCGGAACAACTGACCATATAAGACGTGCCATTACTTTGTTTGATTCCCATGCTGCCACGGGGGGCCGGATGGCCATGATCCTCCTCGACGCGGAAAAGGCATTCGACCTCGTAAGGTGGGAATATCTGTGGGGAGTGTTGGTTCAGAGGGGGTTTGGCCCAAAATTTCTGAATGCCCTTAAAGCTATGTATAGTTATCCAACGGCTAGGGTGCAGCTAATTGGTGAGGGTTCGGAGCAGATAGCTATCACAAGGGGGACACGCCAGGGGTGTCCCTGCTCACCCGTACTGTTTGCGCTGTACATAGATCCACTGGTCCAGCAGTTATTGGACTGTAGGAACATCAAGCCGGTAACTATTAATGGGTTTGATACCAAACTTTTGGCCTATGCGGACGATCTAGCAGTTATCACCCCTGAACCCGTCGCGGCAATGCGAGCAATTGTCGAGATTCCTAGAGCGTCTGGTGGATATTAAGGATACCGCTTGAATGAGGGTAAAACCCAGATAATTTGCACCAACAATATTGTTAAAACTGATATCAGATATGTCGAGTCTGTGGTTTATCTTGGAGTTACAATGAATACAGTCACTGAATCAATCATAGGAGACAACTTTATACCACTTCTAAAAAAAATCCACTGATCTTAAAAGAATTGATGTACTACATTTGTCCCTCATAGGTAGATCGAATGTCTTAAAAATGACGATGTTTCCAAAGATTTTGTATATTCTCCGAGCTATACAGTTTTCTATCGAGAAAGCTGTGATAAAATCAATGGAAACTATTTTTATGAATTTTCTATGGCAATATGGCAAGACGAGGCGGGCTCTGAAATTCATGTCTCTATCCCAGGAACGGGGTGGGCTGGGAATTCCTAATCTTAGACATTACCATTGGGCTTGCTTGCTTTCCCAGATGGCAGTATTATACGACTCATCTACTGGAGGGGCCGACATGCCCATAAGGAATCAAACCCCCCCCTCTATATATGAACTACTGCTGGGCAGGGAGGCGTTCGGGGTATTACTTAGGAAAACAGAGCAGCACTATTTCAAGAAGTCCAGATATAAGGTCATATGCAGTGCATGGGAGGTTTGGAAATTGGTGCAAAAGTTATGGGCAATTCCTAAAAATAATCACTATACACCACTGTGGCAATCGGGGACCTTTCCACAAAATAGTAGTGATGGTATGTGGAGACACTGGGAGTAGTTGGGCATTAGAACTGTAGGAGACATTATGGAGGATAGTGTAATGCTCAGCTTTGAGATAATGCAACATAAATTCAGCATTTCTGATATTCAGAGGATTAAATATACACAGGTATCTCAGACCCTAAAAGCCATGAGACCTCTGATATCACTTGGAAACAGAAGCAGTCTATTGGACTACCTATTAAAGGGAGGCAGAGTGGTCAGAGAGATCCATGGGATCTTAATGAGTGGTATACAGGATGATATTGAGAAATGCGAGGTCTCCTGGGCCCAGAAACTGGGCAATCCAGATGTGGATCTGGATAAAGCTCTGCTCTTAGATAAAAAAGTACTTTGATCTTCGAATTTAGGGCCCAACACTATAAAACGTTATTTAAACTATATTATATGCCAGATAAACTGTTTAAATGGGGCAAAAGGGATGACAATAAATGCCAGAGGTGTATGAAAGGGCCAGCCAATTTACTACATATGTTTCGTGATTGTGAAAAACTAAATCCAGTTTTTAGGGATATTGAGATATTTCTGGAAGAATTACTAGCTGAAGATTAAAATATCCCCTACACTAATTATACCAGGTTGTGACAGTAAGCTGAAGCTTCAGAAACAGATCAAAGCTTTTGTGTTTATATGTACTGCAGCCATACGTATCCTTATATCTTCGGGCTGGAAGGACACATCTGCACGGTCCATGCAGGTATGGCTGACTAGGCTTCTGGGGATACATAACATCGAATCCTCCTTGTATGAGGGTAAGGGCTGGAGAATGTGCCAGAAGGGCTTTAAGATCTGGGCTCCATTAAAGAACTGGAGGGACCTACAAATATAATTTAAAAGCAGATTCTAATTACTTTAATCATTTTATGTATATAGGCACAAACAGCGTACCATAGAATGGTTTATTATATAATGAATTTCTTTTTTGTTTTCTTTTACATTGTTTGAATGCACGAAGATATTTTTTATTTGAGTTTTGATTGATATAATAGTATGAAAATGAACTATCTATGTATTTGATGTTCTTTTTTTTGTACCGGAATATTTGCAATAAAACAAATAAAAAGGGATCCACAAAATTCTGTCCACTCATTATTCCCCTACTTGTCCTGATAAAAATTCTACCCCACTTGTGTGGCTGGGGCTAGTGCCCACAACAATATGGACAATGAGCATCCCCCCACAGGACTCCCATTGATCTTGGTTTGGCACAGGCCTCTCGTGGGATCCAGGGGAGGCCACACAAGTGAGGTAGTATTTTTATCAGAACACTTGAGGAATGCTGATTGGTAATAATTTTGTGGATTCCTGGTGATTCAGGATGTTTACGTCACAGGAATTAATGGAAAATGCACAATTTTAGGGAAAGTTTGAGATGTGCAGGGCAATGTGGGTGAGAAACCTTTGTTGGAGCCATGTGAGGCACACCACCCTGGAATCTCCTGGTTGTCTTACTTCGATAGGTTTCCAGGGTGGGTGCTGAGCCCTGGTCAAATATAGGCCATTTTTGTGGCAGGAAAGGTTGGTGCCTCCACATTGTGTTTTGGGTTTTTTCCTGTTGTGTTCGCAAGGCATACCAACTCACCTCAGGTACATTTATATCAAGACACTTAGGGGAACACTAAGATTTAGTAAATGTGTGGCTCTCCACACACTCCAGAAATTTCTGTTATAAAAATGTAAGGAAAATGTATTTTTAGTCAACCTTTCAGGTTTGCAGTGGCTTCTGGGTGAGAACATCTGGTGAAAGCCACAAAAGTCACCCCACCTTAAATTCCACCAGGTGTCTTGTTTTAAAAAATGTGCAGGTTTGCTAGGATTTACTAGGTCCCTGCTGAACTAGGGCTCAAAATGCACAACTACCAACTTTGCAAAACAAATTATTACTTTTGAGTGGAAATAAGTGATTGACTATGTTGTGTTTTGGGTCTTTTTCTGTTGCTGGATCTAGGCCTACCTACACAAGTGACATGCCATTTTTATTGGGAGACTTGGGCGAATGCTAAGTGGTAGGAAGGTTGTGGTTCTCCACAGACTACAGATCATTTTAGGACACACATTTGAGGAAATTGTGTTGTTGTTCATCTCACCCCGCATTCCCTCGGTTGTATAGTTTAAAAATGTTTGCAGGTCTCCTCGATTTCTGTAGGTCTCTGCTGAGCTAGGGCCCAAAATCCACAACTGCCCACATTTTCAGTGGAAAAATGTGATGTGTCCATGTTGCATTTCGGCGCCTTTTCTGTCATGTGCATTAGGCCTACCTACAAAGCTGTTGCATAGTTCCCACTAATCCGTAGGATCTGAGTGTTTGTTGGACAACATAAACTTGTGTGAGGTGCCTAGTCTGATTCCAAGCACCCTTCTGGATGTTTTTGCTTACACAACAGCTAGCCCACAGTGCCAACATAAGCCCCCTAACCAAAACAGGGAGCAAATGGCTTCTACCAACCACTGAACATGACAATCCTGACCCCTCGGGATCGAGGTAATAGATCAGGACCTTTTGCTCAGTCGCTCGTACTATTTTGTTCTCAGTGAATAGACAGTGGGATGTTTTCAATATATTTATTGAACCAATGTTATTTTTGTATAAATTATTGTATGTGCTGCAATAATCAGAAAACAGAAGCAGATGAAAGTGATTACAGGCAACAAAAGAGTAAATAGCAGATATAGTTCTACTATGGTGCTAAAACAGTGTATATATGCTGGCATTTGATACAAGATAGTAAATATGCGTACTCCTACTATGCAAACCCTACTCTGTTTATATCTAGAATGTATGTAGGTTTGGAGCCAAGAATATCCCTTAGGCTGATCCAACCCCATTAACTGGCGGGGAAGAATGTAGGACCCCATTCCTGGTCACGAATTGGACACCCCTCACGGAGATGCCATACCGCTGCGTGATGAAGTTTCAGCATTCAGGGGCCTTCGGTGTCATTTTATGTGCCTCCTCTACTAATCCTCTTAGTTCTCATTATTTATAATACAAAGCATCCTTGTGATGTTCGTATAGATTAGTAATGTTATGGATATGTAGATAGCGCTATCACACCGTGGTTGACAATAAGAAGACATTTGTACCTTGTACTTGGTGTTCGAGGCATCATAATAATGTTATGCGAAGTCAGATGTGTAGACAGAAGTCATTTTAGAGAAACTGATCCAATATTGTCACACACACAAATATGGGCAAAAGGTCACCATAGTAGTGTTATTGTGCAAAAAGAGGACAATGCAAGAAAATGTGCTGCTCCCCTACATGGGCCTAACCCAGGCAGATAACAAAGTGTCATGGCATTTTATCAAGAGACTTGGGGAAATGCTAAGTGGTAGGAAATGTGTGGTTCTCCACAGATTTCAGAACTTTTTAGCACATAAATATGAAGAAATTGTAATGTTTTAGTCCAGGTTTGAGGATTAAAATGGCTTCAGTGTAAGAAACCCAGGTTCAAGCCTTATAAGTTAGCCCAACCTGGATTCTCCTGGGTGTCTAGTTTTAGAAAATGTGCCAGTTGTCTAGGTTTCCCTTGGTCCTTGCAGTTCTAGGGCCGACAATCCACAGCTACCCATATTGCAAAAAAAGGCCCACTTTTGACTGGAAAAACATAATGTGGGCATGTTGTGTTTTAGGGCCTTTTTTATTTCAGGCATTAGGCCTACCCACATAAGTGGCATACCACTTTTATTGGAAGACTGAGGGAAAGCTAAATGGTAGGAAATTTGAGGCTCTTCACAGACTCCAGAACCTTACATCACAGAAATGTGGGGAAATTGTGTTGTTTTAGTAAATGTTTAAAGTTTTAAAAGGGTTTCTAGGTAAGAACACCTTGTGAAAGTCACACAAGTCACTCCACCCAGGATTCCTCTAGGTGCCTTATGGTCAGAAATGTACAAATTTGATAGATTTCCCCAGTGCTGGGTGAGGTAGGGCCCAAAGTCCTTATGTACCCACACTGCAATAAAAAATGTGATTTATCCATGTTACGTTTTGGCCCCATTCTTGTCTTGGGTGCAAGACCTACCCCCACAAATGTGATACTATTTGTGTTGGGAGACTTAGGGGAGCACAGAAAAGTAGAAAATGTGTTATTACTAATTGTATTTCTCTGTATTTGTGCCTTCCAAATGCAAGTAAAAGGAAGACATTTTGAGAAATGCCCTAAGAATCACAGGTTAGTATGGGTACACACAAATTACGAGATGTGCAAATAACCACTGCTCCTAAACTCCATGTCTTGTGACCAATTCAGAAATACATGGTTTCCCTTGATCCCCATTTGTCACTCTTTATATTTTACTATATGAATTGTTCTATATCAGGTGCACAATTAAAAACCTTCGTAAGGTGCAGCTCAGTTATTGGCTCTTCGTACCTCAGGTTCTTGGAAAACCTATGGTTAGAAATTGGGTCTCTATTTGGCAGAGTCATGCACCCTGTCCAAATAGCAACCACAGTGCTAGTCAGGGTAAATAAAAACACAGTCTTAAATTATCCTGTGCTCACCCCCTGGTAGCTTGACACAGAGCAGACAAACTTAACTTAGAAGGCAATGTGTAAAGAATGGGTGTGATTACTCAGAAACAACACAGTAAATACCCCACAAAAAGACTCCACACTAATTTTAAAAACATAGAGAATATGTATCTGAGTAAAATAAGATCAAACTAACAAAAATCCAATGGGTAGAAGTTGAGATATTGAAATTTGAAGAAATAAATGCAGTAAAGTGCTTAGAAGCAAGTAGCTCTAAAAGGTTACTTTTGGTCATGATGGACCGGGGCAAAGTCAAAGTTCCATCCAACCTTTTGGAAGCGCACGCCAACTACAGGACCCATGCAGGCCCTGTTGAAAAAAAAAACCTTTCCTGGTCGCAAGCAACAAAATGCTTTAATCTTCTGCACATAGTGAAGGCACTGCACCAGTTCCGAATCATGCAGGTGGGTCAATGCGTCGCAGTCGAGCCTCGCAGTCAGAACCTGGGATCGTGTTGAATTGTCGTTGAACCTCGCAGTTGGGTTGATGCACGAAGCCAAGCCTCGCTTTCAGATCCGCATTGTCATCAATTTTGTAGCAAATCAGCTGCAGAACCCACTTCTATGGCCCAGAACTTGAAGGGGGTCACCTCAGGCAAGGGTAAGACTCACAGGGACAAGGTCCAGCAGCACTAGAAGGATTACAGGAAGTCATTTGTATCCCTGAGACTTCAGAAAACAGAATAAATGCCAGCAAGCCCTTGGTGACCACTTGATGAGCAGGCAAAGTCCAGTTCCCGTACAGCGGAGTCAGGGAGTAGCAGTCAGCAAGACAACAAGAGGAAAATAAGTCATTCCAGAAAAACATTCCAGTTGAGTACATTGAGCAGCAAGGCAGTCCTTCTGACAGAGGTCCAGTTAAAGATCTTTATATGTCTGATTTGTGTCTGTCAGGGAGCTAGTACTTATGCCCAAAAGTACCTTTGAAGTGGAGGTGACATCAAAGGCTGCCCTATGAAGTGCACAAATACCTTTTCTTATCCAGTCCTGTCTGCCAGGCTAACCCTGTGGGGTAAACCAGTGTTTTGTATGTGGACATGATACTACCTATTAAAGTGTAAGTGTCAGCTCCTCCCATTCCTTCCTGCCCAGGAAGACCCATCAAAATGCAGATGAATGCAGATGAGAGCTCAGAATGCATATGAGCCTCTCCTTCCTGTGTTTGTGGCTGTCTAGAAAGAATGCACAAAGTGTAGCTGTCACCAAACCCAGACGTGTATTAGAGACGAGTGTAAGGCACAAAAGATCTACGGGTAGAGAAATGTTCACTTTCTAAAAGTGGCATTTCCAAAACAGTAGTGTTAATCGCAACTTCACCAGTCAAGAAGATTTTTCAAGACCATTGCAAACACATGACACATGAAAAAGCTACTCTTCTCTGATCAGGAATGACAGTTTTAAAGTGCATTAAGGAATTACCAGTGCTAGCCTATGAGAGAGATAGGCCTCACATTAGTGAAAAACGGAATATGCTGCTTGTTGCATCTAGCATATATAAAATATAAAAGTACATTTCCTATCTTTTACTTATTTAGCACCCTGCCCTTTGGGCTATCAGGGCCTTCCTTTGGGTGACTTATATTTAATAAAAGGGGAGTTGAGGACTTGGCACGTAGTTATAAATGCCAAGTCAAAGTGCAGTAAACTGTATACAGTCACTGCAGTGGCAGGCTTGAGACATGGCTAAAGGGCTACTTAAGTTGATGGCACAATCAGTGCTACAGGCCTATTAGTAGCATTTAATGTACAGGCCCTGGGCACATGTAGTGCACTTTACAAGGGATTTATAAGTAAATTAAATGTGGAAATTGGGTATGAGCCAAACCATGTTTAGAGGAGAGGGTACATGCACTTTAACACTGGTTTCCAGTGGTAAAGTGCTCGGAGTCCCAAAGCCAACAAAAATGAGGTCATAAAAATAAGAGGAAGGCAAAAAGTTTGGGGTGATCCTTCAGAGAGGGACATTATCCAACACATAAAAACCATATGTCCCCACAACCCGAGAGATCTAGCAGACATAATGGTATATTGCTTTTGTGAATCATCCCTTGTGACAAGAAGTTACAAATGAAAACATAGTCACAAGTGTACATTTTTTCTTACTCAGTTTCAATATTTTTTCCATTTCAACCGTTAGGCCCAGATTCTGAATGGTGTTACGGAACACATCGCAGCAGACAAAAATGCTGTGCTGCATTGCATGACAGGGAGAGGGCAAGAGAGCACCTTATTCACATAAATATGTCTCTCTCCTCCCCTCTACCTTATACCAGCACTGATTTCAACTGCTGTGCGCCAGGCTCACATCTTAGCGCCTTAGTGCTTGGATGCGTGGCATGATCTCCCATAGGTTTTGTAAAGGAAGGGTAACCTTCCTGTACAAAATACTATGGCTTGACACACCTTAAAGGTTTTACTAGTTTGTATGTATATTGCACAGTGTAGCACAAATTCAAAGTCGGAAAAAAGGAGAAATGAAAGCATTTCTCTTTTTAATGCATGCTTTCCATCAGTGTTACTTTTTGGCACTAAGCCCTGTCTACTCATGTTAGTAGATAATGTTTAGTATCAAAAAGCAAGCATGGGTGATTGCAAGGGAACACCCATGTACCATCCATGTAATGCCCCCTTGATGCAAAGTAATGCAAAGTAGCGTTTTGCACTGCTTTGCATTACTTTTCCATACAAACCAAAGCTAACACCAATTAGCACTGGTTTGTTAATCTCCAAAAAGGTTTAGTGTCAGATTAGTGTTAAAAAACGTTACGCTAACGTTACGCTAACTTGACGCTAACTTGACTATAAACCTTTCTGAATCTGTGCCTTAGTTTCTTTGGGAAACCCTTAAGGGATCTACACAAATGACCCCTTGCTGAATTTAGAATTTTTTCTGCTTTTCAGAAATGTAGAGTTTTCTGGGATCACTCATTGGTTGCTCAGCTGGTTCCACCACAAACTGGAAGCAGGTTAAAAGCAAAACAATTATGATAGATGGGCTACCGCTTTGAAAAATGCCAAAACTGTGGTAAAAAAATAGTTTTTTTGATTCAGCTCTGCGCATTCCTGAAAGCTGAGAAAATGGTGACTTTAGCACAGCAAGCCTTTTGTTGATGTAATTTCTAGAAAAAAAAATACGGACACTTTTTTGCAAAGCCCTTTTTCTTAATTGTCCCAAGAAAACCCACATTTAGTCATACTTTGGCTATGTCCTTAATTGACTCAAGGGGACAGCACAAAACCCTAGGTACCTTTAGAGTCCCCAGGGTGTTGGAAAGAAATTAGCTAAAATTGGCCTTGAAAAAATGGTGTGGATGCCTAAGAGCAATCTACCACAGATAGCCAAGAAAGAGTCTAGCATTTTAGGGGGAAACGACCCAGCAGCAAAGGGCTAGATTAAACACCTGAGATTCACTCATGTGTTGGGTTTGTGAAAGCTCTTAGCTAAGATACTTGTGCTCTGAGGACCTGCAAGGGAAAGACTCGCACAATGAGCAGTTTTACTATGGAGACTTCAATAAATAGACTCATATCTTTCAACAGATAATTTCAGAGTGCTCAATCTGAATTCTGCTGTAAGCTTCTGGTGTACGGTGAGCTGGAAAGTGAAAATGTAAGCGACTGACCTATAACTTTTGACCCTGGTTTTGGAAAAAGCAATTCATTCTGAAGGAAACACTAAGTTGTATAAATAATAACAATGGGAAGAATTAGCTAGATCATTCATTGTAGGAGCATGGAGCCTTCCTCTTCCGTAAGATCATTAACACCTGCTGAAGACTGCCTTAAATGAGCTACAGGAGAGTGACCTCCTTGTTATACAGATTGCCACCCTTCAAGTGTCAGGATCTGTAACATCCATAAAACATGTAATCCTAAATATTTGGAGTTGAGGGAACAAAAGGTGATGTGGGAGGTCCTTGTCTTGTGTTGTATTTGTATAGCGCGAACAGTAACCCGTAAGCATCCCGGCGCTTGTACTCCTACCACAAGGGAACCCCTCCTGGCTTTTCCTTGTGAGGTGTCCACTCCTGGGCATCCCATGGTGAAACCAGGCATCCCTTGTGTATCGGGGTCCGTTGTGGAGACTAAGCAAGCTATTGCCCAGAGTTGCAGCGTGGGGCCCATGCTTAGATTCGGCACTGAGGTGAGAATATCCGGTCAGAGGAATTTAAGCCCGATCCCGCCGAGGCGGGAATCGAACCCTGGTCCCTGGCCAGCGCTCTGCATCAAGGTCTGCCGCTCTAACCATTGAGCCACACTTCGCCCCTCAAGACAATATATTTAGTACTCCAAAGCAAGCAGGACTGATACATTATGACTATGCTACCAGATAGAAGTACCTTTATCTAGGTGGGAAGTTATTTGTCCTGAATATCTCCCTAATCAGAAAAGACAAACGCTGTTTACTAAATTGCAAGGCCTCACACCCCCCATGGGTGTCATGATTCATCATTGGTCAGCCACACTCATCAGAGAATGTTTTAGTGACGAGTGGACCCTCTAGGTCACTGATACTCAAAAAACAGCCTGAAAGGCTGCATGCGGCCCTCCTGACATTTACATGCGGCCCCCTGGTCAACAGGAGCACGGGCTGCTGTTTACTTGACTCAGCACTAACAATAAAGAGATGTTACATAGACAGGAAAGCATTTATTTAAAGGTTAATTGGTTCTAAAAGAAAGGGAGTCCTGCTCTGCTTTACTTTAACATATCTCAGCAGCAAAAGTGTAAAAATGTACAGTCTCTTCAAAATTGAAAAAGTTAATTAACATACAAATCTTTTCATCTTACTACAGCTGAATATACCAGTCCATTTAAAAGTATTAATTTAAAAGTGATAGGTTTTAAATATGAATTTACAAATATTATTTCTTTCTCCTGCTTTGACAACAATGCCAATAGTTAACTAAAGAGGGAAGTCAGGTGCTAAGCACACTCTTTGAGTGGCCTGGGTTCCTATTAAACATGAAAAACCAAATTTAATAAATCAAAAACCCAGTAGAAGGTTTTGTACATCGCACATCCTGAAGCCATGTTTTTCAAGGTCCTCTTATATTTGATAATGAAGAAAAAGGAGGGAAAGTGAAATAAAGTAATTGCCTAGGATCACACAATTTGGTAAAGTGGGGAAGCTGGGAATAATCCCAGGTTTTCTGGTTTCATATTATTCAATTTAGCCACAAGATGTATCTGCTTCATTTCCCCTACACCTACCTTACCAACAATCCCCAATCCCTTTGCCCGAATGCCACCATCAATGCAGCCTTCAGGCACATAACACACCAAACTTTTTGGCCCCAGGCAAATGTTCATGAGTACCCAGGCTCTAGGTGAATGGACCCTCTGTATTAACAGGGAGTACTTGTGTTGGAATAGTGGCAATGTGGGAAAGGATATGTAACATATCTGATAATTCTGAGTGCCCGCTTTTTCGAGAAATGGTGCATTTATCTCTGATACCAGGGGGCTTTACAGCCGGATTTCCTGACCTGGCCTTTTTATTTTGGTTTCCTGCATAACAATGACATCAGTCAGGGATATTTGTGCAACACAAGACTAACATCAGTAAACATGCCTTCAAAGACGTGGTTCAATTGATATATAATTCACACATTCACTATAGCTTTCAAAATATATCTAGCATCTAGACATCTTGGTGCAACCTACAGGTTACAGGATATCTTACATTACTCATCATCTAAAAAAAATGTTTGATTTATGAACAACAAGATACTGATGTATACATATATGTCCTTATATAGGTACTATAAATCCAATTCAAATACTCCCGCCTGTTACTGTCTGTATCAGATGGTTGCTTATTTGTACAGGGCATCATGCTAAAATCCACATTTTAAATGTATTCGTATAGTGTAGTTAATTCACAGTATGAGAGTGGGGTGGTTTGAGTATTAAGAAACTGCGTGTGCGGCAGAGATACCAGAAGCCTGATCTCTGACTAACGTAGTCAAGGTTGTGGGTCTTTTCTTGCTAAGACTACTTGTCTTGTTGTACAAAAGTTCACCTTTCTTTTTAATGTATTCTAAACTTCTGATTCGTTTGTCTACTTTTATGTGCTCCCATTTTTGACAGATAAAGAATCTAAGGCAGTGACAGTGACAAGTTCCTTGCCCAGAATCACACAATTATGCTCATGTGGTGAATGCAGTCGACCTAACTCTTGTATTTGGGTTTCAGAGCCAATATTTTGCACCCGACAACATGATTTCCAGTATTGTAATATCACCAATTTTTTGAAGGATGTCTTCTTAGTGCAAGCTTTGCGCCCGACCCCAGAACATTGCTTTAGATGGAATTATAGTAGTACTGGTACTGACTAACTAGAGTATCTATTTTCTCCTGAGAAGTGCCAATACTCTCCCATTAAATGTATTTTGCCTGTGCTGCGAAGTGCAGGTACTCCCCCCTACATATTAAAGAAGTGCAAGAACTCAGTAGCGGACAGTGCCTACCAATTTGAAGCACTGCCCCAGACAGTCTAACAAGGTAGGAGAAGGATCTTCCTCCGTCCGCTGTCCCTGGGACGGTAGCCTAAGACATTTGGGCAGAGGTGCCTCTGGTGGGTGCGTGACCCTCTCCACCAAGTCCAGAAAGACAGTCCCCCACGCACTCATCAGCAGCAAAATGACTACAGCAGCACACTCTATGCTGGCATCACCCAGAAACTCCTCAAGAAACTACAGAACATTCAGAACGCCTCTGCGAGACTCATCCTCAACATCCCTCACCACAGCCACATCACCGGCCACCTGAGAGACCTCCACTGGCTCCCAGTCCCCCCAAGATCACCTTCAAGCTCCTTACACATGCCTAGAATGCTCTTCAAGAAGCAGGACCTGCATACCTTAACCACTGCCTCAGATTCCACGTACCCACCAGAGACCTCCACTCCCCCCAATTGGCCCTGACTACCGTCCCACATATCTGCAAGACCACGGTTGGAGTAAGATCCTTCTTCTACCTGGCTGTGAAGACCTGGAACACCCTGCCTATCCACCTCAGGCAATCACTGTCACTTCCTCAATTCAGGAAGGACCTCAAGACCTGGCTCTTCGACTGAACCTAAGCAACTTCAGTGGACCCACTGTTCCCCCCCTTATCCTCTCCCCTCACTCCCCAGTGCCTTGAGACCCTTCCTGGGGAGTAGTGAAGCTTTGCAAGCCCCAGATTGATTGATAGAAGGTAAATGTGTCTGACCCCCACTCCCCACACACACACTCTGTACAGACAGAGGACACCGCTGGGCACAAAAGCTACATCATGATATCTCTTCACTCAGTGCCATTTTGGTTTTGGGCGTTGCTTTCGCTCTATTCGTCAGTTGTACTTGTCAAGAGCAATGATTAGGAACAGCAAGTACCTTTATTCGTCCTGATGTCGCTCTCCACAATTCTTTGCGAATTCTAAAACTAATGAGGTTTCCTGCCGAGAAGAGGGTGTGGCGCTTCCTTTGTGGTCACGTAATTGCGCATCGTCTCCACCAAATCATCTACGGAATGTCTTAACCATCTCTCCAATGTTCAGAGGTCAAAGGGTCTCTGCTTGGAGACGTCTCATTATCAAGAGCAGCTATTGCTTTCAAACTCTCAACTCTTGACTCTTCGGCAATTAACTCGCCAGTAGCGAGAGGAGCAAACAGGGACTTTTTGCTTTGTTCCGCCAAGCCTCTTCGCGCTCCTCGGCTTCATCCACCGGCCCTCCCTCCAACAAAATGTTAGAGATTATAAAGTCCAACTTTCATGATGCTTAGCGTGTCCTTTCCCCGTTAATGAGAATGCGGAGCTCATTAGTACCAGAAACAGGTTTAGGAGTCAGGCTCAAAAGAACCCTCTTAAGCGAATCCTTTCTCTCAACTCTCTCTCATCTCCACTGCACAAGAGATAGTTTGCAAGTGGAATATCCCTCTCCACTACTTATCTCATGAAATAACACAATGGATCTTCGTGCTATGTAAACAAGCGCTACTTTTTATTCCATTTGTTCCTTTAAATATTCACTGAGACTGAAGCTAGACCTGTCCCGTTGCCCCATATGACTTGCCGTTGTGCTCAAATGACGTTTGGCCTTTCATGTTTCTTTTATGGGCGTCAGGTGCTATCTCCTAAAGATGCATTTTTGAAAGTCGTTTCTCCAGCTTTCTGCACAGAGATAAAGAATGACATCTCTTTGTGCTTTCCTTTAGATGAGCGTATTCGTTTTCCTTTTCATAAAGCAGAGTCCTATTTTTTTTCTTTCCATTCAGTCACGAGATTTCTCACAAGGTAAAGCCTTTGCATCTTTATACGGACTGAATAGACATTATGCATTTTTCCATAGCACAGGACCTTTCCAGTTTCAGCAGGAGCTCATCGAAGCTTAGATTTCAACTTAATAGCATTCAGAAGATCCAAGTGTGGGTCTCTGTTTTATCGTAGTGACGTCAGGTTGCAGAACTGCTTCAGGTTGCATGTTATTCTAGGTATATCTCTTATAGAAACAATCTTCAATCAATAAGAAAGTAAGGAGGCAAGATGGCGCCTGAGTGAGAGGTCGCTACCACATCGCTCTCACGGGTCTCTGTGCTCTGCTATGCCCTAGAGATTAAGCATGTTATCTACTTTTCTCTGAACTAATCGTGGCTGTGGGCTGATCTAACAGTACCCGCGGTGACATGAGGTCTCAGTGAGGGTGCTGTGGAGCTGCAGGCGTGAGGTCTCGGGTTCCGGATCTCCTGGTTCTTGGCGGGTGACAATATATCCTCCTCCTCTTGCGGCTGGCGACATTCTTTGAACGGAGAGCACTGAGCGCCGAACGCGGAGTGCAGAGTGCCTGTCCAGCGATCGTCAAACGCGGCCCAGCCCGGGGGGTTCAAATTGGAGGTAGCGGAGGCAGCAGCGGATCGGCTGAGACATAAAGGTGAGCGGCGTGGAGGGGTTCCTGTCCGCTATAGCTTCTGCTGCCGTGGCATCGCTGGCATCTGACCCCAACCTCAATGACGATGCAACCGCGCCCTCTGCTTCTCTAACGATACGGACAGCAGAGGCTCTACTGCGGGTGATGTTGGCATAAGGCACGAGTGCAGTGCAATTTAAAAGCCGGCGCGGAGGCCCCAAGCTCTCTCCACTCCTCCTCGTCTGGCAAGGGGGAAACTGTCATCACTTGTCTGGCGGAAGTAATTGAAAATATATACCGAAAAAAAACGGCACAAAAAAAGGACAAAAAAAAAAAAAACTATAGCTGTGTATTCTCTCCCTCAAGCAGCCGCTTGTCCTGTAGCTTCACACTCTGTTCACAAACAAGCGAGGTCACCACCGGCCAGACAGGCTAGGACAGACGTAATAAATAATAGCCCGCAATCAATACCTTGAACATGGGAATTGAAACTGAAGTGAAATTGAATCAAGAGTTAAAAGCGGATATATGAATAGTTTTCAACAGAACTGAAATAGAGTGTCAGTCTGACATTCGGATAAAATCAAAAATATAGCAAGCACTTTGGCTGAGGGGATTTGGGAGTCTAATAGCTGTCTGCAATGAGAGTGGGGTTTGTAAATAATAAAAATAAAAACCCGTTTGGTCAGGTGAGGCAGAAGCAGAAGCAGAGACTGAAAATAAAAACCCGTTTCACAAAAGAATATAAACAGCTTACTTATGACCTCACTAGATCTCAAGCGGTGAGAGCAGCAATTCAAATTCAAATCGAGCTCGGAGTCTATCGCATCATAAATATAATAAACTGCATAAACAATACACCTTGTGAGCCCGACCCGCAATTTAGGATCCCTGTCCAAGTGAGGCTATATAAGGGAGAGCGAGGGGTTCAAAAAGCGATAAAGGGCAGGGTTCAAGGAGAGGTGGCTATCCTAATTTGTTCGCTCAGCAGCACACCGCTACATACTTTTGGGCCAGGGAAAACACCTCATAGAAGAATTGCTATGGAAGACTTGGTTCATGGAGCAGGAACTGGAGCATCAGTAACATTATCAGTCCCGAGCCTGCAGAAGGAGCAAACTGAGCCAATAAAACACTGTGAGATCAACTTGGAAAAAAAACCAGAGAATAAACTGGAATTATCAAGGGAATTAAACAGCTCAACGACACCCTCCAAGAGTGTAGAGGCGGGCCCCTACATACTTGAAACTGGAACTGAAATTGAAAATGCTGTTGACCATTGCAAATTGATGGATGAAAATACAGATAAACGACCAGAGATAAAGGGACCAGAAACTCGGGGAGCCAAGGCAAAGGAAATTAAAAATAAATTAAGAGAGGAAGGGCAAGGGAGAGACAAAGATAAAAGCAAGGACAAATCAAAGGGCAAAGGTTTAGAAAAAGAAAAAGATAAAGATAAAGACAAAAACAAAGACAAAGAGATAGAAATAGAGAATGAAAAAATCCAAGAAAGAAATAAAAAATGCTATGGGGAAAAAGAGAAAGTCCAACGAAAGGATAAAGGGAAGGAGAGGAGCCTTGAAGTAGATGAAGATGTGGAGTTAATGGCAAAAAAAGCAAAGAGACTTCAAACCATTAAGATCTTGAAAGCAACCGCCAAAGCTACTGCTACCGAACAAGCCAGTACACTTCAGCCAAGTATATCTAGTATTTTTAGCCCTATACCCAAGGGAGGGTCAAAAAAAGTCTTGAAATATCCTGTTACGGAGGAATCATCTAAGAATGAGGAGGATATGATGACACATTTGACACCAGACCCTGAAACATCTACATCACTATCAACAAATTCTCCTTTAAAGCAATCTGGCTATAACGAGACTCCCAGCTCCTTATGCAATCCATCTATCGCGAAATTGAGACAATCTCAAGCAGAAAATCCATCTGAGGGTTCGGATGCCGATATATATGAGACTGGTATATCTACAACAAGCGAGATCAGTGACGATAATATTAATCCAACTCAAGGCTCAACACCCGCAGGTACTGACTCCTTAGACCCCAAGAAATTCAGTGCCGCAGATCAAGGTTATACTCCACGGGGAAAAAAACTCGAGAAAAGAAGAACAAGGAACCAACGGCTCAACAAGTCAAACTTTGAAGAAAGCTCAGATCAAGGAAGCATTACGGAGCAAGTCAGCGAAAGTAGGAACAAATCTAATGATTCTGACGAAGCTGTACCGTCCCAGCACAGGGACGAGGATTCAAACGGGAGCGATAACCTACTACAAAATGGATCGGCAGCAAGAAAAGGGAAACTGGCTGAGCCCTCTTTAAAGATATTTTGATGACTATTAGGGACCTCCACAAGGATATAAAGAAAGACAGTGAAAGGAATCATGCTGCAATTCAGAAGTTAGAAGGGGTGGTCAACAAAGTAGGTAGTACTTGTACCGAGATATCGGAAAGGATGACATCCCTAGAAACTCGTACTGAGTATTTAGAGAAAGATGTTGCCTGCCTCCAAAAGCAAGAAAAATCTCAGGAAGGGATCATTAGAGACTTAATGTTCAAGGTTGAAGATCAGGAGAACCGCTCCAGAAGAAACAACCTTCGTTTTCTTGGCATCCCGGAAGCAGTGGAGAGGAATGATCCTAGGGGATATATAAGCAATCTTCTGAAAAAAACTTTCCCGGAATTAGAATCCTGGGACATGGACAAAGAAATTCAGCGGGCCCATCGTTTTCCCCTCACACATAAACAAAATGAGAACCCTTCTAAATACCCTAGGGCAATGCTAGTGTATTTTGGCAATTTTCTTTTACGGGAAGCCATTTACGACCTAGCGCGTCCTACCAGTAAGCGTGAATACAATGGATTCTTCTTTTTTGTTAGACCCGACTTTGCACATCCAACAGTCGAAAGAAGATGGAGAATGCGGCAGCTCTTCACTCCTTTCGAAAAAGCTGGTGCTACTGTCTACTTACAAAACCCCTCCCGCCTGAAAGTAATCTTCAAAGGTACCACCCGCTTTTTTAATAGTGAAATTCAAGCGGAAGGATACCTGCAAGAAATATCGGACAATGCAAGGAAGGACAACTGATAAATACTATGAATCAAAAAAAAAAAAAAAATGTCATTCTAGTGGGGACAAATTAAATTAATTCTTGGAGCTTCATATTAACTACTGCTATGATACAGGCTCAAGCTTTTATTTCTTTTTGATCAGTTGTCTCTCCTCTCCTTCTTTTTTTTTGGCTTTGGTGCTCTTTTGTTATTCTCTAATGGCGGGGCCGGAGGCTCTGAGAGCGATCGTCGGCGTACGGATCACATAGACGCCCACACCTGGATCCGGCCGGACCCAGGATGCCTCAATGGGTGGCGGGGGTGGGGTGGGAGGGATGGGGTGGTGGAAGGGGGGGGAAGGGAGGCTTGGGATGGTGCTGGGGGGGTGTAAAACTAAAAAAGAGAATTCATGATATCGTAACTATAATTAGGCTGAAAATTAAAGCTGTTACAAGGTATGTAGTCAATTGCACTTTTATTATGTTAAATGGAAGGTTGAATAGAAGGAAAGATTTAAGACAGAAATATGTCAAAGCTTAGGATCTGCTCTATGAACACAGGGGGCCTAAATGATTGGAAAAAAAGGGGAAGACTAGAGGAATTTGTTAAATTTACACGAATGGATATCATGTGTATGCAGGAGACCCATTTGCCATGGGGAAAGAGGCATTGGTTAAACCTAAAGGGATTCGAAATTCTTTCTTGCTCCTCCCAAACGTCTACTATCAGGGGGGTCGCTATTATTGGTAAGGTGGGTTTGGGGGGAGCCAAGCGTTCCAAGGCTGACACTATAGGGCGTTGGGCATTATGTGAAATGAATCTGGGCATCACTATTTGCTGTATCTACGGGGCTAATAGCGATGACCCTGATACCTTCGATCGTTTGGAGAAGGAGCTAGCAGCTTGGCCAACACCCACAGTGGTATGCGGAGATTTTAACATCTCGGCAGATTTCGAAGAGGGAACCGGGTACACCGGACGCAAACCCCGGGTGTATCGGGCAGTACGCTCAATGATGGATTCACATAGCTTGAGAGATGTTTGGGGTAGTATTGAAACAGGGAACCCAGGTTTTACATATTTTTCACATCCTTTTAAGAAATACTCCAAGCTAGATTATTTTATGATCTCTACCACAGAGATCAGTACAGCAGGAATCAGTAAATTACCTATGATAATTTCAGACCACAATCCATTATTATTAACAATACCTCTTAACAGACCAGTTAAACCAATGAGACCATGGACCTTCGATAAAAAACTTTTAATAGATAGCACTTATATAACACATATGAAGAACTGGTCACAGGCCTTTTTTGATGCAAATAGATATAGCGCGAAACGAAACTCTGTTTGGGACAGTTATAAAGCTGCCTTAAGGGGAGAAACCAGCAGTTATACCTCTCGAAATTGGAAACGACTCAACTCAGAAAGAGAGCAATTAATGAATAAATTAACAGCGGCTGAGGAACAGCTCAGGAAAGATATATCCCAGGGACGGCAGGATACCATAAGTTTTGAAAGGGTGAGCACAATCAAAGCCGAGATACAAAAGCAATTCGCTAAAAAAGCAGCTGCTGAATACCAAGCACAAAGAAGAAACATGTATGAGTCGGGGGAACAAGCCGGGAAAGCATTGGCATTACGAATTAGACAAGCGACCTCGAAAAATATTATTACACGTATAGAAGAGCAGGGCAGGACCTATGAGGAGCCAAAGGACATTATAAACGTCTTCAAAAGATACTATCAAACACTGTATCAGGAAGATCCGGTCATTGAGGAACCAAGGAGTGAGTGGACAGGACTGGGGATCAAAGTGGCACAGGGGGACAGAGAAATTTTAGAACAATCCATTACTATGGATGAACTCTCGGAGGCCATACAAGAATTAGCAGCAGGGAAGGCTGCAGGCCCCGACGGTCTACCATTGGAGCTTTATAAATACCTATTTGAAGAAACATCTATACTTTTGTTAGACCTTTTCAACGGGATTATAAATACAGGCGTAATCCCTGAGTCATGGATGAACACCAATATAGTGGTGTTTCACAAAAAGGGCAAGCCCATGGAAAATCCGGGATCATATAGACCCATATCCCTAATAAATACGGATAATAAATTATACGCGAAGATCCTGGCAACCCGTTTGGGACGGATCATTGGGACCCTGGTCTCTCCCTGGCAGCATGGTTTTATCCCTGGTAGGGGAACTACCGATCATATTAGACGAGCTATCACGTTGTTTGATGTACATGCTGCCGGGGAGGGAGGGGTCGCAATGATCCTCCTAGACGCGGAGAAAGCCTTTGATCGCGTCAGATGGGAATTTCTTTGGAGCACACTCTCTGAAAGGGGGTTTGGACCAAGGTTCATGAAGGCTATTCAGGCTATGTATGTTACCCCAGTCGCAAAAATTCAAATGATGGGCGAGAGTTCGGAAAAGATCTTCATTACGAGGGGGACAAGGCAGGGATGCCCTTGCTCACCCATTTTATTTGCCTTGTATATTGATCCTCTAATACGCCAAATAATCAATAACAGAGCAATCACACCGGTAGTCACGAAGGGGTTTCAAACAAAAATCTTGGCGTATGCCGATGATTTGGCCGTTATTACTACTGATCCCGACGTGGCTATGCGTGAAGTGGTGAGAATTACGAACAAATTTGGTGGTCAATCGGGTTATCGCTTAAATGTGGGTAAGACTCAGGTCCTTTGTTCTAAGAATGTAAATAAATCAGATTCCAGATTCGTTGATTCCGTGGTTTATCTGGGGATAACGATCAATGCACAGCCAGAATTGATAATTAGAGACAACTTCATTCCTCTTATGAACTCCATGAGGCAAAATCTAAAAAGAATGGACACACTACAACTCTCAATAATAGGTCGTGCCAATGTCATCAAAATGACTATGTTCCCCAAGGTCCTATATAAATTCCGGTCAATCCCATTTAAAATAGAGGGGAAAATTATAAAAGAAATAGAATCCATCTTCATGAATTTCCTATGGCAGTATGGAAAGGTTAGAAGATCTATGAAATATATGTCTTTGCCTCAGGAAAGGGGCGGCTTGGGAATGCCAAATCTTAGATACTACCATTGGTCTTGTCTTCTTACGCAGATGGCTATATTATTCGATCCAGGGGGAAACAATACAAACCCCCCGATCAGACAAGATGTGATCCCATCTATTTTTGAATTACTGCTCGGTAGCGAGGCTATTGGGGTATTATTAAGGAAACCAGAAAGAAGATATTATAACAAGTCTAGATTCAAGACACTTGAAGGGATATGGGGGGTCTGGGTAGCAGCTCAGAAAGTATTGGCAATCTCTAAATACAATCACCACACCCCTCTCTGGAACTCGGGCCTCTTTCCTAACCTAAGCAAAGATGGGTCCTGGAGACACTGGGAGCGACAGGGTATCTTGACACTTGGGCAAGTCATGGTCAGGGATGAGTGTAGAACTCTGGAAGAATTAAGACAAAGGCACTCCCTCCAGGGTAGTCAAGATCATAAATATGCTCAGGTAGTCAGCACAATTAGATCAATAAGGCCCCGTATCATCTTGAGGGAGAGGTGTAAGTTACTGGATTATCTGAAGGGGGGTGAACCTAGAATCAACGGACTGTATAGGCTCTTCTTGGAGGAATCCCAGGACGACATGGACAAAACTGAGGTAGCCTGGGCTTTAAAATTAGAGGACCCGGACATTGACCTAGACAGAGCCCTTGTAATGGACAAACGATTCCTACGCTCCTCCAATCTAAGAGCTCAGCACTTCAAAACACTATTTAATCTTTATTACACCCCCTCCAAGCTTTATGATTGGGGTAAGAGGGAGAACAGCAACTGCCCTAGATGCTGCAAAGGACCAGCCGATATTACCCATATGTTCTATGAGTGTGAGAAACTTGAAACAATTAAAATAGAGATTGAATTATTCTGGGCGAGGCTGTTGGATGCTCAGATAACCCTGTCTCCTACACTCATGATCATAGGTTGCCAAAGCAAATTGAAATTAAATATTGAGACTGAAGCTTTAATCTTTATCTCTACAGCCATACTTAGAATTTTAATTTCAGCAGCTTGGAAAGATGTTGAGGCCCCAACCTTTCAAATGTGGCTGTCTAGACTATTAGGAATACACAATATAGAGGCGGCTATGTATGAATTTAAGGGTAAAAAATTAAGAGAAGTGGGGCTGAAGACCTGGGCACCAGTTGCTGCCTGGCGTGATAGCAGATTGTAGCAAATTTATTGAATTTGTTTTTCCTTTTTCTGGATTATGGCTACGCTAATGTTCTTATTTGCTATATTCTCTTCTAATCTCCTCTCTGTGTACATTTGCCCTCACAATGTATACTACATTCATATTAATAACACCAATTATTCTTTGATTTACAAGTATAAACTCAATTAGACACTAAGCTATCTAATTCGACAACCGACCTCTATATTACCTTTGTAATGTTAATTTAGGTGGTTTGCTTATGTTGTATATTGTTTTTGTATTTTTTAATTATGTACATTGATCTCTTATCATGCCTCATGGATTCTCAATAAAAAGAAAAAAAAAAAAAAAAAAAAAGAAACAATCTTCAATTTGTTTAGGATTTCACCACATCCAAGGCACACGAGGAAAGGCACGTGCTGCTCACTTAGGGGCGTGTTTACAATACCCTATCGCCACAGGATCGTCACTTTAATTGACGTTCCTGTGGTGATATGTGCAGGAAGAGACCCTTCCTGCACATAAACAATCTTTAAAAAAATAAAAGACATTTTGTAACTTCTATATGTGTTGGGTTAAGCAGCACACATAGAAGTGACAAAATTCAATTTAAAGATTATTTATGAGCAGGAAGGGACACCTTCCTGCACATAACTCAACTTCCTCTCAATGCAGACACACTTTCACTAAAGTGCAAGTGTGCCTGCGTTTGTGCTAGGCTGCTAAATTTAGCACAATCGCAGGGGGAAATGCAGGGCAGCACCATATTTTTGTAAATAAGGTGCAGCCCTACATTTCAGAAGTGGCGGAGTGTGGCGATAAACTAAGGAGGCTAACACCACGCTCCACCACTTCATTGTAAATATGCCCCTTAGTATGCAAAACAGATGCTGGTGAACAAAACATTACAGTTCCCCTCAAGGCCCTTACATAAGTACGTAAGGACAATGAGGGGTAAATAAAGCACTGAATATGCTATGTTACATCTCATGCACTACAACACATGCAATTACAACATGGTCTTTACAATGACCATCCGCGTTCTTAGAATACAAATCATTACATTGCAAGTCGTTTCTACAAATTGCTGTAGGGGGCATGCTGGACTTAGGAATAGTATAATTTACTATTCCAACTATAGCCTGTGCAACAGTAGGAAAGGTATTGGAATAGTAAATTATACTATTCCTTGATTTAGCGTTCCCCCTACAGCAAGGAGTAGAAACGACTTGCTATGTAATGGCTTGCGCTGTAACAATGCGCCGTTGTAACGACCGCTGTGTAATCGCATACATCGTAGCGCATACAATGTAAATGCTGTTTGCCAAAACACTGCAGTGCATACCCCTCCATGCCCTATAAGCATGTAAGGGCTCTAATTAGTATGCACTGGAGTGCAGTGAATACCCCTCTGGGTGGATTCCTTGCTCTTGCCCTTACATATTTATGTATGGGCACTGACAGGTTTGCACTGTAAATTGCAGCATCCACTCTACCCTAACCCGGAATTCCGAAGAATCTTGCAGATTACTAATGTAATTCTGTGGCATTCCACAGAATGAAACTCCACCATTTCAGCCAACCCCTATTAAATTCACCCATCCACAATAAAGAAAGGGACACCTCACAACTAAGATCTGCTCTCTCCAGATCTCTACTCCCAGCATTGGCAAAACAAATATTATAATATTCAACAATATTCTCCTAGTGTGGAGCGCTAGCCAAATCAGCTTGAAAGAGCTAGAGCCAAGATCTGTCTTAACGATGCGACCAGGGAATGCAGGCTATATACAGGTCAATAACCCTCCTTTCAGCCTACCACAAATCCCCATTATTGTTGATTTCAAAAACAGAAATGTAAACCCTCAAGATACCAGGGGTTGATGTGCCCAGTTCTTGTAGGGAAGTTATGTAAAGGCTGCAAATTAAGTATAACCACGGTACAATGCTTGTATTTATTCAAAGCATGACACATTCAATGATCCTATTTTCCTCTGGATTAGTTGATATGGGTGCCTCAAAATTGTGTAATGTCTAACCCAGCTTGTCTTTTGTTTTCCCATAAGGGCTTGTTAAAACCACAAGTGGCCCATGGATAGAGTCAAATTGTTTACTAGCTGTGAGGGGGCGAAGCATTGTTTATCAGTCATCAAGATCGCACACAGCTCTAACAACATATCAGTTCAGAATAGGGATATGTTTCACTGGATTAATGTAGTCTCCCTGTCCCAGTGCCTTTGAAGACGCCTCTGGGTAAAAAAAAATACTTGTGTTGTAGAAGATGGGACTGCTTCCATTTTACCATGACTCATTTTGTTAGTGCGGAGTTTCCAAAAGATGCTTCTAACCACAAATTATTTTCGGAAATTTTCAACAACACAATCACTTTCATTTAGTATAGGGCTTTTGCAAATGCATGCTACTCTTTGCACCATGCTAATATCCTGATGTAATGTAGATCTGACATGTAACTGAGGAGCAAACCAGTGTAAGAGTTTGTTGAGTAGTTGATAGTGTCTTTCCCCTTTCCCGGGGCCAAGGGCGGGAACCACTTAGGACAATTGTGAAGGGAGTGGCTGCAAGGGGAAGATCTAGAAGACAAGCAAGTGTATCATGTAAAAAGAGATCCTCGAGATTTGTACATTGTATAGGGGCAATGTGTCTAGAAGTTCTCAAACTAATACGCAGGGTAGTTCCCTTAGATTCGGTATTGGCGAACGGAGGGCCCCCAACTACACAGTATAGATTCACAAATCGAGGTTGATACATCCAAGGCTGATCACAGGTCTGCACTAGAATTACACATATGACATCATTTTCAGCATTGTATCCATGAAGGTGTCCAACCGTTCCTCTGGATGGGCAAAAACAGAACTGGGACTTATTTTGTTCCTAACCTCTTAAACAGAGAGTTTGCTAGGGCCATAACAAATGGACTGAGAAAGAGCCCCATTTAAATGTTTTTTGGGATACTTTTAGCTGGAACAACTGGACCATTTTTTCTTTTGACTGGGGGTGAAACACACAGTAGGTGTGAACATTTCTTTGAGACGGACAGCACATATTCCCTAATTAAAAGAGGTACATCTAATGAACAGGGTTTGATCCTGGAGGCTCTTCTGTTTGGACATCCCAGATTAGGCTGTCAATGGGCTGAGAGTAGCAGTATTTTTGCATGTGATAACCCCAGATGGGTCTTTGTTGACCCTTATGAGAGTATTAATATCAGCTGCTTCAGCGGTAAGCTCATGTTCAATGACCCTTCAAAGGCACTAGTGAGGAAATTAACAATAGAATTAGTCCCCGGCTTTTCCTTTATCGTGTGATGCTGCACCTTCCTTTTAACCATAGTTGCTTACAGGAGAGCAAAAGCAAATTGTCTGACAAAAGAAATTCAGGGCCAAGGGGCATGGCCGGGCCAGCCTCTTTCGAGCTGTGATAGGTGCAGACGGGTCTGCTTTTTACCGAGTTTGCACTTGGGCGCGAGCCCTGCACATCCTACATGTGTCCTGCATTGCAGGCTTCCTTCAGTGCTTCACTGTGCTCAAATTCTGAGGAAGCCCCTCTTCCTGGGCTCCTGTGGGCTAATGGGTGTGGAGTTTACCCTAAAGTGGCGAAAGCAGTGAGCAGAGAAGAATGTGTGGTCTTGCCCATAGGCTGTGGGAGATTAAATATCGCTCCTGCCGACTCAACTATTTGAGGTTAGGCTCTGGGACCAGAAGAGTCAAAGGTTACATACAAGTAGTGAAAAGCATTAATAAATGCTGTTCAACAAATGACTGCCAATTGGTATTCTTGCATTATTGCTTTTTCTTGAGCCGAAAGCCATAATATGGGATTTTGCAGAATTTGTCGTTAAACACAACTTGCTTTTGAAGTCACAAAAGACTCCACCAGATTTAAAAGTGCTCTTGGCGTGCAAGCCAAAAGCACTATGCCATCCGCTGAAAGTAACGGATGAATAAGTACACTCCCAATTCTTGATACATTTCCTGAGGCACTAACTGAAAAGGAATTCAAACCTTTCATATAGATTATAAATAGTTACATGGCTAAGTCCAGGTGTGAAACTCTGCTCCGATTGTGGAGTTTATGGAATCCGGCAACTCCGCGTTCCACAGATAACGCAGAGTTACCATTAAACTCCGCACTCCGCAACAGAGCAAAGATTTTTTGGGGGGTCCATGCACTCAAAATTTTATTTCACGCATGCAGGAGTGACTAGCCAGGTGCTCGCAAACAGCCACAACATTTTCAGGGACGTTTGTGGGTGCCACAAGATGTGCTATCCAGCCGCATGCTCCCATGACATTTTGCGGACACCAACACGTCATTTGGGTGCACCAGCGGCTTCCCGTGTATATTTTCTGCTGTACGTGATCCCAAACACAAAGGATCTACTGCAGCTGCAATCTGGGGAAGATTCTCACCTCGAGAAGCATCAAAATCTTTTCAAACTGAAGATTTGGAGTTAAAAACCTTCTAAAATTAACATTTGGCTGTGTTTTTTTAGTGCAGAGTCTTTTTTTATTAACTATTTTTCCAACTGGAAGGACGTCCCCTACTTCATGTTCCTGTCCGCGAGCTCCTCCCAGTGCCGTTTCCACCTCCTGCTCACTTTTCATTTGGATTTGGAGCTGGAAGGATACCTGTATATGTCTGTTTCATATCCCATTGGATTTAAGAATTCTTTTGTGTTTGAGATTTCACAAGTAAGTTGAAAAACTGATGTTGTTTGTTTGATTGGGACCATGCACCTCGATTTATTTGTAAATTTAATGGATTTTAAAAATGTATTATGGTGGTTGGCCTATTGTTTCGGTATTAGCCTAGTGATCACGATTTCTTTGCATTTTATATTTCTTTGTTTGTAAAGGAAACATGTCTCACAGTTTACTACATTTTCTCCATGTTTTTTAAAAAACATTTGCACTATTGGTTTGATTCACTATATGGCCTAGTGTGCCAATTGGCATTCCAGCCAGTAGGCCCAGGGCTAGTCGTGGGTGCATGAAACAACTGATTCTGTGGTGTCTACTGAATTTAGGCCATGGATGGATTTGGATTGAAATACAAAATGGGTTTTTCGTGGTATTTCATATTTTTTTCTCATGAAGACAGAATATAGGTCTAGGTGGTGTAAGGCCTTCGAAGAATGTGTTGTAAAAAACATTTTTTTAGCCGTGTTAACTTTCATTTTTGGCATTTCCTAATTAATGCTGTTTTCTCTGTTTTACCATGCCTCCTTTGTCTGGCCAGTGTGTGTGTGTTTCCATAGGCTACCATTTGCCTTTGTTCCAGATGCCATATGGCCACTGGCCAGGGGCCATTTTGTATAGTCAGTGGACTATCCCTAGGCCTGCATTTGCTCTTTGTTTTAAAGGCCTCCTGCCTCTTGTTGTGACTTGTGAGTGACCTTGCAGCTGGCAGCCATTTTGTGTATCCAGCCAGTGTGCTTTTGCCATAGGGCTGCATATGTGTGTTGTTCTAGGCTTCTAGCTCCTTGTTGTGTCTATGTGGCAAGCAGCCATTTTGTGTAGGCAGTCAATGTGCGTTTGCCATAGGACTGCATGCGCTAGGGCTTCTTCTTCTTGTTGTGACTATGTGGCTGGTGGCCATTTTGTTTAGGTATCCAGTATGCTTTTGCAATAGGACTGCATGCATTCTCTGTTTTAGGCCTCCTGCTTCTAGTTGTGACAAGGTGACTGGTGGCCATTTTGTATAAGCAGCCAGTGTGCTTTTAGCATAGGCCTGCATGCGTTCTTTGTTCTAGGACTCCAGCTTCTTGTTGTGACTGTGTGACTGATGGCCATTTCGTGTATCCAACCAGTATGCTGTTGCCATAGGCCCACATGTGTTCTTTGTTGGTTCAGGCCTCCAGCTTCTTGTTGTGACCATGTGACTGGCGGTCATTTTGTTTATCCAGTCAGTGTGCTTTTGCCATAGGCCTGCATGCATTCTTTGTTCTAGACCACCAGCTACTTGTTGTGTGACCATGTGGCTGGCTGCCATTTTGTGTAGGCTAGTGTGCTTTTGCCATAGGCCTGCATGCGTTCTTTGTTATAGGCCTCCTGATTCTTGTTGTGCATATATGGCTGGCAGTTATTTTGTGTCACCACTAGCCAGCCAATGTGGATTCCACATAGGCCTGCATCTGTTCCCTTGTTGTGATCATGTGGTCGGTGCTTACCTGGCCATTTTTGTGTCAGCTAGGCAGTTAGTGGGCTTACCCTACAGGCTTGCATGTTTTCTCTTTGTTCCCAAAGCCTTCCTGCTCAGTGTTGCTGTTGATGAAAATGTGGCTCCAACCAAATTCGACCCTTTGCCACAGGTTGCATGGATGGTTGAGCAATCAGATAGCAGTTTAATAACTTATTACATAATCATGGTCCGCAGAGTTAGCTGGATCGGCAGCTCTTGTAAATCAGGCATGGGCAATTGTGTTATTATTAACTTTGATAGGCCTCATCTTGCTGGTATGATGCTGTCTAGGGTCACACTCCCCACTTTTTCCAATCCTGGATCTGTTGTCAGGGCCTTACCACTGGGCTTTTTTTTATAAATCTGACCTCGCAGGGGATATTTATAGGAATGTTTCCATAGGAGTTTCACGTATTGGGCAGTCACATAGATTTCCACCTGCTTTCACACACTTGCCTACTCCTGCGGTTCATGCAACACACTTGGCTAGCTGTCAGTTTATTTCTCCCCCCACGCTGAATTTAAGTAATATATTTTCCTCATTAGCAGGGATGGAGGAGTGTGATTCTCTAGGGAGCCCCCCACTTTTGGGTATCGAACCAGATCTAAGTATCCAGCACCCACCAGTGCTAGAAGAGGGGGACTCTTGTATGTTTGCTAACAATATTCTAACGTGGAACATCGCAGGGCTGCCTAATAAGTTCCATGACCCAACCTAGTTACAATTTGTGAACCAATTCCCTGTGATTTATTTTCAGGAAACGTGGTTGGTAGATTGTGATTTATTTTTTGAAGGTTATAAGGCTTTCTTTGTACCGGCCTCCCCTTCAATTGGTGGTAGACCAAAGGGTGGTCTTGTTAATTATTTATCCCTGGCAGTTGGCTGCTAGATCCAGGTTGTGCGTCTCCAAGCCCAGAAATACTAGCGTTGATATTCAAAAGGGGGGCTACTAGATTGGGGCTTACTAATTTTTATAATTCCGTGGTCTGCGCTCCAGCTGTTTGTAATATTACAGCTCAGGGTTTGTTTACATGGCAGTCCTATGGGTCTATTTTACATAACCTTTTGGTCCTTGGTGATTTTGACATCCCACCCTTGTGGAGACCCAAGTTCAACTTGCATTTCTGAGTTGGGCTGCACACGGATGAGGAGGATTCACTTTGAACATCTTGCTCAGGGGAATTTACTAAAGAATCTATTAAATTGATTTGATATGGTGTCCTTGATGTCTCTATCAACCCACACTGTACGTTTTCCATCCCCACCTTTAAAGGGATAGGTAGGGGGTCTTTTATAGATTATATTTGAATTTTTAGTTCTTTACAAACTTTATTCTGTGTTTCAACATTGTGGAGAGTGTCTACGGTGACCATAACCCGCTCTGTGTCCAAATGCGTGGTCTGCTTTTAGCGCAAATTAGCAGCATGGCAATTAATGGTATGCTTAGACCAACTGATGGCACTCGTCGGCTTAAATGGTCCCAGCTTTCTCCAGATAATTTTTACTATGCAGTAAGAGAATCATGTGCTTCTGAGTTAGCTTTGTGTACCTCTGTTGGCACATCCCCTAGCAAAGTCATCAGCTCCTATGAAGCTATTTCTATTTAAGTTGGTTATCTCGTAAGTGCTCTGGCCAATAGAGTAGCAACCTCAACCCCCAGATGGTTTGATTCCTCATGCTTCTAGGCTACGAAAAGGTTGAGGGTAGCCCTGTAAGTTAAGCCGAGAAATCATTCTCCGGTTCGCTCATGCCGCAAAGAATATAAACTAACATAGGCTAAATGGAAGGGCGCTTTAAAAGACGAGGCTTGGCGGGAGTTGCTCGAGTCAAGTACCTTAAGGAATAGCTCTAGGTTTTGAGCATTGTTAATAGACCTCTTTTTGAATATGAAGTTTGGGGGGCTCTAGATTTGCATATTACTGAGGAGGAATGGGTGCTCCATTTTAAATTAATATGTGAAAGTCCTACAGAGCAATTAGATCAGCCATGTAGTGATCTGAACACCTCTGTATTGATTTTTGAACAGGGTGAGGTTGAGGCTGGCATTGCAGGGTTAACCAGTAACAAAGATCCTGGACCAGATGGTATCCCCCCGCATTTGTTTAAGTCGTATCCATCCTTTTGGACTCCGGTCCTCGTGGCTGTGTTTAACGCAGCTTGCTTTGATCGGTTGCCCTGAGTCCTGGGCCACCTGTACTAAAGTGCCTGTTTTCAAAAAGAGTGATCGGAATAGAACTCATTGCTATAGGCCAATCTCCCTTCTTGATTCGGTGGTCAAGGTTGTGGGATGTATTCTCCTAGAAAGATTATCCTCCTGGGTGGAGGAGCAAAAGATCTTGTCTGACGTCCAATTTGGATTTTGCACAAGGCGATCAACAGTGGCCAAATATCTCAAACTAACAATGTTAATGAGTAATTATACAGTCGCGCACTACCTTGCCTTCATGGACCTGTCTTTCACATTCAATTGTGTGAATAGGGCTAAACTGTGGCAGTCCATGAGGGCAATGGGGGTAGAGAATAACATTGTTAATTTTCTAGAGGACCTTCACAAGTCAACCAAGGCCAACGTTAGATTCTCCCAGGACCTTCATGTTTCTAGGGATTTTGAGATAAAGAGGGGAGTACGGCAAAGCTGTATCTGGGGTCCATTCATGTTTAATTTTTATATTAATAAACTGGATAGAGTCTTAAGAGCTACTGGGGTAGACTATCCGTATGTAGGGGCATGGCCTTCCTGTCCTACTTTATGCAGACAATGCCGTCCTTCTATCGAGGACGCTATCGACCTGCAATCCTTGCTAGATGCATTTTCTAACTTCATGGCGGATTCGGATCTATCAATTAACAACTCAAAATCATATATAATGCATGTGGGGTCTCAACCAAAAAAAGTTTTGAATTCTGAGTTGGCCTTGCTAGAGTCCCCCGCACTAATCTTTTCTATTATCTTGGAGTCCTTTTGGATGATCAAATTAAATGGGCGCCTCTAATCACTAGGAAAAGGGGGACTTGGCCCTGGTGAATGCAGCTATTTTTAAATTGGCATCTAAACTAGGGAAGAGACCAATTGCAGCTTTGCTGAAGGTTTACCAAGGGAAAAGTGTGGCCATAGCTAGTTTTGGAAGTGAAATTTGGGGCCATGTTGCAGTGGACTCTCTTTAGGAGACTGAGAATAATTTTTTGAAGCACGTGTTGTGTGTGCCGCATGGACTGTCGAATCTGGTGGCCCATGAGGAATTGGGGATCCCATTATTAAATGATACCCTGGCACTGCGCCCACTTGTGTTCTAGTTAATGTAATGTAATGTAATGTAATGTAATGTAAGGAGTTATTTATACCGCGCAGCTATCGCTCCAAGGAGCATCTTGGCGCCCACTTGTATGGCTGATCAGATAGAATTCTTACACTAGGGATCTGGCAGTAGTGTCAGGTAGAGTAAAGATCCAGGTTTTTAGTTGTTTCCTGAATTCAGTTTCTCTATCCAGAGCTCTTATTTGAGGTGGGAGGGTGTTCCATGCTTTTGCACCTAATACCGCGAGGGACTTACCTCCTCTGGTCTTAAGCCTGAATGATTGGACTGCCAGAAGATTGGCGTTAGTCGAGCGGAGAATTCGGGTTGGATGATATCTGATGAATTTTTTCCGCAGATACAGTGGTCCACGTTTATGAAATGCTCTGAAAGTGATGAGCAATATTTTAAATAGAATTCTTTTAATGATAGGTAGCCAATGTAGAGTCTTAAGGGCTTCTGTCGCTGATGATCTTCTGGGCCACTTTAATATGAGTTTGGCCGCCGAATTCTGTACCATTTGGAGCCTATGGGTGACCTCCTTATTGGTGCCTGCATATAGTCCATTACAGTAATCAAGGTGAGATGTAACCAGTGCGACCACTACTGTTTTCCTGGCCTCCAAAGGGAGGAGATCGAAGAACTTTCTCAGACTCTTTATAACACCAAAGCACGTACCTGCCACTTTCAGTGCCTGCTGTTTAAAGGACAAATTCCTATCAAAGGTTACTCCCAGATTGCGGGCCGTGATAGCAGTATTAGGTGGAATTTCTGCTTTCTCAGGCCACCACAGTCTGGGTATAAATTCATTGTTTGGGCCCATCGGTATTATCTCCGTCTTCCCGGTGTTGCATTTCAAATGATTGGTTTGCATCCATTCAAAGGTCGCCGTAAGGCAGCCCTTGAGTTTCTCTTCCCAGTCCTGGTTGTCTTTGTCCATGGTCAGGATCAGTTGCGTGTCGTCGGCATAGGCTATAGCTTCTATGCCAAACGAAGCAATCAAGCTGATTAGGGGTGCGGTGTAGACATTAAACAATGTCGGGCTAAGACTAGAGCCCTGAGGTACTCCTGTCGTGAGTCTTTTCTCCCCAGATTGAAATTCTCCTAGCATCACTACCTGTCTTCTTCCCCTCAGGAAGTTCTTGAGCCATTCAAGTACCACGCCAGTGATGCCAAAGGATTTCAGACGGTCTATCAGAATGATATGTGAGACCGTATCGAAGGCCGCCGATAGGTCTAATAGAATCAGGACGGCCTTCTTCCCTTGGTCTAGGGCTGTACGGATGGTATCTGTAGTATGGAGGAGAGCAGACTCCGTTGAGTGCTGTGCTCTAAAACCTGCCTGGTTGGGGTGCCATGCTTCACTCTCTTCTAAGAACCTGGTCAGTTGTTGATTGACCATAGATTCTGTGATTTTGCATAGAGCAGGAAGTAAAGAAATGGGACGCAGATTAGATAATGTGGTGGGATCAGGGAGCTGTTTTTTTTTAAGGGGTCTCACTGCTGCAATTTTCCACTCTGCGGGGACGTTGGCTGTGGCCAGGGAACTATTTACAATGTCATTAATGACAGGGTTGGCAACCTCCACAATAAGGTGCAGGAGTTTAATAGGGCAGGGGTCAAATGGAGAACCAGATTTGGTGCGGAGTATAGTCCGCCGAGATTCCTCTAAGCTGACGGGTTGGAAGCTCGCCAATTGTTTCTCTACCAATCTCTCCTTTTCGTTAACTTCATCACTGGTCAGACTGGGGATTACGAAATCCTTAGTCAGGCCCTGTACTTTAGCTTCAAAGTACTCGGCGATGGCCTCGCACAGAGTCTCTGAGGGGGGGATTTCTTGTGTTAGGAAGTCAGGTTTGTTAAATCCCCTAACAATGTTGAAGATGGCTTTCTGTTTGTTATTTGCAGCCTCCACTGCCTTACAGTAATAGGTTTTTTTCGCTAACTTGATATGTTCATGGTATTTTTTTTTAGTAGCGTTATATTTGGTGCGTTCTAACATGCAGTACTTCTTGCGCCATCTGCGCTCTGCTCTGCGCAGTTCTCCTCGTCTTGTTTTAACCCCTTCGAGGCTGATGACGAGCTGGGCTCGTCATGGTGTAGCCTCCTCGCACACTGATGACGAGCCCAGCTCGTCATGTAAAGTGCGTTTTTTAAAAAGTCAGCATTCTAGAGGAATCAGAGCAGCGCGCATGTGGTTAAGGTCTTGGTTAAACCATGGGGCTGACTGCTTCTTTTTTTTGCATTTGGTCTTCCTCATGTTTCCCTGCCCACCCATTCTTTTTAGTACATTCATCCATTCCTTGAACGTATTCGGGTCCGTATTCAGGGATCCTATCTTATTAGGTCTACATTCCATTGCTAATCTAGCAAGGTCTGGGTGGGCTATTAGTTCCTTCCATTCTTCATGGGTGGACTGAAATTGCTGATCGCGATTTTTACATTTCATGTTATGTTCAAGCATGAGGGTAAACGGTATGAGCGCATGATCTGTCCATACCTGTGGTTTTGGATGTTCACATCTTAGAGTGCTTATGTTAGTCGCGATACAGTCGAGCATGTGTCCTGCATCGTGAGTGGACTGGTTACCATTGATAACTAAGCCAAGAACTTCCATGGTCTCCCTAAATGATACAGCCGCATTGTCTGATCTGTTTTCTAAATGAATATTTACATCCCCCATGACCGTGAAATTTGAGTACTTTAGTACCAAAGGGCTGAGTGCTCCTCCTACTGTTTCCAAGAAACCTTTGCAAGGTCCTGGTGGTCTATAAATTACTGCACCAGCAAAAGTGAAGGTGTCATTGATTTTTATGCAAAAGCCCATTCCTTCTGCTTCTTTAAGTTCCTGCAGCTCTAACACTGAGCATGAAAGAGTGTCCCTGTAGATGACGGCCACTCCACCTCCCCGTTTATCTTCTCCTCTGTCTTTCCTAAGAATGGTATAACCCGGAGGCAGAGCTTGTACCACATCTGGGGTGCAGCCTAGTTTCAGCCATGTCTCAGTAATACATAATAGGTCCAGCTTTTCATCAAGTATTAGATCATATATATCCTGAGCATGTCTAGGCATTGATCTAGCATTTATTAGGCCGCCAGATAGGAGTTTCACTCTAGGTGTCATATCAGTAGTTTGTATCCATGTGAAAGTGTTACCACAGCTCTGACAAATGGCAGGGCCGGACCACACAGATGGATCCAATTTATGTCTATCACATACAGGCTCGTATTGTAGGGAAAGTAGCTCCTGTCTTGTGTAAACCTTACGTGTGGATTTGGGAACAGCATACCGCGCCGTTGGCCCGTCCGAGGCGCGGACGGGCGCAGACGGGCCGGACTCTGGCTCGACTCCGGCTCTCCTACGGCGCTCCCGCTGCGCGTTACCGCTGCGCGTGATCATGGTAGCTTTTTATGCACACCTCGTGCGCCGGCCTGAGCACTAGAGCGCTCGGCAAATGGCGGCGCCACAAGTGTCTACCTCCCACCCAAGATGTCTGCCGGGTATGTGGTGGTAGAGCTAGTGTCCCGCTAAGCAGCGGTGAAGTTGTGGTAGATTTTAAGCTGCAAGTCAATCTGAGCAATAACGATTAAAACCAGGCAATAACAATGACTTTTAAATGATTTAAAAAAAAAATTCGGTGACAAAGCGGGAATTTTAAAACTCGTACTAAACAATTCGTGGAGTCGAGCACTATTGAACACAAGTGCCTCTGATGCCTAGCGTAGTGTAATTAGCTTGTTGTTAAAGTGTTGGTTGCATCAGGGGTTAACACTAAATCATCTGATTTTAAAAGAGTGTATGTCCCTAGATAACGCATCTTGTATACCGTGGCTTAACTATATTAGAAGTGGCTTTGAAAGGCTTGAGCGTGCTGACTTATACTCTAATCCTGAAATTATTGTTAAAAAAAAGCTAATCAGGGAATCCTTCCTCACACTCAGAAAAATGGAAAGGGATGAGTGGGAACATCTTAAACTGAGTGTTCATACTTTTTTAATGCTCAAAACAACTCCTTATACCAAGCCTTATCTCCTGGGGTCTTTATCCTTACATGAGCGGTTTTTACTGACGAGGTTTCGCAAGAACCTCTTTCAGCTCCTACTAGCCAGGCCAAAAGGATGCAGCAGAGGTCAAGTGTTAGCAACTTGTGGTTGCGACGGACAGTCTCCACAGGATCTGCCACACTTTATGCTTCTTTATACATTTTTTGCGATCCCTCAGAGATATTCTTTAGTCCCCATTTTAAAAAGTATGAATTTTACCCAGGCTCGTCCTCCCCTCTTGTATCTTTAATTGTTGAAGGAGAATTGTATTTTTTTATGTGGGTTATGTAAAATCCACAGAGAAAACTAGGGCCTGCTAGGATATGTAGTCATTGGGTTAATACATTTTTAAGGCCTTAGAGGTTGAGGATGACCAGCTCATCCTTGCAGGGTAAATCTAACTAAGAGAGATGTTTTTATGGTACTATGTTTTTAACTGTCATAGATCATAAAGGGAGGTTGTGCAATGGATTCTCTTCATCTTTTAAAAAGTGTGCTATTGAATGATTTGTTGTTTTAATGTATTATGTTTTTTATGCAAAGGTTATGGTTTTGTTCCTCTGAAAACGAATAAAGTTCATTTTAATTTAATTGAATTATATCTTTGGGGATAACTTCACTTATGTTTCATTTTTTTTGTTATTTGTATGCTTTTTTAAAAAAATGGTTTGTAGTTACCACTTTTCCACTACATCTGGCATCAATTAAGGCAGCCCTATCTCTGCTATAGGTGAACAACAGCATTCATTGTCTAGTGATTATTCCTTTCATTGTCATTTGTCAGCTTAACCTCCCTGAGTGCCACATGACACATCACAAGTGAGTGACGTATGTCACATGAAACACATAAAACAAACAGTTTCATCTGAATGTTGTTGATTTTGCTCACTCTTATCCTTCCTGAGTGTATAGTCAGTCACAATGAAAGTTTATGTTGGTGTGGTTTTCCGTATACATACATACATTGTATTGTTCATTATTTATTAGGGAGTAACCAGTGACCACACTTAATGACATTGCTTATTTTCTTTTAGTTGCACAAGAGACAACATCACTCACACTGCTGCCAGAAAGAAGGCCTGTGCATGGTGTGTCATGTGAGTGACCCACACATCACAAACATCTCTTCAACTTGTGATGTTAAGTGCCACTGCTAACTGACAGCATCAAGATGTCTCCAAAGAAAGGTGCTAAAACTGCTACCAAGAAAGTGGTAGTAAGAGGAAGGAGTCTACCATCGCCACTGATATGTCCCCCCAGATCTTTTGGGGAGCAAGCTGGGAGCATCACCCCCAAATCAGTGGATTCACCTCAATCTAGGTCAAACCCCGTCCCTATCAATAGAGGCAGCCAGTCTAATTATCTCAATGCTTACGAATAGTGTTGTTAAATTGTGGCTTATCTCTATCGCAAAGCAGTACCCAATTGTTGTAGGAAACTCAGAAAAGTGGAAAACAACAGCCGCAACCACCAACAGTAGTTCCTCGAAAAGTGAGAGCAGTTCAGTAGATTGAGCTTCATGCTGAGAAAGTAGAGGAAGCCACTCTTTCAGAATACCCATTGTCTTCCAGATCTCCAGCTAGAAAAAGGAGGGTTAGTGATGCATTATCTTTGTCTTCAAGCCCCCTTCTAATGATATAGACACCAGTTGGATCCTGTGTCAGTCTGAGAGTGTGAAATACCACAAGACGAGGCTAGGGAAAAGGAAGGTTCCAGAAAGCCTTAGAGTTATGGAGGCAGATGTAGAAGAGGAAGCTGACAACGAGCCAGTTATCATGGATGTTAGCGCAGTCCCAGTAGAGACTGATGATAACCCATCCCAACTTCCTGGGGGTGGCAGTGGCACCAGAGTTCAAACCACTGCCAGATGTCATATTTGCAAAGACCCTGCAGTGACCTGCATTTACAACCACCTCAGTAAAAGTAGGTACTGCAGGGAGTTAAATGACAAAATGCCAACCTTTTGCCAGTTCATCCGACATTGGCAGTGGCACCAGCGTCAGAAAGTTGAGCTCCCCAGTTTGGGACTTCTTTTCAGTTAGCCAGAAGGAGGCGAACATTGCCAAATGCACCCTTTACTTAGAAAGTGTTAGACAGGGTAAGCTTGGTACAAACTATGGTACGGGTGCCAAACAACCCCTTTGAGAAAGCACCATATGATCCGTTGGGAGGTGGCCAAAAAAGTGAGTGCTCACCGCGCATTGAAACTGGAAAGTCTTGTGAGACAATGGCAAGATTGGTTTGAAAAACAAATGTCTCTAAGTGAGTCATTTTATGTGTGAACACTGACTAGTATGTTGCATGACTTTTCACAGATCTCAAATGAAAATAAGAAAACTAGCAAATCGTGTAGTGTTTTTTTCCAGTAATTTCATGAATTTAATGTAATGTGAAATAAGGGGGGTTTGTGACATTTGCTGGTGTCATTAAAATGTCCCCCACGCCCAGCTGGATGTACCTGTGATGCAGCCAAACTCCAGGGGCCTCTGGAAAGGGTCGGTGCTAGACACCTAAAGGAGTGCAGTTTGTCACTTATACCTCAAATAGGGCAGAGCGAGCAACCCACCAGCACCCAAGCATCAAACACTGCCAGAAGACAACAGGAAAACAATCTGAAAAGGATTATCCACAGAGTGCCACACAACCCATTATTCTGATTCAATAAACACACACAGAAGGCATAGTTAGAGAGGACACAGCATTGATTGATTCAGCAATGCCAAGAACGAACATTAACAGGGCTAAAAATGTTTACAACAACACAAAGGCATTACCCCTCCAATACTATTTTTTATATTTTAATCCAATGCCATCCATGGTCCAACTGATGTACAATTAAACAGACACAACATATATAGTTGTTTTGGTTTTCATGCACCCATGGCTAGCACTGGTCCTACTGGCTGTAAGGCCAGATGGTACATTAAAAAATACAGCAAATGTATTCACAAACAGTGAGAACACGTACTAAACTGGGCCTTATTTTTCCTTTACAATAGAAGAAACATCACATGTAGGAAAACATCAACAAGCAGCAAGAATGCATAGCCAGAAACAAAGAACCTATGGAGGCCTAATGCAAAAGCACACTGACTGTCTATGCAAAATGGCTGCCAGCCACATGGTCGGAACAGCAAGCAGCAAGAATGCATGGCCACAACAAAGACATACAGGCCTATTGCAAAATCACACTGGCTATGTACACAAAACGGAAACCAACCACATGGTCAAATAGCAAGCAAGGAGGTATCAACCCCAACAAAGAAGACATGCACACCTATGGCAAAAGCATACTGGCTGGCTCAACAAAATGGCCACCAGCCACACGGTCACAACAACAAGCAGGCGGCTTGGAAAACAAAGAATTCATGCAGGCCTATGGACACTGACTATACAAAAGGACCCCTGGCCGCATGGGGAAAAAAGCCAAATGTGCATATGGCAAACACACACCGGCCAGAAAAAGGAGGAATTGGCAACACGGGGAACACTGCATTAATTCAGCAGTGACAGACAGAAAATTAACAGAGCTAATTGAGCTTCACCAAATTTGACAGAAAGCTAGATCTTATCACAGAAAGCATGCTTTTTGTGATTTGTTGTGAATCTGCTTACTAGCATTTGATAAATGGAGGTTCAAAACCTTTTGTATATCTGGATGGGGAAATTTGTATGGGGAAATTGGGTTTTAGGAACTCCCTTTTGTCTTGGAGTGGTACTAATGCCCCGTAGCCCTCACCTCGGATTCTTGGCTGTATTAAAATAATATATAGTTCTCAGTCACCACAATTTCTATTAATTAGAGGTTTGTTATCAAATGATGCATGTTTTGTACACAGTGGAAAACATTGTAACCCACAGGCTCTGAGCTTTGTGCAAACATTTTCTGATGAAAACTGACCCATTGCTCCTTTTTCCCTACAGATATGTGCACCAACAATGAGCTAGATGCTGTTTGATTTTTTTTCTTAGGCTTAGAAAAAATCCAAAAAGGGTCTGTCTTCTTGCTGGACACATGAACATAGTCCTTTGCCCCTCCCCACACACATGTTTATGCCCCTTACAAAGAGCTGAATGCTTTCTGGATTTTTTCTTACCCTAAAAAACACTCAGTGTCTGGCGCCTTTCTAAGGGACAGGGACTCACATTTTTGCCCCTTCATAGAGCCACTTCCTCTTGGACAAATACGAATTATGAAATCGAAGAGTTGCGCGAAAGGGAATCAGGAAGTGGAGATTGGAAGGAAAGGTACTAAAAAAATCGTAGTTCATCACATTCCAGTGACCCACTTGTTCAACTCTTCTGTTGGTGGGTTGGGATGGGTGGTAGGATGAAGGGCCCTCCCTAGGCTCTTTCTGATTTATAAACAAAGAAAAGTATTTGAGCGGTTGGGCATGGCTAATGAGGGGCGGGTGCCAATAATAGCTGCCCTTAATTCTTTAAGTATCCCCACCAACCAGTCCAATTCTTGACAAGACCTGGAGAGCATAGTGAATCTATCGTCTGCCCATTTGACCTGTTTTTGGCAATACTGGTGACAATGCAAGCATATTAAGGAGGTGGTCCAGAATGATGTCTGAGGTGTTTCATTCAGGAGTTTGCTGGTACTCCTGTCCTCCAACCCTAGTCACTGAAGGAGTTTGTCCCCCATTGAGGGACAATAGAAATTGGGCACTGGCCCCAGGATCTTAAGGAAATCAGGGATTATGTACATGTCATGGAGGCAGTCTTACAACACCTTATCCTGGTGTATTTACAAGTCATGAGGTCTACCAAGGAGTTAATGAAACACTAGATGAAGAAAACTGGTAGCAAGTAGTGTTTTCAGAGTCTGCAACTTCTTTATTGAAAGACCACAATATTTTTATTGCCGGGACTGTTGCAGCTCGAACATTTCCTACTGAAATTCTGTCTTAGTTCTGTTCATAGTCCATGCTGCTCAGGTTTGATGTGCGTGTAGCACTCCAAGCAGATGTTCTTATCATACACAGATAGTCAAAGCTTGGATCCAAAGCACTTACGTGAGTCAGTATGTTGAGGATAGAACTGTGACTTCAAAGAGACTTACTGAAAGCTAAGGAGGTATTGACCTGCTAGAGGATCATAGAAAGCTGATAGCAAGTAGTGTTTTCAAATAAATACTTAAATATTGAAACACCACAATATCTTTACTGCTGGGACTGATGCAGCTCTAAAGCGTCTTACAGAAATGTTGTCTCAGTAATGTTTATGGTGTGTGCTGTTAACGTTTGGTGCGGGTGCAGGTTTACCAGCACAAGATCTTTGACCCACAGGCGGTCAAATCTGGGATCCAAAGCATTGTTGTAGAGAATATGAATTTTGGGAATAGAATGCTGACTAGAAGGATACTTTCTGAAAATTCTGTTACTATATTTGTGCTGCACTGTGTCTGTTCATTAAAGCTGGAATTGACAGCCCTACTCCCCCTCAAACCTCAGCAGTACATATCTATGAATGGATTTAGGACACTATTTGGTCAAGACTTTTTGAGCCCCAGCCATTCTGGCTAACAACGATTCTGTGGTGTTTCGATAATGAAGTAGTAGACTTTGAAGGTGTTCATACTAAATATTGAAGTCAGAATATCAATAGTACTAAATATCGAGGACAACATATAAAAAAAATATATTGACAAGTGAGTCTAGATTTTCTATACCTAGCTCAATATGTATGTACCTAAGGGGTACATATATCTCAAGGTATGTAGATGTGGAGTTAGGAATAATACATTAATACTTACTATTTGCACATACCTTTCAATATTGTGTCTCTCGATATTCTGTCATCTATATTGTTGAACCCCAATATTCTTCATGTCGACATTCAGCAGCACAATTGACTTTGAACACACTTCTTGCTGTACGTCTCCTATTATCCTCAAAGGTTTTGTAAAGATAGTCATGTTTGCATGCTGTGTATAACGCACGTTTATTTTTCTGTACTTGTGTAGCACATGAAATCCCTTATTAAGACATTTGAAAGACCCATGCATGGCATATTTTACTTCCTCTTGTTCGAATCAACCTTGAATTTCGGACCCATTCTTAGTTAATTTATGTACTCATGATGCCAAACAATATTGAATTATTTGGTAATTATTTAATTAAGTAATGCCAGGAAAGTACCCTATAAAATCAAACTGGTTATCATGCGCCATTCAAATAGTACCCAAAGAGTGCTCGAAAAGACATTGAAAAACCACTTCTTTTCTGTGTTTTGATCTGTATATGTTTGTCTTCAACAACACTATTTTAGATGGAATTCTGTGTCTATCCAGCTAGTAAGAAGACATGGTAAGGGTGACTTGATGACGGTTAAAAGTGGAAAGTTTTCTAACAGAACATATGCACTTAGTACTTGAAATTGTAGCTTTATTTACCTGATATTAATGAACACAAATGGAGCCTCGTTCACCACTGTGATCCTCAATGCAACAGGGAAAATCAATGCAATATACAAGAATGTTCATTATTCTACTAGGTGACATCTTATAATTATCACTTCAGTTACGTTTCCTGACTTCAGCTTCATAACCACTTTCTTTGTGTTAAATGATCTGCCTAGACAGTGAAGCTCTGTCGAATAGGTAAAAAGGAGCAAGCAGGAAAATAACTGAGAGGTAAAGCAAATAGTGTAGGGACAGTGGTGAAGGAGAGGGAGAAAGGTGATAGCAGTTGATATAATCTAGACAAGTAGGAGAGGTTTGTAGAGACATCAGGTAAAGAGAGAATGTTGTTGGGATACCAGAAAGAATGAATCAGAAAGGTAGAAAGAGGAAACTGTACTTAGAGAACAAGAGTTAGGGAGATATGTGAGTATTTAAAAAGTGCTACAGAGGTACAAAATAGTTAGAAATTGAGAAAACATAAAGAGAAGAGGTTGAGTGTAGTATATGGGGTGTGATACAGAGAGGCATATCTAACTCAGTTAGCAGTGGCGCACACATACACTCACATGCACTCATTCATAAGGACACTCACTCACACCCATCTATTCATTACAGCATGTCGGGCTCTACGGGGTGCGCTGCCTGTGGCAGCAGTCCTTCCTTCATTCGAGAATTTAGACGTGAGTCCCACCCACTGTTTTCTGTATGCGGGTGAGGGCGGTGCCTGAGGCATACTTAAGGGAGGGATCTGTGTTGGTAATGCGTTTCACGTTCCAGCACAAACCTGCCAGGACTCCTACCATTTTACTCTGCCGCACTTACCTGAATCCTTCAACAGCAGTTTGCTCTGGTTGTCGCTTCGATCTTAGCTTGCAGGGCTTCTTCAGAATACCTTCTCCTTCCTGGGTGCTCTGGGGCTCTTCCGGAGCACTTTGTTAAGTAGCTTTTTGCCGGCCGGCAACATTGTTTCCTGGGAGCCTCAGCCTCTTAACCCTTGGCTTCCCAGAAGCTTGCCTCTGGAATGCCAGGAAAGCAAGGGTTGTAAAGGATCACAGTTTCTTCGTTTCCAGTGTTATTTTGTACTTATTTGAAATAGAAGGAAGGTCACACTTATCTGATGGCTATATTAATGTTTATCTCCTGTTTGTTACCAAACTCTTGCAGTCCTTCTACATACTGAACATTGAATTTCCTATTTCAGATACTGTGAGTGTTTACAGTCCATGGGAGTTGTTCCCCCACACATGCTTAGCATATTCATTTACAGGTATCCCATTTGTAGTAGGGGGTTAATGAACAGCCAGTTACTTGTACACTAGATTAGTACTTAACGTCTCCTTCAGGATTCTTGGAGACCACCCCACAGAAGAGCTAGTGGACGTCAACCCTTCTTCCTTCCCTTGTTTCCCTCCTTCTCCACCTTCCCTCCTTGCTTTGAGCTAGTTGGGCGAAGGAGGTAGGTGAGGGAAGTTGGGACCTAGAATCACTTCCATCCATTTCATCCCTGCTGTAAATCCAGGGGAGCCACACACCTCACATACTCTCACTCACATTTCATAAGCACATACACAAACACACTTGCACACACCCATCCACATGTTTACAAATACACATATATTCAGACATACAAACACGTACCAGACTTACAAAAAGCTTCTATTAGGCTGCTGTGGTGATGGCATAGGACTAACAGGTGGCAGAAGGGGTAAGCATGAAGTCATTGGAGGATGGTAGAGGCTTCTGGAGAAGGAAGGGAAAAAGTGGAGCTCCCACCGCCTATTCTCAGGGGCTAACTCTGTCCTGATTCACCCCTTGAGTGGTGGAATGTCTTTAAATCCATACAGAGTGGGGTGGGTTCATGAAACTTTCTGATCCACCCCACCCTACCATGTGATGAGGTGTCATTAATAGATACTCAGCCCTGGATACATCAGTGCTTAAATCTAGACTGATTCTATTGGTTATGCTCTCTCTGATCTTGAGTGGGTGGACCTCACAGGGTTTTGTCAGGCTGATGAGGTCAGTGCCCTCAGGACTGTGGAATCCTAGGCCTGGCAAAGTTTTGCTCAGGCTGCCAGGAGCCTATGTATTGACAAATGTAAAGTGCCTACAGGAGCAGCGTGGTTTGCTTTTTCAAAAATGTTATTTTCCCTTATCATCTTTTGTCAACTCTCCACCACTCCGCCCCCTGCCCCACCTTTCTTATATACATCGGTCGCTCCTGAGTGCATGGCTGCTTGATCTTAACATAGTGTGTGTTTGTCAGTCTCATGTTTGCTCACACTGACAGACACTCATGCTTTGGAAAATAGAGGGGATTGGACTTAGCCCTCTCTGCAGGGTTGCCCCCAAACATCTTGCCGTCACCACTTCTATTTTTGTTGAATAAATGTTTGTTGGCTCTAGGATTCTGTTCACTTTACCACTGTTAACCAATGTTCTGCCAGTTAAAAATTATGACATTGGCTTACACCTGATTGGCATATTTAATTTACTTATATGTCCCTTGTAAAGTGCGATACTATATACACAGGTTCTGTAAATTAAATGCTACTATTGGGCCTGCACCAGTTATTGTGCCACCCACTTAAGTAGCCCCATAAGACATATCCCAGTCTCCATTGCAGTCTGAGTGCATTTTTAAAGTGCCAATCTGAATTAGCAATATACCCCCTTGCCAGGCCAAAATCTCCCCTTTTATTGCATATAATCCCCCCTTAAAGTCTGCCCTATGTAGCCCAAAGGGCAGCATGCATTCTAATTAAAAGATTGGAACTGTACTTTTAGGTTTTACATGTCCTAGTAGTGAACAGCTCCTAAGTTGGTTTCTCACTACTTTGAGGCCTACCTCTCCCATAGGATAACATTGAGTCGAGCTATTATATTTAATAAGTATTAAAGTTTGATTTCATGTTTGGTGTCTGAGGAAATTGTAATTCAAAATTCTCTTTAATGGTAAACTTGGATTTTAAGATACAGTTTTGAGAATTCCACTTTTAGAAAGAGGAGTGAAACCCTGAAACCAGTCCTAGGATGCTTGTTTCCAGTCCAGGGAGGACCTGGCTTGGCAGTTCGGGCTGGACTGCTCCCATGAGGCACAGGGTCAAGACTGATTTGCATATGGCTGGGTTCAAACTGGAATGCTATGGTGAGCAAACAAACAATGGATTTTGGCCCAGATCTCTGAACTGGGGTAAATGTATGACATTGTTCTGCATTCTGTCCATCAATTGTTGTTTTTGCATTTGTCACCCTGAGTGGGACGGGTATGCCCAGACGTGGGTCCCATCCTCTCCATGCCACTGGAAACAAGCTAACCATGGCTGAATAGGGGTGAAACCTCGAAACCATTCCTAGGATGCTTCTTTCCAGTCCAGGGAGGACCTGGTTTGGCAGTTCGGGCTAGACTGTTCCCATGAGGCACAGGGTCAAGACTGATTTGCATATGGCTGGGTTCACACTGGAATGGCATGGTGAGCAAAAAAAACAATGGATTGCATTCTGGCAAGGGAAGTAGGAAACTTTAAGCACTTCATAGGGAATATTCTAGGAACTTCTAGATGAGCATAATTTTGGCTCCATCCTTTTACGTTTGGCTATGCAACATATATATTTACATTTGGCCTCATGTGCTTGTTTGACACAATAATATTAATGAGATAACGTGCTTCAAAGGTATAGAAAGTGCATCTTTTGTCTGTTTTGACATATATGTGTGTGCATATTATTATTTTCATTTTATAAACATCTGGATTACTGATATTATTCTACTATAGGTTTAGATTGTAAGGTGGTGCGCTAAACTCCATCTAATGCAGTACATTCACCTGGGATTAGTGAGAATGAATCATATGTATTTTTAATGCAGTCTTTAAAATTGTGATCAGTTGTCGTTTTTGCTTAAAATTACATGTATTAGTTATTGTGCCACATACATGAGTATGTATTAACAACCACAGGCGACAGCCGTAGTCCCAGTCGAGACCGTGGTAATTCTACTATCATGCAACGCTGTCTCAACAGGAATCAATGAGGGGATATGATATAAAGAATAGCTTAATTATACTGCATACATTAAATAATGACAAATAGTCTCAAGAACAAGGGTAAATGCAATGTATATTATCAGCAAAGGAATGCAAATTGGATTTCACAAATCAGAAATGCGGAATCAACAATGCTTTTTATGTTGTTTGCTACCTGAAGGTGTGAACAATTTCTGCTTGTGAGAACATATTAGACACTGCACGTGAAACAAGTGAAATAAAGAAAAACAATGCTACCACACAATGGATCAGAATTCCAAAACAAAGTTATGCATGAACCAAAATGTTACTAAATACATTTTGTAAAACCATGACAACATTCTCAGCCCAAATTTAGCCTGTATAGGTCAACAGCATTTCAACCTTCATGAGTAGGAGTGATCTTGTGTCATTTATAAATTCCCTAAACTAAGAGAGAATCTTGTGGAGTGGTACAAACAAGTTGAGCAGTTTGTGAACATTTTAAAGGTTATTTGGACTAATCTGAATAGCTTGTTTGACATTGTGGCCCCAAGTGATTTGTGTACAGCATGTAAAATAGCCATAGATTGGGCCTTAGAGAGAGCCGACAAGAGATCCTGTGACTAATGGTACTTCAGCTATAGTGATAAGGAAATATGATCAGGTGATGATCTTGTTGAAGTCTATGTGCCACCCCAAGATACTGACTGGGTCAATGTTGATTGAACAACACAAGAACCAAAGGAGATGATTCATGCATATTACGAGAGATAGTTAAAGGCATTCAAACAGTATAGTAGAATGGAAACACTGGAGCCTAAAGATAGGGGTAATTTTTTTTCCAGGTTGGTGACAGGATTGGGATCTGAGATTAGTATGATGATTTAACAGCAACTGATTTGTTGGCAGGATAAGTCTGTTGATGATATTTTGTGATATGCCAAATAGTACGATTGAAATGAGGCAGAAAAAGCTAAAGGAAAATTAAAGGTGGTACAAATTAAGGCTGCTCAGAGAGGAATTCAATTCAATTCAAAACCATCTTTTTTCGGCTTCCATAATTCATAGAAAACCATAAAAGCACAGATAAAAGGGGAACATGATTTAAAAGGACGTGTAAAATTACATAATTCAACATACTTGATACCAACAATTAGTTACGGTTAAGATTACCATGATGACGTACACAGAATTTCAAAAAACAAGCAAAAGATTTAGCATGTAGTTCATTCTCTAAAAATTTAAGAGCTAAAAAGGCTGGGCGGCAGGCTCGAAATCTCATTGTTCTTAATATAGGAACTATCCAGCGTTTGCGAGGAATTTCAAAATATATACAAAACAATAAGGTGTGTATTGTAGATTGAAGGGCCATAGAATCACTTGGGCAGGGTCCCAGACTCCTTGTCCAATCATTTTGGCGGGGAAAAGAAATCAACGTTGAAAGCTGTCAAATCTTAAACTCGTTAACAGAAACTTTTCAAACTGGTTCAGATTAAACAATAGATAGGGCTGCATAGAGAGAGTGGTTTGTATTGCTAGTGAGTGTTGAACTGAGGCTTTCCCTATTTCTTGGGAGAGTCATAACTCGCCTAGATGACACAGGCACAGTTTTTTCAGTTCTTTCTTTGGCAATTCTGAGATACTGGATGGGTTTATAAAATATCTTTGGAGGCCTAAGTCCTTCAAGAACGACCTTACATATGTTAACCATCCTATTTTCTCCCTATTGTCCAGTGCTATACATTCCTGGATTAGGACGCATGTCAGTTCGCACTGCTGTGTAGTCCAAATGCGTCTCCATAGCATGACTGGTTGAGTTTTTAAGATGTCTGAAATATAATCCAGCCCTAGTTCTATGTGGCAGCCATAAGTAGTGGTGCTTTGTGGGACTGCAAGTAAATAGCACAGAACGGAATTTTCCACTCTCTGGATGTCATCCATATTAATATGCCCCCACAGCCCTGAACCATAACTCGCAACACTGGTACACTTTGCCTGGTAGATTTTTAACATTTCTTGTGGTGGTCTCTTGCCTAACTTCTGTGCAAATGCCACCAATGCAGAAGTGGCCCTAAGAAACTGTAATTTCCTAGCCTGTATGGCTGCTGCCCAATTAAGCCTGTAATACATTAAAATTCCTAGATATGGCTATGTAGTTGTACCCTCTAAACTACTGTTATTAATGAAAATCTCTCTGGTTTTCTTTGGTCAGACCGACGTGCATGACAAATGTCTTTTTTATATTTATTCTGAGGTTCAGGGAGTCCATAAAATTGCAGTACTTGTTCAATGACCCCTAGAGCTGGACCGGCATCCTTGCCAAGATTACAGCATCGTCGGCTTAAAGTAACGTCGGAATCGGCCGACGACGTATTGTTGGCATATCCTGGCTTCCCTTCACCATCTCCATTTCCAGACCGTTGGTATACAGAGTAAATAGGAAGGGGGCCAGAAATTCAAAACCCACCATTTGCAGGGAACGCCACTCCAAAACAGGGAGTTTATTGACAGGAAGTAATGCAGGGTGGAGATAGATTTCAGCCACATGGTAGAGGTCGGGGTGTCCCTATTGGACCGAGTACTCGAATTGATGTAGCGACATTGACAAAGTCTAATCCATACCATTACTGCAATAGGCTGGGTCATTGAAAGTGAGAATGTTGTCTTAATCCAGCAAATCATGGTCAAAAGCCAGGGTTTGTACCACTTCAGCCTTCTATTGAGCAACAAAATATGTGCAGACTTAACTCTCAGAGGTTTATGGGCCACAAGCCCCACTGATGCAGGTTCCTCAACCTCTGATGCCACAGCAATGTGCAAACATAGCCAGATTTTCTTAAAACTGGATCTCAAATATGAATCAGAATCCTTTCCAGAATAATAATCCTTGCCAATAATTCCCTATGTTTTAGATAGGTGGTGCACTAAAATGAATCTAATGCAGTGCATTCACCAGGGATTAGTAAAAATGAATCACATGTAAAATGCTTTCTTTATAAATTGTGACCAATTGGCGTTTTTACTTAAAATTATATTTATTAGTTAATGTGTCACATATAAGTGTACAGCATGATAAAGCTTGATTCATTATTAAAGAGTTTGTTTATTGGATAACATGTAGGTTGTAGAACTAGTATGTTTTTTTAAAGAGAAATGTTCAGTTAGCATGTCTGTGGGCCTTAAGCTTGCAGTGGAAACATTTAATACTAATGTGAAAGTTGTTTTTCTGCATGTTTCTCCTCTGTAGGTGCAGGCCAAAGGCATTCCTTAGTTAGTGAAAAGTAAATTTAATTTCAGAGATAGAGAGGCGAGGAAGAGCTGGCAATGTCAAATGATGTAGACCTATAAATCAGTGAGTGGGTATGTAAGTACTGGTATGGGAGTGTTAATGGTTTTGAGAATGGTAGTATGAAAGGTCACATTGTTGTGTGAGTGGATGCGTCAGAGATTCTGTGGATTATGTCATCAGTGATGTCATCATCGATGTCGTTTGAGATGTCAGCAGTGATTTTATCAGTGATATCACTGACCGTGGTATGAGTGATGTAATATGTGAGGTCATAAGCAGTGCATTTGAGGAACGCAAGTTATAGTTATCTCAGCAACTATAACATCTGAATTTCTCTGTTTTTTGTACGAGTGAAACCTTAGCCTAACTACAATGTCTCTGTAACCTTTGGTTTTTTCAGTGAATGTACACGTTTTCTTAATTCCATTTCCTAACTATAAAGTCCCTGTAACCTTTGTTTTCTTCATTGAATTTCTAAGGCTTTTCAAATGCTAATTCCAAACTATAACATCCCTGTAACCTTTGGTTTCTTCAGTGAATTTCTATGGTTTTTAACTAGTAGACACATTTGTAGCAGGTGCAGCCTTTGCAGGTAAGAGGGGGGGTGGTGTGGGGGGGGGTATACAAATAATGATGAGGGAAACTTAAAAAAAAAGAAAAACACTTACCTTGCACTCACCGCATCACTGACTGCAAGGTAGGTAGTTTTCTTATTTTAATTTGATTCCCTCGTCGTCTGTCGAATCCCCTACCCCACCGCTTTTACCTGCACGGGCTGCCCGTGTTTTGCAGAGTGGGGGAGAAAGGAGGCTGTGACTCTGACCAGCTCTCAGGAATCCCGCTGTGGAGGACTTGAAGGAGGTGCCAGGAGGGCTTATTGGCCCCCAAGGTCCCTTGGGAGCAAAGGGTACTTCATCCCCCAAACAGCAGTGCACCACAAGGCAAGTTTGTAAAGTGGTAGAGGCAGGGGGCCTGGCCTACAAAGACCTCTTAGCAATCCAGCCGTATGGGACTTATTGGGGATAACAAGAGGGGTAGTTGGCCTCCCAGGATGTCCTTGAGGGACAACTACCCCTCCTATTACCGCCATTAGGTCCCACAGGGCAGGATTTCCTGGACCTGATCGGAGACCTCACCCCCTTACTCCACCATTCTGCAAACTCATGTTGCACTACTAGTAGGGTATGAAGTCCCCTTGGCTATTGTATTTTATTGTATTTTCCCCTTGAGGGTCTTTGGTGGTCAACTATCCCTCCTGTTACTTCCAGTTAGTCCCACACAGTGGGTTTGCTAAGAGGTTTTTGGTGGCAACACCTCCTTTTTTCACCACACTGCAAACACGCCTCCTGGCGCACTATTGGTTGGGGATGAAGTCTACTTTCTTACAGAGGGACATTGGAGTCCAAGATGCCCTGCTGGTTCCGCCGGTAAGTCCTATGCAACAAAATTCCTGATAGCTGGTGAGATGCCCAGAACCCTCTCTCCACCACTCTGCAAATGTGACTGCTAGGTAAAAAACCGTAGAAATTCACTGAAAAAATCAGAGGTTTCAAGGACGTCATAGTGAGAAATTAGCATTTAGAAAACTTTAGAAATTAACTAAAAAAACACAGTTTTCAGGGACATTATAATTAACATTTAAAAAACCTTACATATACAGAGAGAAAAAACATAGGTTGCAGGAACTTATAGTTATACTGACATTTCACTTGTACAAAACAAGAGAAATTCAACTGTTTGAGTTAGCTGAGCTAACTATAACTCACACCCCCGCAATGCACTGCTGATGACATAACATATTACATCACTCATAACATGGTCAATGCAATGACATCACTGATGCATCACTGATGACATCTCAAATGACATCAGTGATGACATCATCCATATAATCTCTGATGCATCTATGCACACTGCAATGTAATCTTTTATACACCCACTCCAAATTTCAGACTACCATTCTCGAAATTATAGACTCACCTATACCAGTACATACATACCCACTCACTCATTCATAGATCTACACACCCATCTACTCACTCACCCATACAGCCACTCATGCACCCAATCACTCACCAATACAGTCGCTGATATATGCACTCATACACCCATACCGACACTCACACACCGCCACTCAACTGTAGAGATACTCACAAACCTAGTCAGTCAACCAAAGAGACAATCACACTGCCATTTACTCACATATACAGTTATACACACACCACCTCACTTATCCCTATAGATACTAGCACATACTCTCTTATACAATCACTGACACAAGCACATACTCATCCAAACCACCACTCTCACAATCACTCACTCTCTCATACAGTCACTTATATACTCCAACACTCACATATTCTGCCTTTCACATATGCAATTACTCACCCATATACCACTGAGACATCCATTCACTTACAAACATACCCATGCACACTCTCACTCTCCCACATAGGCCTCACAGATGTACTCATGAACCCACACACCCAATAAATCACCTACTCACACATACAAGCAAAAATTCACACACGCCCCCCACTCACCCACACAGGTACTCAGGCACCCATACAGGTAGTCAGACAACCAATCAATAACCCATATAGACACCCATGTAGCTAATCACGAACGCTTGCAGCCACTTACACACCAACTGACAGACTGACAGACATTCACAGACATTAGTCACTCACTATACATTCACTGAGATATGTATCATCACACACTTATACAGTAAGTCACCCACCCACTGAATCATACACACACTAATGCACCCTTTCATTCTTCAATAAACCATGGCGTATAGATATATAACAATCGTAAACTTTTTAAAAACACTCAGAGTCATTGGATAATGTCATGAGAGATGTCATTTAAGATGTCATCAGTGATGTCATTAGTGATGTCGCTGACCATGTCATGAGTGATGTAATATGTGATGTCATCAGTAGTGCATTGCAAGAGTGTGAGTTATAGTTAAATCAGCCGAATGTAACAGCTGGCTTTCTCTGGTTCTGTTTCAGTGAAATGTCAGGCTAATTATACCGTTCCTGAAACCTGTGTTTTTTTCCATGACAAAAAAATAAAAAATAAATATATATATATATATATATATATATATATATATATATATATATATATATATATATATATATATATATATATGTGTATATATATATATATATATATATATATATATATATATATATATATATATATATATATATATATATATATATATATATATATATATATATATATATATATATATATTACCTACTGGCGGTTGCCTGTAGGTAGTTATTGTTAGGACTTTGTTACTACTCAAAAAGCTTTTTTTCTTTTGTCAATATCTTTGGTGCCTTTGACGAATCTTTACGAAATTTTCCAAACTAATGGTTCACTCAGGTCAGTTCCTGTCTTGAAAGTTTCGGGGTGATTTGTCCAGCGGGGGATGAGAAAAAAAGGGGGTCCCAAAACATGTTTTACCCCCGTTAATTTCCATAGGAATTTTTTAAACAGGCTACAGCCTGAATTGCTGAATGGAATTACACCAAATTTGGCAAAAAGGTAGCTCTTGGTTTAGATAGCAACCTTTTTTTTAAATGGTGTAAGTTGTTCAGAAGTTCCTGAGAAATTAAAAAAATCATAATGTATATATATGAGCACAGAGGAGGAGCTGCGAATCCTCCCGAGCACAAGCTTAATTCTGATTGGCTGCCAACTCTCCAAACCAGAATGTGTTGGCAGCCATTTTGTGACTCGGTAAGGAAAATGGAAAAAAAAGTTACAAATGACAAAAAGGGGACAGGGTAGAAACACCCTGACCCCATAGGCCTGCTCAGCCAAAAAAAGCTTTTTTAAAGAAAAAGTTTGCCCAGAGTCTGTTGGGTGTGCGAATCCGGAAGAATTTTTTTAAAAAAACAAAGTGCGGTCTCCTGCACTTTGTTTTTTTAAAGCTCCCGGGTGGGACAGGTCCCAGGGGCAATATTTAATAATGGTACCTGGCCCCATGGGGCTTCAGCAGCCCCGGGGACACCACCTCCCCAGGGTGATACTTATTCAAATGTGGCGGGACTCACGGCCCCCCTTCTGGCACTGCCACCTCCCTGGGGTTTTAAAAAAAAAATCAAAAGGTGTGGTTGGGGGCTCCTGCCCCCCCCCCCCCACACTGCCCCGGGAACCACCACCTCCCCGGTGCACACTTTATGCTAATCCAGGGGTCTGTTATGCATCCCCCGGCCCCAGGGTCCACCACCTCCCCATGGCAATGTGCACATTGGGAGGGGGGCCATGCGGCCCCCCTCCTGGAGCCCTAGATGGCTCTGGGGACCGCCACCCCCCAGGGCCAGCTCCTGCAATGTCCTGGAGTGCAATTATTTTGCCTCATTCTGTACTTCTCTTCCTTCTTTCTGCATCCCTCCTCCCTATTTATGTACCTCTCTTGCCTTTGTGTGCACCTCTCCTACCTCTATCTGCACTCCTCTTGCTTCTTTTTGCACCTCTGTTGAATCATTCTGCACTGCTCTTGCTTCCTTCTGCACCCCTCTGGCCTCGTTCAGCACCCCTATTTCGCTCTCTGCACATCTCTTGCCTCTTTTTTTTTTACCTCTGTTGGTTCTTTCTGGACTTGTCTTGCTCATTTTGCACTCTGTGCACCTCTTTCAGCACTTCTGTTGCTTCTTTCTGTACTTGTCTTCCTTCTTTATGCATCTCACCTGCCTCTTTCAGTACCTCTCCTGCCTCTTTGTGCACCTCTCCTACCTTTTTCTGTACCCCACGTGCCTCCTTTTGCACTTCTGTTGGTTCTTTCTGCAATGCCCTTGCTTCTTTCTGCACCTTCCTTCCCTCTTTCAGTACTTCTCTTGCTTCTTTCTACACCTCTGTTGCTTCTTTCAACAATTCTCTTGCCTCTTTTTGCACTTCTCTTTCTTCTTTCTGTACTCCTCTTGCCTCTTTTTGCACCTCTGTTGGTTCATTCTGCACTGCTCTTGCCTCTATCCGCACCCCTCTGTATGTTAATGTTAAAATGACTTATAGAGTGCATGGCTACCCAAAGCCTTCCCAGTGCTAGGCAGTGGACTGCAGTGGACTAATAAAATGAAGGCAGGAGAACAGGGAATTAGTACACCTCGGTAAACAACCATGTTTTTATTGGGTTTTTTTACCTCTTACTGCTCCCCTCTTTTTTCTTTCTGCACCTCTCTTGCCTCTTTCTGCACCCCTTTTCCTACTTTCTGGACTTTTCCTGCCTGTTCTTGCACCTCTCTTGCCTCTTTCTGTTCCTCTGTTTGTTCTATCTATCTGTACTTCTCTTGCTCTTTCTGCATCCTTCGCGCCTCTATCAGCACCTCTGTTGCTTCTTTCTGCACTTCTCTTCCTTCTTTCTGCTTCCCTCCTGCCTCTTTCTGTACCTTACTTGACTCTTTGTGCACATCTTCTACCTTTTTCTGCACCCCTCTAGCCTCTTGTTGTACCTCTGTTGGTTCTTTATGCATTGCTTTCGCTTCTTTCTGTACCTTACATGCCTCTTTTTTCATCTCTCTTCCTTCTTTCTGCACCCCTCCTGCCTCTTTCTGCACCTCTGCTGCCTCTTCGTGAACCTCTCTTGCCTCTTTCTGCACTTCACTTGCTTCTTTCTGTACCTCTCTTGCTTGTTATGGCACCTCAGTTGCTTCTTTCTGCACTTCTCTTGCCTCTTTCTGCTCCTCTGACTTAGAGGTAGTTTTAATCCCCCTGCCCTATTATATAGTAGGGCTTTACAGGGGAGGTCATGCCAATCACAGGAGTACCCCAACCCATAGTGTACTGTAGTGTATGTAGATGTTTTTACTGTATTCTAAATGTCTTATAGCATAGCACTGACTCCGGGCCTGGTTAGTCAGAGTCAGTTTCCACCAGAACCAATCAGCAAAAAGTTGGGGGCACAGGATGACTTTGCAACAAGGCCTCTTTCTGCACCTCTATTGGCTCTTTCTGCATATCTCTTGCTTCTTTCTGCGCCTTTCTTCTTCTTTCTGAACTTCTGTTGCCTCTTTCTGCATTTCTCTTGCTTCTTTCTGCGCTTTTCTTCCTCTTTCTGCACATCTCATACCTCTGTAGGCATAGATAGAAATTAGCATTTAAAAAACCTTTGAAATTCACTGAAAAAAACACAGGTTTCAGGGATGTTATGGTGAGTTGGTCATTTCACTCGTACAAAACCAGAGAAATTGGGGAACAGCCTTTACAATGTGGGTATTACCACGCGCTGCCATTACTACGCTGCTTTTACAACGCAAGTCGTTTAAACGACTTGCGCTGCAGGGCGCTGTTATACAAGGAATAGTTTAATTTTCTATTCCAACACCTTCCCTACTGTAACGTGGGCTGGAGTTGGAATAGAAAATTAAAATATTCCACTATCCAGCGCCCTCCAACGCAAGTCGTTGTAACAACTTGTGTTATAACTTCGGCCGTTATAGTTAGTTGAGCTAACTTTAACTTGCGCCCCGTGATGCACTGCTAATGACATCACATATTACATCATTCATAACATGGTCAGTGACATCACTGATGACATCCCTGATGACATCATCCACGTTATAATCTGATGCACTCCCTCATACCATAATATAAACTTTGGTACACCCACTCTTAAATACAGACTACCATTTTTGAAACCATAGACACACCAGTACTAGTTACTACATACCCACTCACTGATTCCTAGGCCTACACACAGATCCACTCATTCACCCATACAGTCACTTATACAAGCAGTAACTCATCAATACAGCACTATCATATACACTCATACACCTATACAGTCACTCACGCACCACCACACATCCATAGAGTTTCTCACACACCTAGTCAGTCATGCAAAGAATCAATCACACTCCCATTTGCTCACCTATACAGCTATACACACACCACCTCACTTATGCATACAGATACTAACACATACTTACTCTCTATACAATCACTGATACAAGCACATACTCATCCATACAGCCACTCTCACAATCACTCCCTCTCACAGATAGTCATTTATATATTCCAACACTCACACATACTGTCTTTCCCATAAGTAGTTATTCACACATGTACCACTGAGACATCCATTCACTCACCAACACACCCGTACACACACTCAAACACCCATACAGCCCTTCACAGATGCACTCTTGAACCCATACACCCAGTGAATCAGCCACTCATACATCTATGAACAGAGTCACACACCCTCAGCCCACACACACAGACAGCCAATCAATAACCCTTATAGACACTCATGTAGCTACTCACAACCCATGCTGCCTTTTACACCCCAACTAACAGACTGATACAGACATTCACACAGTTTAGTCACTAACGCATGCATTCAATAATACTTGTTTAATCACTCACTTACACAGTCAGTCATGCACCTATTAAATCATCCATTCAGACACGTATAAACCCACTCATTCTTCAATACACCCTGGCGCATATATATATACATATATATATATATATATATATATATATATATATATATATACATATATATATATCCTGGACACTCGAACCACTTCCAAATACCGCACACGGCGGTTTAGGCGAGGAAAGAGACACAGACCTCAGCAGTTTTTTCTGGGCAGTAAATCTTCTTTATTCAGAGATTTGGTAAATTTACCGATTCTGTAAAATACCGAATCAGTAATTTTACCGATTCGGTAAATCCACATGTAGGTGACACTCCTAAGAGTGTCACAGACCCTTAAGAATCGGTATTTTACCACCCAATCCAATTGGGTGGTAAAATACCGAATTCAGGTGTGCATGCACATCTGTACATGCACACCTGTGCCATGTGACACACAGACATGCCCTTAGGGCATGTATGTGTGCCACATGTCACACATGCCCGTATTTGGGGTGCTGGAGGGTGTCAAAGTGACACCCCCTGCACCCTTGCAGGATTCGGTATTTACCAATTCGGTAAAGAATCTGTATTGCCCATTGATTCCTATGGTCTTCAAGGCCCATAAGAATCAAGCAGACAATATATCCTTATAACTTTACACTTGTGGCGTGTTTTAATGTCACATTGTTTGGTTCTGGCTGGGTGACGAGGACCTTATCCTTTGAGCTAACCGGATATTGTATTGCATTACTAGGATTTCTTCCCAGTGCAATTTACCCTCACTCACCTGTTCGTTTTTGTTGTACCCATAGGAATCAATGGGCAATACCGATTCGGTATTTACCGAATCGGTAAATACCGAAAGTTAACGATTCTGTAATTCCAGATTAAAATATACCTACATCTCCCTGCTTCATATTTACAGATTCATAAATACCGAATCGGTAAAATTCGGTATTTATGAGTCGGTAAATAGAAGTTACCTACATCTAGCCCTAAGGGCCAAATGTATCAAGCCTTTTGAGATTCTTAAAGGCCAGAATTCGCAGAATTTCGGCCTTAGCGAATCGCAAACGGCCTTTTTTCCGATTTTGAAATGTATGAAAAATTAGCAAAATAAGGAATCGCAAAAAATTGCGATTCTTTATTTTGCTTAAGCATTTAAGGAATCACAATTTTGTGATTCCTTAAATGCTATGTTTGAAGTTTTTAAAAATTGCGAATTCAGGTTTAGAAATCGCAAATTACCACCAACTTGTAGTTTGTGGTAATTTGCAATTTCTTGTAAATATGCACAATTGTGCATTTGTGAGGGTGGCATATGACGCACATACATGCCCATTGGGCATGTATGTGCGCCATATGCACACACACATGTAATTTTCAGGGGTGCAGCAGGGTGTCCTTGAGACACCCCTGCACCCTTGAAAGAATTCTCAAATTGCGATTAGCAAATTGCGAATTCGCAATTTGAGAATTATTTCACAGTCCTTTCTATGGGCCTCCTGGCCCATAGAAATGAATGGGAAATTGGGCCATATGAATCATCATCACCATTTGCGATTTCTATATAGCGATTTTTAAGGAATCGCTATTTAGAAATCGCAAAATGGTATGTATGTAGAAAATCGCTATTTTTTAGCGATTTCCAATTATTCCTTATTTGCGAATTCTCAATTTGCGAATTCGCAAATAAGGAATAATTTCCCATTCATTTCTATGGGCCAGGAGGCCCATAGAAGTGACTGTGAAATAATTCTCAATTTGCGAATTCGCAATTTGCTAATCGCAATTTGAGAATTATTTCAAGGGTGCAGCAGGGTGTCTCAAGGACACCCTGCTGCACCCCTGAAAATTACATGTGTGTGCATATAGCGCACATACATGCCCAATGGGCATGTATGTGCGTCATATGCCACCCTCACAAATGCACAATTGTGCATATTTACAAGAAATCGCAAATTACCACCAACTACAAGTTGGTGGTAATTAGCGATTTCTAAACCTGAATTCGCAATTTTGCAAAATTGCGATTCCTTAAATGCTTAAGCAAAATAAGGAATCGCAATTTGTTGCGATTCCTTATTTTGCTAATTTTTCATACATTTCAAAATCGGAAAAAAGGACGTTTGCGATTTGCTATGGCCGAAATTCGCAGAATTTCGGCCTTAACGAATCGCAAAAGGCTTGATACATATGGCCCATTATTCCTTATTTGAGAATTCGCAAATTACGAATTCGCAAATAAGGAATAATTGGAAATCGCCAAAAAATAGCGATTTTCTACATACATACCATTTTGCGATTTCTAAATAGCAATTCCTTAAAAATCGCTATATAGAAATCTCAAATGGTGATGATGATACATATGGCCATAGATGTGCCACAAAAGTAGTTCTGTAGTTCCCTTAATAGTAGGCAGAGTAGCTACATATAGCACAATCTCCATATTTAAACATGTTACTATAAATATAAAGCATGTTATGTGCATAAATGTTATATTTCTGTAAAAATAATTTTTTTTTTTACATAAATCTCATTGGATAAATTCAAACACTGCCTACAATCGTACAGTCTTATTATCTACAATAAAATATCACCGGATAAATCCAAATTCCATCATGTAAAAAAGTAGAGACCTGTATGCCACTTATGGGAGTAAAACAATTTTTTACCTACATTTTCAATATATTCGTAGTGCAAAATCGGTGCGTATTGTACAAAATAGTGCATATATAAATATAAAGTGCTAGAATAGACAACGTATATACAATTCATAATTTGATTTTCAGATTCTTTAAATACTGGTATATATTTCTAAAACAGTTACTCCCTAATAAAAAATGTCCATGAAGGACATGATGTTAATTAAGACAGCCAATATCAAAGATATACAACCTTACAAAAAAATAGGTTCAATTAAAAATCAAATTAGAGGGAAAGAAGAACATTATACAGTTGATAAAACCCAGAAACTCATACAATTCAACAAAGCCACTCCTCATTTACTATTTACACTATACAATGTTGATTATTCAAGAAACACCAGACACATGCGCCTTATCTCACCTAAAAAATACTTATAAAAAAACTTTTGATAGAAAATTGCGCATGTCCTCTGTTGTGCTCAACCCGTTAGGCCATTTACAATCGAACTCAAGAATGTACTTTGTTTCCAGCTGCCGTAACTGTCGTTCCCTGTTGCCACCCCTTCTTTGTTTGGCAACAGCATCCAATACATAGTAAGACAGGCAGTTGATATCATTAGCATGAGTACGTTTAAAATGTCTAGCCACAGGATATGCTGCATCACTGTGGAAAATGGCCCTAATGAATGTCTGACAAAATATCGATAACACAAATATCGATATACAAAAATATCGGAACAAAAATATCGAAGTCAAAAATATAGGAATCCTATCCCTAACAAGGTAAGTACAAATATATCGAAAATAAAATATAGAATGACAAAAATATTGTTTTTTGTAAAATATCGTTTTTTTTAATATAATAAAAATTTAATATTAACAAAATAATACTTATAAATGTAATAAACATATTTAAAAATGTACTATAATATTTAACATTAATACATAATGTAATAACAATTAATATTAATAAATATATAATACATAATATATTTTTCATTGATAGAAACTAAATTAATTATTGTCATAACTTAAAAACAAATAAAAATGTAATAAATTACTAATACATTTATTTACATGAAATATTCACATAAGTAACAATTAATAACAACATAATACTAATAAAAAAGCTGAATACATTTTAGATAGCGTATGAGTAAAAATTACTATTCCCACTCCAGAGAGTGCGACAGTAGGGAAAGTGTTGGATAGCGTAGCGGTAACAATTACTATTCCCACTCCAGAGAGTGCAACAGTAGGGAAAGTGTTGGATAGCGTAGGGTTAAAAATTACTATTCCAACTCCAGAGAGTGCAACAGTAAGAAAAGTGTTGGATAGCGTAGGGGTAACAATTACTATTCCAACTCCAGAGAGTGCAACAGTAGGTAAAGTTTTGGATAGCGTAGGGGTAAAAATGACTATTCCCACTCCAAAGAGTGCAACAGTAGGGAAAGTGTTGGATAGCGTCGGGGTAACAATTACTATTCCAACTCCAGAGAGTGCAACAGTAGGGAAAGTGTTGGATAGCATAGGATTAAAAATTACTATTCCAAATCCAGAGAGTGCAACAGTAGGGAAAGTGTTGGATAGCGTAGGGTTAAAAATTACTATTCCAACTCCAAAGAGTGCAACAGTAGGGAAAGTGTTGGATAGCGTAGGGGTAACAATTACTATTCCAACTCCAGAGAGTGCAACAGTAGGGAAAGTGTTGGATAGCGTAGGGGTAAAAATTACTATTTCCACTCCAGAGAGTGCAACAGTAGGGAAAGTGTTGGATAGCGTAGGGGTAACAATTACTATTCCAATTCCAGAGAGTGCAACAGTAGGGAAAGTCTTGGATAGCGTAGGGGTAACAAATACTATTCCCACTCCAGAGAGTGCAGCACTAGGAAAAGTGTTGGATAGCGTAGGGGTAACAATTACTATTCCAACTCCAGAGAGTGCAACAGTAGGGAAAGTGTTGGATAGCGTAGGGGTAAAAATTACTATTCCCACTCCAGAGAGTTCAACAGTAGGGAAAGTGTTGGATAGCGTAGGGGTAACAATTACTATTCCATCTCCAGAGAGTGCAACAGTAGGGAAAGTGTTGGATTGCGTAGGGGTAAAAATTACTATTCCCACTCCAGAGAGTGCAACAGTAGGAAAAGTGTTGGATAGCGTAGGGGTAACAATTACTATTCCAACTCCAGAGAGTGCAACAGTAGGGAAAGTGTTGGATAGCGTAGGGGTAAAAATTACTATTCCCACTCCAGAGAGTGCAACAGTAGGGAAAGTGTTGGATAGCATAGGGGTAACAATTACTATTCCAACTCCAGAGAGTGCGACAGTAGGGAAAGTGTTGGATTGCGTAGGGGTAAAAATTACTATTCCCACTCCAGAGAGTGCAACAGTAGGGAAAGTGTTGGATAGCGCAGCGGTAACAATTACTATTCCAACTCCAGAGAGTGCAACAGTAGGGAAAGTGTTGGATAGCGTAGGGGCTTAAATTACATACTTATAAATTACATATATCAATTAATTAATTATTTAAAATAATTACCGATTAATTAATTTTATTTACCAATTAATAAAAATAAATGTATGCTTCCTACTAATTAATAATTAATTCTACATAATGAAATTACTTCCCACCCTATTCCCCTATAAACCCATAATGCGCTACAGAACATATTTATCAATTAATTAAATTTAATTACCAAAATATTTAAATATAATTACCAATAATTTACAATTAATGTATGATTCCTACTAATTATTAATTATTTAAACATTATTACATTACTTCCCTCCCTATTCCCCTATAAACCCATAACCCGCTACAGAACATATTTATCAATGAATTAATTAATTAAAATCATTTAAAAATAATTCTCAATTAATTAATCAATAAATCCTACTAATTATTAATTAATTTAAATAATTAAATTACTTCCCACCCTATTCCCCTATAAACCCATAACCCGCTACAGAACATATTTATCAATTAATCAATTAATTACAATTAAATCAAATTAATTCTCAATTAATTAATTAATAATTCCTACTAATTAATAATTAATTTAACATAATTAAATTACTTCCCACCCTATTCCCCTATAAACCCATAACCCGCTACAGAACATATTTATAAATTAATGAATTAATTAAAATTAATTAATAATTAATTCTCAATTAATTAATTAATAATTACTACTAAATAATAATTAATTTAACATAATTAAATGACTTCCCACCCTATTCCCCTATAAACCCACAACCCGCTACAGTACTAAAAGACAATATTTACTCAAATTACATTAAAAATAAATAATAAAACATAATAAATACAATATAATATACACAAAATTTATTTAAAAATCGATATTAGTAACATCAAAATTATTTACTTTGATATTATTGACATCGATATTTAAAACTCCGATATTACTAATATCGATATTAAGACTGTCGATATTACTTACTTTCTATATTATGTCCCATCGATATTTAAACTTCGATATAATTGTATATCGAAATGTAAAACTCGATATTTTGTCTGTGTACCGGCCCTAATATGCTGCAAAATCCTGACGTGCACCTGTAGTTTTTTACTACCAACATAGTTAAGCCCACAGGTGCACGTCAGGACATATACCGCATTCTCATTTTGCAGTTGTATGTTCCTCGAATCAAAATAGGAGTTGGGCTGAATGGTGTGGAGTATGCAGACATATTGCAACCAAATTTACAAGCACGACAAGTGGCACATTTTTTTAACCCTTTCATAGGTGTAAGCCAAGTGGTAACCTTCTTTAATTCTGGTGAAACCCGATCTAGAACAGACCCAATAGTGCTACTCCTCCTGAATGTAATGATAGGTTTCTCTACTACTCTACCACGGAGGATGTTACCAGTAAGTACTATCGGCCAATGTTTGTGCACTATTGCCCTCAATTGGCGCTCCTCCCTATTGTACGTAGTAATCAATCTGAGAGTGTTACTAGTTCTATAGGCAGTCACGGTATCAGGGACCTGTGAGATATTTATTTCAGGTTCAAATAGGCTGATTCTTGTTCTAGTCATAGCCTTATCTATAGCATCTTTCAGAATCTTTTCCGAATATCCCCTGACTTTAAGTCTGCATACCATCTCAGCTTGACACTTATTAAATTCCTCTTCACTGCTGCATATACGTTTTAGCAGTGGATTTCTCCATAGGGAATGCTAGCAATGAGATGTTTTGGATGAGAGCTGGTCCCGTGTAAGGTAATATTTCCAGAAGTCGGTTTCCTATACAGGGTACTTTCAATTTTGTTGTTCTTGACAAACACCTTAACATCTAGGAATTCTATTTCGCTTCTGTGAATATGGGAGGTGAATTTTAAATTAAAGATGTTGTTATTAATCTTATCTATGAAGCCGCACGCCTCCTCTTCAGTCCCCCTGCACAGAATGAACACATCATCTATGTATCGTAAATACGACACAATGTATATATATATATATATATATAAAACATATTTAAACTTTACAGAAATATGCAGTGACTGGAGGATGTCATAAGTGATGTCACTGACCATGTCAAGAATTGGGGGGGAGCGAGTTATAGTTAGCTCCACTAACTATGGAGAAGTGTGGCTCACTGGTTAGAGGAGGCAGACCTGGAAGCAGAGGTCAGCCCGGGACCAGGGTTCAATTCCCGGCTCGGCGGGGTCTTGAGTCTTAATAATGTCCATGGACTCGACAATTCTCGCTCCGGTGCCTACTCGATTCATGGGTTCACACTCTGCGACTCTGGGCAATAGCTTGCTTAATCTTCACAACGGCCCCTCGCGGCGGGATGCCTGGCTTTCACCTTGCGGATACCCTGCCGGGGTTATCTCACAGGGGAATACCAGGACGAGTTCCCTAAGCAAGCGCTTAGAAACCGCTTGGTGATTTGGGCTATATAAATTCCTGTACATTTACATTTACATAACTATAACGGCCAAATTTCTCTGGTTTTGTATGAGGGAAATGTCGAACTAACTATAACGTCCCTGAAACCAGTGTATATATATACATATATATATATATATATATATATATATATATATATGTATATATATATATATGTGTGTATATATATATATATATAGAATGTAATCAAGGGCTCCTGAAGCCCGAAACGCGTCTTGCTGGCTGTGAAAGAACAAAAATAAAACTATACCCTGCCTGAATACGCTGTGGTCGGTCTGAGTTCCTGCTTCGCCGCACAAACGGAAGTGGTTGGAATTGCTGGTGCATATATATATATATATATATATATATATATATATATATATATGCCGAAATGCATTCGCCACTTCAAGGGTTCATCTCTTTCTGAATAAAGGTGTCTCCCACTGTTTCCCCGCTTGTGGCCTCTCTTCTTCGTTTGGAGGAGCTCCTGTGCATATTTCAGCGCGTATACCAGAGACGCGCTGGTGAGGTCCCCGCAGCACCAAGTTGGTCTTGGCAAACACTGGTCCCCGTCTCTGCGGAATTTTGCAAAATCCACGGTAGTGGAACTGCCAAGGCCCACCTTCAGGCTCAGGAGGAATTGAGGCGGTGTTGAAATCAGCCGATTTCACGTTGGGTGAGGAGGACTTCCAGCCTTGCCCCCGCCGTATGTAAACCCTGTGTCTTGGGGGTTGCTGTGGTTAGGGGACGCGAGGAGGCAGCTGACATTCAGAAGGGTGCATTCCCTTTGGGGGTAACTGAACTTACTGATGGCAGTCCCACTCCCGCCACACCAAACCTGCCAAGGATGTTGCATTCTGGGACTTGCAGGCATCGCTCTACACGCAGCCAGCAGGATAGGTTTTGATTGGGACTTACCTTGGGGGTGGAGCCTCAGCTTCAACATCAGGACGAGGCAAGATACTTAAACCGGAATGGGAGCCTGTGTCCTGAGCATACCCCTGGCGCTGAGGAAGGCAAAAAAGACGCCGAAATGCATTCGCCACTTCAAGGGTTCATCTCTTTCTGAATAAAGGTGTCTCCCACTGTTTCCCCGCTTGTGGCCTCTCTTCTTCGTTTGGAGGAGCTCCTGTGCATATATATATATATATATATATATATATATATATATATATATATATATATATATATATATTTTTTTTTTTTTTTCCGGAGATCCAGATTCCAAGCCATAGTTTGTGATGTTTTATACTTTTTCAAAGTTTTTGCAATTGTAAAAATTTTCCTAAAAAACTGACTACATTTCCTTGTACGTGCCAATATTTCTTCACCCCTGCCCATAAGCAACAAAAATGCTGGAGCTGTTGTCTCGCAAATTACCTCTAACACTGTTTTCCTCTTTATTTTATCTATGCTCTTTTTTGCTCACAACACCTTAGCCCCTTCGATGCTCATGACGGAATGGTTCCGTCATGAGGGACAGTGGAGCTGTGCTGATGACGGAACCGTTCCGTCATGAAACAATAATGATAATGATTTTCCAGCACAGGAGGGGAATATGTGTAGCAGTGATGAAAAACCCAAATGCAGAAGACATCTGGCGGTATTAACCAGTGTGTTTGGCGATAATAACTGGGCGTTTATGAATTAAAACCTTTGCAACTTCAGTCACTCGTAGTCTTCAGTTACTTTAAGCCACCTTTTCTTGCTCTCATAAAAACTATTTTAAATTAATTTCAACTACACCTTATTTATGAACATAGATTTATGGTATTCGATTGGAGCCGAATATATAATGACCCCTTCATGAAGGACGGCCTGAGCTGTATGCCGCTAACGCACTAAATAGTGCCACTGTAGGTAAAACGTTGAAATTCAGCTTTTTCTAACCTCCTTTTCACTGACAAATATGGCAACATCTTCATTTAAATCTGTTCATAAGGGCTGATTTATTATTTACCTCCAGAATTAAATCCTATCGATCGTCTGAAAGATGATTTGATGCCGTCTGCCTGGAATGCGGTATCACACATCATTGACGCTCTGTCTTAAGTGAAACTCATTAATGGCAAACAATTGCGCACTTACTATCAGTCACCTCCCTGTGAGGCGGCAGAGCATTCACAAGATGTACAGCGATTTGGGACCCAAGCCTTGCATAGAGAAGGAATGAAAAGGAACAATACTTGTGTTTAAATTAAGTTGAAGTCTCATAAAAAACACTGGCTGTTCCTACTGCCTCAACTGTTTATTTTTTCCCAAGTTTAAATCTACATGTGTATTCATATATTATGAACAACAGTCAATCTTCTCACTATGGAGCATACTTACGGGAAAATTTCGGAGCACAGAGCTGCGCCACATTTGGCAAGCCCATGCTCAGATATTTTCAAAATACAGGGATGCGCTCGCTCTATTCTATAAATGCAGGGCGCACCCCTGCATTATCCCTAGGCTGGTGGTACACTTAGATGCCTTCAGACAATGCACGTACACTTGCACCATAATGCAAGGGCGCCTGCATTGCGGGGAATAATAGTTTATGTGCTGGAATGTGTCTCTTCATGCACATAAACAATCCCTAATGGCGATTTGTTACTTCTAAATGTGCTGCATAATGCAGCACATATAAAAGTAGCAAATTGTCATTATTTAACACTTGGTTTTGTGAAGAAAGGGACACCTTTCGTCACATAAACAATCATAAATGGCATTTTGCTCTTGCATGTGTGCTGTAGAATGCAGCACACATAGAAAAAGCAAAAACAAGTACAAATAGAAGCATTGCTTCTCGTTGCGCCATTCTAACCCCTGGTCTTGCATGGCATTAGTTGTTGGCACCACTTCAGATTTACACCTCCTTGGAAATCTAGGGAAGCATCAAAAGCAAAGGGTGTTGCAGTGGAACACACTCAGAAATAGCCCTTTTATGCTCAGTGATGAGTTTATAGGGACGTTAGTTACAAAGCCACTTTGTAAATATGGAGAAGAGCATAGCGCCACCAGAACGTTGCTAAAAGTGACGTTCTGGTGGCAATATCCCATTGTAAATATGCCCCTATGTTTAAGTAGTCAAATTGCTAGTGGTTGGAGAGGAGAGTGGAAGTGTAGAGCAACAAAGTTCTGCTGTGTGTCGATTTAGATACCGTATATAGGTTTCCTGATTTATGCCCTTATATAGGCACAATTCACATTGCCCGTATTTAGGCATAGAAATCCAACCCTTATTTAGGCATTATCCATGCTAACCAAATACAGGCATGGCCACCTACATCCGTCCATGCACGTCACAACGAGTTCTTGGAAAACCAGACTCTTAAACCTTTAGGACTTCCCCTTGCTTAGATTATTGATTTCTCCAAGAACTCATTTATTATGCATGAACATATATTCCTTAGAGGTTCATTCATGACGTTCCACTGCCCATCTTTTACATCAATTCTGGCATTCCTAAACACATTCAAGGTATAAATATTCCTTCACGTGGCATGGCAAACCACGGCTCGGCTACACGGCTCGACACAGCTCGCCAAGGCAAGTTCAGAAGGAATTCGAGTCCCCGCCTGACGCACTGACCAGACGCTGTCATCCTCCTCGCAGAGAATCCAGCTCCAGTTTTTCTGACTCCCCTTGCGGGGTTTTAGAGATCGAGACCCGGAAAGAGATTCCAACTTCTCTCATTCTCAGGTATGGAGCAGACTAGAACCTAGAGGGACTTTTGGCAAATCTTGGCAACACCAATCCTAACTATAGTTTACTAGACTATAGAAAAACAGTGAATACTTCTACCTCGCAGTACACTTAGGTTAGGTACACTGGGGTAGAACTAGCTACAAGCACCAGATGAGTATTCACATTTTAGTCTGTGTTATTTATGTATGTATTTTTATGAATATATGTCATAGCTACAAACCATGCTGTTGCAGTATTATTTTATCTCACTGCTAACGCTGTACATATTATACTTCACATTCTGTCTTATGATTGTGGCAGTTCATAGCTCCTGCACGAGAAGTAAGACTGTTAAATAAACCCTTTTTATTGAAACACCCGTCTACATATTTCTGTGTAAACTCTGTAGAAACGAAGCATGAATGATTGACTGAGTGAAACTGTTATCTATTGTTTCCACGATTCTGAGACTGTTCCGATTCTAAGGGAAACAAAGTTGTCATGTTTATGCGGTTGTCAGTTACGAATCCCTTCTTGTTTATTTGAGAAGTTTCTATTGACCTCTGAGTTAGCTTGCACACACTAGTAATTAAGTTTAATGTACTTGATATAGGAATACTGACCTCAGTCCTATTCCACAACTATAGTGTTTATTATTCCAATGCACAGATCCTATCAGGGATATAGGAACTACACTACAGCAAGTGTTTAAAACAGTGGCAAAGCCAATAGGTCGGGAGTTGGCTGCTAGCCTTTTGTTAATTCTGTTTTGGCTTGCTTTTTGCAACACTTTATTATCCAGGAAGCTGGTGGGCCTTCATCAATCTAAAAAAATCATTGGCTAAGGGCAACTTTGTTTTCAGTTCTTAAAACAGCCCACATTACCATAGCACTCCCAGGCACTGAAGTGAAATATGTTGTGTGTGGATGTGCTCCTTGAAAAAGGGCAACTTCATGTAACTCATAGTGAAATCAGCCAATGGTTGAATTCGCCTGACGCTTTGCCCCTCAATGAATGCTGGAGTAGGTGAAAGAAAAATATGAATGACACAAACAGAGACTAAAGGATGAAGTCTGGCTGAAATCCCCAATAGTAACTATGTAATACACAGAGGGGCTTACAAGCTCTGTGTGCAGCCGGAACGTCACTTTTTGTGATGTGCTGTGGCACACAGGAATTACTCCATATCTACAAGGCCACGTAAAACCACCCTGCATGGCCTTTCATGGCCTTAAAGATATGGAGTAAGGCAAGCAGTACAAGTCAATGCCTTGCCTTACTTACCCAAAAGAAGTGTTCCATGGGGGTTGATGTGGATGTTCCCACACAACTTTGATGCTGCCCCAGATTTACAATATCTCATAAACCTTAGAAAGCACAAAAACCTTGTGCTTCCCTAGAACAGGTGTAACTGCAGCACACAAGGAATGATGAAACACCTCTTGTGATTGTTTTTGTGTAGGAAGGTGTCCCTTCCTGCACAAAAATAATCCAGTCAACAACACAGACACCTTTGCACCATGCCTGCATTGGCCCTCAGCTGCAAATTGTGCCCTGGCACAGGCAGAAAGGACAGGAATGCACTGTACTTTGTAAATAGGATGCACTCCTACGCTCCTGAATTGAAATAGGGTAGTGCACAAAAATGAATCGCGGTGCTGTCCAATGCCAAATCTTAGCAAATATGCCCCATAATCTTTGTAAAATCAAAAAGTCTTGGGTAGCACACATCGATAAAAGCCATTTGGTATCACATTGACTGTCTTCCAAGAAGGAAAGAAAGAAAGAAAGAAAGAAAGAAAGAAAGAAAGAAAGAAAGAAAGAAAGAAAGAAAGAAAGAAAGAAAGAAAGAAAGAAAGAAAGAAAGAAAGAAAGAAAGAAAGAAAGAAAGAAAGAAAGAAGGAAAGAAAGAAAGGATGGAAGAAAACAGAAATAAAAGCAGAAAACAACAAAGAAAGAAAGGAAACAAGAAGTATAGAAACACTGCAAGAAGGAATGAAAGGCAAGAAAGAAGGAAGACAAAAGAAAGAAAGAGAAGAAAAGAGAGAAAGGAAGAAAAATGTTAGAAAGAAGGCCCAAAGACTAAATATGGAATGCCGACTGTGCGGATGGCAGCATGAAACCTTGTTACATAATGTGTGTGTGTCCTAAATTGCTTCAAATACACAGGGCATTATTGAAACGTCAATTAGGGGTTTGATCAGCCCCCCCAGGCTCTTATTTTTTGTTTTTCAGGTGAATCATTTCCTGTAATATGTCAGATGATACAGTTTGTTATCTTTTGCGGAAAAATTGCTGATAGCTGCAGTGTGCAATTAAGGACAAGGTACATTTTTAAGGACAAGGTACATTTTTGGAAACATATGGATGTTGTTGCCAGGTTATTCGCACTTTGAATGTGTTTGCTGTTGGATTTTATGATTCAGTCTTAGGGTATTTTTGTGACTAGCTCCTAAAGAGTATATGGAAGCACCCGTTTTTTTATTTAATTTGTTATTGCTTATTTGCACAAAGACTTATTATGTCTACAATTTTTGCACTTTGACATTTCTATAGCTATTGCACAATGTCATGTAATGTTTACAGTTTTTATAGCAAATTCCCTGGGAATCCAACTATCACATGTCATATGACTTGTGACATTTTAACAATTGAGATAAAATAGGTCCAACTATGGTAATAAGGTTCCAGGGTGACATGTAACCATAGAAATAACCTTCCTTTTCACAGTTGTATAGTAATTGGAGAATAATGGATCTGTTTTTTGCTCATGATTTTATTGTTTTTAATTGCAATCAATTTTGATAATCGACCAACAACTAATTACACTGATAGAAAAAAGGCACAAAGGAAGGCAATAAAGAAAGAAGAAAGGTATGAAGAAAGAAAAGCCAAGAATAAAGGAAGGAAAAAAGAAAAAAAAGAAAGAAAAAAAAGCAAGAAGTAAAGAGAAAGAAAGAACTAAAGAGAGAAAGAAGCCAAACAAATCAGGAGAAAGAAGGAAAGAGAATGAAAGACTGAAAGAAAAAGAAGGAAAGGAAAAGGAGAAAGGGAAGGCAAGAAGGAAGGAAAGAAAGAAGGAAGCAAGAAGGAGGCAGAAAGACATAAAAAACGAAAAAGGAGGAAAAGAAAGGATAGAGAAGAACAGAAAAAGAAAGAGGGAATGAAGAAAGAACGCAATAAAGAAGGAGAGAAAAGGCATACTAAATAGAAAGAAAGAAGGTAAGAAAGAAAAGTAAGAAGGAAAGAATTAAATTGTCAAGAAAAACAGAAGGAAAACCAAGGAAAGAAAGAAGAAAGGACTAAAGAAGGAAGGTAAAAAATAACAAGAAAGAGGCATGGCAAAATGGCAAGAAAGAGGTTGATAAAACCCCTTCAAGTAAGTATATTATAAATTAACTATACTTTTAGTAAAAATCAAAAGATCTTGGTTATTGCCAGAACAAAAAATAGTAAAAGGGTGATGATGTTTGGCATTGTAGCTACTGCTGATCCTGCAGAATCCCCTGTTTGCCAAATACAAAGACTTACTACTCTTGATTGCGTTTCCTTCTTCTTGTTTGCAGTATTAGACACCTCCTGTCACATTTTCTCATGCTGCTAGGATTTTTTTCATCCTTTTTTTCTTTTTCACTGTATTCCTATCTTCCTCTTCCTTTCCACCTCTTCTGTTTTCCTACTATGAGTCAAGGTGGGCCATGTGCTGAGGAGCGAGAACAGCCCTTTCTGTATGGGGAGTTTGAGAGGAGCTATGGGAGGGCAGCAAGTGGAAGTGACGTCGGAAGCCAGAATATCTCTGTGTCCTGGCATCTTGGCACACGTACAGAGAGAAGGCACGCTTCCCTTTGTGCACTGAGAAATTTGGTGGCTGTGAACTTTCCTCTTACAAAGAAGCAAGTGCAGGCCTCCAAAGGTCTACTGGAGGTGGCTATGAGCCAGATGTAGGTGTCCAAATACTGGTCAGAAACTGCCGAAAATACAGATTTTCTGCCGTTTTGGACCGGTATTTGGAAATTGGTATGTAGGGGTAGCAAAAACATACAGATTCAGTAAATTTACTGAATCGGTAAATTTACTGTTTTGGTAAATTTTACAGGTTCGGTAACATTACCGATCGGTAAAATTACCGAATCTGTAATTTCTTATGTAGGTAGCACTTTAAACAGTGCTACAGGGCCTTTAGAATTCGTTATTTACCACCTAATACCATTGGGTGGTAAATAACGAATTCCTGTGTACGTGCACATCTGTGCATGTACACCTGTGCCATGTGGCACACATACATGCCCTAAGGGCATTTGTGTGTGTCACATGGCACACAAGCCAGAAACAGGGGTGTAGCAGGGTGTCAAAGTGACACCCTGTCCCCCTTGGCAATTCGGTATTTTTACCGATTAGGTAATTACCGAATCTGTATTTGCTATTGATTCCTATGGGCTTCAGGGCCCATAGGAATCAATGGCAAATACCGATTCGGTAATTACCAAATCGGTAAATAACGAATCCTACCGATTCGGTAAAAATTACCAAATATTTACCTACATCTATTTACCGATTCATGAATACCGAATCGGTAAAATTCGGTATTTATGAATCGGTAAATAAGATTTACCTACATCTAGCCCTAAGTGCCTCATAAATGCAATAGAGAGGTAACTGTGAAGAAGAGGAAGGGTGCTAGGCCCAGCAGAGCAGCGTAGGAGGGTTTCTGTGCTGTCTCAATAGCCTGTGCAACTGCTCCCAGAAAGGGAAGGAATGGGATCCCCTTAAGCAATCATGAGCTCCCCTGGCCAAAAATGAAAGTATCAGGTCAGGCCAGGAGAAGGGCAAGGTTCAACCTAGGATGGCATGGTGAGCAAAAAAACTATGGATTTAGCGCAGGTCTGCAGCCAGGGGCGAAAGTTTGGCAATGTTCAGCATTCCGTCCATCATATTTTTGTGTAGCTAAAGTCGACCAAATTGAAAGGGTATGCCCAGATGTGGGTCCCATGCTTTTTATGCCAATAGATTTAAGCTACCCTGGCTGATGAGGGGTGATACCCCAAAACCGGTCCCAGGATGATTTACGGTCCGATTTACGGTCCAGGGAGTACCTAGCCTGGAAGTTCAGCTGGATTGTTCCCTATGGGAGCAGGGTCAAGACTGATGTGCATATAGCTGGGTCCAAACTGGGGTTACATGGTGAGCAAAAAAACAATGGATTTAACTCAGGTCTGTGACTGAGGGTGAATGTTTGACAATGTTCCGCATTCCACCCATCATCTTTTTGTGATGCAGAAGGGCAGGGCACAACCTTCATATGCTAGGAGACAGTGTGCCAGTAACACCGGCCAGCAGGCAGGAATGACTAAGAAGGGTTCTGGAGGGACATAAAAACCTCACTGGGGAATCCCCATATGCGGTCCAGCAGGGAGTGGCCGAGGTTGGACAAGGTACAATAGCAGCATTGCGCCTTGTTGGGTAATTGGTGCAGGTGAGAGCCACTGGTGCTACTGGGGCACCCTGAGGAGAGGCTTCACCAGCTGCTTATCCAGACCATCAGTTTAGGAAAGGTGGCTTCTGGCTAAAGAGTAGCCAGAAGCATTGGGAAGGGAAGGAGTGGGCACCAATCAAGGGAGAAGAATGCCTGGACAGCAAACAGTTAAAGATGAAAAGGTTGCTGCAAGGTCCAGAACTAGGAAGGAGCAGAGTCAGATTAATGGCTAATGGCATGATGTGGAGCGCAGAGTTGGAAGGCTGCAGAAAGGCTATTGGTGAAGAGGGAAGGCAGTTGGAGAGCAAAAGGTGCATAGTGAGGGGCACTGGAGGTCTGGAAAAACTGCGAAGCACATCCTTAAAAAAGGAGGGTACATGAAAGAGAGGAGTGAAGTACATGTACAATGGACACCCATGGCCGAACACAAAAGGTGATTGGCATCGGTACTACGGAGGCCAGAAAGGTGGTGAGTGCAAGCAGGACCATGGGATATGTGAACAGAAAAAAGGGGGTGAGCTAGCAAATACAGCCCCAGAAACTACAGGTCAAAGCCCAGATAGGTAACTGGGACGGTGTAAGGAGAAAAGACACATGAGGGACAAAAGGCTGAAGCAGGAGGAATTCCCAAATGCTATAATGTCAGAATCAGGAAGAGAGGATGGTGGTCAGCCGGTGAGGGGGTTGGGGGGACGAAGATGCCAAATGGAACAGGGAGGTTGACAGGGTCAGACATAGAAAGGCTTGTGAAAAAGGTTTAAATGATAAGAGGGGGAGGATGTGAAAAGGGATTGTGATTGACCCAGGATATGATGATGCAGGTGAGGTAGGAAGATTTGCGAGGGAAGGCGAGACCGGCAAAGCACTGGGAACAGTGCAAGAGCAACGACAGGGATAATTAGAACCAGTAAAAAACTGGGTCAGGCGTGCACCATCCTAGGAGACAATAGTTGGGCTAAGGGATCTAATAGTCACCAACAAAGACTAGATTTCTATCGAAATTACAGCAAATATTACAAGACAGGAAAAATAAGTCAATGTCCTTAAAGTTTGGGAGTCTTCATTTCATTTTATTCTTCAATTCATCATAATAAGAACAGCTGACACGTGTTTCGTAAGTACTATATAAGTACCATAACTTTCTCAAGGCTGACAAAAGGTTTATTCTGATGTGAAGATAAACTGAAGAGCGGCAAAGTAAGTATCATGTTATTCCAAAGTAGCTATAGTATATACTCATTAGAGGTTCGCAAACTTTTCGTCCATGGTTGCACCGTAAGTCGTGGCGTCTTATAAGATGTATCTATTAAGTAATTGTCCACAAGGTCCAGACGATTTCTATTCGCATGTAGAAAGCATCCTCAAGGACATATATTTTGTCGGACCGCTTCTTCCGGACGTTAGTTGCCTGGTATTGATAACTTATATACCTGGAACTTTGTGAAGTTTCGACTATTCTACTTGATTGTTCCTTCTACTCTGCCACTCTGACATTAAGTGGATGCTTTCTACATGCGAATAGAAATCGGACAGAACGGGTAGAATGTGGCACCCTTTTCTTGACTTACTTATGGAGAATTTGATGGTGTCATCCTTAGGGATCATCTAAAAAAAGATAGCTTGTGGATTTCGACTCATCCACCACCTATCGCCACCGGAAGGAGAGTCTATAAATGATTCCATTGCAAAAGAGGCATACTCGATCTTTTATGCAAGCTAAGACGAGGCTGTGGCGCAGGTGATGCGCTGTGGAGAAGGGAAATCTGCATTTCGCTTACTGTCAGCCCACCCAGACGATTATTTACTCAGATTCAGCTAGGAGGACACTACCATGTACATAAGGCTCTGCCCATGGGGTGTCCGGCCACCTGTGTAGGTTTTGAACTGTTTGGTCGTTTCGAAAGTGGGTGGTAAGAAGAAATATGGGCTCTAAGCAAATGATTCACCACATAGACAGCATTTGTTTATGGGCCAAGCAGACGGTCACAGGGAGTGAGCACAGGTAATGGCTATTATGCAGCAAGTGGTGGATGTCTTGGGCGTGCCCATAGCAGAGGAAAAACGCAGGGTCCTGCCATTTCCCTGACTTTCCTAAGAATACAATTGGATTCCAAGGCCATGGTGTCTTACTTGCCCTCTGTCAAATTGATGGCCTTGAGGAGGGTGTTGAGGTAAGTGGAGTCCAGACAGAATTATAAACTTTGGAAACTCCAACAGGTTTTAGGACATCTGAACTTCGCATGCATGGTTGTGCCAGTGGGCGCTACGTGGCTGGTTTTTATAGGTCAAACTGAATGCAACTGAAAGTCTTTGAATGGCAGCATGCCGGACACACAGCTGCGATAGGGGAAATATGCCGGTTTAGTCCGTTAAAGTTGCCCAGATTAAGATAATGATAACACATATCTGACTAAACCAAATCACAGCACTTGAAAAGATGTAGCACAGAGGTGGGCAGGACAAGACACATTAATTTGAGAGAGATGTGGACAGCATCACAGTTCTACCCCTTGGTCCCACACACGAAACCTTAACCACCAAACCATGTTCACCTCTTTGTTTCTAACAATCTTTAAATATCAGAAGACGAGTCATATAAAGAGTTATATGGCATTTCCATGGAAAAATGGTGCAATATCTGCCAGGCAATGCAAAGGTAAGCTTGTCATGTCTATATAAAAATGTCTAGAACCTTTGTAATGTAGAGATCACTTAATGCTATTTTTTGTATTGAAATTCTCTATTGCATAAACGGTAATCTCAAGTGCATCCTTGTGAGAAATTAAATAAAATGGAATAAAAATAAATAAGAGAAGCGACAACTGCTGTCAATGGTTTGAATCAACAGTTATAAATGTATGTTTGAATGAAACCAGTGGCTTAAATTATAGACCACTAGTTTAAATATTTTGCAAAGTAGCTAGGCAGAGATCATACTCAATTTTGTTCACATAGATGGGCTAGCATCCTGTGCCTTCAGTGTAAAACCTCAACCTTAGAAATGTAGGGCTTACCGCAGGCATTTTCTGATGTGTTATCCTACAAGAGAATACTAGGGATCAAAGTGGTAATAGTGTTCTAGGTTGGGGTATGCAGTATGATCAAAAATAATGACAAGGGGGCAGCTGTTTATCTTTATGTTGTGGAGTGGCAGTTTATCAATTTTTTAACATTTGAAGCACTGACTATTTTTGACCTGTCACTTTCCTATGTGACCTACATACTAATATGTTATGTCACGAAATCTTCAGACACAGGGCACAGAATAGCCTAAATAATATTAAGCAGGCTGGTCACTATTTGTGACATCCTGTGATTGGCCCCAGACTCAGGGATTTTGGCCTGCCATGAACAGCCGACCAAATTCCCTGTGTGTCAGGGCCAGGCTGGGAACAGCATCCAGCCCTGGCACATTGCTGCTCCACCGGCCCTGGGGGGGGGGGGGGGGGCACTCTGGGCCACCAGGGAAACGCCCGGTACTCACTACGGCCAGTCCGGCCCTGCTGCGTGTGCATTCCTAGTAGGAAACGTAATTTTTATAATTAAAGCAGTGCGTTTGCTTTTGTGAATCTTTATTGCCACAAACCTAAGGTATTTTGTGACAGCATTTTTGGTCAAAACCCATCGATATATTCTTCTCAGAATCGAAAATAAGAGGTGGTCGTCCCTTTCATGCCCCATCCTAGGGGTGATACAGAAGACAAAACATATTCAGACTCTTAAAGGTACTTTGTACATTCAGTTTCCGTTTGTAAATCTTTATTTCGGCATTGTAGCCATAAAAGAAAAACACACATGTTTAAAACATACATAGATGACATAATCTCATTTTTACATCCATAATTCGATGATGGTATTGCAAAAGCAATTAAAACATATATCCCAAGAAACTAGTTTATGATGTTAAAAACAGTTAAAAATATACCAAGAACTGGTTATAAAAACTCATAAAACCTGAATTTAAAAAAACTGTTCCTCCTGTTTAGTAATTTATGCATTGGTCAATAAAAGTCGTCGCTTAAACCACATAGCTGCCAGGAATTTTGATACAGCGAATACAGTGGATCTTGTAGCATTTGATTTAAGTATTGGAAATGCATACATACAATGGACAAACCCCAGATTTTTACACAAAGGTACAAGCCAATACCTCCTGGGCTTGCGATATGCCGAACAAAAAAATAAAACATGAAGATAATTTTCATTGTCGCAATTACATCCAGGGCAGTTTTTTGGAGAGGAGATGGACCATCTGCTCGTAAAGGCTCTTAGCGGTAAGGTTCTGTATCTCCATTTCAGATACAATTTCCTGGCAAAAATGGGATAAATGTCATCCAAGAAGTACTCAAAATTATACAGATCTTTAGTCTTTAAAAAGGAATCAGTTAGGGTTGCCGCCTGGTGATTTTGAAGGGTAAAGTCCATTTTACTGTCATAAAACAGTCTGGAAAGATGTTTGCGAGAAATCAGGTTACAGCTGTTCTCGGGGTCGTCCCATAAAGCTGGTGTACCCAGCCTTTCGCATTTGTTCTTTATATACATGAGCCAGGGTATTTTCCTTATCTTGGGCATGCTTAATATTTTTACCAGTTCCCGCCTGTAATTTGATAGCTCAAATGTTGCCCAGAGCCTTCAACAAAATCTTAGGGGTTTGACGCCGAGCTCATGGGCAATCGGTCTCACAACCAAGTCTAGCCTCAGTGGGAGGAGTGGAGTGCTGGGTGGTAGGGCCAATAATTGTCTTAAAATTGTATTTTCTGTTGTGCTAATATCAGGCTTGCATGCATAGCCCCATAATTCGCCTCCATACATCACTGCCCCCCTGGCTTGTGTTTTATTGATCTCCAACGGAGTTCCAATGGGCTTTATGGTCGACTTATTAGCAAGCTTAAGAATGCCCCCTGCCAATTGGGCCAGTTTCAATTGGGACTTAGTTTGCTGGGGGGGCCACGTCATGCCCTCATTGATAGTTACACCCAGGTAATCAAAAGTCTGGACCCTCTCCAATTTAGTGGTACCTATACTTGGATTGGGACGTGTGGTAGCAGGTGGGTTGAAAATCATAAATTTTGTTTTTAATGCATTTATCTCCAACCCCCGCTCACTACAAAAAGATTCAAATCTATCCAGTATACATTGAATCCCCATTGGGAATTTTGAAAGCAGGAGGGTGTCATCTGCAAACATGATTGCAGGGACCCTGTTACCCGCCAGAACTTGGGGCATTGGTGTTTCGAACCGCATTCAGATGGGTGATCACTCCGTTGACCTAGAGGCAGAACAGGGTCGGTGTCAAGACACACCCCTGCCGTACCCCCCTGTCAATGGGGAATCTTGATGTCAAAATTCCATTTCTCCCGCACCTGACCCGGGCGAAGTTCGCTTCATGGAGCTCATCAGCATATTCAAAAGATGACGCGGCATGCCCAACTCCAAAAGCACAGACCACTGTTTCCGTCTTTGGACCAGGTCAAAGGGAGTGCGTAGGTCCACGAACACCATGTAGAGGCTGCCACCCTCTAACGTGACCGTCTTCCAGAAAAGAAGGGATAAACTGAAGATTTGGTCCATGGTGGACGTGTTTTTCCTAAAGCCCGCCGGATAGGGGCTCATGACCGAGTGCTCTTCTATCCAGTCCTGCAGGCGATTTAGAATTAACCTTGCAAAGATCTTTTACGGAACATCTATGAGGCTGATGGGCCTGTAGTTGGCTGGGAGCAGAGGAGAACCCTTTTTAAATATAGGGACTATCTCTGCACCCAGCCAAGTGCAGGGCACCTCCATGCCTCTCAGGACTGGATTAACCCCTTCGATGCTCATGACGTGCTCAGCTCATCATGAGGTTTACCTCTCGTGTGCTCATGACGAACTGAGCTTGTCATGACCAAACCCATTTACATTAGGGCCCAGCATAGGAGAAAGATACCATCAGAAGCGATGGTGTTAAACAGAATAGATAAATATGGGGCCCATATCCTTGGTTCGTGTCTAAAGAAGTCTCCCGGGAGTTTGTCCAATCCCGGGGCTTTATCTGGGGTGACTTTGCCAATTGCTTCAAGGACCTCTTCCAACATGAACTCAAGGACCTCGGAGTGCAGGTGAATGTAAACAAGGTCCTATCAATTCCCCCATTTTCAGAACCCTCATCTGAGCTGTACAGAGTGGGAAATGCTCCTCCCAGACCTCTGCTGCTATATTTGGTTCAATTGCCGACACGGGCTCACCAGAACCAGTGTTGACAATGGACCAGAATTCCCGGGAGTTTCTGGACGCAAGGGCAGCTGTTAAATTTGTCCATTTATCATGGTCCCACTCTGTCTTGGCATGCTCAATCATCCATCTATATTCTACTCTCCTTGCCTTTATTTGGGGTTTGTTGTTATTCAGTTTGAATGCCTGAATTAGCTCGGTTTTGGCCTTTCTACACGATGCGTTATACCAGGAGGTCGGATGGGGCCTCCTGGTCCTTTTGGGTGCCCGGGGGTTAAACGCTTCGGCCAAGGTGCTTACTAGTGTGGAGTGCCTGTAATTTATAGTGGTAGTCGGTGGGGCATGGTTGGTCAATTAGAGCACACACCTGATCAAATACAGGAACTATCCCGGAGAACAAATTACATATTTCTTCCGGGTGTGAAACCAATTTATCCCACCTAACTCTTCGCCAATTGTTGGAGATAATAATCCTGTTGTCTGGTTCCTTGGAGCTCATCAGAGTGTAGTTGCCAATCCAACAGAACTCAGCTCCAGGATTAGAGCATTGTGATCCGTCTCGACTCTAGGGGTGACCAAAAAGTCAATGACCCGGGGCCCCAACCTTGTATCAACCAGGATATAATCCAGGCATGACTCATGGCCCACTTTGTTGAATGTGTACTTTGCTGGCATGTCGGAAGGCACGCGACCGTTACAAGCCCTTATTGAGTGGTTCAAGGTTAGGGATGTAATTTGAATGGCTAGGGGGGATCATGACCCCGACACAGGAGCATGAGGCAGCGGAATTGCCCAAATGGTCATCCTCTGCCATTGAAACACCATCCCTTAGACCAGCCAGGGGCTCTTAATGACAGTTCAGATCACCCCGACCACAAGGTATACATCACTTGGGATGGTGTGTAGAAAAGAGGACAACTCCTCAATAGTAGGAGATTCATTGGCTGCACTAACCGGCCGCGCATGTATCTTAACAAGTGCAAGCTTACAAAGATTGGGCCATTCGAGGACAATGCATTGCACGTCTTCAGAGTGGATGGTCAATGTCTTAGCCCTGCAGCCCAGATGTGAGCCCACTCAAATGGTGAGGCCCCCTGACGGGCGTCCCTTCCCTCCCCACCGCGCAGGCACATTAAACGATGCAAAACCCCTGCGTAGCTGGTCTTCTCTGGCTTATGTCTCCTGGAAGATACATACATCGCTTTTATCTGTAAAAGATCCCCAATCCTGGCATGCCGTTTTATTAGGCAACCCCGCTACATTCCTGGACAATATTCTTAATATAGGTCATTTGGCATCCCCAGAGGAACTCACAGCCACCTTCCTCTTCCCCACTACTCCCTTGGATCGTGCTTGCTCCTGCCGGGTCAGTTATATTAGCAGCTGGGGATGGTTCGCTAGGGTCCCTATTAGCGGGTACTGGGAGAGCTTGCGTAGCTGTGATATTTATACTCTCCCTAGTATGGCCCATAGAGCTACCTGATAGGTTGTGTATTGAGCGACCTCCTGATGGAGTTGGTAATGCGGTCCCTCCGTTTTTATGCCCATACCCCACTGTAACCCCCTGATTGGACTGTAGTCAATTGACCAAATCCAAACAGCTGTACTGATTGTGAGTCGGAATGTGGGGGAATATATGGGGTTGGATAAACCTGTCCCTATTAAACCTGCCCACCCCTTTGTGTACCACACTCGTCCAATCAAATTCCCTTCCATAATTATGACAGGGGAAAACAGAAGGGTAAAAATGGGCCAAGGGAAATGTTGTATAGCGGTGGCAGTGTCCCTGTGGACCCTATCACATATATGGGATACATTCCGGGGGTCCCTGAAGTTTACCAGAATACAATCATCATTAGTGGTCTTTGGACTATGGCCCACCCAGGAGACCCTACGGTCCATGATGATCTCACTACTGACATGAGGTGGAAGAGGTCTGTTTTTGCTTCACCAGTCAGCAACTTTATTTTTGAGAGAAGTAAAAGATTCCCCATTCAATCTTTTGACTCGGGGACCCCGGTGAGAACCACTACGTAAGGACTTGATTCAGGGGGTAGATCAATTCTGATTTTATGAGCCGGGCCGAGCCCTGTGAGAGATGTTGTGGCTCCTGGGATTTGTCCTTATTGGTCATAGCTGACCTCTTGTGAGTAGGAGCAGCACAATAATCCTGTTTGGTGGTCACTACTAAGGAAGGCGGGGTGCTGGAGCTGGCTAGTTATGTATCGGTATACCTCCCTGGGTGTTATCTGTCAACTCGCCATTCACCGCAGAAGTGGTGGTTTTTATGCAGTTTGCTGTAGCGGAGGTTGCCTTCTCAGTATTAACTAGACTAAGCTCTATCTGGGAGAGTCTAGTCTCGAGAGGGTGAAAAAAGGACCTAAAAGATCCGCCATTATTTGAATTAGTAAATCCTCCCTATCTGGTATAACTGCGGGGATGGTCCCTTGTCTTGGATTGAATGTGGGTTGGATGACTAATGGGCTAATATCCGGTGCATTAGGAGCCCCCATATCCTTACCCAGGCCAATATAGTCACTCATATTTGAATGTTTGGGAAGTTTTGAATGCCTTCCACCACCCTTTTGGGGACCACGTTTTCTCTTAGGGACTGCCCCCTCCCGGTTCCCCTGTGTCTGTCGTGTAATGGGCCTTGATGGGCTGTCAACAACCAATATGTTCCCTAGGGCTAATACTGGGCTCGTCTCTAGTACAGTTTGTAGCTATATCACACCAGTTGGAAGTGGTGTGCCCAAGTTCTGCAAGACTTCAGGACATTGTGAGGTACCCTGGGCATCGGTGACATCAATAGCTAACATACTCGATGTTCGGTCAGGTGAACGTACATTCGCTATGTGTCCCAGTGAAGATCTTTTCGCAGCGGCAATGTCCAAAGAGAGCCGACGCTCCAACAAAGTTATTTCATGACCGAGCGGAGAGTTGGCTCTAATAATAAAATTATCCAATGTCCCAGTTACATGACCACCCGAGGTGAGAGCCTTGCTCCGACTTTCTCGTCCAGACATTTAGCTATGATTATTACCCAAAAAGCACAGTAGATATAACTTACTTAGTGCCTAGGCCAGCTCCGAGAATGGTGGACTGGATGAAAGAGGGGTGGCCTGGTACGGTCTCCTCCGGGCTGCAACGGGCTTAAACGGGCCCACCCTTGGCCCGGGCTTAGCCCAGCGTGGTCCGCCCGCGGTCCCGCGACGCAGGGGCTGTCCGATGTTTTAAAGCGCCTCTGGGCACGGAAATGACAGTGGCGGCATCTTCCTTCGCAAAGGAGCCTGGGGGTGTAGTCCCCCTCCTCACTGCGGCCGCAAGAGTAGGAAACTGAGGCGGCGGGAGGGGAACAGGACGACCAGCGCCAAAGTCAGGGAGCCCATGGCTGCCAAGGTAAGTTTTAAATGCCACCAAAAGATTTGCAGGAACGCCCGCTCCACCGGAGCTGTCAGATGTTTTAAAGTACCTCTGGGTGCCGAATTGATGGTGGTGGCGTCTTCCGCCGCAAAGGAGCCGGGGGGATGTAGTCCCCCTCCGAACTGCGGCTGCAAGAGTAGGAAACTGCAGCGGCGGGAGGGGAACAGGACGGCCAGCGCCAAAGTCAGGGAGCCCGTGGCTGCCAAGGTAAGTTTTAAATGCCCCCAAAAGATTTGCAGGAACGCCTGCTCCACCGGGGCTGTCAGATGTTTTAAAGCGTCTCCGGGCGCGGAAATGACGGTGGCGGCGTCTTCCGCCGCAAAGGAGCCCGGGGGGTGTAGTCCCCCTCCTCACTGCGGCCGCAAGAGTAGGAAACTGCGGCGGGGGAAGAGGAACAGGACGACCAGCGCCAAAGTCAGGGAGTCTGTGGCTGCCAAGGTAAGTTTTAAATGCCCCCAAAAGATTTGCAGGAACATTCTAACAGGCCCTTTAGTGGCCGAAAACTGTATATTTTTGCAAATCACAGGGTTTGCAACTGCATACGAGCTTCGTATAGTTCTGAAATATTGCCAAGATGACTGGTGTTTACCTCTATGTTGAGCTAAGGCATTTGATCCGATTTTAAAAACATGAAGACCTGATTCTAACAAATGAAGTTCATGAACCTCATCTCTGTCAGTAGATCATTCTTCCTAGGGTCTGATGAGGGACCACTGCATCGGTTTAGATGACGGTTAATGGAACTTTTCTATGAAAAACTGCTTCCTGAAAGGACCTCACTATTTTTCAAACGAGGAGAATTGCTATTATCCCTAGAACGTCCTGAGCAGAACTCACACCTGCGTCACAAAGCCCAACAATCAAACTCCGAGCAATTACCGTTCCATCTAAGTGTTTGAAAAGGTGTCTGCCCTCACACAACGCTGCCTCCTCAGATACATCTCCTTTGATGAGTAACCTTTTCTACAAATTTAAAATACACATATTGTGGCAGCTTCCTCAGAACTCTTTGTCACAATGCGCCTGGCATTTAACGAGGGCAGGTGTCAAATGAGATGAAATGAGAGGACAGGATCTGTATTCATGCTGTGGAAACAAACCTCTGTGTGGTGCAATTTTTGATCCAGACGGAGTTTTATCGCCTAGTATGCTTTTATACATTTTTAACAAGAACGTATTCTGGCCAGATATTGTTAACAATAGCATTTCATTCCATTAATTAGTAAGCAAACTTTCCCACAGGTTATTCCAACTTTTCAGGGCAAAACTTGTAGTTGCCTTTATTTATCTCATCTAATAAATAATTAACCCCATGTTTTTTCATTTATTGGATGGGATGGATAGCTATGTAATTAGGAAGAACTCGTAATTGAGACTGTATTGTTTTGCACACTATGTCACTATAAATTCTTTAATCTCTCACAAATCGACTCTCCTTGCCACCAATAAATTGTAACTACCCTTTGTTCTAAGTGCTTAATTTTGCATCTAAAATAATGTCAAATTTAACTCCCATTTCAAAGCTAAGATTTACTTTCCGTCACCCTTTTTCAGTGGGAAAGGGAGACATCTTACTCTAAGAAGTCAGGGATTAAAACATGTTACTGGAAATATTTTTTTTCAAAAAGTTTGCGGGCTATTGTGGAAACTGTGCCTCCATATGGAAAGATTCTTTCACTGTTATCGCTCCAAAAATGATTGCCATTGTTTGCACGCCGATTCCCTCTCTCACACACACACACTTCACCTCCCCTCTCCCTCGCCCCATCCCATTTCCCACATTTTTTCCATCCAAAGTCTACTCATTTCTACGAATTATATTTAGGTGAGCAATTTGCCATGGCCATGCATTGGTCATTTCTTTACAGAGACAGCCCTTCGGCTAATTTAATTGGCCCAGGGAAAACATCTATTTTCTAATATATTTGTTTCCCCTACTTACAAGTAAAATAACAGGACCCACCCAAAATCATAAATGGCATGTTTTTGTACTTAATTTCATCAATAATTTTTTTAAAATCAAGATTCGTTCATATCATTATGAATTGTGCCCCAATCAATCAAGGCATTCAAAAACGTATACAAATCATGAAATTAAGCTGTTTACTATGTTTAGTGAGAGGTGATGCTAATCACACAGAGAGGGTGTGGAAAATGAAGATGCAAAATGAAGACATCACAGCTTATGAAAACCTAAGAGCAAAAAAGTCTAAAAGAAAAAAAGGTATAGGGAGCACATACATTATGTGGTGCACTAAGAAGGCGTTAGACCTGATTCACAAAGTTAAATAAATAAAGGGGTGACTTGTAAAAGAAGTAGCTGTTGTGTGTGTTTCCAGGAAAGAAAGCGTACAAATCAGTGAAGCAGCCCATGGCATTGCAGACAGCTGGCATGCTAATGGAGCATAAGTGGTGCCACTTCTCTGCAATAAATGGTACCAAAGAAATGAAGGAAATTGGCAAGGCATGGAATTCCCTTTCACTCTTGCTTTCCCCCAGTGATTGTGGTGTGACAATAAAATGGCATGGCCGGTCTCAAGGGAAGCCGATTAGGTTTTCCGCAAGAAAAGAACCCCGTAACAAATGCTTACGGGGACATAATCTTCCCGCGATTGACCATGAGGCTCAGTTAAGCCTTTGAAAAAATATGCCAACGATTTGCAGAAAATTAGTATGTATATCTAACAATTAATGTAGGCATACTTTTACAATTCATTTTGGTTTGTTTTTTTGGAGTGGTACTCACAGGGCGGGACCCTGTGTAGTCCTGAAGAAGAGCTGAGGGGTACAGCTCGAAACTAGTTGACTTTTTACTAGGGCACTGTGTCTCATAATAGAACCAGCGTACCCGGTAATCACCCCACTTTTAATGTATCCGCTAGGAGCCTGAATAAAGTTAGTTTAGCCCATTAGTAGGATATTTTTAACCTTTATCACTCCACCTCACTTCCCCCCTTTTTCACATCACACCACACATAGTTCTCACAAAAAGTGCTCCTACGCAATCGCGATAGTTGTAGCACGCCTCAACCCGCAGCGGGTTGGGAAGCCCCTATGATGAAGCATGTCACCGTGAGGAAACTCCGGTGAGTGAGGGGACTAAAAAGAAAAATATTTCTTTCCCTACCTTAATACATTTAAAGTTGTTCTAAAGACAGACCCAATGGTGTAATGTATTAAAAGCTAGCTAGGTTCTCTGGATCTGAATGTTTCAGATCTTTTTTGGAATACCTCTATGTGTAAACATTTCTGCGCATGTGAGGGAGACCGCAACATAGAAATGTTAGGAGAATTCAGAGGAAGAACACTCTAGCCGTGGGTTTGTAAATAATGTTTTGTAGTAGGTGAGTAGTTCTACTATTGCTCTACTTTACAAAACATAGCTTGTGATTTAGGCACATTGTGTGTCAAACTGTAGACTATATGTCAGATGACAGCATAGACGAAACAAAGAGAGATATTCATCCAGCTAGGAATAAATGAAACACCCAACTTTACTCCTCTTCATCTCAGTCGTCCACCTTCAGCTTTATATCTTCCACATTGCCTCATCCTAAAACTTTTCATCCCTCTTGCGGATGTACTCCTCTTCCTGAGGTGGCCTTAATTCATAGAAATATTAGTGGTAGTGGCATCATACAAACTAGCTAAATTATTCCTACCACAACCCCCGACCAGACTCCTATGATCCGTATCTTAGTACCAGCTTATGTTGTTTCAACTTTCGCAAGGTTTAATTCATCAAACAGGATGTATGTATCTATATACTATATTTGTGGTAATCATATAGCTTAAACCTAGTTAAAAGGCAGCAGAGCATAGTGCAGCGTCAAAATCAAGTATACAGTCAATAAGTGATAAGTGAGCTAACTGGGTTCTCAGAGAAGAAGTGGACTGCTACTGCCCTGTGATGTAGAGTTCTTTAAAAAGTTGTGCCTTCAACTCTTTTCTAAACTGTACCAGCATAAAGCGATGTTTTTTCAGATCCTGGGTGCTTAATTGGAAAAACTCTGCTGCCTTGTTTTTTCCTTTTTACCATTCAGTCTCAAGTCTGGTGGCACTGTAAAAGTCATCAAATAAAGCAATAATTTTGCTTTTTGTCCCTACATTCCTTCTTGTTTCCTTTGAGCTCCTGTTTGTTTGCACAAGAAATTCAGCAGTTATAGTTATACTTATACTTATGCTAAGGAACTATAATTTGTGGCATAAAATTCCTATAATGGCATGCGTTATGTTTTTTCAGAGAAGTATATCTATAATTAGAACTATACCTGCTGTATTTCTATGGGTTTGTTTGGGTAACCATGAACCAAACTATAACGTCCCTATAACCCTTGTTTTTTTCAGTTAATTTCTATGTTTTTTTAAATGTAAAGTAATATATATTTACTGTACGTTAATACAACCACTGCATGGTAGCCATTCTGTAGTTATCGTTAGGATGGCCAGAGACAGGGATTTATTTTTTATTTTTGTCCCTTTATAACTTAGCAACCGGTTGACGAATGTGTGTTAAACTTTACAGACCTGCTGCCCCGTTTCATTTTGGGAGGACTGAAATTTTGTGGTATTTAGTCAAGGGGGTGCAAAGAAGAAATGTTTCCAAAACGGGCCTCAAATCCAATGCATTTTCCATAGATTTTTGTATTTTGCTTAGTGCAAAAGCCGTCAGCTGGATTTTCATGAAATTTAGCATTTTTACATATTAGGGGCACAGATGATTCTGTGGGGTACTGCATGTAAGTAAGGTCAGTAAATTTCAGTTTTACTACATGACACACTGAAATACCTATTTATGGCCACATTCTAATGGAAAGCTATAAACAAATACATAACAAATACAATACATCCTAGCCCACATCATTTTTCTTTGCATGCTCTCAAATTCACAATATAAAAGTGGTCCAACAAGCCAAACAAAAAACAACATTCTTTTGCACCCCTATGCAACAAAATGAAAATCTGATCTAACAGTGTTCCACACAAACTACTATTTGGAGGGCATGGTAATTGGCCGCTAGGTAAAAATAAGGATATCAATTTTTATAACATTAATAATGATGGCCTTTCATTCACTTTGGCCTTCATATGTAGCACAATCCTACTAAAAGTAGCAAGGAAACCCACATAGTAGACTACATATCTAAAGTTTCAGATTTACTACATGTACAACTGAAAGACCCATTTATAAATGCATGCTAATAGAAACCTATAAACGTATACATAACATATATAATACATCTTAATCTACATAAGTTTTCTTTGCATGCCTTCTGGCTCACAAAATAAAACTGATCCCATCAGGCCAACAAAAAACATCTTTCTTATGTACTCCTGTGTAACAAAATTGAAAAGTAACCCAGCCGTGAGCTACACAAATTGCTATATGAAGGACATGAGGAAAAAATAATATTCTTAATTTTTATAATAAGAATGATTGACTTTCAGCCACAATCCTTCTAAAAGTAGCACAGAAGCCCAAAAATAAACCAGAATGCATATGTAAAGCTTCAGAATTACTTCCTGAACAACAAAAATACACATTTATGGTTGCATCATTGTGTAATTCAATAAACAAATACGTAAAGAATACGCTAGATAAAAAGAAAGAAATAACATTAAATCTGATTGCCACTCTATATTTATAGTTTGTATTCCCACAGATTGGAATTCCTCTGATATTCCCTCCGGAACACATTTCCACCTATTTGGCAAATTACCACAAACATTTCCAGACCTACAGCATTTTCTACATTTTGAGATGATGTTAATTTTTGCAGTGAATTGTTAAGGGGTGTAAGATAAAAGGGGGGCCAAAAACGCATTTATCCACCACAGCATTTTCTATAGACTATTGTATTTGATGTAGCGCAACAAAGGCTGAATGTATTCACATGAAAGTTGACAGCATTATACATTATGGTGCAGAGATGATGCTCTTTGGTTACTGCAGTTAAGTAGGGTAAGTATTTTTTTAAGTTATAAGGCATTTATACTTAGTGATGTCCGTCACCGCTGTACTTTCATGGAATTTTACAAAATTTTGTGAATCTACAATGGTGCTTGGCTATAAACGTATTTAAAAATACATTTAAATATATAAATACATATATATATTACCTACCTATTGCCACTTTAACAAAGTGGCATTAGGTATGGACCTGATATTTACCTATATCTAAGACCCTAACAACGAACACAGCATGTAGTAAAAACAGTATGGCTGTCTTTTCATTCTAAAAAATACCAGCAGTTACCCAATTATATACTGGCTCGTCATCGCCATGTACCACTATATGCTGCTAAGTTATCACAGTATACCATGGCCCAAAATATATCTACATCTTAGCTACATTTTTAGACTTTAGTACCCTTGAGCCACTCATAGTGTCACATGGGAAATGCAATACTAAAGTCACATTTACAAATGAAGGCAAGGAACCATGCGTCATTCTGCGTTGATTGGTAAATCTGGAGAAATGCAAGGCAGTGCAATTCACTATTTTGCATCACTCTGCACACCATAATCTAAGTTGCTGCTAAATCTAATTTACATCCATATGCCATGCCACTGTTGAAACTCCACTATACACTTTTCTATCTACACCACTCCACTCTGTGCTTCTCCACTGTATGAGACTCCACTCTATGCCACTCCACTCTATGCTATTACACTGTACACCACGCCACTGTATGCCACGCCAGTCTACGCCACTACACTGGATGCTACTCTATTATATGCTATCCCAGCCTATGCCAATCTACTGGACACCACTCCATGCTACTCTATTTCACTGTTCACTCCCCTCTACAACACTCTAGTGTATGCTATTCCACTGTATGCCACTCCACTGTATGCTATTCCACTCTACGCCACTCTAGTGTAATGGACTCCACTCCACGGCACTTGATTCTACGTTATTTGATTGGAACCCACTCCAATATATGCCTCTCCACTGAATTCCATCACACTCTACCCCATGCCACTCCAGTCTTCACCACTCCATTACATGCCACTCCTCTCTATGCTATTACACTGTACACAACTCTACTCTACACCAGTCCACTCTACTCTGGTACACTGTATGCAATGCCACTCTACGCTTCTTCAGTGTATGCCACTCCACTGTATGCTACTCTGGTATATGCTACTCAAGTATATGCTATTCCACTTTATGCCATTCCACTATATGCCACTCCACTCTACGCTAGGCCACTTTATGCCATTGCCCTGTGTGCTACTCCCCTCTATGCCACTCTAGTGTATGACACTCCACTCTACCCTGCCCCATTCCACGCTGTTCCATTGAACTCCACTGTGCACCAGCAAATGCATGCTATTACACCATACCCCATACAGTGTCTGCAACTTCAGTCTACACCACTTCACGGTACGCCACTGCCCTGTTTTCCACTCCACTATACGCTATTCCAGTCTATGCCACTCTACTATATACCACTCCACTCTATGCTATTCCACTGTATGCCACTTCACCAATCACTATTCCACTCTACGCCACTCCAGTGTACACCACTCCACTATTGCCAATCCACTCTATGCCACTCCGTTCTATGCTAGTCCATTGGACTCCACTCCACTGTATGTCACTCCACTATATGCTATTTCACTCTACTCCACTCCAGAGTACACTACTCCATTCTACATCACTCCACGGTATGCCACTCCACTCTATTTTATTCTACTTTATGCTCTTCCACTCTAGGCTATTCTACTCTATGCCACTCCACTGTAATCCACTGTACACTGTTCCTCTGGACGCCACTCCATTCTATGGTATTACACTATGCGTAATTTCAGTTTTCACCTCTACACTGTATGGTATTCCACTCTACCCCATTCCACTATACGCCACTCCACAGTATGCTATTACAATCTACCCAACCCACATTACATCACTCCAGTCTAAATGACTTCAATGTATGTCACTACACAGTACACTATTATACTACTATGCTATTATACCCTATGCCACTCTACCATACACCACTCCAGTCGTCACTACTCCGCTCTATTCCACTTTATGCCACTCCACTGTACTGTACCCCACTCTATGACACTCATGTGTATTCTCCTCCGCTCGATATAAGTCCACTACCAGACTTCATGGCACTCTACGACATTCTACTCCACTCTATCCCCATACACTCAATTGTCCGAATCTACACTTCAATCTATGCCCATACACTCCAATGTATAACACCCTATTCCACTATGCAACACTTTTCTATAGGACACAGCACTCCACTCTACTCTATGACACCCAACTCCAATATATAACAGTTTGCTACCTATGCTACGCCAGTACACTCCATGCCACTTCACTGTCTGAGACTTTACCTCACTTTACAGTACTATAAAACACTCTTTTCTAATCAGCTCCACTGTTTCATACACAACAGTAGATTATGCAACTCCACTCTACAACACTCTACTACACTGAAACCACTCTCTGACACTTTACTCCTGTCCATACTCCTTCTCTTCACAGCACAACACTGTACTATACTGCAAGCCACTGTACAGCACTCAACTACACTCTACTTTTCGATACTTTAGTCCACTATACAACAATGTACTCAAGTAAGTCTGTGTATGCCACTGCACCCCACTTTACTCCACTCTACTCTGACACAGTATTCCACTCTACTCCACTACTTCACTGTACGCCACTCCACTCTACGCCACTCAATGCTGCTCAATACCACTATATTATAGAACATTGTATGCCAATCCACTCTACTAGGCTCTACAATATTATACTGTACACTACACCACTCCACTCTAAAAAAATCAACTTTGCTTTTTGCCACTATTCTCTACTGTAGTCTACATCACTGTCCAAAACTGTATGACACCCCACTACACTCTACTGTACATCACTATTGGATTATTTATGACACTTTACTTGTCTCAATGCTATGCCACTCTACTGCCCTCTGCACCACTGTATTATATGACACACCACTGCACTCTATGACACTTTACTCCACTCTACACTACCCCAGTCCAGTGTACTCCACTTCACTATACTCTACTCTGCTACACTTTGTCCCACTCTACACCACTCTTTTCCCCTCTGCTCTACGCCGCTCTACCATGCCACACTCTACTCCACTCTATGCTCATCCACTATATGCCACTGTACTACACTGTATGACTTGCATCGACACCCCACTCAGCTTCTCTCTAGGATACACCATTCCGCTCAATTACATGGCACTCTACTCTTTGACACTCTCCTCCACTATACTCTACAACACTCCACTTGATGATACTTCACTCTGTGATCCACTACTTCACCCTGTTCCACTCTAAAACTCTCTACTGCATTCTATATCAGCGTATGACACCCTACTGTACTGTTCGACATTCCATTCCACTATACAATTTTCTGCTCCTGACTACGATACTGGACTCCACTATATGAGACAACATGCTATTACACCATATAAACTTTACTATACTGTTTGATATGCTACTACACTCTACTCTTTTTGTTTCCAATCTGCCACACTCTAGGCAATGAAAACAGACTTTATAACACTCTCCTCCCTGTACTGTATGACATTCCACATAAGAAATCTCCACTTATGACACTGGACAATTTGAAATACATTAGTTAGTGTTGTCTGGTTAGTGAGATAAAAAAAGCATGTAACAAGGGCTGCTGATTATAATAATTTGAAGGCGGTTGATAAATTGTATATGAACATTACAAATATAACTTTTGAACTTTTGTAGTTTAAAGTTAGTTTGTACACGGAAAATAAGTCTTGCTAAGCTTTAACCTTTGTTTTTTTACTGTGTATATATATATATATATATATATATATATATATATATATATATATATATATATATATATATATATATATATATTCACTGAAAAAACCATAGGTTTCACACCAGTTATAGTTAGGAATCAGCATTTAAAAAACCTATTACATTCACTGAAAAAAACATAGGTTTCACACCAGTTATAGTTAGCTGGAAATTTTACTGACATAAAACCATTGAAATTCCCACGTTATAGTTAGTTGGACTCACTATAGCTTGCGCGCCTGCAATGCACTGCTGATGACGTCACATATTACATAACTCATGACATGGTCAGTGACATCACTCATGACGTCAGTGTAATGTAACCCTTGAAACACCTAACTATAACTGGTGTGAAACCTATGGTTTTTTCAGTGAATATATATATATATATATATATATATATATATATATATATATATATATATATATATATATATATATATATATATATATATATATATATATATATATATATATATATTTTAGTCACAAAAGTTTAGCCGACCCAAGCCTCAAGTCCGGCGGGCACACGGCTGGGGTAGCCACCCCCTCTATATCTCACACACTGTTACCAATGTGAGAACTCGCCTTGTATATATTTATATTTATACAAATATATATGCACACACACACATATATATATATATACATATCATCTACATATCACCTGCAGGCAGTTTCCAGTAGGTAGTTATAGTTAGGACTATATTTCCATAGGAAAAGATTTTTGTGACTATGCTATATTTTTGGCGCCGTTCGACAAATCTTCATGAAAATTTCCAAAAAAGAGTGCCAGTGATTCTCGTTGTGCACAGAAAGTTTTGGGGTGGATCTGTGATGCATGGGTCAAGAAAAAGGGGGGTCAGAAATGCATTCCCCATTTTAATTTCCGTAGGAGCTTTAGAAACGACTGAAGCCGGAAATGCTGGATGGAATTACACCAAATTCGGCAGGATACAGTCCTCCGGGTGCAAAACAAATGGTAGAAAGTGGCGTAAGGGGTCAGATTGCATGTGCCCTGATGCCACAGGAGCGGTCCATGCAGGTAAAAGTGGTGGGCTGTGGGGATGGGTGGGGGATTGACAGACGATGACACAAAGTTCATTATTTATTAAATTTTCCCTTGTGTTCATCTGTCGAATCCCCCTCTAACCTGGTCCCACCACCCTACTGCTCTTACCTGAACTGTGACCCCATGAGAGGAATATAGGGGCTTTCAAGGAACCCCTTATGAGTAAAGATGTTAAAAAAAAGTTAATTTTCACTCCAGATGTTTGCGAATCCACCACGTGTAATGTCACAATCTATTCACAAATATCACTGAAAAAATAAATAAATAAATATGTTTATACACCTGCCCTCATTTTCACTTAGACATTCACACACCCATTAAGCCATGCACTCAGAGATGGAGGCACCCACTCACAGATCTACTCAGACTCATGTACTCACTCACACCCAGTCAGACACTCATGCACCCACTCGGAGATCCACATTCCTACTCACTGACTCACTCATGTACTGATACACTCAGACAGAGATTGACACAGCCACTCACTGATGACCTCAGGCACTCATGCACTCACTCAGCTCCACTCATATTCTCATGCACTCACTCAGAGACCCATACAGACAGACACTCACTTACAGATCCAGTCACTCCCAGACTTACTCAGACACTCATAGACCTACTGAGAGACTTATGCATCCACTCACAGATCCTTTCACAGATTAAGACACCCACTCACAGACCCACTGAGACACTGATGTACCCACACACAGCCACTTACAGAGACTCGCGCATCAAGCACATACCCACTCAGAGATGGATGTGCCCCCTGGAAGATCAACTCAGACACTGATACACCTACTAACAGACCAAGTGATGCACTCACAAACCCACTCAGAAATGTATGCACCCACTCAAAGAGTCACTTAGAGACTCACATACTCACCCACAGACCTACTCTAACTTTCATGCACCCACTCATAGACTTACTCAGAGATTCATACTCCTGCTTAAAGACCCAATCAGAGACTCCTAGATCCACTCACTGGCCCACTTAAAAATCATACACCCACTCCGAGAGCCACTAAAACATTCATGCATTCACTCACAGAGACTGGGACGCTGACTCACAGACCCACTCTGACAATAATGCACACCCTCACAGGCCCACTCAGAGACTCAAGCACCCACTCACAAACCCACTCAGAGACTGGGACACTGACTCACAGTCCCAGTCTGACAATATTGCACACACTCACAGGCCCACTCAGAGTCTCCAGTACCCACACACATGCTTAGGCTCCAACTCAGAGACTCATGCACCAATTAACATACCCACTCAGACATTCATACACCCACTCACAGACCCACTCAGACTATACTGTAATGTAATTAAGATTTGTAACGTGCAGCTAATGCCCGAAGACGTCTTGGCGCTGTTTGGAGGCAAGTATGACAGAGGAGACACTAAAAGATGGACAGAAAGCAGAGAAAAAGTTTATAGTTTATGAGTTATGCGTTTTGTGTAAATAGCCAGGTTTTTTAATTTTTTCGGAAACTCACCATGGAGGGGGCCATTTTTAAGGGAATAGGTAATTCATTACAAAGTCATTCTGTTGCTGTAAAGAAACTCTTCCCACCCCAAGAAGCCTTCTTAACGGGGGTGACCACTAATTTTTGGCCAAGCCTGACCATAGTGTTCTTGTTGGAACGTATCACTTACATTTATTCCTGAGTTGTAGGGGCCCTATTCCCTGAATATATTTGATGGCCAGACAGAGTGCTTAAAACTTACATCTCTTTCTTACCGTCAACCAATGTACATTTTTTACAGCTTCTCCTGCTGAAGTGGTTTCCGGAATTAAAAAAATTAGGCCAGCCACCGCATTTTGCAAGGTCTGGAGCCTGTTAGCCAGCCCTGAGTTGAGGGTGAGGTAAAGACTATTACAATAGTCGATTCAAGTTAGGACCAATGCCATGGTTACTGTTTTCAAAAGATCAACCGTTATATATTTTTTAATTTAGTTGATTAGTTTTAAAGAGCCAAAAGAAGCCGAAGTTATGTTGCTGATTTGTTCTTTAAATTTAAGCTCCCTATCTAGGGTGGTACCAAGATCCTTTACTTTGGCAGAAGGTATCGGTACTGTGTCTAGTTCTGGCGGCCACCAATCGGCGGTCCAGAAGGAGGGTTTTTTCCAAAAATAATAACCTTGGTTTTAAATGCATTTAATTTCAGAATGTTTCCATCCATCCAGTCACTCACTTTCTTCATACGGCACTAAAAGCCTCACCGGGGTTTGTCTCTCTATTAGTTAGGGACACCACAATTTGGCTGTCATCCGCATATGATGCTGGGGAGCAGCCAGCTTCTTTTATAATAGATGCTTGGATACGAATAAGTTAAAAAGCGTGGGGCTCAGTGCCGAGCCCTGAGGGAATCCGCAAGGTAGAGAGAATTATTTGGACACGGCCGTCCCAATTACGACATTTTGTTGTTGGTCCATTTAAAATGATTGTAAAAGCTCAAGTTCTGTGCCTTTTATCCCTGCAGCCAGAATCTCATGGCTGACCGTATCAAATGCCGCCGAGCAGCACCAGAGCTGCCGAGCTTCCTCCATCTAGAATTTCACGGATATCTTCCGTTGCAATAATCAGGGCAGATACCATGCTGAAATTTTTACTAAAACCATGTTGTGTTTCATCCAATAATGAATTTGCTTCAATATGTTCAGTAATTTGTTTATTCATTATTTTTTATATACATTTGGCGGCAAAAGAAAGTCTTGCGATGGGACGGTAATTGCTGCGTTCGGTACTGTCTAAATTATCTTTTTTCAAGAGTGGAAGAATTGAGGTGCATTTCCATTGGACAGGAACATTTGTACTGCTAAAACTTTATTAATAATTTGTCCCAGGATTGACGCTAATTGGTTGGGTATCAAATGCATTATGTTAGGTGGGTATGGGTCATGCGGAGAGCCCAATGTAATTGACAAGATTAAATCTTTTAATTCATCCGCCGTGGGGCTCAGGAAGGTGGAGAAGAAGATGTTTGGAGCCTTATCTTCCGGTACATGCTTAACCTGGAAATGATTTGTGTGTTTAGCTGCCAGGTTATCATGAATGCTGGTGAATTTCTCTTGAAAGAAGCCTGTCAATATGTTGCAGAAATCTTGGCTTAGTTTAGTATGACTAGCCTTGTTAGGTTTTGCCAACTTATTAAAGACCGAGAAAAGGGTTTTGTTGGCGTCACAAGCTTTTTAATAAATTTTGTGAAGTATGTAGTTTTTGCTTCAGTAATATCTTTCGGGTGTTTAGCAAGTTTAGCTTTGCATATGATTTTCTCATCCTTCTCATAAGTTTTCCTCCATTTTTGTTCCTATCTACGACATTCCTGTCTAGATAATCTCAACTTCTCGCTATACCAGGGTTGGGACATTTTTCTTTTTCCTGTTTTAGTAGAGATGGGTGTTAATTTGTCCAATGCGACTTTGAGCCAGTGAGAAAAGTTCTCAGCATTTTCTTCCACATTATCCCCCAATTGACACGGGGTAGCAGTGATGGCTTCACAGAGGTCATGTGCTCTGAGTTTGTGCCTGTTTCTGCATTTGGTTTGTTGTGAAACTGGTCTATGCCAAGGGACTATGACAGTCACTCATTAACTCACCTACCCAGTCAAATGCTCATGCATCCCACTCACAAATGCACGCAGACACTTATGCACCCACTCTCCCACCCATTCAGAAGCTCATGAGCACACTCGACGATACACTTAGATACTGATGCACCCTCTCCCTCACTCACTTAGAGGCTTATGCATTCACTCATAGACCCAATCAGATACTCATGCACCCACTCACAGTGTCACTCAGAGACTCAAGCACCCACTCACAGGCTCACTCAGACACTCATGCACACAGTCATTGATCCACTCAGATACTTACACACCATTCACAGACCTACTCAAACACTCATCAACTTACTCAAAGATGCACACGGGCACTCATAAATGCACTCACCCACCCATAACACAATGATGCACAATCAATTACCAATTGACAGACTGATCAACTCATTCAGTCACCCACTCATATACTCACTCAGTTACCCATACACATACTCATGCTCTCAGTGAAGCACGTATGCACTCATTCACTCACCCATACACAATTCATTCACTCACTTACCCATACAGGCACTGCAGTTAGTCAATCACCAATGCACACACCAATATAAACATTCAGTTGCTGATACACTACTCACACACTCCCTCAGTCACTCATACATGCACTCATACACCCAGTCTTATTATATATATATATATATGACCTTTATTGTCCAATTCATTAAAATCCTTACAATAAAAACAAACTTTTCATAAAATAAGCTATTAAATATGTTCATTGCAAATGTTTGGGGTAAATATAAAATATTGTAATAAGCATTGAAATTACATAAAATATCACAACATTATTTCATTCACAACCTGACATGAGCATTGCAGTTCATTATTGATCACCATACATATTGATAAAACCATTCATACAGTAAATCTGCGAACCCTCTCTAGGTCCTATATTTCAAGTTTTTGTATGCCCCTTTAAAAGAAGCTATACATAAAGCAGACACAAATTGTGTTCAATTATAATTTATGTATAAAGTGCATTTGTGCACCTTAAGATTTCCTTATACCTTGAATATTATATCATCAATGATAAAATACATAGTAAAGATTTTCCAATTACAATACCCATATAGGTCAGACATTACGGTCACTGGCATAGCCACTTTCTACTCTTGAAGCATGACCAAATACTCGTCTTAAGTCAATTTTTTCTCAGCCAGGAGGATAAATTTGACATAGTAAACTGTTAAATTAATAATACGCCCTGGTAGGCATAGTATAATCGTTTGCCAACACGTTCTAACCCCTTGTTCCATAAATATTGGTTATAAAATTGTTAACCTCTCTTGAGGCATTTTGGGGCAAATACATACAATGTGCAATAATGTTTCATTGGCACAACCACATAATCTACATTTTTGCGATTGTCAGTCTTGTACCCATCTGGTAATCCCATCTTTTGTTGGATAGTAGCCAAACCTTAACTTAAGCAATTTATCCCTTACTGCCAGTTTCAAAAAATAAGTTAGATAGGATTGGGGCTGAATTTTATTATACAAATTAACAAATGACCAGGCATGCGTTTTTTTACCAATCGTCTCATTTTCCAATAAAAATGATACAATTTTGGTTGACTGATTTAAAATCTGTTTTAAAACAGTCTTATTTCTACCCATATCATCAAAAGATGGGAGCTTGAAAATATTCAAACTCTCTGTTAAATATGATCTCCTTGGGCTTGTATACACTTTCTCATTTATTTCTTGCCAGCAGATGTGTACAAGAGACTCAGGATCTGATATACAGTGAAAACAGACATTTTAGAAGCACATCTTGCCTCACTATTGACTGGTTTAACAAGCCAAACTCCAATCTAACAGTAGCTTGTCCAACATTTTTTGGGATCCTAAATATTGATATAAAAAAATGTGGGGCATATTATCAACAAATATCGATATTTATCGCTAAGTAGGGTTAGCAGCAATTTTTTTATTGACGTGCATCACAGGATTTTATCACTGAGATAACGTGCTATTAGCAACATTTATCTCAAAAGCAATATAATTCCCGGCGATAGCGGCAAAATCCATGAATATCGCTGAGAATACAGTGATATTCATGCATTATCGCTAAAAGGGTCTTAGCCATTATATCCACCTCCCATTGGATATAATGGCTATGAACTGGTCTGAGCAGGTGTTAGTTTTTGGAGATATTTGCGCTTAGCAAGAATATTTCCATCGCTACGCCTGTGTTGCTAATAGGCGATAGCGATGTTAGCGACTGCTTTCAGTCGCTAACAGGTTGGGTACCCCCACTTTGCATGTCAATAGCGATAAATATCGCTGAAATGCAAAGCGGGCCCCAAACTGCTCGCTATCGCCTACAAGCTGTCGCTAACTGCTGCTAGCGACAGCTTCCTAATAGGGTGATAGTATTATCACCGCTTAGTGGCCAAAAACGGCCGCTAAAGCGGCGAAAATTGCCTATCGCCCCCCTTGAAAATATGCCCCTAAATTTGTAATTTTTCCAAACGTTGACTATCTTTGCCCTGAAAAATTATTGACCCATATGTTAGCGAGGGGATGAGTTTTGCCTTCATTACCTTCAGTAAGTACTTGTAACTTGGGCATAGTAGTTTATCTTGCAGTGATATAAAGGCAAAAGATAATAAAGTTGCTTTGGCCTTTAAGTTATCAAAATGTAGTTTAAAATTCGTTCTATCATCAAATGAAACTCCTAAATACTTAGACCGCTTTACCATTTCAAAAGATAGTCCATTCATTTTCCATAATGTCTTGTCTGATTTAATGATCCAATTATCATAATTTTTGGTTTTTTAATATTCATTTGTAAACAATTCGCTAGTATAGATTGATCAAAAGACTATCATTCCTTGCAGACCTATTTGTGTGTGACTTAATAGAATAGTATCATCTGCATATTGAAAATATTTTATACTTTGGCCTGCAAGTTTTGGAGAGCGTGCATTAACATTATTTAGATGATGTGATATGTCAGCCATAAAAAGGTTAAAAAGACGTGGAGGGTGCTGTGTGTTTCAAAGTGGTGAGCGGTACAGCTTCCGTCCCCCACTTTGACCTGCAACCATGTGTTTCTATACAACAATACAATCATATCCAGTAGTTTTTTGGGCATGCCCATGCTAATAACATAGCCCAAAGTGGCCATATACCATGATTCTCAGGTGATATGGTTTTTATATTGAATTTCACCCTGTATTTTTTATGAGCAGTAGCGTATTGGTCCCGATGAAAGCAGTAGACGCCTGTATGGGTCTTTAAAAACTGCAGAAACATGTTGACCTATACAAAGTAACTAGTGCCTATTTGTTTAAACTACTAGGTTTACGCACTGCTTTTTAATACTGGGAGTTTATTGGATACCCATTAAATTTATATTCTTATAATCTCTCCAATTTTATAATCCCGTTTCACATATTGCACATCACTTTATCACACGCACTGCCTTCCAGTTACCAGTACATGACTGTTTACTGTTATATGTAGATATCACACTGGGACATCCACCCCTCTTTTGAACACCTCAGGAGTGGTTGTACGCCACACTCTTCTTTGAGTGAAGAGGCCCAGATGATGACAAGGGCGGTACACAACGGTAACTGATGGGTACTCTCACACCTTGAGAGTATCTCGTTTTGGTTTAGTAGCCACTTAGATCCTTTTCTTGTTGAAGGAGTCCCTTGGTCAGACCCAGGAAACACAACCAGTAGAATTTAGACCCATAGTTATATTTTGGTTTGTATACTAAACTACTGATGCCAACCAATAATTGAAATGTCTTTATACATGCGTATTAGACTTTTTAGAAAACACTGCCAATTCGGAATTAACTGAATCACTGTAAACTATGTATCCCATAACCGACGATATCAGGAAAGACAGCATCAGCACAAAACTGGTAAATATAATTTAAAAGTATTTTTCCCCAAAAATATCTACATAAATACAAGCTTAAACATGATGTCAATAAACTGGTGATATCAAGCAGAAATTTAAACATCAGTATAGATGTGCATTACACTTTTTAGGAAGCATGGCAAATTCACAATAAATTGCATCAACACAATACACATACATGACAGTTCACAACAAACTTTTGAATAATTAAAAAAAAAAACTGATCATTAAACCACTGAAAGAAGCTCTTCATTAAACCAGATCAACCAAAGAAAAATGTGGCAAGGCTATATGTGATTGGTTCTTAGTAATCCCCACAATCAAGTACAAAGATATCAGAATACATGCTCCAAGGAAGTGGGCAGCCACTTATACCCACATAAACGGACCAGAGAATTCTGATCCTACAACAAAAAACAAGATATCCTGAGCACAGCTCAATGTGTATTATGAAATTAAAGTCCAATCCAATTTCTCTCCACTCCGTTGTTTGTTCTTGAGATAGAGATATTTTCATCACAGCTCATTATTCATCCTCCTTCTACATACTACAAAGTTATTCAAGTAACCAAAAAGGAGCCAACACGTGTTTCGTCAGATCTGATGCGTCCGCATCTCTGACTTCATCAAGGCTCCCAATTATCTCTCCTATCCAAACCTGCACTAATAAAATCGTTTCCTGTGCAATTGCTGTTCCTCTCTACAGTCCTCTACTCTGGACACTCCATGAAATTTGTAATCTTTCTGACTAAGTTTCAGAGAGTACTCCTTCCTCGTCTTTCCAGCGTCGCAAGATATCTTGTTTTTTTTTCATTAAACCAGTTTGCATTGTTCAACCTTTGCAAGCAAAATGTTACAATAAAGAGAGGATATAGTTATGAAACAGAACTGTGCACTCTTTTTGGATAAAGGAACTGACCCAGTCACTCACAAAGCTACTGACACACAGACATATAGACACTCTCACACACTCTGACATCTATTTGACCACTGTCACATCTACCCACAGACCCAAACAGTGACTCACACACTAACTCACACATCGATACACTCACTTGCATACTCACTCACAGACCCAAACATCACTCACACATTACTCACACACCCAGTCAGACACTTATGTACCCACTCATAGACCCATAGCACCACTAACAGACCCACAAAGGCTCTCACACACCAACTCAGTAACCCACATAGGCACTCAAACATCTATTCAAAGACTCAAAGACCCACTCACAGACCCAGATAGGCTGTCAAACACACATTCAGAGACCTACAGCAGCACTCAAAGACCCACACGGGCACTCACACACACATTGTCAAACCCACACCTGCACCCGTACACCAACATTCCCACTCACACACCCAAAACCCTCCCACACTCACTCACAGACCCATATTCCATATTTTTGTAAAGCACAAACATATCACACCTTAAGGGGTAAAGGCGCTGGGGGCCATCGGGGAGTTGAAAAAAAGAATTCAAAAAATGTTGAAATTCACTGAAAAAACAAAAGGTTACAGGGACTTTATAGTTAGGGTCAGATTTCACTTGCACAAAATCACTGAAATTCAGAAGTTATAGTTACTTGTGCTAACTGTACCATACGCCCCTTCAATGCACTGCATATGACCACTCATATTACATCAATCATGGCATGGTCAGTAATAGCAAACCCCCGGGCTCTGGCCACCCAGAGGGGCTTACAACAGTCCTTTTTTAAATCTTTTTGTGGAATTGCTGTACTACTGCTATACTGTGATACTGTTAGAAACAAAACAGTTTTTGGCCCCAGGATCCCTCTTGGACCATCCCCTTCAGGCCTAGGGGGTCAGAGTATCACTAACCTACCACCACTAAATGTTTTTTAGCAATTTATTTCAGGAGTGAGTCACCAAGTTCTAAAATAGCTGCTAAACATTTATTTTTTTATAAAAGTCAGCTAACCAAATCTAAACTTTGGATCTCTCATACACACAATATTACAGAGTCTCTCTCTCTCTCCCTCTTTCTCTCTCGCTCTCTCTCTCTATGTATGTATATATATATATCCACAAAAGAACACTCCAAATATGAGACGCCACACCATCGTGAACAATCACCACTTTATTGAAGGCTCAAACAGGAAACAACAGAGTCCTTGCAGCAAACTTTCAGCATGCCTCTCATTGTTTTCAATTTACGCTCATCCTTCCATAGTCAAACATGTTTCGGGCTTCAGCACCCTTGCTCACTGACATCGAGGCAACAGGGTCACAGTAAGTGCCGCGTTCAACTGCTGCTTTGATGCTTACAGCCTGATTCATCATTCATATTAGCGCTCGCAAAGGGCCAGATTCTGAGGCCCACATGCATCAAGCATTTTTGTAGTCGCAAACGGTGCGATTACTTAAAATCGGCCGTTTGCGAATGCAAAAGTGCTTTTTGGGATGCATGAAGCAATTTTAGAATTCGTAACATTGTTGCGAGTTCTAAAATTGCGGGTGCTTTTAAGAAGTCGCAGATGTGCGATTTCTTAAAAGCAATGCATCATTACTTTCACAAGTGCAAAGTCGCAATTAGGGTGCCAAATTTACCGAGTGGTTGAACCACTCGGTAAATTTGGAAAAAGTGTTTAAAATGCTGCAAATGGTTTTTTTTCTACATTCATGTTTCACACACACATGTCCTTAGGACATGTGTGTGTGAAACATGATGCGAAAAATACATTTCAGGGGTGCATGGGGGGGTCCTTTGGACCCCCCCCTGCACCCATGAAATTTTCAAAGTGCCACTCGCAATTTGCTGATGCCTTCCCATTGACTCCTATGGGCCTTTTGGCCCATAGGAATCAATAGGAATTGCGAAAATGCACTTAAGAATTCGGTATTCATTTGGGATTCGGTAAAAATTGCGATTTTTACCGAATCCCAAATGAATACCGAAAACAATGATGCATAGCATTTTGCACTTCTTAATTTGCGATTCCTTATTTTTCGCAAATTAGGAAGTGCAAAATGTAACAATGATGCATGTGGGCCTGAGAATCTGGCCCTTTGCGAGTGCAATTTTTGCATTTGGGATTCATCATCCCAAATGCATAAATCGCTATTTAGAAACTCGCAAATTTGCGAGGAATAGCATTTAAGGAATCTCTATTAGAGATTCCTTAAATGCTATTCTTGAAACATTTTAAAATTGCGAATTCGCAAATTTCGGCCGCTATTTACCGCGAGGTCAAACCTCGTGGTAAATAGCGAAAACTTAGAAAAATGCTTTTAAAAGCATTTTTCTTAGTTGCATGTTACACACACACATGTCCTTAGGACATGTGTGTGCGCAACACCTGTTGAAATGTGCATTTAAGGGATGCTACAGGGTGTCCTTTGGACACCCCTGGCACCCTTCAAATCGCTATCTTATTTGCGATTAGCAAATTGCTAATCGCAAATAAGGAATACTCCCCATTCATTCCTATGATGCATAGCATTTTGCACTTCTTAATTTGCGATTCCTTATTTTTCGCAAATTAGGAAGTGCAAAATGTAACAATGATGCATGTGGGCCTGAGAATCTGGCCCTTTGCGAGTGCAATTTTTGCATTTGGGATTCATCATCCCAAATGCATAAATCGCTATTTAGAAACTCGCAAATTTGCGAGGAATAGCATTTAAGGAATCTCTATTAGAGATTCCTTAAATGCTATTCTTGAAACATTTTAAAATTGCGAATTCGCAAATTTCGGCCGCTATTTACCGCGAGGTCAAACCTCGTGGTAAATAGCGAAAACTTAGAAAAATGCTTTTAAAAGCATTTTTCTAAGTTGCATGTTACACACACACATGTCCTTAGGACATGTGTGTGCGCAACACCTGTTGAAATGTGCATTTAAGGGGTGCTACAGGGTGTCCTTTGGACACCCCTGGCACCCTTCAAATCGCTATCTTATTTGCGATTAGCAAATTGCAAATTGCTAATCGCAAATAAGGAATACTCCCCATTCATTCCTATGGGCCTTTTGGCCCATAGGAATGAATGGGGAGTTATTCCTTATTTGCGATTAGCAATTTGCTAATCGCAAATAAGGAATCTGTAGGAATCGCATTTAATTTTGCGATTCCTACATGAATCCCGTTTTGCGAGTCTGTAATAGCGATTCCTTATGAATCGCTATTTCAGACTCGCAAAACGGGTCTTTTATGAATCTGGCCGAAAGTGCCTTGTTGTACGTGCACTGCTGCATTCCTTTTACTTGCGAGTCCCATCAACAGGTCACAACGTCTTCCTAGCGGGAAACACCCATGACATCGATGTCAACACATCATGGTGCCATCGCACCGCGACTTTTACATCGCAGGAACGATGAAACCGCATGCATTCACTACGCGTGCGACAACGGCGCAATGCCATTAACATCGCATGCGATTACAACGCTACGGACGATGAAATACGCTCGGTGGAATTCTGATTTCGAAATGAATTATGTATGACATGAAATGTAAACAAAATGAAATACCACATGAAATGTAAACTAAATGAAATACGCTGTAAACTAATTATGCATGTGACAAGAGGTGGATACGCAAGGTGGAATTCTGATTTCAAAATGAAATACGCTACGGACGATGAAATAAATCTGATTTCAAAATGAATTATGCATGACATGAAATGTAAAGAAAATGAAATATCACGTGAAATGTAAACGAAATGAAATACGCTGTAAACTAATTATGCATGACAAGAAGTGGATTTATGATTAAAAAAATTAAATATGCCAAGAGGTTTATTACGCTACGGACGATGAAATGTAAACGAATTATGCATGACATGAAATGCAAACTAATGTAAACTAATTATGGATGACAAGAGGTTGATTTCTGATTTAACTCATTGTGCGCCCTGGACTCTTAAGCCTGCTTTGTCTGTGCCAATGGGTGGATGGATGCATGATGGATGGGTACATGGATGCATGATGGATGGGTGGATGGATGCATGAGGGTGCATGGATGGGTGGATAGGTGATGGATGGGTGGATGGATGGGTGATGGATGGATGGGTGGATGCATGATGGATGGGTGGATGGATGCATGATGGATGGGTGGATGGATGCATGATGGATGGGTGGATGGATGCACGAGGGTGGATGGATGATGGATGATGGATGCATGGATGGATGATGGGTGGATGGTTGATGGGTGGATGGATGCTGGGTGGATGATGGGTGGATGGGTGGATGGATGCATGATGGATGGGTGGATGGATGCATGAGGGTGCATGGATGGGTGATAGATGGGTGGATGGATGCATGATGGGTGGATGGATGGGTGATGGATGGATAAGTGGATGCATGATGGATGGGTGGGTGGATGGATGCATGATGGATGGGTGGGTGGATGGATGATGGGTGGCTGGATGGATGGGTGATGTATGGGTGGATGTATGGGTGCATGGATGGGTGGATGGATGGGTGATGGATGGATGGGTGGATGCATGATGAATGGGTGGATAGAGGCATGATGGATGGTTGGATGGATGCATGATGGGTGACTGGATGGATGGGTGTTGGATAAGTGGATGTATGGGTGCATGGATGGGTGGATGGTTGGGACGATTAAGCCTGCTTTGTCTGTGCCAATGGGTGGATGGATGCATGATGGATGGGTGGATGGATGTATGATGGATGGGTGAATGGATGCATGAGGGTGTATGGATGGGTAGATGGGTGATGGATGGGTGGATGGATGGGTGATGGATGGATGGGTGGATGCATGATGGATGGGTGGATGGATGCATGATGGATGGGTGGATGGATGCATGATGGATGGGTGGATGTATGGGTGCATGGATGGGTGGATGCTTGATGGATGGGTGGATGGATGGGTGATGGATGGATGGGTGGATGCATGATGGATGGGTGGATGGATGCATGATGGATTGGTGGATGGATGCATGGTGGATGGATGGGTGGATGGATGGGTGGATTAGTGGATGGATGGGTGGATGGATGGGTGGATGGATGGGTGCATTGTGGATGGGCTGTTTGGAGGGGTCGTTTCTCCATCTACTGATATTCTGAATGATTGCTAGATACAAGGCATGCGTTATGCACCAAAGCATTCATGTAAAACTACTGACCATGGAACGGATTGCTAACTCACTAGGCTTATTACACCTCACTCAGGGTATGAGACACAAAAAGACATGGGGCAGTAAGTGGCAATAATTGGCGGTAATGACCCTTTTAATGATCATCAGTAATATCATTAGTACAAGAATATGACAAGAATGTGACCCCCTTTTTGCCATCTTCTTCTTTTCTTTGTCAGATATCTGTTTTGAGGGGTTCAGCTGCCATTACGGGCTGCATTCTAAGGAACCTGATTGGCTGCCCTCTTCTTTAATTCCAATGAATTTGCTTGTCAATTATTTAAACGTTTCTCCATCTACTGATAACATTCTGCTGCTGGCTTCCATCATACACAGCACAGCAGTTTTACCAACAGGTAAACAACTTAAGAAGGGGATGATTACAACATATAATTTACATAGCTTATTTCCGTCTGACTCGAGGGAATATGACTTCAGTGCAGAACTCAGACAGTGGGGCTCCAAGCAGCTCCTCTTTATAACTGCCCAAGAGTACACCCCCTTTTTGAGTTGCACAATTTCGGAGTCATGCGTGCCAGTGACAAACGGAAACAAAAAAGAATAAAATAATAATAACACAGCACCTCCTAGAAGGAACAAAAATCCCCAGGGGGAAACGTACAAGAGGTGCACATTCTTTGGAGTGCGGGGTGAGAGTTCAGGTTAATGCAGGGTTCTTTTCACACAGTGGTATGCAGGAGCCCCCTGGTGGCCGCCACTCTAGAAGTTATTAATTCATACCAGGTTCATCAACATTCCTGCGTGCTTCATGCGAGCAAAAACGTAATACAGAAGAGCCTGCAGTTCAATGAGCTCCAGCGCAACACGAACACAGAGCCCAGCTGCAACGCCTGCTGCTTTCTTGGCGTATAGGAACTCGAATAAGTTGGTGTCGGCCCTGCAATTAATGCTGTTATGCAACTTTTTTTCACTTTATTTATCTGAAGAGTGTGCCAAGTGTCTGAACTCTGTCCCACCGGCTATTAGCACAACACTTTTCCATGAAACCAAGGCATAATTCGAGTGCCTGCTGGCTCAAGTCACTCCCTCTTGTGACCTGTGGTGTTGCGCTCTAGTCTCCGGCGCCCGGCGTGATGACGTGGCGCGCCGGAGCAAGAGCGGAACGTTGGCGCATGCGCGCAGGGGAGGAACGAAAGCGCGCGAAGGGAAACTAACGGCAGAAGCGACCGAAGCTTGGCTAGGTTAGACGCTCGGCGCTCTCTTAGATAGCGGATTGTTAATTACAATAAAGACACTGTTCCACTTACCTTGGCATCCTGTTCTCTGTGGGGGAAGAATCTAACAATATTACAGTGGCGACGAGGACTGGGATCACCCCACCAACCCCTACACAGCAACAAGAGAGGAGCAGCTACAAAGGACACAAGGAACAAAGCAGGTCAGAGACTGTTGATGAGGGCACCACATGTGAGCATGCCCAGAGTCACAGCGCTATCTACAAGAGAGCGTGGCAGCAGCGCATGACCCCCAGCAACCAGCAAACACGTGGCCCCAAGCCATAAAGCGCAGGTCATAGCCAGTACAGCGCGCAGAGGGGCACGCAGCTGATACCCTGGCGGAAAGAAGGGACAGTGATAGGGAGGAAGGAGAAGTACACCTCCCAGCACCACACAAGGTAGAATTGCCAGTGCACAAGGCAGTCCCAAAAGCCAGGGAGACGATTCAGACAGAGAAGGAAACCCCAAAACACCAGGCAGCCCGGGGAACCGAGACGGAGGACCGGGAACAGCGCCCAGAATGAGCAACCAAATGACATCACTAACAGCGCCCATCCCCTTCCTACCCAGACCAGGTGAACACCTGATGAAGTGGGAGGACTGGAGGGAGTATTTCAAAAACTATGTGGAAGCCTTGGAGGATGAGAATGGCGAGCCATTCCCCAGCGCTAGGAAGAAGAGGTTACTACTGCATAACCTGGGCCCGGAGGGTGTACGTGTGTTCGTGAACATCGTGCCAGCAGTGAGACCAGACACGGACAATGACGTGTTCAAGAACGCTCTAGAAGACCTAGACAACCACTATCGTCCGGCGGTGTGCGTATCCATTGACCGGTACAACTTCCAACAAAGGAAGCAGGAAGAAGGAGAATCGATAGATGATTACGTGGCAGCTTTGAGGCGACTGGCCATCACGTGCAAATATGGGCAACTACAGGACGAATATATCAAGGACCAAATTGGCTTGCACACCACGAACAAGTCGGTCCAAGACAAGTTGTGGGCGCAAGGAGAAGCATCGCTCAAAGACGTAATTGCCATGGAAAAAAAAGTGGAACTTTCAAAACGCTGCGCAGAAGCGGCCAAAAAGGAGAGCACGCAGAGGCAGATGGTCAACAAGATAGAAGAGGCTCCTTCGGCCAATAGGCAAAAGGGATCCATAGGAGAAAGAAGGCAGGATTCCAGGTGGACAGGGAAACAGGCATCACCAGGAAGACAGCCCACGGACAGCAAATTTTAGTGCTACAGGTGCAGGAGTACAGCTCACTCTGCGCAAGACAAACGGTGCCCTGCGTTTCGCGCCAGATGCTCCTTCTGTGGCCTGGTCAGCCATTTTGAGAAAGTATGCCGCAAGAAAGGGAAGAAAACCATGGTGAAGTGCATTGGGCAGTCCCTGTCGGAGGACCAGACTGAAGAAGACCTGGAAGACGATGACATGGTCTTATGCGTCGAGGACCAAGTGTTGGATGTGACGGGCAAGCTCTCAGACAAGCCGCGCACGGACATGCTGATAGGGGGAGTGAAAGTGCACATAGCAATTGACTCGGGATCTCCGTACTCCATAGTACAGCGATCAGTATGGGAGGAAGACTTTGTGCCCACCCTGGGTCCACAGTTACACCCACCAGATATATGACCCATTTCATACACCAGCAACGCAATTCCCATGGTGGGCTTCCGCGCCTTGAAATTTGAATCCAGAGGTAGATCTGCGATCTGCAAGCTATATGTGGCAGAGCGGGGACCCTCAGTGCTAGGCTGGAGAGACCAAGGTGACCTGGGAATTAAGTTAGATCCGGGTTGCAAAGAGCAAATCCTTTTGACAGAAGACAGCCGCTGGCCACAGCAAGACAAACTGAAGCAGGCCTTCCCCAAAGTGTTTTGAGGAATGGTTGGAAAATTGGATAAGTTTGTGCACAAAATACTCCTCAAGGAGGACGCCCGCCCGGTGTCCCACAAGGTCAGGAACATCCCTATTGCTATTGAAGACGCAGTCCAGCAAGAACTCCAAAGATTAGAAGAACAGGGGATAATAGAACCGATTGACAGCTCTGAATGGTTGGCCCCCTTGGTCGTAGCCAGGAAACCTAATGGCAAGGTACGTTTATGTGTGGACCTCCGTGAGCTAAACAAATGTTTAATAGTGGAAAAGTTCCCCCTACCGAGGATCAAGGAAATGTTGGCAAGAACAAAAGGAGTGTCATGGTTCTCAACAATTGACCTCACATCAGCGTATCATCAGATTGACTTTCACCCATCGAGCAGAAAGCTAACCTCATTCATCACACCCTTTGGGTGTTATCAGTTCCGCCGCATGCCGTTTGGTTTGGCCTCAGCGGCTTCGGTGTTCCAGAGGTTAATGCACCGCCTATTCAAGGACCTACCAGGCGTCCAGTACTTTCAGGACGACATCCTGATCATGGGAACAAACCAGGAAGACCATGACAAGAAACTGACAAAGGTGCTGACGGTGCTACAAGAAAAGGGTCTCACAGCCGAGTGGAGTAAGTGCAGGCTGGGCATGCCATCTGTCACCTATCTAGGTCATGAAATAGGGAGTCAAGGAATATCTCCCAAAAGACAAAACGTGAAAGCCATTTGTGATGCCAGAGCCCCAGTCAACAAGGAAGAAGTGAGGTCATTCCTCGGAATGGCGGAGTACTATAGTAAATTTGTAAGACACTTTGCCACCAAGACTCATAAACGCCGTCAGCTCATCAGGGACAAGTCGCCGTTCAAATGGGATGAAGAGGCTCAGAGTGAACTCGAGGGTCTGAAGACCGACATAAGTGGAGCAGTACCCCTGCACGGATATGACCCAACGGGCAGCACCATATTGACAACGGATGCCAGTGAAAAAGGATTGGGAGCAGTGCTAGCACAGGAAAGGAGAGATGGCACAGTGGAGACAATCAGTTTTGCATCCCGGGCGTTGTCCCCCACCGAGCAGAAATATAGTGTCATAGAAAAAGAGATGCTGGCGGTCACATGGGCCATGGGAAAATTTAGACAATTCATTTGGGGCACCCGCTTCAAACTACAAACGGATCATAAACCATTAGTCAAAGAGTTAACCTCCTGCGGCCACGATACAGCCACACCACGCATCGCAAAGATGACACTCAAGTTGCTAGACTACACATACGATGTGGAATACTTGCCGGGGACACGGAATAAAGTAGCGGACTATTTGAGCAGAGCCTCCGCCATGGAGGATGCACCGGCAGTCCCACCTGACATAGACGAGATGGTGGCAGAAATGGCAGACTCGGAGAGGACAATCAGCAGGCAAGAATGGGCCCAGGCCTATGAGAAGGACGTTGAAATGGAAGAAGTCAAACAATATCTGATATCAGGATGGCCAGAAAAAAGGCACCTCAAAGCGGACCTGAGGAAATACTACGAGATACGGGAGGAAATATCGATGAGTGACTCAGGCATTTTCATGTACTGGGGAGATAAAGTAATACCTCCAGTGACTCTAATCCCCCTGCTACTGAAACAACTTCATGAAGATCACCTCGGCATTGTTAAAACAAAGATGAGAGTAAAACAAATGTACTGGTGGCCGGGAATGGACAGTCAGATAGAAAAGCTAGTGAGGGAATGTGTCCAGTGCCAAGGAGCGGATAAAATTCTGAGACCACTGAGGCCTGCGCTGGGGGTATTTGAGCGACCCCAGAACCCATGGGAAGATATAGCTGTGGTGTGGACATATTAGGTCCGGTCCTCGACAACAGAGGGATTGCCAAATATCTGTGCGTAGTCATAGACAAATACTCAAAATGGCCTGGGATAGATGTGCAAGAATCCATGGACATGGACACGGTGTTGAGATTTCTCACCTCACTGTTCTTGAGGGAAGGAATACCAAGGACAATATTAAGTGACAATGGTCCACAGTTCACCTCGGATAAATGGAGCAAGTACATGGAGAGGAACGGGATTAAGTCCAAACACACAGCAGTGTACCATCCTGCATGCAATGGACAAGTGGAACGGTTCAACTGTGTGCTGATGGGGTCCATAAAGGCTGCCATAATGCAAGGGAAAGACTGGGAAACGGAAGTTCAGGGCATGCTGTGGGCATACAGAATCACCCCGACAGTACTAGGATACAGCCCCTTCCAAATCCTGAGAGGCAGGTTCCCCTTTACAAGAGACAATGTTGTGTGGAGAGAAAAACAGTGACGAGCAAATGGTCACCGGCAGTGGTACAGCACAACCTGGAGAAGGCCCAAAAAGTGTACGCTGCACATTTCAACAAGAGGCACAACACCAAAGACACCATCCTGGAAAAAGGGGAATGGGTTAGAGTTAAACTCGCAACTCTCCAAAGAAAAGGCGAAAGCAAGTACAGCAAACCCCTGCAAGTCCAAGAAGTGTACGGAAGAGCGGCTTTGCTCAGTGATGGGAGAGTGTGGTCCCAAGACCGCATGGCAAAAGTCAACAAGATCATGCAGTGGCCGGCCGGCAAGGAAGAAGAGACTAAAGACCTGAGGCACGCCTACAGAGAAGAAGAGACGGTGATAAGGAATGAGAGGCAGAAAGAAAGGCCTGCTCAAGAGGACAATGAAGAGAATGAGGAAACACGGGTTGACAAAGGATCAGTGGTGAACACGACCCCGGCTGGGGAAAGGGAAGATGACACACACGAGGGAGTGAGGAATCTTCCAAGTGAAGGTGGAAGAGAAGCGCCCACACCGGTAAGGCGAACCCGTGCCGGGAGGGCAGTCATCCTGCCTCCTCGATTCAAAGACTATGATATGAGTGACTTTTGAAATGGGACCTTGATTGTATGTTCAAGCAAGAGCGGAACGTTGGCGCATGCGCGCAGGGGACGAAGGAAAGCGTGCGAAGGGAAACTAACGTCAGAAGCGACCGGAGCTTGGCTAGATTAGACGCTCGGCGCTCTCTTAGATAGCGGATTTGTTAATTACAATAAAGACACTGTTCCACTTACCTTGGCATCCTGTTCTCTGTGGGGGAAGAATCTAACAACATTACATGACCTGTACCCCGATTATGACTTGTACTGACAGACACCAACTGTACTGAACAACGAATACAGTCGCTGTGTAAGTACGTTTGTATAATGGTCACAATTTAATGTATTCCTTTTAGAACTACTAACTGCCCAAAATGCGAGATTTCAGTAACACGCAACAGTTATGTAGGCACGGGGAGATCGAGTGATTTGCCCACAATCACTGGATGTTGAGCATCCCTGCCACCCTGCCGAGAAAAACAAAATGTGGGGAAATAGAAATAAAATAATTAGCGTCTTGGGGAGGGGGGGGGCAATGGGGGCCAAGGGTTAGGGGCGGGTACATGCATTAGGAGAATGAAAATGCAAAGCCTGCGTTGTCGTGACGTGCGATATATGCCCCAGCGATGTTACAGCCTTGTCAATAGGAATGGACGCATTGCTGTTGTAAATGCATGCAATATAACAGAGGGCGAAGTGTTGCCCTGTGTGATGTATTAGCCGCGGGGTTAAAGCCCGCGATGTGTTGGTGCGCGATGTAGGATCATACATCCCTTTTTGGCGCTTTTTTTTTCCTGCTTAATAAAAGAGCACGGTAGGCATGCCTGGCTATCCGGATTTTTACCTGTGATCTTGGGATAATATGTAAGGCCTCTTTTAGTGCTTTAAGTGCGTTAGTGCAGCTCTCATTAAACCAGCCTTGCCTGTTTTGAGAGGCATGTCTAGGTGCCCTTGTCAAAAGTCTTTTTATCTCTAATGAGATTTTAATAAACGAGTTAATAACTGTTTGGTGCTCATTTTTAGTCGAGAGGCATGCCTGGAAGTCCTCATAAGTATTATTAACTAGGGTTTGTAGAAAGTCTGCAGGCACCACTTTGTCCCATTTGATGTAGTACCCATTGGTACTAGCAAGTTTTAGTGACGGTCTATGTGAAAAACTATTCATGTTATTTGATGAATCATTAAATTTCAAAATCACAGAAATGGGATAATGGTCACTTAGGGCAATATCTAGTGTATCCCAATTAAGTATTGTCCCTGAGTACCTTGAAGATAAAAGTATATAATCAATGGTTGAATTACAACCTCTCCCATTAAAGGTGAGTCGGAAGGGCTTGACTGGGGAGCACAATTTGTTAACAGACGACAGAACAAAATGGGAAATTAGACTATTCAGAAGGTCCCTAATTTAGAGTGGCAGAAATGGGTAGGAGCATCTTCCTTGTTATCTCCTAATCCACAAATACCCGCCTTGCCCCGGGGACACAAAGAGCAATTGAAGTCCCCTACCCATAAAAGGGCCATGTCTCCTTCTGTCTGCTCCTCTATTTTAGATATGTTTACCCTAAGGTTGTTAACAACAGACTCAGTTAATGAAGTTGGAATATTATTATAGAAGTTTACCAATGTAAGATTTTTTAGATTTCCCCAGGAGGTGACAATGATTTGGTAAAACTCTGTAGAAGTGAACTTTCCATCTGTGGGTCCTATATTAGTTGAAATATATGTACATAATCCCCCCTTGTTCCTGCAATACAAGCTAGGCATGGCTGAAGTATGGAAAGTCTTGTAACCCAGGAGGTGAATCTCATTGATTGTCCATGTTTCTTGTATACAAACAATACTGTCTTGGGTCACAGTTTCCAGCCATAGAGGATTAGCAATTTTGTCAGATAGACCCGCAACATTTCAGCATAGTAAGGTGTTACTTGGCTGAGCCTCTGTGATGGAGACGGGACTATGCGCCTTTACTATTAAACCCTTCATTGTACCTGGGACTAGAGGGGAGCTAAGGTGCGATTCGTGCTCCTTATGGTGTATTAAGGACTTGGTTAATGAGATGTTACGTGACGTAGGATATTAGAATTAATAAACTCACAGGTTTATTACAGGTTAAAGGGGAGATATTAATACCCATATCTGAGTCCTTGGTGTTTGCAGGATCCTTTCCCTGTAACTCGTATGATTTAATCAATGTCAGATTAAGCCGTATAGGTTGTTGTGCCATCTTAATTGTCTCCCCAGATTAATTTTTCCCACAAGTTCGTCATAAATGCCTGAGATCGTTGCCAAGTTGAAGTTGGGCAATGTGGCCTTATCTTTATAGGTTATATGTTCTTTCCTGACCCAGCTCCCTCCCTTTAAGCCATCCCATTCAGTGGGTTATGTTTCCTCATGGGATTTACTGGGATCCATTGAATTGATCTGTCCACCGTTTGGGGCTGCTAGCGTTTCTGAGTGTTTGGGTGCATAGCGGTCCCTGAGCGCCAGATTAAAGAGTCAATCTACTCCTTCCAATCCGAAAAACGTGGCAAAACGATTAAAGGTAGAAATGTTAAAACTGGGGCCTGCTATATTAGACATGTATGGAGTCCGGGGTCTTAGAGGATTAGTCAATAAGGATTGGGGGTAGAAATAACTTAAGTCATGTGTCGAAATTCCCCCCCCCACCTCTCTCAGTATACCAATCTCCAATATGTGTAGTTACCCTGCGATACCTAAAGTTGATAATAATAATATCCCTTTGTATGTCCTTCGGTTTGTGCCCAACCCAGCCTAGTCTACTTATGTGCAGGATTTCACCATCAATATTGGGGGGTAATGGCCTATTCTTTCTCAGTCAGTATACTACTTTATTTTTGAGTTCTAGATATCCTTCTGTTTTCCCGGCTGCTAATTCCAGGACCCCGGTAAGTACCAAAACATAGGGTGCAGCCTGCGGTGGGAGATCTATTTGTTGTGGATTTCCCCTTGGGTTCTTATCAGAGGGGAGCATCCTGACAGTGTTTCCATGGGTACAAAGATCTGGAACTAAATCCATCTTTTTTTGCACTCCACACCACCCCAGTTCAGACATGGCCATATTCAAATCAGCCTTGACCCTGTGCCTCATGGGAACAGTCCAGCCCGAACTGCCAAGCCATGTCTTTCCAGGACCGGAATCAAGCATCCTGTAGTGTAGTTCCTATATTCCCAATAGGCTCTGCGGATTGGAATAATATATTCAGCAGTGTAGACGTAGGACTGAGGTCGACTAGGTCTCTACTGACTATATTAGACTTAAGGTTCGCCAGCTAGCTCAGAGGTCACTAGAAACTTTCTCGAATAAACGAGGAGGAGTTTAACCTCCCTGGATAGACAAGAAGGGATTAGCTTCCGACAACCATATAACATGACTACTTGGCTCCCTCAGAATAAGAGTAAATCTCTAGAGTCGTGTGAAAACAATAGACAGCTATTTCACTCAGTCAATTGTGCGTTCTTAGTTTCACCAGAGTGCAGAGAAGAGAGAGACGGGCGTTTTCAAAAAAAGGTATTATTAATTGAGCAGTCTTCCTTCTCATGCAAGAGAAATTAATTGTCACAATTGCAATACTTAATGTAAAGTAAAGTACGTACAGTAAAATGAGTATTATGAAATAATACTGTAAAAGCATTGATATAGTTTCTTAGCCATAAGATACTTTAAAATGGATAAAATATATACATACATATATACATTGACTAACGTGCTCAACTGGTGCTTCTAAAATACGCCTACTCCAGTGTACCTGACCTAAGCCTAATACGTGGGAAGGAGTAAGTAAGTAGCAGTTTAAGTTAAGTTGGTTTTGCCAAGAATCTGATTCAAGAATTCTCTTTAAGGGTTTCGTCAGCACCGTACCTAGGGAATAGAATGTAGGAGGTCTGGTATCTCTTTCCTTAGGACTCGATATCCCAGCAACCCGCAAGGGTCGGCTGGAAACGCCGAAGCTGGATTTTCTCGGCAGGAGAAAAGACAGCGTCTTTCTCAGCACGTCAAAGAGGAGGGGCAGCGTCAGTGGCCACTCGCATCAGCTGGGCTCTCGGGCAAGTAGATAGCTGCTTTTCTCCAAAACCACCACCGTGTGTTTGCTTAAGGCAACGTTGGTATATTCATACCTGAAAGGTGCCGAGTTTGACGTAAGGTTTGGACATAGGACGTCAATAAAGATGTCACTAAGAACTGGCCGTTCTTACAGTGCTCGCAGGAGTTCTATTACAAATCAAAACAAAGCAAATGGGGATTTCCAAGGTTGCTGGAGGTTTGGTGTGTCGAAAGAACTCGTTGTGCTTTCTAGGAAACCAAGGAAGTAGCTTTTGCCGTGCCTTGGACTGCAAGGGCTATTTACTTAAATATGGATCTGATTCTTATGCCATTATAGGGATATTATTGATTATTGCCGTACAAGGGCATAAAATAGCAATATTGATTCGGGTTCCCAGATAAAAACACAAAACCCACTCCACGATCTAATGTCCATCATTACTAAAACTAAGTAATAGTAAACATTTAAAGGTGCATGTGTATTCCAACCCACCCCAAAATACATTTTTGCATTTGAAATGGTGTATGCGAAATACACGAAAGATTATTGGTACTGTACGATTATCAAGCAGTGTAATCATTCAGTAAAAAAGGATGCATATATATTTAGCTGAACGATTTGCGAAAATTACACATGAAATGTCTCTTAATACAGAAAAGAAGGTCGAGACTATTTCATCACATATAAATACAATTGCTTGTAAATGTGCTAGAGGCTGAGATAATATTTTGTCTCTCGAATTACTAAAAATAGAAGCTCTGTTCTTTAAGAATAGTTCTACTTTAAGCAGAGTACATGTGCCAGAAAAAAGAATAAATACTTTGGAATTTTGAAAAAAAAATTAGTTTTCAGGGGAAAAAATAGTTCCAAATGTTTTCAGTAGCTTTTGTTTATCAAAGCTGAAGGCCGAATTCAGAGTTCAGGGGAACGCTGTGTGCCGGTTTGCTTAAAAAGTTATTCTTTCTGTTCAGGGGAGAACATCATTTCAGATAGATGTGCAAAAAAGCAGTCTACAGCTTCAGGTGAAAGTTCGACCAAGTTTGAAAATGCTGCAACGGTGCAGTCGTGAGAATGATTGCTATCGATGTCAGGATCAGCAATGCTCACAGAAGGTCGTACCTGGGTGATGTTGCTCTCATCTCGTACTTCACTGCCACCTAATCGTAGTGGTGAAGTTTCAACGAATGCCGTCATCAGGCTTGGTAACCGCTGGGGACAACACGATGCATGAGCCGTTACAGGACTTAGCAAAGTATTGATATCCATTGGTACTGCTGATTGTAGTGTAAGACAGGTGTCCAACACGCATTCTTCTCCGCATAGCATACATCGAAGCACAGGTAAGATGCAGTTTTGCCATATAGGTCTGAATAAAAGAAACCAGGTCATATTTAGATCTCTTAGCCGGGCTAATCCAAAAACTTTAGTTATGCGGTCCCGATAGCGTATAGCTAGGATTGTTTCTTCCATCATTGCTGGAGTCTTGTCTGCGATTTGACTTGCAATATCGGAGCAGAAGAGTCAAAAATAAAATTCCCGCTATGATTCCCAAAAGTAGTGATAGACCGCCAAAGGCATAATGGACAAAATTGGGAAAGATGCCCAGAACTGCTTCGAAGGGTGTTAACAGTCCCGAAAAAATTGTCTTAAATTCATGTGCGATGCCACTGGTATCTGACATATTTAGAATTTGGCTTAGCATTTCTACAAAATGCATGGGGCAATTAGTTGATAAAAGTGAATGTATCTCTGCTGTTGTCCTTGCAACTTGAAGATCATACGTTTCTTTTGATGACGTTAAAGGCACGGTTGTCTGTAAAAGAACAGACTTCATTCTGCTTAAAGTATCAATTCGTATAGAAGAGATATTCAAAGAAGGCCAAATCGTCGCCTCTGTATCAGGAGGGCCGTTTGGATACGCTTGGATATGCTTTCCCTGGCACCATGCCACAACAGCTGTGGTCCGTTATTAGAACGTAACTCCCGTTAGAAAGTTGTCTAAAGAATGTCTCTATCTGTGTTGCAGGTGTGCCGTGCTGGTGGCATGAAAGGTTATTTGAAGTCCCCTCACAGGCCCCATGCAAATTAATACCTTGACACAGAAGTATACCGCTTAGTGATCGTTTACAATTGTTACCACTAAGAAATACATTCTGGTTCTTGTCACTATAACATGTGTGTGTGCAAGGTAATTTCCATGATGACTTAATGTACACTTTACCCAACCTTTCATACTGGCCTGCTGGTATATACTCTTGACAATTTTTTAATTGGAAAGTTGTTATCGGAATTTTGATTATTCCGTGTATTATCCATTCAATGACAGGTCTTTCTGATTTTGTCAATGGTAATCTCTCAAGTTTTTCAATGCTCAGAATCGTATAGTCTGCTCCTTTTTGTGCCAAACTGATTTGTTTATCAGTAAGGTTAAAGATAGAGAATAATGACGTTGTGTTTATCAGACGCCATGGCACGTAGCTTGAACGCAGATTTTTCAATGTCCAGCCTAGCTGTACAACAGAACGTAATTGGGACTGACCGTGTTGTAACATTAGCAAGTCCTGGCTTGGCAGTTCGGGCTGGACTGTTTCCATGAGGCACAGGGTCAGACTGATTTGCATATGGCCATGTCTGAACTGGGGTGGCAGAGTGGGCTAAAGAACAGTGATGTATTTAACCCAAATCTGTTGACTGGGTGTGAGTGTTTGATTGGTTCAGATGCTCCGTCCATCACCACCCCCTTTTGTACCGCTTTGTTCGCCATAGGATGACAGGGTATGCTCAGACGTGAGTCCCTTGCTCAATTTGCCACTGGATTCAAGCAAGCCTGGCTGAAGATGGCTGTAATGCAAGAAACCGATCTTAGGACGCTTGTTTCCAGTCCAGGGAAGGCATGGTTCGGCAGTTCGGGCTGGACTGTTCCCATGAGGCACAGGGTCAGACTGATTTGCATATGGCCATGTCTGAACTGGGGTGGCAGAGTGGGCCAAAGAACGGTGATGGATTACACCCAAATCTATTGACTGGGTGTGAGTGTTTGATTGGTTCAGTTGCTCCGTCCATCACCACCCCCTTTTGTACCGCTTTTTTCGCCATAGGTAGGCAGGGTATGCTCAGACGTGAGTCCCTTGCTCACTTTGCCACTGGATTCAAGCAAGCCTGGCTGAAGATGGCTGTAATGCCAGAAACCGGTCCTAGGAAGCTTGTTTCCGGTCCAGGGAAGGCATGGCTTGGCAGTTCAGGCTGGACTGTTCCCATGAGGAACAGGGTCAGACTGATTTGCATATGGCCACATCTGCACTGGGGTGGCAGAGTGGGCTAAAGAAGGTGATGGATTAAACCCAAATCTGTTGACTGGGTGTGAGTGTTTGATTGGTTCAGATGCTCAGTCCATCACCACCCCCTTTTGTACCGCTTTGTTCGCCATAGGTTGGCAGGGCATGCTCAGACGTGAGTCCCTTGCTCACTTTGCCACTGAATTCAAGCAGGCCTGGCTGAAGACTGCTGTAATGCCAGAAACCGGTCCTAGGAAGCTTGTTTCCCTGTCTAGGGAAGGCATGGCTTGGTAGTTCGGGCTGGACTGTTTCCATGAGGCACAGGGTCGGACTGATTTGCATATGGCCATGTCTGAACTGGGGTGGCAGAGTGGGCTAAAGAACGGTGATGGATAAAACCCAAATCTGTTGACTGGGTGTGAGTGTTTGATTGGTTCAGATGCTCCGTCCATCACCACCCCCTTTTGTACCGCTTTGTTTGCCAGAGGTAAGGAGTGGGGCAGCATGATGTCCATCAATTACTCAGTAGTCACACTGTACCTGTGATGGGCGTGCCCAAGCCCACTCAAAAAAGGAGAGTGCCCAGACACTTGGACCCAGCCCAGATGGGGGCTGTATTTGAAATTCTGGTGTGCATGTCCCCCAGGAGCATCAGTCCCCCAGGAGCTGATGTGACCAGTGGCTCCTGGATAATGCCAACTTGGACTGTCCAAGCATGCTTTGCAGGAGGGTTGGGACAAGAGTGAAGAGATGATGTGACACTCTAGGATTGGCTAGGAGTGCCTGTCTTCTGGAACCTTCCTCTCCTCTTTAAAAACTCTTTTACAAGGGAAACACTCTCTTTTGCCTGCTGAATCTTACACACTTGTTGCTGGATCCTTGGCCTGCCAGAGAGAATTGGAAGGAGAACTCCCTGATCGCCCACTCAGCACAATTGATTGTGACCACTTAGATCTACCCAAGTGAAAGTGAGGTTGGCCCCATTTATGCCCTTGAGTACCAATTGGGGGAAAATCCCAGGACCTTTCTGCATGCACCAACAAAGAACCAAAAGAGAACTCGCACAGGGAACCAGGGAGACCAGCTCTTTGAGGAATGCCCTGCTTTGGAAGTGAGGAGGTTTGCTGCAGCTGCCTCCGGTGGATAGAAGTCACCACCATGAGTCGAATGAGCCCAGAGTTGTACAAACCGGTTCAATGGGCTCCCAATTATGGTATTATAAAGTTTGAGAACCTTTGACCTACTTTCCTGCCTCGAGAGGCCTTGGGCTCCTCTGTCAGTCCAATCTTATTCCCTTTGGTGGACCAGGGCCCAGGGCTCGGGCGATGGCACAAATAAGCTTTTAGGTGCCTTTATGGGTCAGAGGCGATGCATGGGGGCCCCTGCCTATTCTTTCATCACTTCAGGGGGCCCCAACCCCTGGGTTAATTTCTTAAAGGGGGCAGAGGACCATGTCTCTGGATCCCAGAGTGCTCTGCCCTGCGAGGAAGTGCCATTGCCCTTCCCCATATTCCCCAAATTTCGTTCCGTGCGCTGCATCGCAAAATGCGATGCAGGGCGCGCTACGTAATTCGTTTTATTAATTTAATTGTTTACTTACCTGCAATCATCTATATTCCGGTGTTTATCACCTCCCAACCTTCCCCTCCCCTGCCCCACCTGTCTGCCCAACAAAACTCCCTCTGGGTGCCGCGGCTGATAACCCGGTAGCAAAACACGCCGGTTATTCAATCTAATCCAAAAGGTATTATTCACCAAATGTACACAAGAAAAAACATTTTTTTCGAATTACCGTACCAGTATTCTATGATTCAATCCTCTTGCTACCCTATAATCAGGCTTATAAAAAGACAATATGTCTGTCATAGTTCTACATATGCCTTGAAGACTGAGTGGATGTATAAGTGTGTGAATGGAGGATTTAGTACCAATGTTATTGACTGTGTAAGTGAGGAATTTTAAGTGTCTCACTAAATATATGGGATAGTGATTAAACTGTATGAATACCTGTATCACTCTATCTCTTGTTGTGTAAACTACTACATACGTTGGTTACTACCTATGTGAAATCCTACATTAGTTATTAATTAGTTAAGTGAGTATTTGTATGAGATAGTGAATGAATGTGTATGTGGTTGGGTGGGAGGTGTGTGACTGTCAAAAGATGTGTAAATAGTTGATTTAGTAGGTATATGAGGTTAAGATTGTATGTGGAAACAGTTGTTTGGGTGAATGAATCTCTTTATGGTTGTGGTGATGAGCAAATATATTTCTCAATGATATATGTCCAACAAACTAAAAATATAAAAGGCAGTGTATGTGACAGTTATTGTATATAAATAAGTATACATAAGACTCAGTGATTGTATGAGTGATGTATGGATAACTGTAAACTTGTAATACTGATTTTATAACACACTAAGTATGAGTTACTCTCTATTTGAATTAATAAAGTGGTTTTTGTATAAGTGTATAGCTAAATAAATGTAAGTATGATCTATTCTTTGCATAAGTGAGTAGGATGTCTTCATAAAGGAATAGGATATGTGCTGGTGTGTAATGTTGATGTAGGTATATATGTATATTTAATAGTGTTTTATTGATCTTTGTTAGCGGAAGCGCGCCGAAGTCGAGCCAAAGTCCAGCCCGTCTGCGCCCGTCCGCGGCAGTACGGGGCGCGGGGCCACTGACCCTGGTAGACTGACTCAAACTCCCATAAGGTATGATAGACATGCTTTACTTGCATTACAACCTGACACGTATGCAACCTGCAAGCACAACATGCTGGCCCAGTCACTCACAAAATGCGGGAGGTGTAGCTTTGATCCCCACCCCCAAGCCCCAGATACCAGCCCCGAGCCTATTATTAAAGCCGCTTTACTGAATTGTAGATCACTGCGCAAACATGCGCTGGAAATCTACCACTTGATTGACGAGCTGAATCTCAACATCCTTTTCTTAACGGAAACCTGGTTGGATGAATACTCGGATCCGGACATTATTCAGGCTTTACCTAACGGATACTCTATATCCAGGTTAGACAGAAAGGACGGTAGAGGTGGTGGCATCGCCATTATTACTAGAGCACCTCTCGTCTGCTCCCTTGCACACATACAGGTTGATCATAGTGAAGCTGGCATCTTTACTATCAACACTGGTCCTAATCACTCGATCTCTGGTATCCTGATATATCGACCACCGGGTAGATTATATGACTTCACTTCCACCCTCATGGAGGCGGTCACCCATCTGGCTTTAAGGAAATCTAAACTGTTAGTTCTGGGAGATCTTAATGCTCACTTTGATGATCATCTAGATAAAGATGCAGCGGACATTCGTATGGAACTGCAATCGGTCCAATTTGACCTTAAAAATAAAGAACCCTCACACCAACTAGGACATTTGTTAGACCCCGTCTTTGGTAACTGGCTGGGAGTGCATACTACCGATCCTATACCCATACCCTGGTTGGATCACTATATTATCCCCATTTCAGTTCAAATTGACAAAACTGAGCTTTTTCGTCAGCAATCTCTGAGTTACAAACGCAGGAAATGGAAGAATTTTACTTTAGACTCCTTCACTCAAATTGTCCAAGATGAAGGTCCTCTGAAAGGAGCTGACTGTGAGGCTGCCAATGAAAATTTAAACAATATCGTCACTAAAGCTTTGGACATCACAGCCCCTAGCCGCACCATGTCCAATGCTAGGAGGTCTAAGAAAACTGCTCCTTGGTTCGGACAAGAACTACAGACCCTGAAAACGGCCTGTAAGAAACTTGAGAGAGCCTGGCGCCATAATTTCTGTGCAGATATAAAAACACAGTATAAAACAGCACAGAAAGAATACAACAAAGCCGTTCGCCTGGCAAAAGCTGAGCATTATCATATTCGTATCACGGAAGCAGCCAACTCCTCTAGGGAACTGTTTCAAATATATAAGGAGATATCCATAGTGGAGATGTCCTCCTCCACCCAAAATGACTCAGTGGAATCATGCAATAACATTGCTCAGTATTTTGCTGGTAAAATTAGTAAAATCTACACCAGTTTCTCTAAACAGGGAGCCCCGGCCGCAGATTTTGCTGAAAATGAGAAAATTGTAAACACGCCGGTCTGTCTCAAAGCTTTTGAAGTTCCCTCCCAGGAGACGCTGTCCAAGATGTGCAACAAGATCAAATCAGGATCGCCCCGAGACCCGGCTCCACCAAAAATTTTAGCTGAAGCTTTTTCAGTACTGGAACCTCACCTGAGGCACCTACTACTAACTTCTTTTTCTACCTCTTGTCTCCCGGAGGAATGGAAACAGGCAATAGTGCTACCCATTAAGAAAAAGCCCAACATCAGTTTGGACGTAATGGATAATTTACGACCTATATCCCTGCTACCGTATGTGGCCAAGTTGGCGGAGAAAATCGCTAACACTCAACTGATAGAACATCTTGAGACCCATAATGTTCTCCATAAATCCCAGTCGGGTTTTAGATCAGGTTTCTCAACGGAGACAGCTCTCCTGAGGGCCACAGAAACCCTACGTGAGGGAGCAGATGAGGGAAAGACAATGGCCCTCATCATGCTTGATCTCAGTGCCGCCTTTGACACTGTAGCACACTCCATCTTGCTACAGTGTCTAAACAAAGCGGGAGTCACCAATAAGGCACTGGGATGGCTGAAGGCTTTTTTGCTTAACAGAAGCTTTCAAGTCCAAAGGGGGAGTTTTCTCTCCGATAGGGTGAGGCTTGAGCAGGGGGTTCCTCAGGGCTCTGCCCTGAGTCCCACCCTGTTTAATCTATACATGGCCCCACTGGCAGAGGTAGTGCAGTCGTTCGGCGTGGAGCTTGTCTCCTACGCCGACGACACGCAACTTCTCATATCTCTGACCCAAGCCCCTTCCAAGGAAGCTGATAACTTCAATGCCTGCATGACTAAACTTGCCACATGGATGAACGACCACTGTCTGAAACTTAACGGGACTAAGACAGAGGTCCTCATCATGGGAGGCAATGAGGCTAAATGGACGACTGAGTGGTGGCCCAGTTGCCTTGGTCCTATGCCCTCCCCCTCTCGAGAGGCGAAGAATCTGGGTGTGTGGGTGGACAATAAATTGTCCTTTGATAGCCATATAAGAAAAACTGTGGGCAAATGCTTTGGGGTGATGAAAACTCTGAATCGCACCCTTGACCTGCTACCCATCAACTCCAGGCGTACCATGACGCAAGCACTGATAACGTCCCGTATTGATTACGGAAACGTGCTGCTCATGGGCACATCTGAGAAAAATATTAAAAAGTTACAGGTGCTACAGAATTCGGCAGCTCGCCTGGTCCTAAGGCTCCCTCGCCGAGCTCCATCACGCCCCTCCCTCGTAGCCCTTCACTGGCTGCCTATCAGGAAGAGGATTGATTTTAAAGCTATGCTTTGGTGCCATAAAATAATTCATCACAGAGCACCGGCTTACATGTCGGACTTGGCTTCTGTCTATGAACCTAGCAGGTCGCTTAGATCTAAAGGTATGAGTCTGCTTAGAACCACATTCCCCAAAAAAGCTAGAATGGGAGGCAGATCTTTCCGAACTTTAGCTGCCAGGAAATGGAACCTTCTTCCTTTGGATATCAGGATGGAGAATAATGAAGTCCTGTTTAGGAAGAAATTGAAAACCTGCCTCTTTACTCGGTGATGGGTTTTCCTCTACACCGTTTTACACTCTCTCCACAGCGCGGGGACACGCCGGGAGGCGTCACCAGGCGCTCTACAAACTCCTTTAAATTAAATTAAATAAATGTATCAGTGAATCTATAGGTAAGTGTTTAGATGTGTGTGTAGATGTAGGAATCACTGAGTGGGTTTTTAGAAACTTGTACTGGTGGTGTGTCAATGTTTCAAATATGGTACTTCATATTTTATAATGTGTGTTAAAAGATTATGCTAATGTATGATCAGCTAGTAACATGGATGATGTCATCAATGATTTCATCAGTGATGTCATTGGAGATGGTATCAGTGATGTCATCAGTAATGTCACTGACCATGTCATGAATGATGTAATATGTGACATCATCAGCAGTGGATTGCGGGCGCGATAGTTATAGTTAGTACAACTAACTATAATGGCGCATTTTCAATGGTTTTATACGAGTGAAATGTCAAGCTAAGTATAACACCCCTAAAACCTATGTTTTTTTTCAGTGAATTTCTAAGGTTTTTTAAATGCTAATTCCTAACTATAACGTATCTGAAACCTATGGTTTTTTCAGTGAATTTCAAAGGTTTTTTAAATGCTAATTTGTAAATATTTTTTTATATTTTCTAACTAAATTTTTTTATTCTTTTTATTTTTAGATGTTATTTTTTAAATTACATTACACATTTTTTATTACTTTTTTTACATAAAAATATATATTTTTTCATTATTATACATTGTTCATATATACTTAAGTTATTTTTATTTATTTTTACTTTTTTTATGGAGTTGCGCACGGTTATCCTATGGGTAGAAATTCACTTAGCAGGTAAATAGTGTTATTGTTACATTTTCTTACTCAGTGGTGCATCCTGGATACAGCAATGCTGCATCTCCTCTGAACAGTTGAAAGAATGCAAATTACCAAAGACGCGCAGAAGCCCACGTCTTTTTTAAATATCGCTAGAATACGCAGATCAAACGCGCACAAAGAAAATAAATAGGGGCCCTGGTAGACGTTGTGGGACCCCCTGAGGAGACCTAGAGGATCAGGGTGTGTCTACCCTCCCCCTTTTCACATTTTAAACACACATTTCACATGCTTCTTCAGCCTCCCTTGTGCCTATAGTTTCTAGTTTTGAATGATGACAACCACTTTACAGCCAATTAGCCTTCAGCGTGTGATCGGAAGGGTGCCCTTATGGCATGATGACAATAAGCGGAGTATACTTATTCAATTTTTTATGGGAAGTGGGCCCAGTTGCCCCCCTCCCGGGCCCAATTCCGGGACATGGCTAATTATATATCATTATTTTATGGAGGAGTGCTGCAAAGCCCCCCTACTGAAGCCACTTCAAGTCCATGGCGGCATCCAAACTCTATCCATGTATGTTCCCCGTAGGAGTTGCCTCCAGTTTGCGCATGCATGTTTGTGGTAGCGCATGCGTGTTGATGTTACGCATGTGCACAATGCGTCCCACCGTCTGGCTATGTACCGCTAACGTATTTAATTTTATTTGTGCATGCTCAATTACAACATGCCCGATCACAGCTCTCACACCCAGTGACATCATACTCAACTAATCATCCTTCTGCAAAGCATTTATAAGCTGCCAACCTTCTTGAACGTTTCCTATTCTGCAGTCACAGCCATTGAGAGTGTTCATATCCACTTCTTCGTAGGTGAGCACTTTTTTAAGAGTAATTAAATTAATTAATCTGAACAATCTTTAAATACAGTGTAAATGCAAATTCATGTGGTGCTTCACACTTTTGGGGACATTTTTCTGACTTACTTTTGGCTCCTGGAGGCTCCCTATCGACGCTGGTGTCCTGCTGTGCCCTAGTCCTTCCGCCGCCGCAGACACCATCGCGGCCGCAGTGGGAAGGACTACGCCTCCCAGACTCCTCAGCGGCTCAAGCCGCACACGCCAATCACTGCGCCCGGAGGCGCTTTAAATTGCACTTGTCTCCAAAGGAGCGGGTGGTGCTTCACGCTTTTGGGGGCATTTTGCTGACCTACTTCTGGCTCCTGGAGGCTCCCTATCAATGCTGGTGTCCTGCTGTGCCCTAGTCCTTCCGCCACCACACACACCATTGTGGCCGTAGTGGGAAGGACTATGCCTCCCAGACTCCTCAGCGGCTTAAGCCGCACACGCCAATCACCACGCCCGGAGGCGCTTTAAATCGTGCTTGCCTCCGGTGGAGCGGGTGGTGCTTCACGCTTTTGGGGGCATTTTGCTGATTTACTTTTGGCTACTGGAGGCTCCCTATCGACGCTGGTGTCCTGCTGTGCCCTAGTCCTTCCGCCGCCACACACACCATCGCGGCCGCAGTGGGAAGGACTACGCCTCCCAGACTCCTCAGCGGCTCAAGCCGCACACGCCAATTACCGCGCCCGGTGGTGCTTTAAATCGCTCTTGCCTCCCGCATCGCGGGAACGTGCGCGGGACGTGCCGGGGGAAGCTCGGGACAAGGGCGGGGCAGTCTGTGGCCGTCCGAGGGTGGAAGAGGCCGGGATGGGCCACATCTGTTGGCTGGTCACTAAGGTACTCTTTGATACTTACAAAGTAACCTTGTTGGTCTGCACCTGTTAGGTTTGTTGTTATTACAGACACTGTTGTGATATAATCTAACTACATAGCGGGCACATAGCTAACTTGGTTACACATAGCACTGCTAATGGCTTGTCAAAAAACTAAGGACTTCCTTACCCCTGGTCCTCATGGCACTAAGAAATGTCTGAGTGGCACTTTGGACAGTTTCTTTCTTCGTGCGTAATCCCTTATCAGCCATGAGATCGCTCTGGTAGAGAAAAGGTTGTCATTGGACCCGTCTACACTGATGTCTCATCTGATACATACCTCTCCCGTCTCCTTGAATTCATCTCAGCCAGCAGGCAAATCGTTACCGATAGCAGTACCTACTCCTGTGATGACTGAGGTAACACCTGTTCAGATCATTGAGAGATCCCGGTCTGACTCTGATGTATCGTTGACACCACCAATGATGACTAGGCAGAGAGGGGCACGTAAGGGGGCCCAGGAAAAAACTACTACAAAACCAGTACAGCAAAGGAAAAGGACATATAAAACTAAAGGTGCGGTGGGAGCTAATGCAATACATGTCGATATCCAGTTGGTGCAAAAGGGGATCATAAGCCCTAAAAGGAGATCGTTTGGCACTCAAACCGAAGTGATGGCTTTCTCTCCAAACGTTGGATCTGATAGCATGATAGACTCACTGGAACTGGTAGTTGCTGACATTTTCAAATCCACTCTGCATTCCATGCAGGAACAAGTGAATGATCTCATGGTTTCTAGGTCTCAGGATTTGGATGACAGAATAACAAGACTAAACAGGGTCTATTAGAAATGGAACCTATGATAAAAAAGGAGAATGATCTTTTTACGGAATGTTCTAAAGTTTTTGTGGGGTTGACTGGGTGTGTTCCTCTAAGCCAAATGCTACAATACCCCCAGCGGTAGGTGACCCCATTGAAACAGCTGCTTCAAGCGTAACCTGTCACCCCTTAGTTGAGACTGATGTGGGTTGCAACAAAACGGGTTTAAGTAGTGGCAAGCGGGATAAAGCATTAGGGAGATTGGCAGATCCTATTAATAGTTAGTTGCCCACACCCAACCCAAAGATGCACGTATCTAACATTACGCCAAACAATGATAACCTGAGATTACCACCAGCAGCTTGTCCATACGTTCTAATATTAACAGTAGTGCCTGCGCTTAGGAGTGGCCAAAATGAAACTTGGTACACACTGAGGAATAAGGTTGTAGACTGGTTACAAAAGTTTAAAGGTTTCAGTCCCTCAAGAACAAATGAGATTATCATGGTTCATAGAGTGGGTTGGGTTGGCGAGCAGAGGAAAGTCATTGAGGGGGATTGCATCGTTGTATATTTTAAACGCCCAAATACTGTTCGTCACCTCCTGAGTGTATGTGACGAAACTCAGAGGGCAAATACTAATATTCATGCTCTCTCGCTGGGTTATTTCTATCGCCAATCCTCTCTATCCACTCAAGGTACAGGTTCCAGGGCGGATTTCTCATTGCCCCTCATTCTCTCGAATAGATATGGGGATCTACCATCCTTAGAGTCGGTTGATTGACTAATCAAACCTATGCCCCCGGTTTCCGCCACTAAGAAAACACTCGATTTAAGTGGGGGGTATACTGCTTGTGATTACAATTCTGTTAGCAACCACAAACCTAAAACTACTACACACAAATCGATTTTGGGGGTATCTGGAGTGGGTACAGAGCTAAGCACAGGACTACTACTGGGGTTCTAGGTGATTTAACAATCCCATCGCCTGTTTTGAAGACAAGTACTCAAGAGCTGACCTTAGTTGGGTCTAGACTAGAGAGTCTTGATACTCTTGCTGGACGCGTTTGTCTCCCAAATTTGGGGGGTGTTAATGAACGTGTATTAGCATTATCCACAGCCTTAAGGACAGGTCGTCAAGATGTACCACCTGAGGGGACGCAAGTAGCAAGACCAGCAACTATTCCTCACAATCTAATATTGATATCTTGGAATATTGCTGGCCTGATGAAAAATCTTTGTGATCCAGATTGGTCTAATTACATATATTCCAGTGATAACTGTCTCCTTCAGGAAACATGGGCCCTGGAAATACCGCATAGAGTGGGATTTAGGACCTTTAACATAGAAGCAGTACCATTTGCCAGAGGTAGGCCGTCCGGGGGGCTTACAATATGGGTAAAAGTGTTCTTGGAAGCTAGCATCACACCATTAAATATTGACTCAGTGGATATACTGGGCCTGGAAGTCAAACATGAAGGATGGTAGGTGTGTCCTTCTATTTAATGTATATAACCGACCATGCAGGTTATCAAAGGAGTCCTCTATCTTGGAGAAACTAGATAACTTTGTAACCAACTGTCTAGTCACTCCAAGCATAATAATTGGCGGAGATCTGAATTGCAACTTCGAGCCAATCTTAGGGTTTGGTGATATTTTTGGAGATGAGGATAGGGCTAATAATATTCCACCCTTATCTTACACGGAGGGAGTGCGTTGTACCACTCTAGCAGTCCAAATTATGAGATTATCAACAGTACACGGTCTGAGGGCCTGCAATGGCTGTCTCCCCTCCGATTCCCCAAAGGCTGCGACCTTTGTTAAAAATAATTCCCAAAGCTTTATTGATTATATACTAGTTTCCTTTGATGTCTGGTCTTACCTGACAGTCCTCGAAATCTTGCCCAGATTTGAAAGTGACCATCGCCCATTACATTTAACAATATATTCCCTAGCACTGATGTAATGAAGGAGTATTATCCTGTGCGCGATAGTATTAATGATGCACCATTAATGAGCAACAATAGGCGCTCACTTGAATGGGCTAGTGTATTGGGTAATGGAGAAGCTTTAGCAAGCATTTATTTGCTCTTTGCTGACACATTTGTTAGCTATCTGAGTCAACCGGTAGGAGGTAATGATTTCATTGACTTGCATACCGGGTTTTTTTCATCTTTAGTACCCTATGCGTCAAAAATTCAAAAATAAAGCAGCTAAAAAACATCAGCTCCGTGGGTGCTCAAACCTGGTATAATAAAGATTGTCGTTTGAGCAAGGCCCTGCCCCTAGAGGCAATTAAAAACAAGACACCAGATGCGATTAGGGCATCAAGGAAGGAATATAGGAGGATTCAGGACATCGCTAGAACAAGTTGGGATGAGGACTGCTGGGAGAACATGCTATTGGAGGCTAAGTGCAAGGATAATGTGGGATTCTGGAAATTAGTCGCAAATGGGAAACTTGGAGGTAAAACCCCTGATGACGTGTTCATTGATGAACAGACATGGGTTAAACACTTTACCCACATATACGATGCCCTAGAAAACTTGGAGGTAATTACAGAGCACTGCCCATGGCTTGTAGCTTGTACTGACACCATAGTCTTTAGCCTAGAAGGAACTGAGCTTGCTATTAGCTCACTTAAAAATGGCAAAGCACCGGGACTTGATAAGATACCCGGTGACTTGTAAAAAAACACGAGATTAGAGTCTGGGCTCCATACGTTAATAAGCTTTTTAACATTTTAGTTACTGGTGCAAAATGACCTGATAGCTGGAGGGGAGCGGAGATTATTTAAATTTTTAAACAGGGCGATAGAAATGACCCGTCCAACTATCGTCCCATCTGTTTAATCGACATTTTACAAAAAAATTCTAGGCACCTTTTATCATGCATGAATTCCTGGATAGAGGAGAACGCTATTCTCACAAAGTTCCAGGCAGGTTTTAGGAGCAAAATCAGGACAATTGACCAAGTTTTCAGATTTTGTTGCCTTTGTTGGAAATATGTTTTTTTTTCGGAAGGGGCACATTTATGTAGCTTTTGTTGACCTTATGGCAGCTTTTGATTTAGTTTTCCGTGATTGTTTATGGAATTGTTTGTAGATGTTGGGGTTACCGACTTGTATACTTCAACAGATCATAAGACTGCATGATAACAACTATGTCAGAGTGCGTTGGGGTCTAAACAGGGAGTTAACTAAACCAGTCCCAATTAAGCGGGGAGCCCGCCAAGGGTATGTGCTAGCTTCCACGCTTTTTTCTTTATTTGTTAACGACATCCCAGCTCACCTAGAAGAGTGTAATAACGATTCATCTATACTGAATGGAGAGAGGGTACCCTCACTCCTATTTGCAGATGATACAATCCTGATTTCGCAAACGCCCATTGGTCTACAAACCCTTTTACATTTTTCCAACATTATTGCAATAAGAAAGGTCTAGAAAGAAATTCAAAGAAGACCAAATGTATGGCCCTTAATCCCCACAAATCCTTTAAGGGTAATTTTTTCCTAAATAGCCAAAAACTGGAACTTGTGTCTGATTTTTCTTATTTGGGCGTTTCCTTAGATTCCAAAAACTCATGGAAAACCCAAATTGAAAAAAGCAAAACCATTCTTACTCAGAACACCTTACCTATTTTGAAGAGACATGGGGCGAATGCTAACAGCAGTGTGCTACGTGCTGTTCAACTGAATGCGATGTAGTTTTTCTCGTGTAAGTAGTGCGTCACGTGCCCCATGCATTGCAAAAGTAATGTTTTCGGCATAAGTGTATTTTTGCACAGTTTCCAGCTCTTATAACTTAATTATTTTGCCTTGGTGGGTGATGTTTCTGGGCAAATTACTTAATCCGCCCGCATATAATTTTTTAAATAGTGCGCCACGTGCTCCTTCCTCCCCATGCACTGCACATGTAATTGATTGCTCAATGTTGTATTTTAGCAGGCTCTCCATGTTTTTTATTAATATTAAACTTCATTTGCCCCCTGTTCCATCTCATTAGTCAGATATCTCAGCCATGAGACGTACTGGTCGCCACAAGCTGTCCTGCCCATACACTATACGACGTGGTGGTGAACAACTTGACTCACCCGATTCACTGACTGCTCTCCATATGTTATTAGCCGAATATTGCAATGTAAATGAAGTGAGTGACCAATCTCGGCCTAACATTTGTATAATGCAATGCTATTTCCTATTTTGCTGGCCAATTATAACCGCTGATAATTGCTTTTCATCCCCAATCCTATCGAGAACAAATGTTTTGATGTACATTTAAATTATTCTTGGACATATGTACAACATATACATTTTTAACTCTTTTTTCAGTTTGTAGAATGTTTGTTACCGAGTTTGAAGAAAACTAAATCCTCCTGTTCCAGCTGATTACACCGATGTCTCAAATATGGCATTTACTAGTTGTCCGAAGCCATCCACATTCACAAATTTTTAACGGACAACGTTAAGGTAAATACTCACAATACGACTACTCGACGAACTTAAAAAGTAACGGATATAAGTACTTGAGGAATTTTCGGTGGCAGATAATCTCAAATTCACACTTGTACGGATAGGTCTGATACAGGGTAGATCTCTGTATAACTAAAAGATGAGTTGGTAGTAGGATGGCAAACAGAGCTCCCAACCTTCTTACTATTTTTCTTAAAGGGTTCCAAATTGGGGATGAATATTAGGCTGTGCAGTAGAGGTTGACGGTGTTCCTCCACTCGTACTTGGGCCTTCTCATGAAGCAGGAGGAGCCTCTCTTGATCTCCTTAACTCTTCCCTTGCAAAGTTGATCGGATTCCTAGTCTGCAAGTGCTTCAACATACTTGCAGTGCCACACCAGTCCTCTTTATTGGGGTCTCCTCTTGAATGTAGAACCGCTGATAATTGCTTTTCATCCCCAATCCTATTGAGAACAAATGTTTTGATGTACATTTAAATTAATCTGGGACATATGTACAACATATACATGTTTAACTCTTTTTTCAGTTTGCAAAATGTTTGTTGCCGAGGTAGAAGAAAACTATATTCTCCCGTTCCAGCTGATTACACCAAGGTCTCAAATATGGCATTTACTAGTTGTCCGAAGCCATGCACAATCACAAATTTTTAACGGACAACGTTAAGGTAAATACTCACAATATGACTACTCGGCGAAGTTAAAAAGTAACAGATATGCCTTTAAATCTTTCCTTCACACAACCAAGTTGGCTGATTTTTGGAGGCTACACTTTCCTAATGGTTTTCCTTTTTCTCTAATCCCCATAATTCTCATTCTAGGATTGATTATTTTTTGCTTTCACCTTCACTACTTCAATCAGCCACCAACCCTGTTATAGGTAATATTGATATTTCGGACCATGCCTTAATTTCCTATGTTTTAAATATTTCCTCTACTTTTACCAAGCAAAGTCGATGGCGTATGAACACGAATATAGTACTTAATGATAAGCATAAGTCTAAACTATTACAAGCTATTCAAGACTATTTTTTTATTCAACCCAGAAGGTTCAACTTCAATTGTGAATAGATGGGGTGCCTTTAAGGCCTACATTAGAGGTACCACTATTTCTATTATGGCCCATGAGAACAAACAATTTAACTCTAATGTTAAACATTTGGAAAAACAAATTGCTAAATATGAACGTTTATTTATTTCCTCTAATGACCCTCAACAAAAATTTAAACTACAAAAGCTTCATTATGAATTTAATGCTATACTTAGTACTAGAGCAGGAATCCAACTCACAAAATCTAATGCTAAATTTCGCTTTAATACCAATAGATATGGAATACTTCTTGCAAACTATTTACGAATCAAGAGGGATAAAACTCAAATAACATCAATACGTGGTCCTCATGGTCAAGTTGCTATTTCCCATAATGATATTGTCAAGAATTTGTACATTTTTATTCTAACCTATATAGTAAACCAGTCCCCTGTGATGATTATTTAATTGATTCCTTTTTAAATAAGTGTAATTTGCCTCAAGTTTCTCCCTCAGACAGAATAGGTTTAGACTCTCCAATTACTTGTGATGAGATTTTACTTGCTATTAAATCACTTCCCAAGAATACATCCCCAGGCCCAGATGGTATATCCCAGCTGAATTTTATAAAGAGTTTCAGTCTTACCTTTTACCTTATTTAAGTGCACTTTTTCCCCATTTTAGTTCCTCTGGCACTATTTCGGGCTCCTTTACGGACGCTCTAATCATTGTTCTGCCCAAACCTGATAAGGACCCTACCCTGGTTGCTAATTATCGTCCCATCTCCCTAATAAACCAGGACTATAAGCTTTATGCTAAAATCCTTGCCACTAGATTAGCTCCTATCCTTCAGTCCATCATTCATCCAGATCAATCTGGTTTTATGACAAATAGGTACTCGGCTAATAATACTAGATCGCTTTTACACGTTATTGAACAGAGTCCACATCTTGCTTCCCCTGCAGGAGTGATGGCTTTGGATGCAGAAAAAGCTTTTGACAAAATTCATTGGCAATTTTTATTTAAAACTTTATTATCTTTTAATTTTGGTGCCCATTTTATTCGTATGATTTCTGCTTCATATTTTGCCCCTACTGCTCGTTTGTTTATTAATGGACAAATTTCCACTCAATTTTCCCTCTTTAGAGGTACTAGGCAGGGTTGTCCCCTTTCCCCACTGTTATTTTTAATAGGAATTGAGCCTTTTCTTAATTATATCCGATGCAGTGATAATATTCAGGGTATTGCGATAAATGATGTCACGGTTAAAACATTAGCCTATGCAGATGATGTTTTATTGTTTATTAGTAATCCTCTTTCCTCTGTTCCCTCCTTATTAGACATTATTGAAAAATATTCAGTGGTTTCAGGTTATAAGTTAAATGTAAGTAAGACAGAATTTTTTCCTTTGAATGCTTTTTGTACCCCGGATATGCTACCAAACACAGATATTCTTTGGCAGTACAGTAAGCTGAAATACTTAGGTATCCTATTTGCCTCCTCGTTGCCTGCTACATTAAAACTAAATAGTGATTTTATACTTGACTATATCAAAAACAAAACGTCCAAATGGTCTCCCCTTTATCTCACCTGATGGGGTAGAATGGAGGCTATTAAAATGAATATTGCACCAAAAATCTTCTACTCATTAGCCATGATTCCCACTCAATTTCCTCTCAAATTTTATAAAGATATTGATAAACTGTTATCTAAATTCCTCTGGTCCAACAAGGTTCCTCATATTGCTTACAGGAAAATAAAACTCCCTAAGTCCCAGGATGGATTTGCCCTTCCAGACTTTTACCTCTACCATGAACCATGTATCTTAAAAGAAAGCTCCTTATGGTTCACAAACTCACATGTGATCAAACCTCAAATTTGGTTTGATATGGAATCTTCAATTGTACGACCCTTTTCACTGCCCTCTTTGATGTCAATGTCTTCTGCATCCAAGGTTGTTCGTCTGTCGTCTATAATCAAATCCTCTAGAATAATAATTAATGATTTGGACTCTAATTTTGATGTACCCTTACTCTCTACAGTACACTTGTCTTTATGGCATAGTGCTTTACTTAAACTAAACAGAAACATTAATTTCTGGTCCTCATGGATTTCAAAGGGAATTTTTTATCTTAAAGATGTATTTTGTGGAAATGCCTTTATTCCTTTTGAGCAACTGCAGTTAATATTTGATATCCCAGCTTCTGATTTCTCAAAATACCAATCTTTATGTAATTCAATTTTAGACTCTTTTCCCAATGGTATTCCCTCTTCCACCACTAATGACCTATTAATTTACCTTACGGCTGTTACGTCTTTCCCCAAAGCTGTCTCTGTTTTTTATAAAAAATTTACCTCCTCCCGGGGCTCCAATGTTGGTGCAATATCATCTTTTTGCAATACTGAACTTTCCATTTCCCTATCAGATGACACATGGTCCTCAATATGGCTCAACAGTATCTCTGGTTGGCTTCCGGTGTCTCTTTATCAGACTAATGCTTATATTTTATTTAACGCCCTATGGACCCCATCTTGATTATGCCATGCAAAATTGTTACCATCTGATGTTTGTTGGCATTGCACTTCAAGTTCTGGGTAACTTCGTCATATGTTATTTGAATGCCCAGTTATTATGAAATTTTGGTCGGATGTTTGGAATGTCATTTTGAAAATTTTGCCTTTACACAATGATATTTCTTATGCTATGCTAATATGTAAATCAGTTGCCCTTTCCCATCCTCTTAGTGAGTCAGAGGCTAAGTTATACATTTTTTTTATTTCAGCTGCTTTAAAATCCATTACTGTTTGTGGGAAAGATGCTTCTTCTCTTTCAGTTCATGCTTAGTGGTCGTGGTTTATCTTTACAAGAAGAGGTGCTCAGTTGTCTCTTAAAGTTGTTATTCACAATTCGCAGTCATTTCAATCTTTTTGGTCTCCTATTGATTCGTATGTTATGGAATGATATGATTAAGTGTTCTCTTATGTATTTTGATGAGTAATTACCTCTCATTTATCATCCTTTTTGTTTTCAATTTAATTGTGACTCTATATTGTTTTATTTTATGATTCTATGATATGTTCACTCCCCCACCCCTCCCCTCATTTTTCCCCCTTCCTCTTCATTTTTGGCTTATTGCATTTTATGCTCATAATTTCATCATTTACGCATGTAAGATTTATTCTTTTTGTATTGTATTTGTCTATTTCTTCTGTTTACAAAATAATTCAATAAAATCATTTTGAACATTAAAAAAAAATGTAACAGATATAAGTGCTTGAGGGGTGTTCAGTGGCAGATAATCTAAAATTCACACTTCACGAATGAGTCTGATTCAGGGTGGATCTCTGTATAACTAATGTATGATTAGGTTTTAGGATGGCATACAGAGCTCCCAACCTTCTTACTTTTTTCTTAAAGGGTTTCAAATCGGGGACAAAGATTAGGCTGTGCAGTAGAAGTTGACGGTGTTGCTCCACTGGTACTTGGGCCTTCTCATGAAGCAGGAGGAGCCTCTCTCAATCTCCTTAACTCTTCCCTTGCAAAGTTGACCGGATTCTTAGTCTGCAAGTGCTTCCGCATACTTGCAGTTCCACACCAGTACTCTTTATTGGGGTCTCCTCTTGAAAGCAGTCTTGCATATGCAGCAAGTAACTTTTCTTGCATTCACCTTTTTTAAGACTTGTGAAAATTAATTTCAAAACATTCAATAAATACGGTGTAATGCATTGTGTCAAATGCTTTATTAAAAATATGCAGAAAATCTTCCCTTTAATTGTGTTAACGTCTTTACAAAAGAATTTGAAACAAGAAAGTAGGAGATGAATAACAGAGGTATGACGTTATATCTCAAACTGCAAAAATGTATAAAAAGGGTGGACCAAAGTCTGCAGGTACAATGCCAGTGGAAGCATTTCAGGCACACTGGAAACATTTTTTAAAATATATATATCGTCAAGTGTTACTTTGACTTGTAATGTTTGACCTCATTTAGTTACATCAATCTAATTTTAAACACTAATTTTCTTTTTTGTTTTGCAGATTAACTACAATACTTCTTTTGGACTCCATATTATATGTTGTTTATTATATTGTTTTGTTAGATGTAGTTCTAGTTATTTATTGTATTGTTATCTTTTAGTTATAGTTCCAGTTATTGTTTTAATAAAAGTTAACAAAAAAAGTGCACTCGTCCGGTTTTCTGTGGGGGTAGCAGTCATCAATGGAAATTATATTTATAATTTGAAGTATAATTCTGAGGCTAACTCGTTAGCAACATAGTGTGGTGAACTTTTAACCTCTGTGCTCATGTAAGTGTTCCATGAACTGTTACTATGGTAACAGGCAGAAAGCCGTTTGGGCGTAGGGTTAAAAGTTAGTGATTGTACAAAAACTGTTATATTTACCCAGGATCTTCTACATCACAGAAAGGAAAGCAAAGTAAAACAAAACACTGTGTACCAGATTTACAACCCCCTTGCACCACTTTCGCATCCAAACCCCCCCTACAACATTACAGGTATGTGGGCTTCATCGACCCACCTCAAGCCCCGGGAATCACCATCCCCTGAAATGTGTGTATTACGGGACGCAAACTTTGTGGCCTATGTTTATATTTATTCACATGCCACCTTGCGTGATGCACCACCAGGAGACAGGAGGCCTTCAGCCCCAGGCGCCGCAGCGTCAACCTGACCGAGACCCAGGATAAACAGCTAAAAGATCAGAATCTGAGCCTAAATATCCAGAACCCACTGTTTGGAGTGAAAAACCCACAACTGCACCAAGTCCAGAACCGCTCTGATAAAGAGGAGCTTCTGAGAGGGGCACAGGTGCGACTTCGGCACTTTGATGGACAACCCTAGCAGGTGCAAAAGGTCGACTGTAGCATTGAGGTGGGAGAATGCTGTCTGGGGCGAGCCCCCCTTCAACAACCATTCGTCGAGATAGGGGAAGATTGGAACACCTTATCTACGCAGATAAGTGAATAAACATGTGAATAAATCTTACTACTTTTCTACGAGACTATAGAATATTGTCCATATACCACAACAATCTGCGTTTCAATATGCATGGCATCTATTAAAGAGATAGTGTACATTTTACAGATGGAGCAAACCGAGTCTTCCTCATGAACTTTAGACTATGCATCGGTACTTACTTGTAATTACTAAAATATCTCAATAAAGACAAGGGCTCTTTCTAGAACCACCCAGCATCTATAAACATAAGCTTGATATGTATCTAAAAAATACATGCTTCGATTTTTTCAGCGACTAAATGCATGGATACTACGCGCATATCGCTACTTTTTGTTGTAAAAAAATGTTCTTACTTTTTTTGCCCTACGGGTCCTTATGTAACCCCCTGAGCAGGCCTAGGGGTCAGGGTGTGTCTACACTGCCCCCTTTTCACACGTTCCACACATATTTCACTGACTTCACTAGCCTTGCTTCTACTGAGGCGCAAAATAGCTGCCAACAGTTCCAGATTTTGAATGTTTACAACCGCTTGACAGCCAATTAGAATTAAGCATGTGATCGGAACTGTGCGCTTATCCTACAAGGCCAATCCTCCCACAATCCGCGGATCCTCTGCGCCCATTGATAAATTAATGACTTTAACTGTAATTTTCAAAGAAACTACTGTACGGATTGACACCAGATATGCCAAAGGCACAAGTCGGAACTGAAGACTATCTCTCATCCAAATTTGGTGTAATTCCGTTCAGCCGTTCGAACTGTAGCCGTGGCTAAAGGTCCTATGAGAAATTGCATGGGGGAAATGCGGTTTGGGACCCCCCTTTTTTCTCGGGCCCCTTCTTAACCAATCACCCACAAACTTTCAGGGAAGTTGTGGAACTGAGCTGGCCAAAAGTTTGGAAAATTTCAAGAAGATTCATCAATCGACGCCAAAGTTATCGGCAATAGAATGTTGCGTTTGTTGTGTTTTTTTCCTATGGGTAATAGGTCCTAACTATAACTACCTACTGGCGACTGCCAGTAGATAATATATATATATATACATATATATATATATATATACATATATGAAAACGAAGCGCGTGTGGAGCCCCTGCGAAAGCAACTAAGGCAGCGGCACTACTAAGTACTGGAACTTCGTTTTGGCCCCCAGAAAACTTTGAAAGTAAAACTGCAAGGGGATCACGATAAACACAAATAAGCAGAATGAAATCTAAACATCATTGGGACTGTGATTGAACTACGATACCATAATCCTAAAGGTAAAATCTACTGTGACGCCCACCAGGGGACGCCCACCAGGGGGCAAACACTTCAAATGCAGTGAATTGGTTTTGTTCGGTTCCAGCCTCTTTGATGTTTCTGGTGCACCCTTTGAAAAAGGTCTGTGTTAGACCAAAATGCATTAGTGATGGAGAGATGCCAGCGCTTTAAAACATGCAATAAACCTGCCGGTTTTCATTGTGAATGTGTGCGGCTCATTGTTTCTCGTTGAGAGGTGTTTGTTTGATGTTATACGGCTTGGTCCTGCCGGGAACAATGCATCACGAGTTTCAAAGTGCGCCATCACTGACTGAAAACGGACCGTGTACGGAGCCTGCGAAAGCAACTAAGGCAGCGGCACTACCAAGTACTGGAACTTGGTTTTGGGCCCCAGCAAACTTTGAAAGTAAGACTGCAAGGGGATCACGATAAACACAAATAAGGGAATGAAATCTAAACATCATTGGGACTGTGAATGAACTACGATAACCATAATGCTAAAGGTAAAATCTACTGTGACGCCCACCAGGGGATGCCCACCAGTGGACAAACACTTCAAATGCAGTGAATTGGTTTTGTTCAGTTCCAGCCTCTTTGATGTTTCTGGCGCACCCTTTGAAAAAGGTCTGTGTTAGACCGAAATGCATTAGGGATTGAGAGATGCAAGCGCTTTAAAACATGCAATAAACCTGCTGGTTTTCATCGTGAATTTGTGCGGCTCATTGCTTCTCGTTGAGAGTTGTTTGTTTGACATATATATATATATTTATATATATATATCCACACAGGTTTCGAAAACAATGCAGCAGGCTCAATCCCACCGCGGCACCGCCAAGAAACAGGAGACCCAGGTTTCCGTGAGTAATTATTTATTTTCTGCAACGGACAGCATAACGTTTCGGCCTCCCAGAGGCCTTGGTCACATGGCGCCATAGAGGGTGGCGACAGAAATTTAAAGTGCTAGTGCAACTAAATTAACCAATTGCAGTGGGTGTGAGTTCAAAGCACAAGGAACGTAGTAAAAATACTACAATTATAACCCTTGATTTTCTATGCGCTTTGTAAACAGAAATAACAGTATTGGGATCAATCCCTCTAAGCATTATATTGCACATGAATCAACATGATGGATTAGGTCGCATAATGCTGGTAATCTGATGTGTCCTAGCCTAATGGTTATACAAAGTTTTGGGATAAATCCCTAACCATCACATTCTCTGTCTCCATATAAATCAATACCATTTTTAGGAACATGCCTCAGGATCACAATAGTTAGCATTGATAATTAAACCGTGCATTATTATACACGACACCATGGAAATGATAGATATTTTACAATAAATAATTATATAAATATATACAAAAATCCCATAAAAATGCTAAGCATATGTTAAAAGATAACCTAAAATCCAATTCTCTATGTACATGAAAAATGAATAAGCATCAATACTACAACCTCAATTGATTCGCCAATGCATATGTAATACATCTATGTGCAAATTCGCTAATACATATTCTGTATCGTGACACCCTACTGGATGAATCAGTGAAAAAAATAATAATAAAGTGCTTGATAGTGTATGTAATAAATGGTGGGGATATGTGATCGATGTAAATCATCACTTTTAAACTAAACACACCCACCAATACCTAATTACAACATGGCCAAAAAAACAAACCATTTTTTTGTGTTTTCTATTTAAAAGAAACTTTTTTCTGGTTAACATCAATTTGTGTTGTGTTGATGAGATGTTATACAGACTGGTCCCAGTCTGACAACCTAACACAATTGATGGCAGGTTCCGCAAAAAGATAGAAGATATACTGCACAACTAAGAGTAAAAGCACACGCTTACACCAACCAGTTGGTATTACAGCAGGTTGTATCCCTTGTGCGTGTAAGTTGGCCTTTACAAAGTAATGATACAAACACGGGTTACTGTAGCATGTTTTAAAGATAATGTTTACCTCAGAGACAGGTGTAAAAGTCTTCCGAAGCATAAAGCCCCTGCGGTGCCTTACTGTCCAACATGAGAATGTATCTGGTTTCCAATTTTCTAAGTGCAGCATCCCTGTCACCTCCCCTCCTTAGGGGTGCTACTGAGTCAATGGCATAGTACTTCAACAGAGTACTGTTGCTGTTATGATACTCCTTGTAGTGTCTAGCCACTGGGTATGCTGGCTCGTTAGTATTTATAGCCCTCAGGTGTTGAAGAACCCGTTTGTGGACTTGCAGCTTGGAGCTGCCCACATATCTCAAGCCACACGGGCACTCCAACACGTATACTGCAAATTCACTCTTGCAGGTTAGTTTTTTGTTGATCTTGCATGGGACCTCAGAGAAAGGGGTAAAATATTCTGTTCTGTTAACCCCATGGGAGCTTGCCTTGCAAGTAGAGCACTTTCTAAAGCCTCTGCTGCCCGACAACCAGTCTTCAGTTGTTTCTAATTCTGGGCTAGATTTCACCAAAACATCCTGTAAGGAGTAGGCCCTTCTATAGGTGATAGCTGGTTTTCTTGGCATGGCTTCTCCAATGACTGGATCACATCTCACTAGAGCCCAGTATTTGTTGACAATCTTTCTGAGTGCCCCATGCTGGCTATTAAACGACCATATCAATCTGACAGGTTGCTGCATAGGTATGACAGTTAGAGTTTTGGATTTTTTATGAAGTAAGGCAACTTCACGCGGGAGGGCATTGGCTTTGCGTATTGCAGCCGCCACTATATTTTCACTATACCCTCGGGCCAGAAACCTAAGTTTACTGGCCTGCTGTGCTGCACTGCATTGAAACTCAGTACTGCAGACTCTTCTAATCCTGAGCATCTCCCCGTAAGGGATGCTCCTGATTAAATGCGGAGGGTGGTGACTCTGGGCGTGCAGTACTGTGTTCCCCGCCGTGGGCTTCCTAAACAATGCTGTTTCCAATTGGCCGTTGATGATTTCAATTGAAACATCCAGAAAAGTTGCATGATGTTCACTGATGTTGGAAGTGAATGCCAGGTTGTCGTTGTTGATGTTTAACTGGGTAATGAATTGTTCTGCCTGTGTATGTGTACCATTCCAGATCATAAAAACATCGTCGTTGTATCGATACCAACGAACGATGTGGTCTCTGCAAATAGCTGAGTATTCATTAAAGAGGACCTGTCTCTCCCAGTATCCCATATGAATACAGGCATAACTAGGGGAGAAACAGGCCCCCATGGCTACTCCCCTGACCTGTTGGTAATGTTGTTTGTTAAACATAAAAAAGTTGTTGTTCAGGCAGAAACTAATCATAGACAGTAACATCTTGTTGTGTTCTACAAACTCAATCGAACGTTGACCCAAGTAGTATGCAACAGCCCTCAGCCCATCCACATGTACAATACTCGTGTATAACGCCGTGACGTCAAGAGTAATTAACAAAAATTCTGGATCCCATTGTAGTTCATTGATTTTCCTCAAACATCCCTGGAATCCTGGATGTAAGAGGGCAACCCACACACAAATTCCTGCAGGAACGAATCCACGTAAACAGTAGTTTTTTCCAAGAGCCCCCGCATGCAGAGATGATGGACCTGCCAGGGGGTTAATGGGGTTTTTGTGGACCTTGGGGATCAGATATAAGACGGGCATAATGGGATGCTCATTTTTGAGATATTTCAATTAGTCCATGCTGATTAGGCCCGATGATCTCCACCCCATCAACATAGAATAGAAAGTTATATGGGACTTCTTAACTGCTGCCACATCACAGTGTCTGTAGCAAGAGGCGTCATTCAACTGTAGGAACGCCTCCTCCAAATAAAGATCTCTTGCCCATAGTGCAATGTTGCCCCCCTTATCCGATTGACGTACGATGACATTCCCACATTTCTGTATTTTGGCCACCAAATCAGTATATTTACGATTGTGTCTGTGTTTGTACTTGTTACTCTTAAGTGTTTGTTCATATAGGCCCTTGATATCCTTGACAGCTGCCTCTTGAAAAATGTCAATGTTGTCATGCAACATATGTGGTGTATATGTTGAACGTGGTTTGAAGTTCGTGAGGCCACCAGTGGCAGCTGTGGGTTGGGTGCAGGACTCTGTGAAAGAGATTGTTCTAGTCGTAGTCCCTCCAGATCTTGTAACAGTGGCATATCATTAACTGGGAGGGCTGGACTGTTGGTGTTATTTTTGTCAATTCTCACTTCTGCCTTGCGAGATTTGTTGTTGGCAAAATGCTTCCTCAATTTGAGCTTTCGCGTAAATTTAAACAAATCAATGCGTATGTCAGCATAATTGAAGTTCCTAGGGGGGCAGAATGACAGCCCCAAAGAAAGAGTCTTCAATTCCAAAGGCGTTAGTGTCATGGAAGTTAGATTAATCACAGAGAAATTTGTTTCACCCTGCACTCCTATTGCTGTTTCTTTTTGCTCCACTGTTTTTTGTAAGTCTTGCGTTTTGGTATTGCGCCTTGCATTTGCTTTGCGGCGCTCTCTCCGTTTTGTATTGGGGCTTTTTTGGTAGTTTGAAGATCCACCCGGGGCCGTAGTGTGTCACGCCTGTCCTGGCTCACACATTCCAGTTCCTGTGCCAGGGTGAACCGAGTAAACCCCAACCCAGACCGGGTTCTGCCTGCCTCATATTCCGACCCGCTATCAATGTTGGAGCTGAGGTCTGCATTTGAAGAGCTGGCTGGTGAGACTGATCTCTGGGCACCATTAGTGACAGAAGCATTGCGAACAGTGGGAGGCTGTGCCAATTTCCTAGCATCATACTTGCGCGCAAATGTAAAAATGCGCCCTTCAAGATAGTCATTTTTATCATGCTGGAATTTATATATCTCGTTTCTGGAATCCCAAAGTCCCCTCATGCCTGGGACTTCGTAGGAAATGAAGCTAAAGCCGACCCAGATATGCAGGTGAGAAATTCTTTTTATTTGATTTTGAAGCAGCTGCCAGCATAATGTTTCGGCCTACCCAGAGGCCGTGGTCACACAACGCCAAATCAGAAGCAAGCAGAATTTAAAGTGCCAAGTGCAGAAGGAAGCTAACTCGCAATTGGATGTCAATTGGATGTCCAATGGTGGTGCAACCTTCCCAGTTGTTGGCCCATGAACCACAAAGAAGGGGGTGACAGGCCCCACCTCCTGGAGCAACCACTCTGCTTCCAGCAAACAGGAGCTGACAAAATGCTTTTGCTTGCTGGAAGCAGAGGTTTTGTCTGTTTCGAAACAACTAAATGATTCCTGTCACAGACATTGAGCTGCATCGTCTGGTGCTCCCTTTTTATGAGAACAATGCCGGCTCTCAGAGGAGGCAGGGAGCCTGAGGCTCCCCCATGGTCCCAGGGTAAAAGAGCAGCAAGAGGCTAAGTAAAGATAAGAAACGAGCAGGAAGAGGTGAGATAAAGGTGAGAAATTAGCAGAAAGAGGCAGAATAAAGGTGAGAAATTAGCAGAATGAGCAAGAATAAAGGTCATAGTGAGGCAGAATAAAGGTCAGTAAGGAGCATAAAGATGCAAGATAAAGGTGAGAAACGAGCAGAAAGAGGCAGACTAGAGGTGAGTAACACGAAGAAAGAAGCAGATTAAAGGTCAGAAATGACCACAAAGAGGCAGAATAAAGGTTTATCAGCAATTAACTGAAAGGCAAATTAAAGGTGAGAAACAATTGAAAAAAGGCAAAATAAACGTCAGAAATGAGCATCAAGAGTTAAAAAAGGTGAGAAACGAGCAGAAAGGTGAGAAATTAGCTGAATGAGCAAGAATAAAGGTCAGTAACAAACACAAAGATGCAAGATGAAGGTGAGAAATGAGCAGAAAGAGGCAGACTAAAGGTGAGTAACTAGCAGAAAGAAGCAGAATAAGGGTCAGAAACGAGCACCAACAGGCAGAAGAAAGGTCTGTCAGGAATGAACAGAAAGAAGCAAATTAAAGGTGAGAAACAAGCAGAAGGAGGCAGAATAAAGGTGACAAATGAGCAGAAAGAGGCAAATTAAGGGTGACAAACAATAAAAAAAGGGAAAATAGAGGTGAGAAACGAGCAGCAAGAGTTAAATTAGAGGTGAGAAATGAGCAGAAATACGCGGAATAAAGGTGAGAAATGGGCAGAAAGGCAGAATAAAGGTCAGTAATTTCAAGAAAGAGACAAGATAAAGGTGAAAAACAAGCAGAAAGAGGCAGAATAAAGTTGGGAAATAACCAAAGAGAGGCAGAATAAAAGTCAGCTAGGAGCAGAAAGAGGACTTATAGAGATTAGAAACAAGCAGAAAGTGGCGAAATGAAGGTGAGAAACAACCAGAAACAGGCAGAATAAAGTTCAGAAATGAGCAGGAAAAGGCTAAATAAAGGTCAGCAATGAGCAGAAGAGAAAAATAAAGGTTAGAAACAAGCAGAAAGAGGCAAAATAAAGGTCAAAAACAAGCGGAAAGGCAAAATAGAGGTCAGCAATAAACGGAATGAGGCAAAATATAGGTGAGAAACTAGCAGAAAGCAGCAAAATAAAGGTCAACAACGAGCAGAACGAGGCAAAATGAAGGTGAGAAACAAGTAGTGAGAGGAAGAATAAAGGTTAGAAACAAGCACTAAGAGGAAGAATAAAGGTCAGCAAGGAGCAGAAAGAGGCAAGATAAGGGGAGAAATGAGCAGAAAGTGGTAGATTAAAGGTGAGAAACGAGCACAAAGAGGCAAAATAAAGGTCAGAAACAAGCAGCAAGGATCAGAATAAAGGTCTGCACCGAGCAAAAAGAGCCACGATAAAGGTGAAAAACAAGTATAAAGAGGCAGAATGAAGTTAATAAACAACCAAAAAGAGGCAAAATAGAGGGCATAAACGAGCAGAAATAGGCAAAATAAAGGGCGGAACCGAGCAGAAAGATGTAAAATAGAGGTCAGAAATGAGTGTAAAGAGGTAAAAGAAAGGTCAGAAATGAGGTGAAAGAGGAAAAATAGAGGTCAGAAATTAGTAGAAGGAGGCAAAACAATGGACAGCAATGAGCAGAAAAGTCAGAAATGAGGAGAAGAAAGTCAGAAATTAAGCAGAAAAAAACAGAACTCAGTCAGGCACTCATGCACCCAGTCACAGAACAACACAGGAACTTTCATAGCCATTCATAGACCTGTTCAGAGACTCACAAACCAACTCATACATGTACACCCACTCACAGACCCAGCCAGACACTCTTGCACCCACTTACACAATCACTAATACTCTCTCTCACACATTCACAGACCAACTCAGATGCTAATGCACTCACTCACTCATAGATGGCCTGGCAAACTCATGGAGGAACTTGCATCCCACTCCAACACTCACACACCCAATCACAGACCAGCTCAGACAGTCACTCACATAATCATGCACCCACTCAGACACTCAAGCACACACTCAAAGACCGAACCAGACACTAAGGCACCCACTCGCACACCCACTGAGGCACACCCACTAACTTACACACCCACTGAGACACTCATGCACTCACATACTGACTCTTAAATGTTACAGGTTAGAGTAGGGAAATGAAATATTAAAAAACCATAGAAATTCACTGAAAAAAAATTAAAAAGGTTACTGGGCTATTGTAGTAGGAAAATAGAATTCCAAAAACCTTAGAAACTTACTAAATGTTAAAGGGACATTATAATTGGGAAACAATACTTAATAAATCTTAGAAACTCACTGGTAAAAACAAATGTTACAGGGACGTTATGGATAGGCTCACATTTCAAACATACAAAACCATTTAAATCCTGCTCCGAATTTACTGAACGGATGATGGAGGCAGAGAATCGTATCTCTAATCTGGAGGATGTAACAACTGCTGAAAAGACGGTTATAGATGACCTGGCAACGGAACGCAGTGATATGGTGTGGAAGCTCGAAGATATGGAAAATCCGCTTTGTCGTAGAATCCTGGGAGTACCAGAAGGCATTGAAGGGAATGACCCGCAGAAGTTTGTGGTGGGACTATTTACCGAAACCTTTCCTGAACTGAAGCAGTGGGTATTGGATAGTGAAGTTCAAAGACTCCATCGGTTCCCCTTTCAACAGAACTCCAATCGGGGGACCAGTAAACCGATGCAACCAAGAGCACTTCCTATATGTTTATCTAATTTTTTATCCAGGTAAGCATTGTGTGATCTAGCTAGGCCAGACAGGAAGCGCTAGGGGAATGCGATTGAACTTTTTGTACGTCCTGATTTCTGCCGTCAAACAGTGGAAAAAAGGTGGCAACTTAGGCAGCTAATTTCCCCATTTCAGGCTAAAGGGGCCCAAGCATTCCTCATGAATCCCTCTAAGCTCAAGATTATACATGAGGATAATACCCGTTTTTTTACATCAGTGGTTAAGGCTAACAAGTATCTACATGATATCAAAGTATCAATTATGGTATCCTCCAAAAATGTATGTATAATGAGAGGAATGCTAGTTAGGGCTATACCCCGGTGGTCCCTTCTTTTGACTTTTTCCTTTTTTTTCTCACTTTTTGACATGGACTCAATGGCAATGTGGTATAGCTTGTCTTTCAGAGGTTGTGCAGCTGCAATAATGTATTATAGTACAGTACAGAAAAAGTTGAGGGTATGTAGTTAGTAGTGCACAGGCATGGAAAAGTCTGGGATGGAAGTGGAGGCAGTCTGTGCTGGGGCAGGGCTCTCCATCATCCAAGACCTAAGGGTCGTGCAGCCTCTTTTGCTGGGTGGAGAGGGGGGTATCTGCTAGCAGAAGGCACAAGGGGTGGGAAGGGGGGTTGGTTCGGATGCTGTGGGGGGATGGCTGCTATAGGGATGCAGGATATGGGGAAAAATAGGGTAAAAAAGCCAATAAATGTTTGTTTGCAAAGCAAAAGAAGGAAGTTATTTTATTGGGAGAAAGGGATCTGTTGTTCTTCACAGTTTGAAGTAGGAGTAGGATGTGTATGTTTTCAGTCTGTTCATTTAATGTTCGGGTCTGAATGAGAGAGCCAAGTGGCAGAGGGTAGCGCAAGAAATTAAAAATATGAACCCTGATGTGATTTGTATCCAAGAAACACATATCCCGTGGTCTAAGCAGAAGGTCTTAGCAGAATTAGGGTATAAGCTATTGGCTTGCACATCACAAGGGACTACAACCAGAGAAGCTATATTGGCTAAAATACACAATTTAACAATAGGGAAAAGCCTTGCGGACAAATATGTGCGATGGGTTATTGTGGAGTGCAGTTTAGGTAATAACAAAGTCCGTGTATGGTTCCAATCATGATGAAGCTCATATAACAGATTATTTAAATACTGAGTTAGCCTCCTGGGTATCTCCTCTGATTCTTTGCGGCGATCTCAATATTCAGCTGGCAGAAACCACGCAGGGTTCTACTGGAGAAAAGTATTATGGTTGAAAACCTAAAGTTTACAAAGCCCTACAGCAGCTTATATATGATCATGGTTGGATGATGCTTGGCCTCGATTGAAGCAGGCAGACCCTGGATACACACATTATTCCTGTCCACAGCAAAAACTAGCAAGGCTTGATTATTTTTTGGTCACCAAATTATTTTTAGCCGTTCAAAAGCAGCAAAGACAGTTTTACATGTTCAAAAGCAGCAGAGACAGTTGACCCAGGAATTGCATGAAAACCTTGAACAAGCTGAGGTAGCATGTTATAAGATTAAGATAAATGAGGAATGGGTTAAGGACACCACCAAAAAATACCAAACATGCCGAAGGGAATGCTTTCAGTTTGGGGAGACTACAGGCAGGTGTTTGGCCAAGAAAATCAGGAATAGGCAGGTAAAAGACACAATTACTGCAATAGAAGATGGTAATGGGAAAGTAGTAGATACACCAGCGGAGAGTTTAGAAGCTTTTAGAGTGTTTTATAAGGGGTTGTATACAGAGGAATATGAAAGTCAGGATAGTGCAAGAGCATTCTATAAAGACCCATATAAGAAAACACTCAGTGCAGCGGACTCTGCACACTTGGAAGAACCCATAACCCTGGAAGAATTAGTGAAGTTGGTTGGATCCTTAGCTGCTGAGATTCCTTAACGGTCAACAAAACCTCCTTTTGCCTTTAGTAAGCAACACACAGTGGGATTGCTGAGAGGTGGTTGGAGGCCATGCCACCTTTCACCACCACTCCGCAAACGTGCCTCTCGGTGCACTGCTGGTGGGGGGATGAAGTCTCCATGTCTCCTGGGTGCCTCAGGACTAAAGTGGACTTCATCCACCAATCAGCAGCATGCCAGGAGGCGCTTTTGCAGAGTGGTGGAGAAAGGGGGCGAGGCCTCTGGTGACCTCTCAGCAATCCAGCTGTGTGGGTCTTATTGGAGGTAACAGGAGGGCTACACAAGGGTTGCAGGGCAATGCAAAATCTAAGCCGGATTTATCAAGCCATGCAAGCCACCTTGTGATGTCCTGCATGGCTTGATAAATCCAAAGTAATGCAATGCAGCGCAACTGCTGCTTTGTGTTACTCTGCCCCAGGGAGGCATCCCATGGGTGCAGCGTGGGTGTTCACATGCATCCACCAATGGATTTTGGCACACTCTCAAATTTACCATTACTGGTAAACCTGGGAATGCGTCAAAATGCTACACCTCCCAAGGTGAGGCGTATTAAGGAGAAATATCTCCTTTTCTCCTTGTTTTTTCCTCTTTCTATCTGTGTTGCATTCTACAGCACACGTAGAAGTAGCAAAATGCATCAGCGGATTGTTTTTGTACAGGAAGGTGCTTATCCCCTCAATTTCTGAACCTCTACATACTTGTTTGGTGGGGTGGCATTTTACCTGCTAACATGATACCAATCAGTTTCTGTAGACAGACCTGTGGTATGTTATGTCTGAGACGACTTCCTCAGTTCAGTGTCCCATCATATTTTAGAAATGTTTCAGATTGTCACTTTAATTGTCAGCCGAATCCTTGATTATTTCCACTTTAGTCGATTTCTCTCTTTCCATAACTGATAGACCCAATAGTTTCTCAATTTTCGAGCTATGCTAATGGGTTGCTGCCTATATTGTCTTCTTCTGAACATGTGCCCACTAGTCCACCCCTGTGGAAAATGTCTCCACCAAAATGGAAAATTGTGCTTCCTATAGTCTCCATTCTGCCTTCTTCTTCTAAAATCCTACATTTGCTGTCTCTTTATTTCACTTTCAGTGGTTCTTTTTAATCCCTGCGTTCTCCCTTTGTCATCATTTTCCTACTGTTCCCTCCCTCCTTCCCTTTCCATTTTCTCCCTTTTTTTGCTTCTCTTTGGGTCAAGAGTGATGATGAAAAATAAGTCTAACCAGCTACACACACATGCACAAATTAAACACTGTGCAACATGTGTCAAAAGGTGATGGATCATAAAGATAAGATTTTATTAATTCATATCATCCTGTGTAATATGATACTAATGGCAATTATGAGCTGTTGCTATAATCCTTAAAGCATCCAACAAAATAGCTTGAATTCTGTGGCACAAGGAGCAAGGGAACCAAGTCTGGTCATACCCATGGCCAGACAGTCCACCCTAAATTGTCTCACCTGGCTGTTTGTTTTGGACTGTTCTCATGATGAGCTGGGTCAATGCTGCTTTGCTTAAGGTAGGCTTATGTTTAGAGTGGCACAGTGGGGTCAACATGATGGTTTGAAAGGCCACCCAGAGGGATTGCTAATGGTTCATACCATTTGCAAACATTGATTTCATCACATTTTGTGTGCTTGAAATAATATCCTAATATGTCCAGCTAATGCTCAGTCGTGGAAAGGGGCGACCACTCGGTCCCCCCGAACGTATGGTTGGGGGCCCGGATCCTCCCGGGAAACCATTTTGGGCGGGCGGCGTGTCACGGCTGGTATGCCCGAAGCGGCGTAGCCGGGGCGCGCCTTTTTCCCGCCCAAGAGGGGTTGTCCTAGACACCTACACCGATGGCCACGCCCAGTAGGCGTATCAGCGGAGGGTTCACGCCCTCCCGAAGAGGAATAAAGAGAGCGGGAATCCGAAGAAGCATCCTCTTGTTCCTGTGCTTGGAAGCTGCACCCACTCGTTGCACGTGAGCCCTCGACGGAACAAGGAGCAATTTTGAGAACTTGTAATTCTTGTGTTTCTCTTTCAGTCGACTTCGAGGCGAAGGATCCAGGACCGTGTTTATCAACTTGGACCGAATATTCGATAAACAATGCCGGGTAAGAAGGCAGGAAAGAAGTCCGGGACTGACCAGTTGCTTCGCATGCTGGTAAGAGATATGGCGAACATGAAGAAGCAGAGGGCTGCGATGAACAATCCGGGTAAACCAAAGAAGGTAATAGGCCCGGCATTGCCGGGAGTTGCCCCCGAGGGTAGGGAGAGACAGGCCAGGAATAGGGCGGCAGGGGGGGTGGTTCCGATCCCCGAGGTACCCCCGGCAAGCCCTGCCATTCCAGTCGAGGCCCCGGTACCAATCCCGGACGCGGGTCAGCCGATTCCGGTTGTGATTACGCCCGCCGACGAGGAGGACATGCCTCCTGAATTGGCCGCCCAGTTGGCCGCATGGCTCGGTAGAAAAACAGGGGGTGCTACGGCACCTGGAGACACGGCCGAAGAGGCCAGGTTACTAATGCAGCAGTTGCGGCAGTCGCGAGATACCGCAAAGGCGAATCTCCCTCTTGTCCCCCCACAGGTGACCCCGGAATGAACGGCAGCTGGCGTCGTAAAAACAGCGGGAATGACAACCGAGCTGGGTAAGCAGGCATTGCCAATTGCGGGGGAGGGCTCTTTGCCCTCAAGACGGGAGCGAGTGGTTCAACATATCCCGTTGGCCACGAAAGAATTGATATGGGCTGATGAGTATGTAAATATGTTTTCTCTGCTGACTGACCATCGCGAGATGGAATATGCTAAGACGCAGAAAGATTTGTAGCACCCGAGTGTCTGGCGAGCCAAGATGGCGGGATTCAGGGTGGATGAGACAATCACGAATTGGGCCAAGGCCTTTGCGATGTTTACTGCAATTATTGGGGAATGTAAGCCCGAGGTTTTGCCTGGATTGTCTTGCTATCAGGCACGAATAATGGATTTCTATGAAACGTATGAGGGGAATGCATGGATGGGTTACGATATGAAATTCCGTAAGGCCAAAGAGTACGATTCATCTCTGACGTGGGATTGTCTCGACTCGATTTCTTGGCAGAAGCAGCTCCTGCCGGGCACGACGAAGACGTCCTCGCCAGGCGGGGATGGGTCAGGGTTTTCCCGCCAACAGCCCGCGGTGCCCTTTCGAGCGGGCGCCGGTGGCGATCACCAAGCAAAGACTGGTGGGAATGGGGGGAAGAAAGGGGTCTGCTGGAGCTTTAACAGGGGCAATTGCAGCAGGCCACAAGGGACATGTAAGTTCAGACATGCGTGTGCAGGTTGCGGGAATTCCTCGCACCCCGAGAGTTCATGCAGATCCAAGAATAGTGGGTCGGGTAGAGGAGGGTCCAAACAAGACTGAGGTGGACCACTGTGTACCGTTACCTACCCCCGTTGATATCATGGCAATGATCCCCTGGCTAAACGTATACCCTGATCATGTCTCCGCTGGGGTGTTGAGGGATGGATTCTTATATGGTTTCCACATCCCGGCGGGGGATTTTCGTGGGGAACCACTTTGTAGAAACCAACTATCAGCTCAGCATAATTCAGCGGTGGTAGGGAGGAAGATTGCAAAAGAGGTTACCCTGGGCCGGGTTGCGGGCCCATATCGGCACCCGCCAGTAACAAATTTCATCTGTTCCCCGTTAAGAGTGGTCCCCAAAAAAGACCCGGGGGAATTTAGGCTGATCCATAACCTGTCAGCTCCGAAGGGCCTCTTGGTGAACGATGCAATTGACCCGGGAGTTTGTTCGGTGCGGTACGCATCCTTCGATGATGCCGTCACCATGTTGAATCGCTTGGGGCCCGGAGCGCTGATGGCAAAGTCAGATATCGAGTCAGCGTTCCGGTTGCTCCCGGTACACCCACGGGATCAGCGTCTGTTAGGCTTTGTGTTCCAGGGACGTTACTACATGGATAAATGTATGCCAATGGGTTGCTCCATCTCTTGTGCTTATTTTGAGAAATTCAGCTGTTTTTTGGAATGGGCATTCACCAAAGCCACTGGCCATAGCCATGTTATGCATTACTTGGATGATTTTCTGTTCTTGGGGGCAGCCGGCGACACAAAATGTGCGCAGGCTCTACAGGAATTTTGCACCCTCATGAAGGGATTCGGAGTGCCATTGGCACCAGGTAAGACGGTTGGACCATCTACTTCACTTGAGTTTCTAGGAATTGAGCTCGACTCTGTGGAGGGATGTTTCCGTTTGCCAGTAGGGAAAGTAGCGAAATTCAGGGATTCCCTGGAACTGTGCCTTAGAAAGGAGAAAGTTACCCTCCATCAGTTACAACAAGCAGTGGGTCAGCTTAACTTTGCCCTAAGAGTGATACCAATGGCCCGCCCCTTTTCCCGCTCTATCGCGCAAGCTATGGTTGGTCTCAAGGAAGGACACCACCGCACGAGACTGTCTGCAGAGGTCCGCCAGGACATGCGCATATGGTTGGCATTTCTGGCAGATTTCAACGGTCGACTGGTGTGGAACAAGCCGCCAGCGTCTTTGGACGAGCTGGGTTTGTGGACCGACTCGGCGGGGAGCGTGGGATTTGGCGCCATCTTTGGTAATCGATGGTCGGCGCAAACATGGCCGACGTGGTGGCACACCAGCGGTCTCACAGGTAACATTGGGTTCCTCGAGTTATTCCCCATTTTGGTGGCTCTGACGGCATGGCCGGATGAGTTCAGAGATCGCTCTGTGGTGTTTTGGTCCGACAATATGACTGTTGTTGAATGTATAAATAATCAGGCAGCACGCTGCAGGTGGATATTGAGATTATTGAAGGAAATTGTACTACTTTGCATGAGACTGAACGTGCAATTCAGGGCGAAACATGTGCCGGGTGTACTGAACCAGGCTGCCGATGCACTCTCTCATTCACACATGCAGGCTTTCAGGGGTTATCTACCTTCTGCGGACCTAGCGCCGGCACCATTTCCCGAAGCACTCTGGCTACTCGGTGCCCCGGATTACAAGACCTCGTGGCAGCAAGCTTAGCCCCCAGGACAAGGAAGGCATACGAAGGAGCGTTTTGTTCCTATTGTGCATTTTTGGGTCCGGCAGGGGAGGACACATGGGGTCAGGAGGACTGCTTCCTAAAGTTTTTGGTAGCATTACACAGGGAAGGCCGATCAGAAGCGACGGCAAATAGGCACCGGGCCGCCATTGCATTCATGGCGCAGGCGCATGGTATCAAGGACCCGACATCGTCCTTTTTGGTAAAGAAAGCCCTTCGTGGTTGGCAACACCTGGAAGGTCGTACAGTAGACGAGAGGCGCCCGATTGGGTTAGAAAGGTTGTCCCTGCTTATGTCGATACTTCCCACGATATGTTCCTCCCATTTCGAAGCAGTTCTGTTCCAGGCCGCTTTCGCATTAGCGTTCCATGGGGCTATGCGGGTGAGCGAACTGGTCGCACAGAATAAGAAAGATGCGGAGGGAGGTCTGTGTCGGGATCACATTCTGATTAGGGGTGATTCAATGGTAGTCACAATAGCCAAGTCCAAGACTGACCAGAGAGCTATGGGGGACAGTATTGTTGTCCAGCGCATGCGAGGGTCCCCCATGTGCCCAGTAAAGTGCGTTGAGGAATATTTGGCGCGAAGGGCGGATACATGGGGGGGAAGCCTGCTGAGACACATTGATGCCACCCCACTGACGAGGTTTCAGTTCCAGAGGGTGCTAACAATGGCAATCGCAGCGGCGGGCTTGGACCCGTGCGATTTTGGGACCCACTCCTTCAGGATAGGGGCTGCTACTGAGGCTACAGCCAGGGGTCAGAGTGTTGAAGAGGTGAAACAACTGGGACTATGGTCCTCGAATTGTTTTAAAAGGTATGTGCGTTTGCACATGTTGTGAAGTCAAGTTACATGCACTCACGCTTCTTGTCTTCTGTTTGATTTACAGTTTCGCGAGCATGTTATGCGGGGCGGAATTTGCAGTCGACCCGGCACCAGGGGACCAGCGGTCAGAGATTACCGTCTGAGGAGAGAGTGGTGTGGGTCGTGGGCCACTCATACGTGAGGCGGGCCGGGGACGTATTCAAAGCAGGTGACGTGACTCACGCAGCTGGGGAATACGGGTACAGAGTGACCTTCCACGGAAGGGGCGGGCTCTGTATTGACCAGTTTGAATCTTTTGTCGAGGAACTCCTAGGGCGGCAGAGGTCACCGCCATCTGTAATCATAGTACACCTGGGGGGCAATGATATGGTGACACTCGGAAGGCGAGTACTACTCGAGCGAGTTTTGTCTACCGTTAGCTGGCTGGCGAGAAGGATCCCGGGGTGCACGATAGCATGGTCCCACATGATTCCCAGGAAGGTGTGGCGGGGGGGCCTCTCGGTGTCAGCACTGAACCATTCAGTGAAAAAGGTCAACAACAAAATTGGTAGGTTGTTTCGCTCAGCGCAGTTGCACAGTATTCCGCATGGGTGTATTCGGGGGGATCACATGTATCTCGATGATGGGGTCCACTTGTCCCGGGAGGGGAATGTCTTACTCATAGGAGACTTCATAGCATGGCTAAGGGGTTTAAGAAAGCATGACCTTTAGGAGGAGTTTGTGGGGGGGCCGGATAGCCGGTCAACTATCCGGCCTGTGGCGGTAAGGTCATGATCGGTGAGCAGTAATTTCAAGGTCCCTAGAGGGGGGCGCCACCCACTATGGATGGGAGCGCCCGGGGGGAGGCGGCCATTGGCCCCTCCCACGGGGAGGGCGCACCCACTAAGTATGGGTCGCCTAGGGGAAGACGGCCATAGGCCCCTTCCAGGGGAGGAGGCGGCTATATGCCCCTCCTACGAATTTCCCGGGGCCCGGATATCAGCGACGGCGGATGTGATAGACAGTGTGGGGTGGGAGGGGGAGTCCACGCTGCCTTCTTACAGACACCTCACACAGGTCCTCGGACGACCTTTAAGATGGCGTCGAGTTAAAATGGGGGGGCCCCAACAAGACAAGGGAAATTGGAGTTGGCACAGAGGGTACAGTCCTCTGCGCGGCCGCCACTCACACCGTGAGGGCGAGAGTTTTGGTAGTAGGGATCTGACACCGGTTGCGACCTTGCCGTTGGCCCGTAATGCTAGGATGTACAATTTTAATTTAGAAAGTATGCATTTGCAGGATGTTAGACTCGGCTAGGAAAACCTTTGTACTAGAGATTTGTTAAGGTTAGCCAATGAACATGTCTTCATCGAAATGTAATAAATGAAAATTGTACATGATATGAAACTTTTATTTTAATGTTTTAATTTTGTTTCATATTTTAATAAATACGGCCGGGAGGGTGACTCCCTCCCGCCTTCCAAAAGTTCAGAACTGCGTCCCTCTTCCCATCCTTGGGGATTGTGTTGGGAGGGGGTGACAGGCATCCCGGCCATATGGAAAGGGGCGACCACTCGGTCCCCCCGAACGTATGGTTGGGGGCCCGGATCCTCCCGGGAAACCATTTTGGGCGGGGGGCGTGTCACGGCTGGTATGCCCGAAGCGGCGTAGCCGGGGCGCGCCTTTTTCCCGCCCAAGAGGGGTTGTCCTAGGCACCTACACCGATGGCCACGCCCAGTAGGCGTATCAGCGGAGGGTTCACGCCCTCCTGAAGAGGAATAAAGAGAGCGGGAATCCGAAGAAGCATCCTCTTGTTCCTGTGCTTGGAAGCTGCACCCACTCGTTGCACGTGAGCCCTCGACGGAACAAGGAGCAATTTTGACCCACCCACCAGCCCCTTATGGCAATGTTAGTTCTGCAATAATGTGATTTTCTCTGATAACATCTTCTTCCCTTTGTTTAGCGGTATATGACGGTCTAATTTAATGATACGATTAATGTCTGAAGGTGCTGTTTTCTGGTAGTATAGACAAATATTGCAAATAAACAGGATGATTTTTTCCCCTTATTAGGTAATCAAATGTCGTATTTATTTTTTGGTCGGGCGGTAAGGTCATGATCGGTGAGCAGTAATTTCAAGGTCCCTAAAGGGGGGCGCCACCCACTATGGATGGGAGCGCCCGGGGGGAGGCGGCCATTGGCCCTCCCATGGGGAGGCGGCACCCACTAAGTACGGGTCGCCTAGGGGAAGACGGCCATAGGCCCCTTCCAGGGGAGGAGGCGGCTATATGCCCCTGCTACGAATTTCCCGGGGCCCGGATATCCGCGACGGCGGATGTGATAGACAGTGTGGGGTGGGAGGGGGAGTCCACGCTGCCTTCTTACAGACACCTCACATGGGTCCTCGGACGACCTTTAAGATGGCGTCGAGTTAAAATGGGGGGCCCCCAACAAGACAAGGGAAATTGGAGTTGGCACAGAGGGTACAGTCCTCTGCGCGGCCGCCACTCACACCGTGAGGGCGAGAGTTTTGGTAGTAGGGATCTGACACTGGTTGCGACCTTGCCGTTGGCCCGTAATGCTAGGATGTACAATTTTAATTTAGAAAGTATGCATTTGCAGGATGTTAGACTCGGCTAGGAAAACCTTTGTACTAGAGATTTGTTAAGGTTAGCCAATGAACATGTCTTCATCGAAATGTAATAAATGAAAATTGTACATGATATGAAACTTTTATTTTAATGTTTTAATTTTGTTTCATATTTTAATAAATACGGCCGGGAGGGTGACTCCCTCCTTCCTTCCAAAAGTTCAGAACTGCGTCCGTCTTCCCATCCTTGGGGATTGTGTTGGGAGGGGGTGACAGGCATCCCGGCCATATGAGCTCAGGACCGGACTGGGTGTAGCAGGCACTGGGCATTTTCCCAGTTGGTTGGAAGGGTGAGGGCCGATTTTTAAGTGGTCGGGCGGTTTTGTAACAGTGCTGCAATATCAGCCCCCTGTAACAAAACTGGCAGCAGTGCAAAAAAGCAGAAGCAGTGCTGCTTCTCGCTAGCACACCCATTCCACCCCTCGCCCCGGTCCAGTCCGGCAAAATTGCCAGGGTTGGTTTGTGTTCGCAGTCCGGCCCTGCATGGACTCCTTGCTTATTTTGCCATAGGATCCAAGGTATTTCTCACTGGTGAGGCCTAACAAGGCTAACATGGATGAAACCAGTCTAGGGCTGCTTGTGGCCCCGTCCAGTGGGGGACCACAAGCAGCTAGTTGCCTGGAAGACCGGAAGGTGGAACAATGGATAGGAATGCTACCCAGATTGATTAATGGTGGTTCGGACCACTAGCAAGTATTCCTTCCATCACCCTTTGTATGTTTGGTGTATTGCCCTAATATGTCAAGTTAATGGACAGGTATGGTATAGGTCTTTTCCTTGCTGTACCACAAAAGCAAAATTATTCCTCACTAAATAAGGCCTTATAATGTGAAACTGTTTTGGGTGATGCGAGTGGCCCTTCTGGAGGCTCCCACACCTGGCAGTTTGGGATAGACGTTTCCCAGGAGGAGGTCGTTTGGATGCCTCTGTCAAGAGTGGCGTAATGGACATAAAACGGTTATTTGGAATACTACCTAGAGTGATTGTAGTTTAGACTACTTGTACACATTCCTCGCACCTGCTTTTGTTGTTTACTATTATCCTAGAACATTGCTGAAAAAATTACTGACTGTCCCAGAATTGCAAGTTTTCCACTTGTTATGACCGACAACAAAATCAACATTTCACTAGGAACAATATAATGTAAATACCCCCGTTTTCACACTATTACGGGTAAGCATCTTCTCCCAGCCTCCTCAAATACCGACTTTTGTATAAGAACTTAAGAAGTAAAAAAAAACTATTAACCCTATGTAACTTCCACCCCTGACAATCCCCATATGCTCAACCAGTCTGAGTCCTTAAATTATTACAGGAGAATAGAAATGCTAAAAGGGGCTTAGCAGACAGTGTATGGCATGTGCCTTTGCTATTGCCTCTTCCTTGTTGTTATCCCTAAAATACGACAAAAACAAAACAAATAGTTTTATTCATAATCCTGTTCATGTGACAATTGAAAAAGTCGATTTTCTTTCTACTGCAATTGCACCTTCTAATAAGTTGACCTTAACTGAGCTGAATATCGATTTAACAATCTGTGTTTGGCCACTGATAAAAAAGAATGCAAAAATAAAATTAATTCAGCTGTAAAAACGGTGCTTGGCTGAATGCAGGGATAACAGACAAATGAAGCGTTTGACCTAAGCCACGGCTAATACCCTGACTAGATGCAGATAAAAAGCTGCGCCGCGAGATTTATCGAACTGCAGCACGGAATCAAAAGAAGCTTGCTGGAGGTGTCATGCAGTATTTATTCTGACAATTCAAGTTGTTGGGTTCTGGCATCACAGGAGCCCCCGTTAATAGGATCCCTGATGACAGCACATGTTCAAACAGTAGGAAATAGGAAGAGCGGGCTATCTCTCTTATGAGGTTTACATGTATGGCTTTGCGCCTGACCACCCTGCTGTGCATTGCACAATAGCTTCCAGAGGGGGAAGGCAAAGGAAAATCCCCTCTCCATAACTGTCGATTTCACGCCTGTCTCTCATGTTATTTTATCTAATCCACTCACTCCCATTCTATTCTTCCCTCTGTCCCTCTACCCTCTGAGCCGTTAGCATCCTGTAAAAGTGTCTAGCTCAGTACAGTTTCTATCATTCTATCAATAACAATACAGATTAATATCTCTGCGTATTGTATCATATAGACATGTAATCTTCTTTGACTCTAGCTAATTTTAGGTGTGTTTTGACGTGGCAACACCCCAGTAATGAAAACTATTGCGCTTCTCTCTTGGAATGATGTATTGCCGATCATACTGCTCCCATCCTCAACACACTGGTGGGTGGGCATATTTACAAGGAAGTGACAAAGTATGGCATTATCTTCCACCACTTCTGAAACGCAAGGCTCCACCATATTTACAACAATATGGTGCAGCTCTGCGTTTCCCCTTGCGCTGGCACTAAATTTAGCAGCCTAGCGACAATGCAGGCACCCTTGCACCACAGTGCAAGGTAGTCAGCGTTGAGTAGAAGATTGTTTAGGTGCGGGAAGGTGTCCCTTTCTGCACATAAACAAGCTTTAAATGGTGTTTCTCACTTCTATGTGTGCTGAACAACGCAGCACACAGGGAAACAGCAAAAATAAGGAGAAATAAAGCATTCCTCCTCGCTTTGCCTGTTTAAGACCAGGTTTCCCTGGTCGAAATCAATGGGTGTTGCAGTGGAATCCCGACTGCAACACCCTTTGTTGTCCCCTGTCACGATAAGTACAGCGTGAAAGGATGCCTTATTTACAAGGCAGCATTAAGCTACATTAACCTCTTTGACACTTATGACGAGCTCAGCTCGTCATGAGTGACAGTGGAGCTGTGCTCATGGCGAGCTGAGCTCGTCATAACTGCCACGCGACACCCATGCGGGGCTAATTCCCCACCTGCACGGGCATTCAATGGGAGTGGGCGGAGTCGTGACGAGCTCAGCTCGTCATGAGAACAGCTCCATTGTGCAGTATGACAAGCTGGGCTCGTCACGAGCACCGCAGTGCCGCGTGCAGCCCTTCCTCCACCCTGCACCGCGGGGGAATTAGCCCCGCGTGGAAGGGATTAAGTGACTTAACTCTGCCTTGTAACTAAGGTGAAGCACATATTGCCACAGGAACATTGATAATATTGACGTTCCTGTGGTGATATAGGTTTGCAATTATGTCCGTGGGCGTCCCACTATTGCTTGGAAACTGTTGGCCTCATATACTATATTTTGACCCACGGCAGCATAGCAAGCCTTCCTGCTGTGCATCAAAATGAAAGGACAGGAATGGGCCATATCTACAAGGTAGGGTGCATTCCTGTCCTCCTCCCCTGTGCCGGCACACAAACAGCAGCTGTTAGCCAACACAGACACCCTAGCACCATGGTGCAAGGGTGCTTATGTTGCAGGGCTGATTGCTGTTGTGCAAGAAAGAAACACCTTCCTGTCCAAAAACAATAATTAATGGGGTTGTGCACCTTCTATGTCTGCTTCAGAATGCAGCACACATAGAAAGAGCAAAAAACAAGGGGAAATAAAAATATTTCTCCTCGATGTGCCACTTCTATAGCGTCCCCATTGAGGTGTAGGATTCTGACACATTCCCAGGTTTACAACACTTTGTAAACCTGGGAATATGCCGCGTTCCATGTATGTTGCGTGGGAACACACACAGCAGCACCCATGAAATGTCCCTTTCATGCAGAGTAATGTGTGAATGGGGTCCATATTGACCAGGCCTTGTAAGGATGCTTGTTTCCGGTCCAGGGAAGACATGGCTTGGCAGTTCTGGCTGGACTGTTCCCATGAGGCACAGGGTCAAGACTGATTTGCACATAGCTGTGTCTGAACTGGGCTGGCAAAGTGAGCTAAAGAATGATGATAGATTTAACCCAGGTCTGTGACTGGGGGTGAGTGTTAGAAAAGTTTCAGCACTCCGTCCATCATCTCCTTGTGTTTGCCAGGCACACTGCACCAATGGTGCATCTAAAAAGGTAATGCAATAGTGGTGCAATGGGCTTGTAAATGAGGCCCTGAGCGAGCAAATGGAGCCCTGCAGGAGGAACACACTTACCGGCCCTCATTAATGGGGTTTTAGAATAGAGCAGCACAGCACGTCACCTACCTGCGCTGCCCTACGTCAAAGTGAAAAGACAGGAATGCACAGTAGTTATACAAAACGGTGCATTCCTGTTCTTTTCCCCGCCGCTGGTGCTGTTTCGGCAGCCTAGCGCCAATGCAGGCATCCTTGCACCATGGTGCAAGGGTGCTTGTGTTGTTGACAGGATTGTTTTTGTGCAGGAAGTGGCAGACTGGAAGGCTTTTTCCTTTTTCTAGTAAATGCAGCACACATAGAAAGAGGAATAAATGAGGAGAAGTAAAGTTATTTCTCCTTGTTATGCCTTACTTTGGGAGGCTTATGGTTTTGGTGCATCCCAAGGTTTTTCTGGTTTTGTAAATCTGGGGAAGCCTCAAAATCCATGGGTGTTGAGTGGGAACACCCATATGAATGCCCGTGGAATGCCTCACGAGTGCGGAGTAAGGCAATGCTGTGATTTGGTCTGCCTTGGCTTTCTTTCTCCATATCTATGAAGCCATTCAAACCCCATCAAAGTGGCTTTGCATGGCCTCATAGATGATTTCAAGGTTTTCGCCACTGCACGGTCACAGACAGTGATACTGCTGCAGCACAAGGGCCTCAAAAATATGCCCCTCTGCATGCTAAAAGCAGGGAAAAACAAACACTGTCAAAACCAATAGTTTGGCCACTGGCAGGCTGTTGCATTTGCTACTGTTTAAAAAAAATAAGAAATGCACCCTAAAGCCACTGTAATAAAAGGGAAAGAAAAGAAAATGCACCACCTGCTAATTATTGAAACCATATACTTTCAATAAAAAAAATTTAAAAAACATCCAGTGATGTGATCATTTTATTAATGAAATTTAAAACAATTGCAATTTTTTCAGCAGCTCTATGAATTCTTTCAGTATTAGTGTTTGCAAATGAGACAAGAATAAATTACAACCTAGCCAAGCACTCAAATCGGAGGCAGCTACAATGTCACTTAAACACATTATAAAAGCAAATTTATAAATAGACAGAAAATAAATCCCCACCTAGCTGGACGGTTTAAGTACAGGCAAAATAAATAAACTGTATTTAATTTAAAAATGAAATATATATATTAAAAAGCACATTTGAAACCTGATTTTTCACTGAAGAGGAAGGAACTATTTTAGGGGGATGTGAACAATGTGCTCATGTTTTCTCCAGTCTCACAATGTGAAATTAGTTAGTTGGATCATCGGTTCCCTAATGCTTTGATGGGTAGAAGCAAAATGTGAATACAGTTTAACCAGCCAATGGATGAAGCTTGCTGATCAAAAGCCCCTTTATGAATGTGTAGTTTGTATTATTTTTAAAAAGCAATAATCTGGTGAGATAGCTAAAGCTACCACAAAGGCCATACCGAAAAACTGCCATCCTTACATCAGAGCAAAGAGACTATCTCATGATGCTAATGTTCCACCTCTTTCACAAACTCAGAGGAAAGGCATGCATGCACCAGCACAGAAAATGTTTCCACGTCTACCCGTTGCCTTGAGCAATGCAATAACATGCCAAGCTTAGCTGTAAGTCACAAGCCTACATTTTGATGTGCACCAACCTATTACAACAATGATTGGTATTCATTCACTGCCTTGACCAAAAGATAATAAAGCATCAGAATGTCAGGACTTGACGAAGAGGAGAACCCTTCACAAAAGTATGCTATGCATTTAGTAGGTCAGACTGTTTTGCCCGAGACACCTATTTATTTTGTTTCATGCAGATATTTTTGGTATTATAATCTAATATGTTATATTTCGAATCGAATATAATCTAATATGTTATATTTCGAAAGGAATTATGAACAGGAAAGATATACATTAAGTTCATAAAAGTAATTTGCAAATCAAATGCAAACACATTGTTTTCACCCTTAATTTCTTATATGATAACCACATGAAAAGTAATGCTTGCATCTTGGCAGTTCTGAAATGGATTTAAGTAACAAGTATGTAGAAATTCATATGATCTTAGATCCTTCTCTTTGTGCAGATTCCCCTAAATTAAATTTCGGCATTGTGTTTCCTGCTTTGCTAACCAGCAGCAGAAATTGAAATAGTTCAGTGCACTGAAGGGAACTACTTTGTGTGAGGATGTGCTCCTTGTAAAAGGGCGACAAGCCACAACGCACAGTGAAGTCCACCAAGAGCTGAATTCGAGTGGCCCATTGACCCATGATGCACGCTGTAGTGGGTGGAAGAAAAATGTGAATGACACAACAGACTATGGAGGTAGTCTGGCTAAATGCCCCAATTAGATACACTATGTTATACACCTAGATTTTATCAAATCAAAATGTCTTGGTTAACTTCGGACCTAAAAGAGCCAAACAGTCTGGTTTTGGCTGCCAGCCTCTTGTTTTGGCAAATTATTTTTTGGCATTTTTTGACAGACAGACAGACAGACAGGCAGACAGACAGACAGACAGACAGACAGACAGACAGACAGACAGACGGACAGACGGACAGACGGACAGACAGACGGACGGACGGACGGACGGACGGATAGATAGATAGATAGATAGATAGTTAGATACACACAGGTAGTTAAATAGACAGACAGATGGCTAGACAGACAGGTGCGTCGACAGGTTAATAGACATATGGATCAGACTGGTAGATAGATAGACAGGCACACAGTTAGATAGGGTTGTAAATATATAGAGAGAGATATAAATAGATATGGTTGCTAAGATAGAAATACATATGGTTGCTTAGATAGAAAGACAGCAACCCAGGTAGATGCATAGAGCTGTGAAGATAGATAGAAAATGTAAGAAATTGAGATGTTGGTTTACTGGGGTGTAAGCCCTAGTTAAGCAGTAATCACAATTCTTGTTAGGGTAAGGTACAAGCAAACCCCAAATTCACCTGTGCTCATCCCCTTGGTGGCTGAGCACAGAGCAATCAGGCTTAACTCAGAGGCAATATGCAAAGTATTTGTACAACACTTTAAATAGTAAAACAGTGACAATACACCACAAAAAGAGCCTACAACAAAACAAAAAATATATAGTCATTTTAATGAAGAAAACAAAACCAAACTAACAAAAATCCAATTATTAGAACTAGAGACACTCCATTTTAAAGTTTGCAGTGAAAATAGTGTCAAAAAGCACAAAGTGCCAATTGGAGATATCTGGCAGTTGCGGACTGAGACAAAGCAACAAGTTCAGGCCAACCATGATGGAGTGTGTCCAGCTAAAGGAACCCACTTACGCCCGCTGAACAGAGTATCCTTGATCCTGGTTGTGGAGCATTACATGGATTTGATTCCAAGATGTGACATGCAGCCGGAGTGATGTGTTGGGTCTGAGAGGCTGTGGAGTGTGATGTACGTCTTTGTGATGGATCTAATCCATGCAGCAGTGATGATGCGTCGGATGTGCTCGGGATGTGCTGCTCAGCCGAGGAAATGCACTGGTTCTGCTTGGGGATGAGTGGCTCATCAGACAAGATACGTCGGTTCAGCTGACAAACACCTTAGGTCCACTTCCAAGGGTTCAGGCCTGGGATGGCATCATTTGGCGGGGTAGACTCACAGTTGGCTAAGTCCAGATGCAGGTGCTGTAGTGTAGTTCCTATATTCCCAATAGGCTCTGAGCATTGGAATAATATAAACAGCAGTGTAGACGTAGGACTGAGGTCGACTAAGGTCTCTACTGACTATATTAGACTTAATTAGTTTCGCCAGCTAGCTCAGAGGTCACTAGAAACTTTCTCGAATGTTCAGGAAAGAGTTAACTCTCCGGATTAGACAAGATGGGATTAGCTTCTGACAACCATACAAACATGACAACTTTGCTCCCTCAGAATAGAGTGTATCTCTAGAGTCGTGTGAAAACAATAGGCAGCTATTTCACTCAGTCAATCGTGCATATTTAGATTCACCAGAGTGCAGAGAAATAGAGAGACGGGCGTTTTTCAATAAAAGGTGTTATTTTATTGAGAAGTCTTCTTTCTCATGCAATAGAAATGAATTGCCACAATTGCAATACTTATTATGAAGTAAAGTGCGTACAGTAAAAGTAGTATTATGAAATAATACTGTAAAAGCATAGATATGGTTTCTTAGCCATATGATTCTTTAAAAAAGATAAAATATATACATACATAAAACCATTGACTAACGTACTCAACTGGTGCTTCTAACTACGCCTACCCCGATGTACCTGACCTAAGCCTAATACTTGGGAAGGAGTAGGTAAGTAGCAGTTTAAGTTAAGTTGGTTAAGATTGTTTTTTGCCAAGGATCTGAATCAAGAATTCTCTTTAACACCTTGGGTGCTTGAGAGATTCCCCTCCTGTGCTGCATTCTCTGAATTTCCCATTGTTCATGACGAGCTCAGCTCAGAAAAGTTAGAATTCAAACTGGCTCACATCGGTTGTGCTCCTTATGTGAAGAAAGGGAGGAATTCTGAAGTTGTTGGCTCTTCACGACTACAAACATGCAATGTTATCCTGATATGAGAAATTCATAGAACTAAAAAACATTTTTGTAGCACATCACATCCTGTTAACCATATCTGGACACCATCACGAACCCTGTAGATCGGGCCTTGTATTTTAAATTTAGAGTGGGGTCTCTATCAGTAGGCGAATTGACTGCGTGCTGGAAACCTCCTGAACAGACCTCACCTTTTTGTCCGACTTGCATGACATGGGTAGCGTCTGTCACCCACTTGTTATTTGAATGCCCGGCCTATGAAGTCCTGAGGCGTTGTTGGTTAAAACCAATATGTAGAGAACTTGGCACTCGACATTATAGTGTGGCGCTACGTATTTTGATGTCAGACACTCGGACTTTGTTTTCATGTGCTGTGTCCAAATTTTCAGAATTTGTTTATATCTACGGTACGTTCTCCGTTGTATGAACAGTTTAATATTGTTCCTTTCACCCATTTGTGTTTCGACAACATTTGTTTAATTTGGTCTTCCGTTCTTTATTTCACAGTTGACTAATTGAAAAAAGAACATACAAGAGTGCTTTTTTACCATATTGCCTTTCTTCGCCAGCAAAATTTAACACGTAAATAACCCCACTCGAGGTAGGGAAGATTCCTCCACAGCAACACAAAATACTACGTCGAGTAAAACATTACCAGTTAAATTTTTAACGTTATTTTTGTCTCTGTTTATCTTGCCCTTTAGAGACCTGAAACTTATTAAGATTATCCAGACCTCAACGCAAATCTAACGATGTTGAACCATTCACACGCATCAGTCTAAATACGTCCTGTAAGTTCTCCAATCTGGCCATTTTAATATTCTTGTTAGGAATAACCCACTGCCTTTTGTAAACCATAAGATATGCAAGGCATTTTAGAGCTTATTATAAGAATTCGCTAAACTAATTAGTTAGCAATATAAACTAGGAGATATTATCCTCTCCCTTATTGTCTCAGAGAACATATCACTGCCTTCTGCGTTATAATTCATTGTTGCTCCTAATTAATAGCACCTTTCCATTTTTCAGAGGTTTCTCCCCGTTGTGAGAAGTTGTGCCAAATAATGCAAATTGTGTTCATGTATTAGCTCACAAGTCAGTATATCTGTGCTTGTTTGTTATTACTTGAACCTACAAGTAACTTATTAGATCAATATACCGTGTGAAGCATTCAGTTTAATCATGTGAGAAATAGTTTAGCTTGTGTTAAATATATATCAATATTAATAATTGATTGACAATTATCAGTCAGACTAAACCAAGAGACAACAGTCAGAATAGACTGAGAGACAAAACAATTATAGCCTTTGTATTCGCCCTATATTCTCACTATTCTTGATAAACCTATATGCACCCCTGTGTATCTGTTTATCATTGTCCGTTCACCATGAGTTTGTTACTGCCCTATCCTTGACATCCAATTTTACTTTTACTCCCTTAAATGAGAACCGAAGTCAGTATCTCCCATCTTCCTCCCCATTTGGGTTATTACTTGCTTATCCGTTTGGTTCGCGTTATACCTTCACCTACTTCCAATTGTTGTGCTTTGACAGTTTTTATAGGATGTTATGTTGAGATGATCGTTTTGATTATTGTATTGTATTTTAAATATGATTCATTGTTGCTCAACACTTCTTGAAGTAAATGAATGTACTTCTGGATTAGTAATTATGCTTTTATATTTAGGAACCTGAAAACGTGTTTGTCTTGAAGAAGGCGCTGGTCGCCGAAACGCGCGTCGACAAGATATTTTATAATTAATTCAAGAACTGATATTATGTTCTCATGAAATTGTGATTATTGTGTCCCATTTTCTTTTATTGTATTTCCTTATTTGACTATGTGTATTGTGATTTTTTATATATTTCTTTGAAAAAAAGTTTTTAAGACATTTGCTTTGGTGAATTTTTATGTATTTTGCCTAATTAAAATAAACTGTCTTTTCCATGGAAGTAGGTTGTTGCGTCCTATCACTATTATGTGGGCAAGTTTTGTTTGTTACCGCCTGGGTTGATACTCACACACCCCCAAATTTTCAGGATGGTCATGGCCCATCTGATCCAAAAGGCTTTCTTTATCCATTTAATGATTGTTTTTACAACATATATATATATTCTTGTTTTTAAGTCAGTATGTATACCACCAAGTATGTTGTATAGAGTGTGGTTTTTAAATGTGTTGTAAATTGCTTTTAAGATATATTTTTATCGAAATAAAGCCTTTAAACTTGTATTTGAACTTGAACTTGTTAACTTAATCTCCTATGCATCTATTGTGATTGTAATGTTAATTCGATAAACTTGGAGTGCCAACCCAAACAATCCACACACCTTGGCCAACATGAGGAGGTGTGTTTACCTTAGGTTGTGAGTCTATCTATAAACTACTGTCATTTTCATATGACTATGATAAATATTTCAATTCCCTTTTTTTTAAATTAATGCTATCCTTTATATGGTGGTCTTCTCAATTACCCAATTTATTTATATATCAAACAATCTTGAAATGTGATTAGCATTGATAAAAATGTACAAATTCAGACTCTATAATTCCCAATGAGGCCCGTATGCATTTCATTTTTCTGCTGATCACTTGTTTGGAGAAATATATGTAGAACCTGATCTTATGTTTACTGGACGGGTAGCCCATCACAACTTATCTGATAACCTGTCAGCCCTATTACAAGAACATTATATCCTAATGGACTTGTAGTAAAGCAGACACTCACTCGTACAAAGCCAGTGAAATTTAGCAGTTATAGTTAGCTCAGATAACTATATGTAATGCCCCCGCAATGCACTGCTTATGACCTCATATATTCCATCACTCATGACATGGTCAGTGACATCACTGATGACATCTCTGATGATTAATTTGGAACATCACGGATGGATTAATCCATTGACTGTGAGTTTTTTTGAAACGTTTATGAGTGTTAAATATGTATATATATATACCCAGGTGTAATGGTGAACCAGTGGGTGTATGAGTGCCTTATTGGATGATTCAGTGGGTGCGTAACTGACTACATAAGTGAATAAGTAGGTGTCTCAGTGAATGTATGGATGAGTGACTGGTTGTGTAAATATCTGTATCTGTCTGTCAGTTGGTGTCTAAGTGGCTGCATGGGTGTGAGTGGGGGTGGGGGTGGTTGAGTGGCTGCATGGGTGACTGATTGGTTATTTGAGTACCTGTATGGCTATATGAGTGTTTATGTAGGTGGGTGAGGGTGTGTGTGATTGCTTGCATGGATGAGTGAGTGGGTAAATCAGTGGTTGTATGGGTTAGTGAGTGCATCTGTGAGGGGCTGCATGGGTGACTGAGTATGTGTACATCTGTGTTGGTGAGTGAATAAATGTAATAGTTGAGTTACTGCATATGTTAAAGGCAGTATAGGTGATTGTTGGAGTATATGAGTGACTGTATGTGTGAGTGAGTGATTGTGAGACCGGCTGTAAGGTTGAGTGTGTGCTTGTGTCACTGACAGTATGGGTGAGTGAGTATGTGTTGGTATCTGTATGAAAAAGTGAGTGGATGTTTATAACTGTATAGGTAAACAAGTGAGCGTGTGATTGACTTTATGGGTGAGTGAGTAGGTGTGTGTTAGTAGCTCTATGTGTGATTGACAGTATGTGAGTGGCTCTATTGGTGTATGAGTGGATATATCAGTGGCTGTCTTGCTGAGTGAGTTGGTGTATAAGTAGATGTATGAGTGTGTAAGTGGTAGCATGTATAGACCTATGAATCAGTGAATGGTATTTTAAGTACTGGTATGAATGTGACAATGTTCAAGTTCAAATGACTTTATTCGATTGTTAACATTACAATCATAAAAGCACAATTCATAAGCATACAGTTAAAAAACAAGTGATCCATTTAATTTGTGAGACGAGAGGTTACATAAACAATATAAAACAAGAGTAACAGGCAGAATAAACACTTTAAGAATATAAATAGTTACAGCAAAATTAAAAGGTTAAAAATATACCTAACAGCACCAGCATAGTTATCCCTCCATACTTTTCCTGAATATAATTGCTAATTTCAGAAAACTGCATACAAATAAAGTGTAGTCACAGTTCAGGAGTTGAAGGTAGTAAAGTGCTGGTTTAATCTGTGCAAATTTCAGTTCTTTGAGGCGTGGTTTTAGATATAGCCTCCGGGGTACTGTGTAATAAGGACAAATAAATAAAAAGTGCGCCAGGTCTTGCGGAGACTTTCCGTTGCAGCCGCAAGCTGGCAACACTTGACCTCGATGGGCCCCACTCGGTACCGCCAGTAAGAGGTGAAACAAATCAAAACGGAACCTTGTTAATAGATAATGTTCATAGCCAGTCATGGGCCATGATAAGTATGGTTCCATTTGTAGACAGGTTTTAAGTAATGCGTGTTTCCTAACACTGTCTTTCTGTAGCTCGGCCTCCTCCCGGGCTAAATACCTGGTTGTCATGAATGTATTTTTCACAAAGGTGACATCCTATTTAGTTATAGAGTCTGGGGTTAAAAACAAATCAGGCCGTCCTATTTCAGTAAAGCAATCATTAATGTACTTCAGCCACGGAACCTTAAACCTACCATCCCATGTTAAGGCTTCTTTTAATATATCATGGGTAAGAGGTATGTCATTATTTAGCCAGCAATTCAACCAACACAATAGGGGATTAGCTGCTATTCTATCGCTTAAATAGGGCACACCTAGCTCCTCATGTACAGAGAAGTTTCCAGTTCCCCTTGGCAGCCTCAGTATCTGCTTCAGGAAATTATTTTCTACAACCTCCAGGTCCCGCGTCTGGCTATAGCCCCAGAGCTCGCTTCCGTAGCAAGCAACGGCAATGCTCTTTGCCTGGTATAATTTAAGCAAGGCAGCCACCGGGCTATTGCCCATTTTTCTTGCGAAATCAAGTATGGCCGCATTGACGCGGGTTACCTCGCCCTTCTTCCTCAGGACAGCGGGACCCCAAGATAGTTGGTGATCAAAAGGGACCCCGAGGTATGAGAAGGTTCTGGTGGTTGGAATTTATTCCCCATTTATGTTAAAAAGGTTGGATTTTTGTGACCCCAGGCCTGTCTTCATAACATAAGACTTAGAATTGTTAATACTTAAGCCTCGAGACTCCATGAAATCAAAGAAAGAGTTTAAAAGTGTCTGGAGGCTGATTGCTGTCCTTGAAATAAGGACAGCATTGTCAGCGTAGAGCAGAACTGGAACGCCTTTCCGACCTACGTAGGGGTAATCTGCTCCGGTTTTTAACAGGTATTCCTCTAACTCGTTAATATACAAGTTAAAGAGGAATGGAGCTAGAATGCACCCCTGTCGAACACCCCGATTAATTCTGATATCCCCCGCCACTTTCAGATCTTGGGTGTATCGAACGTTAGCTCTTGTATCGGAGTGCAGGTCAGCCAGTAAATTAATTAGATTCTGCTCTACACCCATCTTTAGTATGGTGTCCCATAATTTGCCTCTGTCCACACAATCAAATGCGGACGATAAGTCCATAAAAGCCAATTGAACTGTTCCCTGCCGGTCCATGGTGTATTTACCTATAATCAAATACAGGTTCAGGCACTGGGTAACTGTCAAATGACCAGGTCTGAAACCATATTGTATTGGGGATATAACATTGTTCTCATTTGCCCATGCAGTTAATCTATTCAGGATTACGCCCCCTACCACTTTGGCTACGGAGTTAATTAGAGATATTGGCCTGTAGCATAACGGGCTACTACGATCACCCTTTTTGAACACGGGCACTATAGTCAATATCCCCCACGAGTTTGGGCATCCAGAGGTCCCAGCTGCATTTACTACAGCAGTAAGGACAGGGGCCCATAATGAGATACAGGATTTAAAAAGGTCCGGAGGCAAGCCATCCGGGCCAGGGGCCTTATTACTGGTTAACCCTTGAATGCCCTTCTCTACTTCATTGACTGAAAAGCACAAAAAATTCTCCATAGGAGTTGAAGAGCCGTGCTCTTCCTGTTGCTCATTGCTTTTAAAAATTGCACTAAAATGAATGACCCAATCCTCCTCTGGGATTTTAGTGCCAAGTGCAGTATCACTGAGATTGTCAAACAAAGGTTTATTAATAATTTCCCAGAATTTGCTACTGTTACCCAGGACTAATGGATCAAGCAGAGACTCCCAGGTACACGCCTTAATTTCTTTTTTTCGTTTAGCAAGAAATTTCTTATAAATCAATCGCAGAATTTTAATTTGGCCTGAATCTCTGGGTTTGGTTTTTAGCGCCTTTCTCAAATCTCTGCTTGCCTTGGAGCCAGAGTTGTCAAACCATTTAGGGTTACTTCTGGTTTGTCCCTTCACTGGGACTGTTAACATAGATCCTACTGATGACACCACAGCCTCAAAAACAGTTAGAGTTTGCTCTGGGGATGTGGCTGGTGACACACAAACCGCAAGTTCCTCACCACATGACCTATTGATTTCGGTGTACAGGTTTTCACAATTTACCATTGACCATTTCAATCGACGTTTACCATTTATACATTGACAATGGTTTTGAGAATGGTAGTGGGGAGGTTAGAGTGGATGTTTGAAAGTTTGTATTGGGGTTTGTGTGGGTGCGTCAGATAGTCTGTGGAGGATGTCATGACTGATGTCATTTGAGATGTCATCAGTAATGATATCAGTCTTGTCACTGACCATGTCATAAGAGATGTAATATGTGAGGTCTTAAGCAGTGCATTGTGGGTGCGAGCTATAGTTATCTCAGCCAACTATAACAGCTGAATTTCACTGGTTTCGTACAAATGAAATCGGACCTTAACTATAACGTCCCTGTAACCTTCTTTTTTCAGTGAATTTCTATGCATTTTAACTGGTAATCACATTTGCAGAGTGGTAGCGAAAGGGGGCTGGGCCTCCGACCAGCTCTCAGAAATCACACTGTCTTGGACTTACAGGAGTTACAAGGAGGGCTTCTTGGCCCCCAAGGCCCTTCAGGGGTAAAGTCCACTTCATTCCGCAGCCAGTAGTGTACCACCATCTGCATTTGTAGAGTGGTTAAGAAAGGGGGCATGGCCTCCGAACACTTATTCGCAATCCTGCTGTGTGTGGGACTTAATGGAGGTAACAGGATGGGTAATTGCCCCCACAAAGCCGTCCTTGAGGAACAACTACCCCTGCTGTTATTTCCAGTAAGTCCCACACAGCGGGATTGCTGAAACATCGTAGGAGGCCACGTACCCTTTCTCCACCTCTCTGCTAACACCCCTCCTGGTGCACTACTAGTATGGGGATGAAGTCCCCTTGGCCAGTGAGGGTCCTTGGGAGCCAACTACCGCTCCTGTTACCTCCAGCAAGTCCCAGACAGTGGGTTTGCAGAGAGGTTTTTTAGTGACAACACCCCTTTTCTCCATTACTCTGCAAAAACGCCTCCTGGCGCACAACTAGTTGGGGGATGAAGTCCCCTCAGTACTTGAGGGTGCTTGAGGGACAACTAGCCCTCCTGATACCTCCAGTAAGACCCACATAGCTGGACTGTGAGAGGTCATCATAGGCCGGGCCCCCTTTCTACACCAGTCTGCAAACCTACACCGGTCTTTCACCTTGGGGATGACCTGTAGGGGCTATCTCACAGGGAAAAACCAGGACGGGTTCCCAAGACAAGCGCGGAGATACTCCTTTGGGGGTCAATTCTGGCGCTAGATAAAAATATAATAATAATAATAATAATAATAATAATAATAATAATAATAAAACATGCCTCTTGGCACACTATTGCTTGCGGGATAAAGTCCACTATGGTCCTGAGGCACTCAGGAGGCCAGGGGAACTCCTCCCTCCACAAGCAGTGTGTTGAGAAGTGCATTTGCAGAGTGGTGGAGAAAGGGGGTGTAGTGTCAGGAACCTCATTGCAGTTACCAGGTTAAAGGGTAAGGCACAGGTTAAACTCCCAAGAGTTAGAAGGTTAAGAATGTTGCCACGCTGGAAGAAAGGGTTTATAGTGTCCAAATTCATGTTTAGGCAGTGTCTGCGGTCACTGGTGATTACTACCAATATGGCCGCCAAATGTCCAGAACACGCAATCCAAAAGTCGCAGTCTAGCGGTAGTGGTCGCGCGACTGCTGATCCGCTTAAGAACTGAGGAGGAATTTGGAACTGCGCACTTCAACTGAACTACACACCTGGAGCGTGCGTTATTGAAGTCTGCGGTTCTTGTTTGGAGCTATTTGAATTCAGAACTGTTGGAACATATTCGTACGGAGTTCAAGTCACCTATTCTACAGAGATTTATCGCATGCGCAACGAGGGAGTAAGAACTGTCAAGCAGCGAACAAGCTTTCCTTGAGTCGAGAAGCAACTTGGGGAACCGTGAGTTACCGGCGTTTGGGTGTGTTATCCTGAGCATCCAGCTGGTAAAATAAGACATTGTTTATTTTGAAAGCATTTTCAGAAGGTTATATTCAAAGACTGGTTTATGCATCTTTGCTATCTGGTGTGTTATCATTTTGTGACCGCAGCAACAGTATTTTCAGTTGAACATTTACAGTAGTAGAAGAAGTATTCTACTGGAACTTATTTACAGCCATAGTCTAGACCAAATTGGTAAGTCAAGGTTTCTGGGCTGGGAATGGGTGGTGAAGTAGTGTAGCTCATATAGATAACCCTCATGTTTATTTACAGACGCAGAAATCTCACAATCATTGTGTGTAGAAGTCAGTCTAGACTACATGGGAGAGAAGCTACAAGCCAGGCTTTGCAGGTAACACAAGTTTCCCATGGGGTATTAAAGATAGAGTCTCAATTAGAGTGCAAGTGTTAAGTGTTGTCTTTCTACAGGTGCAGTATCACTACACCAGCGAAGATAGAAGTCCAGAGAAGCGTATTCTCTACCTGGCCGTCTCTCTCTCTGTCCACTTCCCCTTTCCCTGCAGCGTCAGCAGTTGCCAAGATTTATATTCTGGCGGCTTCTGTGGTGGTGGGGCATTGGGAGCAATCGTCGGCTTCGATGGAATTCTAGTGTGCTAGTCTGACATGTAGTCTTGGACCACCTCTCAGCAATCCCACTGTGTGGGGCATACTGGAGGTAAAAGCGGTCTTGTTGGCCCCTAAGGACCCTCAGAATCCAAGGAGACTTCATCCCCTACCCAGCAGTGTGCCAGAAAGTGTGCTTACAGGGTGGTTTATAAAGGAGGCGGGCCTAGGAGATTTGACAGCATTTTTCATTTTTTCCTATTTTTTAGGAAGTGGGGCTGCGTGTCCCTGCATCGCCAGGCAAATTTTGGCCCGAGGACCCTATTCCCCAGGGTCAGGCCTTCATTTTATTTTTTAAATGGGAAGGAATGCCGCGCAGCCTCACTCCCCAAGTTAATTTTGGCCCCGAGGCCAGACCATAATTTTTTTTTAATGGTGAGGGAGCAAGCACGGCCCCCCTTCCTGGGCCAACTTTAGCACTGTGGACCCTTTCCCCGGGACATGGCCACCTTGTTGGGGACTGTGGGGGAAGCCTCAAGGTCTCTGCAGTCCCTGTTGCCTCCCTGCAGCAGCTGGCATTGCTTTTGGACAGAGGAAGCTGCAGACATGCAACTCCCTCTGTCCAAAAGCAATTCTGCTCCTTTTCATGGAAGCATTTTTACTGCTCTCACTCCCATGAACTGGAGCAGAGCTTGCTAAGGATTGCCGGGAGCAGTGGTTCCACCAAGCCATTGGAAACTGCAATGTCCTCGGGATGGGCACCCTCGGGCACTGCTGGAGATGGACCATGGGTTAGTGGCCCCCAGGGCCATCTACGGCTCCACAAGAGGAGACGCGTGGCCTCCTCCAACAAAAATTAAGCCCCCAGGAGGTGTTAGTGGCTGTGGCTGGGTGGGGGGGCTGATGTCCGCCCATGCATTATTTTTGAATATTGCCCCAGGGAGGTGGCGGTCCCCAAGGGCTGGGGGGGGGGCACGTGGTCTCCACACATTGTAGTCAATTAGCCCTGGGGAGGTGACAGTCCCTGGGGATGCATAGGGGGCTGGAGCCCCATCACACATTAATATTTAATATAGTCCTGAGCAGGTGGCAGTTCCTGGGGCTCTGTGAGGGGCTGTAAATCTCCCTTGCACTATAATTTATTATAGACCCGGTAATGCGGCAGTCCCCGGGGCTGTCAGGGGCCATGTACTCTTGCATTTCCTTTGTGAATTACCTGCAAACCCATGCGAGGTGTCCATGAGAATTCTTCCTGAGTGTGGAAGTACTCTGGGCAATATATATATATGTATATATATATATATATATATATATATATATATATATATATATATATATATATATATATATATATATATATATATATATATATATATATATATATATATATATATATGTATGTATATATATTATATATATATATGTGTATATATATATATATATATATATATGTATATATATATATATATATATATATATATATATATATATATATATATATATATGTGTGTGTGTGTGTGTGTATGTGTATATTGTATGCCGACAATCCATTTGTTTTTTATTTTAGGACATTGCAGTTTGCTATGGGATGGAGGGAACACTGCTCCCACCATCTCATAGCAAACAAACAAGTGAGAGCATTTTGCTCTCACTTGTGCAAAGTGGAGCACTTTGCTTTTTACCCCTAGGAAGCTACACCTTAGCAGTTCCCAGGGGGTAAAAAGCAATGCTTGCTCCCGCAGGAGGCAGACGTTGGCCGGGGCCGCTGGGGCTTTTAAGCTCCCCTACGGTCCCAAAGGAGATGGCCATGCCCCGTGGGATGGGGTCCATGGGGTCTAAAATGGCCAGAGATGAGGGAACTCTGCCCCTCCCTTTTTTATTTAAAAAATAAAAATATCCGGACCCTTGGGGATAGGGTACCTGAGGCCAAAATTGGCCTCAGAAGGGGGCCCCCTCCCTTTTGTTTGACTTTTTTTTTTAATCGGTCAGGCCCCGGGGGATGCGTTTCCCAGGACCCAAAGTGGTCAAGGAAAGGGTGGTCACACAACCCCTGTCTAAAAATGAAAAAAAAAAACAAGCCGGCAACTCACAAAGGCCGCACCACCTTTCTCCACCACTCTACAAAAGCACCTCCTGGTGCGCTCTTGGTTGGGGGATGAAGTCCCCTTGCCTCTTGAGTGTCCCTGTGCGCCAACTAACCCACCTGTTACTTCCAGTAATACTCACACTTTGGGATTGTTGAGAGGTGGTTGGGGGCCACATCCCTTTTTCCACCACTCTGGAAACGCACCTCTCGGTGCACTGCTGGTGGGGCAATGAGATCCACTTGCGTCCTGAGGGCCTCAGGACTAAAGAGGACGTTATCCCCCAAGCAGCAGTGAACCTTTTTTTATTCATAACATCTTATGGTTTATTGCATTCTTAATGCTGTCAAAGTAACCATTCTCTTTTTCCTAGCACTTATGTGGACACGTAGGCCCCTCTTTGGACCTTGGCCACAATTTGATCTCTGCCATGTGCTATCTATAACCCAAATATGACCAATATTGTTAGGACTCTAGTTAGGCTTGTCATGGGCACCTCGTTGGTGAGTTCATGAAGCCCTCACCCACCAACCTAGTTGGTGGCATGCTTCATCATCGGGCCCACCCAGTGACACCTAATGTGTCCCGGGTGTGCTGCGACGCCTGATTACAGTGGAGCTGGTATATTACTGAGAGTGCAGTGTGAGGTGAAAGGTGAAATGTGGATTAAAACGGCTTGGCGAGGGTCCCAGAACCCGATGGTAAATTAAATTTTAGTAACTGAGCCCCCGTCAGCGGTTAGAATAAGGCTAGGGATGTTTAGGGAGGCGAGTTACTACCCCCTACATCCATCAGTTGGTCGACATGTTTCAGCCAGTGCCTTAAATTAAATCTGGCTTTCCTCAGGACCTTTTTAAAACATAGTGTAGTGCAGGTTAAAAAGGAGTGTAATCAAGGCTATGTGTTACACTCACTAAGGTGCTTATCTAAGTGTGAGAGGGGATTCCTTTCTCATAGATGCGCATAAATGTTGCTGCCGGTGCTTCCAGGAGTGAAGCGGTAAGGGGTTGACCAGCTTTTCTGGGCAGAGCCTGCCTTGTACCTGTTGCACCGTCCTCTTACTCCTACCTCGTACTCCTACCGGAGTACGAGGACGGTGCAACAGGTATAGGCAGGCTCTGACCTGAAAAGCAGGTCAACCCCTTACCCGACTGAGGAGAGACTGACCATCATACAATCCATGGTAGCAACTGCTAGGGAGAAGGAATGGTTGACAGCCAAAGAAGCAGAATTCCTGATTAATCCATCTGCTAGGGTACCAGCATTTTACATTGTGCCAAAAATACACAAAGCACAGCGCCCCCCCCCGGACAGCCGATAGTTTCAGGTATCAATTCAGTACTTGAACCTCTGTCTCAATTCTCTGATTTCTTCCTCCGTGAATGTGTGGTTTCACAACCATCTTACGTGCAGGATACAACAGACATTCTCAGACATCTACAGACAGTGACATATGACCCTGACGAACAATTTATAGTGACGATTGACACCGAGCCACTATACACGAACATACCCCAGGAGGCGACGCTCCTTGGGGGAATGTGAGTGGTTTTATGATACCACACCTACATTTGGGCTGCAATGCATAGAGATTGCGTTGACACGGAATTTCTTTGCGTACAAAGATCAGTTGTACCTCCAAACCTCGGGGACCTCGATGGGGGCAACTTTTGCCCCCAGCCTGGCCTGCATCGAGACCAACTACATCTACCATGCATCTAATCTCTTCCAGGGGAACATTGTCCTCTGGAAGAAATATATAGATGACATCTTATGTATCTGGAAGGGTTCTGAAGCTAGATGACATCCTATGTATCTGGAAGGGTTCTGCAGCTGACCTGGACCAGTTCCTGACGTGGCTAAACAGCCTTGACAGATGTCTTAGATTCACATGGAATGTGGACCGCCATAAAGCTTCGTACTGAGGTAATAGAAATTTTCAGGTAGCTAATGTGTCCCCCACTCGCACCCCATCCATGCACCCATGTTCCTTGTATGTCATGTAACTTCCTTCCTGTACATGCTAGAAAGACGCATATGCATTTGCGTCCAACGTTAACATGTTAGTTATCCAGTTCCCCAAGACAATCCTGTTAATTAGGCTTCTAGGCCTATGGTGCCAACGTCTTTACATAGTGCACTTTTGAATCTCACACACGTTTTCTCCATGTTTCCTGGCTTCGTCGAGCTAGGTCCTTAATCGAGGCTCCAAGTATCTTCTGTCTCTGAAAGCTGTAGTTTAGGTATGCATCCCTGACCTCTGCCTTACTTCCTGCCCAGCGAAGCGGTGCCCGGCTCAGCCTGGCCTGCCTGCCAAAACAGTATTTTGCCTACAGTTATCTGCTCAGCCTCCTCGAAAACACATTCCAGTCTAGTGAAATAGGTAAACATATTCCCGGCTGCAGAGCAAAGGGCCCGGCCTTCCTGTCCTCCTTGCAAGTGATTTACAGAACCCGTTACCATGGTAGGCCCATGGCCCCGCGCATTGCACCAAGACACGTATGCACGCACTAGCATTCAGTATTGAACGGCCTCTGTCCGAGAGTCCTTTTACTTCAGACGACACATCCTCCAAACATGAGATACCAGATATGCTATAAGTACAGGTCGTTCTGACATCCCAGACACCAGTCTCCTCTACTAGTGCTAAAGTCAAAGCCCCCAGTTCTCCCCAGTTACAAGTCATACTCAGTTGCGCGCGCATCTAGGTCACAAGTTTCTGCTGATCCTGCAAACTTTCTCTATGCATCCACCCACTTGTGACGTTTCTTGTGACGTTTCTCTGACATGTCAAGTGCACGCCCACGTGTACGCCTTCTTACACGCCTCCTGTTACGCACATGTGTTCTTATCTCTCTCTTTTCACCTGTTACGCCTACTGCATTCATTTCAATTATACTGTTTTACTATATATAATGTGTGATGTTAATAAAACATTGAATATCCCTTCCTGAACCTTAGTGGTGATGGAACATGATGTCCTGTTCCTCGAGGAGCATAATTAAAGCCCGTATGACTCAGATACCACGGACTCTGCCTCTCATTTGATTGAGCTATCCTTATTGATAATTAATGCATGGAAAAATAGTACGGTAAATTTTATTTACCACAAAATTTGGCGCCCGAATAGGCACCCCCCCTTCCCCACTCGCCGGCGATGTTACGCAGGCCTTGACCCCTTCTACAGCCGTGAAGGAACCAGTGCACACCTGCGGGTTTTCCTGCTATCTCCCTCAGGCCCACGGAGGAGACGAAGACTGCGGTCCGGCATCCAGACGAGGCGGTGAGGAATGCGGAGGATCCCGACCAGAGCCCCGAGTCGAGAGAGCAAGGTCCGAGGTATCCGGAGGCCCACCTGTTCCGAAGCGCATGCGTAGGAGAAATCATAGCCCGACACAGTCCAGTCCAGTCCAGTCCAGTCCAGTCCGGTTTCCGAGGCCTTCAGTTTTTGCTTCCCGGTGAGTACCGTTGTTGGGAACGCATCTAGACGGGTTCATTAATTTGTGCCCGGTCAAGACAGGTCTGGGTACACAGACCTGGTCCAGACGTGTTCACTTAGGTGAACGCGGTATGACGTGTCTCTTTATGGGACCGGTATTGTCTGTACTGTTTAGCAGTGCATCTAGTAATCCAGTATTCTAGTATTGTTTCTCGAGATTTTCAGAATTCGTGTTTTCTATGTACCAGGTAATATCAGTCTGAAATGTTTCAATGTGTTTTAATGTTGTGGTATGAATGATTGTTTGCTATATCATTACTGTGTTTACTGTGTTCACGTTTTCAGTTCAAAAATGCCACTGTTCTCAAAATTACGTCAGATAGGAACTAGGAAAGGGATACTCGAAGAAGCAGTTCCCGTCCCGCCTAGGGACACTCCCGGACATTTTATGTACCACAAGCACGGCTTAGATGCCATACAGTACCTAGATTTGTGGGTGGAGTATACTAAAGATCTGGAAGAGAAATATAGATGGCCTGTCTCAGGGACATAGGATGCTGATTGCATCATGAGAGTAGAAGAAGCATTATGGAAAAAGAAAGCCAGACAATCCCAGAAAGATGCCATAGACTTGTGGCGTAAAGAAGCGCATAGAAGAACAGAGAAAGAAATCAGGAAAGCAGAGAAAAGTAGAGAAGAATCTGAAAAAGCCAGAGAAAGAGAGTTACTAGAAGAAGGTGAACGAGTCAGAATAGAACAATTAGACCGACAAATAAATGCCCTTATTACAGGCATGTATCCTGTTCTTGCCGAGGGCCTGCCCAAGGCGACCCCGGAAGTACCCCGTAACTTGCCACCACCATTGGTCCCGACTAAACTCCGTCACAAACAGACCGCAGCGGACATTTTTCTTTCTTCCTATTTAGATGATGTAGCTCCAGCGTATACCAATGTACGCGTACCACCTGCTAATAATGTACAGCAGCCTACTCAGCCAGTTCAGGACGCGTTACCAATACTCCCTCAAGATTCGACTCCCCCACCCGCTGTCACAACTGTCCCTGTCACAACTATTCCTGTCACTACTACTACTACTGTCCCTCCTACTGTCAGTCCTTACAATCCTTTCGCTACACCGACAACCCAAAGTCAGCCTACATTACCTGCACCTACTTTTCAAATTATGACACCAATAGCAACAACACATCTAGTTGATGGTTACGCTTCCGCTTCAGGAGGCGCCGTAGGAGGTCAACCTGTCACCCCGCCTCAAGTAAAACGAATAACGCTTAGAGAAGCAGCATTACAACGTACACGCAGAGCTGCAACATTCGCATCCCTTAGACAGTACATGACAGATTGTAGATATGACCCAGTACCAGGTGAAGAAGATATGATGTTATATTCATTACGTTTACGGCGTGTTACAAACTATTTGGTTCTTTTACCAGAAATGACTAACCATTTAGACAACATATATCATTTTATTAGAACAGGGGAGAAACCAGAATGCATTCGCGAGGCCATGGCACATCACAAGGTTGAGACACAAAAAATGATCTTACAGTTTTTGATAAATTGTTTGATAAGGGAACGAGATCGGCCAGGTACAAGCAAAGAAGAGATGAACGCCCTGATAAATTGGAGTAACAATATAGCTGATGGTAGACATGATAAACAAAGTTGTATAGAATCCATGTACAGAAAGATCCGTAAAGAAATCGTAATAATACACGAAAAAGAAAATGCAGCTAGGGAAGCAGCGAGAGAAGATGAGAAAGCAGATAGTGACGTCTCAGAGAATGATGATATAGACACAGGAACACAAGACGGAACCCGAGGCAGAATAGCGTACGTAGGAAGAGCGAGACTTCCTAAACAGAATCCTTTTGACAGACCCATTCGCCTAGAAAACAAGAAACATTTCCTTTCTCCCGTACCAGAACGATGTTCTCTTGAACATGTATTCCAAGCCACTGATAAAATACTGAAAGAAAGAATAGGTTACAGTGAACTTAGTACAATGCGTGATCAGGAATTAGCACGGTCAGCAGTACAATTGGCTGGAAATACTAGTATATATAAAGATGATTCAGTAGCGCAAACATTTTTGAGTCTTACCCCAGACGAACAGCGATTAGTTGGTATGTACATGATCCAACATCTCATTACACTATATGAAAGCCAGCATTCTGATCCAGGTCCCCTATATAATATACTGGAAGAATTACTCCTAAAAAGTTGGAGAGGCCTAGGTACCGATTTAATTAATATCATTCTAGAACAACGCCACAAATACAGAACTTTTCTGACTCCACATTTCGTTCCTGTTCCACCCCCAGTAAGACAACCCTTTTACATAGACAGACAGAATCCTTTACGAGAAGTTCATCCCGTCCAGACCACAGGGGGTGCGCTCCAACGAGTATTCGTATATACTCCCCTGACCAAAATGGAATTATTGGAAATGAAGAAATTAGTGCCCTGTCATGATAAAGATCCAGCAGGATTCCACCGTGAATTAAAAGACATGTTACTCATGGGAGATTATACGTATCCCGACATTCTTAAAATGTTAAAAGTATTGTTGCCGGCTGGCATTTACGAAAAACTGAAAGAAAAAGAATGGGAGGTGGGAGATAAAAAGATTATTTGGACTGAATTAGAAGACGAAGAAAATGGGCGAGTCCCAGGTATAGGTCTTGGGGACAAAGCCAAAGCATTACCAGGATTATTAGTACAAGTTTTGCCTAGGTTATTGACAATTAAAAAGGAAGACTGGGATGCAATCTCTTCCTGCAAACAGAAACAAGACGAAGACACAAGTGATTTTTATTCCAGATTCGAGAAATGTTTTATTATTAATAGCGGCCTGAAAACAAGTAGTGAATCATATCCACATCTTTTTGTGACCAAATTAGTCGAGAATTCTTTACCACAGGTTAAAAATAGAGTACTGAAAGTCGAGAGTACCTGGCAAGCTAATACCCCTTCCCAAATGTTACAAATGTTACAGTACCACCAGAACAGAATTAGAGAGGAACACGAACATGAACAGAGACGTATGAAAGATACGAAAATGAAAGTACTAGTTGCCCAGTCCGTCCCAGCAGATGGTCAGAAGAGGGGTACGACACAGACTAGTCATCCTGCAGCTCCTGTTAAAGGGAATTGCAACTACTGTAAACAGCCAGGTCACTATATAAACGAATGTCTGGTTCTGAAACACAATATTGCCACAGGCAAAACGAAAGAAAGACCGCGTCCACCTAGACCAGAACACGTTCCACAGAATATTCCACAGAACACGCAACCTCCCCAGAATGCACAACAACAGACAGTAGCTGTACCCCAGCCCCAACCCATTGCTGCCACGCAACATGTCACACAGCAAATGTACCAGTATGCACAGTCAGATTACCCCGATTATCAGCAGTATACATGAAACAGCCTAGAGAGGGAGGTTGGCTTGCCCCTTATCGAGGTTCCTGTAGATCAAGAGGGTCCCTATGTACATAGTCAGGTATTGGGGAAAGACAGAAAATTTTTGATTGACACAGGGGCAAGCAGAACTACCATTAGTCACGACGAGGTTCCAGGGGCACCCCTCTCAGGCTCACAGAATGTTTCCCTTGGATTTTCAGGAAATCCTATTGTTAACGAAGTGTCGAAACCAGTTCCCCTTGCAGTTGGTCCATTGTCCCGCACTACAGATTTGTTACTAACGAAATCATGTCCTGAAAACTTGCTTGGTATTAAAACATTGAAAGCACTAGGAGCAGTGATATGTTGTTCTCCGGAAGGAGTGAGATTGTTTTTACGTGACTTTAAAGGTCATTATGTGTTGAGAGATTTTGATCCAAGATTGCAGAATGTACCACAGCATTTATGGGCGCAAGGTCCAACTGATGTAGGTTGTATGCACATTACTCCCTATCGTGTCACTCTCAAGCAAGGTGTTGTACTGCCCCGAATCCGACAATACAAATTGCCCCCTGAGGCTGTAGCAGCCGTACTGAAAATTATTGACAAGCTTATTGCCCAAGGAGTAGTTGTAGAAACTGACTCCAATGTATGTAATTCTCCAATCATTCCGATTCTTAAACGTACTGACCCAAATGCACCTCCAGTCTACAGACTGGTGATCGACCTTCGAGAACTTAATAAGTGTATAATACCACAGTACCCAGTAGTTCCAGATATTTCTTCACTTTTGACTGCCATTGATTCCGAAGCAGCGTTTTTTACCGTAATAGATCTGAAAAACGCCTTCTTTAGTGTCCCCATTCATCCCGAAAGCCAGTACCTTTTCGGATTCTGTTTAAATGGCCGAAGCTTCAAATTTGCACGTGCACCTCAAGGGTTCACGGAAAGTCCTAGTATTTACAGCCAAGCCCTGAAACGACAACTAGACAGTATTCACATGCCTACTGACACTGCACTGCTGCAATACGTTGATGACTTGTTAATTACAGCACGGACCGAACGTGACTGCGAACGCGCATCACTGACAGTCTTGTATTTTCTGGCCGAAAAGGGGCATAAAGTGTCCCCTTCGAAGCTACAATTCTGTGCCCAGCAAGTGGTATACCTTGGACACTTGCTGTCCAAGAGGGGTAGACAGCTGACACCGGACCGTATCCAGTTAATTGCACATCTGCCACAACCCAAGACACAAAAGGAAGTACGGGCCTTTATTGGCCTCACTTCTTACTGCAGACAATGGATTCCTCAGTATGCATATCTAGCCAAGCCACTCATACAGTTGACAACACAGGAGACAGCGACTTTGACTGTCCTCCCTTGGACTCAGGAACATACACAAGCTTTTAATGACTTGAAGAAAGCTTTATGTCAAGCACCTGTTTTAGCGACACCATGTTACAGCAAACCTTTTACACTTTTTGTCACAGAACGAGATGGCACAGCATTATCTGTTCTCACACAAGATCAAGCAGGACACCATAAGCCTTGTGCTTACTTTTCTAGTACATTGGATCCAGTAGCCCAGGCTCTGCCTGCGTGCCTGAAATCAGTTGCAGCAACAGCTCTAGCTATCAGACAAAGCGACTCAATAGTATTAGGACATCCCTTGACAGTACAGGTTCCACACTCCGTGGAAGTTCTCCTGAACCGAACCCAGACTCAACACTTGACCATAGCACGACTGACAGGTTATGAACTGACACTGTTCCAGCCACACATAGAAATCAGACGTTGCAACATACTCAACCCTGCCACATTGTTACCCTCCATTACAACTGATCCAGCACCACATGACTGTGTGGAAGTTATTAATACCGTGACAAAGCCCAGACAAGACTAGACAGACATTGCATTGCCCGATCCAGACCTGACACTTTACGTGGATGGTTCATGTATGAGAACAAGCACAGGAGAGTTAGTAGCCGCATATGCAGTGACCACTGAAACTGAAGTCATAGAAACACATCGTATTGACACATTATCTGCTCAAGCAGCAGAGCTCATCGCTCTGACCCAAGCCTGTATACTAGCCAAGAACAAGAAAGTAAATATATACACAGATTCACAGTATGCATTCGGAGTCGTTCACGACTTCGGTGTTCTTTGGGAAGAAAGAGGTTTTTTAACCTCTCATGGTACCAGGATACAACACGGTCCCCTCATCCAAGCCCTCTTAGAAGCAATACATTTGCCTACAGCCATAGCCATCATGAAGTGCAAAGCACATACTAAAGTCACCGACACTATTTCTCAGGGTAACGACCTGGCAGATCGAACAGCCAAATTCACAGCTCAGACTCAAACAGACATACCGACTGACACAACAAAGACTGAAGTCACTTCACTGACACATTGTATGACAGTTAAGGATCCCATACTAGATGTACTCGACATACAGACACATGCAACCCCAGATGAAATCAAGAAATGGACTGAACAAGGAGGGATCCAGACAGATCAGGGATGGATGACGAAGGGAAGAGCCACATGGTTCCTCCCCGACTCTATGGTTCAAGTTATCATTAACACAGCACATAGTCCAGCACACTTAGAAGAGAAAGCCATGTTAGACAGTTTACAGAATCTTTGGTTCAACAAGCATTTACGTGCAGCAGCGAAACAGAAAGTGCGTACTTGCATGATCTGTTGTCAGTTCAATCCAGGCAAAGGTATCCCCGTGGAACAAGGTGGATTTCATCCTCCTGACCATCCTTTTGAAGTCCTCCAGATTGATTATATCCAGATGGACAGATGCCGAGGATTCAAGTATGTCCTCGTTGTCGTATGTGCCCTTTCCCGATGGACAGAAGCATATCCAGTCCCCGATTACACTGCTGTAACAACTGCCAAACAACTGGTCCGTGAATTTTTCCCGCGATACGGCTTGCCCCGTGTCGTGTACTCTGATAATGGTCAGCCATTCTCGTCCGAGCTTATGAAACAGGTGTCACTCCTGTTAGGTTACCAGTGGAAATTCCACTGCGTACGACACCCTGAAGCCGCTGGTCTCGTTGAGAGACATAATCAAACCCTGAAAACACGTTTAGCGAAGGTCTGTGTAGAAAAAGGTGTAGATTGGATAGTAGCCCTGCCAGTTGCCCTCTTTTACATGCGAATGGTAGCCCCTTCTAGAACTGGATTGTCCCCGTATGAGATAGTTTTTGGACGTCCCCCGAATATGTGGGGTACGCCTATGCCCCGAAAAATTACCGATGTTGACAGTACTATGCTGACAGATTACCTAGCTTCCTTGATGTCTGCACTACAATCTTGTCGTTCACAGGTCGCGGCTGCCTTCCCGGACAACACCCAAGTAAAACCGCATGAAGTCGTTCCCAGAGACCTGGTCTACGTCCGAAATTTCGACCGATCGAGCCCTCTGGAACCGAGGTGGGAGCAGCCGAAGTTGGTGTTGTTGACGACGAGGACCGCAGTAAAGATAGAAGGACGGAAGGGGTGGTTGCACTCCAGTCATGTCAAGCGCTTTCATGGATTGTGTCCAGAGACTGCAATAAAGGACTGCCCCCTTTTGGACACTGACTCTAAACTCCCCCTGTTAGAGAAAACTCCACAACAGGAGTACCGAGCCAAGTTGAGGTCTAGTAAGTCAGACAGCGTTTAATTGTTTAAGTCCCCCTCGGGTGAAGCGGTTAGACAGGTTTCTGACATGTATAAGATAGACCCAAGTAGTCAGAGAGATAGGCGACTTGAAAAGAGAAAAAAATATTGTAAAAATCTGCACAGTCATTGCGTTATCGCATTAATTTTCATGTTTCTTCTGAGTCTTACGATCATATGCATAAGTTTAATGCTACATGTTTTCTTTTCTCTTGATCCTCATGTTCATACTTCCTTTAATGACACTGTAGAGCATACTTTCAGTGACCTGCCTCCCCACGAACTGTCCTATCGATTAGCAATGCGCAATAATACATTCATCCGTATGTTACACCATTCTCACCAGACCAGCAACGCCACCAATTGCTGGGTATGTGGCCGACTCCCTCCCTATCAGAAATACAAGGGAGCTCTGCCCCTCTTTCCTTATCCGTTTACACATAATGGTTCGTGTGGTGCATGGTTTACTTTAATGTCCTCCCTAGATAGTCAGTCCAAGGTAATTGGATATGGGGGAATCTAAATACAGTTATGAATACAATATGCTTCCCAGACAAGGAAGGTCTTCCCCAAAGGACAGGGACCGATCTAGAAAATGAAGTGTATGGATTAGGTAATTTTACACTTAACCTCATGTTTCTGAATGTGCAGTCTGAGACTAATTCGGACTTGCCGTTTATTACAGTTCTACCAGTGAAAGGCGAATTATGCGTCAGAAAGAGTGGTTCAGTACGTCTAGGACACAGTGATTGTAATACTGTGGTCGAATTCAGTGATAAAGGAAAGTCTACTTTCAAAGCTTCCCGCCATTCTTATTTTATATGTGGTCAGACAGCTTATGTACGTCTGCCATTAGATTGGGATGGGACGTGTTATATCGCGTTTCTATTGCCACCTGTTTTCCTAGCCCCACCCGATTATCATCGAAATTCACACCTTGTACATGTAAGACATAAGAGAGACCTTCCTCCTGTTATCGATTATTCTGAATCAGCATGGGATCAGTATAAGGATTATATCAAAGGGTACTTCTGGTTCATAGGTCCCGTCCAAAATAGTAAGATAATACGAAGATTGACCACCACTTTGGAAGCAGTAGTGAATGAGACTACCTCTGCTTTAGGTAACCTGACTGAGGAGCAATCTGCTATGAGACTTGTTGTTCTTCAAAATCGCCTTGTCCTTGACGTCATCCTGGCCGATAGGGGCGGGGCTTGTAGAGTCATCGGATCCAGTTGTTGCGTGTTTATTCCTAATAACGCGCCATCCGTGTATAAGGCCATAACACGGCTTCATGAAATTGCTCACCTGATACACCAGAATCCAGGCACCTGGACTTGGTCCGGTTGGTTTTGGAGTGTGATATCCGCCTGGGGATGGAAATTGTTATCATTCCTAGGAATAATATTGGTCATAGTATTCAGTTGTTGTCTCTGTCTGCAATGTGGGCCAGCGATTTGCGGCTTGTGCGCCACAGCTTGTATTCCCCGTCCAAGTACACGTTCCTGTTCCCGAATAAAGAAAGAAGAACAAATGATGCTATATGAACAGATAGACGGTCTTATGAACATAGATATATCCTAAAGGGTGTAGTAGGGGCCAAGGAGGGAATGAGGTAATAGAAATTTTCAGGTAGCTAATGTGTCCCCCACTTGCACCCCATCCATGCACCCATGTTCCTTGTATGTCATGTAACTTCCTTCCTGTACATGCTGGAAAGACGCATATGCATTTGCATCCAACGTTAACATGTTAGTTATCCAGTTCCCCAAGAAAATCCTGTTAATTAGGCTTCTAGGCCTATGGTGCCAACGTCTTTACATAGTGCACTTTTGAATCTCACACACGTTTTCTCCATGTTTCCTGGCTCCGTCGAGCTAGGCCCTTAATCGAGGCTCCAAGTATCTTCTGTCTCTGAAAGCTGTAGTTTAGGTATGCATCCCTGACCTCTGCCTTACTTCCTGCCCAGCGAAGCGGTGCCCGGCTCAGCCTGGCCTGCCTGCCAAAACAGTATTTTGCCTACAGTTATCTGCTCAGCCTCCTCAAAAACACATTCCAGTCTAGTGAAATAGGTAAACATATTCCCGGCTGCAGAGAAAAGGGCCCGGCCTTCCTGTCCTCCTTGCAAGTGATTTACAGAACCCGTTACCATGGTAGGCCCATGGCCACGCGCATTGCACCAAGACACGTATGCACGCACTAGCATTCAGTATTGAACGGCCTCTGTCCGAGAGACCTTTTACTTCAGACGACACGTCCTCCAAACATGAGATACCAGATATGCTATAAGTACAGGTCGTTCTGACATCCCAGACACCAGTCTCCTTTACTAGTGCTAAAGTCAAAGCCCCCAGTTATCCCCAGTTACACGTCATACTCAGTTGCGCGCGCATCTAGGTCACAAGTTTCTGCTGATCCTGCAAACTTTCTCTATGCATCCACCCACTTGTGACGTTTCTTGTGACGTTTCTCTGACATGTCAAGTGCACGCCCACGTGTACGCCTTCTTACACGCCTCCTGTTACGCACATGTGTTCTTATCTCTCTCTTTTCACCTGTTACGCCTACTGCATTCATTTCAATTATACTGTTTTACTATATATAATGTGTGATGTTAATAAAACGTTGAATATCCCTTCCTGAACCTTAGTGGTGATGGAACATGATGTCCTGTTCCTCGAGGAGCATAGTTAAAGCCCGTATGACTCAGATACCACGAACTCTGCCTCTCATTTGATTGAGCTATCCTTATTGATAATTAATGCATGGAAAAATAGTACGGTAAATTTTATTTACCACAGTACCTAGATTTGGATATACAGGCCTCAGATAATATGCTCACAATGACAGTCCACCAAAAGCCGACGGACAAGAATTCCTTGCTACATTACAGGTCCTTTCACCCCAGAACCCTGCAGGATAACCTCCCGGTGGGACAATTTCTGAGGTATCGCAGGAATTGCATGACAACAGGAAGCTTTTTGGAACAAACTGAGGAACTAGCCAGTAAACTCACTGCAAGAGCATATCCACAGAAGGTAGTGAAACAAGCCCGCAAGCGGCACTCAACACTCAGAGGGAAGCTCTACTTGAAAGACAGAGCAAACAACAGAGGGAATGCATCCCGGTGGTCACTACTTTTGGCCCTCATTCCACGAAAATTCGCCAGATAATTAGGAAGCACTGGCGTCTGCTGAGCACCAACACTATGCAAATGCAGCAACCTAGATTTGCTTTTAAACGGTCTTCTAGCCTTAGGGACCGTCTGGTCCACACATGACCGATACCACCGGGGAAAGACTCTAGCATCCCCCCAGAACACTATCCGTGTGGGGGTGCACGGTGTGTGCACTCACTATTAAATCCAAAGCGATTACCCGATCCAATGGAAAGACCTGGCATCTGAATAGTTTCAGTAACTGTAACTCCATTAATGTGATCTACAGGCTTTCATGTCCGTGCGGGCTACATTATATAGGTCTCACGACAAGAAAGATCAAAGTCAGAATTCAAGAACATCTGAGCACATTAAAAGCAGCCAAACTGACAACTAAACTGGTGCAACACTTCACCACTCAAAAACACCAACCCGGGGACCTGCGGTGGCTCGTAATTGAGAGGGTAGTGGGAGACCAGTTTAACATGGAGAATAGACTCCTCAGGAAGGAGGCACGCTTGATATTTGAAGAGGCCACGGACCGTCAAGGCCTCAATGATGTTATTGAATGGAACAGAATAGCTGCCATCTAGTTCACGTGAGTGCACCGTGCATGTAAAGAGAAGCACAAAATGTAATAAACTCCCTCCTGAGGCTTTGGGGTACAAAGCGGGCTGAGCAGTGATACAGGCACTGACTAGGTATACTCAAGTTTGTAAGGTGTCCCTGGTAAATGTGTAATGAACTATGTGATGAGGGTAGCCAGCTATATATGAGTTAAGCACCAACTCAACGAAGATGCTAAGGTTAACATGCCGGCAGAAGTATCAACAGATGTCACTCATAAATCCTCTGTTTTTAATAAATTCTTCTTGCAACAATATGGTTCCTTCATGCAAAACAAGTTTTTGACTTTGTCAAAACGGGTGAATTGGACCATTTAAGAACATGACTGGATGACATATACAGATTCAGCCTTGTTCAGAATTTTTGAAATTAAATCATTGTTGGCACCACAAAACGCACTGTGTTGAAATTGTAAACGGGCTAACTAAAGATACAAATTAAAAGCTTTTTCCTAGCATCACCCCGTTTCAAGATGGCCGCCACGCAGAAAGCCAGCGTCGGTGTCCGTTAACCACGTCTAATGGGTATGATGGGCGTGACTACTGACGCGACTATCATGTGACCGGGTTCCCATGCTCAAAATACACACACCGGTGCAACTCTTGGTATCGGAGGGTGAGCGGAGGCCAGTCTTGCACACAATACCGGTAAGGAGAGCAACTTCTAAACTAGCAGGGCTTTTGGATTCGGTGTCTAAGGCTTTGGTACTCATAAAATTGACACGGAGGCATAGAGGTGACCTAGACGGCTGGGTAGCTCTCCTGTGATACGCGCCACGCTGCACGATGGGGCGTTGTCCTTGTGAAATACTTGAACATATTATGGAGCTCTCTCCCTATCAGTTACCAATTCTGTAAACTAGATAACAGGACACTATAATTATTGGTACCGGTTGGGCCACAGGAGTCGGGTACAGATATACAGATGCTCACAGCAAACCACAACATGAGCAGAGTCGCTGCAGCATCATACGAGCATGGTGAATGAAGGGGGTATGTAAACACCAAACTTACTATGCTCTTTCATTTTTTTAGATACCGACCAAAGGGCGGTTCATGGAACCCATTATAAGTTAAAGGGTCCAATCATCCCAGATTCTTCTACGGGAGCCTGGTAGGCTCGATCCCATAAGGCCACCTGGTAATGTATGAATGATAGATGAAAAACAATGCGTACAGTTGCTATTTTGATTTTCCAGCAAGACACAGTGAATAAATGTGTGTGTGTGTGATGTTATCCCATGTGCAACCACAGGTACAATAAATGGAGAATCTAGACGTGCAGTATTCACGCTGACCCAAAACCCTGACGAAATTGCCAGTAAAGGAAATTCTGCGATGAAACATGTTGGTTGTTTTTAATTAGAGCGGGCACACAGCACAGAATAAAGTTGGATTTGCCAGTTTAGCTCAGCTCTTTTTATGGTGGTGGGACCAGATCGCAAGCACAGGAGTTTTGGCATACCACAGTGGGTCACTAACACATAGAACACATACAGGTTTTTTCTTTTCTCTGCACAGTTTATATCCCCATTCTTTTACCGGTTGGCAGACGCTGATGATGAGAACGTGAGGGTACCAGCCTGTCATATCCTCCCCGGGTGTTGCTCCCGTGAGGCTCTGCCAACTTCCCTCCCCCGTTTTTCCTCGGAGAAAGGTTTAGTGAGGTGTGGGATTAGCACGTGGGGTTCACGCACACGCGCTACTTGTTTTAGAGTTTTATCTTTTTATTTGTAAAATGGTGACTTTATTTAGCACATGTAGATAGATGGTTGTACTACACCCTCTGTCCACCTGATTAACATACAAACAAGTAGGGGTCTCTGACCCCATAGTGTGTAAGGGCTGGCCACTGATTGTCTAAGATGAGGCCCTTCAATGTCAACTGTATCCTTCATTGTCCTCCATACCTCCGTGCAGTTAACGATTCAAGTCAGGGTATTCCCAGAATAGATGCACTATGTAGTTCTTCAGGTGTGCAAAACTCCAGCACTGTGCCATAGGGAGAAACCTGTGTTGGGTAATGTTGCCAGCAAGTGACATATTTAAAGGTGTATTTAAGTGGAATTAGCAAGCACTTCCGAGACGTCTATTCATGACATCCACAATAAATGAAAAATACAATGTTCTATGTACATTTGAAAACAAATATATAAATCAATTGTCTCAGTTTAGAAACCTGGCATCACTTATTTTTTGTGAGAACAGGGTAGGATTTTGTAATATACCAATGTCAATTGAGGTTCCATGAGTGATTTGTCATGCCCTGCCAAAATAGCGGACCGGTCATTATCTTGGTAATCCAACTCTAAGTGGAGAAGGGTGTCCCATGGGCCAGTCCAGTGTCTCAGAAGAGTATAGACAGAGGGATCCAACTGAGTAAAAAAAACATAGACTGACTAGTACCCTTGTAGGACAGGGCCTTTGTCCATGTTCTACAACCTAAGAAGGGGAGTCCATTAAGGTATTGATTAGTCTACCCTGGCTATTGTTGTGGGGGATCATTTTGGACTTAGTCCTTTCTGCAGGGTAATCTCCAATTGTTTGACTTCACCCTCTTGTCTACTGAACCTCGTCTTGTTGGCTTAAGAACTCTGTGTACTGTACCACTGCCTGTGCTCTCTCCTCTAAACATGGTAGCATTGACTTACACCTAATTATCATATTTAATGTACTTGTAAGTCCACAGTAAAGTGGCACTAACTGTGTTCTGGGCTGGTAAATTAAATAATACTAGTGGGCCTGCAGCACTGATTGTGCTACCCATTTAGATTGCCCTTTAAACGTGAGTTAGTCCTACCATTTCAGCCTGTGTGTGCAAGTTTAAGCTGTCATTTTGACCTGGCAATATAAACCTTTTGCCCCGCCCAAAATTTCTGTTTAAATACATATAAGTCATCCCTAGTGCAAACCCATGAATAGCCAGAGGGCAGAGTGCAGTGTATTTAAAAAGTAAGACATGCACTTTTAAGTTTTATACATCCTGGTAGTAAAAAAAACTTACATTCATTCCTCGCTACTGCAAGGCCTACTTCTCCTATTGGATAACATTTGAGTTACCTTAGTCCATTTAATAAACTGTAACTTCCAAATGGGAAATGGCAATCAGGTAATGTTTGGTGTCTTTGAAATTGTAATGAAAAATCCTGTCTTATGGTAAAGTCGGATTTTAAGTTACAGTTTTGAAAATGCAATTTTTCGAATGTTGCCATTTTTCAGACATAGCCATTTAGTGCCTGTAGCCTGGTTCTGGGTCACGCCCGGGCATGGCTGATAGTTAAGTTCTGTGTATTCCTCCTAGACAGCCACACAATATAGAGAGCCTAGGTGTGACTGGATGTACCCTCACTGACAGGATGGGATAGTGGAGCTGGGCACGGGCCTACCTACACTTGAATAGGCTATGTTCTGCCTCCAAACAAAGCGCTGCATGCTCCCTGTAGTAAGTCTTGAACTAGGGCAGGGAAGGCAAGAAACCTGTACACTTCAAAGAAAAACCTCTAGAACCATCTTCTACTTCAAAGGAAGGGCTAGGTAAACATACTGGACCTCACACATCAACTCTTCAGTACACTTCTAGACAAGTGAACCTTACCAGGAAGAAGAACTGTTGTTCTGCTGATATGCCTTACTGTTTGCTGGACTGTGACTCACAAGGAATGCTGCCCTGATGGGCTCACCTTCTGCCCCCTTGCCTGGGTGAGAAGAACTGGACCTGCAGCTGCTGCATCCATGACACCAGAGTGACTCCAATGGCTAGGTGGCTGGCCTCTTGACTAGAGTCTAAGGGACAGAAGTCTCCAAAAAAACTTGAACCCAGCACCTGGACTCTGCCATCTATAAGTCCTATCCTGACAAGTGATGCCACCCTGGAACTGGACTCCTGGAAGGTGTTTTGCCAGCCCCAGTGGATATAGAACAACTGGCTTATCTCCTCTGCAAGTTCGGCACAACCCCAAGTAGAACCGATGCATTACCTATGCTGTGAGGATTTTCCTAATGCAAGGACTCTGCACTGACCTTGTAGCCCACATCGGTCTGCCACTGCACAACACCTTCCTGATGTAGGTGCTTGTATTGCAAATCTCTTTGATTGCAGCATCGACGAGGATACTGGTTCTTGCATTGCATCCTTACAGCTCCACGGAACTGACACTTAATTTTGGCTGCACGACTCGTCCTTGACGTGGGTACGTCTTGCAGCCTACTTGATGCAAGGTCCTGGTTGGAGATGTGACATGCAGTGTTGGTTCTGTAGAGTTGTGAGGCTATGATGTAAGTTTCTGCATCATCTCAAGGAGGCCATCGACGCGGGGGATTTTGACTCGACTTCTCTACCAACTCCAGATTTAAACTTATCCCTTATTAAAAGTAATACGGTAACCCAATGTTATCCTATGGGATAGATAGAACTTACAGTAGTGAAAAACGAATTTGTGAGGTTTTTCACTACCAGGACATGTACAACTTAAAGGTACATGTCCAATTTGTTTGAATGCACTGCACCCTGCCCTTGGGGATATTCAGGGTCTTCTCTAGGGGAGTCTTATAAGAATTAAAAATGAATGTTTGGGTCTGGCAAAAGGTCATCAAGAAGGCCAGGAAGAGGGTGTTCAATGCGAACAGAGAGGCACTTCTAAGTAAGACAGTTAGAGTTGGAGTTAAAAAACCTGTTTTTGTTTCAACTTTCAGCACTTCGTCACAACAGCTAAGACGCACAGTGCTTAAGAACTGGAGGATTCTCAATTCGGGCAATCTGAGGGTCGAGAAACCGTTATTCTCATTCAGGAGAAGCAAAAACCTGAGGGACCTGCTTGTTCACACCAAACAGAGAACACCACGGAGACAAGGGGTCCCTAGTACAGCAACAGGACTTCCACCAGTGACTGGTCATTTCCGGTGCGGTTCATGCAGCGTCTGTCATCTGACTACCAACACGAAAAGCATTGACATCGGACTGCAGACCCCCTGGGAATAGAGGAAACATGCGAATTGTAACTCACAGGGGGTCATCTACCTTATCACCTGTCCCTGTGGTAAAACGTATGTGGGGATGACAAGCCGAATGGCCAGGACCCGCATCATTGAACACCGCAGTACCATCAGATGTGGCAGATCCAATACACGGCTTACCACTCACTTCAGGGACATGGAGCAATCTGAGGATGAACTTAGGTGGACCATCATCGAGAAACCTGATTTAATGGGGTCTGATGCAAACAGGGCTCTATTCATACGTGAGCAGAAATGGGTGTTCCGGTTGAGGAGTCATGTGGAGGGTCTTAATGATGACATCCCCTGGTACTCCCTCACGAGGTAGACACACCTATTCGTAGTGTCACTTGTACATCACAAAGGCAGTCATCACGCATTCCTTTATGTCCCTGTTAAACCCCTCAGAGCGGGCCACTTGTAACTACATTGCTTTTTGTAGTGTACTGTCTAGGAGTGGAGTCCCTCTGATGAATCTACGGCAGGTGGGTTTTGGAAGTTTCCTTCTGTTCAAGCACTCCATGATAGCACCACAGCATAACAACTCTATCATTTACAGATACATGTCCCGTTAAATGCTAGCATCGGGGCCCTAGGGTTAGGTTGAGGACAGCCCCCAGTGAATATCTGTGTCTTCAGCCAATATTCGGAACCAAGGCTCAATATTAGTCTTAAAACGATTATTTTTAATAAAAATCTTTTAGGGGGTTCTAGTACCTTGTGCAGTTCTCTTATGCCCCTTTCAGAGCTGACCAGGAGATATGGTTTGATCTTTTTTCCCCCGGGTCATGCTGTATGTAGCACTGTCGGGACCACATTCACGAGGCTCGGGGCGGAGGTTTGCTTATTCCCGTGTTACTACATTTCCCAGGTTCCTTGGAAATGGGAGAGACGTATTGACGTCTCGATGCGAACACGTGATACGCGCCGCATAGCGCGTTTCAAATACGGAAGCAGCCTCTTCGCCTTCAGCGTCGCGGCACATTGTAGAAGGGGCTACTGGGCAGGACGTTCCCTCCGGAACAGTGAGTAGACACGCATGGGGACGTATGTCTGTTTTGCGGGGCAACGGGTGATGCATGACATTTCCCTGGGCTTTAGCCGGTGCATGCACGTCTTCCGACGACGTGATTTTTCGCCGGAGGTATGAATTGCATTCCCCTTTGTGTGTATGGCTATGAAGCACTGCGGATAGCGCTTGGTTTTTAACTTCCATGGAGTACCCATCCGCTAATTAAGTTTTTGGGGGTCAGCCTGACTCGATGGCAGTACCGTGTTTGTTATACTGTGATGCATGTTGAGAATCAACTTGATATGTTTTGCCACTGTGGGCCCTACATACATGCCTCGATGAGTTTTTGTAAATGCTGAGAGCTGGAGTAACATCATATGTCTGTTGCTCCTGGAGAGTGAACACTTGCTGGCATGATGTTTGTCTAATATCAACAGATACAGCCATGTAGACACATGAAGAAAACAATGTTTGTATGGCATTTCTTCTCACCTACCTGCACTATGTTCTCTGTTATTCCCTAAACAAAGGTTGTGTTCTTTGGGATTCCTCCCACCATGTGCCAGGTCAAGTGACTTTTTCTAGTAAACTCGGTGAGTTGTAATTCAATATACTCTTTCTCTTCCAGTCCCTACTGTGCTACACTGGTGATATCGAGTCCCTTACTTGAGGGACGGTTGAGAGTTTCCACTTTCTTATATTTGATGTTGATTGATATTGATCTGCACACTTCTTCACGTCCTATGGGTGGAGTGACTGATTTCACGCACAGGATGTATGGTGCACCTGATAGGTGGGGGGGCACTCGGGAGATAATATTCTCTATGGATTCATCTGGCATGGAGCATCCTGTTAGGGCACATATAGTGGACTGTGCAATTGCGGGTCCCTATGGTGATAATTGACACACATATTTTACTTGTTTTTCAGTAATGTCACCGTGTTGGCAGAACTCCCTCCACATAGCTCATTATTGATGGGTAAGAGTGACATACACCCTTCTCAACACCTAATTGAGGTAAGAGGGGCAGTGTGTTAGACTGGGACAACTAGACGTCCTGACGAAGACCCAGGTGACCCATTGATTAAGGGCAATTTAAGGGTCGAAACATGTTGACGCAAGTAGTGCGAGTGGGGTGTTAGTGGGTCTTAATAACCCTTTATAACACCACCACCCAACCATTTTTTAATCCTGTCCGTGGAACCTAATAATAAAGATGGTTTTGGTATCCATGAGTCAGCTTTAATATCACCTATTGCACTTTGAGTTGTCTTGTGTTGTATCCAGTCTCAAGTCATTGTATGTGGACCTGAGGGTCACGTCCAGTGTCTGTGTGTGTGTCTTTACATTTGGTTTGTTCCCCCCTCCCTATGCTCCGTCCGTTGTGTGGCTATGCTCGGACGTCGCAGCAGACCCGATGATGAAGCATGTCACACACATTGTGTGTGAGTGAGGGCAGTTTTTCACCACCCAAAAGTGTGCCAACATTTGCACTTGGGTGTTGAGTCTATGCTTGTTTTGTTTGTTGTCTCCACCACTCTTTTGTGTGGTTATTATAGCTGTTACTGGGGGTTCGGGGTGGTAGACAGTAATTTAGACCCTCTCCCCTCTTGTGTGCGAGATGAAAAGGTTTCTTTTGCCAGGTCAACATGACAGTTTACAAACTTAACCCCCAGACTGCAATGGCAGGCCTGAGACATGATTAAAGGACTACTAAAGTGGATGGCATAATCAGTACTGCAGGCCCAATAGTAGCATTTAATTCACAGGCTCAGGGTATATGTAGTACCACTTTATTAGTGATTTGCACAAAAATTAAATATTCCAATTGGGTATAAGCTTTTAGAGAGCATTTTAGTACTGGTAAGCAGTAGTAAGATGCACAGTGTTCTAAGGCAAACAAAATAGGTTCAGAAAAAAGGAGAGTGAAGGCACAAATTTGAGGATGAACCTGTAGAAAGGGCCATGTCCAGCACCGGCCATATGGCATACTGTGAGAAGGGTGAGCATTGGCCTGTGTAGGCTATGTGTCAGATACAGGGGTAGAATTTATAGACTGAGGGGCAGGTAGCATGCCAATAAATAGCCTATGCACCTCAACTTGTACTTTAAACAAGAGAAAAATTGAAATGATGGTTGACAGTTTGTACTTTTGTATGATTATTACCATTTTTTACTGCACCACTCCCAAAGAGGTGTATGGGTAATATGGTATTATTGAAGTCTGAACAGTTACGCCCCTAGTAAGAATTATCAAATGGATAATTTTCCCTATCAAGGTGCCCCTCAACTTCTACAAGAGAGATAGTAAAATGCCTCCATATCATTACAATGGTCCGGTAGAGGGACTGGATGAAACAAGGGTCCTTCGGAGGGTTTCAGTAGCAATCGTGACCTCTCTCTTGCTCGTGGCAGTTTATTCGGCTATGTCCTTTGGAACATTGACAGTTTACTTCTTTCAGTCATTGTCTCTTCTATTTTTGTAGTTCAAATTGAGACAAGTCCTTTTAAGTTAGGGTATGGTTTTGGATGCCTTGCCTTTGTGTACCATCTAGGTCAGAGTCTCTAAGAGAGTCCAGAAATCCCTCTATCTGGCCTGGGTCGCTGTATTCCGAGGTTATATTTTCATGGGTAATTAACATTATCAGGCAGTCTAGCAATCCGTAGAGGATGCTGTTCTAAGTAAAAGACGCCTGGTCCATGTAGATTTTAGGTTGGTTTATTTAAGATGGATGTTATCATCTAGAGCCCCACCAGGAGCTGCCTTCCTGCTCCTCGAAAAGGGGGTGGTGATGGACAGAGCATCTGAACCAATCAAACACTTCCTGCTGCTCAGCACATCCTCCAACTGACTCTCTAACTCACCAACATTCCACAGCATCTTCACCATCAACACTCCACCACCACCAAAGTCTCAGTGACTTTGCAGCAGGTATATCATATCTCCTTTCTTCACACAGAAAAACATTGGAACTCTTGAAAGAATAACATTAGAACTTGTGCATGCATTGATACAATAGAGCAATGAAAACTTATGTGAATGCATGAAAACAATAGGTGGAAAACATGTGATGCACGACATGTCATAACGCAATAATTGCAAGAGTGCAAAGAGAGATAGCAAATATTGAATGCAAATTTGTACAACATGTCATACGATAATACTTGCACACAAAACCACAGTAAAAAGTAATAATAATACACACACATATATCATCTCCCTTTCTAGCCAAAGAAAACACACAATCCACCACACCAAAAAACCTCAATCCAAACCCTGATACCACAAAACATGCCAGGTGGCCAAGCTAACATAAAAAGCAGCACGTAGGGCACCGACTTCAGGGCATGGTAGGGAACCATCCAAACAACTGCAAAAAACAAGGGGAAAGGTGGAACACCTTAGTAAGTGTGGAACACCACTCCACACCAGCCATTTGGCATCTACACTGCCCTTCACCCAAACCCATAGTAAGCATGGAAACAGCAATCACACTTAATAAACTGGCTGACTTAGGCTACACGCCGTCATCCCAAAATCGAACACAAAGAACGGGTGACTTAAACTACGAGCAGCCATTCCACAAAGCACGTTTCAAACAATAACCGGGTGAACTAAACTACACACAGCCCTCCCATCCTCATCATCAAAATGTTCTGAATAAAAGTCGCCTGCTCCATGTAGATTTTAGGTTGGTTTATTTAAGATGGATGTTCTCATCTAGAGCCCACCAGGAACAACCTTCCTGCTGCTCAGCCCATCTTCCAACTGACTCTATCTCTCACTAACATCCCACAGCATCCTCACCACCAACATTCCACCACCACAGTCACACTGGCTGAGCAGCAGGTATAACAGATGCCCGTTTGTTTATGAGGGTCGCAATGTCATAAAATGCTTATGTCATTGGACTGTGTCTTGTTACATGTCTTGTGAGATGAAAATGCATTGCTTGCCATATGTAGAGGGACTCTGATGTTTGGCTTCTGTGATGATCAACCTTGTGTGTTGCTTTCTGCGAAAGAATGTGATCGAATGTTGTGGTCCTGCTCTGGTTGCAAGATGTTTCGTTTGGATTCTATGTGCTTTTAGTAGTTCCAGCTGGTGTTAAATGTTGGATTGGTGGTTTCTGGTATGACGAGTGTAAAGAAGGCATTCATGTCTCCATCTTTCATTCTCTCAGATATTCCTGATTAGCAATGTTTGTTGCAATGGTTCCTTTCTTCCAACTTCATTGACTTTTTTTTACATATACCAGTGGTCTTGCTTCAGGTCAACCGAAGTTGCAATCTTCCACTACACTTTCAGGCGTCTGTTCTCTGTCCTCTGTCTACTGCAGTCAAATATTGAAGTCTGGAATGTCTAATCTCACAGATAGGATCTCTGTTGAAGTTTTTGTAGTGTTGTCTTCCACATGTTGCCATGGATGCCCTAAAGGCTGTCAATTCACTTAGAATGGTTTCAAAGATTGCTGCATAGTCCCTTGATTGATAACAGGTTTGGTTGCATGCAAGTTACCATCTCTGTAAAAATAAGCTGCCGCTCTGACTTAGATATTGCGCCAAAATGTTCCTGGGACAATGTAGAGTGCACCAGCATTTCAAAAGGTTGCTGGCCACCACTGTATATAGGTGGGTCTCAGTTAGATAGGAGAAGGGAGCATCTATAAGTAAAAAAGCCTGTATGAGCAAGACCCAGTTACCCATCGCTCACAAAGAGTCGTAGGTACCGTAGGGTGAATGTAAATAAGAATAGAAAGGTTGGACATGTGCTTCATTGCAACAATGTTCAGTAAGGTTTCTGTACTTCTGCTTAGCACTGTATTCCATAGGGTTGTTCTGAATGTCTGTGAGAATGTCATGAGATATCTGCTGTGAGTTACAGTATCTGTAAACGGTGGTGGTTGCCATGCATTTGGCATCCCCTTTTAAGTTCACTGGCTCGGAGAGTGGGTTTCGTTCAAACTACTTCTGCACAGTGTCTGTTTTTGTAAAGAGCCTGTCAAAGATGGCCCCTAAGAGTCCTCAATTTGTTTCTATCCTTGACTTTGGCCAATACGTACACCACGGTTTCTGTTTGCCTGGCAAACCTTACCATTGTGTTGCAGAACCTCTGCCAACTCCGGCATGGCCTCTGGTCCTCTCCTTGGCTGCCGTACCACTTCCACTGAGTTTCAGGTGGGTTCAGCAGGACACGTTCTTTGCATGTCTCCCTAAAGGGGGTGCTCTGATTCACTGACTCTCCATCCTACTCTGCCTGCCCCAGGAGGGAGAGTGGCAATCTCTCTTCACCTAGCACCCACTTGAACTACGTAGGTGCCCCTCATTTTTCATATATAATTCGAAGACTGGATCAGTGCACTCTGAGTGAGTCCTCATGGAGTATTACTGGAACAGTGTCATCTTCTTGAGCACCTGTCTCTGCCTCCACTCAACTCATTTCTGAAACTGACCTGCTGTCGTCCACCACCCATGAATGAACTAATATAACCACAAAGAATTTGTCTCTGTTCAAGACTTACCTCTGTCTCCACACTTCTTTTTAAAAAAAATTTTTTATTATTAATCCATGATAGCACAAAAATAACACTACAGTACATCAAGCCAGTTGTTCCATAAAGTCGATTTCATACATAATACACAGAAAAGAGGAAAGAAAGCCAACACAGAAAAAAAGCTTATTCATCCATATAGGCGGCAACCGGGCCCCAGATCTCACAACTTAATTTCTTTTTCCGTCTGCCTTTCAAAGCGTATAGGCTATATTCTATATTAAACATTGATAGAAATCTAGCCCACCATAATTCAAAAGATGAGACATCCTTCTGAAGCCACATTGAGGCAATACATAATATGGCAACAGCTGTAGCTAAAAAAATCAGATACTGAAATTTATAAAGCAATTGATCCGCTTCAGTTACCTCAGCTACCCCTAACATTACATGAGCAACAGATAATCGCACAGGCCTACCCAAAATTTCCCCAAAATATTTCTCTATATATTCAAACAAAGTATTTAAGTGCCTGCAAGTGTAAAAAATATGTACAATATCAGCATCATCTGACCCGCAGCAAAAACATTTTCCATTGCTAGACCCTCCTCATTTAGACAATTTAGCTGGGGTATAGTACAAATTAAAGACAGTCTTATAATGCTGTGCACGAAGGTTAGCAGACATATCTCCCTGAAAATTCAATGGACGTTTCGACCCGAGTACCGAGGCACCCCATCTGATTATCCCATTTTTAATTTTTAATCTCTAAATCATTAACTTTGCTATCTAACAATAGAGTATAGAGTATAGTAATACATGCATTTTTCCTGACGGCCGCAATGACAGGATTCACTTCAGTTTTCCATCGCTGTTTAAGCAAATAGTCGCAGACTTGCAAGTATTTAAAAAATTCAGAGCGGCGAAGATGAAATTTATCAATTAACATTTCAAAAGACATAAAATCCCCATTGATATATAGATCTCCTAAATATTGAACCCCTTTAGCCCGCCAACTATCCATGCTTCGGTCCCAGAATATCGATGGGAGAAGAGTTGTAGTGGTTAGTGGGGTATACCAAGATATCTTTTCTAGTCTATAGTTCTTTTTCACTGCCTTCCATACTTTATAAGCCATACTGAGAACATTAAACCTGGTTCTCTTATAGTAATTCATATCAAGATTAAGACACAATCGATTTTTAGCATCACTGCCCCTCAGCATTTGGTATATAGAGGAGTCTTCAGCCGCACTAGTCAGTTCTGCCCTGGTTAATAAGATGTTCATATGCTGCAAAATACACACATAATAGTATAGGGTAAAATCGAGTCATATATTGCATGGCTCTCAGGGATTTACCATGGGCCCACAAAAATCTAGCACAAATAGATTGTAACAGTGCCAGGTTAACACAGGAAATTTCCAGTGGCACAGATATAAAAAAAAATATAACATTTTGGGGAGAATCAGCATACCATAGACAGATGCAAACATTCGCACCGGTCCAATTGTTTACGCACATCATTTAAAAGATGCAGCCAGTTGACCTCTACCAGTGCTTTTAAACAGGTCTGTAACGTGATTCCCAGGTATATTCACTTCATTCAAAACCCTTTGATGGTCAAATGCCATTATTGTAACACACAAAATTTGTGTCTTGGTAGTATTAAGTTTGTAGCCTGAGAAAGCACCAAACTGTACCGCCAGTCGCTCTATTTCTGGCATAGCAACTGAAAGTGTTAGGCGTTACCACTGCTTTGTCGTCTGCATATGCAAAGACCCGATAATGCTCTTGCTTCCAAATTACTGATTCAATCCTTGAGTTATATTCCAACATTTTTAAAAACTGATCTATATATAAAGAGAACAGCAGGGGGGAACAGGGACATCCCTGCCAGGTCCCCCGTGTAATATGTACGGGAGTAGATTTTAAATCCAAAATACATATTCTAGCTGTGGGTTGGCCGTATAGCACTTGTAAGGCGGTAACAACATTTTGCTTAAAACCCCGACATCGTTACACTGCCCATAAAAATCCCCATGCGACCCGGTCGAAAGCCTTTTCGGCATCAAGTAATATAAGACTAAGGGCCAGATGTAGGTAATTCCAGTTTACCGACTCTTAAATACCGAATCATACCGATTCGGTATTTAAGAACAGGTAAATGGGATGTAGGTAATTTTTTGTTAGAAATTACCGAATCGGTAATTTTCGGTAATTACCGAATCGGTACTTACCGATTTGGTAATTGCCATTCATTCCTATGGGCCTGGCCATGCTTTTTCAAAGGTTTTCATTATTTACCACCAACTACTAGTTGGTGGTAAATAACGAATCCTTAACTGAGGAATGCACTAACTTTAGTTCTCCCTACATCCTGGATTCGGTAATTTACCGAATCGGTATGTTAAGAATTCGGTATTTTACCGAATCCTTAAATTACTGATTCGGTAAAATACCAAATCCTACAAAAATGCCACCTACCTCTAAAAAGCCCAATACCGGTCGGTAACGGCCGAAATTCGGTAATTTTGGCCGTTACCGACTGGTATTGGGCGACCTACATCTGGCCCTAAATCCTCTCCCCATGGTGTTTGCAATATCCAACAGAGTTACTACTCTATTAATATGGTTAATTGTCCCCCTCTTGGGGATAAAACCATGTTGACGGATTGATACCAATGGAGTTATTACTTCTGCCAACCGGTTCACGAGAATTTTAGCGTATATCTTGCAGTCTGCATTTAAGGGAGATATTGGACGGTATGAAGTGAGTTGTTCAGCTGGCTTATCCTTTTTTTTAAAAACTATAATACTGGCCTCATCCCTTGTTAAAGGAGGAGCACCTGCCAGAGCTTGTTTAAACGTAGCAAGCATATCGGCCTTCAAAATTCCTAGCTCCTCCATAGTAATAGGGGCCTCCAGTAACTCAGAGTCTTACCTATCTAGGTTGTTATCACAAAAATGCTGTACCAAGGATTCCCCAGCTTGTAAATCATAGTGTTCCCCAGTATATAATGCTTCATAAAAGTCATGAAACACATCTAGAATCCCAGCCTCTGTTTCTATACGGTTGCCCCTAGAGTCAACAATTGCGCTAATCCTCTGGGCCGCCTCTTTAGATCTAAGCTTCTGTGCAAGACACCGTCCACTAGCCTCTCCATATTCGTAATTCAACTGTTTCTTGATCCAGTATTTCTTGGCAGTCTCTTTACCCCAGTGGAGGTTTATTTTTGCCTTGCACCGGGCGTCCTCAGTTTGAAGATCTGTAATCTCATGGCCCCCGTGTATGCCTAGCATAAGCTTTCCTTCTGCTACAGTCAGGGCAGCATATAATTCATGCAGTGCTGCTCACATTTATTTTTGCTGATATAGGTCAAAGCTAAGAGCTTCGCCGCTAAAGGCGGCTTTAAAAGTATCCCATACACACCCAGTCCCTGCACTATTATGGTTTATAAAAAAAAAATGCTCAATCCATGTCTTCATATGAGCTACAAACTTCTTATCTAACAACAGTTTCCTATAGAAAGAAAAGAGTCTCCACACTTCTAATACACTCCTTTCAAGGGACTGATCTTCCTTGACCCTACACCAACTTTATGAAACCTTTAAAATTAACCATTACAACTTTCAGTGTAAAGCGGTTCCGTCTGGTGATGTTTGGTGTATACCTCAACATCACAGGACAAAAGTTATTGGGAACATTTTCAGAAAGCAGGACCACCATAATTAAAAAAGACCAATTTCACCAAACACAAAAAAGAAAAAGAAGTTCAGAATTTATGGCATTTACTATAGCCCTGGATCCAGTAACTGGTAAATGATGAAGTGGATGTGTTGTAACTTGAAATGTGCAAAATAGCAGAACATTGTCAGCCACTTACTCTGCTGTTCCTTCCTTTGAACAGATTTCAGGGGACTAATAGGCTGCCCTTGCACTCTGAGGGCAACAGATATTTTGCGGCACCCTGACAAGTTCTCCTAAAACAGAGCAGGAGGCTTATTTACTCTTCTTTACTGTTCTGATTCTAAGCCTGGAATGTTGTGGGAAAGTTTTTTTTTTTTTTTTTTTTTGCGTAAGACCTTTATTAACATAAAGCAGAATACACAGCGTGAGCCTACAACCCTGAGGCCGGCTCGCCATTTCACCATGTTAGAGCAGTACAATCATAGATAACTATGTAGAGCCACATGTTGGCGGTAGATAGATCCATCCGGTATTCTCCAGTCAGGGCACGTATTTTACAATCGACATGAGTCTTACATTTTGTAATTTTTTATCAACCAAACTCTAACTCCCCCAACTTAAGACCTCTCATTGCTCTCATTTACATCCTATACAGTGAGCTAAGCAGTGTTCCGTAATTCCCTCCAATTTGTCTTCAGGGGCCATAACCTCACGGCAGTCATTCACCTCACAGCGTCACCCGCACATCAACTAATCCTCCCCATTCTCCTGTAAGGAATTCAGATAGTCCGTCAAAAAGCACCACACATCCTTAGGCCTAGATTTAACAGGCAAGTCCTCCTCATACGTTTGTAGTTTATCCCTACAAGTAGACATGCTATGCATCCACACCTTCGCAGTCGGTACCCTACGGCTGTGCCAGCATTGTGCCACCTGTCTTTTGGCTAACAGGAGTGCGATAGCACAGAATTTGCGCTTCAGCGCTCTGAATTGGGGTATAATACCGAGCAGGCAGAGCTGTGGTGTGCAGTGCACCTCGTCTTCCAACATGACCGATAACGCGGCAGTGACCTCCTCCCAGTAACTCGCTACACGCTCACACTTCCATGCTAAGTGTACAAAGTCCGCCCCATCCCTGTTGCAGCGCTTACATTTGTCTTCCTCTTGAAGCCCGTATCTGCGCATTTTCACCGGTGTGTAATAATTTGGTGGATGAACTTGAAATGGATAATCCTCAGATTCCCGTTTGGTGTCAGTATCTGTGTCAGTGCGCATGAACTGTACCATTCTACCTCTGTCAGTGGAGCATCCAGTAGTGCATCCCACCTTTCCTTGGCTTTAAGTGTGTGGCCTGCTATGTCCGATTGTGCAGCAGTGTAAAGTTTGGATACCAAGTGAGACAGATCACTCGTGGTGATCAGCATTTGTAATGGCGCTAGTGTTTCCGGCTCCTCCGGGAATGAAGGGTAATGTCCTTTCAATGCCCTTGTCAATCTGTAATATGTGAAGCGGAACATAAGAGTCTGATTTTGTATATAATCCAAATTATCAAGTTCCATAAACGTGCCTCCCTGAAATACGTCGCTCATTTTGTCGATCCCAGCTCTGGACAGTAGCGACATCCCCACTTTCTCGCTAGTGACTGATAGAGCCTGATGGTGCTGTAGTGGCATGTTCGGTGCATACAATGGGGTCTTGTGGGCCAATTGTCCCAGTTTATTCCATGCCTTGATCGTGGTGTCTACCGTGTTTATGTCTTTTGAATGGAGCGGGGGTCTAGTGTGTGACAATATCGCCGATAGGGGGACTGGATGGGCATCTCCCTCCTCAATGGCCACGTGTGTAACGTAGGGGACCTCATGGTACCAGTACGCTGCGTACTGTGCCTGGGCACAGAGGTAATATAGGAGAAAATCGGGCACCCCGAAACCGCCCTTTGCTACCGGGAGCGTTAGGGTCTGTAGTTCAATGCGAGCCTGTTTACCCGCCAAGATCAAGGTTAGTACTAGTGATTTTATGCGCCTAAAGACCTCCCGTGTTGGCGTGATGGGAATGTTGTTAAAGAGATATAACAACTTAGGCAAGATGTTCATTTTGACGATCGCTATTCGATCAGCTATGGATAATGGCAGGTGTATCCAGCGACAGACTTTATCTTCCAGTTTGGTGATTACCACTCCATAATTCGCACGCATGACTTCGTCTGGGTCCCTATGGAACATGACACCTAGATAGCGTATTGGGTCCAGCTGCCACTCTAGTGGATAATCTAGTGCAAAGGAATCAGTGGAATCGGTAAGGGGTATTAGTGAGGACTTGGACCAGTTTATCGCCAACCCCGAATGGCCCCCAAATCGGATGTACTCCCTGAGGAGAGGGTTCAGATGTGTTTCTGGATCGCGAACATAAAGCAACATGTCGTCCGCGTAGAGTGATATGTGCAGTGGTCTGGACACAAAGTGCAACGCCGATTCTCTGTAATTTTGACGCACTATGCACGCCAGTGGCTCCAACGCCAGTGCGAATAGCAGGGGTGACAGGGGGCAACCTTGTCTTGTTCCCCGGCCAATGTCAAACGGGGCCGAAACGTACCCATTTATCCGGACCCTCGCACACGGTTTGGTATACAACAAGGAGATCCACTGAACAAATCTTTTAGGAAAACCCATCCTATTAAGGACGGTCAGCATGTAACGCCATTCGATTGAATCAAACGCTTTGGCGGCGTCGAGTAGTACAGCCACAGCTTTAACCGAGGGTTTTAGATAGTGCGCCAGAGCAAACAGGGACCTTGTGTTATGTGAGGTGGATCTTGTGGGGACGAACCCCGCTTGGTCCGGGAGCACTAGGCGAGTCATCAGGGGGGACAATCTGATAGCTAGCAACTTTGCAAGTATTTTTGAGTCCACATTTATTAGGGATAGGGGCCTGTAGGAGTCGCAATTATCTGGGTCTTTGGCCGGTTTGAGGAGTGCAATGATCATAGCTTCCCGCAGAGTGGGGGGGAGCAGCGAACCCTCAAAGGAGGTGCCATACATGTCCACCAAATATGGGGCAATGATATCCACAAATTTCTTGTAAAATTCGGACGTGTATCCATCCGGGCCTGGCGCCTTACCATTTGGGAGCGATGCGATCACTTCAGTGACCTCCTCTACCGTGATCGGCCGAGCCAGATATTCCCGATGGGCATCTGACAGCCAGCCAATCGCCACATCATGGAGGTATTCGTAAGTGTCCTCCGCTGTAGCTGTTGGTTGAGATTGGTATAGTGTGCTGTAAGAGTCTGCAAAATATTTGACTATGTCTGCCGAGTGCGTTTGAACTACACCTGCCCCTGATTTGACCCGAAGGATAGCCGATTGCCCCTGCCCTTCACATATTTTCCGCGCCAGTACACGCCCTGGCCTGCCCCCTTCTCCAAAAGCCCTGGCTGTATGTTTGCGATCTAGATATTTGATTTCTGACGCCAGGAAGCCGGCATGTTCTGTGTGTAAGTCTCGCAGTTGGGGCATATTGCAGTTCAAGATCCCTCATCCGACTTTCGCAGCGGCGGATTTGGCTCCTGATGTCTTTGAGTACCCCTATGGTGGTTCCAATGCAGACGCCCCTTATCGTGGCCTTAAAGGCTTCCCAGAGTAGACATGGGTCGTCCGTAGTTTGAGAGTTATCAGCGAAGTAGTCCTTGATCGCCTTAGTCAGGGTGTCGACATATATAGGGTCCGTGAGGGCCTGGGAATTAAATCGCCAGTGAAAGGGGGGGGGCGTGTAGTGCGGGATGTCCAGCTGTAATAGAACCGGATTGTGGTCCGACAATGTGCGTGGGAGCACCTGTACCTTACGTGCCCATAGTGCAATATCCCTGGACCCTAGCCAATAGTCCAGTCTGGACCTGCTATTGTGTGATGCTGTGATGTGAGTAGCGCCAGGATCGGCAGTGTGTTGTAGTCTCCAGATATCTGCTAACGCTAGATCGCTCATCATGAGGTCTATCATAAGCCTCGCCTGCTTGTGTTGTTCCACTGATTGAGAAGACCGGTCCAGCCCGTCCCGCAGCGTTACGTTCCAGTCCCCCCCACATAAAATGTGTGTGCCAGTGTGATTCTGCAAGTGTCCCCAGATTTCCCGATAAAAGTCAGGAGCATCAACGTTCGGGCCATATATGTTGAGGAGTGTTACGTGTTGCCCCCTAAGCTTGCCGGACACTAGCACGTATCTGCCAGCTGGGTCTTGTGTCACATGTCTCTCTTCGAAGTGTACCCCTTTCTTGACCAAGATGAGCACCCCCCGGGAATAGGAAGAATATGAGGCTCTGTAGGACGATCCCGCCCATTTCGACCCCAATGTAGCGTGAGTATGCGGTGCCAGGTGCGATTCCTGCAGGAATGCAATGTCAATATTCCATCTGGTGAGACTGGCAAACACTTGCCTGATTTTCTGTGGGCGTGAGAACCCCCGTATATTCCACGTAAGGACGTTTAGCCCGTTCCTGCTGTCAGGTCTAGAGCCTGGCGTACCCATTTGATACAGTACCATTCATTCCTAAACACGCAAGCAGTCCGCCCCAATCCCGACCCCATCCAGCTCCATGAATACCACCTGCACACACAAGCCCCAGCAGGGCCAACATGTAGAATGTACTGGTTTGCAATACCTTCGGCCTTAGTAAACAGTTAAGCATCCCCCCTCCCCAAGTCCCTCCCACTCCAGCAACCCCAACCTGCCGAAGCCTCACCCTCACAGAGCACAACTCCCTCAACAGTGTAACCAACAACTTGGTGCTCATAGCAAAACTTGTGTAGGGTTGTACCCTCATGGAGGACCGCTAGTGGCACAGCACTTCACCCGATATACAGGTGCAGGCGACATTAACTTGAATCAAACTAAAACGCAAATTATGTGTCCATTAAACCACAAGCCCACATTCCCATTACCACCCCCGCACTGGATGTATGCAGTGAAGCAGACCTAGAGAAAACATAACCCCATTCCACAATGCACAGACGCGTCGGGGAGGGGCCATTCCCATTTAATGCAGTGTATCTCTTTCCCCGCACTTAATAATTGTTCGGCCACACCCAATCTGGACCCCAGCAGCCTGTGCGGTCAGACACCTCCATTAGTGCACATCTCGTAATATGGGACGGAGCACGACGTCCACTGTTCTGCGACCCTCTAGGTTGTCCCACTTCCAGTTCTGAGGGGTTGCGAGCACAGAGTACACAAAAAGACCCGACCCAGTGCCCTCATGAGCGGCAGGAGCAGTCGCAACATGGCCGTTGTTTCTGAAATCCCATGAGGAAGGCCTGTTAGCTTAGTACGGACATGAGTGCTTGCGATAGGTCAGGGCAGGATAGGGCTACAGTCACAGTTATTTCAGCCGCTCCCCACCCTTACATTGCCCAATGCACAAATCAAAAATAAAACGCCAGCAGCTCACCTCAAGTAGCTTCTCATCAACAAACCTTGCATAGACAGCCGAAAGTGGCAGTGCAGCAGTACCTCGCGGTAATTTGTGCAGAAGTCTCTACCGCTGTGCGAAGTTTGAGTGTCCTAGTCGCCTCAGTCTGAGTCTCTGTTCTGGTCTCGTCTGGCTTCCGACCTCGCCTCCTGCTGTATTTTCTTGACAAGTTCGAGGGCCGCCTTAGGTGTTGTTAGCACTATCGCCTGCTCCTTCCACACCACACGCAGCCGGGCAGGATACAACATGGAATACCCAACGTTTAATTCTCGCAGCTTGGCCTTCACCGCGGTGTATTCTCTACGTGCTTGCTGAACAGCGACCGTGTGATCTGGGTAGAATTCCAGAGTGTTGCCCTGGTGAACGATTTTGCCCTTCTCCCTTGCAAGCCTGAGGATCACGTCTCTGTCCCTGTAATTTAGGATCCTCGCTACTATCGGTCGGGGCGTAGCACCTGGTGGTGGTTTGGGGCCTAGCGATCTATGGGCCCGTTCCACAATGAAGATCTGTGATAAGGCTTCCGCTCCAAAGATATCCCTACAGAGCCCTTCGACATACTGTTCCATGCGGCCTGTGTTGGTGGATTCTGGCAGGCCCGCTATTCGCACGTTATTGCGCCTTGAGTGCGCTTCCAAATCCTCCTCCTTTGCTTTTATTACCTCCAGGATGCGCTCCATTCCCGCGCATTTTGAGGTGGACGTGCGCGCCTCATCTTCGACCGCCGAGATCCTGGTTTCGGCTTCATCCAGTCGTTCGCCGTGCTTTTCTTGTCGGGCAGCCATGCCATCCATCCTGCACGTTAGATTGTCCAACTTCCCGTTGATGTCCTGTAGATTTGATTGAATCGCCAGCAGGATCTTTTCCATGTTGGTCGACGGTGGCGAGGCCGAGGACCCGCCGGCCTCCGTTGCGTCATCCACTGGCTTAGTCCCCTTCCTATTATCAAAGGAGAGTTTTGGCTGCTGTTTGTCTGGCTTGCCCATGGTGGCGGGCGGCGAAGGCACTTTACTCAACTGGGGTCTAGTCGCCCTCGTTACCCTGGTCGACGTCGCCGTTTTTCCGTTCTGGTGGTAGTCAGCAGATGCACTCGATGACTAGTTCGTTCACAAGGTAGCCCTCCCTGGTTGTAGTACTACAGCAGGACTATGGAAGCGATGTGCACTGGCCAGTGCCGCAGCGTTGAGGGACGAGGGATATGGTTGCTTACGTGCCTGTGTGGATAGGGCGCCTCGCTGTTAGTCCATCCGGAGCCTCTGCCTCTAGTTCGCGTGGTTCCCCGATGTCTGTTCGCTCCCTAGTCCCCTGCGTCTTGGTCTCCGACTCGGCGGACGTCAGAAGGCCTCCAATGCGCTGTGCCCAGATGTTATGCGCGCGGTAGTGTGCCCAGTCCTACTACCCGCCGGTACGCCGTTAGGGCACCTCGTTATACGAGCTGGGGCCCGCCCGCGTTAGTCCGCCGAAATCGCCGTACCGGGAGGGGGTGCCGCCATCTTGTCAGGCAGACCAGTCAATGTGGAAGCGGACACCGCCGCTAGTGCACAGGCCTGCAGCGGTGCGAACGTGCTCCCTGGTCCCGGCGGTCCGTGAGCAAGGATGGGCGCTGATGTTGGGTTAAGCGGTCTGCCTGCTACCGCTCGTGCGTTGCTCGCGACATACCTCCGGTCGGCCGCCGGCCATTTTGTCAGGCAGTCCGGTGCGGGCTACAGCGACCTCGGTTTTTCTCCGCGATGCAGGGGAAGCGGCCGCCTCCGCAAACATCCAACTGTGCTCCACATCTTCCTGCACCTGATCGCGGTCGCGCAGGGTGGGTTGGTGGGGTCTTAGTGGCAATGAATCACATCGTGTGATATCGCCCGGCGGAGCTGCAGTTCAGGCAGCCATTCCGCTGTGCGCCCCCTAGCGCCTCCATGTTGTGGGAAAGTTAAAAATTCCACAAACATTGCAAAACGGGTCTGCGATGTTATGATGTTGCAACCAAGAATAATCCTTGACACCGCTGTTCTGTTGCTTCACCTGAAGGCAGAAATCTAGAGCAAAAGACTTACCATGATACACACAACGTGTTGCTGTGTACAAATTTACAGCTTTGCGTTGCACAGCAAAAAACATCCCAAAAATGTGCAGCACCATATTTACAGATAATGTCAATAGCAATGCTTATACTAAAAATTTAGTTTTTGCCCAAAGTGAAATACGATTTAGCACAGTGCTACCTTGAAAAAGAAAATGAAAGATTATACATCAGATTTTATACAACACTTGTTGTATGGGCTGAGCCACAAAGCCATTTTTGGCCGTATTGTGATAGATGTACATGGTTTAAATAGTGCAGATGTCTGTCTCCTTAATGAGTAGGGAGACATTCGAAGTAATAAATCCCATTTAAGGGGTTGGAAGTTGACAAGGCGAGACATGGTACACCTTGTAACTTTGAAAATCCCTAGATTAAATGCTTATATTGCATTAATTCAAGAGACACATGTATCTGATACTGAAGCGTCTAAGTTGAAACGAAGTTGGGTAGGCAATGTTTTCTCTTCCCCTGCTTTAGGTAACAAAAATAGAGTCTCTATCTTATGCAATACGAAGTATCAGTTTTCCGTTATCCACCAAGAATTTGAATCAGAAGGTCGTTGGGTAATTTTCAAAATACTTATAAAACAAATACCTTTAGTACTTTATAAGGTGTATGCACCAGTCAACGTTGACAATACTTTTTGGTGTCATATATCTGATAAACTTCTCTTGTTAGATGATGAATATATTATTTTTGGTGGTGACTGCAATGAGGTTTTCTACCCCATATTAGACAGAAATTCTTCTGTAAAATTCTCTAACACAAAGATTTACTCACAAATTACTTCTTCCATACACCGCAAATCTTTAGTTGACATATGGAGGCTTTGCAACCCAGATATTTGAGAATATCGTTTGTTCTCCCCTCCTCACCACTCAAAATATTGTATATATCTTCTTTAGTAAATCCTTATCTAAACAAGTTTCCCATTCTGAAATTGGCTCCATTCTAATATCAGACAATGCTCCAGTTTTTGTTGACTTTTAATTGCTATGCTTTTCCCCTCATGCAGGTAGATTGCGTTTTAATATGTTATTATCTGATCCTACTTTTACCAGCCAATTTACCTCTTTTGCTTTTGATTTTTTTTCCTTTAACTCTACCGTAACTTCCTCCCTGGTAATAATTTGGGATTCTTTTAAGGCTGCCACCAGAGGACTTTTTTATAAATTTTGTTTCACAAAAAAGCTTTAGAACATAAAAACTCACAACTGCTTGCCAGGATCAAACAACTTGTATAGACTTACTACCACTCAAATTCTGAGTCTGTGTTAAAAAACCTTATTGAAGCAAAATTCTCTTTCAATAAAATATCAACTGAAGCTGCATCTTCTTGTCTTTTAAAAAGCAGTGCTCGTTACTATGGAGGCCACAATAAGATGGGGAAATTATTAGCAAATTACTTGAAAATACGACGTGAAAATAGAATCTATACGGAATGATGCAGGTATATCTTTCTTTAAAGATGACAATATTTTGAGTGAATTTGTCTCTTTTTATAAAAATGTATATACCCCTGAACAACAGCCACACTCAGCTGATCTATCTGCTTATTTTCAATCTATTAATCCCCCTTCCCCTTATGAGTCTGACTTCTCTGTCTTAGAAGCTGATATTGCTAAATCAGAAATTACACACACAATCTCAGTACTGAAAATAGGGAAAGCTCCTGGTCCAGATGGCTTTACCATTGAATTTTATGTGTACTTTGCAAATCTCCTATTACCTCATCTTGTATCACTCTATAATGCCTTTATTCCTACTGGTTCAACGTCTGGAACCTTTCAAGAGGCCATGGTATGTTTAATACCTAAAGACAATAAAGATCCATCTCTCTGCAACAATTATCGGCCAATTTCTTTAGTTAATTTGGAGTATAAGATCTTTGCAAAAATCTTGGCTCTTCGCATTGATCCTATCTTATGTACATGTATGTACATGTATTTATATAGCGCAAATCGCCCACATCGCAGGCATCTATGCGCTTGCTTAGGGAACCCGTCCTGGTATTCCCCTCTGAGATACCCCGACAGGGTATCCACAAGGTGAAAGCCAGGCATCCCGCCGCGAGGGGCCGTTGTGGAGATTAAGCAAGCTATTGCCCAGAGTCGCAGAGTGTGAACCCGTGAGTCGAGTAGGCACCGGAGTGAGAATTATCGAGTCCGTGGAATTATTGAGCCCAACCCCCGTCGGGCGGGGAATTGAACCCTGGTCCAGGGCCGATCTCAGCTTCCGGGTCTGCCGCCTTTAACCCCTGAGCCACACTTCTCTTATCTAACCTTATTGGCCCTGAACAATCTGGATTTCTAAAAGGTCGTCTCTCATCTGCTAATTCCAGAGTCTTTTTTAACATCCTTAGTAAGGCATTTTATTTTGAGTCTTATATAGCGCGTGGTTACCCTTGGGCGTCCCGGCGCTTGTCAAGGAGTCCGTCGGAGCAGTGTGAAGCCAATCCAGCGTGTTAAGATGGGAAGAGGTGTGTTTTCAGAGACTTCCGAAAACGAAGAATGCATGTCTCACGACGCAGTTTCAAAGGGAGCGAATTCCAAAGGGTGGCTGTATGCACCGAGAATCTTCTACCGCCAGTGCGAGCTTTGTGAACTCTGGGGACCTGTAGCAAGAGTTTTTGATCAGAGCGAAGAGCTCTGTTGGCTTTATAGGGCACCACTAGCTTCCTTAAAGAAGGAGGACCTTTCCCTTGAAGGATCTTGTGGGCCATACAGAGAGCCTTAAACTTGACCCTCTCTCTTATCGGGAGCCAATGCAATGCTTCCAAGGCGGGCTTAGCTGATTGTCTCCTTGATGTGTTAGTCAACAGCCTAGCAGCAGCATTTTGCACTTGCTGCAGCTTACTGAGCGTGGCTTCCGAAGCGCCAAGGAATATGGCATTGCAATAATCAAGCCTGGAGATAATTAGCCCCTGGATGAGTAACCTCCTCGATTGCAAGGGGAGGAGGGGCAAGACTTTACGGGCTGAACAAAGAAGCCCAAAACAGACCCCGCCGTTTTCTTGGCCTGAGTTTTAAAGGAGAGATCCTGCTCCAGCCATACTCCAAAGCTCTTGATCTCCTGCTTGGGGCTGGGGAGCTCCCCCAGGCAGCTGGGCCAAACGGTCAAGGGGAGAGAGGGAGTCTTGTGCCCTAACAGCATTATCTCCGTCTTGGAGCCGTTTAGTTTAAGCAACGATTCACACATCCAGGTGTGTACATTAGTCAGGCATAGGCGCAGCGCGTCTGGGTTCTTCTCCAGTTGAGACACTGCGACCACCAGCTGAGTATCGTCAGCATAGCTGACAATTTTTATCCCAAAAGGGGCCACCACATCCTCCAAGGGGGCCATATAGATGTTAAACAGCGTAGGGCTCAACGAGGAGCCCTGTGGCACACCGCACTGGAGGGGGATAGATTGAGACTTCTCGCTGCCTTCCCATACCTGATAGGTACGACCACACAGAAATTACCTAAGCCATTGCAACACCACTCCTGTGACCCCCGCATTGGACACCCGTTGGATCAACACTTGATGGTTTACAGTGTCAAAGGCATCACTGAGGTCCAGGAGGATCACTGCCACTGACCCTCCTGAATCCAAAATGCTCCTTGCTTCCTCAACAACTGCCAAGAGGGCGGTGTCTGTGCCGTGCCCTGGCCGAAAGCCCGTTTGTGAATCTCTCAGCAGGCCATTGGATTCCAGAAAGACGGATAGTTGTCGATTAACCAGTCTTTCAGCGATCTTACCAAGACCAGGCAGCAGAGAGATGGGCCTGAAGTTAGCCAAATCTGACGAATCCAGATTGAGTTTCTTCAGAAGAGCCTTTACAACCGCTCTTTTCCAGCTCTGCGGCACCACACCCTGGGTAAGGGATGCATTAATCAAGTTCGCTATAGGGGCCGCAACCACAGATGTTACCTGTTTCAGAAATCTCATTGGGGCTGGATCCTCTGGTGAACCACTCTTCATGGATCCTTTGCGACCTCAGCTACAGGGATTGGACCAAAGGTATCCAGGCGGGCGCCTTCTCCTGCTGTCTGATTGCCTGTCTGTGCAGCCTGTACGACTTGGGGCAGGGCAGCTATGATGTTTTCGATTTTTCGATGGAAAAATTCTGCTAGCTCTCTACACTTCTCAGCAGGATTATCCTGAGTCGGTGGGGGCTCCGAGATTTTGAGGAGTTCCTTTACCACTGTAAAGGTCTCTCTCGAAGAATTGGAGGCACTTTTTATCCTATCTTCAAAGAAATGCGCCTTAGCACTGCGAAGGGCGTTTTTATATATTCTTATTGCGGTGCGATATTCATCCCGGCTTGCCACCTCCCAGTTTTTTCTCCAGGTTCTCTCCAGCCTCTTACATCCTTTCTTAAGGATGCGTAAGTCCGGCGAATACCAAGGGGCGGAGCCCATCCTTTTACCCCTCTTTGCTACTCTTTTTTTGGGGAGAATGACGTCCAGGGAATTGGTTATCCACAGCTCAAAATCCGTATCAGCTGTAACCGGATCCGCTGCTACAGGGGGGCATGAGCTCTCAAGTCTTGCGATCCAGTTATCGACTGATAACCTGGACCAAGCTCTCTCCAGAGTACAAAATCTCGGAGAGGGGGCCACTCTCGGGTCAGCCTGCAGACTGACCGGGACCAGGAAATGGTCTGTCCAAGGTAACGGACAAACGGGCAGAGCTGTAAGGTATGGAATATTTGAGAAGATAGGATCAAGAAGGCGACCCTTGGAGTGGGAGGGTCCCAGGTTTTTTAGATTAAGATTATAGGCTTTAAGGTCACTCAACAGATCTGCCGCCACAGAGTCCGTTGGTTCGTTAAAATGGAGATTCAGATCTCCTAACAGCATGAAATTAGTCGTCGAGGAAGCCAACTGCGTGACTGTTTCCATCAGAGACCCAACAAAACTCCCCAAGACTCCTGGTGGACGATATATCAAGATGCCTGACACAGTCACCGTAGGAGAAACCTGTAGAGAGAACTGACAGCTCTCACAGTCCAGTACGTCACTGTTCTGCGCCTTACACACCAATGTATCTCTATATATAATGGCAATGCCGCCACCCCGCCCCTTAGGTCTATCAAGATGGTATATCAAAAAACCAGGGGGAAGGGCTCGAACCATGTCTGCGCCTGAGCTGGCAGTAATCCAAGTCTCCGTCAGGAACAGGATGTCCAGTTCATGATCTTGTATCAGGAAATTAATTTCCAGAGCATGACACGGGAGAGATCTACAATTAAGCAGCGCCATAAGGAGGGTGCTTTTTCCCTTATCTAATTGCGGGTGAGGCATGTCTTGCAAGCAGTGTAAGGTGAAGAATCCTTATAGATATATTTACATGATGGTTTTTAGGAGTGCGCAGCGACATAATGTCCTCTCGAGAGTACGTTATCAGCGTTTCTGAAGAAAGAGCCAGAGGTTCCGGCCCTAGGCCCGTCTGGGCCCGGACGGGCACAGACGGGCTGGACTCTGGCGTGACTCCGGCGCGATTACGGCGCGCCCGATGCGCGTCACCGCTGCGCGTTTCCATGTGAGGATTAAGTAGGGAGCACGTGTGTCCAGGCGAACACTAGAGTGCTAACTCGAATGGCCAGTCACGTCCCAAACTCCACCCAAGATGGCCGACACGCTTTCCCCAGAACCAGCAACCAGCTAATGGCCCGCCAAACAGCGGTGAAGATCACCAAGTTAGAGTGCAGGTAGGCGCTCTAATAGCAATACAAAAACGGCGATTTTAACTGCAAATACAGCGAAATTAAAAACCGGGGCTAATAAATCAATTCAACTGAGATACAAAACAAGGGAAGCAATTAAAAAGCGCGAACGCCTTAGCTACAGTAGATGTAGTGCTAATGAAAACGCTGAGAAGTACAGGGCAGCGTCATGCAGGAAGCCTTGACCAAGGCCGACTCAAAACACTAACTCGCCTTAAGTAAGGAGCTCGTGTGTCCAGGTGAACACTAGAGTGCTAACTCGAATGGCCAGTCACGTCCCAAACTCCACCCAAGATGGCCGACACGCTTTCCCCAGAACCAGCAACCAGCTAATGGCCCGCCAAACAGCGGTGAAGATCACCAAGTTAGAGTGCTGGTAGGCACTCTAATAGCAATACAAAAACGGCGATTTTAACAGCAAATACGGTGAAATTAAAAACCAGGGCTAATAAATCAATTCAACTGAGATACAAAACAAGGGAAGCAATTAAAAAGCGCGAACGCCTTAGCTACAGTAGATGTAGTGCTAATGAAAACGCTGAGAAGTACAGGGCAGCGTCACGCAGGAAGCCTTGACCAAGGTCGACTCAAAACACTAACTCGCCTTAAGTAGGGAGCTTGTGTATCCAGGCGAACCCTAGAGTGCTAACTCGAATGGCCAGTCACGTCCCAAACTCCACCCAAGATGGCCGACACGCTTTCCCCAGAACTAGCAACCAGCTAATGGCCCACCAAACAGCGGTGAAGATCACCAAGTTAGAGTGCAGGTAGGCGCAGGTAGGCATCCTCTCTTGATTACCCCATTGCCGCTATAGCACTAGATGCAGAAAAGGAGTTTGATAGAATTGATTGGGATTTCATGTTTCAAACGCTAAAATGGATAGGGCTTCCTCCCACTCTAATATCTCTTATCTTTATACTATATTCAGGTCCCAGTGCCTCTATTTTTGTTAATGGTAAAACTTCAAATAATTTTCCACTCTTTAGAGGAGTATGTCAAGGATGCCCCCTCTCCCCTCTTTTATTTATAATAGCATTGGAATAATGTTTAACTAAAATTAGGTTAGATGCTCAGATTACCAGTTTCCAACTCGATACTTATCATGTTAAATTATCCATTTATGCAGATAATATTCTTTTATATTGTTCCAATCCGTCATCCTCCATCCCCACTTTTTTATCTCAAGTTGACATTTTTCTCAACTATCCGGTTACCGTCTTAATTCAGACAAATGTGAGGTTCTTCCTTTAAATATACTCTGTCTTAAGCAAGACTTCATACAAACAGGCTTTTCTTGGCAAAGCTGTAAGATAAAATAACTAGGCTAGTGGTTTTCTTCAAACATCCCAGAAACATTCAAGATAAATTTTGATCATATTATTAAGAATCTTTCTTACTCTATTGATCGTTGGCACCCACTCTTTCTCTCTTGGTGGGGACGTTTAGACTCCATCAAGATGATGCTCTCTCCTTTGATTCTTTATCTTCCCTCTAAGATTCCAGTGCATATCCCTACAATTTACTTTAAGAAAATTGACCCTTTATTAACTAAATTTCTCTGGAAAAACAAACCTCCCCGAATTGCCCTACCGACTAAAAGCTGACAAAACATCTGGAGGCCTTTAATTTCCTGAATTTAAATCATATAATTTTGCCTTTTCTTTAAAGCAATCCTCTTTTTTTTTTAAATATGTTTTTATTGCAGGCAGTATACAAGTCACATGTTATCACATTTTACAGTTCCATATCTAGTGGTTGCGACGTGCCAATCTCCTGGCAGCTCGTTACACAGCCCATATGCTCACATCCCGGAGTACGGGTGGCGTGTACCAGAAGAAGTTAAAGGACGTAAAGCAAGAGTACATCGGAGCCATCTAGTAGGAGGACCTTGTGTCTGCTTTTTCTTTTGTAAACAACCCTTCCAACAGGAAGCCCCCCCCCCCAACAACCGACATCACATTGTTAACTTATGGATTGATCATGATCTACTGGATGCGCCCTAATATAGCTTGTAATTTCCTTTCTATCCATAATCTTACAGATCTCCCATCGGGTAGTTATGCCTCACGGGAACCCCCCATCCTAGTGTCAGGTGACACTACTTCCATATTATTTCTTCGGGGAGTCCCTCGCTGATCTTATGATATTGTATATTATGTCGTGAAGGTTCCATCTATAGTGTTCCCTAAGGGCGCTGGTGCGCTATCTACAGTCCCTTAGTGCTCTTGATGTGGTCTCCCCACCCCACTTCCCCTCCCCAACATCCCACCACTTCCACATGTTATCTCAGTCAGTCTTCTAGTGCTATGTACCAGGAGCGTTAGGTGTTTCGGAGTGTGATGCATCCTGGGTGTGTTGTTGGGGTTCCCTTTCAGTATCTTGCTCCTCTTCCTCGTCTTGTGTCTTCAGATCTCTTAGGGCCTGTACTAAAACCTCACACACCATCGCTGCAGCTAATGCTTTGTCATCCTGTCGCCTATGCGCCATCTGATATCTGAGGGAGCTTTCGCAGGTAGCCCGTTTCAGGAATTCACTCATCCAGCGTCTATACGAGGGACCAGCTCTTGCCTTCCAATGTCGAGTGATTTCGCGTTTGGCTAATATAAGGCCCATGTCAATGAATTTGCTGGTGTTCGTGTGCTTGGGGGTGTGAAGGAACAGTGTAGGACACCGACCACCATGTCAAACTGCAGCTGTCTCCCCGTACCTCATTGAACACGTCCCCTATCGCCTTCCAATAATCTCCCAGCATTGGACAAGTCCATAGCATGTGCTCTAGTTCTACCGCCTCTCTAGTGCACCTCGGGCATGCTGCTTCATTCACTCCAAAATATTTACGAATTTTTCCCGGTGTTAAATACGCCCTATGCAATATGAAAAAGTGTACTAGTTGGAAGCGCGCGTTCCTAGTGCTCTTGCGGGCTCGTCACATTATCTGCGCCCAAACTGTCTCCGGGATCTCTTTAGCTATGTCTGCTTCCCATTTGTTTCTCAACCCAGTCAAAGGTGGCAAGTTTTCTCGGAGCATTCTGGCATAGAGGCATGTGACCGCTTTGTAGGTGCCCGCCGCCATCATGGTATACTGGCAGGCCATAGATGTCGTGGGTTCCAGTAAACCCTCCTGCCAGTGTGCCTGCACAGCTCTAGTAATCGCGGCATGCAATAAGAAATCCCCCCTAGGTAGGTCAAATCTTTCCTGGAGCCTTTGGTAAGGCAGCAGCGCCCCATCCTCGTACAGATCCCCTACAACTTGCAGTCCCGCCTCCTCCCAAACCTGCAGCTGCGACCAGTCCCCTCCATGCGGTAACGCCGTCACCATTCCGAACGGTATTTTCGGCGCGTATGGGTGGCGTACTCCCGCCAGGCGTTGGGATCTGTTCCAACAAAGTCGGAACGTTCGTTCCTCCATAGTTAGGTCTCGTAAGTTCAGCTTCTTTTGTAATGTTATATAAGCCAAGACATGCCGCGGTATGCCTCTCTCTCTCTCCTGCTCTGGGCCTCTGAACACTCTCTCTACTTCCTGCGTAAAGAGCTGCAACTGTGCTGCTAGATAATAGATTTCGAAATTCGGGACTGCAAGTCCCCCCTCATCCTTCGGTCTAAGGAATGTGCTCTGGGCGACCCTGCATCTCCCTGTGCCCCAAAGATATGAGGAGATCCGTGATTTTAACGCTTTGAATATGGAACAGGATATCCATACAAGCAGCGTGTGGAAGTAATACAAAAGTCTTGGTAAGGCTACCATTTTCAATAGGGAGATCCGGCCCATCAATGATAGAGGCAGGGTCGCCCAGAAGGCCATTACCCTCCAGCATGTCCACCAGTGTGTGGTATATGTACACCCCGAGGTACTTCAAACAGATGGGTTCTCGTTTTATCAGCGGGTGTCCATCTGGTCTAGGCTCTCCCTGCCGCACAGGAAACATACACGTCTTGGACCAGTTGACTTTTAGGCCTGAAAGCTCCCCTAAGCGTTGCAATAGCCTTTCTGCCCCAGTCAAAGCCTCCTCTGCATTTTCAGGAAATAGCAATAGGTCATCCGCATATAGGGATGTAAGGTGCCGCCCATCTCTGCCGTCTAACCCTCTATAATGTCTCCCCATTCTGATCTCACTGGCTAAAGGTTCTATTGCAAGGGCAAATAAGAGGGGGGATAGCGAGCATCCTTGTCCTGTCCCGCGCGTTACCTTGTATTGGGGCGATATCAATCTCCCAACTCGCACCCTCGCCATCGCCGAGGTATATAATACTCTTGTCCATTTTATATGCTCTTCGCCCAGCCCGAAGCATTTCAAAACATTATATAAGTAGTCCCACTCCAGGCTATCAAAAGCTTTCTCTATGTCGATGGAGAGGATCAGTGGTACTTGTGCTTCGGAGTTGTCAGCGCTCATAAGACGTATGAGTCTCCGAATATTTGAGGTGGTGCCGCTTAGGGATGAAGCCCGACTGGTTTTCGTGGACCAGCGAGGTCATGCATGGCAGTAATCGGGCCGCTAATATTCTACTGAGAATTTTATAATCCGTTGTTAACATTGACAACGGTCTATACGAAGCCGTGTCGCTACTTTCCCTCCCTGGCTTCAGCAATGGGATCACCAGCGCCTCCCTCATTGATTGGGGCAAACAGCCCTCTTCCTTGGCTTCTTTGTATACCTCCAAAAGCCTCGGCGCTATCAGGTCGACATATTTGCTATAAAATTCTACCGGCTGACCATCCAGCCCTGGTGTTTTATTGCGAGCCATGCGTTTTATAGCTCCTCGAATGTCCGCCAGCTCTATGTCCTTTCCTAGGTCTGCTGCTTGATCGTGGTCTACTTATGGCAGATCCAGCTCGTCCAAGAAGGCATCCAAAGCTGGGTTTCCATTTGCCACCATACTTTTATAAAGCTTCTCGTAATATTGTGTGAAGCCCTGTAGTATTTCGGTCTGTGTGTGCACCACAGCTCCCTCGTCATCCTCTAAAGGCAGAAAGGGGGAGTGTCGCTGTGTGGGGTTGGCCAACCACGATCGTAGCGTGCTCGTTTTATCCCCTTCCGCATGTATCGTCGCCGAGTAGGTCTTGTAGTCAAAGCTACGGAGTCGCTCTACTTCGACGGCCACTGCTTCCCGAGCTGCGCCGACTCTCTCTTGTATCTCAGGGTGCCCAGACCTCACAATTTCTATTTCTCGGAGGTTCTTCTCCGCTTTATCTAAGTCTCCTAGGAGGACCTTACGTATTTCCGCCTGCTTCCCAATTCAGAGCCCCCTGATGACGACCTTGAAGGCGTGGTGGTGCCAGGATTGTCTGCAAAGTATTGCGTAATTCCCTACTCCAGCATCGCTTGAAAGAGCGGGTCGTCCAAGGTGTCGGGCGTAATTTCCACGTGGGAATACACGGTGTCTCAGACATCCAGTCTAAGGTAACCAATAGGGGGTTGTGGTCTGATATTGTCCTGGCGAGATACACAGCTCATACCACAGATGGCATCATCAGTGGGGAGCACAGCATTGCATCCAACCGGACATGTAGCTCATGTACACTAGAGAAGTAGGAGTAATCCCGAGCAGCCGGGTGTCGTATACGCCAGGCGTCCATCAAATTCGAGTATGCCTGCCATTCTAGCCTGCCCTTAGCTAACCTGTGGACCGGGGAATCATTAAGCGGCGGATGGGATCTGTCCAATGAGACATCCGTCACTGAGTTAAGGTCCCCTCCAACCACTACTGGGCCCGTCAGCAAGTGTGCCAGTGTCCCCGACAGTTTCCCCAAGAAAACCAGTTGTTCCGTGTTGGGTGCATATATGCTGCATAATGTAATGTCGCGGCCCCGTAGTCTGCCCGCAACTGCCCCAAATCTACCTTCAGGGTCAATCACCTGTCTGGTCACCTGAAATGGCACTCCAGCCCTAACCCAGATCAATGTCCCTCTAGCGTATGCTGAGTAGGCGGTGCTAAACACTTGACCTCTCCATCTGCGCTGCAATGCTAGGCCCTCTGTTGCTGTCAAGTGTGTTTCTTGGAGAAATGCAATCTGGATCCCTCTGCGAAATAAATAAGAGTGAACCTTGTGTCTCTTCATCATCGTATGGAGCCCCCTCACATTCCAGGTCATGCATCTCAAGTTATCAATTTCAACCATTGTCCCACTCCATCTCAAAGCTGGCCAAACCATCCGCCGCCTTTGCTTCAGTGGTGGGACCCTACCAACAATTCCCTGTCTGCCCCTTCCCTCCCAACCTCCCAACAATAAGTTCTAGTGTCTGTTTCGAAGGAACATCCCCAACATTTACCCCTCCTCCCCCCCAGAACAGGACGCAATAGCAACCCATCAGACCCCGTCCAAACTGCCCTCATTCAACTTTAACTCCTGTCTATCCTGCAGTCGTCACTGCAGGAGCCTTAAGGGCTTTTAGGGATTAGCTCTAGACCAACAGGCAGCTGCGCTAAACCGTTACCCTCACCCCTAAGATCCCCCATAAAAGGTTTGCGGCTGTCCCGCTTGCGACAGCAGTCCCTTCTGTTCTGTTCCCATCAGACTCGAATAGTCAACATAATAATAGAGTTCCAAGATCTCACGTGTCAGGCATCCAGGATTTCATCTGCTGAGTTCGGTGTCACTTTCGGTCCCTTGGCACCTTGCTTCTCCGATATGTCCATCTCCGAGCCTGTGTGATTTCCCTCTGAGTCTGTGCCATGTTTCGATAAGGGCGGACTAGCGCCCGAGAGTTCCACCACTGCTTGCAGCGCTGCCATCCGCTCTTCTACTGTTTGTGACACTGACGGTGTCCGGGTGCCCCGCCGCTTCCTGCGGAGTCTCTGTGATTTTCACCCCTGCGTCGATCTCTGGATCTCCTCTTCCTGATGTTGTGTGCTGTCGGTTCCCGCTTTGTAGGTTTCGATCCATGACCAGGCATCCTCTGGTGTGTGGAAGAAATGAGCCGTGCCGTCCAACTCGACTCGCAATTTGGCCGGGAATAGCAGCGAGTATTGTATTCCCTCATCTCTGAGTGCTTGTTTAACAGAGAGGAAAGAGGCCCGGAGCCACTGTGTTTTGTAGGTGTAGTCTGGGAACAAGGTCATCTTACTATTGTCCATTTGGTAGGGTCCTGCTACGTGGGCGTTTTGAAGCAGCAAGTTTCTATTTTTGTAGTGGAGCAGCCTTGCTATACCCGGCCTAGGTGGTTGGCCTGGCTTAGGAGGCCTGGCAAGGACCCGGTGTGCCCGTTCAAGTGTGAAGAAAGGCGATAGGCCCTCCGGTGCTACTGTCGTCCTGAGCCAGGAGTCCAGGTAGCCGATCATGTCTCCCCCTTCAATTTTCTCCGGAAGGCCAACCAAGCGGATATTATTACACCTGTTCCTGTTTTCGGCGTCCTCAGCTCTCCTCTCCAGCATTTGTATTACGGCCAGGGCATTTTCCATCTTCCCTTCTAGGGCTGAGTGAGCGGGGGTCAACTTCTGCAGCGCCACCTCATTCTGCTTGACCCTGTCCGTTAGCTTGGCATGATCTGCGCGGAGTAGCCCCAACCCAGATGCCACCTGTGCGATGTCCTGTTGCAAGGCATCTTTTGTTGCCGTTATGGCCTCCAGTATGCGGTCTTGTAGTTGCTGGAGGTCCGTGGGCCCCGATGTGGTAGGTTCCTGCGCCTCTGCAGTCGCGGTGCCATCCGTTTTTCCCTTAAGTTTCCCCATGATTCGGGTCTTCCCCCGATTCTAATGAACCTCCAATGCCACCGGGGGAAGCTCAAGTCCGATTGTGTTGGGGGGGGGGGGCGCACGCCGGGCTCACGTCTCCTCGGCACTCCTAGGTGTTGGTCATCTGCACTGCTCCTATCTCGGTGAACTCCAGGCACAAGGGTGCTGTTCTCCTCAGGTGTCGGCCCCGCCAGCTTCGCTGTCCTACTTGCAGCTCCCAGCTCAGGTTGTCCCTGTATTAGGCTGATGTTTCTATCCCCTCTTTCCACAATCGTGGTGTCCCTCAGCAGTGATAGGGTAGGCCGTTCATCCAACTGCTCACTCCATTGTCCTCGTCAGCGGGTCTACTCTCTGCGCAGGGAAGCCGCCTGGGGGACAAGAGAGTGCTCAAGGTCAGCATATCTGAGGGTCTCCAGTACCTCCAATCTCCCTCCTTCCTGACCTGGTCTCTAGCTCGTCCTTCCGGTTACTCCGGGGCCCCTTTCGCGCATTTACAGCACTCCACTGGCGCCTGGCGGTATCACAAAACTGTACACAGCACTCGCCGTTATGCCCCCTCCAACTTAGGTCTCGGGTGCCCTTCTACCAAAAGGGTATCATCAGCGGGTCGTGTTCCTGCCCCTTAGTTCACTGGTCGTAGTGCGAGTAGTTCATGTTGGGGCCTAGTTCGCGTGCCCTCCTGTACCTTGCCGTGGGACATCAATGGGCCTCTGGCTGGTGATCCTCCCCGCCCAGTGCTAGCGGCCTCCGTGTAGTGCCGGTACCCCCCACTGTCTTCTGTTCTCGAGTTAGGGCACAATCCTACCGCTGAGCGGTTCGCTGTTCCCCATATCCGTCTTGTAGTAATGAAGTCCTCAGACAGTAGATGTAGATTAATGATTTATTGGAAGTTAGGTAGATAAGATGGTATAAACCATAAAGACCCCAACAGGAACATCCTGCAAGATGCTCAGCCCCCAGCCAACTGCCGGCATAAGCCCCAGACTGCCAACATTCCACAGAGCATCATAGCTAGAACATTCTATAATAAAAGGGGCTAGTGCAAGGATACCACATTATCCTCTCCCTTTAATAACGGAAGACAATAAACTTAAAGGGAAAAACAAAGCACAGAAATATAATACAAATATAAAGAAATCTGTAACCCAAGGATGGAATTAAAATAACATCACGAGAGGAGGAGCCTAGCCTACTTCCATGATGGCCGCCTGATCCCTCGGCTCCGCCGATCCTTTCGTTTTCCTCCCGGTCCGCGACTTCTCCTGCTACTAATCCTGCTTTTGAATCGAACCCTCGGGACCGGGAGACGATTCTGTCTCCAGCGGTGTGCTTCCCTGAACGCTCCCTGCGGTGGAAGTGCCGGGGCGCCCTCACCTCCTTTCCGGCGCTGGCTGCAGCTGATCGGGTCTTTGTTCTCGCGATGGCCGGCCATGTCTGCATTCTCTTCGGACTTTGAAGCGGGACGGAGGCGACCGGCGGGGAACAGCCGCTACGCTGTGTTTACCGCTGCCGGGCTCCGCTCAGCTTTGATCATCTTCGCGCTTGGGTAGTGTTGAGGCTGACAGTGCAACATTGTGTCTAAGCCTCGATCCGCATACGGCGCTGCTGGCTCGCTTGTCTCCGCCAGCGAAGCGGTGGAAGCCATATTGTTGGTAGTGCTCCCTGCTCCTGCGTTTACCCCGGGCTGCTGCCGGGGAGATGTCCGCTTGCTTGTATGGTACCGGCGCCGTGCATGGTGTCGGCATGGCTCATGCTGCTTCTGTGCCCCCCGCTAGTTCATATCATGCGGAACCCAGACTGCGCGCCCAACTACGTGGGAGAGATAATGGAGGCCAGCCTCGTGGATTACAACATCGTTGCGAGCTCCGTGTGCAGGGACCCGCTGCCCCTGTCCCTCTTGTGGCACCATTGAAGGTCGGAGACATCCTGTGCGCTTTGAGCACTTTGAGAACTGCTCTACAAGATAATGCCCGGGACTTAGGGGATCGGCTGATTACTACTTCCCCCTCCGTGCCCCCGGTGGGGAGAGATGGCGCTCGATTGCAGGACACTGCGCCACACCCTGTCCCCGATTACAGTGGAGTGCCTACCCGGGTGTGCTTAGAGGAATTGAGGGTGCGAGAGCCTGATGACATTTTGGAGCTGATTGACAAAGTGGTGCAGCGGTCTGAAGACGGTGGGTTTGTGCACTGGCCTAGGAGTCGTCCCTGGACGCCATGTTTGGCTATTCCTTTGTGTTTTATTGGCGACACTTACAACTTTCTCCTGAAGCTGATGCCATTGCTTTGGCAGGCTGATTTTAGTGGTCTGAAACAGTATACTGTCCCCCTTATTATCATTGTCGCTCGTATGACTTTGGCGTGGTCAGACTCTGTTGGGCAGCGTCCTACCCTGCTGAGATCGCTCCGTTTGCTTCTCCCGTTCAAGATGGCTACCGTGCAGCTGGACCACGTCGGTACCCTGGAGCGCAGGGGCCAGGGCTGAGGATGTCCCCCCTATTCTTAACTGTGGTAGAGTGAACTGCGGGGGCTGCAGGGGATAGACTGTGGAGTTGAATATTGGTTACCTATGGTTCGGGGATCCGGGGAAGGGCGGCCGGGGATTCATAAGCTAATTGTTTTGAGTATATGTATATGGCCCTCCTCCGCTCTTATGTGATACTTTTTCTTCCTTCTTTTCTTTATCTGTATTTCGGGTACTCTTTTTGGGCGACAGACACACTGCTAGGGGAGGGTAGGCCGTAGCCTCTGCATGCGTGTAGGGTGGGGGTAGGGGGGTGGGGTTTTTCTTTTGTCCGTTTCAGTTTCTATGGGCCTTCTTTTTCTCTTACTTTTGGTTCTCCCTTTCCTTTCTGTTTCTTTCTTGGGTCAGTAGGGTGGCTCGGTGCGATGGGGGCGGCGACTGGCATGCAACATGTTTGATCTCACTATCCTGTTGTATTGTTTTCATGCCGCTAGTCTGATTACGTTTTTTGCTGCTTGGATTTCTTCTGGTTAACGTTGCCCCCTTATGTCATTGGTGGATTGTTGGAACGCTGATCCTTCCTATTGATTATCTTGGACATATTAAAACTCTAAAAATTAACCTTAATTTCTCATTTCTCGGTAGTGCAAAGATACCCAGTGTAACCTAGGCTAGTTGCTATTTTGTGCTCAGATACTATCGAGTTACCGTATTGCTTGCTGACTTGCTTCAACATGTGTCGTGGCCGGCCGGATGGTTGTAGGCCCGTATTTGTATTGCTTTTAATGTGCAATAAAGGTTTCAAAAAATTAAAAAAATTAAAATAAAAAAATAACATCACGAGAGGGAAAACAGAAATACGAAAACTGTTAAAGAAGAAAGAAAGAAAGTGAACAGATAGAATAAACCTCACCATCCTCCTCCTCCTCTAATTTAGAACAATTTTAAAAGATGTAAATATTGAGCTCTCATAAAATAACCCAAATCTAAGAAAAGAGTGCAATGAGCTCACCAAAACCCAAGAAAGTGCAGAAGACAAGAGGAAAAAAAATAATGCCACTCCTCTAATAAAAGACACAAAAGGACCACGACCCACGTGTATAGGAAAGAAACCAATAAAGCAAGACTAATAAGGTAATCCTTCTAATAGGAATAAAATGCCTTCTAAAATGGATAAGAACTACAGTGAAAGGAACTTCAAACTCAAATTCCTACCCTTAAGTGTAAAATAGTCGATGAAGGGACTAAGACCCATATCTAGCCCTAAAAACTAAGGACCGATAAAAATGGGACCCAAACCCAAAACCAAATCTGCCCCAAAAACTAGGGACCATGAATGGTAAACAAGGATAAACAAACCATTAACTAGGGTAATGGGACTAGTAACCCACTCCAAAGCGCTTCTCACATGAGAAGGCTGTGACGTAACTAAAAACGCCACCACTCACTTAAGAGACACTATGGGACTCAAACCCTAGTGTAACACTATTTAGGTGGGACTGACACCCCCTAACAAAAACACAAAGGTGGGACTAAAACCCCGTCTTATAAAACTAATTATTTCATTTTTTAAAACTAGTGTGAGCCAGGGTAATGGGACCTAAACCCATTCCAAAATAAAACACATCTCAACACCTCTCAAAATAGGATATGGGACTGCCTAAATAGGATATAAATCCAAAACCCACTCCTAGGGATCACGGGACTAAAACCCACTCCTACACAAAATGCGTGTCAAACTGCATTGAAACGCAAAACGCTACTAATGCGTGTTATCACTAAAAGAGCTGCATTGGAACTCAAAACGCTGAAATAAGATAACAGCCAGTCAGAAACACGAAAAGAACCAGTCAAACACACACGAAAAGAACTGCATAGGTTACCACCAAAAACGCTACTATTTGAGATCACAGCCACACAATACCGCAACACACACAATACCGGAGCATAAAACTTTCTCCATTATAAAATGGCCAGCAAAATACAATAAAAGTTAGTTTATGCTCCGGTGAGCGGTCTCTCACCCGAGATCTCCAAAGCAGATCGTTGATTTTAATTAGGTAGAAGCTGTAATTAATCCGACTGAGGCTGTAAGTCTTCTTCTTTTCAAAGATTCACTGCCAGACAGGACAACCATATCGCCAGTGTGTAAAGCCTCATGTCTTTTACTTTCATAGTTGAAGGATTTAGACAGAAAAGAAGTGCTTCTCCTTGAAAGTCAGTTGTCATGGTGACAATGGACAAGTAAATCCAGTACGCAAAATGGTGTCACGTATCCCACGTTGCACCGAGTGGCTCTCCGCACAGCGCTGCTCCAAAACGTGAAGAAGAAGCATATTCTCACAACGTCACAAAGTGCTCAGGAGCAGAGGTAAGCCTCACGCGTGTTTCTCGCGCACATTATCAAGTTATAAATTGGCAGTTGTTATCTCGTGCACAACGCATGGCGCAGTTGAAAATAATGTTTTAGTTGAAAATAATGTTTTCATTAAAAACAAAGATAACGATGTAAAAGTACACTTCGAATTCCTCCAGTGCCCACTCATGTTCTTCTTCCTAAGACAGTTCGAGGAACAGCTTCTCACACCCTTTAAACGCTATAAATGTGACTTGACTGAACAGATTAAAACATTTATTGTTCGTTTCTCTGCCAGTCCCAAGTTGAACGTAACGAGATGTAAACAGTGCTTCTGACATAAACTCGAGATGTAAACAGTGCTTCCGCTTGGTGTAAACTAGTGATTAATGTCTTTTAAGGCATCTAAACTCAAACGATGAATTTCAACAGGACAATGTTAAACTTGCGCTCGTGAAGGTACCGTTTTTTTCATGTACACAAGCGACCAAGAAAAAAAAAAATGAATAAATAAATCTTGTGTAGACAGTGTACTACATGCTCTAACCGGCACAAGAATTAAATGTCTCATCGCAGGTCGCACTGAATTTCTAAGAGCCAAAAAAAAAGTAAAAATAACATCATGCTTACTTCTGATGCATATGATGACCATATGTACAAGGAAACCACTCACAGCACGTTTTGGCAAAGGCCGTCCGATGTGATGGACACTGATGGGGTCGTTTTTTCATACTGCGCTGATGTTCCTTTAGTGGCTCCTTACTCTGAAGCATCTTTTGTTTCTTAATTTCTTCTTTTCGATGATAACTCTCTTGTCTGTTACGTTTTGTGGCTCTTGGTCCTTTTGTCTTGATCTTCTTGTTTGCGCACGTCATTTTCTCTCTAATGAAGGAATTTCTTAACTTATTTCTTTTGAAGACTACTTCTGGGTTATTGTGTTGAATTTTGCTTCGCCCAGTACGTGGGAAGGTCACCTCATCGCCATAAATATTGTAGTAATGAAGTCCTCAGACAGTAGATGTAGATTAATGATTTATTGGAAGTTAGGTAGATAAGATGGTATAAACCATAAAGACCCCAACAGGAACATCCTGCAAGATGCTCAGCCCCCAGCCAACTGCCGGCATAAGCCCCAGACTGCCAACATTCCACAGAGCATCATAGCTAGAACATTCTATAATAAAAGGGGATAGTGCAAGGATACTACACGTCTCCCGCTCGGCAATTCTGCTCCGCCTCACCCGCTCACCACAGGGCACCGTCCTCAGGCTCCCCGCTAGCCTCCTCTCCTTTCCCCTCGTCTCACCACTTGTCGCTAGCTGCTTTTCCGCTCTCCCGCTCTCTGACTCGGCGCCGGGTGGGTCGCACCACTCTCTCGCCTCTCTGCACCGCTCGCACTCCTGCACCATGCCGCGTGCGCGCTCTCCCCTGCCGAGTCTCGCCGAAGCCCCGCTTACTCGTACGGGTCGCCGCCCTCTGGAGTCCGATCAGCTCATGGTCGCCATTTTGTCTTTGTGTCGGCCAAAGGTCTCTCCGTCCTCAGTCTTTCGCCCAGCAGTTTGCGGGATATTTTGTTTGCGCCAGACGCCGCCGCTGCGGTCCTGGTCTCCCCCTCTGTGTCGTCGACCCTTTTCACGCAGTTCGCCGCTCTGATATCAGGATAATAAGGGGATCAGGCGTGGAGCTCCAAGCTCACGCCACCATTCCCGTCGGCGGTCAAGCCACGCCCACTTAAAACAATCCTCTTGTTGGCTCTCTGAAGATCAATGTATTCATCCTCCTATTTGGTTGAAGATAGAAAAATATTTTGTATCACCATTTGCAATTAAAGAATCCCTTGCCTTTACTAAACATAGTTCTCTCTTTCATTTTCCTGCCATCTCTCATACGCGCAAATTACTTGCACCCCTTCTTCCTTCCTCCTCTCCTTCATCTTCCTTGCTCAACCAACAGAATCAAGGGACTGCTTTGGATTTCTCAACTAGTAATCAATAATGTTCCTCTCTCCGTTTCTGAGCTCCAATCATCAAAATTCTTTCTGCCATCTTCTTGTAAGGCTAAATATGATTTACTTCGTTCCTCTCTTTCCCAATATCTCCACTCCTTGCCTTATACTTCCATTCCTTCATCCAGATGCTCAACTCTTTTCCATGACTATCAGCTACTCCTTTGGCTTCAACTTTATATAAATGTTTATTTCTTTCCTCCAATAGAGACAAAAGAAAGGCAGAATTGGCTTGGGAAAAAGACTCAGTTGAATGTTGGCCTATCCCCTTTTGAGATAAGCTGTCCCTTAAGATTCATAAAACTTCCAGAGCAGCCAACACTTCTCAATCCCTTTATTTTATTTATAAATACATTTTATTCACTCCTGCAAAATTGGCCTCTTTTTCTTCGAATTACTTCTCTGCCTGCTGGTCCTGTCCTTGTGCATTTGCTGATTTAAAACGCATGTTTTTTTAATGTCCTCCCATTTCACGCTTTTGGCAATTAGTTTAGTCCCAAATTAATAACATTTTTAAAACCCAAATCCCATTTTTACTTACTAACATTTTCTTAGGCTCTTTTTATCAACATCCTGGTCCTCTACATTATCTATACCCAAACTAGTTGACTTATTATTAGCAATAGCCCTCCACCTAATAACATTCAACTGGAAACAAGCAGACAAAGCAACATTCAGAGCTTGGTGGAATGCAGTTTGTTTTTATCACAGATTGGACACTAACTATGTTACTCCCATTTCTCCATCCATTAAAAGAGATCTTTTGTGGCTCCCTCTATCCACTTATCTAACATGCATTGCTTCAGCTGATGCAGTACTGGTTAACTCTTCCGATGAAGTCCAGAAAGCTCCTTGATACACCAGTTGTCTTTATATTATTTTCACATATGTTCTCATGATTACTCCTTCCGTTGTAGTGCTTACTAAAGTTTCTCTGGATATTTGAAATATCCTTTTTTATGCTTATAGAAATTGAGTTCTAGTGTTATTTTGAACATTGAGGCCATACATCTTTTATTGTTTTTTCCTTCCCTTGTTTCTCCCGTCCTTCCTAGCAACCTCCCCTGTATCCCCCTTCCTTTTCCCTTTCCTATAAATTGTTATTTACTGAAGATTATACATTTATATGTTGTATTCCATTACTTATGAAATTCTCTTTATGTTTACTCAATTTTTTCTCAATAAACTTAAACTTTAAAAAAAAACACTTCTCTTTGTTAATCACACCCCATTTGTTTGCTTCAATGTTTTCATATAGTTTACTTTGAAAAATGTATTTTTAAACAATATTCTGAGGCCAAACATTATTTGCCAAGGCAATAATCGGGCCAGTTATATGATCTGAAAGCCGGTGGATTACTGCATGCTTTACATTGTTCATCCTGTATATATGATGGCTGGAGATTTCATCACATTGACGTGTAATTTATAATAAACCTTGACAAACACGGCTGCTTTTCCCTTTCGCACGTGGAGTCCTTCAAAATGTACAGTAAGTAAAATCAGTGCAGACACATATTAAATTGAAAACAGTTAAGCAAACAATTGTTATGCGAAATGCAAAGCAAGACGTCCACCTTCTGTGTATGAGGCTTCGAAATCAATGTGTCATCCTGTTTGTTGATTGAAACGTTCTGTTGACAATTTGTGTAATTATTTAAATCAAGAGGTTTGCATACTGTAGAGGTAATTGAGCTGTCACTCACCAATGTAAATATCTTGATTTATGTGCATTTTTTCACAATAATTTTAATGTAAGATGCATAAATTTGCCTGTTTTCTGAAGCAAGAACAGAGGGGAAGCAGAAGCCAGCGTAAACAAATTGTAAATAAAGACATCACATCTGATGAAATGAGGGTTCTTTTTCACCAGTGAAAATCTTAAATGGGAAATAAAAGTATCACTTCAACTCAAAACTCAAATTCCATGAAGTGGAGACTGAGAAACTGAATGTTATTGATTCACACTCCAACGTCACTTGGTGCATCATTTATTTTAAATATAACATCGATTGTGTTTCAAGTACTTTCTTTTCAGATTTGCTTGTTTTCGCTTTTACTGGCTGTAGACCGAGTTACTATATATATATGGGTTTAGCATTTTCAAACATGTTATCTCTTCCGACCCAGATGTGTAGCCTGGGTGTCATGTGCCCCAATGCATGCAAGGAAAATAAGCCCATAGGTTGGTATTAAAAAAAAACATATAAGTGGGATGCAGTGGGCCCATCGCATCTCCGAACCTCCGCATTACTGCACCTCTGACCTGCTTACAGCTGAGCCACTACTTAACGGTCTCCAAGTTCCCCATTCTGCCTTGCTTTTCTACTCTTCATCTCCTTCTTTCCTATCCACTTCCTCTAACACTCTCCTTCCAATTCTTTGTCTCACTCGTCATTGCCTACTTCCTCTCTTGTACCCTCCATTTTCAGCCCCTTTCTTGCTCTTATCCGTTGGCCCTTTTTCTTGTACTTATCTCATTTCTCTGACCCTTAAGTCTTACCATTAGCAGCTATGCTCATGTCCTCATCCCTCACTACGGGCATCTTTCTTCCTCTTGGCTGCTGGGTGGTGCAAGAGATTGCTGAGTGGAGCTCACCGGAAGGGCCGCCATCTTGCTATGATTCTTCAAATCTGTGTAGGGAGCGTCATGATATTCTGAATATTGTTGGGGTGTATTATAATCACTGATAATCTGCACCCACATATAATCCTGTGTTAAAATAAATATTAATCATTAGAAAATTCGACGTAATAATGAACAATGTATAATAAAACAACATTTAAATGTAACTGGCTATTGCAAGTGCTTTCTGAATCAGTTCATGTGTGATGTAATGCATTAGATATAAACGTGCACTATAAAAGTCTGCACATGTAGAAATGGCTAAATGTGCCTTAAGGTGAATAAATGTAATGCTTATAAGAGTAATGTTTCTTAATGTGTATAGTTTCGGTGTGTAAAGGCCTAAATGCATGTTCATGTTTTTTTATAAAAGGCCTATTTTTGATTTTTTATATGAGCTGAATTGGATAGGCCGAAATGTGCTTCCTTGGAAAGGCTCTCAGTTGAGGACAGTCAGCAGATTTGTGCATGCAAGGTTACATCGTTCACATGCTTCCTGTTGCAGCTGCAAGGACACTTCCCTTGTTAGCCAGACTGATGCTCTTTGTTTTAGCAGTTAGGTATGGAGGAGACCTGAACAGTGTTTTCATGGAATGTTGATAACTAGGAACTCGCTGAAGAAGCCTTGGACCCAAGGACAACTCAACTGTTCTTGGACAAAGTGCAAGTTTTGTGGAAAATTACCTGCAGAAGATGTCAAGCCAAAGAAGACGTTTTGGGGCGTGTTCTTTGAGTTGATTATTTTGTATTAGGGACAGTGCCCCAAGAGAGGGAAGAGCAGATGAGAGCAGAGAGCCATTAGGAGGGTAAGAGAAGGGATTGATTCTTAGAATGAAGACTTAGCTTTGGCTTCTGACTCTTTCAACGTGAGTGTACTTCTTAGGAAGTCTTCATGAGCTGACTCCTTTTCTCGATCAGGTCTGGGAGATGCTATGTAGGGATGTCACCTTAGTGCTAAAATAATACAGAATTAACCAATTATTTTTCCTTTCTGTAAAACTTTTGAAGACTAATTTGAATATTGGAGCAATTGTTGCTTGTCTAATTTTCTTAGAATTACTTATTCCTTTCACATTGCACCGATTTAGGTTGGTCTGTAGAATGAGTTTTGTATTACTGCCCGTGTATTTTTTTAACCTCTTCATGTGGTGTTTGTATGTTCAGTTATTTTTGGCTTTGTAATAAAAAACCCTAAAATATAAGTCGGAGTCAGTGCTATAATACAGAATTACTTGTAATCACAGGGGAAAGGATCACTTGTCCTGAACAACCTTAGGTCTGCAGGATGGTTTTCGGGGGGAATTCTGTCCCAAATAAAAAGACCCTCATGCACGTGATGGGTATGGTGTTGTCTCAGAGCGGTATATCTTGGTTCTCCGCTTCTATTTCACGTGTGTGCATAATCATCAGGTCTACTTAGGTTATGCAGCCTCCACCAGGAGGATTTTACCCAAAGGTTGGTGCAGTAGTGAGCCAGAGATAAAAAGACCAGAGATCAGAAGGGCAAAGCTTTAATAGGTCTGATTTCGGGTCTGGTAAACTCAACTTTTGTGCATCCGTTTGTACTTGTTTAGGAGTTACAGTTGCACTTTGAGTGATGAAGGAATTAAAAGGTTGGTCGACATGTTTCTGCCTCGGTTGCCTTGCTAATAGGACTTACGGGCATTCTTCAGGACCGTGAAATAACGTGCAAAATATCATACAGTGTAATAAGTGAAAAGAAAAGGTTATTGACCTGTTTCTAAGTCTTGGAGGTCTTATGGTACCTGTAATGAGTAAACACATAATTGTAACGCACACACACCGGGTCGGGGGATAGGGAGGGAAAGACACACACCCACAGCGATTTGCGCTGTCATTTTCACAATAAACAACTAAAAAATGGCAATACTTCATAGACCGTTCGTGTCCATTCGAGTGTCAACTCTCATAACCTCTCCATGCTCAGGCACCGTCCTATAGCATGCTGGCAGAGGGGCAGTGCAGGACTATCTTTGTATCGTGAATATATTCGTTTGTGAATTCACGTGACTATAATGGTCGTGAGTTTGTCTGTAGTTATCAGGGCGGGTGAATGAGTCTACTGACACATATTCGTGGCATGCAAGTCATACTCTGCGGCTTGGTGAACTGGGGGCGCCGTGATCGTAGCGGCGCCACGTGGCATGCAAATGTCATTTACGCTAGCAGTTACCTCGCGCATTGCTAATGCACACTTCCTTCAGCCGGTAAGAATATTGGAGCGGGCTAAAGGCGGGAATTAAACAAAAGTAAGCATTAGGGTTAGAGCGGTTGGATGGTACTTGCGGTTTTTGTGGACCGGGTGAGGGAAATCTTCTTGCTACCTGTTTCGCCTCGTCCTCAGCTCGCTATTGCGCGCGCTGCTCTGCTCTTACCGAACCGGAAGTGGTTCCTGTCTCTTCCGGGTCGCTTTTCTTGAGCCGCCTTGTGGGCGGTGCCGAAGTTCTTTGTGTGATCCTATTGGACCATCGGTGTTTACTAATATGAAACACGGGTAGTGTGCTCTTATCATACCGCTAATGTCCAAGAAAGTTACACGAATCAAGGAATTATAAAAGAGGGTTGATGGACTACTTGCACAGCTTGTGATGTTATCTGACAAGTAGTGTCTTTTTTGGTGACGCTGTGATTTCTTATTTGTTTTTTCACAGGTGATATTTCGAAGGAGGGGATGGAGGGCGAGGTTATTCTTGCAATAGTACTGTCGCTCTTTGTATTATTCTATTGGACCTTCAGTATTCATAGATATTAACCACGGGTAGATTGCTCTTATCATTCTGCTAGTAGTAATGAAAGAATTTTGTGATGGGCTACTCGCATGATTGGTTTACATCATGGTTACGTTTATGTGGTGAGTGGTATCTTCTTCTTTTGGGTGACATTATGATATCTTGTTAGCTCTATCGCGTATGATATTTCAAGGTTATTTTAGCAATAGTTATCAATGTTCGTAGGAATTGCTTTCAAGGTGCATACCTGCGTGGTTATTTTAGGGTCTTTTCTTTTTCCTTACGGGTGTGTGCGATGATGTCGATCTTTATTTACTGACATCTATCTTCATTGAACCTTTGGCAGATTGAGAGCTCGTTCTCTCTCATGTTATTTTATAGTTGTCGGCATTCTACGAGGAATTCTTGGATAGCTTTCATTGGGTTGGTTTTGCTCATTCATAGGGTGCACGGTACGACCTCTATTTTCTTGCCACTGAGAGCCAGGGTATGTTGTCATTCAGCCCCTCTGTGTCTGTCTTCAGTCTGTGGACCCACCTCTGCTCCTTCTCAAAGAGGATTCGTTCTGCATTGTGGTCTTTGTTTTGGAGAGTTTCCAAGATCACCCATTGTAAATCAAGTGTGGTGTGGCCCTTTTCCAAGTAATGGGTGGCCATCTTTGTGGTGCTCTTTTTGCACTTCACGTTGCTCTTATGCTCGCAGAGTCTCTGTTTTGCTTTCCTGCACGTCATCCCAATATAATTCATCTTGCACGGGCATGTAATCATGTAGATCACGTGTGTGGTATTGCAGTTCGTGTGACTGTTCAGGGTCCATCTGAAATCTGGCAGGAGTTGCAGTTCTTTTGTTGCTGTTGTTAGGCTGCAAACTGAGCATGAGCCACATGGATAGTGTCCTTTTACTTGTGGATTTCCCCATGGGTTGAGATTTTCTCTCAGTCTTTTTGGGGGAGGTCTTGTATGGACCAAGATATCTTTCAGGTTCCTGCTCCTTTTATTTGCAAATCGTGGTTTTTGCCAAGTAAGATCGCCTGATGTCAATATGCGCCAATTCTGATTGATTATTTTCTTAAGATTGTTAGTCATTGGGCTGTACGTGGTGACGCATGTGAGTACTTCTTCCACAGGTTCTCTTGGAGTAATCTCTAGGAGGGCTTCTCTGTTCTGGTTTTTTGCACGTTTTTCACACTTGTTGATGATCTTTTTTGGGTAGTCTCTCTTTTCTAATTTTTTGCAGAGGTCACTCGCTTGTTCTTTATATTCTCTAGGGTTGCTGCAATTGCGCCGAAGCCTGAGGAACTGGCTGTAAGGTAAGTTCTCTCGTAGCGGGCGGGGATGGAAGCTGTTATAAGATAACAGGCTGTTCTTTGCAGTCGTTTTGAAAAATGTTCGGGTGTGGAGGGTGTTTTCTGCAGCATAGACAGTTATATCCAGGAAGTCAATGCTCCTATTGTTGGCACAGTGGGTGAACTGTAAGCATTCGTCCTTTTGGTTCAGCCAGGTGTGAAATGATGTTAGCGTCTGGTGGTCTCCTTCCCAGATTACAAAGATATCATCAATGTATCGTTTCCAAAAACGTATACAATGATGGTAGGGATTGTTGCTTGCATTCAGAATGTGAGTCTCCTCGAAGGAGCTCACGTACAGCCCTGCCACGCTCGGGGCAAAGGTACTGCCCATCGATGTCCCATGGCACTGTAGGTATAGTGTCTCTCTGTATTGGAAAAATTTTTCCATTAGGGCCAAGCGGCAACACTCTAGAACGAAGTGCCTGGGGGTTTTGTGTGGCCATGTAATGTTAAACAGAGTATCTTCAAGGGTTGCCATGGTCTTCTCTTGGGGGAGGCTAGTATATAGGCTTTCAACATCGAAACCCACCAGGAGCATAGTCTCAGGTGAGTATTCGATGTTTTTTAGTTGGTTCAGGAGATCCCTTGTGTCCCGTAAATAAGTTGGAGTGTTTTGAACCAGTGGCCGCAGGTATTGGTCGGCGAACTGGGAAAGGGGCTCAAGGATCGAACCAATTCCCGATACTATCGGGCGTCCTGGTGGTGGAATTCGTCCTTTGTGTGTCTTAGGAAGGGAATAGAAGTAGGGGGTTCTCGGTGTTGTGGTTCTCAGGTAGTCCCCTTCTTTTTTGGAGATCCAGTTATTGGTCTCCCCTTCTTCTATCATCATGGCTATTGTGGTTTGTAGTCTTGGTGTTGGGTCTGTGGATAGAATTTTGTAGAATTTGTCGTTTGACAACAGGTCCATGCACTGTTGGTTATATCCTGTACTGGTTAGTAGGACAATCCCTCCGCCTTTATCGGCTGGCTTAATGACTATGTTGTTGTCACTTGTCAATGAATTCAAGGCTATTTGTTCGGATCTAGTAATATTCTGGAAAGGTTTCTTAGTTTTCCGAGCCAGATCGTCAATCCCTTTGAAAATGGCTTGTTCAAAGGTCTGGATTTCGATTGGGACCTGGGAGTTGAGGGGGCAGAAGGTTGATTTCTTTTTCAAGGATGTATCTCCTTCCTCTCTTCTGGGTCCTTCTCCTTTGAAAAAGGCCTTTAGTTTTAGTACAGAATTAACCAATTATTTTTCCTTTCTGTAAAACTTTTGAAGACTAATTTGAATATTGGAGCAATTGTTGCTTGTCTAATTTTCTTAGAATTACTTATTCCTTTCACATTGCACCGATTTAGGTTGGTCTGTAGAATGAGTTTTGTATTACTGCCCGTGTATTTTTTTAACCTCTTCATGTGGTGTTTGTATGTTCAGTTATTTTTGGCTTTGTAATAAAAAACCCTAAAATATAAGTCGGAGTCAGTGGTCCTTCCCGAGTCGGAATTAATTGGTACCTACTGATGGTGGTGAATGTATTGTTTTCTCCCCTTTATACTTCTAAGCAGATAAAAAGGTCCAGTCGGCCGAGGATTCTTATAATTGGTAAGATCTGATAAAACGAGATAACAATCTGGCATAATCATAGGTAAGCCTTTACTCATCCAAAAATCAACAAATCTCACAAAATAGTCTCAAGTAAAAACAAAGGGATATATTATCTAGGAAGTGGCGGTGAGAGGTGTTAGCCTCCTTGGCTTAACGCCTCTCATCTCCAGGCTGCACCATATTACCAAGGATATGGTTCAGCCTGCCATTTCCCCCTGTGATGGCGCTACGTCTCATGACTTAACGCCAACGCAGGTACCCTTGCACCTGAGTGCTACATGCAGCACACATGTAAGTTACAAAATGGCATTTTAAAAAAAGGTTTGTTTATGTACAGGAAGGGACATCTTCCTGCACATAAACAAACCTTGGCATTTTGTTTTTTTACATGTGTGCTGCAAAAGGCAGCACACATGGAAAAAGCAAAAACGAGGAGAAATGAAGCATTTCCCCTTATTTTGCCAACTAAAGACCAGGATTTTTCTGGTCTTAAGTTTGGCGCTACCACCTATTCTCACCTCTGTTGATAATAGGTGGCAGCGCCGAAGTGAATGGTTGTTGCTGTGTAACGCCCACCGCAACACCCACTGCACGCCCCTTTCACGCTAGCGTTAAAGGGGCCCTATTACCAGGGCAACGTTAAGCCATTTAACGTCACTTTTAGCCATGTTATGTGGTTTAACGCTGCCTTGGTAATAGGGCGCTGACCCTATTGCCACCACAACGTCACAAAAGGTGACGTTGTGGTGGCTATAGGGGCTTGGTAATAGGCCCCAAAATCTCTTGCCTCTAGAAATTGGGAATTTTTATAGAATATTCCACGTTCTTTTAGCTAATATTTATGGGTAAATATAAATTACGTGCACCATAGTTTCATTGGGCTAACCACATATTTGAAAGATTCTTTGTAAGCCTTTATTTCCTTTCCAAGAGCCCCTTAACTCAAAAACGTTTAACAAAAGAAATCTAATATGTAATTCCCCCCAGCTAAACTGTGAAAAAGGCATTCTTAAATACCACAATCATGAGCCTAGCGGTTCCCTGTAAGTCAGGAATATAATGGGCCAAGTCTCCTTTTCGGGTGCATGACTCAGAACCAGAGGTAAAGGGTTCCTGTTGGACCATACGTTTATGTCACTTAACAGGAAAATACTGATCGATTTCCTAACATTTGTATTTTACCAATGACTGTGAGAACCGTTGAGCTATTTGTCTTCGGTGAAGTAGCTATTGTTTAAGTTTCACATGTGTTATTTAATTTAATTCCAAATGAGTTTTTGCTATTTCCTGATGCCGTTTTTTCTGTTGTTGTTTTCATGCAGCTTATTCATCTTGAGTTTTGCATGCTGAGTACTGAGCTGCCAGCAGGTGTCTAGGAGTTCATTTTGTGACTATTGTGCCAACAGGTCCGGCATGTTTTGGGAAAATGGCATTACTGAGTGATATGTCTGGATGTAATAATAGAAAGCTCACTGATAAGCACTCAAATTCTAATCAAGGGTATGCTGTGTGAACCATAGGATGTCTGTTTACATTGTTTAAGCCATCCCCTTAATGGCACCCCTTGGAAAGGATTCAAAGTTACAATTACTTTGATTCTCTTAGACAGAGGGCCAAATGGTTCAGGGGATTATATCCTTTCTGTATTTCCTACCAGACAGGACACTTCATGGATGCTTTGCTTCCTAATCACATCCTGAGACAAGGAGAAGGATGGGGCAGTCTCAACACCACATTTTGCTTTAATAAACGGAATTCTACTCTTATTTGACATCGTGGAACCGATTGATGGAGAAGAATAACATACAAGAGGTATTACGTTATGCTGTGTCGAACAAACTTAACTATTTAGTTGGAAAAGCTGGTTATTATAGATGACAGAAAGTAGTAAATGTATTGATGCAACTTCCAGCACTTGCAAAGATGTGGAGCTTTAGTATAGCCTTGTAGCCAACCGTAGCGGGCTATACCCGCTATTAAAGGCCCACTGCCGTGTTAAAGGCCGAAGGCGAGGGACTTTAACAAAGCAGCAGGACTTTAATAGCCAGTATAACACTGCTACAAAGGGCTATAAGGCTATTAGAACATTCTGCCACTAGAGGGCAGAATGTTGTACAATTTAAAAAGAGCCCTCAGGGAGCGCGAGGGGACTGAAATCCCCTCAGGCTCCCTGAAGCCTTTGTTCACAGCCAGAGCTGTGAACAAAGAAACATTGAAATGTTGGAGCTCCGGGCTTATATGAGCCATATTAAGCCCGGAGCATTCCATTGTTTTCAATGGAGCTACCAACATTCCAATGTTCTAATAGTTAATAAACCTCCACAACTTTGCAATAATTATTAGAACATTCGAACGTTGGAAGCTCTATTGAAAACAATGGAGTAGCTCTCGGCTTATAATGGCTGGTATAAGCTCGGAGCTCCAACATTCCAATGCTTCTTTGTGGGTGTGAACAAAGGCTTCAGGGAGCCTGAAGGGATTTCAATCCCCTCACACTCCCTGAAACCTTTGTTTAACCCCTTCGCTGCGGATGACAAAGCCAGCTCGTCATGGGCGTTACCTGCGCTGCGCGGATGACGAGCTGGCTTTGTCACGAACCGCGCGATTTTCAAATGTCAGTGCACAGCGGGAAAACCCGTAGCATGCATGCGGTTAATTTGTTTGAATATTCTGCCCTGGTGGCATAATGTTCTAAAGGCCTCATAGCCCTTCGTAGCAGGGCTATATTGGCTATTAAAGTCTTGCTGCCTTCTTAAAGTTACTTGCCTCCGGCTCGGGCCTTTAATGCTACAGCGGGTCGTTAATAGCCGGTATAGCCCCCTACACACAGTGAAGGTTGACGCCCTTTCTTCCTTCGAAAGTCTCAGGTAGTTTTGTTTTGTCCCATTTCTTCCATCCAAAGTCTCAGTCTTGTATTTGATAGCCTTTTTGTGATTAAGTCCCCAACCATCTATAGTCTCCATCTTGGAGGGCGTTGCCAAATACAATTACCTCAGACTGCTTTGGGTTGGTGACATGATTATTAGTATTATTGAAACTATTCAGTGTGTTTTAAGAACACTGTAGTCCCACAGCTAAATACTAAAGAAAGATGTGATTGTCTCTGTGTTTTAGTAGAGAGAGGGAGGGATTGCCCTGTTTTGATGGATTATTTATGGTTTAACAAAAATAAAATCCCACACAACCTGTGTACAATTTAAACAAGAGGAGTGCTAACACCCCTCTTTAATGCCCTAGTTTGTGTGGTCTATTTACAATTACCTTTAAAACAAGCGTCAGAATAATATCTATGGGTTTTCCTTCTGTTCTGACGCATGCCTGTCTTATTCAAAGGAATCAAGTCTTTGTCCAAGGCTCATTATTCCAACTGTAGTAATAGTATTTAAGCAAGCAATTTAATGTTAACATCCAGTAATGCATGTATCGGATAATTAGAAGTACCACCAGGGCTCCATTTTAGAACAGAGGATGTAGGATTGAGCCCTTCCATGAATTGGGAATTAACAAGTCATCAAAATATGAGCCAAATAAGGGGAAGAGCCAAATAGACAAGAATGCTGGGTCAGCTTTATATTGGTCTCTAGGAACACCAATAGGGACAGGGAGCACCATCCTACCTTGCACTCTTCATCATGCTAGCCGTAGCCGTCTATGTTATTACAACTTCTTGATTATTCTTGCACCACTGAACTACTGCCACAACACTCTTATCCACATACAGCCACTTAATGTGGTCGATCCATGACTCATCGGGGGCTAAACTGCCACAAGTGTCAAGCGCCTCCAATTAACTGGTTTACAAAACATTAGAATTCTTTCTTATTAAATGATTTGACACTCTCACAAAGCCCAAAACAATGTTTAGGTGAGGTTTCCATGTGCCCAAATTAGCCATGTGTGGTAAATGTTACTAATAGAGCTTTGGTCTTTGATTCTACTGGTATCGAAAAGCTCCTAATATGTCTAAATCCGTTGTTCAATAATCTGTGTTTCTCCCTGAGTATATTGTTAATCCAAGAGCTCCTACATTTCCTAAGCAAACCTCTCTCACAATTATTGGTCCTGGACCAGAGGGCGTTCATAATACTGTTCCAGCTTTGTTTTCCAAATCTGCTTTTGTCACGTTTTAAAAGACATTTAAAATTATTTTTGTCGCTGAAAGTATATCCCATTTATCAACTTTTGCTCCAAGAGTAGCAGGTCATCAAATCCTCTTAGACTATACAATAATCAGCAAGATGCCAAGAAGAATTATACATTGTGTACCTGAAGCTTTTAGTTTCATTGAAAAAAAGCTGTGCGGCATGATTGCTTTCCATTGTTTAAAAGTTCTGGATAAATGGCAAAATAATAGAAAGAATTGAGCTAAAGAAAAACGTGTAATCCAAACCTGCTTTATTAAGCACTGAAAAATAGGTATAGCCAATTGAAAGATCTTGAAAAACTCTACCATTCAGAGCAAGCAGATTCAATGAATGTAAGAATGTCATCGAAGTAAAATCGTTAGTCTTTCTTTTTTAGGTTGACATATTCTTTATTATAAATTAATTGTATGTCAGTAGTCTGCATATTATTTCATACAACGTAAGCGCTAAGAAACAAAACTATATATTAATTATCATTATAAATATAATGAATCAATGCACACTATTATTTACGCAATACAACTTTTTTTAACAACTTTTTTTTTACACAGAGGAGACAGAAAAGAAGGAGAAAGCGGAAGGGGAAAATCAATGCAGCCTAGTAAATTTCATAGCAGTATCATTTGAGCAGTACATGAAATTAATTACCTACACGTGCAGGTATAATTTGTAAAGGGAGAATCTAAACTAGAAAAGTAATTTACTTAAGATGGCCTGGGCATATACTTTGACATATTACAATATACGCTGATAGAGGTTAAAAAATATATAAAAGTAATTATAGCAATTCTCCTCTACCAATCAATTTACCATGAAATTAAATTGATGGGTGTAATCTATGATTACCGCATACTCCATACCTAAAAGATATTAGAGTATTTTGTTATTTGTAGGACTCCAATTGATATTGCAAGAGCATTAATATTTTAAAATAGCACATCCTAATCTAGAGATAAATTAGCAGAAAGATATCAGAACAATTAAATTACACATTTGTGCAACTAAACTTTATTAGCTTCTAAACGTTTTAATATGTCTATACATTTCCTTCAATTCTTTTTATTTTTCTGAGACAGAAAATTATTGAATGATAGATTAATTGGTGAGGTAATCATCTTAATACTCAACCCCTTCCTGTTCGCACATGAGAAGTTAGTTCTCTCTCCACATTTTACGACTTTATTCTGTCCTAATTATTAACCTTGATTGATTTCATGCTTTTTAACTTTGGATGATAATTTGTCAAGTTGTAATATAGCTATATTTTGATGGGTGTTACTCTGCTCGGTCGACCCCAAACTTTTTGCCTTCACCCCTCCTGTTATCAGAACCCAATGACTCTGAGCACTTTACCACTGCTAACCAGTGCTAAAGTGATTGTACTCGCTCCTCTAAACATGCTAAAATTGTCTTTCACCCAATCGCCACATTAAATTTACTTATGACTCCCCAGTAAAGTGGTACAACATGTAGCCAGGGCCTATAAATCAAATGCTACTAGTGGGCACCCTCCTTGCTCAGCTAATTGGCTACTTTTGCATAACACCCAACACCCCTGGAAATCACCTCATAAGATAAGTGTGAACAGAACTTTTGGGCAGAAAGAAAAGCTCTGCTATTGTCTTATTTACTAGTGATCCTTACTTCAGTTGTTTAAATGGTCATGGTCACACATCCTTACTTAATAACGGTATATCTGTGTTCAGGAAATAAGCAAACCCAATCGTGGTTGGAATTTTGTATAGAGAGCAATTATTTGTGGCGTTTACTTCAGAATTTTGAGTTCTGTGATACCTGAGAGGTACCATCTTGTTTGCAAATGCAGGCAGCACAGGTGATTAAACAGGCATTGTAGGAATGTGACAAAGAAGAGTGGGATTAAAGGTAATAAAAACAAGTGAACAAAATCATTGCTCTTTACAGGCTATACAGTGTGGTGGTGGCAGCATATCCAGTTTGTCTTTTGCAGTAAACAGTAGTATGACATGGCTTTCACATCTATGTCACTGGAGTAGTGCTCACGGCTTGCTCATGTGAAGTTCTGCTGCTGTGTACTTAACTCATCCTTAGCTTACATCATAACTCTATGTAGCATAATACAGCTCATGATGCTTGCATGTGTGTGCTGTCTTTGGCTAAGTGAATGTGAGGATTTTAACCCTTGACAGGTGATCTGGATTGCTGACATTCCTGAGGAATGGAGTGGTAAACCACACACTGAAGAAGGAGAGCAGAGCATCCCCTGTGCACATCATTCCCTCTTAGATTCAGAAAGAATTACTGGTCAGTGAAGTCTGAGCTCATTAGCAGGCGAGATAGAGATTCAGGAAAGGTTAGGAAATTATAATAAAGGGGAGGGCTTAGGCCTTTTAGGCATATTTCAGTGGATGCTGACAGCTAGGTGTGATCCACAATAATTCCCTTGGCCTGTGTTCAGCGTCAGTCAGAATAGCAGACAGTCTTGCTATGACAGACTGTCCATCTGACAAAGGACAGGACAGAGGGAAAGGCACTTCAAAAGAACCAACATCCCCAACAAGAATTTAACAGGAGCAGACTAAATCACATCTGAGTGTAAATGTAAAAAATAAAAGTGAGAGCATAAGACCCACTGGCTGTTAGTCAGCATGGAAATATCACCAGGACATTGATCTGCCTGAACCAGGCCTGTGGACCAAGGTCTTCTAGTCTCCCTGCTTGGTGAGGGGCCATCACCTAGGCAGCCAAAAAAACACTTCCTGTGATCCTGGATCACCAGCCTTCTGCCTGCCAAGGCCAAAGTACCCAGTGAGGAGGAGATGAGCACCTGGAAGGAGTGAGGCTTAGAGGGGATCCTATCTTGAGGATACCAGTGAGCGAAATGTGTGATGCCCAATCCTGTCTGGACTGTTTTAGAGCACCTCTCTGTATGCCAAGTGGGTGTAATCATGAAGACTAGGGAAGTTGGGACCACTGTAAATAGTAGTGCCTTCACCTTTGTTGTGATGTAACTCGGTGACTCTCAGGTAGAGCCGCTGCAAAGATTGGAGCCTCACGCTAAAACAGTGTGCTAAGAGGACCTCTCCTGAAATGTCTTCTAGAAACAACCTGTCCTAGAGACCACCGCTCAAGGTTTTACTTACTAATAGCCAAGGAAATCCCATAGAAGACCTCAGACACTACAGTAGGCTGTGTGAGACAGCAGTGGCCACAACACGTCAACTGGAAGACAATGAGATGTTGCAACACTACATCTGTCTAGAGGGCGGACCATGAGAAAAGGCACCTCTGTCCTTTCTTAACTTGCCAACTGCACTTGGTGGGGTCAGCCTGCTAGGCTGCCAGGCCTCCCTGGGGCTTGCACGAATGTAGCGCTCTTAAAGTTGCAACAATACTTTGTTCTGTGTTGACAAGCATGGGCCACACCTAAAAGTCACCTCCATGATCAAATATGAAATGACTCACTACATTAGAAGAGATGGGAGACTTGGAGGGACTGCCCAGGATGATGCTATCACACCAACTTACGAGACCGTGGATATATTTTGTGTGCTGTGCATATACTTTGTGTTCTTATATTGAATGCTACATTTATCACAAAAATAAGTATTTGACAGGGCAATCAGTTTATTGGAGTTGCTGTTCATACTTTGAGTTTTGTGCCTGTGTATGCTCTGCCCTACGTTCTACTGAGAAAACTTAGAGTCCTCGACCTGCACTACCACTGAGCGTCCGGTGCTGAATTTGGATTGCTGGGCCCAGCTCTACAGGACCCACAATAATTAGAGTCCCAGGACAACTGGAGTAAATGCCCAATCCCCTTCGATTAGACATAGTAATTACAGCCTGCCCAGTGGCTCTCTAAAAGGGGTTTTAACTGCAGCTAGAGGTCCACCAATAATGTCATAAAACCCACCAGAATAATATCTGAACATCTGAGGAGCAGTAAAGTCAGGAATAGGTGAAAATGAACCAGAGAACAAGAAATTATCCACATGCACCAGTTAGTCTTTGTTTAGATGGCATTCACACACCCTTTGAGGCAGTGAGATGCATCTACTTACATGCATATTACAGTTTTATGCTGCATTTCTGTTCCACATGGTTTTCAATCTAAAAAGAAGTTGAGAACTCTGGGTAGTTCAAATGTTTAGGCGGAAAGCCGCCCTTGCATGGTGCACCTTACATTACCAGTGACTCACTGAATCTGCTCACTTCAATTACCTGTTTTTAGCAAATGTTTTAAGCATAGGATTAGCTCAGTGCCACCCGGGCTGAGCTTGAAAGGGACTAAGTCTTTTGCCATTTTTCCAGCAAAGTCTTTAAGCACATAATCAGCTCAGTACCATCCACTCCAAGCTGTACAATGACAAATTACTTTTACTACTCCAGGTACAGTATTATAGTTTTCGATTAGTAGAATATCATCCAAGCCAACCCGAAATGAGGAAAAGCAACCCCTGATGCATGTTTTCCTATCAATATAGTTCTTCAGAGAGGTTTAACTTTGTCCAGACACAAGGACACACCCAGTATAAGTCAAAACAATGCTCTTTCAGGCTTCGAGTGCCTCATAGATTATGCAAAAAGAAACAGTCAACCCTGGGTATTAACCAAGTTTAGGTAGAGAGCAGCTCCTGTATACAGCACCCTACAACGCCAGTGACACTTAAATCTGCTGACCTCAAATGTCTATTTTTCTAGCAAAGTTTATAATAATGGTTTGAGCTGGTTTAGTTACAACCTAGAGTAGCACATCATTTGAATAAAAAAAAGAACAGAAGAAATCATAAGGGCTTATATTTAGGACAAGTCAAAAAAGGTAAAACACCTAGATTGTTAATTAGTGCTCCTGGTAAAGGTGCAGTGCAAGTAAAACGTGAGAAAGTGATAGATGCACAAAAGACAAATGCAATGGTCAAAAGCACTGTTTTTGTTTGACATCTAACAATGTTCAGGGGAATAGTGTCACACATCATGCAAAAAAGGTTGAAGTTTTGACCCTCAAAATAATATAGGATTGGTCTTTCTCTGGACAAAACAAAAAGGAACAACAGTTAGCAAAGAACAACATAGCCTTCAAGTTCATTATGATAAAGTGGCTGAAATGTCATATATGCATGTATACAGCATGACAAGAAATGCAACTTCCACTTGACGGTTCCAAAGCATCCAACCTTTTTATAAATCAAAAATATCCATTAATTTGTAGAACAAAATTAAAACAACACCAAAGTGCAACAACAATAATAATTGTATGGACCACAATATTTTAAAACAGGCTTCATTAAGTTAGAATATATCATGTTATGTAGAAATCAATAATACAATAATATATGCAGACATGTCTGTTGATCATAGCAAGAGAGAGAGGGAGATAGATTACCTCTAAAATCCTTGTAGGGCGAGGCCTTCATGAACTCACGACCCCCTATTACATTATCACAGAGGTACTAAAAAAGGGTAGAAAATCCCCATCAGAGGCAAATCAATAAATGGAATAAGGTGTTGTACTGTTCATAAAAGGATTCAACAGGGTAATACATTAAAAGAGTCCAAAGCAACCTACTATTTGTAGATGTACTCTAAATTCCTTGTACCTAGATATACAAGGTTGCCTCCTGGTTATTTTTTTTTGTTGGCATTTTGAGCAGTACTTTAATTTCCATTAGCTATATTCCAGCTCATTTGGCAGGTTTAGCATCTCGCAGATCATTCTGAGGAATTCTTAAATGACATCCTAGGAGTGACATTAAAGGGACATCAATGGGAGTGGTAGTAGAGTACCTATATTCCCAATAGGCTCTGCGCATTGGAATAATATATCCTATAGATGTGACGTAGGACTTATGTCTAATATGTCGCTATCAAATATATTAGACTTAATTGTGAGTGCCAGCTAGCCCAGAGGTCACTAGAAACTTTCTCAAATTCACAAGAAGGGATTTAGTTTCTGACAACCGCATAAACATGACAACTTTGTTTCCCCAAGATAAAACTGATCCTCAGAGTTGTGGAAACAATAGATAGATATTTTACTCAGTCATTTGTGTATGCTTCGTTTTACCAGAGGTGCAGAGAAATAGAGAAATGGGCATTTTCAATAAAAGTATTTATTGAACAGTCGTCTTTCTCATGCAGAAGAAATTAACTGATACGATCGTAAGACTTGTTGCAAAGTATGATGCGTTCAGTACGAAGAGTAGAATAAAATAATACTGTAAAAGCATTGTATGGTTTCTAGACCATAGATAAATACATACATAAATAACAAAAGCTAAAAAGTACTCAACTGGTGCTTCTAAAATACGCCTACCCCGATGTACCTAACCTGAGTCTAGTACAAGGGAAGAAGTAAGTGAGGTGTAGTATAAATTTAGTATTCTTTTTGCCAAGAATCTATCCAAGATTTCTCTTAGGGTGTAATCAGATCTGTACCTTGGTGTTAGAATGAAGGAGGTCAGTCTCAGGACTAATTTTCCCAACAACCCACAAGGGTAGCTTGGAAACACTGCAGCTGGATTTCTCGGCCAGAGAAAAGACAGCGTCTCTCTCAGTGCGTCTGCTGGAGGGTCGGCTTCCTTCAGCACTTGCTGTAACAGGATGCGTCGGGCAAGTAGATAGTCGAACCGCTCCAAACCACCATGTGTTTGCTAAGGCAAGTGTGGGCATATTTATACCTTGAAGGTGCCGAGATTGACGTAAAGGTGGACATAATAACGTCATCAAAGAGTCTCAGTTATTTGAAAACTCCATGGGCTTTTGGTTAAATCAATATTCAAGCAAGGGGAAGTCCCTAGCTGCTGAAGCCGAGTTTTCCAAGAAATCGTTGTGGATTTTCGGAACTAGTGGAACTAGCCATGCCATATTTGGACTGCATGAGCTATGTCTAAATATGGTTATGATTTCTATGCCTATATATGGTCATGGTGATTTATACCTATATAAGGGCATGAATCGGGAAAATTACACTAGGGTCCTAAAATGCTCTACAACACCCACTCCAATTTATTATGTTGAACATTACTAAATCTAAGCATTAAAACATATCTAAAGCATGTGTTTACAATCCCACCCAAAAATACATAAAAAATGCATTATAAATGGTTGCACACAAAAAATGAGCATTAATACTGAACGCATTTGAAAAGCAATGATTTCATTTCAATCATGTAGCATGTTGTTAGTGTTGCTAACTGAATGAATCATAAACATTACATATATGAAATGGCTCTAAATACAGAAAAAAGGTCAAGACCATCTCATAGCAGAATATATAAACTGTTTCGTTTTTTGATACGAGCAATATTGTTTCTAGGAAGGGTTTAAAGAATTCTTGTTCTCTTAGAATAGTTCTACTTTAAGCAGATTGCTTTGTGCCAAAGTTAATTTTTGGAAAAAAAGTCAAATCAAATCATAGAAAAATAGAGTTCCAAAGTTAGAAGTTTTGAAAAAGCGGTCGAACTTGAGAGTTGAAAGAAAGCTGTGTGTTAACTTCAAAAGTCTAGGCTAGCAAAGAAATTGTCTACCACAGTAGATGAAAATTGAACTTCTTCATTAAGTAGGTCAATCGTACACAGATGAGAAGCATCGCCATCAGCGTCAGTCGCATTAGTAATGTTCGCAGTAAATGGTACCTGTGTGCCTGTTGGTCCACATATCTCACCCACAGCTGGAATTACAGGTGAGACCTTAATGAATGCCGTCATCAGGATTGGTAGCCCTTGGGAACAACACAAAGCATGAGCCGCTACCGAACCCAGTAATGCATCAACATCCGTTGGCATAGCTGATGGAAGTGTTATCCAACACGCATTCTTCTCCACAAAGCAGGCATCGTAGAATAGGTAAGATGCAATCTTGCCAGATTGGTCTGAATGATAGGAACCATGTTGTAGTCAGATCTCTCAAACGAGCCAAGCCAAGAATCTGTGTTACGCGTTCACATTACTGCATTGCCAGAAGAGCATTCTCCATGGTAATCTGGGTATCGCTGGTGACCAAACTTGCCATAACAGAGCAGGAGGAATTAAAATAGTATCCCTGCTACGAGTCCCAAGACGAGAGGCAGGCCACCAAACACAGAGTGCACGAAGTTAGGAAAGATGCCCAGTACTTCTTCAAATGGTTCTAACAGTCCCGAAAAAATCGTCTTAAATACATGTATTATACCACTGGTATCAGACACGTTTAAGATATGACCTAATATTTCTGCGAAATGTATGGGGCAGTTTGTTGATAACAAGGCATGTACCTCCGCAGAGGACCTTGCAACTTGCAGATCATACGTCTCTCTGGACGAGGTCAGTGGCACAGTTTTTTGTAAAAGAATGGCTTTCAGTCTGCTTAAAGTATCAATTCATATAGAAGAGATGTTCAGTGAAGGCCATAGTGGTGACTCCCCATCTGTCTTAGTTTTCGGAAACAATATTTGAATACCACAAGTGACCCTGGCTGACACACAAACGAGATAGGCTATCCCTGGCATCATTCCACAACAGCTGTGATCATTCAGCATTATGTAGCTTCCATTGGAAAGCTGCCTAAAAATTGGATCTATCACTGCTGCCTGGGAACCGTGCAGGTGGCATGATAAGTTGTTTGAAGAACCATCACAGGCTCCATGTAAATGAATGCCTTGACAAAGAAGTGTACCGCTCAATGTTGTTTTACAGTTTTTACCACTAAGAAATACCTCCTTTTCCCTACTCCAACATTTGTGTGTGTATGGTAAATCCCAGGTCGACTTTATGTACTCTTTACCCAACCTTTCATACAGGCCTGCTGGTATGTGTTTTTAGCAATACTGAAACAGGAATAGTGTCACTGGTATTGTGATGGTGCCATGTATTATCCACTCAACGGCTGGTTTCTCAGAAACGGTTAATGGTAATCTTTCCAGTTTTTCTATGCTCAGCACCGTATAGACTGCTCCCCTCTGGTGCCAAAGAGATTTCTTTATGTGTAAGGTTAAATACAGTAAACAATGATTTGGTGTTTATTTATTTATTTATAGTGTTTTGTATAGCGCGAACAAGACCCGTGGGTATCAGAGCGCTTAACATAGAGGGTAGATTACAGATTGACAATATAATAGCAATTATAAAAACAAACGGATATGAGGTAGAAGGAGATATGGCTGTGAGGGGGTGACTAAATATATATATTCCTAACACATGTGCAATTAGCATTAAGAGGTGAATAAGGCTTAGCTTATGTCATGGTCCATATAGACAAACAAAGGTGAGGTAGAGGTTATATAGTTTTGGCTGTGAGATATAGTTATAAGATCACATAGACATGAGGTAGCAATAAGGGTACAGCCGAGGCTTGTACGTGGAGTCAGTCATTTGTCAGTTATTAATCTTCATAATATTCATGACGAGGACCACCCTTCTACTGACGTAAATGTTCATACCAGCGATCAGTAGGCTTCCCTATGCAGGGTATTTACTCATCATGTGGCTCTTCAATTCCCGTTTGAATGTTACAAGTCAAGTCAAAAGATCTTTATTCGGAATAAAACATCCATAAAAGTGCATACGGATTACAATTTCAGACAGTACAGTACAATGATATAACAGCCGACATGGAGCATAATTCAATCAATTCCACAAAAACACATAAATGTCCCACTTTGTTTAAAAACAGCAATATATACAATTTAAAAAGTTTTTTTTTTTTAAACAGCTAAAAAATAGCAACAACATTAATAAATCAAGATCAATATTGTGCAAAATACGAATGTGCAAAATAAAATATAAAGTACATAGTACAATAGTGCAATGTGCGGAATGTTATACATCAATATATAAAGTGGCTCGTGACTGAACAGCAGCTTAAAGAAAACAGCTCACTCTGAGTATTACTTCATCTGAGCACAGTAGTAATAAGGTCCTCAGTGCTGTTCTAAAGTTGAACAACTTACATTTTCGGCAGGAAGGCATTAAGTAATGAGCGGTAAACAGTTTATAAAAATCACAGAAAAACAAAAAGTGCATGAGACTCTGTTTCATATTTGGGTTACATGGACAACTTAAAGTTTCCAGATGTTTGTTGTAACCCAGGGGGAAGTTTAATAAGTTTACAATGCTCCCATCCCGAAAGCGAAACAGTAGGCTCCTGTTCCATCTACCAAGATGTAAACCTAGGTATCTCTGTGGGAGGCCTGGGTGACTGTTAGAGGATTCAAAATAACCCATATATTTTATAACAGTACACTTTGAAAGGTTCTTCCTTTCCCGCTCCTCTCTGTATAAATTATATAAGGCCCTTTGGATGATGGTCTTATGTGAGCAGTTTATTAAACTAGGTGAAGTAAACAAATAACCGTGCCCTACACTCACTAAACATTCTTTTACAGCTTTTAACCACGGAATACAGTGTGCCCTGTCACATTTCAAGCAATCCAAGATTATATCACAGGTCAAGGTGGCAGCCGGGTTAATCCATATCTTTAGCCAGAAGAGTGCTGGTCTAGATCTAACAAAATCCTCTATATATGGGATGTTTAATTCACTGTGACATATATAGTGTGGGGAGCAAATCACCCCACCCAGCACCTTCCGACAAAACCTGTTTTCTTCAGTCTGGATATGGATACAGTTTGTGTAACCCCAAACCTCAGCGCCATAGTTACCCGTTGGGATGCATTGGGTTTGGTAAATCTTTACTAGTGATGCAATCACGTCAGCATGGTTGGGTTGTCGTAGGGAGGTGATACAATTTATCGCTTTACCCAACTTGTTCCTTGCATAAGAAACATGTGGTTGCCAGGAACCAGTATTAGAAAATAGCAGCCCCAAATAGGGAAAAGTGCAAGTGCTTTTTAGGACATTTGTCCCAGATTTAATCTCAATAATTTTATACTTTTTAGGGCCACAACTCATGATAAGAGATTTTTTTAAATTTGTGGTCAAGCCTAGGTCAGCCATGAAACGGACAAAACCTGAAATTAAAGTGCGCAGTGCCTTGGGCGTGCGGCCTATTAGGACCGCATCATCTGCGTAAAGAAGAGTGGGTATAGGGATCCCATTTACGTAAGGTACATCTTTTGTTAGGGTACTCAGGGAGCTGCTCAAATCGTTAATATAAAGAATAAAAAGCAGGGGAGCCAGCACACATCCCTGTCTGACCACCCTGCTGATGCTGATGTCATTGGAAACTTCGCCAGATTGATTAATGCGCACACGTGCTCTTAAGTCGCTATGTAAATAGGCTAAAAAATGAACCAAATAATCATCCAAACCATAGTTAAAAAGGATGGACCATAAACGGGAACGGTTGACAAAATAAAATGCAGAACTTAAGTCCATAAAACCAAAATATAAGGGGGATTTTTTAGCGATGTTATACTTTGCCATTATCAAACTCAAGTTTAAGCATTGTTCCACCGTGCCCACACTACTGCGAAAGCCAAGCTGGCTAGGGTGTAAGATTTTACTTTCGTCTGCCCAAGTTCTTATTCTTTTAAAAATGACCCTGCCCAGGACTTTCAGGGTGTTATCGATATAGGGCGATAGCACCCAGGATCCAACCTGTCGCCTTTTTTAAAAATAGGTACAATAGTACTACACGACCACGTTTCGGGGATGGATTCATTTGTTAGATTATTGAAGACGTTACATAACAGTGGGGCCCAGAAGTTGAGTTCACATTTTAATTGATCAATCGAAAGCCCATCGGGACCAGGCGCTTTATTACCTGCACTTTCTATGATGTCGTCCTCGACCTCAGACAGAGAGATGTTCAAAGAGGTTAAAGGGGAAGGGGTTACTGTGTGGTTGTCAAATGTGGCATAGATTTTGGAGAAATGAGCAACCCACACAGGCCCAATGATATTACAGTTAATTTCTGTTAAATTCGAACCTAAGGATCTTAAGTTCTTTACCTCCTTCCAAAACCCCATAGTAACTTTTAGGTCAGCCATGCGTGCAAGGGATTCCCAGTGGGCCTTAACTAATTCATTTGATCTAATACGTAGGGTAGATTTATACTCTGCTCTAAGCAACCTTACTTGAGGAATATCCCTGGGTTCAGATTTGCTGCGGCCCTTAAATTCCTGTTTGCTATAGAGCAAGAGGCATCGAACCATCTAGGGGTTTCCTCAAGTTTCCTGGGTGCCGGTTTAGAAATCTCACTTTTTATTGCAGAGTAGAGTTCACTAAATGATTTAATTACATCACCCCCACGTCCATCAATAGTAAGACAATTATCAATCAATGCTGGATGTTTTTTATTAACCTTTGCCAGGATTCCCCTGTTATCCGCTGTTATCCACACCCCTCCAAACTACCCTTAGTTTGTCCGTTGAAACTTCCAGGTTTCTTGCTCCTATTTCGTTTTGTAGACACTTACCCCCAGGAAGTTGTAGGTGGATTACAATGGGATAGTGGTCGCTATATACTTTGCACACTACCTCGGCTTTGATTAAAACATTGGCAATGGAAGATGAAACAAATATATAGTCAATCGTGGTGGCACTCCCATGACCAATAAAAGTGGGAAACGGGGCAGTGCTTATTTCGGTGCCAGCGTGCTCCATGCAATTTACAAGTTCTCTAGTTGCAAGGAGATTTAATAATTCTGCACCTCTTCTGCAGGGGGGATTTCTGGAATGTATATGTGCATTGAAGTCCCCTCCTAAGCAAATACCGTCAAATTTCCCGTATTTCCGTCCCTCCACTATTTCATCAATAAAATCAAACAAGAGTATAAAATTACGATTAGGTTGGGACAAAAAATCATTGTTGTAGAAATTAATCAAACATAGCCTTGTCCTCTTAGTATATATCAATGCCATGAAGCTTAAACAATTAGTTTGAAGTACTTCAACTTTGGCTTCTGCTGATATTTTAACCCAAATCGAAAGGCCCCCACTCGGTCGACCTAGAGAGGGGGCGAAAACAGTCCTATTATGGCAACTGTACCCTTCAAATAACAGGTCGGCTGTGCACCAGGTTTCTTGGAACATTAACACATCGTGACAATTAACCCAGTCCTTCCAGGTTTTGATTTCCATCTTTGCCTTCAGGCCGGCAATGTTCCAACTAAGGATTAACAAGTTTTTATCGGGCCTTAGACAGACATCCTGATTAGTTACTTGGGTAGATACTGTTATTTGATTCACCCATTGGTCACATTGTGGGGTTACAAGCAAGGAAGTGTCAGATAATGTCAGGGGTGCCTCAGATGGTGCTTCCACTGTGGAGTCAAACCCAGGGGCCACAGCAACTGGATCCTCAGCAATAACAGACAGTCAATCCAAGGTACCCAAGTCACGAAGTATTGAGAACCTTTTTTGCAGCGGAAATACAGGAGGTGGCTGCATCATTCTGTGTGGGGGTCGGTAGAAGTAACTTAGCAGTAAGGGGGTCACCACGGTAGAAAGACTGGATTGGACAAAGTTCTTATTCAACAGAAATTTTACGCTGCCAGGGTTCCTAAAGTTGACTATAATACAGTCCCCATTGATGTTTTTAAAGAGAGGACCGACCCAGGTTACTCGTCGTGTAGATAAGATTTCTTTGGATATATCGTAGCCGACCCCCCTTATGCTTAGTTAACCAGTCGATGCATTTATTGTGCAACTGAACCCACGATTCTCCTTGTCCCTCCCTAAGAGGTGGAATGCCAGCCAGAACCAAGACATAGGGACATGCCTCAGGTGGAAGATGTAGAGCAGGGCCTTGATGTTTGAAAGGCCTGTTGTCCTCATGCGGAGTCTTATTCTGGCTGGGGTTGGGAGGAACCTTCTGCTTGTTTGCGCCTATGACAGAATTACATTTCTGATTGTTCTTAGGGGCACTAGAAGCAGTTGTGGACGATTGAGGGATGGATGATATACTTGGGGAAGCAGAAGAATGACCTTTCCTTGTGTTTGCATCCGCCGTAGATGTTGTGGTCATGGGTGGACTAGTGACAATCTGTAGTTCTTTAACCCCATTTGTTGTGGACAAATTACAGTTTTTTGTACGGTCACCACTAGGGAGGGCACGGGTAATAGACTCCAAGTCTTTTTACAAACGATCACCTCTTATCTTATCTAGGCATACCGTACCCTTTCTCTTGGCGTCATCATTTTTGATTAGGGTTTCCAGTCTGTCAAGTCTCTTAAAAATACTATTAAATTGTTTGATCATTTGACCTTCTAATTGTTTAAAAATTGTGTCCGCAATGGTCTCAATAAGATTCCCCTTTGGTTTAGAATGAAAACTATTTTCATTAGGGGATTCTGTCTGCGTAGAAATTGTATTAAAATTTATACCGTCATTTATAACAATGGTGTCACCCAAGTGAGGTTGAGCTGGCAAAGATACTGTCTGTTGTTGGTGTTTCTTCCCCCTAGTCCACATACTCTGTGGGGTTGGCTGGTTATTACTCCTAGGGGGCTGCTTCCTTTTATTTATTGTAGACTTTACTGGGCCCCTTTTTTGCTTAGCTCCAGTGTTCTCGGTGGTTTCAGTACACTCAGTGGTTATTGGTAATGATAATTGCGAAACGGTATCCAGAACCACAACTGGGGCTGTATTAATAGTGTTTCCATCTTCTGGTACGTCGGGCAGACTGACAACAGGATTTGATTCTACCACAGTGACTTCAGGAAATAAATGCATGTTATCATTTGGGCTACCTGTTGTACTAGGTTGATTAATAGTAAGTGCCAATGGCAAGCCCGTCTGCGCCTGTCCACGCCTGGACCGCGGCCAGTGCCAGAACCCCTGGAACCCACAAACACTGCAACACCAGACTCCGCTACGACGCCAGCACCCTCTACGCACTCAATGCTGGCCAAAACCCCACCTGCTTCCAAGCCGCCCTGAAACGGACTAACAGACCTTTCTCCTGCCACACCTGCAACTTCACCTGCGACAGAATCACCAAACCTCCAAGGACTGGACCCAACCACCTCCGCTGCATACTCCTCAACACCCGCTCCGCATGCAAACATGCAGTCGATCTCTGGGATCTGCTCGACACCTCCTCCACAGACGTGGCCTTCCTGACCGAGACCTGGTGGAACGACTCCTCGGCGCCCAACATCGCCATAGCCATCCCACTACAAGATCACCCGCAGGGATCGTGCCAACGGAATCAGAGGAGGAATAGCCATCGTCCTCAAGTCCACCCTCAAGGTTGCCACCCATGCAGACAACACCCTCAACGCCGCCGAACACCTGCATTTCCGGATCTACACCGACCCCAACACCACCCTCAGAGGAACACTCATCTACAGACCACCTGGACCCCAAGCTCAGATCAGCGACTCCATCGCCGACCTCGCCAGCACCCACGCACTTGCCTCCACGGACTACATCCTCCTCGGGGACCTGAATTTCCACCTTGAGAACAACAACAACGCCAACTCTGCCACCCTGACCGACAACCTCGCCAACCTCGGCTTCAGACAACTCGTCATAGCACCCATCCACGCCGCTGGCCACACACTGGACCTAAGCATGGGCGGAAAATCCGTTTCGCTCGCGGATTTTGCGGATTTTCGGTAAATTCGCAATCCGCGAGATTCGCGAATCTCCCGCAAAATCTGCAAATCCGCGAGCAGCGGATTTTGCTCGCACTGCTCGCACTGTTCGCATGAGTTCGCGGCTTCCCAGTACAACTTCGCGCCCCGCGAATAAGTGCAAAATTGCAGAAATACGATCTTAGCAAAACTGAAACTACTTACCAGGTTCAAAAGTTCAGGCTCATCATTAGTAGCCATTTCCTGTAGTGCTTCCTGAGGGGCCCCTCCAGAGTTCAGTTGCCAGTTGCAACTATTATGTGACCCTGCTCTGAACCTCAGAATAGTTACACATATGCCACAAAGGTCCTGAATTACAGCTAAGGGAGACAAGCAGGAGCCAGGCTGGAAGTTCAAATCCATTAATCAGCCCCTAATTCATTATTGTCAGTTGGGGCAGGGCAGGTGTTGTAACTAATTTTGCAACAATGAAAGCACTTAGCAAGTGCAAAAGATCACTAATCAGGAAGCACTAAGGAAGCAGGTGCCAGCTAAAAAAATATTCTGTGACACATTAATCAGCCCCAAATTAATTCAGGTCACTTGAGGCAGGGAAGGTGTGCTTGCGTTGCCACAATAATGTACACTGACTGGACAACCAGAGGGTGCTGTGATGAAACAGAGGGTGGCATGGGTGGGCCAGAGGGTGGCATGAGTAGTCAGAGAGTGGCAGTGGTGACAGAGAGTGGCAGTTATGAAGAAGAGTGTCCCAAACAGGCTGGACACGTAGAAACAACAAGTTCGCGAAACTTGCGACCCGACAGGTAAGTTCGCAATTTGCGAAAGTGTACAAAACCCTCGCGAACTGGCAGAAACCCGCGCAAACACAAAAAAAAAATCCGCAAATTCGCGAGAATTCGCGGATTTTGCGGATTGCGAGTTCGCAAATCCGCAAAATTCGCGAACGCGAGATTCGCAAAATTCGCCCATGCTTAACTGGACCCCATCTTCTCCACAGGCACCCACCTCGCCTTCGACCACACCACCGAACTCCACTGGACCGACCACCGCTGCATCCATTTCACCTTCAATAAACCAACCACGCACCACCACACCCAGCAGCTGCCTCGCCGCTGCTGGAGCAAAGTCGCCAAAGACTAGCTGATCACCACCCTCGCCCAGAACCAACCCCACCAACCTAGACGCCGCAGCCCGCAACCTCAGACAGTGGATCGACGACTGCGTCAACACCCTCGCCCCACTCAAGAAACCCTCCAACAACCACGCCAGCAAGAAAGCCACCTGGTTCACCGACGAGCTGCAGACCTCCAAACACGCCTGCCGGAAACTGGAGAAGATATGGCTCCACGAACGCACTCCAGACTACCACGCAGCCCACAAGGATGCCACTGACAGACATCACCGCCTCATAAGAATAGCCAACAGATCCTCCTTCAAAGACCGCCTGGATAACATTGCACACAACAGCAAAGAGCTCTTCAGCATCATAAAGGAACTCTCCAACCCCAGCGCTGACGACATACCGCCCTCACAAGAACTGTGCAACTCACTAGCCATCTTCTTCCACTGCAAGATCTCTGACATCCATGACAGCTTCAACACCATGACCGCCCTGACTATGCCAGACTCCACCTCCCCTATGAACACCACCAGCGCCAACCGCCTGACCTCCTGGTCCAACGTCAACGATGATGAGACACGCAATGTCATAAACTCCTTCCACTCTGGATCTCCGTCAGACCCGTGCCCACACCACGCATTCAACAAAGCAGACGCTGCCAACGCATCCCAACTATGGAAGGTCATCAACATCTCCTTCAAAACAGCGACATTCCCAGAAAGCTGGAAATACTCCAAAATCAAAGCCCTCCTCAAGAATCCCAAGGTGAACCCCAAGGACCTCAAGAACTTCCGGCCCATCTCCCTGCACCCATTCCCAGCGAAGGTCATCGAGAAAATCGTCAACATGCAACTGGCCCAGCACCTAGAAGACAACAACATCTTGTCCACGTCCCAGTCCGGATTCAGACAAAACCACAGCACCGAAACAGCCCTCATCGCCGCCACAGACGACATCAGGCGTCAACTAGACAATGGCGAAACATCAGCCCTCATCCTCCTGGACCTGTCAGCCGCCTTCGACACGGTCAGCCATCACACTCTAAAGACACGCCTCCTAGAAGCCGGAATCCAAGAGAAGGCCCTTGACTGGATCACGTCCTTCCTCTCTGGCAGAACCCAGAGCGTCTGCCTCCCGCGCTTCCAATACGAGGCCACCGGCATCATCTGCGGCATCCCCCAGGGCTCATCCCTTAGCCTGACGCTGTTCAACGTCTACATGGCCCCCCTCGTACAAGTGGCCCGCCAACACGACCTCAACATCATCTCCTACGCCGACACCCAGCTCATCCTCTCCCTCACCAAGGACCCGCACACCGCCAAAACCAACCTCCACAAGGGAATGAAGGCCGTCGCCGACTGGATGAAGAACAGCAGTTTGAAGCTGAACTTGGAAAAGAAGGAGGTACTCATCCTCGGACCCACCCCCTCAGCCTGGGACGACTCCTGGTGGCTGACCACACTGAGAACAGCACCTACACCCACTGACCATGCACACAACCAAGAATTCATCCTCAACTGCTCCCTCTCCATGTCTAAACAGGTCAACGCCGTCTGCTCCTCCTGCTACAATACCCTCCGCATGCTCCGCAGGATCTACAAGTGGATGCCGACCGAAACAAGAAGAACAGTGACACAGGCCCTCGTCACCAGCAGACTGGACTACAGCAATGCACTCTATGCAGGAATCCCAGCCAAACACCTACGACGACTACAACGCATCCAAAACGCCTCCGCCCGACTGATCGTCAATGTCCCTGCTGCAGCCACATTACCCCCCCACCTGAGAGACCTACACTGGCTCCCTGTCGACAAGAGGATCACCTTCAATCTCCTCACCCACGCACACAAAGCACTCCACAACGCCGGACCAGCCTACCTGAATAGCAGACTCAGCTTCTACACCCCCACCCACCAGCTCCCCTCCACTAGCCTCGCCCTCACCGCTGTCCCTGGCATACAACGAAAAACCTCCGGTGGCTTATCCTTCTCCTACCTCGCCGCCAAGACCTGGAAGACCCATCTACGGCAGACCCAAGACCTTCTCGCCTTCAGAAGACTCCTCAAGACCTGGCTCTTCGAGCAGTAGCGGCACCCCCTCCCTTCAGCGCCTTGAGGCCCTCACGGGTGAGTAGCGCGCTTTACAAGTACTCTGATTGAATGATTGATTGATAATTTTCATGCCTGTCTTATTACCATTTTTAAAATAAAAGGTTTCTGGATTTGTGACATTAAAACCAGTAAAGTTTGGACATTTTTCATAAAATGTTTTTGAGCTACCTTTTGATGGTGTTGGACAGTGTTCCCATTGATTATAGGTTAAAACATTTCTGGGGGTTGCAGATTTGTGCAAATAATAACAACCAAAATGATTAACACAATACATTTCTTCATAATTTGATGAACCATCTAAGTATTCATGTTTTGAAAACTTTGCTGACATTTCTAAGTCTGCCATCATGTTATTAACAGTTTCAAAGTCCCAATCATCAGAAAATGTACTGGGTGACACAAAATCACTCAAGGAAACCTTAAATTGGTGTGGAATCTTCAGCAGCTCGACTTGGCCATCAATGTCATATCCCAAGCTACACCACCAGGTAGAGGATCGGCTGTGATGTCTACTGATGACAAGTCTCTTTGCTCACGATGAGATGATCTGTGTGGCTTCAGGAGGAAGTTGATGTTATTACTTGCTGTGTCCATTTTACCATATTTTCCATCTATTAGCTGTCCCAAACTTAAAACAAGAATGAGCCATAGTGGGAGAAAAAGTATACCTAACACAATCCAAAGTTCAACCCATGGTGAAACCAGATATGTATTTGCAAGCTGGTGAAAAAGTTTTTTTACTTGTTCTTTAAAAGTTTTCTTTGTTGGCGTTGTTTCAGGCTAACTGGGATCCTCAGAAAAGGTATCGAAGTTGATGGAATAGCCAGAAGCAGTTCTGTCAATTGTTGGTATTGCATCCAGAGTATTTGAAATCGCTGGAGCTGCTTGTTCTCTTGACATGTTAGTATAGTCAGATGCTACCTCATGGTAGACAGGAGTTTCTTGATGAACTGTTATTTGGGTTTCAAGAGGCACAAGTTCCATGGCTTTGTTGCGTAGTCCTTCTTTTCTCACTGCAGATTCTTCAAAGGTGATGAGTCTTTCAGTTTGACCCTCTTGGATGGTAGCAATATTTGGTCATCTGCTACATCTTTAGAGTACACTGGGCCTACTGCTTATTATCGGCCACAAGGTGTGGTTTTACCAGGTCAATTGATACGGATCGGTTCTCCTTTCTTCCAGCAAGGCGCGGCAGTAACAATGTTCTTGATCCGTGAACTGCTAGTACAGATACTGGTTTTCTGTAAGAAGGCCCAAATTCCTTCTTATCCTCTATTTTCTCTCTTACCAGATCCCCAATCTTTGGAATCCAGACAGGTCTTGCTGGGACAGGTGGTTTTTCTTCAGTGGTCATTGGCTTTTGAATTGTGTTGCTTAGTCTTCTTCTTGTTTCATTTGAGCCCTGTAAAGCAGCCAAACGGTCTTTGATATCTAATGGTTTTGGTTCTACCACTGAAGTATGACGATCGAGGTCTTCGACCATCATTCTAGTACCAAAAAGTATTTCATATGGAGTGATTCCACCCAGAGAATTTCTTGGCAGGTTATTAAGACAACGTTGGACACTTATTAGATGTTTGACCCACCCATCACCCAAACCTAATACCCTGGCTGCTATAGATTGCTCTATGTCACAGTCTTTTCTTTCCAAAACAGAATTTCCCTCAGGAAGGAATGGACTTGAGTACTGCAATGCAACGCCCAAGCTGGCCATGGCCTCCTTGTAAGCCTGAGAGCTAAAAGCAGGACCCTGGTCAGAATGTAGTGTGCTGATTGCGTATGTGCCGATTAAGACTCGCAAATCTTTTATAAAAGTTCGGGCGTCAGCCAAACACTGAGGCCACATCCAAATGAATCTTGTCTTAATACTTGTGGGCCCGCTTTTGTCCATAGGGGCATCTGAGCGTGTATAGTCTAATGCTATCTAACAATTGTGTCTGTACTGGGCTTGCGACACTGCAATCAGGAATCTGGTGGTGCTCCAAGCTGTGATCTCTGTAACATGCATCGCAATTAATTCTAAATTCGTAAATGTGGGCGCTCATCCCTGGTCACCAGTACATCTCTTGTAATTCCAGTAGAGATTTAGAGATCCCTTGATGTGTCAGACCCTCTCCCATAAGTGCTTCTTGAATCAAAGCACCTCTCCGATTTCTGTTTGGAATTACTCTATCCCCCACTCCAGGGATTCGAGCAAAAGGAATGGAGTTGGCATCAATTATGTATGAATATTTGAGTGGATAGTTTAGAGGTAACGCTGCTCCGCTGCCTTTGCTTGTGGCATTGACAGCTAGCATTTTTTCGCCATCTATTTTCTTTTTTGAATGAGTGATTGCGGCTATGGAAGCCTTTTGTACAGCTGCCGTCGCGGCATCATCAGCCAATGAATTCCCTTCAATGTGAACGCCATCACGCTGATGACTCAGTGTATGGATCACATGAGTCTTTTGTAGTTCTTTCTGTAAAAGAACTACTTGTTCCAAAAGCATTTTATGCTTGATTGTGCCACCTTTTATGTCTTTGAAAGCATTTTAAACCCAGTTCTGTAAATATTCATTGTAAGACTGGACGCAGTAATACGAATCGCACACTATGAGTGTGGGGAACTTGCGATCGGTATTTTCAAGCGCCATCTTGAAAGCTTGTAGTTCAGCTCGCTGAGTTGTATAGTCTCCGAGAGTTTGAGTTTTTGTGACCATAGGTCTGAATTTACCAGCGACCTTTAACAATCGCGCACGCAGCACTATAAGATTGTTTTCCCCAATTGCGGGCTGTGCTGATCTGTCTGTATAAATTATACATCCGTAATGTTCTAGAGGCGGAAATTCAGTTGGCAGAGTAAATTCTTGTTCGTATTGGAGAAATTCAAGTACGGGTTAAAAACGTGTTCAACGTCTGTCGTAGCAAGAGAATTAACCCATTGTATCCATCTCGGATGTAGAGTTTTCGCATTCGGAATGCTTGCCTTTGTTACTGCCTCTAAGGAAGGTACAGGAGTAACGACTTTTCTGCTTTTACCCTGTGCGAGGGCTCTCTCTCTTGCTACTGCAGTTTGAACTGCTGTCAGAACTTTTTCTGTTGAAGTGAATTTCACTTCAGCATGTGTGTACAAGTGAGATTTGTAAGCTATTGGTACCTTTTCACCTTCATTAAAGGTTAGATATGTGAATCCGCATCTCCCTGGGATGATTCGGATTACAAGGTTGCGTTCATTTATGCGTGTGTGTAAATGTGTTGTTGCTAACATGTTTGTTTGCACTGAACACAAAATCTCTGTGTGTTTTTGAGTCCAATTAGTAGGTTTAAAATCAGGTTTGATTAATTTGTAGAGAGGTTTAACCAGATACTGCTTCTGAGCAGTTGGTTGATTTTTTAACTGGATCTTATGGTGAGGAGAATCCTCATCCCATCCCATATGATTTGTGTATAATGCTGGTGCCTGGGCCACAGCCCATATTCTGGCATAGATGTATTTTTTATGAATCAGAATATGATTTGAGAAGACTGGCATAATGATCTCTTCGCCATGTGGGCACTCTCTGACAAATTCAGGTGGCCAGTCTTTTTCAGCCAGAAGGATGTAATAACCCTTAGATAGTTTTTCCCAAAAGAGTGATTTTATTTTCCTAGTTATGTCCCCCTCTATTCGGAGTGTTACTTCATATGTGGTACACTAACCCTGGTATCTGCAGTTTCAACCTGAATGCATTCATTCAGGTCCACTATCTCCAGATGATTCTTCAGGATCTTGCGAGCTGTGGTTACCGCAGCTGTGCTGTCCAGCATTGTCTTGGCCCACTCCCCGTTCTTGAGTTGTGTCCTCAAGATCCTCGGCATGTCTGATTTTAAGACTTGCTACCTTTTTTTTGGTAAATTTAGTTTTCCTATTTTTTGGAAAGTGTTGATCGTCTTTCGACTTCACGAGTTCTTCCTTGTGTTCTGATCGTCCTCTTCTTTCGGATTTCTGTGAGGAAATCTGAAAGGTACGAGAGGAACGCATATAAGTATCTTGATATCTATCAGGTTATTTTAAATTTTCCCTGTTTCTGAGGTTACACCTTTTTTCAGAGGGCTCCTTTTGAGGAGACCTTCCTCTTGATTGAGAACGCTTCTCTTTAGGAAGTGTCTGTCTAGTATTTTCCCACTTCTTTTTAGGAGTAGTGAGTGTGTTTTTGATAAAAACTTTTTCAGGATTTTCTGTTGGTTCGGGCTTTACTGGTTTCCCTCCCAAACTATCTCTTCCTAGTTCTTCATATGATTTTTCTATTATTCTGCCCAGTTTTTATAGTTGCTCAGTTACATCAAGTTCTTTTAGTTTTTAGCTGATTGCCACGGATGCTGCTTCACCTTTAATATTTGCTAATATTATAGCTGAGACCTGCTTGAAATCTTTCAGTAACTTCATACCAAGATTTAAAGCAGATTCTGCCCCGTATTCATTTTGAATCTGTTTCAGGACGTCTGGTATCACCGCCATGGACGGAACATCATGTGTTTTTGTGTAGATTGCAGCAAAGACTGTACCCCAAGTGTCACAGTCCTCCAGGTGTGGTGTGATCCCCATTAGTAAACAGATTGTAAGAATCCTGTGTTTCTCATGAGGTGTACTATCGGGAAATACTACCTTGTTCTGAGTAATTTTATGAGCTAATCAGAATGGAATTTGTTCCCTTTTTATGCGTAATTTACCAATGACTGATTGTATTGTCTGTGGTGTAATTTTGTTTGTGTTCCCTTGATGAAGGGTTTGTTGTTGAATTCTGATAGCAGGTTGAACCGTTAATGTCCGCATGACATATTGTACCAATTGGCTATGTATTTTGATTAATTGTTTTAACTGATCTAACAGTTCTGGACCTGTCATTTGGTCTATGGCAGGATGTGGTATATAGCTAGCTAGTACTGGCCATGTTGCTCCTGGTCTACCTAGTGGACCGAGTCTGGTAATGTGATTTTATGTTGTAGGGCGCCTATAAACCAGAGCTGATGCTCTTGGTAAGTTAGTGGAATTTCAATGTCCTCGAAAGGAACGTATTCCGCTGGATGTTCCTCTATCTTATAGAAGTGGAACACGTGTGTTGTTGGATTTGCTTGTGGAAATATAATCCATGAATAGAATACCTCTGTCTGCCGATGTTCATGTGCCTCTATGTCAAATATAACCCTACCACCTCTCGGTGATAGGCCATTTTCTATGAGCTTTATAGCTATTGTTTTCCTTACATTTTCCGGTATGATTATAGCATCTGCATCATTTTGTTGGAAACCTGCAACATCAAGACCTGGTTGGTTTGCATTTACTGCAGTCCCACTGGCCCCGGGATTATAATCATCGGCCATTTTGTTGACTGAAAGTTTGCAGAGCAAGTTTTAAAGAAACAAAGAAAGGGTGCACAATATTTTGGAACACTGTATCCTTCAACGTTGAACAAACCAAAAACTAATACGTAGGATTTTCGTCCTACTCAGTTATAGCAGATATTTTATCCTTTAACCCACTCCAGAAGTCTATTGTAGTATTTTACGGGAAAAAGGGGTCTCTGTGAAAAGCACGACTGAGTTACTCTAGTATCTAGCGTTAAATTAGTGCCTTACCAAACGTTGGGCGCCATGTAGTGTAGTTCCTATATTCCCGAAAGGCTCTACGCATTGGAATAATATATCCTATAGATGTGGCGTAGGACTTATGTCTACAAGGTCGCTATCAAATATATTAGACTTAATTGTGAGTGCCAGCTAGCCCAGAGGTCACTAGAAACTTTCTCAAATTCACAAGAAGGGATTTAGTTTCTGACAACCGCATAAACATGACAACATTGTTTCCCCAAGATAAAACTGATCTTCTGAGTCATGGAAACAATAGATAGATATTTTACTCACTCATTTGTGCATGCTTCATTGCACCAGAGGTGCAGAGAAATAGAGAGACAGGCATTTTCAATAAAAGTATTTATTGAACATTCTTCTTTCTCATCCAGAAGAAATGAACTGCTACAATCGTAAGACCTGTTGGAAAGTATGATGCGTACTGTACGAAGAGTAGGATAAAATAATACTGTAAAAGCATTGTATGGTTCCGAGACCATAGATAAATACATACATGAATAACAAAGGCTAAAAAGTACTTAACTGGTGCTTCTAAAACACGCCTACCCCGATGTACCTAACCTGAGTCTAGCACGAGGGAAGAAGTAAGTGAGGTGTAGCAGAAATGTAGTACTCCGTTTGCCAAGAATCTATCCAAGATTTCTCTTAGGGTCTAATCAGCTCCGTACCTTGGTTTTAGAATGAAGGAGGTCAGTCTCAGGACTCCATTTCCCAACAACCCACAAGGGTAGCTTGGAAACACTGGAGCTGGATTTCTCGGCCAGAGAAAAGACAGTGTCTCTCACAGGGCGTCTGCTGGAGGGTCCGCTTCCTTCGGCACTTGCTGTAGCAGGATGCGTTGGACAAGTAGATAGTCGAACTGCTCCAAAACACTGTGTGTTTGCTAAGGCAAGTGTGGGCATATTTATACCTTAAAGGTGCCGAGACTGACGTAAAGGTGGACATAATAACGCCATCAAAGAGTCTCAATTCTTTGAGAACTCCATGAGTTCTTGGATAAATCAATATTCAAACAAGGGGAAATCCCTAGCTGCTGAAGCCTAGTTTTCCAAAAAATCGTTGTGGATTTTCGGAACTAGTGGAAGTAGCCGTGCCGTATTTGGACTGCATGAGCTAGGTCTAAATATGGTTATGATTTCTATGCTTATATATGGACAAGGCTTTAAAATCTTATAAACAATCGATCCTGGCAGCTAAGACGGCATATTTCTCTCAAAAAATCTTGGACTCAAACAACAAAACGAAAGATATTTTTTCAATTGTAAATGAGCTCTCCTTGCCGGATAGGGTCACCCCCCAACCCCAGCCGACCCAAACCCTCTGTGACTCGCTAAACTCCTACTTCATAGAGAAAATTACAACAATAAAAAACAACATTCCGACCCCGGCATCTCCTACTCCTCCTCCTCTTCCCCCTAGAAATACCAGTACCTCGACGGAGTTCCCACCTATCTCTCTACAAGAATTCGCCGCACTCCTTCACAAAGTCAGTTCGGGATCCCCCAATGATTGTTGCCCCCCGCAGATTCTGAGAGAAGCCTTTCTCGCATGTCCAGGCCCCCCTCTAGCACTACTTAACAACTCTCTTGCTACTGGGGAGGTCCCTCTTTATTTCAAGCAAGCTGCCGTCCTACCTATCCTAAAGAAACCCAACGCAGATCCCACAATACTCAGCAACTACAGACCCATCTCCCTCCTCCCCTACCTAGGAAAGATTCTGGAGACCTACGTCACCCGCTGCCTGAGCTCTTTCATAGAGAAATCCTCCTTCTTGGACCCTCAACAAGCGGGATTCAGACCCCTCCACTCCACCGAGGCGGTCATAGTAGCAGTCATGGACAACCTCAGGAAGGGCGCTGACAAAAACACCTCCCAGGCCCTAGTCCTATTAGATCTCTCGGCAGCATTCGACACGGTCGATCACACCATCTTGATCGACCGTGTCTACAATGCCGGCATTCAGGGAGTGGCCCTTGGCTGGCTCAGATCTTTCCTTCACCAGCGATCACAGTCTGTCCATCTTTCCACTTTTTCCGCACCCTACACATCCCTTCCCTGTGGTGTCCCACAGGGCTCTGCACTATCCCCTCTTCTTTTTAATTTGTATCTCCAACCCCTCTTAGCCTCCCTCCGCAACTCCCCGGTCACAATTTTCAACTACGCGGACGACCTCCAGTTCATTTTTCCCATAGACTCCCTTCCTTCTTCCCGTCTTAACTTCCAGTCCACCATGCTGACCATTGCGGAGTGGATGTACCACAGCCACTTAAAGCTGAACCCTACCAAAACTGAGCTCGTCCTGGTAGGAGGCCCCAATCACCCATGGAATTCCACCTTCTGGCCAACATCTCTGGGGACAGCACCCACTCCTGTGAGCTCAGTCAAAAGCCTGGGGGTGATCATTTCTGAAGATCTTTCAATGAGACCGCAAATCAACGCGGTCACCTCAGCCTGCTTCTTCTACCTCAGGCGGATCCGCAAGATCAGCAGGTTTCTCACCAAAGAAGCCCTGACTCAAGTTATCATTGCGCTCATCACCTCCAGGCTCGACTATGCCAACATGCTGTACGCGGGAATTCCTGCATGCCACCTCCACCGACTACAGCTGGTGCAGAATCAAGCTGCCCGCCTGATTTTCCGCCAGCCCAAACATCAGCACGTCACTCCCCTCCTCCATAGTCTGCACTGGCTCCCTATTTCCAAACGTTGCACTTTCAAACTGGCATGCTCAACCTTCAAGGCCCTTTCAGATGCAGCCCCCGCGTTCATCTCTTCGGGCTTGACCCGTCACATCCCTTCTAGAGTTCTTCGCTCAGCATCACTTAATCTCCTTGAGGTCCCCAAATTCAAAAGAAAAAAGCACGGGGGTTTGAGCTTTTCTGTCCAGGCCCCCTCCACCTGGAACTCCCTGCCACCCTCACTCCGTCTCTGCCCAAAGTACGACTGTTTCCGCAGACTTTTAAAAACCCTGCTCTTTCAATCCGCATATGACTAACCCTCTCATCCTGGATCACGTTACCTGTCAATGAGCGCCAAAAAACCAATGGTGATAGTGCGCGTTACAAATAATTTTAACGCAACGTAACGTTATACCTTTATAAGGGCATGAATCAGGAAAATTACACTAGGGTCCTAAAATCCTCTACAACATATCATGTTATGTAGAAATCAATAATATAATATTATATGCAGACATCTCTGTTGATCATAACAAGAGAGAGAGGGAGATAGATTACCTCTAAAATCCTTGTAAGGCGAGGCCTTTATGAACTCACCAACCCCCTATTACATTATCACAGAGGAACAAAAAAAGTGTAGAAAATCCCCATCAGAGGCAAATCAATAAATGGATTAAGGTGTTGTACTGTTCATAAAAGGATTCAACAGGGTAATACATTAAAAGAGTCCAAAGAAACCTACTATTTGTTTATGTACTATATATTTCTTGTACCTAGATATACGAGGTTGCCTCCTGGTTATTTTTTGTTGTTGGCATTTTGAGCAGTACTTTAATTTCCATTAGCTATATTCCAGCTCATTTGGCAGGTTTAGCATCTCGCAGATCATTCTGAGGAATTCTTAAATGACAACCTAAGAGTGACATAAAAGGGACATCGATGGGAGCGGTTTTTGCTCCTAAATTTGCCATACTCTACATGGATAATCTAGAAATAAACAAAATGTTGACACCTACCAACCCATTCTGTGCCAACGTTTCACTATGGAAATGATATATCAATGATATTTTCTTGATTTGGCTTTACAGTGAAGAAATTCTTACACATTTTTACATTGGCTTAACAACATCTGTCATGGCTTAAGATTCACTCTTTCATATAAGAAAACATAGGTTTTTTTCCTTGATCTTAACATTAAACATAGAGATGGCACACTCTTCACTAGCCTCTTTAGGAAGCCCACTGAACACAATGCATTACTAAGATATGAATGTCATCACCCACGAGCCCTACGTGACTCGCTCCCCTTTTCTCAATTTCTCCGGATTAGGAAGAATTGCTCATTCAAGGAAGACTACTTCCGTGAAGCGGGTGTCCTATCTGCCAAATTGATGGCAAGGGGCTACCCTTGCAGACTAATACAAACATCATAAAAAAGGGCGTGATTCTCTTCTTTCCCCAAAACCCAAAACAATTCAAAATCGCATTGTTTGTGTAACTACGTTCACACCAATCTCCAACCTAGTGAGGAAAAAGTATTCTCCAACATTGGGGAGTTTTCAATGCAGGCACTCTGAACCTGGAAAGACCCTTTTTTGCATTTCGCAAAAACAAGAACAGACATGACCATCTTGTTAGAGCAGATTTGCCACCTAAAATACCTGCATTGACACTTGATGACCATTGGGGTATGTTACCTCTGTCCAGATATTCCAAATATGGAAACTGTGTTGCCTGCCAATTTACAATTGAATGTAAGGAATTCACTTCCTGCAATTAAACACACCATTGAAACAATTTTCCAACTGTAATACCTCTAATGTCGTATATACGTTATCCTTTGCACTTGCTGTAATATCGGAGCCGCATTCGCTGTAAAACACCTAATGCCCCACTGGTGGACCACTTCTCCTCTAAAGGACATTCATAGGACGATATCAGATGGTTGGTCAGTAGCGTAATAAAATCTCCATCAAGAGATACAGACATGGGACAACTACTCAATAAGGAGGAATTGAAATGGATTCTCTGCTCAGGCAGCCTCCAGACGGGACTCAATCGAATGGAGGATTTGACAACTTTACTCTAATTGCGATGAACTGTTTCTAGCACTTCAGCTTGTGGTGGCAATTGTTCTAGTTGTAATATGCAGTCATTCTTCTTTATCATACATTGCTTCATTCCGTCTCAGCATTTCCCTTTGTAGTTACTTGATTATTACATTGCAATGTTCTAATGTTTCTATGCTCCAAAATGTCCTGGTCTCCTTTTTTTGGCAAGTCTGCTCACAAGTGTTCATTGGTACTAGGAATGGGTTCCTGACATTGAATTTGCAAACTTTAACTGCACTGTACACCTTCCCATTGGCTCACACGGCTGACAACCACTACGGATGCATCGTGGCTCTCTACTATTATTTCTACCTCACGAGCCTTGTATATACTTGTTCATCTCATTGTGACCCACAAGTCATTTTCAGTCGCCGGACGTTGGTCACCACTATATAAATTGGGTGACACACTCACCAGTGTTAATGTATTATTCAAGATTAATACCACATGGTTATGTTTCTGCTCTCACCAGCTAATTTACTGTTGATATCCTTATGGTCTAAGCTATGTTTGTTACTCCCATATTGACACACTCTCACTGTGGGCAATCTTGCTAACATTCAAGTATGGTTACCCTTGCTTACATCTGCCTTTTAAACCCCTCTGTGCATCTATCCTATTATTGCTCTCATCTCTACAAGATGGCTACCATTCAAATCTTCTGATTCACTCCCTTTATGTACACTGCCACGTGGCTCTGGTCGCATGACACAAGTACAACCCCTCACAGCAGCTCACATCACTCCCGCCTTCATCCCGAGTATAGGCTTCTGACCGCGCATGCCTTATCTGGAGCACCGAGGCGCAATTCTTGCTGCCAGGGCTGATACTCCAATAAGTTAGTAGGCCTTCTCCCTCACATGAAGTCAATTCATGTTGCTTCCTCTCACAACCCCCTACCTCCTTTCCCACAGATACACCATTCGGAAATCACAACAGTACCTTGGTCGGTTAATTGATAAGCTCACAGATCTGGTTTATCCTTGTACGACACCAATTCCACTCATGTTTTACCCCCCTCTTTCTCATATTACGAGATGCACGCAGGTCTTACTTGCCTCCCTGTATGTCCTGGTCCACTGCGGAACTTATGTTCCCTCCGGTTAGTAAGAGTGTGATGACCACAACACACAACCACCACATCATTCCTGACCCTCACCACATTCTACCTTTGTTGTGAATGTCTCTAGGACCCTAATTAGATATTCCCGATGTATGCCCTTATGTAGTTATAACAAATCATATCCTTATAAAGGCATAAGAATCATATCCATATTAAGTCATAGCCAATGCAGTCTAAATACGGCAGGGCTACTCCCATAGACTCCTAGAAAGTACAACGCATTCTTAAACAAACCAAGCCTCCAGCAGCCCGGGAATTGCACCTGCTTCTGTTTTGATTAGTCCTAGAACTCCTGAGAGTCCTGAAAGAACTGCCAGTTCTTAGTGGTGTCTTATGTCCAACCTTATGTCAAACTCGGCACCTTCCAGGTATAAATATACCAACATCTGTCTTAAGCAACACACGGTGGTCTGGAGCAGATCGGCTATCTACTTGCCCGACGCCCTGCTGATGCAAGTGGCGAAGGAAACAGACCCTCCCTGCTGACGCACTGAGAGAGACGCTGTCTTTTCTCCTGCTGAGAAATCCAGCTCCAGTGTTTTCTGGCCACCGTTGCGGGTTTTTGGGAGATCGAGTCCTGAGAGAGCGATACAAGACCTCCTTCATTCTATACCTAAGGTACGGAGCTGATTAGACCCATAGAGAATTCTTGATTCAGATTCTTGGCAAAAACTGTAACTCATCTACTCCTTCCCACGTACTAGGCTCAGGTTAGGTACACTGGGGTAGGCGTATCTTAAAAACACCAGTTGAGTACGTTTAGTCATTATTTTATCATTGTATGTATTTTATCTATTTTAAGTATCTTATGGCTTAGAAACCATATAAATGCTTTTACAGTATTATTTCATAATACTCCTTTTACTGTAGGCACTTTACTTTATTACAAGTATTGCAATTGTGGCAATTCATTTCTCTTGCATGAGAAAGAAGACTGCTCAATAAATAACCCTTTTATTGAAAACGCCCGTCTTTCTATTTCTCTGCATTTCTGGTGAAACGAAGCATGCACGATTGACTGAGTAAAATAGCTATCTATTGTTTCCGCGACTCTGGAGATATTCCTTATTGCAGGGGGAACAAAGTTGTCATGTGATATGGTTATCAGAAGCTAATCCCTTCTTGTCTATCCAGGAAAGTTAACGCCTTCTTGTTTATTCGAGAAAGTTTCTAGTGACCTCTGAGCTAGCTGGCACACTCAATTAAGTCCAACATATTCAATAGAGACCTAGTCGACCTCAGTCCTACATCTAAACCATCGTTTATGTTATTCCAATGCGCAGAGCCTATTGGGAATATAGGAACTACACTACACCTTACTCCCACCACAGTTTTCCAAGCACTACCATTGATCTCACGCATAGTTCCAAACAACCACATCTATATTTCACTTTGGTTCTCGAATAGCAATTATCTTTTATAAATCACATCTACTAGGATTGGCGCAGGACACGGTCTCCTTGATCTCGTTCTCTTCTTCTTTCCATTATTTTACTATAACTTCTTGATTGCAGACCCACTCGCCTTGTTAAATGCATGTCCAACTTCTTATATGTTTTTAACATTTTTAACCTAAATATGTCTGTAATTTTTGCCCCTTCTCTTCTCATACTACCCCTCCTTTTTTCCCCCTCTATCCTTACATCTACAGGCATTTCTCTCAGGCATGTAACTTAATGTCCTGATGATGATCTTGTTATCCCGTATGGGATTGAAACGTCGTCGTCTCCTTTACACCCAGACAAAATCATATGAAACATTGTAATGTGCAGTGGTGTTTTTCATCATTTATGCTTGCCAATTTGTTGATTTCTCTATCAGGCATTGAACTATAACTAAGTTCTTTTTGCTCTTTGTGTACTTACTTGGAGCAGAGTTTGTGCTCCCACTTTAATGTTTTGTCTTTATTGACCAAGTAGTAAAATATGTTTGTCCGATTGGACAAAGCAATATAGATCTCATTGTTAGTCTATGTTTATTGTCTCTCCTTTATCCTTCCTGTGAGGGACCTCTCTTTTTCTTATAAACCTAAGAGTGATGAACATTTCATCCTGGCACAGTCTTTCACAGGTGATTTTATTTTTGTTGTAGGATTCTGCATAGAAATTTATTTAATGAAGGACATTGTGGGACATAGTCATGCCATCCTTTTTGGTTCAATTATTTGTCTGTTTTCTTTATCAGACCATTCGTGATATTCTCCTTCGGAGCAATATTGCTTGAGCTCGATGCATAAAGGGTTTTTCACCTTCAGCATCTGTTTACAACCCAAAATGCCTCACTTACGCCTGTCAGGAATGTACCAAAACGCTTCCTTGCAAGCATAAATTAATTTACTAATGAACATTAAATCACCGTGAAAGGGGAGAAATCAACAGTGTGAATTCTATGGAAGGAGTGAAATGAGGACTTGCAAGGCCCAGTCGCCTTGTATGTGTGAGACACCCATAAACATGCACATTTTTTGAGCATTAATATACTGAAATGTGAACCTTTAACATTCTTACACCTTGAGTAAGTCCCCTTCCAGGGTGGGAAGCAGAACACATCAAACCCACATTTACTTGTTGTGTAGGAGAAAAATATTTTCCATACACAGAAAAAAAGAAAATAACACGCAGTTTCTTTTTAGTTGTCCTTTCCAGTGTGTGGAACTATATGGTATGCACAATTCTGCACAGGTAGAACAGGCAGCCTTACGGAAAGGCATGTCAGGTGCAACAGAAGGTCGAGAAACTTACACCAGTTGTGGCTTTCTGGGCATACAATTGAACCTGGTTTGTGAATAGCACACAAAGTGTAACATTAAGTTCTGGCAAAGTCGTGGAACTCGTTTCTTACTTTTACAATTTTGTGTAGTATTAGGCCCTTTTTTCACCAATACTGCAACTCAAGCAAGATGCCTGGCTGTCACTTAGCTCAAAGTCCTCCTGGGGACACGGCCTTTACTATGCGGGCTGAGCCATGCATGCCATTTCCCCGCAAGGCATACCACGCTTGCCTTAACCACACATTCGCATTAACCATCAATATGCGTGGTTAAGCCAGTGCACGGTCTAGCTGTCCGGAAGGGCGAGGAGACTGGTAGGGAGTGGAAGCATCGGAACATAAAACTACAGATGCTGGCAGGCAAGTGGAGCTTGAGCCATGTCTGTTTTAAAGGGTTGGGTGCCAGTTTTATGGCTCAGGGTTCGGGGGACGTTGATCGGTCTAGGTAATTTTCAGAAGTGGCAGAGTTTTGATTTTAGCATTCAGGGCAGGGAGAGAAGCTAGGGGTATTTTTAAGGGTTGGGGCTGGGTTTGGGGTTTTTTGGGGTGAGTGTAGTTTTAGGGTTCAGCGTAAGGGGGTTGGGGTAGTTTTAAGGACCAGGGTGAGTTTGGGGGGATTAGGGGTGAGGGTAGGTTTTAGAGCTTAGGGTCGTTTTTTTTAAAGGGGGCAGGGTTTTCGGCCTCAGGGCAGGGGGAGTGGAAGGGGTAGTTTTAAGGGCAAGGGGTGGAGGGGCCTGGGCACAGGGGATAGAATTTTAGGGCTTAGGTATGGTCTGTGGTGTAATTTTGTTTGTGTTCCCTTGATGAAGGGTTTGTTGTTGAATTCTGATAGCAGGTTGAACCGTTAATGTCCGCATGACATATTGTACCAATTGTCTATGTATTTTGATTAATTGTTTTAACTGATCTAACAGTTCTGGACCTGTCATTTGGTCTATGGCAGGATGTGGTATATAGCTAGCTAGTACTGGCCATGTTGCTCCTGGTCTACCTAGTGGACCAAGCCTGGTAATGTGATTTTATGTTGTAGGGCGCCTATAAACCAGAGCTGATGCTCTTGGTAAGTTAGTGGAATTTCAATGTCCTCGAAAGGAACGTATTCCGCTGGATGTTCCTCTATCTTATAGAAGTGGAACACATGTGTTGTTGGATTTGCTTGTGGAAATATAATCCATGAATAGAATACCTCTGTCTGCCGATGTTCATGTGCCTCTATGTCAAATATAACCCTACCACCTCTCGGTGATAGGCCATTTTCTATGAGCTTTATAGCTATTGTTTTCCTTACATTTTCCGATATGATTATAGCATCTGCATCATTTTGTTGGAAACCTGCAACATCAAGACCTGGTTGGTTTGCATTTACTGCAGTCCCACTGGCCCCGGGATTATAATCATCGGCCATTTTGTTGACTGAAAGTTTGCAGAGCAAGTTTTAAAGAAACAAAGAAAGGGTGCACAATATTTTGGAACACTGTATCCTTCAACGTTGAACAAACCAAAAACTAATACGTAGGATTTCCGTCCTACTCAGTTATAGCAGATATTTTATCCTTTAACCCACTCCAGAAGTCTATTGTAGTATTTTACGGGAAAAAGGGGTCTCTGTGAAAAGCACGACTGAGTTACTCGAGTATCTAGCGTTAAATTAGTGCCTTACCAAACGTTGGGCGCCATGTAGTGTAGTTCCTATATTCCCAATAGGCTCTACGCATTGGAATAATATATCCTATAGATGTGGCGTAGGACTTATGTCTACAAGGTCGCTATCGAATATATTAGACTTAATTGTGAGTGCCAGCTAGCCCAGAGGTCACTAGAAACTTTCTCAAATTCACAAGAAGGGATTTAGTTTCTGACAACCGCATAAACATGACAACATTGTTTCCCCAAGATAAAACTGATCTTCAGAGTCATGGAAACAATAGATAGATATTTTACTCACTCATTTGTGCATGCTTCGTTGCACCAGAGGTGCAGAGAAATAGAGAGACAGGCATTTTCAATAAAAGTATTTATTGAACATTCTTCTTTCTCATCCAGAAGAAATGAACTGCTACAATCGTAAGACCTGTTGGAAAGTATGATGCGTACTGTACGAGGAGTAGGATAAAATAATACTGTAAAAGCATTGTATGGTTCCGAGACCATAGATAAATACATACATGAATAACAAAGGCTAAAAAGTACTTAACTGGTGCTTCTAAAACACGCCTACCCCGATGTACCTAACCTGAGTCTAGCACGAGGGAAGAAGTAAGTGAGGTGTAGCAGAAATGTAGTACTCCGTTTGCCAAGAATCTATCCAAGATTTCTCTTAGGGTCTAATCAGCTCCGTACCTTGGTTTTAGAATGAAGGAGGTCAGTCTCAGGACTCCATTTCCCAACAACCCACAAGGGTAGCTTGGAAACACTGGAGCTGGATTTCTCGGCCAGAGAAAAGACAGCGTCTCTCACAGGGCGTCTGCTGGAGGGTCCGCTTCCTTCGGCACTTGCTGTAGCAGGATGCGTTGGACAAGTAGATAGTCGAACTGTTCCAAAACACTGTGTGTTTGCTAAGGCAAGTGTGGGCATATTTATACCTTAAAGGTGCCGAGACTGACGTAAAGGTGGACATAATAACGCCATCAAAGAGTCTCAATTCTTTGAGAACTCCATGAGTTCTTGGATAAATCAATATTCAAACAAGGGGAAATCCCTAGCTGCTGAAGCCTAGTTTTCCAAAAAATCGTTGTAGATTTTCGGAACTAGTGGAAGTAGCCGTGCCGTATTTGGACTGCATGAGCTAGGTCTAAATATGGTTATGATTTCTATGCTTATATATGGACAAGGCTTTAAAATCTTATAAACAATCGATCCTGGCAGCTAAGACGGCATATTTCTCTCAAAAAATCTTGGACTCAAACAACAAAACGAAAGATATTTTTTCAATTGTAAATGAGCTCTCCTTGCCGGATAGGGTCACCCCCCAACCCCAGCCGACCCAAACCCTCTGTGACTCGCTAAACTCCTACTTCATAGAGAAAATTACAACAATAAAAAACAACATTCCGACCCCGGCATCTCCTACTCCTCCTCCTCTTCCCCCTAGAAATACCAGTACCTTGACGGAGTTCCCACCTATCTCTCTACAAGAATTCGCCGCACTCCTTCACAAAGTCAGTTTGGGATCCCCCAATGATTGTTGCCCCCCGCAGATTCTGAGAGAAGCCTTTCTCGCATGTCCAGGCCCCCCTCTAGCACTACTTAACAACTCTCTTGCTACTGGGGAGGTCCCTCTTTATTTCAAGCAAGCTGCCGTCCTACCTATCCTAAAGAAACCCAACGCAGATCCCACAATACTCAGCAACTACAGACCCATCTCCCTACTCCCCTACCTAGGAAAGATTCTGGAGACCTACGTCACCCGCTGCCTGAGCTCTTTCATAGAGAAATCCTCCTTCTTGGACCCTCAACAAGCGGGATTCAGACCCCTCCACTCCACTGAGGCGGTCATAGTAGCAGTCATGGACACCCTCAGGAAGGGCGCTGACAAAAACACCTCCCAGGCCCTAGTCCTATTAGATCTCTCGGCGGCATTCGACACGGTCGATCACACCATCTTGATCGACCGTGTCCACAATGCCGGCATTCAGGGAGTGGCCCTTGGCTGGCTCAGATCTTTCCTTCACCAGCGATCACAGTCTGTCCATCTTTCCACTTTTTCCGCACCCTACACATCCCTTCCCTGTGGTGTCCCACAGGGCTCTGCACTATCCCCTCTTCTTTTTAATTTGTATCTCCAACCCCTCTTAGCCTCCCTCCGCAACTCCCCGGTCACAATTTTCAACTACGCGGACGACCTCCAGTTCATTTTTCCCATAGACTCCCTTCCTTCTTCCCGTCTTAACTTCCAGTCCACCATGCTGACCATTGCGGAGTGGATGTACCACAGCCACTTAAAGCTGAACCCTACCAAAACTGAGCTCGTCCTGGTAGGAGGCCCCAATCACCCATGGAATTCCACCTTCTGGCCAACATCTCTGGGGACAGCACCCACTCCTGTGAGCTCAGTCAAAAGCCTGGGGGTGATCATTTCTGAAGATCTTTCAATGAGACCGCAAATCAACGCGGTCACCTCTGCCTGCTTCTTCCACCTCAGGCGGATCCGCAAGATCAGCAGGTTTCTCACCAAAGAAGCCCTGACTCAAGTTATCATTGCGCTCATCACCTCCAGGCTCGACTATGCCAACATGCTGTACGCGGGAATTCCTGCATGCCACCTCCACCGACTACAGCTGGTGCAGAATCAAGCTGCCCGCCTGATTTTCCGCCAGCCCAAACATCAGCACGTCACTCCCCTCCTCCGTAGTCTGCACTGGCTCCCTATTTCCAAACGTTGCACTTTCAAACTGGCATGCTCAACCTTCAAGGCCCTTTCAGATGCAGCCCCGCGTTCATCTCTTCGGGCTTGACCCGTCACATCCCTTCTAGAGTTCTTCGCTCAGCATCACTTAATCTCCTTGAGGTCCCCAAATTCAAAAGAAAAAAGCACGGGGGTTTGAGCTTTTCTGTCCAGGCCCCCTCCACCTGGAACTCCCTGCCACCCTCACTCCGTCTCTGCCCAAAGTACGACTGTTTCCGCAGACTTTTAAAAACCCTGCTCTTTCAATCCGCATATGACTAACCCTCTCATCCTGGATCACGTTACCTGTCAATGAGCGCCAAGAAACCAATGGTGATAGTGCGCATTACAAATAATTTTAACGTAACGTAACGTTATACCTTTATAAGGGCATGAATCAGGAAAATTACACTAGGGTCCTAAAATCCTCTACAACATATCATGTTATGTAGAAATCAATAATATAATATTATATGCAGACATCTCTCTTGATCATAACAAGAGAGAGAGGGAGATAGATTACCTCTAAAATCCTTGTAAGGCGAGGCCTTTATGAACTCACCAACCTCCTATTACATTATCACAGAGGAACAAAAAAAGTGTAGAAAATCCCCATCAGAGGCAAATCAATAAATGGATTAAGGTGTTGTACTGTTCATAAAAGGATTCAACAGGGTAATACATTAAAAGAGTCCAAAGAAACCTACTATTTGTTTATGTACTATATATTTCTTGTACCTAGATATACGAGGTTGCCTCCTGGTTATTTTTTGTTGTTGGCATTTTGAGCAGTACTTTAATTTCCATTAGCTATATTCCAGCTCATTTGGCAGGTTTAGCATCTCGCAGATCATTCTGAGGAATTCTTAAATGACAACCTAAGAGTGACATAAAAGGGACATCGATGGGAGCGGTTTTTGCTCCTAAATTTGCCATACTCTACATGGATAATCTAGAAATAAACAAAATGTTGACACCTACCAACCCATTCTGTGCCAACGTTTCACTATGGAAATGATATATCAATTATATTTTCTTGATTTGGCTTGACAGTGAAGAAATTCTTACACATTTTTACATTGGCTTAACAACATCTGTCATGGCTTAAGATTCACTCTTTCATATAAGAAAACATAGGTTTCTTTCCTTGATCTTAACATTAAACATAGAGATGGCACACTCTTCACTAGCCTCTTTAGGAAGCCCACTGAACACAATGCATTACTAAGATATGAATGTCATCACCCACGAGCCCTACGTGACTCGCTCCCCTTTTCTCAATTTCTCCGGATTAGGAAGAATTGCTCATTCAAGGAAGACTACTTCCGTGAAGCGGGTGTCCTATCTGCCAAATTGATGGCAAGGGGCTACCCTTGCAGACTAATACAAACATCATAAAAAAGGGCGTGATTCTCTTCTTTCCCCAAAACCCAAAACAATTCAAAATCGCATTGTTTGTGTAACTACGTTCACACCAATCTCCAACCTAGTGAGGAAAAAGTATTCTCCAACATTGGGGAGTTTTCAATGCAGGCTCTCTGAACCTGGAAAGACCCTTTTTTGCATTTCGCAAAAACAAGAACAGACATGACCATCTTGTCAGAGCAGATTTGCCACCTAAAATACCTGCATTGACACTTGATGACAATTGGGGTATGTTACCTCTGTCCAGATATTCCAAATATGGAAACTGTGTTGCCTGCCAATTTACAATTGAATGTAAGGAATTCACTTCCTGCAATTAAACACACCATTGAAACAATTTTCCAACTGTAATACCTCTAATGTCGTATATACGTTATCCTTTGCACTTGCTGTAATATAAATTCGCTGTAAAACACCTAATGCCCCACTGGTGGACCACTTCTCCTCTAAAGGACATTCATAGGACGATATCAGATGGTTGGTCATTAGCGTAATAAAATCTCCATCAAGAGATACAGACATGGGACAACTACTCAATAAGGAGGAATTGAAATGGATTCTCTGCTCAGGCAGCCTCCAGACGGGACTCAATCGAATGGAGGATTTGACAACTTTGCTCTAATTGCGATGAACTGTTTCTAGCACTTCAGCTTGTGGTGGCAATTGTTCTAGTTGTAATATGCAGTCATTCTTCTTTATCATACATCGCTTCATTCCGTCTCAGCATTTCCCTTTGTAGTTACTTGATTATTACATGGCAATGTTCTAATGTTTCTATGCTCCAAAATGTCCTGGTCTCCTTTTTTTGGCAAGTCTGCTCACAAGTGTTCATTGGTACTAGGAATGGGTTCCTGACATAGAATTTGCAAACTTTAACTGCACTGCACACCTTCCCATTGGCTCACACGGCTGACAACCACTACGGATGCATCGTGGCTCTCTACTATTATTTCTACCTCACGAGCCTTGTATGTACTTGTTCATCTCATTGTGACCCACAAGTCATTTTCAGTTGCCGGAGGTTGGCCACCACTATATAAATTGGGTGACACACTCACCAGTGTTAATGTATTATTCAAGATTAATACCACATGGTAATGTTTCTGCTCTCACCAGCTAATTTACTGTTGATATACTTATGGTCTAAGCTATGTTTGTTACTCCCATATTGACACACTCTCACTGTGGGCAATCTTGCTAACATTCAAGTATGGTTACCCTTGCTTACATCTGCCTTTTAAACCCCTCTGTGCATCTATCCTATTATTGCTCTCATCTCTACAAGATGGCTACCATTCAAATCTTCTGATTCACTCCCTTTATGTACACTGCCACGTGGCTCTGGTCGCATGACACAAGTACAACCCCTCACAGCAGCTCACATCACTCCCGCCTTCATCCCGAGTATAGGCTTCTGACCGCGCATGCCTTATCTGGAGCACCGAGGCGTAATTCTTGCTGCCAGGGCTGATACTCCAATAAGTTAGTAGGCCTTCTCCCTCACATGAAGTCAATTCATGTTGCTTCCTCTCACAACCCCCTACCTCCTTTCCCACAGATACACCATTCGGAAATCACAACAGTACCTTGGTCGGTTAATTGATAAGCTCACAGATCTGGTTTATCCTTGTACGACACCAATTCCACTCATGTTTTACCCCCCTCTTTCTCATATTAAGAGATGCACGCAGGTCTTACTTGCCTCCCTGTATGTCCTGGTCCACTGCGGAACTTATGTTCCCTCCGGTTAGTAAGAGTGTGATGACCACAACACACACCCACCATATCATTCCTGACCCTCACCACATTCTACCTTTGTTGTGAATGTCTCTAGGACCCTAATTAGATATTCCCGATGTATGCCCTTATGTGGTTATAACAAATCATATCCTTATAAAGGCATAAGAATCATATCCATATTAAGTCATAGCCAATGCAGTCCAAATACGGCAGGGCTACTCCCATAGACTCCTAGAAAGTACAACGCATTCTTAAACAAACCAAGCCTCCAGCAGCCCGGGAATTGCACCTGCTTCTGTTTTGATTTGTCCTAGAACTCCTGAGAGTCCTGAAAGAACTGCCAGTTCTTAGTGGTGTCTTATGTCCAACCTTATGTCAAACTCGGCACCTTCCAGGTTTAAATATACCAACATCTGTCTTAAGCAACACACGGGGGTCTGGAGCAGATCGGCTATCTACTTGCCCGACGCCCTGCTGATGCAAGTGGCGAAGGAAACAGACCCTCCCTGCTGACGCACTGAGAGAGACGCTGTCTTTTCTCCTGCTGAGAAATCCAGCTCCAGTGTTTTCTGGTCACCGTTGCGGGTTTTTGGGAGATCGAGTCCTGAGAGAGCGATACAAGACCTCCTTCATTCTATACCTAAGGTACGGAGCTGATTAGACCCATAGAGAATTCTTGATTTAGATTCTTGGCAAAAACTGTAACTCATCTACTCCTTCCCACGTACTAGGCTCAGGTTAGGTACACTGGGGTAGGCGTATCTTAAAAACACCAGTTGAGTACGTTTAGTCATTATTTTATCATTGTATGTATTTTATCCATTTTAAGTATCTTATGGCTTAGAAACCATATAAATGCTTTTACAGTATTATTTCATAATACTCCTTTTACTGTAGGCACTTTACTTTATGACAAGTATTGCAATTGTGGCAATTCATTTCTCTTGCATGAGAAAGAAGACTGCTCAATAAATAACCCTTTTATTGAAAACGCCCGTCTTTCTATTTCTCTGCATTTCTGGTGAAACAAAGCATGCACGATTGACTGAGTAAAATACCTATCTATTGTTTCCGCGACTCTGGAGATATTCCTTATTGCAGGGGGAACAAAGTTGTCATGTGATATGGTTATCAGAAGCTAATCCCTTCTTGTCTATCCAGGAAAGTTAACGCCTTCTTGTTTATTCAAGAAAGTTTCTAGTGACCTCTGAGCTAGCTGGCACACACAATTAAGTCCAACATATTCAATAGAGACCTAGTCGTCCTCAGTCCTACATCTAAACCATCGTTTATGTTATTCCAATGCGCAGAGCCTATTGGGAATAAAGGAACTACACTACACCTTACTCCCACCACAGTTTTCCAAGCACTACCATTGATCTCACGCATAGTTCCAAACAACCACATCTATATTTCACTTTGGTTCTCGAATAACAATTATCTTTTATAAATCACATCTACTAGGATTGGCGCAGGACTCGTTCTCTTCTTCTTTCCATTATTTTACTATAACTTCTTGATTGCAGACCCACTCGCCTTGTTAAATGCATGTCCAACTTCTTATATGTTTTTAACATTTTTAAACCTAAATATGTCTGTAATTTTTGCCCCTTCTCTTCTCATACTACCCCTCCTTTTTTCCCCCTCTATCCTTACATCTACAGGCATTTCTCTCAGGCATGTAACTTAATGTCCTGATGATGATCTTGTTATCCCGTATGGGATTGAAACGTCGTCGTCTCCTTTACACCCAGACAAAATCATATGAAACATTGTAATGTGCAGTGGTGTTTTTCGTCATTTATGCTTGCCAATTTGTTGATTTCTCTATCAGGCATTGAACTATAACTAAGTTCTTTTTGCTCTTTGTGTACTTACTTGTAGCAGAGTTTGTGCTCCCACTTTAATGTTTTGTCTTTATTGACCAAGTACTAAAATATGTTTGTCCGGATGGACAAAGCAATATAGATCTCATTGTTAGTCTATGTTTATTGTCTCTCCTTTATCCTTCCTGTGAGGGACCTCTCTTTTTCTTATAAACCTAAGAGTGATGAACATTTCATCCTGGCACAGTCTTTCACAGGTGGTTTTATTTTTGTTGTAGGATTCTGCATAGTCATTTATTTAATGAAGGACATTGTGGGACATAGTCATGCCATCCTTTTTGGTTCAATTATTTGTCTGTTTTCTTTATCAGACCATTCGTGATATTCTCCTTCGGAGCAATATTGCTTGAGCTCGATGCATAAAGGGTTTTTCACCTTCAGCATCTGTTTACAACCCAAAATGCCTCACTTACGCCTGTCAGGAATGTACCAAAACGCTTCCTTGCAAGCAAAAATTAATTTACTAATGAAAATTAAATCACCATGAAAGGGGAGAAATCAACTGTGTGAATTCTATGGAAGGAGTGAAATGAGGACTTACAAGGCACAGTCGCCTTGTATGTGTGAGACACCCATAAACATGCACATTTTTTGAGCATTAATATACTGAAATGTGAACCTTTAACATTCTTACACCTTGAGTAAGTCCCCTTCCAGGGTGGGAAGCAGAACACATCAAACCCACATTTACTTGTTGTGTAGGAGAAAAATATTTTCCATACTCAGAAAAAAAGAAAATAACACGCAGTTTCTTTTTAGTTGTCCTTTCCAGTGTGTGGAACTATATGGTATGCACAATTCTGCACAGGTAGAACAGGCAGCCTTACGGAAAGGCATGTCAGGTGCAACAGAAGGTCGAGAAACTTACACCAGTTGTGGCTTTCTGGGCATACAATTGAACCTGGTTTGTGAATAGCACACAAAGTGTAACATTAAGTTCTGGCAAAGTCGTGGAACTCGTTTCTTACTTTTACAATTTTTTGTAGTATTAGGCCCTTTTTTCACCAATACTGCAACTCAAGCAAGATGCCTGGCTGTCACTTAGCTCAAAGTCCTCCTGGGGACACGGCCTTTACTATGCGGGCTGAGCCATGCATGCCATTTCCCCGCAAGGCATACCACGCTTGCCTTAACCACACATTCGCATTAACCATCAATATGCGTGGTTAAGGCAGTGCACGGTCTAGCTGTCCGGAAGGGCGAGGAGACTGGTAGGGAGTGGAAGCATCGGAACATAAAACTACAGATGCTGACAGGCAAGTGGAGCTTGAGCCATGTCTGTTTTAAAGGGTTGGGTGCCAGTTTTATGGCTCAGGGTTGGGGGGACGTTGATCGGTCTAGGTAATTTTCAGAAGTGGCAGAGTTTTGATTTTAGCATTCAGGGCAGGGAGAGAAGCTAGGGGTATTTTTAAGGGTTGGGGCTGGGTTTGGGGTTTTTTGGGGTGAGTGTAGTTTTAGGGTTCAGCGTAAGGGGGTTGGGGTAGTTTTAAGGACCAGGGTATGTTTGGGGGGATTAGGGGTGAGGGTAGGTTTTAGAGCTTAGGGTCGTTTTTTTTAAAGGGGGCAGGGTTTTCGGCCTCAGGGCAGGGGGAGTGGAAGGGGTAGTTTTAAGGGCAAGGGGTGGAGGGGCCTGGGTACAGGGGATAGAATTTTAGGGCTTAGGGCGGGATGGGGTTGGGGTACTGGTGAACTTAACCACACAGATCCCCTTACAAATTATACCCTACCACATAATTGCGTGGTTAAGATGTATTCGTGATTTCGGCTGCGTTGCAGAGGCACGCACGGTTTAGCCATGTGTGCCTCTGTCATACAGCCGTCCTCTTGGGCCAAACCAATGTAAGTTTTGATGTGATTTGTGCCTGCTAATCACACTCTAAAATCACGCGCCTTGAATTAAAGCAAAGCATTAACTTATGAAGTAAAAAAGGAGAGAGCAAACTATTCACATCTAGTGGCTGAACTGCACAATATGAATCTAGGAATGCTGGGATCAATCCTGGCTTCTCCACTTTCCCAAATTGTGTGATCCAAGACAAACATTTTATTTCACTCTGTCTCCTTTCTCTTCAATGTGCCTATCAAAATAACCCGAATTAGGTGAGTTTTAAATGTGCATTGTGAAAAAATATCTTGTGAATGATTTCATGGACTACATTGTTGCCTATGATAAGAATCTAGGCCACATAATAGTGACTTGCCTTTTAGTTTACTAATGACATCGTCAGTGTGGGGTGAGGCATGAATGTTTCTAAGTTCATTCTTAAAAACTCTCACTTTTAATAAATACTTCTGAATCAGTGCTTTATTTGAGCAGCTGGTCACAGAGAAAAATGTAAAAACAGTGACAAAGGGAGAAAGAGGGATGAAAACTTCAAAGGGAGAGATAAAGGATAAGATAATATATAATGGTGAATGAAAGAGGCATGAAGTGTTATCAAGGAAAGAAAGACCTGGTATTCAGAAACTTGACCTTCAGCAGTGCTAGAGGTGGGATTCAGAGAAAAACGTTTGACCCTAGCAATCACTTTCTTTGTTGAAAATGAAGTGCTGTTTTTCAAAGCAACTGTTTGATTTGGCATCCTTGGAGTGGCTTCCCCTATCTTTTTGCCTCTACCTCTCCTATCTTTGGAGTGTGTGCTGGTGTTTATTTTTGCTGGTGTTAAGTACTCTGGGCGTTTTGATACTGCAGATCAGGGCCAAAGTGCAAGTGCTCCCTGGGTAACTTGTGATATCAATTGGATATTTATGATTGTCATATTTGATTTACTGATAAGCCCCTAGAAAAGTGCACTGTGTGTGTCCAGGGACTGTAAATCAAATGCTACTTGTGGCCCTGCACCACTGGTTGTGCCACCCAAATGAGTAGCCCTGTATATGTGTCTCAGACCTGCCACTGCAGTTAAAAAACTTCTTTGACCCATTGAGCTAAGTAAGTGCTCGTAAATAGAGTGCAATGAGACCCTCAGACAGTACTTTAATAAAACCGCCTATATAAATACAGGAGCCACTATCGCCTTCTGTCAGATGTCCGATATAATTTTATTAAAAAAACGGAACCACGAAGGCACGGCATCCATTCTTCTTGGAATTTGCACGAGTCGGGACGGGTTCGCTTCTGAATCTCTTCCTTCATACCGTGTGTCCTGAGATAGCCCATGAACCATATATTTATTGTCCATAGGTTCACAGTGGCTCCTGTATTTGTTTCATTGGGTCAAAGAAGTTTTTTAACTCTTGTGATAGAGGATGATGTTCGTCTGATTGGATAACTAGCTATCTTTAGCTGATTTAGTTTTTATCCTTAAGAAATTCTGGGGAAGAATTTATGCTTAAGCCTGATGAAGGTGGTCTGACCATATGATCCACCGAAACGCCTCGCTTGACAAAAGGAGGATTGTATAACATCGGTTCTAGGAAATAATTCTGACGTCTTCGCGGAATTTAATTTTCTGTTTACAAACTCCTTTTTTACTAATAGGACTTTATGTTTCCTTTTTTAATATTCTTTTCCGCTATTTCTATTGTTGAAATATTATGTTTTAATATTGCACTGTGTAATAAATTGTTCAGGATTTTTTATAATTTCCTTTGTGTCTTGCCTTATGAGTACAGTACCATGTAAGTTTATTTGTTGTTGTATTTACTGTTTGTTGAGCGTTGAGTCGCCACTAAAAGGTGTCCCAAAGGGATTTCTTGTTTGACCTAATAGCTTTACATTGGGACAAGATGGAGATTTGGAGTTCAGACTTTCAGAATTTGGAATTTAAATACACACCTTTTAGTGAAGGTGGTTTTAAATTGTGTGTTTGAAAATGCCACATTTGGAAAGTGGGCCTTTACTTGTTTAACCATCCTGTGTGCCTCCTAGGGTGACCAACCGTCCGTAAATTTCACGGACCGTCCGTAATTGGGACCTCACTTCCGTTGTCCTTGATGATCCCTTTTACGAATGCCTTGTGTCCGTAATTTTGGCCTTTGGGGACCAGCACTATTCCCCTTTGAGAATCCTCAACGCCCTGATGGGGTCGCCTTGCACTCCTCTGAGTGCAAGAGCAGCCCCATCCTACCCTTTATCATTCTGTATGCATCTTATTGTCACAAACAGAATGACAATGGGCCAGTCCGGCTGGTAAATCATGTGGTGGGCCTCCTCAAGCCTGGGGCACCCTGTTAGAAGGAAGAAATGTAGGAAAATGCCCATGCTGCTAAGAGAGAATCCCGTTCATAAAATAAGGTGGTGAAAGAACTTAAAAAAAGGAGTATACTTCTTTCAGAGTCTCATCACTTTAGCACTAATGAATTTTCAATATTACATTCAAGGAAGCCATTGTTTTTGCTTTTTTATTTCATGAAACTAACAACAATTGACAAAGCCAATAGTCCTGCCTTGTTTTAGGTGTGATTTATTTTATATCTGGATGCAATAACAGAAGTAGCATAATACCAGTCGGGCGGCACACTATGCTAAGCACATATTTTTAGCTTACGTGTTTTAAGCTACGCCCTTTTTAGGTCTTGGCCTGTGTCACACTGCGTAAGCAGTGGGCAGAGTCCGAGATTTTATGTTTTGGCTACAGTGGGGCTTGAACCCACCCTTCTTCTCCATTGGCTGGCTTCCTAAACGGAGGCCAGCCATTGGAGGAGAGGGGCGTCACTCTGTTCAACCCCCTGTCTTTTTTGCGATACGGGGGCGTGTTTTTTGCAGTTTTTAAGCCGTGACATCATCCGTCTCTCAACTGCTAAGAACACGCCCCGAGTCGCAAAAATGTCGGAGCTTTGAGGCAGCCATTTCAGGCCGACCGCCGCCGGAAGAAGTCGTCCTCATGTGAGTGCTTGTTCTGTCTGTCACTGCCCCATGATGCCTCGTTCTCCCTCTTACTCTCTCTCCCTTACTTGTGTTCCGCAGACTCTCTTTTGATCTGCACACTTTCCCTCAACCTTGCTCTAAAGTTCACTCTCTCACCCTCTAGATTCTTTGACTTTTTCCCTCGCTGTCTTTCTCATGGACATATTACATCTCTCTGCCCCGTCACTCCGCTTGTTCTTTGTGCTTCGTCTGTGTTCCTATGCTGATAAGAGTTGTCATTCTGCGCTGCACCAGTGACGTAAAATTCTAGTCCTTCCAGTGCTTAATTTGTGCCGGTGCATAAAATATTTAAAGTTGGACGCCGTGCCCGAATGCGTGGGTGAGGTCCCTAAAGAAACTACAAATCACAATTGAAAAATTAAATTTTTTGCCAGCCCTTGTCCGTTCCTCCTTGGCGCAGAATCCTTTACCCTTGAGGAGTCGGACAAATGCCGATCAGACCAGTTTGCCCAGTTTTGCACCTCCCTCTAACTCCCCCCGTACTGCATACGCGCAGTGGCGCTGCTCAGTCGAGTCCACCCATAAGCAGCAGCGTGTGCTGCTCTGACTGCTCAGCAGCGGCCTCGAAAACCAAAGGCAAAGTAAGTAACGATTCGATCACTTTAATATGTGGTAGTATTGTAGTGTGAAGCAAGACTCTCTCTCCCTTACTTGTGTTCTGCAGCCTCTCTTTTGATCTGTGCACTTTCCCTCAACCTTGCTCTAAAGTTCACTCTCTCGCCCTCTAGATTCTTTGACTTTTTCCCTCGCTGTCTTTCTCACAGACATTTTATATCTCTCTACCCTGTCACTCCGCTTGTTCTTTGTGCTTCGTCTGTGTTCCTATGCTGATAAGAGTTGTCATTCTGCGCAGCACCAGTGACGTAAAAGTCTCGTCCTTCCCGTGCTTAATTTGTGACGGTGCATAAAATATTTAAAGTTGGATGCCGTGCCCGAATGCGTGGGTGAGGTCCCTATAGAAGCTACAAATCACAATTGAATTTTTTTTTTTCTGCCAGCCCGTGTTTGTTCCTCCTTGGGGCAGAAGTCTTTCCCCTTCAGGAGTCGGTCAAATGCCGATCAGACCAGTTTGCCCATACTGCACAGGGGCAGCGGCGCTGCTCAGTCAAGTCCACCCATAAGCAGCAGCCTGTGCTGCTCTGACTGCTCAGCAGCGGCCCCGAAAACCAAAGGCAAAGTAAGTAACGATTCGATCACTTTAATATGTGGTAGTATTGTAGGGTGAAGCAAGTGTGTTTTTAATGGCTGAGGATGAGTACATGCAAGGCACACATAGGGCGGGTTTGAGTCTGCATGTGTTGCTCAGTAGGGTTATCAAAGCCCCCTTGTCGATGCCAGTGGGTGGTGGGCATACGTATATTGATTAGTGATCTGATTGCTGGAAAATATTGGAGCAAGTTCTCTAGTTTTGGATTCATTTTTTTCTTGTTCCCAGGGCACTTCTTACACCAGGCAGGATTAATAAAATATACCCTGGGGCGAAGGGGGCAGAACTGTTGCATCTGATGTGGGATTTTGAGTGCCTCCGGCTCTGGGGGGAGATTGACTATATTAATGACGTCACTGAACGCCATATTCACCGGTGACGTGTTTGTGGGGCTGTTCCCACGTCCAGCAAAGTATGAGGGCTGCTCTAGATTTATAGGCTTGGATTTGATTTTAGCAAAGCGCCTTATAACCATTGAATGGATGGGGGGAGGGTTGGGGGGGCAGGGTCCCTTTCTGCTTTGATCTCTACCGGCGGGACTCCTGGTTTCGCGCAGTAGGTATTAGTTGGTGAGCCCTGCCCCCGCCCTCTCCCTGGTGCTTTCCTCCCTGTGTTATGTGGCAGGCTCCCTTCAGTTCTCCGCACAACCTTTTGTACACTTGGAGCAGAAGATGTGAGACAACCGGTGGACTCGGCGGGGGAGGGGCTGCTAAAGGTTGAATGGTTTACTGTGCAGTCATTTGCTGATGCTGTTTATGGTAATACTGATTCTCTGGCAGTGGGTTGTGGCGGTGCATACATGCTGCATCCATGCCTACTGTTGGATGTGTGTGTTGGGCTCTGTGTTTGTAGCTTTTTTGTAGGCGGGTCTGTGAGAGTGGCTCTGTGTGTGTGTGTAGGTGGGTCTGTGTGAGGGTGGCTCTGTGTGTGTGTAGGTGGCTCTGTATGGGTGGCATTGTGTGGGTGGCTCTGTGTGGGTGGCTCTGTGTGGGTTGCTCTGTATGTGTGTGTGGGTGACTTTGCGTGTGTGGCTCTGTGTGTGGGTGCAAATGCAGTAGGTCTCGCATTTGTGAGAGATTAAGCTATTGGCATTGTAAATGACAATGCCATTTATTTATGTTTTAAAAACATAAATAAAAATAATGTCGTGAGCAATGCCAATAGGACGAACTTTAACAATGCTGAGCCCATTGCATAGTAAATGCTTGTTTTACCTTGCACACCCCCTTTGGGGAGACCCCACAGTTTTGTCATCCCACTTAAAGCCCTGGAAACAACACCATGCCACAGTGTCACCTCACGTCCTAGCACTGTGCATGACTTTTAAGGTTTCAGATTGACTATGTGCAGGGGCATCTTGAACCCCTCCCTTTGGTTTAGGAACTACAGCAAGGGTTGAGTGTTTGATGGGCCTCTTCTGTCTGCAACTCTGCAGAGGAAGGCTCAGCTCACAATTCATGGGAAAAGGTGGGTGAGAGAGAAAGTGAAGGGATGGGTGGGTGGATGGATGGCTGGATGGCTGGATTATTGAAAGGGTGAATGGATGAATGAAAGAGTGAATGGATGGATGAGGAGAGAAAGAATGGGTGGATGGATGAGTGAAATGACGGATGGATGGATTGATGAATTGATAATTGAAAGGGTGAATGGATGGACATATGTGTGAAAGGATGGATGTAAGGATGGATGAGTGAGTGAAAGGAAGGGTACATGGGCAAAAGGTTGGATAGATGAGTGAAGGAGTGAAAGGGTTGATGGATGAGAGAAAAGATGGATGGCTGATTGAAAGGATGGATGAATGATAGGGTCAATGGATGGATTCATGAGTAGATAGATGGTTGGGTGGATGGCAGGAAGGATGGATGACAGTGAAACGGTCAATGGAGGGAGAAAGGGAGGATGGATGTGTTGAAGACTGAAAGGGTGGATGTGTGGAAGGGTGAGTGACCGGGTGAATGGATGAGTAAGTGAAAGGGCGGCAGGATGGGTGAAAGGGTAAATGACTGGATGGATGAGTGAATGAATGGATGGGTGGAAGAGTGGATGGATGAGTGAATGGATGGATGAGTGTGCAGATAGATAAGGTGAAAGGATGGATGGATGGATAATGGATAGATGAGTAAATGGGTGAATGGAGGGATGGATGAGTGAAATGATGGCTGGAAGGATATATGATGGATAGGATTGCAAATGGTTGAATAAGTTTGGATCTGGATTAGCGAAGTCTTATGCTTGCCACTTTACATTTCACAATGTTTATCCGAGCAGATTTTCCCGACCATTTCTCTCACCAAACATGCCTACTCAGGACCATGAATTGTAAACAAGATATCAGACTGGACAACCCAGTGCTGTACCCATATATATATAGATCATATGAAATACCATAAAAAGACCTGCACAGTTTATCAAAGCTGTGCGCATACTGAAAAACAGTGAAGTACACAATTGTTTCAACCTAATATAAACTTATTTTGACTAGTGCTTAAATGGTTGTCTTTTTACTTACTTCCATACTATTGCGCAACCTCCTCTGATGTCTGTAAAATTGAACTTTTGTCCAGAAGTTTTGTCCTGAATTTTGACCTCCTGTCCTCAATTTTGACCCTTTGTCCTAAATTTTTACACTGACCGTCCTGAATGTGCACCCATGCCAGTTGGTCACCCTAGTGCCTCTGCATGTTTGAGTACTCACAGTCTGGTTTTGGAGTGGTAGGAGCTGGGAATGTGCATTCACTGTACACAGCAACAAGGGGAGGGGTTGATGTGGGTCCTGCCTTTCCTCTGTGACTCATAGCCAGGCTAAATAGACCTTTCTGCATTTAGAGTGGTGGGAGGAGTTTTCACTAGCCCCTGAATAGGCTGTGTCTGTTCTGCATAATGCTGTCTCCACCTCCTGTAGTGAGGCTGGACCAGGGAGGACAGAACATATTTTTACTGAACTAATAGACTCTTGCAAAAAAGACTATAATGAGAAAATTAGGTATACATATTAGAACTAAAACCCCAGAACTTTAGAATACTTCTGGAATCAATGGAAGCCTCTGCCTAGCAAGAAGAACTGAAGACCTGTGAGGAGGTGACTGCCCCTTTGTTGTGCGTTGCATTTCTGGGTTGGCCTGCAGTTGCTGCTTCTGCCAAGGAGAGGGCAAAGGCTCAAACTTTGCCGTGAACCTGCTTTTGAAGAATCTTCAAGGGCGTGTGTGTGCTTGCCTCCTGTTCTGAAGTCTCAGGGATGCATAGACTCCACCACCAGCTTCCCTGTACTCCACTGCTAGGAGTTCTGATCTGCCAGGATTTTCCATGCACCGCCGCCATGCTGCTAACCGATCGATGCAGCATTTGCCAGCAACTGAAAAATCCGATGCAAGCCAAGTCCAGTGCACCAACCTCCGAAGTCTGAGATTACCGCACCATCGGATGAAGACCCTATTATGCTGCTGAAAGAACCAACAAATCATGGGACTGCTGCTGAAGAAATTGACAGTGCACCTGTTTGCCGTCGTCGCGGCATCAACCTTCAGCACATCCCGGATTTCCACACATCGCACCTATGCAGCGAGGTTTCCGACGCATCACCAGCAAACCTGAAGCATCTTGGAAACGACGCATCACTTCCCCCTACAGTCCGGCTTAGACACATCACTTCTCCTGCATGAAGCAGAACTGTTGCATTGCCTCCACAAGGGCTCAGGAACTGACATATCGCTGTGCTTTTAGATTATACCCTTCTCTGTGACTGTTTGGCCTTGTGAATTTTGACGCACCTAAAGGTACTTTATATAAAATCACCCATCCATTAATTTCTATGGACAGAATTGCTTGAAATCTATTAAAAGTCAGATCTTGAATGTTGTATGTTTCGATTTTTGTTGTTTTAGTCTTGTTTGGCTTAGATAAATATACTGGGCCTCATTTATGAGGCCTTGCATCAGTTTTGTGCTTCCGATGCGTCACTTTTTGTGATGCATCAGCAGCGTAAAATATGCCTCCTGTTGATAGTGACGCATCTAAGCAGATGCGTCACTTTGTAAACCCCTGCGCTATATTATACCTGCGTCAGGTATAATGAATGCAGGGGGGGCATTCCCCCACAAAAAGCCTTGTAGAAGTGACGCAGTGATATTTATGAGATTTCGCTGCTTCACTTCTAGGACGCCGTTGCATCAAAATCCTGCGCCTGCCTCACAGCAGGCGTAAGACTGACGCAGGCCCTTTCATATGGGGCTTGCCCCATGTGAAAGGTGGCATTGCTGGAGTTGCGTCACTTTTGTGACACACTCCAGCAATGCGTCACTTTTGCGCTTACAGATACGTCAGAAATACTGGCGCATCTGTAACTCCTTGCAACATGATGAGTCATACATTAAATATGACGCATCAGGTGTGTCGCAAGGAGTGCGCACTGAGAAGCGACGCATCGCTGCTTTCACGCAGCGATGCGTCATTTCTGATAAATGAGGCCCACTATATTTAGGTGCATACTAGAAGCAAGGGTCCTAACTTGGGCATGGTGCATACCCATGACAAAACAACTAGAGAACCACATTTCTAGTAGCAGCAATATGATTTGATGAAACGCTTACACTTGTTAAAATAGATACCATTTTTATTTTTAAAAGACTTCATCATATTGTGATATTTGCATGTCAAACATTTTCATGGCTTGGCACGCCCCTGGGCTCTTAGAACCAACCCAGACCCGTGGACCAGCTCTTGCTCAGTTCTCCCTCCTCATTTATTGGCTCTCACACTTCTGTTCACGGCTGCATTTTGTGTGCTCTGGGTAGAACATATTAATAACCCTGATTTCGCCTTTCCCATGCGATTCTCATCTCTCTCGAGCGATTGGGAGTATCTCTCTCTGGGAAACATAACATACACTGCTCCCCATCTCCTTGTTTTCCCATCACTTTCAATTTAAAGTTCGCTTGTTTTGCCCAAATCTGGTCTGTCTCCAGCAGTAGATGTTCGAGATGTAATTTGTCTGCCTCAATAAGCTTTTCAACGTGGCGTTGAAAAACTCCCTCCAACACAACCTTTGTTTTTTTTCATTTTTATTGTATTTTTCCCTTGCTTATTGGATCTGCGTTCTGCCGCCTTCCCATCAATCAATCAGCTTTCATTTTATGAAATGTTCGTCGACTGTCAAACCTCGGCTCGCGGAGAAGAAAATAGATCGCAGAAGCCTAAAGGATAATAAAGTACCATATAACATCACGATTACTTTGGGACTGGGAAATACAGTTTGTAAAAAAAAAAAACTGCTGATGTGTGGATTCAGAATGGGCTTATCAAACACAAGTTAAAAGAGGCTAACATTTGATTTCCGGTCACCGAAAATATAAATATAGTACAAACATCTGGTCCTATTCACATGTAAAGTTGTAGAAGATGCAGCCTAGATTTACACCTAGCCATAGTGAACATTTAAAGGTATTCTATTTATCCTTTACACCAAGCCCAATATGTCGGCAGAGAAATCTTCAATTTATGCAGAAAGAACAATCGACAGGCTTAAGAGTTAAGATAAATGCTTATTTGCACACTACTATTCCTTTTTTATACACATGGAAACCAAATGTCCGTGCAAAGAAGTGTTAGTGCCTCCTTAAAACTCGGGCCTTAGAGTAACTATTTCACAATGGCTATGCCACAAACACCAACTTCGTTTATATGAGCTTGATAGTTTATTAGCTATGAGGTGGTCATTGCAAAGGGTTAGATATATCCACATATATAGAACTGTATGGGTTTTCTCACTGGATGTGCAAAACTGCAAATTGTTTGTCTCATAAATTTTGTGAAAACATAGGATTAACAGTGGATAACAGGTATTTTTTTGATCGAGAGCTTCTTAGCAACATCACAAAGACACCTAGAGCAAAGCATGAGATGTCTATGATGTCACACTCAGTTTATAGGTGAAAAGCGTATCCGTTATTCACTCTTTGCGTATCTACAATTTATGTTATGTATGGGCCCTCAAATCATCTTCCCCTGCTTTTAATACTACAGGCAGTGGTGCAATGGGCATTACATGCCAAGCCCAGGATTAAATAATATATGGTCTCCTTCCATCTATTTCTGACTTTCCTCCCTACCTGAAGCTGTTTGAGCTAGTGTGACCAGAATTTAAAAGCCAAAAACCGGGACATTTCACACAAATTTACTTCAATCGAGTGCACAGAATGACTTGTCTCATCAGCATAGAATTATGGAAGAGGCAGTAAGAACATACATAAAATGCAATTTTTCAAACCAGCATCATGCCTGTTAATTAATTTGCTATTTTATAACAGCTGTTACCTATCTCTAAGTTTTGGAAAACATACAAAGGCGCCTCCTACCGTTTCCGTCAACTGTCTCTAAAATCCGGTGTTGCAATGTCATCCTGTGCCGTAGGCACCCCCCCAACATTTTGCTGACTGGTACTGGTGGTACCTGACTCTGACTGACCATGGGCTCTGCCTAACCAAGCCCAGGGCCAGTGCTATGCAGAAAGAGACACATTTAGATTGCAGTGAAAACACCTACATGCAACAGGGTACACTATGGTATGGGGTACCCCTGTGATTGGTATGACCTACCCCTTAGGGCCCTAGTACATATTAGGGCAGGGGGATTGAAACTACCTATCAGTCCCTAGTATAAATAAGGCATGGCAGTTTAGGGACCAGCAGCCTTTTCTGCACTTGAATGTGTGTACTGCTGAAGACTGAGGTCAGTTTAAAATCAGCCCTGGGTGGCAGGACTGCTTTTAAAAAGTAAATTGTGCCCAAACTCAACTTTGGTGTTTGGGGAACTCAAAATGTATAACCTACAATGTTTTGGCTTATTAGGAACCCCCAGGGTCTCCCCTAGGTGACCCAGGGGAGGGGTCAGATATTTATAAGGTAGACCCTTATATAAATGAGTTTTATATGCCCTGGGTTAAGTGAAATTTCACATTTCACTCCGCACATTGCGATACAATGCTGCCCAAATTCGACTTTGATGCTAGGAGCACAGTGGAGGGAGGATCTGCACTATTTCTACAGATTCAGAACCCATAATAATAATAATAATAATAATAATAATAATAATAATAATAATAATAATAATCATAATAATAATACACATTTGTAAAGTGCGATCAATCACCCGTAAGGGTCTCCAGGCGCTGGGGGCCACTGGGAAGATTAAGCAATTGCCCAGAATCACATGGTGCTGGGCTAATCTGCCGCCGGTGCCGGGAATTGAACCGTGATCCCTAGATTCCAGCATCAGTCGCCCTGGCCGAGGGGCCACCCCCAAAGTCTCCCCTAGTTGTTCCATGGGGCAGGGGTTCTGTAGATATAAGCGAAGTACTTATAAAATATGTTTTTGTAAGTCCTGGTGCTAGAAAAAAGGCTCAAGTCATTTTTCCCATTGCAAATCCCATGCCTCATAGGTTAACATGGCAAGACGTTAATAACTAATAACTCCTGATAGGAGAATGATAGAACTTCCGTTAAAAGACTTCCCAGATTGGTAGTGATGAATCCAACAATATCATATTGTTGAATTTCCCCTAAAATGTAATGGTGGGCGTAGTGGGCGTATTGGGGCTTCGCGAAGCTACGCGAAGTGGGCGAGACACTACGTCCACCTACGCACTTTGCGTAGCCTCACTACGCGCCACCCGCCTCCCTCCCGCCCTCCCTAAATACTTAAATTACATTTTAGAAATGATTAAAAACCACTTCCCTTGTCTGCCGCGTCCCCGGGGCTTCCTCTTGTCATCGCGCGTTTCGCGCCGCCGTCTTGGATAGTAATGCGCATGCGCGGCCGCCCGCGCATGCGCATTTCTCGAGAGAAATGCGCATGCTCATTACTATCCAAGACGGCGGCGCAAATCGCGCAATGACGAGAGGGGGCCCCGGGGACGCGGCAGACATAGTAAGTGGTTTTTAATCATTTCTAAAATGTAATTTAAGTATTTAGGGAGGGCGGGAGGGAGGCGAGAGGCGGGCAACTGGCGGGCCACTTCGCTACGCCCGCGGGAGGGGCGTAGTGTTGCCTGCTATGCCTACTTCGCAAATGGTGAAGTAGGCAACACTACGGCCACTCCGTGGGCGTAGCGAAGTGCTAAGCCCAGGGTTACTAAAATGTACAGACAAGAAGTTATAAGACTTTCTTGTTTGTAAGTCCAGATTCAGCTTCCCAGTGGTCAGTCCTGATTGGTCAGAGTTAAGTGGATTAGCCAGGCTGCCTTGAAGAGGTTATAAAGAGCCCCTGGGATTAACCAGCTCTGCTGGAAGGGCAGTGTGCTGCTACACAGGGATGCCAGAGCAGGGGGAGGAGTCGTAAACCATGGCCTTCAAAGAGAAGAGGAGGGCCTCAGTGTCATTTACAAATTCACTCTTTTGGCTCAAAGTAAAATCTAGGCTCATGGAAGGAATGCACAGAAGCAGGGAGGAGTGGCTATGGAAAGTAGCCATCCTAGGGGTGTGTTTAGCCAGCTCTTACCTCCCTACTAGAAAATCAGCCATTATGAATTTGGAACATTTGGTGCACTTTGGGACAAAATAATGCCACACTCTACAGGATGTGGTCATATCCTTGCGGAGTTTCCCTGCTCCCATTGGTCAGGAATAACCTGTTGCTTGACCCAGAGAACTTGGTCTAAGTATCTGAGAAGGGCAGAGCCCTGGCAATCTGCTGCTTGAAACTTAAGAGAATCAGAAGGGTCTGCACTGAAGATTTCTGATGTGCATTTCAAAAGACCAGGACTATGAGATTGCTCCTTTTTTGCACCATTTGAAACTACAGCCCTCAATCAATCAATCAATCTTAGCATTTATATAGCACGCTACTCACCCGGAGGGTCTCAAGGCACTTGGGGAGGGGGGGTCTGCTACTGCTCGAACAGCCAGGTCTAGAGCTGCTTCCTGAAGGCGAGGTGGTCTTGGGTCAGGCGGAGGTGGGTCGGGAGGGAGTTCCACGTCTTGGCGGCGAGGTAGGAGAAGGATCTCCCTCCTGTGGTGGCTCTTCGGATGCGGGGGACGGCGGCGACGGCGTGGTTGGTTGATCGAAGCTGGCGTGTGGGAGTGTAGAAGTTGAGGCGGCTGTTGAGGTATCTTGGGCCTTGGTTGTGTAGGGCTTTGTGTGCGTGGGTGAGGAGTCGGAACGTGATTCTCTTGTTGACCGGGAGCCAGTGCAGGTCTCTCAGGTGTCCGGAGATGTGGCTGTGTCGGGGGATGTCCAGGATAGTCTTGCTGAGGCGTTCTGGATTCGCTGGCGTCTCTTCTGGAGTCTGGCAGTGGTTCCGGCGTAGAGGGAGTTGCCGTAGTCCAGTCGGCTGGTGACGAGGGCCTGGGTGACCGTCTTCCCGGTCTCGGTGGGGATCCACCGGAAGATGTTACGTAGCATGCGCAGGATGTTGAAGCATGACGAGGAGACAGCGTTGACTTGTCTGGTCATGGAGTGGGAGGATTCCAGGATGAAGCCTAGGTTGCGTGCGTGGTCTGTTGGTATGGGTGCGCTGCCCAGGGCGCGGGGCCACCAGGAGTCGTCCCAGGCGGAGGGCGAAGGTCCCAAGATGAGGACTTCCGTCTTGTCTGAGTTCAGTTTCAGGCGGCTGTTCTTCATCCACTCGGCTACGTCTACGCCCTACGCCCTGTGGATCAAACCTGCTTCAAAAGGACTAAAGAGTGGACTCCCTGCAAGCTACAGGTTTGGCTCCCTACAGTGGATTTTTTTTGTTTTGGTGTCACTTAAAAGACAAAAACCATTCCTATTTTTATAAATTGGTGTTGGATTTTTGTTTTGTGTTGTGTCTTAATTATTTACTGAATTGGTGTTTTTAAATGCTTTACATACCTGTCTTTGAAGTTAAGCCTGCCTGCTCGCAGCCACGTTACCAAGGGTTGAGTTTGGGAATCATTTTCTAAGACTTATTCTGAGCTCTATTCTGTGTTAGTGGCCTTATTGCCAGTGGCAGACCTACATTTGTCCCTACCAAAATTCCACTTTCAAAAAACCGGAACATGAGCTAAATTTCCTGAAACCTGCTGATACAGCTGATGAAAAAACAGGGCTGTCTCGGCAAATCTGGAACGTCTGGTCACCCTACCTTGAGCAGAGATGTATAAGTGTGCCTACAAGCACATTCAGAGTTATGTCAGCAGGGCAGTCTACAATTCCTTTATGACATAGCACACCAGATGTACCACCACCCCGATGTCCAGATGTGGTTAGGCACCACGAGCAGGACACCGATTCTCAAACATGTTAACCAATTGGCCACTCCTGCACTTCACCTTTCACCTGCGGGGCCCATTAGGCATTGCAGCGCCGGCCCAACGAGGAGTGGCACTATGATAAAGCATGACACCTCTCAGGATGTGTGAGGGCCCGTGCTCCTTATAGGAGCTCTCACCTTCCCGCCTTCCTTCTTTTACCTGGAGTACCCTGTCCAGCCCCTTTCCTCTCCCCCTTGACCTCCTGGCCCTTTTCTATAGGAACTGCATACCCTGTTCTGACCTCAAGCACTGGGGCATGTATGTTGGACCTTCAAAACGCCCCGTCCCTCCTTATGGGAATTAAGAAAATGGTAGGACATTTCTATTCTACTGCAAAACATAAGGTGAAAAAGGAGAATTAAAAGTCCTGCTTGTGCAAGAAAAGAAAATAGAAATGATTCCCAGAAAACTAAATTAAAGAACTGAAATGCTAAATAGAAATAAATGTAAAGCATGCCTCTATTTTAAAGCCCAGAAGAAGGACTGTACTGCTGGCTGGTACCTGAAGAAAGACTTGACCTGTTAGTCTTAAAGCCTGGACCCCAGAAGAGTCCAAGGGTCAGTTGGCTGACCTCTTGTGTGGACTATACGGATGCAACAAGTTTCCAGAGGTCTTTCCTGCTTCCCGACTGATTAGACTGAACTTGTTGTGAGCTGGCTTTCTCTGCTGGCCTCTGGAATATGGGGCCTGAGCCCCAAGGGTTGTTCTCATGTTCCTGGACCCTTTGTTGGAGTCAAAGTGCACTTCTCCATGACTAACTGAAGGTTTTTACTGGATTTAAGATAGAGGCCCGCAGTTGCTCATCAAGGGTTTCACCAGATCCTACATAGAGCAGCGCTGAGCCCCACAGAGGCCACACACTTCCAACTGAAAGTCTCACAGGATGATGCAGAGCCATGCAGAGCCACACCACACGGCCCTGCATCAAAGTCTTAGGGTTAAACTTCCAGCAGGATGAACCTGGTTTGGAACTGGCACGTGCTCCATCGCAGTCGGAGTTAAATTTGTCCTGGTCCATTGCAACCAGATACGCGCAGTTGAGCTGCGTCCCTTTTGCCACTATTTCCAACCTTACACTTATTAACTTTGGTCCGATTGATTGGGCTTTTGTCATTTTGTGGCCATTTTATTTAATAAAATGTACTTTTTTTTTTCTTAATTACTTAGGGATTTTTCTCTTGGTGTGTTTTCACTTTGTTGCTGTTAGAGTACTGCTTAAACATTTTACACAACACCTCAAATTTAAGACTGATGGCTTTTGTGCCATAATTCCAGAGGGTTAAGCACAGGTCCATATAGTTGCCTTTGTGGTCCACCCTGACAAGGATTGTGATTATTATTTGAATTTGATTCTCACCCTCCTCAAACTAATACTCCCAATTTCTTACATATATTGTCAAAGGTGGTGTTCATTTGTGTATGCCTGAGTGTAAGGATACAGTGGATTTCAAGTTATTTTTTTCTTTTACTTTATGGGGAACCACTTTGCTATGTGACAGAGCCCCTGCCCCCACCCCAACTAATACTAGATGTGTTCTCTCTACTTCAAATGTGCGTTTACTTCTACCTTGGACAGGAGTAAGTTTCAGAGTATATTGTGGGTGGAAACTGTCTGCAACACTATGTAGATATTACAAACGTCATTGTTTGTTCTTTGCTTAATTAAGTACACATAGGGTTCCCATCCAGAAACGCCCACCCCCAAACCACCGTGAGAAGAATTACTCCAGCTTGATATTGCACAAAACTAGTGTCACTGTGTGGGTCAACACTCATACATACACAGCTATTTGCTAATATAAGTTAGATTTAGGTGTATAAATAGCTGCATATAAAGGGACCCTTTTCTTGGTCACAGGAGAGCATAGAAGATGCACCCTACGCTGCTACGCTAACCTTGGTAGAAACCCTATGCTGAACCAATCTTGGTAAATCTGTCCCAGAGAAATAATGCTAAGTAAAAGCAGCATCTCCGTTGCATAATTTATTCAGCCTTAATGGCCAGTTACAAATGTAATAAATTCTAAACAGCCAGAGACAGAGGCAGGCAGGGAAAGGGTGTCATCAGACTGAGGAAGAGAAAAGCTGGAAACCATGAAGGGTCTAGACATCGTCGACCGACAAGGACTATATAGGAGCAATGTCACTGAGAGACAGAGGGCAAAACAGGAGACGGGTTAAGGTGTTAAGAGCAGGCAGGGAATATGCACCATGAGCAGTCATGGGTGAGACTAGGGCTTCAAGTGGGATCAAAAAAGGAGGGTATCTCTAAAAAGGGAGTGGCTAGTGTAATTATGGGTTTGGCTTAAACAAATAAACTAAATTCCTGTGATTCTCCTAGTGTGCTACCTGGCTGCTATTTTGGTTCCTCTCAGATCATTTGGTTATTGCAACCAGATATATAACACAACAACTGACAGGCACCTAAAACCAGCCAGGACTATTGACTTTGTCAATGATTGTTAGCTGTTTAAGTAAAAAAAGTAACAACAATGATTTTGTTTTAAATAATTAGTATTGAAAATGTTTCAATTCTGAAATTGTAGGACTGTGAATAAAATGTTACGTAAGCCTGTGAAATGTAGAGTGATCATCAAAGTGGCTCAATCACTCCCTTTAATGTTCATTCTATCTTAGACATGTTTGCTCTTTTTTTCTCACATCTCATCTATCTGCATGTCTTGCATCTTCACTATTTCCTGTTCAGCATCCTATTTTCACTCTCTCCTAAATGCACTTTCTTGCATCTCTTTCACTTCACCACCCCAAGCCTAAAAACACTGCACCTATTTACCTCTAAGCATTACATTTTGTTTACTTTTGCTTTGTCAATATTTTGACAACTGTGCACCTTGATCACACCAATCTGTACAGAATCACAATTGCACCTAGAATACATGCCACTTGCTCTGTTCGCTCTTCAGAGAGGCCAAGTCCTGGATGACCATGTGTTGTCAACACCCTTTTGACCAATCGGCATCCCTCTGAAAAATTCACACTGCCTTCAGCCTCAACTCCAGAGCTCGAAATCATAGCCGGTTATAAACTTCTGGACTTGATTCAGTTAAAAGTATGCACTATACAAGCGTAATATAGTACATAGAGAAATACATCCACAAACACAACACCCTGGAATTAGCTGACACTCGTAGGGAATGCAAGAGTGAGTAAATGTGTGAAATATAAACAGAATCTAAATTGCTGACATGGATTACCTTAATGTTTTTTACATTCGTTAATCGAAAATCGGTCTTTTTTTGCCAGTAAAGGTAAGGACATTACTATAGAGCCCAATAAATACCTGTTTCAATGTCCTTTTTTAATTAGTAGTGGGTCTAAGACAAGGAGGGCCCAGCCCACTTACAGCCCTGGGTTAGGCAGAGAAACCATTGATGCCTACCTCCTGGTGTCTCCTTCTTCTCTCCCTCCAGGTGTCGAGGTGACCATCATTCCTGCGAGTGCTCCTCCCGTGCTTTCATACTAATAGATGGAACTCGACGTACTTCATGAAATGTCACATGCCTGGTGCACTCAGAAGAACAAGGAAGATGATTGAGACATTAATAATACAAGTAAGCTGAAAAGTGAAGCCTATTCACAATGTCTGATCCATCTGTTAGTCTATTCCTGCCATCTCAGACCTCTGATCTCTCTTCCTTAAATGCAGCCTTAAGCATCTGACTATTCTCAACATATTGCATGCACCATTCCAAAATACTCCATTTGCATTGTCGGTGTAAGGCGACCAACCGATGAACACAACTACAGCAGATATATGGACTGCTACCCATCAATTATTTGACAGAAAATATCCATATGGTAAGCAGAATCAACCTGTCATTGTGGCACCGTGAACCACGTTTGATCTAGGCATACTCTTTTTCCTGCTGAAAACAGCACCAATTGCTAAACAAGCATTGTCAGGAGCATATACAAATCCTCTATTTGCATGTCCGATACGTCCACACTTTTGACATTATTAACTGCAGGCTGGTTTTCCCTATTTAAAAACATTTTTTCAAAACTCCACTTCCTTCCAGAACACTTCCCAGCAGATCCATCTCAGCTTGATTTGCCACTGCACTCATTGTCTATGGGTTGTTGATGCCCCATTATTCCAGTATATTTTCTGAACATCTTGGTGATTTATCACCCCACTGGTTCTGAGCCAGAACAATAAGACAAATTGATTGAAATATCTGGCCAAGCAGTTTATTTTTTAATTGGCTATGACTTTATTGTAGGGAATTTTAACATACCTTTGGATAATCCAAATGCTCAGCACACTGCAAAGACCATTAATCCCTTTGATTGCTTGGCTTGGCGAGCTGGTGCAGAATGCCACTCAAACTGCTGGCTGCACAGCCGGTCATACTCTGGGCCTAGGAGTTTCACTTGTGGGCCAGATCTCTTCCATTTATTAGGATAGATCATCAGCTGGTGCATCTACTGGTCCACCTTCCTCAAAAATTACTCAAATGGCATGTCCTCAGAAAACTAACATACGATCTTTTAGGATTGGGAACAATCTTAATCTCCCTGTTTTGCTAGAGGCCTTAGATAGTGTTTTTAATAATACAACTCAGTACAGACAACATCAACTGCTCATTTAAGTTTTTCAATCGGTGCTTTGGGCAGGACCTGCTTCAAAACGCACCCCTCCAAACAGGGAAGCTGTAGAACAGCTAAACGTGCAAATCACTGATATAGACATAGCAACACAAAAGAGAAACTCCTGCCAAATGCAGCATAGGTGGTAAATGTCTTATTCCCCCCTCAACTTGTTGAACAAATAAAAGTTTACAAAGAAGCTTCTTTCTACACCAAGACAATACCTGCGTGATTGCTATTAGAAAGCTCAAAATCTTCCTCGTTCTTTGTACAGATCTTTCTTAATGACTGAGGGCCATATTTATGAGGCCCCTTGTGCCGCTGGAATGTCACTTTTTGTGACGTTCTGTGGCGCAGGAGCCTGCTTCATATTTAGTAGGCAGCACTAGGCCCATTTTTTTGGGCTTAATGCTGCCTCGTAAATATCGTTCCTTTTAATACATCCATGGCTTTTTGACAATGCTCCAGATTTGCGAGAAATCGCAAATCTGAGGCAGCGCCAAAAACGTATACCTCCCCAGGTGAGGTGAAACGGAGGGACAACAAGGAGTAATATCTTTATTTCTCCTCGTTTCTGCTTTTTCTGTGTGTGCTACAGAATAGAAAGAAGAAAAAGACTCTTTTGATTGTTTTTGTGCAGGAAGGTTTCACTTCCTGCACAAAAATAATCACCCCCGCAAAGTAGGCACCCTTGCACCATGGTGCAAAGGTGCCTGCGTTGGTGCACAGCAGCCTATTGTGCGCCCGCACAGTGGAAAAGGAAAGGGATGCTCCATATCTGATAGATACAGCAGATTCTTACCCTTTTCGTTTGACGTAGGGCAGCGCAGCAGGGAGGTCCTACAGCAAAACCACCTAAATGAGGCCCAGCATGCTCCATTAGCAAAACTCCATGGGCCTCACTTATGAGAAGTCCTGCATCGCTGCATGAAAGCAGCGATGCGTCACTTCTCGGTGCGCCATCCTTTCGACATGATTTTTGCATCATATTTACTGTATGATGCATCATGTTGCAAGGAGTTACAGATACGTCAGTATTTCTGATGTATCTGCATGGCGCAAAAGTGACTCATTGCTGGAGTGTGTCACAAAAAGTGACGCAACTATTAATGTGTCCTTTTACATAGGGCAAGCCGCATGTGAAAGGGCCTGCGTCAGTCTTACACCTGCTGTGAGGTAGGCGTAAGATATTGGCACATTTGCATCCTAGAAGTGGCGCAGTGACATCTTATAGATTTCATTGCGTAACTTCTATGGCCCTTTCTTGCGTCAGAACGCCCCCCCTGCATACATTATACCAGGCGCAGGTATAATGTGGTGCAGGGGGTTACAAAATGACGCATCTACACAGATCCGTCACTTTGTAAATATGATGCAACAAGGCACATTTTTTAAGCTGCTGGTGCGTCATAAAAAGTGACGCACCGGCGGCGTATAAAAGTGACGCACAACCTCATAAATAATGTCCCATGTTTGCAGGCTTTCTCTGCTATACTTTCTGGGCCTCATTTACGAGGCCTTTTGCGGCACCGGAACATCACCTTTTTGACGTTTTCGGTAGTGTAATGTGCCCTGGCATATCTACAAGGCCACGCAAAGACACTTTACGTTGCTTTTCTTTCCATGGCCTTCTAAAAATGTTCACGCAGCACACTATGTGAAAGAGGCTTTCAATGGGTGTTGCTGTTGGTGTTCCCACACAACACCCATGGAAACTGGAGCATTCCCAGATTCATGAGAAATCGTAAACCTGGGAATGCCTAAGAATCTAACGCCACCCCAGGGGTGGCATTAGGGAGGCGCAGTGAGGAGGAATGTTTTTATTTCTCCTTGTTTTTTCCTCTTTCTATGTGTGCTGCATTTTGCACACCTGCATTTTAAGAAATAAGTCAGGAACGGAGACAGTACCATGTCCCATGTGCATGTCTAAAATAGGCGCAGCTCACTCATATAATGGAGTTTTATATAGCGCGAACTTGACCGGAAGGTATCGGGTATCAAAGCGCTTTACATAGCACCAGTTGTGTTACATGAGGACACATTTATTATGATTCATGTACCTACATAATACACCAATGAATGTGTTATTCCTAAAAACACCAAGGTTGACTCTGCTGCAAGTATCAGCCAACAATTCACCAACATAGAGGACCTGCTGGTGTCTGGAGAACGTGGTATCCATTACATACCAATGTATGTACTGACATTGCATTTTTTGTGGCTTTTTAGGCTTGGGAGGAAATGTAATTACACTGACGAAATGCGTGTGAAACGCAAATCCTAACATTGCTTGAAATTTTACATCACGCTATGTGTTCAGAAAATATCTCGCCAAGAGACATATATACGTAACCAATCTCCTGGCCGTGTCGCCCTACTTTATTTTACCCAAACTGCTTGGTCCGATAAAAAGTCACCAGAGATACTGGCAAACAACGTTCCAATCTAAAAGTTTAATTTTGCAAAATGTTACTGAATTACATAATATCGCACATCAAAAATTACACTATTTCACCCACCCTGAGAAAGTTCCAATTCTTGCACTTTGTGAAGGTTTTCTGGTTTATCTTTGGCTTCAGCAAAAGAAAGCTTTTTTAATAAAGTACGATAAGTTTCACCTTATAGAACGATCATATTCGCTCTAAGGAAGACCATTCAAGATGGAAAATGCATACATTATTTTCCTGTCCAAGTTACTTTTCTTAAACTGTTTACATAGAATGAGAAACTTTGGCATAGTTGTAATATGCAACTTTACCATGTGGGGCTTTTCTACACAAGATGGATTTGACAAGAAAATAATATTGTTTTCTTTGAGCAGAACGTGTACTTAATGTCAAATAAGAATGCATCTGGCATGCATTGAGGCAGACGTCAGGGTTTTCCTCTAGAAGTGGCAATGAGAACATATTTTCAACCTTTTCGGAATTCTAGGCTTTTCCAAGCAAATACAAAAAAGAAAAAAACACACACGTTCATTTGCAATACATGAATATTATCAGCACACACATTATCATTTCATCACACACAATACATTTGAAGAATCTTCTCAAATCGTGGTATTGGTGCTTCTTGTAAAACAAAAGGGAAGAATTGTAAGCACCCAACAGATGTGTATACTAGTGAGCTCTGATGTAAGAGAGGCTCTTACATTTGTTAGTTAGGTACACATCTAGTGCAGAATATGTACAGCATATTTCCCTGGATTTAGAATTCAGTAAATCATATTCACATTCCAGATTATTTCTGCTGTGTCAAGCAGGCAGGTGCTGTCTTGGTTACAATAATGGGATCTATTTTAAAGCCCAGAGGCATAAAATTATACATTGAATGTGTATTGCTTGGTCAGAGAAAACATAATTCCTGAGATATTGCTTTTTCATTTATGAATTATGCAGTATATCTACATCGGTTGTCAACGCTATTAGGAGTCTATGCCATTGGGCGATGTGTACTTTTCTACATACAAAAGATAATTTATTTCTGATGCGCTTTCTCACATATTTTTTCCCCTATCGTTAATAGGCCAGGGTCCTGTTTTAATAATACCCAGCGGCATTTAAGCTTACCATCATCTAAAATACCTCTTATCCTGCAATATATAGACAGACTTTCCATATATATTGTTTTAATGCTGTTAAGCCCCATTAGTGCCTTTGATTAGCAAAACATCATAGTTTGAAATGTGTGCAATAGCTGAGCAGGTTAAGGCCGTATAAATCATACACTAGGTTTAACATTGCTGGTTTTAATGTATTGCTTTCCACTTTTAATTTTGCTGGGAACAAAATAGTTTCCTATTGTGAATGTATTCTTTAAGACCAGTATTGTGGAAATCCACGATCATGAAATGTGCTTGCAATTTATAAGGATGTCTTATCAATCATGGGTTTGTTGAGTGTGACTACTCACCCGTAAGGGTCTCAAGGTGCTGGGGGGAGGGGGGGTGGGGGCAGGGCCCTGTCCATCAAGGAGGCATTCCAGGCTCTGGCCACGAGGAAGGAGAAGGCGCGGCCTCCCTATCTGGACTTCCGGGTGCGAGAGACCACGGCATGGGAGAGCTGGGCTGATCGTAGGGTCCTTTGGGGTGCGTGGAATGTGAGTCGGCTACTCAGGTATGCTGGTCCGGTGTTGTGGAAGGCTCTGTGTGCTTGGGGGAGAATCTTGAAGTTGATTCTTGCCTCGATGGGGAGGCCGGGTGGTGTGCGCAGGTGCTGGGTGTAGTGGCAGTGTCGTGGCAGGTTGAGGATTAGTCTGGTGGCGGCGTTTTGGATGTTTTGAAATTTGGGGTGACAAGGTTACCTGCCTTTAATAAATATCATATTGTTACATTAATTATTTGTATGTATTTTTTTTCTGTTCATGGTTCAAATAATATTTTACTTAATGTGAGGATGGCCAATGCTTAAGTTCTGGGTGACGTGACCAAATCATGTATTTAAATGTTCATAACTATTAAGTAAAAACCTCATTTAGGGTAATCCGAACATCATTTACACAACTTTCCAGAAAAAAAATAATGTTCATGGTGTTGTTAGACCTGCAGTGGTGTGCAATTCTGTGTACACCCTTAGGGTTATTTTTATGACCCGGTTTGCAATGCTCTTGAGCCATGCATGGTGATTCAAGAGCGACGCAAACATAAAGTCATATTTTTGATTCCATGCAAAGCCACTTTGCGTGGCTTTGAATGCCTTAAAAAATATGGAGTAATATAACATAGCAGAATACGCTGCATTTCATTACTCCTCCGCCTTTTTATCCAGATACGATCAATAGACCAAGTTAGATCATGAGAACAAAGACAGATATCCCACTTATCGCAGAACCAATTTACCATAAGCGCAAGGTATCAACTGTATTTTATAATTGAACTACAAGCTTTTCTCCTGAAGAAGGCGGTTATCCGCCGAAACGCGCGAAGAGACTCATGACGACATTAAATGGACTGTATAGATGTGAAAATTAGTGTTTTTAATCATAGGAACTTTGCCCAATATATATAAATTTGCATTGTACCCTTTTTATGCCATTGTGTACATTTTAATTGTGTTTTTTTATTACATTTATTATATTGTTTGTCTATCTGTCTTACCAAAAAAAAAACCTTCCTCCCACCCTGTTAACCTGAATAAAATTGTATATATATAATTTTTATCAAAATTTCTTGGTTGTATTCAGTGCATTGGGGCTAAATATATCTTTTGTTTGTTAGTTAACCTAGTCATTTGGAGGTATCGTGTTGCCTAGGAAATTTTTATATAATCTACAAAACAGGTTTTCTAGGAGATTCTCCTGCTAATCTTTTTAGGGAAATATCTGCCGGCAAAGTTCTGAGAATACCACAAATGTAGTTATGCATCACTTTAAGGCTGGGCCTTTTTAGACCACCTCCAATTGTTAGACGGAAGAGTTCATGGTTCCCCACTTGCAGGCATCAGAGCAGAGATGGTTCTACCGCATCTCACTGTGGATATTGCCTATCCTACTTTTATGTGGTAGCTGAGAACATATTTCTCTAATGTTATTTTGCTTATTTTCACCCTTTATGGGGTTGGTGCCCTTGCTGTGTCCACCCACTAGTCTGAAGATGTTTGTGGAGGGATGTACATCCATACTGACTGTCTCCAGTGCTGGAGAGTGAGTACTGAATCTTCAGCCTCCTTGGCACACCAACCATGATGTTTCAAGTTGAAAGAGACATGTCTGTCCTGAGTGTAGATGAAAAGAATAGTATTCTTGTGTAGACGGGTTCCCTCTAGCATGAGGCCTGAACTGAATTGAAATACTGGAATTGATAACACCTTGCTTTCATTAAGGCATACCAGACAGAAATAAGACCTATCTTATCCTGTTGCTGATCTTCAAAACCATGAATGGAGATTTATATTTGCCACCTTTGCTCTCACCCAGCAGCAGATCAAGAGGAATTCCATGATCAGTCAGCTTGTCCTGCTGGTGGGTTGTTCTTCCAGGATCTGATCTGCCTGACCTAAGAATGGGTCCATACGGTGCTTTATCACAATATGACCTAATTAGTCAAATCTCCCAGATGGTCATGTCACATATTTAGTGTGATCAAAGCACCCAACTGTCTGACCACTGAGCCAGGTGATCAATTACCAGCAGAGCTGTAACAACTCACAGAGGGTTCAATATTTAGAGACATTTAATGTCGAGAGCCATTTATCCACACAACAGGCACTGAAACAGTTCACCAGTGTAAAAATAAACAGAATGATCTGGTCAAAGGAAGAGAGGGAAACTGAGGGCACAACAACTATCACTAGATAACAGGCCACTGCAACACCCTAGTTATTTTGACTAAATGAGACATGGGTGCTTGCTGATAGTTGTAGTGGTTAGAAGTGGAAAGGAAGGATTGTTGTCTGCGTAGTATGAGTTCACTGTTGTGTTATCTATTTGGATATGCTCATCCGTGCGGCACAACACGAAATTATATTCTTTCCAAGAACAGTATAAAGATTTTATTATCCATGTGTAGTCTGGGAAAGCACCAGATTAATTGTATGCCCAGAGTTTATAGAGCTTTCAGGTTTGCCTGTGCCTTCAAGTGCAGGTAATTTCCTCTTGCATGTGTTAGTTGTCACTTAGAAATGGCAATCATTTTGTATTTGACTGCATGCCTAGCTCAAATTTTTCTTAGGAGTACTCTGAAACAATGTTATATTGATAACTAGGGTTAGGTTGTAAACTCCACTCCGCCAGCAGATTTGGCAGAGTATTGCCCACTTCGCGCTCTGCTTGGAGCGTGGAGTTTGGCAAAAACGCCTTCACCTACCGTGTGGCAACATTTTTCTTGTGCACAGCTCATCAAATTTAATTTAGAGAGTGAGACAAATTTAACACAAGACTGCCTCCTTGTGACTTTTCTCAACACTGGCAGTCGCAGCAGGTCTCTGCCGCTCACTTTGAAAAAGTTGCCTCTCCCACTGCGAATAAAAAATCTACTTGAGCAGAATAAAGACGCAGCGCCCTCTGGCGCATGGCACACTGATTTTAAAGCATGAGACAATCTCCTGGTGATAAAAATTAATGCAAGCAGCGCAATGGATTAATTACCCCTCCTGCAGAATTCCATGGAATTGAAAGGTGTTTTTAGGTAACTCAGTGGAATTCCACGGAGTAAAACTCCACAAGTTCTTCCCAGCACTATTGATAGCTTATGATAATTTTGTATGCGAGTGCACACATTTCTTAGACATTTCTCACAAGTACTCTGAAAATGTGTCATGCTGATAACTCTTGAGAAGTTTTTATGCAAACGCATACCTTGCTAAGTTTTTCTTTAAGAGTTACTGGACACAAATAGAACTCAGATAAAAATGCTTCCTAACATCAACATTTTCATCTGAAAGTACATTGCACAGTGGATTATGATTGCTTTTGTAAGAAATACATGTACTTTTTTATGAATAAGTATGGGACTTGACATATCTGAACTAGAAAAGTAGCAGGGCTCCCTATGTGGTTCTAGACAGGGCGTAGGTCTCCTTGCAGGCAGGCACATGCATGAGAGTAAAGAAGACGGAAAGTTTTATGAAGAGATGGGGAGGAGATGAGGTTTAAAGGGCAGTAATGTCATTAAGAAGCAGAAAACATGTCTATAGAGAAAAAGTCCATTATAAATATCTGTGAGCCATTTAAACATCTCACTCTGGAAATGGTGAGATGAATCGTCAGCTTTTGTCCCAATACATGCTCTCCAATTTGTCATACATGTCTTTCATCTCCTCGAGCTGTCAGCTGTATCAGGTTTGCTGGCTCTAAGGCGTACCATGTCATCTTTTGCAATTAGCCAACCTGCTGGTCTCTCAGATCCCTGCTGCACTACTGGTCTCCGACTGCTCTACCGGTACCCAGCTATAACATCTCCTAGTGCCGTGCCAGCCACCTAGTAGTCTGTGAGCCTCCAGCTTTACCTGGATCTTGCGACTTTCAATCTCAATTAACATCTAATTCCTACAGTTCCTACGGGACCACCAGGCACTCTTCTGCTCTGAGAGTTCCAATGTTTCTCTACAAACTATTGCTGCTGCTGCTATACTATTCATTAACTCTAGCTACAAGTGGGTGTGCGCCAGGCAAAGAAGTCCAAGCTATTCTTGTAGTTTGTAAAGTCTTTATTTTCAATTAATATTTTCCAAAAGTTAATGACACATTAGGTTCAACCAACGTGTTTCGTTCTCTCACTGAGAACGTCATCAAGGCTTCAGTAAGAGAAGCAACAGTATAAAGTCGATGCAGTCCCATGTTAGTGTTCCAGTTGGATCTATGACAGAATTTCGACAGACAGAATTTCGACCTACACAAATATCGGCGTAATTATATCGATAGCAAAAATATCGACGCCCTATGTACAACATGGTAAGTACCAAAATATCGAAAAAATAATATCGATGTTAAAAATATCGTTGTTAAATATATCGATTTTTTTAAAATTTAAAATTACATAAAAAAATACTGTAAATAATACTTATTAATTACTTAAACATATTTAAATATATGTAATAATGGTAAAAAAAATTATAATACATATTTAATTTAAAAATAATAATTAAAAATCATATATAATATATACTTACTTAACAATAATTACTATTCCCACTCAAGTGGGTGCAACAGTAGGGAAAACTGACCCTAAACCCTAAAAATACCCCTTTACCCAAAAACCTAAAACTGACCCTGAACCCTAAAAATACCCCTTTACCCAAAAACTGAAAACTGACCCTGAACCCAAAAAATACCCCTTTACCCAAAAACTGAAAACTGACCTTGAACCCTAAAAATACCCCTTTACCCAAAAACTAAAAACTGTCCCTGAACCCTAAAAATACCCCTTTGCCCAAAAACTGAAAACTGACCCTGAACCCAAAAAATACCCCTTTACCCAAAAACTGAAAACTGACCCTGAACCCTAAAAATACCCCTTTACCCAAAAACTGAAAACTGACCCTGAACCCTAAAAATACCCCTTTACCCAAAAACTGAAAACTGACCCTGAACCCTAAAAATACCCCTTTACCCAAAAACTAAAAACTGACCCTGAACCCTAAAAATACCCCTTTACCCAAAAACTGAAAACTGACCCTGAACCCCAAAAATACCTCTTTACCCAAAATTAATTAATATTGCAATTAAATTACTTCCCACCCTATTCCCCTATAAACCCACAACCCGCTCCAGTAGTAAAACATATAATTTAATTAAAAAAATACATAAATTATCAATTAATTAATCAATTAATCAATTAAAATAATTCTTTGCCAATTAATATTGAATTGAAAAATAAATTAATCATTGAAAAATAATTATTTAATTACAAATAAATTACTTCCCACCCTATTCCCCTACAAACCCACAACCCGCTCCAGTAGTAAAACATATAATTTACTTAAAAATATACATAAATTATCAATTAATTAATCAATGAATCAATTAAAATAATTCATTGCCAATTAATATTTAATTGCAAAATAAATTAATCATTAAAAAATAATTATTTAATTACAAATAAATTACTTCCCACCCTATTCCCCTAAAAACCCACAACCCGCTCTGGTAGTAAAACATATTATTTACTTTTATATATTTTTTATTTATAAAAACATATTAAACACATATTATAACAATTAATTTAAATACTTAACTAAAATTTCTAACACATATTAGTAAATCGAAATTACTTACATCGATATATATGCTATCGATATAAGTAATTTCGATATTACTTACCTTAGGGTCGATATTCTGGCCATCGATATTCTGGACATCGATATTCTGTCCCATCGATATTAGCAACTCGATATAAGTGTAAGTCGAAATTAACAAATCGATATTTTGACTGTTTACCGTTCCAGTGTAATATGCTGGATACACAGGGGAACTCCCAGGGCTAGGTAATGCCCAAAAGTGAAGATCAGCAATTTGGTTCAAGCTAGACAGTCCTTGTGGGCTTTGAATACTTCGGTCCTGATGATGTTCTCGGAGACTTTACAAACTACAAGAATACCTTGGACTTCTTTGCCAGGCGCACACCCATGTAGCTGCATTGTCAGGATCTGGGACACAGTGGCATCACGTAACAGCTGATGCCGGGGCTTCAGTGTGCAGCACCTTTTGAATTTGGGAAACTGGTGTAAAGAGCAGAACAAACAGTCCGCCATTGAAGCTGTGTTCTTTGTATTATTCATTAACTCTACTACACCTGTCATTTACAAGTCCATTGTTATTCTACCTGACCTTGCTGGACAGACAATTCTCTGCAGATAAAGAAAAAGAATCAGCTTTTCAATTTGAATGCTGTCTCATGCTGCCCTGCCGATCCTTGCTGCTTTCCCATTATAAATGCACTGCCAGCTTCCGACGGTGTACCTGCTCCACCACTGCTCTCCTGCTTCTTTTATTGTTCAACCAGCCACCACTGACTGTTCACAAAGATTCTGCTGCTTTTCCAGTCAAAATACTTCACCATCAGCAGCAGAATCATCAAACTTTTGTCTAACTATCAAAATATTTTATCAGAATCTTGAGCTTGCCTCTCAACTAGCCCGACCATTTAATCTGCTGTTTACTACTCAACCCAGCACACAGCTGATCTACCAGTGTCCTATTGCTCATCAAATCATGTGCTACTCTTCTCTAGTCCTACAGGTTTTCAATAACCCTCCTCTTCGTTACTCTATCAATGCCCACCTCTACAAAGCCTAGTTCAATTATGGTAACAGAATATTATTGCCCACATACATATTGTCTCTGAAATATTGTCTTAAAAAATGTTATCCCATTGCATCCCCAAAAAAATCTATAGACCCAATGGGAATTTTGCTTTTATGTTGGACAATATTTCCGCATTCTATTTTCTGACTCCCAGTCCCAGTTCAAGCTAACCTCTGCCAGGTGTCAACCATGTGGATTGATAAGTATAATTCTGATCTAGTAGCCATTTTCTCTCTGCTTGTTCTCCCCCAAAACCAAACTCTACAAACTCGTGTTGCACTTTGAGTCTTTATTTTTCCTTAAAGTGTCTTCTGCTGCTTTACAATTCCATCTTGCCCTTTTTTGCTCACCTCCTAATACTTTACCAGACTCTTACTGCTGTAACAGTACCTTGACTTGACTCCTGCTCTACTGCTCTCCTGCTCTCCTGCTCTCGCACTACTTTAACAAACCACATCTCTGGAACCCTGCTGTACTTCACTACTCTACAGCTTCATTGTGCTACCCACCCCATGCTGCTCTACAAGCCCTCTGCACTACTAAGCAGATGTTCTGTCAGCCCTCTACTTTACCTTCATTGCTCAACAATCTTGCTTCAACTATATCACAACTAGTGTACTACTTAAATCTGTGCTGTAGAATAGTACACATCTCTGCTCTTACCCTTCTAGTATCTCAACCATCCTCTTCACTGATTTACCACATTTCTTCTTTTCCACTTCTGCTGTGGTACTAGACATTATTATCCACTGTCAGCACCCATTCCTTTAACAGATATCTGTCTTGCTAGGAACCACCAGCATTAGCAGCTCTCTGATCTTCTCTCACTGCTGACAGACCACAACCTCAATGGAGGAATTGTGATAGACAAGTCAAGGGCCCCCTTCTCCACATATGCTACGTGGTTGAACCCTGCTCGACCCTTTCAGGTCACTTCTTCTCAATTCCTTGCTTTACATCTAGCTATGCTACTGGGATCTTGTAGGAAACAGTCCATTTAAGATATTATCCCCTCCCCCACTGTTTGCTCTGATGGTTATGGCTCTGATACTAGTGCACTAGAGCCTGTTTCTAAGGCCCCAATTCCAGCTCTCTCCCTAAAACTATTATGTGTAAATTGGCAACCCTAATAGACAAGGATTTAACCCCTCTTATAAGTCCCTAGTATATGGTTCCAGTGACACCCAGGGTATGGGTTGTAAAGTAGTCCTCAGGGCTTGCAGCTCTGATTGTGCCAACTAAGTATGGGAGGTGAACTCTACTCCTCACACGGAGTTTGCAGTGATTTCAGCACTCAGTGGAGCTCGCGGAGTTCCAAAAAACTTTGCTCTGCATAGTGGAGCTGAGCTTTTTTCCTTGCTTGCCTTCGTCAAAGTCAAGTTGGCAGGGGCCGAGCGAGGAAAATCCACCTCCCGGTGAGATTTTTCCTTGTGTGCAATCGTCAACATTAAGTTGGCTAGCGCGAGCGTGGAATATCAACCTCCCGGTGAGATTTCTCAATGCAGCGGTCAGATTTCTCATTGTAAGTTGTTGCGTATGCTCATGACCACTCGCGTTGAGAAAGCTGCAGCTTGAGTAAAAATCTACTCGAGTGACAGAAAGGAAGCAGCGCCCGCTTGTGCTGTTCATGGTGTCATTCACGATGATTGCACAGTGCAGAAAAGCATTTGGCATTTAAAATCACTGCAAACAGCATTAATCCAATGCACAACACCTCTTGCGGAGATCCGCGTAGTGCGGCAGAGATTGTTTTGCACTTTGCGGAATTCTGCGTAGCAGATCTCCACAAACTCTGCGAACTCTGCCCAGGCTTAGTGCCAACCTGAGTGCCCCAAGTAAACTACTGAGAGCAGACCTGCCATTTCAGACAGCAGGTGCAGTTCAAACTACTCAAACTTGACTTTGCCCTCACTATTAGACCTGTCGTCCTTAGGGTGGTTTTTCCCCAGACATTTTGCCTATTGCCTCCCATTTTTGCTGATTCTTTCTGTTGGCCTTAGGGCTCTGAGCACTTTGCCACTGCTAACCAGTGCTCAAGTGCATGTGTGTCACTCCTAAATATGATGACATTCGTTTATACCTGGTTGGTATACTTGTTGTACTGGTAAGTCCCTTGTAAAGTGGTATACCAGATATCCAGGTCTTTCAAATGCAAGTAGTGGGCCTGCACCACTAATTGTGCCACCCACACAAGTATTCTTTCAAACCGGTCTCATGACTGCCACTGCAGTGCCTGTGTGTGCAGTTTATTGCCTCTTTGATTTGGCATTTAAAACCCCATGCCAAGCCCTAAATGCCCCTCCCCTTTTATTCCATATAACTCACCCCTAAAGTAAGCCATAAGTACCCCTAAGGACAGGGTACTCCAAAGAACTGAGGAAGCAAAAACATGCATGTAAGCACTTATAATTCTGCTGAAGGAGAGGTTTTAATGACGCAGATAAAGAGTCATACAAACAGAGCCTTCCTCTTTAAAAAGAGCTACTGTTTACCACCAAAAGGGCTTTTTTCACAGATCAAATCTTACAGGCAAAATACTCTTCAAAAGAACTCTTCAGGACAGTAACCAAACTGGCCGCCCCATGCAATCTAAAAACTCTGAGTAGCCCAGAACTATGCAAGGAAATCACTGCCTTCTTTTTACAGAAGGTGAAAGCCATGTTTTCCTCATTCAGACTCTCTCAGGTAGAAGTCATAGGTGAGTCAGCCATGTTGGCAAGCAGTACAACTGATTCACGATCAACCCTAGACATATTCTACCACTGGAGAAGTGTGATACTATAAATCTCTTAACCGCCATCAGATCGGGATCCCCTTAGGATCCCAGCCCAGCTTCAGTGATTAAACTTGTCCCTGAGCTCATTGGCACGGCACTCACCCCCTTATTTAATGGAATGTTTGAATCTGGGCAGTTCCCAAGAGATGGAAAATGGCGTTCATGCTCCCGCTGCTTAAAAAACAAAATCTTGATCCCAATTACCTTAATAATTACCAGCCAATTTCTCGTCTCCCCTTGCCAGCAAAATTGGTGGAAAGAACCATGAATACTCAATTCAGTACACTCCTCCAGCAAATAACATACTAGATCCCACTCAATACGGATTTAAGGCAAGACCCAGTACAGAGTTGGCCCTGATAAAATCCACAGAAGAACTTAGAGAATCCCTTGACCAAGGAGGAAACCGAGCACTAATCATGCTGGACCTCTCCGCTGCCTTTGAAAAGATCCATCAGAATGTTCTGATGGACCGTTTGTTGGCCTGCTGGGTGCAAGGCAATGCTTGGAACCTTCTGAAAGAATTCAAACCAAGGACTTAAACAAAGCCCGCTTGAAACCTTTCTCCCTTCCACGTGGAGTGTCACAAGGATCCTCCCTTAGTCCCACCCTTTTTAATGTCTATATGGCACCTTTGGCGGTTTTGATCAGATCCTTTGGATTTCAGCTGGCATCATACTCAGACGACACACAAATAGGGGTGTTGCTATGACCTGGACAGGAGGTCGAGAAATGGAAAAGGTTCCATGACTGCATGAAAGCGGTCAGGTTATGGATGATGACAAACTGTCAGAAGTTAAACTCCAGTAAAACGGCGGTTCTTATTGTTGGCAAGAATGCCAACTTTTGGACGCCAGATTGGTGGCTGGAAGAACTAGGGACTCTCCTTGAGCCAACTAGTAAAGCAAAAAACCTGGGGGTCATAGTTGACAAAAAACGTACCTTTGGGGACTAGGTAAACGCAGTGACCTCTGCTAGTTTTCATCTCCTTAGAATGATAATGAAAATAAAGTAATTCTTACCAGCAGACAGTCAAAGAATAGTGATAACATCTTTAATCCTGTCACGTGTGGACTCCTGTAAAAGCCTCTACCTAAATATCCAAAGGAAACACCTAAACAGGTTCCAACTCGTGCAAAATGCGGCAGCCAGACTGCAACACTAAAGTTTGTTTCTGTCACAAAAGAAACAAAAAGACTACACTGGCTCCCAGTAAAACAACTAATTCAATTCAAATCCCTGTGTACGGTTTTCAAGGCCCTTCAAGGAACAGGCCCGGACCACTTGAAACAGCATTTTCAATGATACATCCCCAGAAGAGCCCTTTGCTCTTTCAGAGCCAAAGGGGTGGTTATACCCCTAGCTAAAAAAAAGGTAAGCTGGGGTGGCAGAAGCTTCGTCACATGTGCCGACAGGGCATGGAACAAGCTTCTTTACCATCTTAGGAACGTTTGAGCTGTTGACATTTAGGAAAGGACTGAAACCTAACTTTTTGCTACATAGGTCATCATACACTCTGCTGATCGGAAGGCAGTAGCCAGGACCAGGATACCCTTGGGTAACCGTGTGTTCAAGAAATTAAATTAAATAATTTTGCATGTCCTGGTAATAACAAACAGCCTATTTCATTTATCACTACTGTGGGGCCTACCCATCTCATAGGCCTGCACTGGAAATTCCTTAATACACTTTTAAGTGGCAATTCCTGATCCAACAGGCTCAGCTTTTTCATGCTTCATATGTTTGTAATTGCCTTCATAAATCCTCTTTACTGGTGAAGTTGGATTTAACATTTTTGTTTAAAACTGGCACTTTTAGAATGTGGCCCTTAGTGGGAAGGCTATGCCCAGACGTGGGTCCTGTACTCTCCATGCCACTAGAGTCAAGCTATCCTGGCTGATGAGGGCTGAAAGCCAGAAACCGGTCCTAGGATGCTTGTTTCCAGTTTAGGGAGGACCTGGCCTGGCAGTTCGGGCTGGAGTGTTCCCACAAGGAACAGGGTCAAGACTGATTTGCATATGCCTGGGTCCAAACTGGGGTGGTGTGCTGAGCAAAAGAATTATGGATTTAACCCAGATCCTTGTAACAGGAGGGGAATGTTTGCTTTGTCCAGCATTCTGCCCATCAATTGTTTCCTTTGCATATGTCGCCCTAAGTGGGAAGGGTATACACAGATGTGGGTCCCATACTCACTACACCACTGGATTCAAGCTGGGTTGGGTGACAGCTACACTTGTGCATTCCCTCTAGACAGCCACAAACACTGAAAGGTAAAGCTCGTCTGCATTCTGAGCACTCATCTGCATTTATCTGCATTCTGAAGGGTCTTTGTGGGCAGGGAGGAATAGGAGGGGCTGTTACACTTCAATAGGTAGAATCCTGTTTACACACAAAGCACTGATTTACCCCACAGGGTTAGCATGGCAGACATGACTGGGTTGAAAGGGATCATTTTGCACTTTAGAGAGCTGCTTTGAAGTCATCCCCTACATCAAAGGCACTTTTGTGTACTGTGTCTCTGAACCCCGAAAATCAGACACTTCTCGATCTTGTACTGGACTTCTCACAGAAGGACTGCTGTGCTGCTTAAAGCACTCAACTGGACTGCTTTTCTGGAATGATTGCTTATCTATGTGTTGCCCTGCTGCCTGCTGCTTTCTGACTCTACTGGAAGGAGAGGTGAGCTCTGCCTTCCCTTGAAGTGATCTCCAAGGTCTTGCTGGCCTGCATCCTGTTTTATGAAGTCTCAGGGACACAAAAGACTTCCTGCAATTCTGCTGGTGCTGCATGTCTCTGTCATCTCGTAGTCCTACCCTTACCTGACATGCCCGCTCCAGTTCTGGGACAGGTAAAATTGAACTGACCGTTGTGGCTTGGTACTCAGACCTGCATCACCTTTACCATCTGTGGGTTCCACGCAACTCAATCTGCAAGTGACTGATTGTCACTAGTGGTTTTTACCATTGATCGCAATTATACAGTTTCACTGTATTATTTTACCCTGATTTTCTATTGCTTCTAAAATCCATAACTCCAGTTATATGTATCTGATTTTATTTGTTTTGGTATCTAAATTAAAATAGAAATCTATTTATGTTTTTATAAATTGGTGTCAGAGTTGTTTTGAGTTGTGTCAGGTACTTTTCGTCCAGGTTGGTACTCTGAAATACTTAACACATGTTCTTCCAGTAAAGCCTGACTGTTCCTTGTCACACTACCAGGACTGAGTTAAGGATTTATCAATGCGAATCCAAGGACCATCTTTGGGGTTTGTGACCACCTTCGGGCAGAAACTTAAAACACACCTATTCCCTAAAGACTGAAGCCATATTTGAAATCAGCCCCTACTCCACTATGGCACTACCTCAGCGCTGTGATATCCCTTTGGGATGAATGTTGCGCTATATAAAAAATAAAAAAATAGTCTTTCATGACGAAGCCTAAACAGCATCACCGCATAATACTCCACTACCTACAGGTCTTGATTGCATTAAGTGTAATGGGTTCATCAGAATATAATTGTTGAATGCACAGTAATTTAGAGGTTCAGGCTACTCCAGCGGTCCACAAAAACCTCTACTGAGAGTTAAAATACCCACTCTGTACCAAGTAAGGTCTGCTATCTTAGCAGTTTGACTCGGAGCAGTGTTTGAGCCCACATGACAAGATGTAGGACAGAGCTCTTCCAGATCGAGTACAAAAACCACAGTTGATGGACAGAATGCAGAACAATGTCATACATTCATCCCAGTACAGAGATCTGGGCCTAAATCCATCGTATTTTTGCACTCCACACCACCCCAGTTCAGACATGACCATATGCAAATCAGTCTGACCCTGTGCCTCATGGGAACAGTTCAGCCCGAACTGCCAAGCCATGCCTTCTCTGGACCAGAAACAAGCTTCCGAGGACCGGTTTCTGGCATTCCAGCCGTATTCAGCACGGCTTGCTTGAATCCAGTGGTGTGGAGAGCATGGCACTCACGTCTGAGCATACCTATCCCACTCGGGGTGACAAATGCAAAAACCACTGTTGATGGACAAAATGCAGAACAATGTCATACATTCACCCCAGTACAGAGACCCGGGCCTAAATCCATCGTTTTTCTGCACTCCACACCACCCCAGTTCAGACATGGCCATATGCAAAGCAGTCTGACCCTGTGCCTCATGGGAACAGTCCAGCCCGAACTGCCAAGCCATGCCTTCCCTGGGCCGGAAACAAGCTTCCGAGGACCGGTTTCTGGCATTCCAGTGGTGTTCAGCCCGGCTTGCTTGAATCCAGTGGTGTGGAGAGCATGGGACTCACGTCTGAGCATACCCATCCCACTCGGGTGACAAATGCAAAAACCAGAGTTGATGGACAGAATGCAGAACAATGTCATACATTCACCCCAGTACAGAGATCTGGGCCTAAATCCATCGTTTTTTTGCACTCCACACCACCCCAGTTCAGACATGGCCATATGCAAATCAGTCTGACTATGTGCCTCATGGGAACAGTCCAGCCCGAACTGCCAAGCCATGCCTTCCCTGGACCGGAAACAAGCTTCCGAGGACCGGTTTCTGGCATTCCAGCCGTCTTCAGCCTGGCTTGCTTGAATCCAGTGGTGTGGAGAGCATGGGACTCACGTCTGAGCATACCCATCCTACTCGGGGTGACAAATGCAAAAACCTCAGTTGATGGACAGAATGCAGAACAATGTCATACATTCACCCCAGTACAGAGATCTGGGCCTAAATCCATCGTTTTCTTGCACTCCACACCACCCCAGTTCAGACATGGCCATATGTAAATCAGTCTGACCCTGTGCCTCATGGGAACAGTCCAGCCCGAACTTGCAAGCCATGCCTTTCCTAGACCAGAAACAAGCTTCCGAGGACCGGTTTCTGGCATTCCAGCAGTCTTCAGTCCAGCTTGCTTGAATCCAGTGGTGTGGAGAGCATGGGACTCACGTCTGAGCATACCCATCCCACTCGGGGTGACAAATGCAAAACCCACAGTTGATGGACAGAATGCAGAACAATGTCCTACATTTACCCCAGTACAGAGATCTGGGCCTAAATCCATCGTTTTTTTACACACCACACCACGTCAGTTCAGACATGACCATATGCAAATCAGTCTGACCCTGTGCCTCATGGGAACAGTCGTCTTCAGCCCGGCTTGCTTGAATCCAGTGGTGTGGAGAGCATGGGACTCACGTCTGAGCATACCCATCTCACTTGGGGTGACAAATGCAAAAACCACAGTTGATGGACAGAATGCAGAACAATGTCATACATTCACCCCCAGTACAGAGATCTGGGCCTAATTCCATCGTTTTTTTTCACCTGGCCCATCAATCAGTTCAGTCTGGACTGTTCCCATGGGGAGCAGGGTCAAGACTGATTTGCATATGTCTAGGCTTAAACTGGAATTGCATGGGGAGCAATAAAACGATGGATGTAGCCCCATATCTCTGTACTGGGGTGAATGTTTGACATTGTTCAACATTCAATCAATCAATCAATCAAAGCATTTGTAAAGCCCACTACTTGCCCATGAGGGTCTCATGGCACTGGGGGGTGGGGGATGCTGCTACTGCTCGAAGAGCCAGGTCTTGAGGAGTCTTTCCATTCTGTCCATCAATTTTTCTTTTTGCACATTTCTCTCTTTGTAGAACAACAAGCAGTGGCCCTTAGACAAGATCCCGAGATTTGGCCTCCGCTTCCCAGTGCCCTAAAAATGAAGCATTATTCTCAATTTATCAGGCACAGTCAGTAAAGTTCAAAAGACTTTCACTAAAATACAATCCTTTTCCAATATCAGGGGCTACAAGATCGACCAGGCCAAACCAGAAGTTTGTCTGTATCATTGTTCATCCTCTATTTTACCTACAGACATGTAACCGCATGTTTTGGTTTCTCCCCCTATAAGGTTCCTAGGAATTTTTGTCTCTCATGACTTTCTAGACGTGTTTGAACAAATTACATCCTTAAGCTAAATAAGGCATGTCCAATTTTAACTAATTGGCACAATTTACTGTTAACCATTGTAGGACAGGTAGCTCTTATCAAGATTTCAATCCTTTGCCTGTTTTGTTTTTTTAAATATTTTGATTGCAGTTCGGCAATCTTTTTTTATCGTGTTGGATCAAATGCTGCAACACTTCTTGTAGCAAAGGAGAAAGGCCAGCACTAGGCTCTGTACAATTCAGCTCTATATCAAAGATGGTGGCTTGGCACTCCCCCATATGAGGAAGTATTATCAAGCTGCCTTTTTTGACTGACTAAATTGTGCCACTACTGAGAATAGTTCATCTAAATGCTGCTTCTATTTGCAATCCTTGCTCACTGAGTACGATGTCCAGCTCCTAGCTTTTTTAAAAATTCATAAACTCCCAAAACGCTCTTGTTTTAAGTTCCCACAAGCATTGGCAAGCATGTTTGCATGCCTTTAAGAAGAATATCAGTTTCTCTTGCTACACCCCCAGATGCCACTGAAAGAGTGTGGTGTCTTAGGATACCACTGAGTTAGAACATTAATGAGAAATGGGAGAAGGCAGAGTACTACAGTTTTGACATAAAATTAACCCTGGGCGGGTAACTCCGCTCCGCCAGCGGAGTTTACAGATTTTTGCCTACTCCGCGTTCCGTAGGCAAAACTCCCCTCTGTGGGTATGCGGAACTAGCCACTCCCTCCATCCTCCCATATTAATAAAAAATTTAAAAAGAAGGCACTTACCTGCGTGGCTGCCTCCTCCTCTGCCTGACTGCTCTCCTTCCTGCTCGTCATCGTCCTTCTTCTATGAAAAAACTCCTACGTTGTACATCTTGCTTCTTTTTACATTTTTAATCAATTTGGGAGTGGGGAGGGAGCGGAGCGTAGTTCCACTGAGTATTTTTCAAACTCCGTGGAACTCCGTGTAGAGGCACTATGCTAGCTCAGGCCGCCCCTGCAGAAAATCCTGGGATCAAGTGGATGCGGACAACATGAATGTTTCGGCCATACTTGCCCTCTCTTATTTTCAATTTTACAAATATCCACGTAGCTACATTAGGGTATCCAGCATGGTCAAAGACCACATCAGCAAAGCTCACTTCATGAGCAAGCTTATAGGGCTGGGTAATTGGTATCTGGTACTGTATTTGTATCTGCGTGAGTGGTTACTCTTGCAGCATTCTCCTTGATCTCACAATGCACAGAGAGTAGAATTGACTTCATGCTCGGGGTCAGAATAATCTTATGGCCCATAAGGCCATTCAAGGAGCACGTTTCAAGTGACTGTCCCTCTAGTATAACTGGGCACTTTATAAACCCCACATTGTTTGCAACAAATGTTCCCAGCCACATACGTGACGTTTTTAAGGTGTGGGTTTTACTAGTGAAAAGCTACAAGCTCACATTGAACCAAGCCTACAGGGGGCACTTTTTGTGATCTCGACTCTGGATTGCCATCTAAGATTGAGACAGCAACACTATAGTTTTATTTGGTCTTTGGTAGCAAAGTCACTAATCCTGCAAAATTCGAAGTCTCCCTTAATTTGATACATTGTGTTAGAAATGGGGGTCTCTAGTTGGCAGAGGTAGGTACCTTTGACCAAATAGGGACCCTTGCTTCTAGTCAGGGTAAGGGGGATACACACGTTAGATAACCCCTGCTCACCCCCTTGGTAGCTTGACACAAGCAGACAGGCTTATCCCAAAGGCAATGTGTAAAGTATTTGTATCAACACTCACAGTAACACAGTGAAAACACCACAAATGGACACAATACCAGTTTAGAAAAATAAAATATCTTTATCTAAACTAAACAAGACCAAAACGACAAAAGTTCAACATACAAAATCTCAGTAAAATGTCTTTAGAATGGTTGTTGCAAACATAAACTTGTAGATGATGAGATGCAACACTTTACTCACAAAGTACCTGGTATGGGTAACGCAAAACAAACGAAAGGGCGGCGATCAGCAGCAGTGCGCTTCCTCAGTGATGGGTGGCCCTGGAACACGATTCTCTGGTGATGCGACGGCACACTCTGTGCGGCGGTACACTTCTCCGGTGATGCGACAGCGAACAGCGGCAGCATCGGCATGCTTCTTCGATGATACGACAGCGGCTGCTGAGGGGGCGTCAGGCTTCTCTCGTTGCGACTCGCTTCCAGCTCCCTTCAGCAAAAAGGCCTCCTACACAGTTACAGGCCCTAATGGCAGACTGGAACTCCCAGCAAGGAAGTGCAGGGAAGCTGGGGGTGAAGTCCTTTTGCACCTGGGACTTCCGAAACAGGAGGCCAGTTCTTCTCAGGCCCTTGGAGACTTTTCTTCAGATGGACACAGCACACAGCAAAGTTCTTCTTCAAGCAGGGGACACAGCACACAGCAAAGTCCTTTAGTTCTCTCCTCAGTAGAAACAGCAAACTGCAGGCCAACCACAGACACACAGCAAGGGCAGAACTTTTCCTCAGTCTCTTCAGCTGATCTTCTTTGGCAGGGATTCCTCTTGATCACGATGTAGTCTTGGAAACTTTTATGTCCCTGCGTTTCCACAACAGGAGGCCAGCTCTTCTCAGGACCTTGGAGACTTTCTTTTCAGGACACAGCACATAGCACAGTCCTTTCTCCAAGCAGGGGACACAGCAAACAGCAAAGTCCTTCTCCTTCCCTTGGCAGAAATAGCAAATGGAGGCCAGCCCCAGACACACAGCAAGGGCAGTACTCATCCTTCAGCTCTTCAGCTTTTCTCCTCAGCAAAGGTACCTCCTTGATTCTAAAAGTAGTCTAAGTTACTGGGGTTCCGGCTCTTATATTTATACCCAAAGGTTTTTGTTCTCTATGTGTGAGGGGTCCTGGACCCAGTCCAAACCAGTTCTGGTTGCACTCTGCCAGTGCACAACTTCCTTCTTTGTCAGTGTGGACCAGGGTCATCAGATGTACCACCGGAGGTGGAGCCAGCATTTGTGGAAGGCAGGCACAACCCTATTCAGGCCCAGGTGCTACTCCTCCCACCACTCCAAATGCAGATAGGTCTATTCAGCCTAGTGCTGACTCACCCAGACTCCTGGAGCCACCCCAGCCTTTGTCACTCTAAAACCAGACAGTCAATCCACAAACAGGCAGAGGCACACAGAAAGGTTGAACAAGAAAATAGCCACATTTTAAACGTGTTATTTTCAAAAACAGGATTTTAAAACCATCCTTCCTAAAAAGATGTATTATTAGATTCTGAGTTCAGGGATACGAGACTCCATTTTTCTATCCCACTCCTAAGGGAAGATATGCAGGTAGACATGTTACATAGCATTCCCCATGCTGTCCTATGGGCAAGATAACCTTTCAATAGTAAAAACCAAAATTGGCAGTATTTCACTATCAGGACATGTTACACACATTAGTACATGTCTTACCTTTTACATACACTGCACACTGCCCGGGGGGTCCTTTGGGCCTACCATAGGGGTGTCCTAGGTGTAAGAAAAGGGAAGGGTAAGGCCTGGCAAGTGGGTACGCTGGCCAGGTCGACATGGCAGTTAGCAAACTGCGCACAGGCTCTGCAGTGGCAGGCCTGAGACATCTTTTCAGGGGTACTTATGTGGGTAAAAAAAGTTTAACAAAAGGGGGAGGGAGAGAATAATCTTAAATGGATTTGTTCTCCCTGGGTTAGTTTTACAAACAAAAAGAATCCATTAGGAAGGGGGAAGGGAGTGTCCCTACGATGGTTGGGAACACACTGGTTGTTTTTTGGTACCCCTCACACACCAACAGGCCCCTTGGTGTCATGCTTCATCATTGGGGTCCTCGCACACCTCTACGGGAAGCGGCGTGCTGCGACCTACGGTTGGGTAGGAGCACTTGTGGTGGCTATGTGTGGTGTGAGTGAGGGAATTTATGTGAGTGCTGTGGTGGGGTTTGATAGTGAGTGAAGTTTAAAAAGTCCCTGGCTCGTGGGGTAACAAAAACTTTATTTGGCCCCTAAGCTGGTACTAATGAAAAGGTGAGAGAGGAGGTGTTGGCGTAACCTATGTGCGCCACCTCCTACGTGTGTGTCAACATGTTTCGGTGTAAAAACACCTTCTTCAGGACTGGGGTACACAAATCCCCACCTTACTCACTTTTTCTACTTTTTTCGGAATGCTCAATACTAAAAAAGTGAAATTTACAAGTGCAGGTAATACAATGTACCTACTGGATAACCGCTATTTAGCTGACCTGTAAAGGAAAAGGACAATTTTTTTTTCAGGTGGTCCGTTCCTTAAAAAAACCATATGTGTGGTGACCTGTGGATACAGTCATAAAAAGGTGCGGTTCGAATTTCTAGACACGTTGGTGTCATTCTACTCATGGAGAACGTGCCTGTAGTGAAAATGTATAAAAAGACAAATACTAGACAGACACACATAGAACATAAAACACACACTCTATTTTTAGGCGAATTATGGGTTGTAGATAGCCCCTGTGGTTATCGTTGAGTCACATACACATCGTGGGAAAAAAATATTACTCTGTGAAGCTCACAGTGGGCATGACATACTGTTTTATCATGAGTCTACTACTCCTTGAGACCGTGTTAACGTAGGGGTCCCTCACGCTTCCTTGCTGCCTGTGAGGAATAAAAGAGAAATACTGCTTTGCCCGGTACTTACATATTCGTAGAGGTGGTTAAATGGTTCTGTTGGGTTTGTATTACTCCCGAGTCTATGAGGAGAATCCCTCTTCGCTGCCCCTTACGCCGGCTCCGTTGGTTGTGCCGTGATGTTGTAAAGAGCCCTTTTATACTGTTTGTGACTCGCCCTTAATTGAGTAATTTGCAAGCTAGTAGACCGGGTATGCCCCTATTTGGTTTGCCGGTAATTGAGTCCGTCTCTCTGCTCCTATCTCGGCCGCGCATGTGTTGTCGCGTGTTTACCAAGAGTTGCGCATGCGCGTTGGGTTATGAGGCCCTGTTATCCGATGCGCATGCCTGGAAGGGTTGCACTGTCACTAATCTTGTAACCATTAGAAGGGAGTTTGTGCCTGCTCTTCTATTGATATTACATTAGACAAAGTTAAAATTCTATGAAGTCGGGACAGCCCGATTTCGATAAGGTTTTAACTTACTCAAGCCTGTAAGTGGGAAATAAGAGAAAAAATAAAAATAAAAGTAAAGGGGAGTTGTCTTGGGTTTAGTCTAACATGTCCCTAGAGGTTCTCCCGTTTAACTAGGTTTACTTAATTCCCTTTATTTAGACATAGCTACTACGGAGTATTCTGGGCTCAGTATGTTATGATTCTTTTTATTAAAAAAATTCAAATTAAAAAGGGAGTTGTTTTAGCCGTTCCTCAAGACTGATACAGATGGATATCTTTTCTTATGTGAGTGGCTCAAGTGTTCAGTTGTCCCCAGGGAATGGCATTGTTCAGCCCAGAGATGTGGGTACCGAGGCGGAACACCCAGCGTTGTTCTTTTTCAAATACACCCTGCTCTGTGGGTAATTGCTCAATTACCGTCCACTTGATGTCATTGACGCAGTGCTCCATCTCTAGAAAATGGGCCGCCATCTTAGTGGTACTCTTTTTTCAGCGGATGTTGCTCTTATGTTCATTGAGACGTGTTTTCACGGCTCTGGTGGTCATGCAAATGTACTCGAGGTTATAGGGACAGACAATCAAGTAGATTACGTTCTTGCTGTTACAATTCGTAAATTTACGTTGATCCCATCTTGTTCCATTGGCAAAGGTCAGCTGCTTGCTTTTTCTGGTTAGGTGACAGCTTGCACAATTTCCACATGGAAAATGTCCTTGTACTCCTTGTATTGCAATTTGTTGCTGTTGCTGTGGTTTTGGGCGGGTGTGGACTAGTATGTCTTTAAGGTTCTTCCGGCGTCTGTGGGAAAACATCAGTTTCTCAATCTCCAGTGATCGACATGTCAAGATGCGCCAGTGTCTATTCATGATTTTTGACACTTCATTTGAATGGGAGCTGTATGTGGTGACGCATATTGGTCTTGTCTGTTTGGTAATGGGTTCACTTCTCTCCTCCAGTAGGGCATCTCTATTATTGTTCCTAGCCCTTTTCATGGCTGCGTTAATGATCTTGTCCGGACAAGACCAATATGCGTCACCACATACAGCTCCCATTCAAATGAAGTGTCAAAAATCGTGAATAGACAAATCAAAGACGGGCATACCCGGTCTACTAGATTGCCAATTACTCAAGTAAGGGCGAGTCACAAACAGTATAAAAGGGCTCTTTACAACACCACGGCACAACCAACGGAGCCGGCGTAAGGGGCAGCGAAGAGGGATTCTCCTCATAGACTCATGAGTAATACAAACCCAACAGAACCATCTAACCACCTCTACGAATATGTAAGTACCGGGCAAAGCAGTATTTCTCTTTTATTCCTCACAGGCAGCAAGGAAGCACGAGGGACCCCTACGTTAACACGGTCTCAAGGAGTAGTAGACTCATGATAAAACAGTATGTCATGCCCACTGTGAGCTTCACAGAGTAATATTTTTTCCCACGATGTGTATGTGACTCAACTATAACCACAGGGGCTATCTACAACCCATAATTCGCCTAAAAATAGAGTGTGTGTTTTATGTTCTATGTGTGTCTATCTAGTATTTGTCTTTTTATAAATTTTCACTACAGGCACGTTCTCCATGAGTAGAATGACACCAATGTGTCTAGAAATTCGAACCGCACCTTTTTATGACTGTATCCACAGGTCACCACACCTATGGTTTTTTTAAGGAACGGACCACCTGAAAAAAAATTGTCCTTTTCCTTTACAGGTCAGCTAAATAGCGGTTATCCAGTAGGTACATTGTATTATCTGCACTTTTAAATTTCACTTTTTTAGTATAGAACATTCCGAAAAAAGTAGAAAAACGTGAGTAAGGTGGGGATTTGTGCACCCCAGTCCTGAAGAAGGTGTTTTTACACCAAAACATGTTGACACACACATAGGAGGTGGCGCACATAGGTTACGCCAACACCTCCTCTCTCACCTTTTTATTAGTACCAGCTCAGGGGCCAAATAAAGTTTTTGTTACCCCAGGAGCCAGGCACTTTTTAAACTTCACTCACTATCAAACCTCACCACAGCACTCACATAAATTCCCTTACTCACACCACACATAGCCACCACAAGTGCTCCCACGCAACCGTAGGTCGCAGCACACTGCATCCCGTAGAGGGGTGCGAGGACCCCAATGATGAAGCATGACACCAAGGGGCCTGTTCGTGTGTGAGGGGTACCAAAAAACAACCAGTGTGTTCCCAACCATCGTAGGGACACTCCCTTCCCCCTTCCTAATGGATTCATTTTGTTTGTAATACTTATGTGAGTGGCACAATCAGTGCTACAGGCCCACTGGTAGTAAGAAACAAAATATAATGATGGACCCTTCCTAGTGTCAGCACCTGACTCACTTTCTCCCCGTGATATTCTTTGACCCCTAAGTTAATGAAGGGGCATGTGTGCACACTGAATGGCACCCATCATAACTGTGCCTAATCCCTAGGGAATTTCAATGCAAAAACAACCGCACAGGTGCACCACAGAAAACAAGACAATAAGTGCAAATAGTATTTGAACACAATGAAGAAATACTTCTCAGAGAGATGTTGATAGTCTTCTCTTAATCTTTATTTGCAGTTTGCAGTAAAACGTACAGCCGACGCGTTTCGTCCCAAGCTGGGACTTCTTCAGGGCTTTAAGTTTGTGATCCGTCGCTTGTAGAAATAACGTAAAAGGAACCGGGGTCCAAGGGGCGCCTTCCCGGACAATGTAAGCTTGATGTACGAACCGGAATGTGTATTAGTTCATTCCAATGTCAACTTAGCAGTGTAAGACTGTAAGCTTGTTGATGGACGATGAGAGCAGTGCTCAACAGGGTTCCTAGGCAGTGTAAATGGTCTTGCTACCTTAGTTTGTGTCTGTCTTAGAACATATACTGAATAATAAATATAAGTAGTAGTGGACAGGTTGTCCTAGAAGTCCAAGGGAGGAGGGTGTGGGCATTGTATTCCAGCAGGCCGTTCCTGGTAAAACAGCTGGCGCCCATCCACTGCCCTCGTCCCGCCGAAACACCTACAGCCACGTCGTGTTCGTTACGTTATTTCTACAAGCGACGGATCACAAACTTAAAGCCCTGAAGAAGTCCCAGCTTGGGACGAAACGCGTCGGCTGTACGTTTTACTGCAAACTGCAAATAAAGGCCCACTGGTAGTATTTGAATTACCAGCCCTAGCACACTCAGTGCACTTTACTAGGGACCTACTGGTTAAGCAAATATGCCAATCAGGGATGGCCAATCACAATAACAATTTAAACAGAGAGCATATGCACTTTATCACTGGTCAGCAGTGGTAAAGTGCCTAGAGTCATATAACCAACAACCACAGGTCAGGAAAAACAAAGGAGGAAGAAGCAAAAATGTTTGGGGATAACACTGCAAAAATGGCTATTTCCAACACATGGGTAAAAAAAATGGATCAGGTTAGAAAATTAGAAGACCTCCATGCTCAAAAGGTGGGTGCACTGAAGAAAGTTAAGGGGATTTGAGTAATATAGGTGACCAATTATATTCATGCTCTTAGTTTTTTGCCTCTACTCCCCTACATAGGTTGTCATCTATGTAGGAATACGTTTTTGTACTTCCTTGCCATTTGTATGCACTGTAATTGGAGGACCTATTACATCAACTACAATCCTTCAGTGATGGATTGTCCGGCTCCTGATTATCAATATAAAGAATTTATTTTAAAAAGACAAGATGTACCACAGTTTAAAGAAAGGCTAGCTATGCCATCAATGCATTGCAGCCCTTGTTAGAGGATCTTTTAGTGGAAGAGCTTTCTTAGTTGGTATCAGTGCCAAACAATGTAACTTTTGAACTACACAACCTAGGGTTTCAGCAGTGTTAGCTCCGGTAACAACGGTGTGAATTTCCCTCAGCCCATCCGAGTTATGAGTGCATTGATATTGTGTGATGCATCTTATACATCTATCTTATTACAGTTTTGAATGTCAGAGCTTGCACATGTATATAAATGAATATTATTCTTCTGTTGTGGTAAGCTTAACACTTCTAAGAATGTCAAAGAGGAACCACATCAAAATCCTGAGAAAACTACAACTGCTACAACATGTTGCAACACCGGCTGTTCTCCTGGGGAGCTATGAACACAAAGAGTAGAAAAGAGAAGAAACGCCAAGGACTCTGTCTTCCCTATAAATGTTTCTTTTAAAATTGGATCATGCTGCCAGAAAAGCAAACTTCAAAAGCATATCATTTCCAGACTCCACAGATACGCATAGACAGTATAACTGCTTCTTGTGCAAAGCCAATAGGTTAATTTCAGGATTTTCCCTGCTTCCGAATTTGTAGCAAAATCAGTGATGACTGCACGTGTTACATACTGATTGGGATACGGGGTGCTTGTTCAGAGACAGAAAGGTGGTATCCAAAGCTGTGACTCTCTGGGCAGCTTCTGAACAGTCTGAAATAAAACGAGTTCTTTGGTGGCTGTGCGAATGAAGTTAAAACTAGACAGATGGCGATACAGTAAGCACACTTACAACAAAGATGGACTGAACAATTACAATTGTTAGGTAATAGAACAAGACTTAAGGAACGTAAAAAGATATTCAGAATCAATAAAACGAAGCAGCAGTAAATGATAAAATACATTGAACGCACAAAGGATCAACAAGTGCACATTCGAAATTTTCAAACAACTTGCAACACAAATGTAGACATTGCTTCTGAACACTACAGTGACCGTGACCACCGTGCTGTTTATGAAACAGAGTCCTGTGGGAGACAGCGTGACAACCCATCCTTTCATCCAAAAAGAAATACGACAGCCACTGTGCTGTTTGTGGTCACTAGCTGAGAGTAATCAATATTAGAACATTGGAATGTTGGGAGCTCCATTGAAAACAATGGAGTGCTCTGGGCTTATAATGGCTGGTATAAACCTGGAGCTCCAACATTCCAATGTTTCTTTGTTCACAGCTCTGGCTGTGAACAAAGGCTTCAGGGAACCTGAGGGGATTCCAATCCCCTCACGCTCCCAAAAGGCTTTGTTTTTTTTGTTAGAGCATTCTGTCCTCTAGTGACAAAATGTTCTAATAGCCTTATAGCCCTTCGTAGATGGGCTATACTGCTATTAAAGTCCCTCTCCCTTGTTAAAGGCCCTCGCCTTCGGCTCGGGGCCTTTAACCCTGGAGAGGGCCTTTAATAGCCGGTATAGCCTCTACGGCAGGCTATAAGGCTATAATAATCAGTAATAAAGTAATACAATCAATGTAATATAGGCTACGAGCGTGAAGATTCAACAAGACATTAAGGGGGATATGCACAAGAAAATGCTGGAGAGCGGTGTAATGTAAAATTTAGCAAAGCCGTGCTCTGACATTTTCAAAATACGGCGCACCCCCGTGCTGAAGCTAAAACAGCTGCCTAGCGCCATGATGCAAGGGACACCTTCTTGCAAATAAACATTCTTTAAAGGCGACAAAGAAAGAGCAAAATATGAGGAGAAATTAACATTTTCTCCTCGTATCGCCATTCTAGGACCATGTTTTGCCTGGCCTTAGCTTTTGGCGCTGCCCCATCCTTGTAAATATGGAGCAGCGTCAAAAAGCAATGGGTCTTGCTGTGGAACTCTGACTGCAGCACCCATTGCCCTCCCCTTTGCCACAGAGGACTGCGGCTGAAAGGGGCATATTTACAAGGTGGCGTTAAGCCACTAAGTGGATTAATGCCACCTTGTAAATTTGGGGCATGGAGCAACGCCACCAGAGCGCCAGTAAAAGTGGCGCTCCAGTGGTATTTAGGGCTTGTAAATATGCCCCAACATTTTAAAACTGGTACTCTTGCTGTTAATTTTTTTAGTTTGTGCCAGGAAAACCTGCTTTGACAACCACTTATGTCACAGTAAATTGATAGGTGCATACCACATGACGCACGGTGTTAACAGCACTGGATAGAAGGCTTCATACACAGGGAAGAAATGTTGTTGTTGCAATGTGGGTCAGAGGGGGTTCCTACCGCCCAGAAACAAACTGGAGTTGTGGATCCACTGTGGCCCAGAGTACAGTCAAGGACACTGCAAGACCTTCTGTGAGCTCTGGTGCTGGACCTCTACACCGTGAAGCAGGGTCAGGGGACTTCCAAGTGTGGGGTAAGGAAAGGGTTAGATTGGGAGCCCAAAGTAGCCCTGGCAAACGTGTTCATACCACTCCCATTATGTGTTACACTGACATGCTTAACTAGCTGGTCCAGTCAATTTAATGGAAGTTGGGTGTGCCAGGGTTGTTCTCCTGTCAATATGTATTTTTAATGGTGAGGTTCCGTGACGATTGTAAGTGGTGTTTTCGACTCGCACGAATATGGTCGAGTCTGGTATCTATGAACCGCAAATGACGAGTTTAGTAAGTGTGCGCAGTTTCGCTGTGCTAACTTAAACCGTTCGTTTGTTATGTGGGTTTTTCATCTGTACCCACGGGTTCCATCTTAGATACGGCATCCATTTTGTCTCTTGCCCTCAAGTAGCCAGCGAACGGACGTTGTCCGCTTCGCGACCCTGGGACTCCCAAGATATTTGTGGAAGACACATGTTCTTTGTGAGTGTCTTTATGACGAGGGGGTTGCTACTGTAAGGCAGATGGCGCCGCTCGAGGCTCATCTTGCCGCACGGACTTATTGTCTCAGCCGTGCATCTCATTAGGCACGTCCCTTTGATGCCTGTATCTCGTGTTTCCCGATACCTCCCCTTTTACACCCTTTCCAATCTCCCCACTGTCTCCGTCTTCCTCTGCACCTGTCTTTGTTCCTATTTCGATCTGTTTTACTGCTGATTGGAATTGCTAATGGTGGGAAGATGGTTTTTACAGTTGGGAACCGCCAAATGTTTCCACTTATGTTCCGGACCTTGTGTGTTTCAAAGTGACCAAAGCGACCCCTCTGGGGGATAATTGTGGGAACCGGGTTGTAAACTTTTGTGCCCAATGTAATCCTATGGGTAAAAACTGTATAAAAGGAGCGATCCACAGAACCAATTCGAAGCAGTCTCCCCAAGTTGCACGTGGTGTACTTGTCGTGATCTCTGTGTTCCCTGCAGCAAATAAACCTTGAATCTTTGACGCCGAAGGAAGTGTCCCGTGTCTCTGTGACTTGTACGCCGGAGCAGGTTACCCACGAAGGTTTCAGGTGTTGTGCCCTGGCACCGCTGGGTCTTAAAGAACCCAGTCCTTCAGTTGGCGCCCAACGTTGGGCTGCATCAGTGGTACCGGTCCAAGCCCGACGATCGTGAGGAACTTCGTGTGAAATCTCCGAGGGAAGGTGCACTCCGCTTCATCGATCCTGTTGTCGAAATAAGTGGCCCGAAGACTTTTCCCGCGAAGATTCCCGCCTCCTGACGGCTGCGACGGACTGCTGCCCTGACTGTAGACCTGTTTTGGCGCCTGGCGTAGACCTTAGTATAGCGAGACGATTGACGGGCCTTCCTGGTGACGCCATCGATCTTTGAGTTAAGTATTTGTGGGTCGCTCCCAGAGTTCTTGGTTGTGGTTATTTAGTGGTTGCATGGTTCCATTGCATTTGTGGTTCTTGGTACTTTGTTGTGTTGTTTGACGACTGCAGCCGCCGAAAACCGAGGGTTTTGTTCTTTGCTGGGACTTGGTAAATCCCGTAACCCTTGAAGTTTGTGAAACTCGGCTAGTGTGCAAGATGCCTGGTCGCAGTACTTTGTTCAGTTGTTTTAGACCTTGTGGTGCGGATTCCCGACTGGAGGACTCGTGTCCGATACCTCCGGTTGGGACTCCTACTTATGACTTGTATAGCAAACATGGGCTAGGCCCGATTACCTTTAATGATTATTGGATTAAATATACAAAGAAAGACGGCGACCTTCGTTGGCCACCTCACGGTAGCTTCGAGGCGTCGATCTTAGATAATCTAGAAATGAAGTTGTTCGAACGTAAATCCAGGCCGGCCATGTTTGATGCCTTTCGGTTGTGGCGCAAAGAAGCCCGACAGAAAGAGATTAGACAGAATAAACGTAGTCAGCGAGATAATGTTGCTACCATAGTGAAGAAAGCTGAGCAGTTCCAGCGTGATAAGGAGAATAAGGATAAGGAAGTGTTTGAAAGACTACAGCGTATGACCATAGATAAATGTTATCCTGCTTTGCCTACGGAGTCGGATACGAAGGAAGAGGCAGTTGAGGATCCTTTAATGTCCTATCTTATGAAGTCGCCCCCTCCGTACGTACAGGGTACCGCAGTTCCTGTGGTCCCTGCCGTACCTGTTCTTCCACCTATTGTTCCTCCGCCTGTTCCTCAACCTGCACCCGTTCTTCCGACTGTTCCTGCTCCTTTGTCTGTTGCTATTCCTACTGCTCCTCCGCTTCCACATACTCCTGTTCCCGCTACTGCTCCTGCTACTGCTCCTGTTTTGTTAACCCCTGCTGTTGCCACTGTTTCTACTCCTTCTCTTGTTAGCCCTGTGTCTTATTCTTCTCCCTCTACTCGTAGTCGCAATTCTCCTCTTGCGGCTAGCTTCTTTCAGTCGCTCGGACCTGTTCATGGGTCTGCTGGTTCCGATGGTCCTCAGAGACGTAGTCAGCTTCCTGGAAACAGAGAACGCGTTGCGTTGTATAATATGGCGATGGGTTGGATGGTAAACCCTCTTAGAAATCCACCCCGTGTTGTCCTCGAAACGTTTTGTCAATTTAATATACCAACCCAGAGATACGTGTTTGATGAAATGTGCAAGTTCCTTCATGATCAGATAGCGGCCGATGCGCCTGACGAGGTGCTGACCGCCCTGTCCGAGCTTCGACTTCAGTTCGCAACTGGACTGATAGTAGATACTAATGTCCGACGTGCTATTGAGCGGTTACTATCTTTCCGTCCCGCTCCAATACCTCATGCATTGTTTGTCGAGGATATTGAACACCAACCAGACGAGTCTGGCCAATATCCTATGCGTGAAGTTCCGCCGGTTTGGGTACCGGCTGATCCTAATGCTCATCCTGCGACAGCGGCGCATTTCCAGAGAGTGTGGATACATCTCCCATGGAAACGATCGGAAGTGCTTCAGGTGAAGCAATCTTTGCCTGATCCACGCAAAAATCCTACTGGGTATTACAAGGAATTATCGCAGCTCGTAGATGCTACGGTAATGAATCTTGCCGATATCGACATGTTGTTTGGCAATGTCGTACCGCAACCGGTATGGGCTAAGATTCGTCAGCAAGATCACGCAAATGAATTAGGCGGTGATTGGGCTGCCATTATAGCAGCAGATGCTGGACAAGTGGCTGCTACTAAACCCGACCAATTGATTACTGCTCTTCCTCAGCGAATAATAACATTAATGAAGACTCTTATGCCAGCTATGAGGGTAAATTGGGACAAATTGTCAGCTTGCAAACAAAAGAAAGACGAGAGTGTTTCCGATTTCTTTACGAGGTTTGAGGAAGCGTTCATTGACCATAGTGGACAGGATATGGGTACCGAGGGTGGACAAAGGTTGTTTGTGGACAAATTCGTGTCGAACTTATTGCCCGATTTGAGCAATAAATTAAAGAATTCAGAGAGTGCATGGGCCGTTTCTACCTCAGCTCAGATATTGGCTACGGCACAATATTATGAGAATAGGGAGAAAGAGGAAAATGACCGTGCTGACAAAAAGACGAAAGAACTGAAAACTAAAGTGTTGTTGCAACAAGCGTATCCGCCGCGTTCTAATCAGAATGCGCCTCCACAGAATAGATCGCAGTTGCAATCGAATCGATCGCAACCGCGTAATGACTCCTCCTCCCAAAGATCCTCGTTAGGGTACAATCAATGTGCTTATTGTAGACAGGAAGGACACATTAAATTCAACTGCCCTGTTTTAAATGAACGTAATAGTGGTAATTCGTCTAAAGGAGGCCGTGGTGGTTCACAGCAGACATCACGTGGTAGAGGTCGTGGTGCTCAGAACGATCGCTCAGATAATTCATCTAATTCTAATAACTGTTTCGATCAACGTGGATCATCGCAAGGGCGATCTGCGCAGTACAATGTAGACGATTATTACGCCGATCAGGGAACTGACGACAGTAATTACTAGGACAGCCAAAGACAAGGAGAGGGAGTGGTATCAGTTCCGGTTGATCAGAGAGGGCCTTACGTCGCAGTTGCTACATCGGGCGTCGTTGAGCCTTTTCTGTTGGACACTGGTGCAGCGAAAAGTTCTATCATGTATTCGAAACTCCCTGGCGCACCTTTGTCTGGCTTAACAAATGTTTCCGTTGGATTCTCTGGCGCCCCTGTTAGCAATCCAGTTTTGCGCCCTTTGCCCCTTCAAATTGGGCCACGTGAGCTAGAAGCTCCGTTGATTTTAACCACGGGTTGTGGCGAAAATCTTTTGGGCCTGGATTTGCTTAAACGTTTGTACGCAACTTTGTATTGTTCTCCTGCGGGTGTAAAGCTTACGTTAGGAGAGAGGGTAGTCTCTCCCATGTATTTGTCCCTCGATAAGCTCCCACCGGAATTGAGTTCTCTTCCTGCGTCTTTGTGGGCGACGGGTCCAAATGACGTGGGCCTACTTGATATCTCCCCCTATGTTGTTCAGTTGAAAGCTAATGTGCGATTGCCACGTATTCCCCAGTATCGTATCTCCCTTGATGGTGAACGAGCTTTGTTAGCGATCATTTATGATCTGATCGAGAAAGATGTTATCGAAGAGACTCGGGGAAACGTGTGCAACAGCCCTGTACTGCCCATTCTTAAACGTACTGATCCTTCAAAACCGCCTGTTTATCGTTTTGTTATCGATTTACGGGAGGTAAATAAAATTGTGGTTCCTCAATTTCCTGTTGTGCCTGACATCACGGCGCTACTGACTCTGATTCCAGCTACTGCATCATGGTTTTCGGTGATTGATTTGAAAAATGCGTTTTTCAGCATCCCGATTGCCGAAGAGAGCAGGGACCTTTTCGGTTTCTCTCTCGGTGGGCGTAGCTTCCGGTTCAAACGCGCTCCTCAGGGCTACTGTGAAAGTCCATCTATTTACAGCCAAGCCTTGAAGGGTCAACTGGATGCATTTAGGTTGCCGGTTGGTGCGGCTTTGATCCAATACGTCGACGACTTATTGGTGGCTGCTGATACTCAGGACATTTGCAAACTTGCTACGGTGTCGTTGCTGCAACATCTCTGTGAGTTAAATCACAAGGTGTCACCTTCTAAACTCCAATATTGTTGTCAAGAAGTAACCTATCTAGGTCACTTATTGTCAAAGGAGGGAAGGAGATTGACCCCAGAGAGAATTGCAGCGATTGCGCGAATGGCTGTGCCGAAAACCCAAAGAGATGTGCGTGCCTTTCTAGGTATCACGTCGTACTGCAGGCAATGGATTCCTAATTTTTCATTGCTAGCGAAACCATTGGTGGCTCTTACGTGCAAGGATGTTTCAACTCCTTTACCATGGACGGATGAATGTCAGAAAAGTTTTTCACACCCCATTGGAAGATCCGGATGGCACTTTGTATGTGGATGGGTCATGTTTTAAGTTGCCGAATGGCGATGTAACTACTGCTTATGCTGTTGTAACATTGAATACTGTTGTTGAGACTGCAAGGTTGAATCAGAATTCTGCCCAAGCTGCGGAGCTGATTGCTCTTACTAGAGCGTGTGTGTTGGCGAAAGGGAAACGTGTGAATGTTTTTACCGACAGTCAATACGCTTTTGGTGTTGCGCATAGTTTTGGACGATTGTGGCGAGAGAGAGGTTTCTTGACGTCGCACGGTACGAAGATACAGCATGGCCAGCTTGTGAACGATCTTTTGGATGCATTGACTTTGCCTACGCAAGTTGCGATTGTTAAGTGTAGTGCGCATCGTAAAGTGACGGATGATGTTGGTCGTGGTAATGCGTTTGCGGACGAGACTGCTAAGGAGACTGCCCGGAACCTTAGCACTCGAATGTATGTGACGAGTTCGGTTAGGTGGCCCACAGAATCGAGTATGTGTGAAGATACTATCGAGAGCGTGAAAGCAATTCAGAATGAGGCCACTGAGACTGAAAAGACGAAGTGGAGAGAAAGTACGGGAAAGTTGGATGCGAATGGTTGTTGGATTGATTTGTCGGATCAGAGAAGATGGATGTTGCCTGATGCGTATGTGCTGGTCGTTGTGACAATGGCACATGGGTTAGCACATATTAGCGCGAAAGGTATTTGTAAGTTGCTGGCTGCTGTGTGGAAGAATGATGGCATTACGAAATGTGCTGAACGTCTGGTGAAGAATTGTATGGTGTGTGTAATGTACAATCCTGGCAAAGGAACCCCAACTCCCCCTGGCAGTTTTGCCCCCCCTTCGTATCCCTTTGAGGTGATTCAATTGGACTTCATCCATATGGAGCGATGCAATAACCTGAAGTACGTTTTAGTTGTAGTTTGCGCATTCTCCCGATGGATCGAGGCCTATCCCCTCAAAGACAATACTGCTTTGTCTACTGCGAAAATCCTACTGAAGGAATATTTTCCTCGGTATGGAATGCCTAGAGTCGTGTGGTCAGATAACGGAAGTGAGTTTGTTGGAAGTGTGATGAAGAGTGTGTGTAAGGGCCTTGGAATAAATCAAAAATTCCACAGCGCCAATCATCCCCAGTCAGCTGGATTAGTTGAGGGGTATAACGGCACCCTTAAACTAAAGCTAGCGAAGATTCAGGCTACGACTGGTCTTTCGTGGCCTGATGCTTTACCTCTAGCATTACTGTCAACTAGGGCGACTGTACACTCCCGAGTAGGGCTTAGTCCCTATGAAATAGTGTTCGGCCGTCCTGCGAATGTGTGGGGGGTTCCTAGGCCAGGAATGTTTTCTGATCTTGAGTACCCAATGTTGATTGACTATTTACATGACTTGACTGCTAAACTGAGGTTAATTCACCAACAGGTTTACGACGCATTGCCGACGCAGACGGAGGGTCCAGGCCACCAGCTCCAGCCCGGAGACTGGGTGGTAACACGAAACTTTTCACGCAAGAATAATCTGGACCCGAGGTTCACCGGACCTTACCAGGTGCTCCTGGCCACGAGGACTGCCGTTCGTCTTGAGGGGCGTAAAAACTGGGTGCATGCCACCCATACTAAGCGAGTCCCTATCCCTTTGCCGGCAGACCCGTGGGTAAGGAAAGGCATTGCGTCAACAGAAACAGAAACATTGCCGGCGTTTGTGCCTTTCAGCGACGCACAGCCTGTTGGAGAATCCTCAGCGCAGCAGAAAGCCACTGTTGAAAAATTGTCAGCAAAAGACTCAAGACCAGAACAATCAACTGATCAGCAGGACGTTGTCCCTTCGACGGACCCTTTGTTCGACGAGCAGACACGTCCCGGGAAACACCGATATTCTTTGCGATCTCGCACTAAGGACAAATAAAATTTTTCTTGCTTTGCTGAAATTGACAACTGCATTATCTCCGTTTCCCGTGATCAGTTTTGAACTTTCGTATCACTGTAATTATTTGTGTACATATAGATATTGAGTTTCCTCCCTTGTATCTTTTACTTCCACAGCCGAGAGACTTTGTGCTTGTATATACATATTGTGTATTGAAGGCCGTAGGGCCGCGCGCGTACTTCCTTCTGGATAGTACGTCTTGACGCTAGGTTAAAGGCCGTCGGTTCCTAGGAACTCCTAGGGATTGACTATTGCTACACAGAACGAAGTGCGTCAAGAAACGTTGCGGACGGTCGTAGGGAATGGCATTCTCGAAGCTGAATGATTTGGAAGGAGCTCAAGCCCATAGATTCAAGCTGCAGCAACTCAGTCGTACCAAATGCTTCATATTCCAACTGTTTGTATTGTTTTTGACTGCTTCTGCATTATTGGCGGGTGGGGTGTATTACATGATGTCTTATTTCTTACCTGCTACACCTACTCCTACTCCTTACCCTAACCTTACCTCTACTGTTTCCCCTCATTCCTTTCATATGTTACCGGAACACGAGCAGGCTAGACGTGTAGAATTCCGCAACAATTCCTTTATTCAGCTCCTCCATCAGCATCAGTTAGTGGTTAACACTACTAATTGTTGGGTGTGTGGGTTGATGCCACATACTACGGATAAGGGAATTCCGTATCTGGTGTTACCGTATAGTTCCCAAGGGTCAGCTCGAGCATTTCAAACAATGTTTCGAAGCGCACTGGGTTTCCACCCCATTCGAGAACCACGTTCCCCCTACTCTGGTCCTACCTCGTACCAAAAACCTTTGTCGATAGCAATAGAGGATTTAGATAGTGAGATCTATGATCCTTCGCTTATTCCCGAAGAAGAGGTACAGGCCTATAGAGTCCTAAGTAGAGGTGAATATAGTGTGTTCACTAGTGAGAAGCAGCTTAAAAGCTCGCCTCCTATATGGGTCGTACCCCACACTGGTAATTTTTGTCTTATGGGTCGTGGCCGAAGATCGCAAGCCCGACTTGGAGCAAGTGCTTGCACTGAAAATTACATTCTGCCGATGTCCTCGTCCCCTGTGTTCCTGGCTGCCAAGGGTACATACTTTATCTGTTATGATCGTGCATATACATGGTTGCCCGCAGACTTCATGGGCTCATGTTTTATTGCAAATCTGTTGCCTCCGACGTTCACTGTAGATGCCGATTATCATAAGACTAGAGTTGTGCGAGGCGTAATTAGCGAAGAGGATACTGCCGGTCAAGAGGCAGGAGACTTTTTCAAGGGTTTCCTCCCGTTTTGGGGACCTATGGTTAATAGTAGGAACCTGAGACAGTTGACTCGAGTGGTAGAATCGACAGCTAATATTACTGCCAGTGCCCTTGGTAATATCACCACAGAACTTCAGGCGGAGAGACTTATGACGTTACAAAACCGTATGGTTTTAGATGTCATTTTAGCAGATCGCGGTGGGGTATGTAAGGTGATCCATTCGAGCTGCTGCATTTTCATTCCAGATAAGGCTCCTACTGTCTATCAAGCCATCTCGAGGTTGCATAAGATTTCCGAATCCATACACGTGGATGTAGGGGATTGGACGCTACTTGGATGGTTTTGGGGCCTGATGTCGACTTGGGGTTGGAAAATTCTGATGATCATCGGAGTTGTGGTAGTGTTCCTGTTCACGTGTTGCCTTTGTGTGCAGTGTGGTCCTGCCTTATGTGGCCTCTGTGCTACAACGTGTATAAGACAACCATCTGCTACCAAGGGGACTCGTTTGGACAGAGCTATGCTACAGCAACATCTTGATGGTCTGATGAATATCGAATATGATTCCGACTAGTGCTTGCCTACATGAGGGCAAAAGGAGCGTCTGAGGTTCCGTGACGATTGTAAGTGGTGTTTTCGACTCGCACGAATATGGTCGAGTCTGGTATCTATGAACCGCAAATGACGAGTTTAGTAAGTGTGCGCAGTTTCGCTGTGCTAACTTAAACCGTTCGTTTGTTATGTGGGTTTTTCATCTGTACCCACGGGTTCCATCTTAGATACGGCATCCATTTTGTCTCTTGCCCTCAAGTAGCCAGCGAACGGACGTTGTCCGCTTCGCGACCCTGGGACTCCCAAGATATTTGTGGAAGACACATGTTCTTTGTGAGTGTCTTTATGACGAGGGGGTTGCTACTGTAAGGCAGATGGCGCCGCTCGAGGCTCATCTTGCCGCACGGACTTATTGTCTCAGCCGTGCATCTCATTAGGCACGTCCCTTTGATGCCTGTATCTCGTGTTTCCCGATACCTCCCCTTTTACACCCTTTCCAATCTCCCCACTGTCTCCGTCTTCCTCTGCACCTGTCTTTGTTCCTATTTCGATCTGTTTTACTGCTGATTGGAATTGCTAATGGTGGGAAGATGGTTTTTACAGTTGGGAACCGCCAAATGTTTCCACTTATGTTCCGGACCTTGTGTGTTTCAAAGTGACCAAAGCGACCCCTCTGGGGGATAATTGTGGGAACCGGGTTGTAAACTTTTGTGCCCAATGTAATCCTATGGGTAAAAACTGTATAAAAGGAGCGATCCACAGAACCAATTCGAAGCAGTCTCCCCAAGTTGCACGTGGTGTACTTGTCGTGATCTCTGTGTTCCCTGCAGCAAATAAACCTTGAATCTTTGACGCCGAAGGAAGTGTCCCGTGTCTCTGTGACTTGTACGCCGGAGCAGGTTACCCACGAAGGTTTCAGGTGTTGTGCCCTGGCACCGCTGGGTCTTAAAGAACCCAGTCCTTCAATGGGACACAGTGGACAACTTTACAACAAACTTTTATCATGCACTTTCCCAAAAGTTATGAATTTGAATCTTGAAGAAATGTTGGTTAGTGCGCTATTGGGTCTGTTAGAGGTATTTTAATTCATTTGTATGACGCAGTACGTTTCTATGTCACATGATGGATAACAAATGCCATCTCTATCAGTGACTAGCTGTGTGTATGTGTCTCAACAACTGAACTCTGAATGTGTTTATGAAAGAATGTGATATGACACTGATAGCAGTTGTGCAGAACCTGGGCTTGCAGTGTGTGAAAATGAGGTGTGCGACAACTCACAGCAGTGGTGTAAGGGACTCACTGTGTGTATCGCATGTAGAGTTTTCAAATGGTTACATCCATCTGATCAGTGGCACAGCCTGCCAGTCCTGCCACTTGCCAAAAACAATGTCATATCAAAGCCCATTGTAGCAGTGGTGGTCATTTACGATGTGAATTGTTTGCATTACTTGTTTTCATTGAACACAACATTTAAGGTGTTGCTGTTCCTACTGGGCACTGAATGAGCATGGCACAGTGCATGCTGCACACCACTTACTCATGCGTTCTCCCTCAAGCTCTGAGTCTGATACATTATACAGAAAGTGATATACTGCCAACATCATGGATGCAGATTAACCAAAATGCCCAGCCTAGAGGAAGTGACAACACACATCCTTTGACCTTAATGATGTCACATGAAAGGACATCATATGATGCTTGACCGTGAATTTACTCAGGATGTGCATTCATAACCTTAATCTTAAAATATGACAATAACTGACATTACCAACGTTTCATATTTACTGCTTGATAAATGTAACACAACCCAGACAAATGTCTACATTAAATAACACCAGCAGCAGGGTGCTCTCATGATCTTTGAAAGTGGTGGGAAGTAATACTTGCCCTGAGTTGTAACTAGGGAGAGAAGTGAGTGAGCCAGACCTCTTCTATGGAAGTTTAGAGAAAGGGGTGGTCCCCTTGAAAAGAAATGAAAAAAATGTAAAATAGTGCATTTTAAAGCCCAATTTTCACATACATTCCTTTAAAAAAAACATAGCTTCGCACAGCCAAAAATTACCTTCAGCATGCCAGGGACAATTGCAGATCTGCAAGCATAACACAGTGTTCTCACTCACAGTCACTCAGCTTTAAATCACTCACACCCATTCTTACTCACACTCACTCTCACTAATTAATTTTCACTCACTTGCACACATTCACTACCACTCACTTGCACTCACTCTCTCACTCTCATGCATTTGTGCTCATTCTTACTCTGACTCACTCAAACTTCCTCACTCAGCCACACTTACTTGCACTCACTCTTTCTCAATCCTTTATTTTTACTCACTGCCATTTATCTCGATTTGACTCACTCATTTTCACTCATTCAATTACACTCACTCTCGCTCATGGTCATCATAATTTCGCCCACTCGTATTCACTTGCACTCACTCTTTTTCATTCATTCTCACTTATTATCACTCATTTTCATTCAGATACATTCATTAATTTTCAGTCACATTCCCTCACATTCATTCTTACTCATTCTCAGTCACCCACTCTCTTATTTGGCGCCACTCTTACTCTTACTCAGTCTCACTTACTCTGATTTACTCATGCTCACTTACTGGCACTCAATCGCATTCATTCTCATCAAGTCTTTCATTGACTTCCTCTTACTCACATTTACTTAGGAGCTCCCATGCTCTCATATAAACACACAGCATCAAACATGTTTTCGCACACAAACACACTCACTCACAGGCACTCACACAGCATGTATTTAAAAGTATTTTTTGTGCTTACCTCAGGTGCAAGTGAAGGCCCCGCTTCAACTAGTGTTTAATTTGTAACAAAATAAGATCCAGAGCCCTCATCAGTAGGCCACTGCAGCTTGGTCCACTCATGGCCCTGACAGCGCTTCCAATGAAAGTGCCAGCGGAAAAACTAACCATAACACTCCTGCAAGTGTGACAATCAGATTATTACATGGTCCTAAAGCTATAAGAATGGGTTGGGTGGCAGGTATTCTACATTTTGTAATGTATGTTGCATTTATAAAAAACAGTTGTTGTGCTCATCTGTAAATTAGACACAGTGCAATCATGTGTCAGATTGTCATAAGCACCGGTGTTGACAATTAAGCGCAGGTGCCGAGCACCGGAAACCACTAGCTCAAATTAGGTAATGGTTCCCAGGTGTAAGTCCTTCATTTTACACTATTTCTTAATGACTGGTGCATTCCTTTTGATCCAACATTCCAATGTTAGTCTTTTTTTATTTATAAGATTCTACTCCCAGTGGGTGGAATGTTCTAATGGCATTATAGCCCTTCTGCCGCAGGCTATAATGGTTGTTAGAGGCTCTCATCCTAGCAATAAGAATTCCAGTTCAGGGCCTATAACAACCATTATTGCCCTTGACACCAGGCTATAATGCTTAATTCGACTCAGTATAACCAAGGCCCTAGAGAGGCTGCTGGAAAAGTGATTAGGAGGGACATTCAAAATCAGCCGCTGTGGCTCCTGCTCGAACATGTTTGCCTGTCCGTGAACATAGTCTGACTCTGGTCGCAACGATTCTTAGGGCACACAGGTCACTAAGTGAATACCTTGCTCAGGAACACGACAGATGGAGACTGTGGGATTCTGAGAAATAGCATGATCAGTGCTCCCTCCGAGGTGAAACAAGCAAGTGTTGGCACAAACAGAATTCCCCTGTAAAATGTGATACAAAGTGTAAATTGCATAACACAGTCGCTGCTTGATGTCTGGTTTAGTTGTTTTCAAATGCACTATTCACCGGTTTTGAAGCTCTCTTTCCCTCAGTCACCCAACCTCAGGTGTGCAGTGCATGTAGAAACCATGATCCCTTTGATATCATGCAGCATGTAAGGACTTTTTCTTCAAGACAGATTTCTTGTTAACATTTCACACATGCTTTGAGGTTAAACCTTGCAGCAGTATGTCTCTGAAGTCAGTCTGCCCATACTAATGCGGCCATTGTTGTATTTTGCAAATACGATATCTCTTGACAATGCGACCATGATAAACCTATTGAAAATGTGGAACAGTGTGTGCAAATTTATTTAGAATTCTATGCAAACCGTCTTAAATGTTTTCATGCATTACTTCCCCAGACTGTCTGTGTCTTTGCGCAACACAGATAGCTTAGGAAGTATGTGAGGTGGACAAAAACCCATTCTTAGGAAAAAATAAATAAAAGTACTGTCTTATTCATTTTAAAGCATGTTTTGAGGTCGAGGCTTATGCAAATGTCTTCCAAGCTGTATTCTTTTTAATTTCTTTTCCGTTTTGGGTTGACTCAGAAAAAGATAACATTTTATTATGCAGAAATGTTGACGGCTTTGGGTGACCTTCCTGTCAAGTCTTTGTATCACCGTAAGACCAGCTCAGACCTTTATGCTTCCGAGGTCAATCGAATGAGTACTAATATTTTGGCTAATAAAACTACTTCGGGATAACAGTGCTTATAGACGGTGTATGGCATCCTTAGTTTATATAATGGAAAGGCAAGTTACTTTTATTCGTTTTTTTGCCCTTTGAAGTACTGCGATTTTATGGCCACAATTACAATGCCCCGTGCTGAGCAGACCCAGCCCGCTGGCAAAAGCAGATTACGGCCCTGATTTACAAACATGTTGTGCTGTGTTTCCAACACAAAAGTAACACAAAGCAGCATGAAATGTTTTTTGTCTGTTTAATTTACGATTCAGTGCAAAACGAAAGTCACTTGAAAGTAACTCAAAGCAGCAGAAAGCACTGCTTTGTGATACTCTGCACCAAGGGGAGTTTCATGGGTAGAGACACAACACTTGCAACCACCCATGGTTTTTTATGCAAAACCCTATGGACTAACAATAATAGACAGGCATTAGCACAAAAAAATAACACCACTTTGAAGTAGGTGATAAAAGGAGAGCCTTACTTTTCCCACTTTGCATGTGTGTGGCACCGTACAGCACACATTCAAAGTAGGAAAAGTTTTAAAGTTTATCTAGGCATAGTGGGCCTCACTTATGAGGCCCCTTGTGCTGCCGGAACGTCACTTTTTGTGACGCTTCGGTGGCGCAGTAGCCTCCTCCATATTTCCTAGACCGCACTAGGAAACTTTTTTTGGCTTAATGCTGCCTCATAATTATCAATCCCATTAACACAGTTTTCTGCGTTAAAGGGCGTGAAATGGGTGTTGCTGGCGTTGTTCCCAACAACATCCATGGCTTTTTGACACTTCCCCAGATTTACAAGAAATCGTAACTCTGATGCAGCGCCAATAACTTAGGAGGTGTAAGGGAGGCACAATGAGGAGAAATATTTACTTAAAAAAGCGTCTTGTGATTGTTTTAACCAAACATAATCATCTCTGCAACTCAGGCACCCTTGCACCATGGTGGAAAGGTGGTTATGGTGGCGCACGGCAGCCCATTGGGTGCCTACACAAGGGAATAGGACACAAATGCACTGTATATGATAGATACGGAGCATTCCTGCCCTTTTCTATTGACGTAGGGCTGCGCAGCAGGAAGGCTTGCACTGCTGCCCTATGTATAACTTTAAGAAATGAGGCCCACCCCTTTTTCCTGGAAGGGTACAACCTATGCTAGACATCACACACACATCCTTGCACTATGGTGCCAAGGGGTGTGCTCGGTGCTAGGTAGCATGATTTTGAGTAAATGCTAGGAAGAGAGCAGGATAGTGCCATATCTTTGCAGATATGGTGATTTCCCGCTCTCTCCTGTCTCACAACGCAGTGCAGCAACTTTGGGTTCTGCGCTGCCTGACATCATCCTAAATCTGCGCTTAGATTTTAAGTGAAAGTTATGGTTTCATCCATCACTAGCACAGTCGTTTTTGGTGGGATTTACCATAGCTATGTGATACATTAACCACCTTACCTGATAATGTCACCTTTGATTTGATTGTGAGCCACTGCATTTCGATCGTGTCAGTGTTTCATGTAATCTATGGTGGTAGGTGGGGCCCACCAGCACTCATTTCTGGGGCTGGTTCTATTTTTTTCCTCACCAGAATTTGACTCAGAGCAAGAGAGAGAAAACCACCCAAATGAGAAAGAAGGAGGATGAGAAAGGTGGGAAAAAAATTAACAAATGGGGAATACACTGACGAGAAGGAATCTGCAAGAGATAAACAGACTGGGAGTGTTTGGTGGATGAAACAGACATGAAATAGAACGAAGACTTAGGGCCTCATTTAGATTTCGGCCGGCGGGCGGGTTACTCATTCACAACCTTGATGGATATCCCGTCCGCCGAAATATAAATCCCATACAAGAAGTAAAACTGTGGGCCCTGGCATGTATTCTTGTGCAAATTAAGCACCACATAGTTGATTAAATCTCTACTACTATCAGGACAGGGCTTGTGTGACATTGCCTATTTTTTGTCCCAAAATTTCTTTAAAATGTAAGGAAAGTTATAGAAAATTGTCCAGAAATTACGTGATATGCACATTGGAGTATTTTGAGTACACTTGAACCGAATGGTTGTAACTTTCATTAAAAAGTCACTTCTAATATCATAAAGGGGACTGGTTCAAAAAGAAACTGCCTCTCGCAATACATTTTCTGCTTGATCATGTCATCTAGGAGGCATTCTCTAATCAAACCAGTTCCTGCAGCAAAAAATGGGGAAAAAATGCATTGGCTTGATTTTTTACATTTCACGAAATGTATAACACATACAACTGTGCACATTATGTAAGTTAAGTGAACGTGATGGATTTCTTTGCATATACATACAAATATTCCTTATGATATCACATGGACTCGCAGGACCACATCAAAAGGTCTTTTTTTTCAATCTTTCTTTCTCAGTGTATTCTCTCCCTTTGAAGGCTAGGCTTCTCTGACGAGTAAGATGTCGCTTATTTTGTCTACGTTTAATCTTACGACAATTTGTGATGTTTGCTGTGTGTGTGCATCGTAGTGAGCAATCCCCTATATAAGGACATTGATTACATTTACTGATACTAAATGTATTTCTAGGACCAAAGACACCAGTCTGGGTCCTAGAGAATGAGAGCATGAGCGTTTTTGTGCATGAAAAATAACATGTAAAGAAGGGTGAAGCTGGTGAAAACGCTTGAGTCATATTGTCATGTTTATTTCGGAATTAGAAAACGGGGGGTTATGGTTTGAGGTGGTACAGAGAAGCATTAACGGATAAACAAACAGACATAGAAGCAAGAGTTACATGCAATTTGGAGATGGAAATCGAGGATTTTGGTTACCCTTCCTTTTATGTTTTGGTTGAATACTTTGTGTTAATTTCCGATGATTAAGCCCGTGCCTATCTCGCTGGTACATGGCACCCCAGGAAGAAAAAAATAGAGATGGAGGAAGACACACCTGTTGAGTCAGGTGGCCAAGAGGGGCGGTTCAGAGAAAGGCCAGACTCAAGAATAGGCGATGTCTATGCCCCATTACTCTAAACCAGCCTATGAGATAAAAAGCCCAGTGGTGGTGTAAGATAGAAGTTATGGGTGGCGAGGTGGCAAATGAGGACTTAAAAAAAAAAAATTAAGAAGAGTTACATGCAATTAAGCGCTGTACTATTCAGGATTTAGTCATGTTAGATGTACCACATGAATAATGTATTGAGTTTGTTAATGTATTAGCATGAACAATGTATTGAGTTTGTAAGATGCATTAACACAAAAGATAATGGTTAAATGTTTGATTGCTATTCACAAGTACCCTGAAGAAGGGCTTTTGACAGCCTGAAATGCATTGGGTGTTTTAATAAATACTGCCTTGGATGAAGTTGCATCAGTTCGTGTTTTTGCAAGAGGCCCGGAGGGAACACTGAAACATGGAAAACTATGGAAATGGCACATTATTCCTGCGTGTGGATGTAATAGAGTAAATTAGTGGTAAAAGACAAACATGGAGTACATGGTGTATAAGGAGTTCAATGGCAAAAAGTATGAATGGCGCTAAACATGCGCAAACAGCAGTGTGACTGGAAGTGGGGCGTGATGCTGCCTCACATTATGATGTTGTTGTCAAATCCTAGTGCCTGTGGGCAAGGCATTGTCCAGCACGCACGCATCCTATGGTGATTGAGGATAACACAGATTATTTTTGGATAAAAAGGTGTGCATCCGAATTACTATATTTTATCTTACTTTATTTAAAGGCAGTAGGGCATTTTCTACCATCACCTTCAGCCGAAGTACTCATCATGGGCCCACACTCCGACGCCTGGAAAGACACCTTGTGGCCCCCCGTCCACGGGGACCAACCCTCCCTCATGGACCATGAACGCAACCTCAGAATCATCTTGGACTCCAAACTCAAATTGGACCATGTTAGAAATGGGGGTCTCTAGTTGGCAGAAATAGGGACCCTTGCTTCTAGTCAGGTTAAGAGGGATATACTTCTAAAATAACCCTGCGCCATCTCACTGCCATCACCTGGTGGAAGCCTGCTGACCACGGGCGAAGCGCCGCCTGCTCGCCCCAACGCGCTAAACTCTTTGAGCTACAGGACTGCTCCCGTCCGAAGGGCACCATCGTGGGTGCCACCGCTTTGCCTACAACGTTGGGGACTCCAAGTCCCAGAAGCCCCTGCGTACACTTCCGCTGCGCAAGGTTAGGCCCGTACTTGCCAGGAAGAGACAGGGCTACCCCTCTTGCCTTTGCATCTAGGACCAAGTCGGCCACCAAAAGTTGCTTTGAAAGGTACTGTGAACATTGGCTCATCTCATCTTTTTTTTGTTTCTCTTTATCTTTATAATTTTCTTTTTGTCTGGGCCTACATACGAGCTTGCCTTATTGACTCTGTGGACTTTGTTCTTACTTGACTGCTGAGGATCTTCCAATTCCTGCAGCTTCAACAAAACCGTTCTTTCTCTGTTGTTGAAGGCCACAGATTCAGAGACGCATTTTGTGAATGTACTTTAACCATTTTTCACCCTATTGGTTACTATCTATTGAGGGAGCACTAAGGGGAAAAGGAAAACTTTGGAGGGCGGGGGAGGTAATGGGGGACCTCAAGCAGTTAAAGGGAAGAGGGTGAAGAGAACACCAAAACACCAGGGCAGCAATTGTGTACTCGACCGGATAGATACTCTGACTAATGAGTGCAAGGTCATTTTAGAGGGGACCCAAAAGACAGACCCCTGTTAAGCCCTAGACCACACTGTCCCCCAATTATTCCAACAATGTTCCAAAATCAATCCTTCAAGAGGGTCCCCACAGTATCCAACAAGGCAGCATTAAATAATAAGGATACACCTCAACCTCATATTATCTCCACTGATAGTACTGGTTCAAATATTCTACCCTTAGAACCAGTAATCCACTGTGTGAACAGATTGTAACCCCTTGAGGTCTTCAGTGTTGATCAAAACAAAACTGAGGCTCTGTCGTCTACGCCTGGGTTAATAGGTGAACTTGTGACAAACTGTTCAGAAAATGAATCAGAGCCCTTGGACACCAAATTCATCTTACAATCACTTAGAGATGAAATTGGAACACTGAAAACTATGGTGGAAGGTCTCACCATGCTAGTTAAAACACTATTAGGGGCAGTTCCGCCTTGCACACAGCATGATATTCTTGTAAATAGCAATAATCCATCCCTCACATTTAACAACATTCCAATAAAGAAACCAGTACCTTTTAGAAAAGGACATATCTCTAATTGCCTCATTCCATCGCACTCAGCCCTTTCTTTTACTTCCACCCATACACAAGTGAGAAACGTCTCTTTAGCTGCAAGAAAGCTCAGTTTTGACATCCCTATACAAGATAAGCTTATGAAGATAGCGGCCCCACATTATTCCTCAAACAGCTATAGAACAATACAACCAGGGCAAGTTCAATTCCCTATGTATCGAAGCCGAGAGAAGCCGTACCTTCCAGTCCAATTAACTAGAACTAGCCTGCAGCAACCCAAAACAATTCTCATGACCAACGTCCCAAAACTTAATATCAAGAATACCCACAAGAGCCCAAACTCCTTGATAAATAAAGTGGCTTACTGTATTCAGTATGTCAGGGGCTGTCAATCAGTGATTAGAGACAACATTCAAAGAGCATTGAGATGTTCTTTGCCGACACACCAATTGGACAACATCGAGATTACCCTACGGGGGACGGAGAAGGCAGAGAATCTCCTTGCTTTAGAATTTCGTACATGTGCCCCGATGGCTCTTCCATCCAATTTAGGCACCTCCCAACACTTGAGCAGGGTAGAACACAAGTCACACACCCTTTAGCCGGCCTTGTTAAGCAGCTCTTGAGACTAATGACTGACTATGGGAAGCAGCTTTTTACTGTTCTGATCCATCCAGTGCGGTATATAGCTCTAACCATACAACTAGACCCCTAGCCACTTCCAGTTCTTCTGCATCTCCTAATTGTACTGGCAATAGCCCACCATGTAGACTTCCTACTTTCATTTGGGAAGGTCAAACATCCGACAATTGTATGCATGTAGCCTCACAATTGTTATTCCATCAGAAAAGCAACACCGGCACTCCCATACAAAGCACTGTCCCCTGTCTAAGGGCCCCTAGTGATTGAAGAGCTTTTGGCTAAGTATTAGAGGACCTAGAGGGGGATCGAGAATTGAACTTCTTAACCTTTATGCAAGAAGGACCAAGGGAAGCAGATCATCAACCACCTTGGCAGCATTTGATGAATGTCTAGGGGAAACATCCTTTACAACGCAACTTTTACTCCGCACTGCCATTACGACGTAGCTATTACAACACAAGTCGTTACAACGACTTGCGCTGGAGGGCGCTGTAGAATAGGGAATAGTTTAATTTTCTATCCAACACCTTCCCTACTATCCACGGGGACTGGAGTTGGAGTAGAAAATTAAACTATTCCACTATCCAGCGCCCCCCAACGCAAGTCGTTGTAATGACTTGGGTTGTAAAAACTGCATTGTAATGGCATGCGGAGTAAAAGCATGCGTTGTGATGACATACATCCATGTCTAGCTAACTGCCCACCTCAGGCATGAGAGATAGTCACAGCGGACTTTAATTGCACCTTTGAACCCCTGGCCCAGGAAGACCTTTCTGGACTAGAAGATCAAGATAGTAGATGGGCAATTCCTCAACTAGATCTTCCCCTAGTAAAAAAATGGACGCAGCAGGTACTCAAACTTAATGACATCACCAGGAAGTATGGACTAAGGACAATCAATGGAAGGTCACCGTCGGACAAGCAGGGCACCAATGCCTACAATAGAGCAAGCTGGCCATTGTGGATCGACTATATCCTCCTTGATTTCAAACTGTGGGGGAGTCTGTCCGATATGATAGTGGGAACGACCATAGAGAGTGATCATAACCACCTGTGTTTAACTTTGAAGCCCTTATGGGAGGCACCTTATTACCAGTTGGAAAACCTATCCCTGATAGTTATCGGAGATATAGTCTCATCCAAATCTATAGAGTTCCTAAAATGGAAGAAAGTAGCTTTGACTGACACAAAGATCGCTGGAATCAAACACAAGTTTAACACAGGCACGGCCAAATTGCAAGCTGCAGCCCTAAGCGCAACCCGAAAATCGGATGCGTACAATGCCCACATGGATACTGTCACACAAATTAACATCTACTTCCAAGTCCCAAATCAGTCTAAAAAATCTAGTCATACCATCAAGGACCCATTCTCCTGGTATAATAAAGAATGCAGGGAAAAAAGATCGCTACTGGCCAAAGCCATCAAAGGGAAAAACCAGGCCCTTATAAAATCGGCTAGAAAATCCTACAAAGTAGCCCAGCGGAGGCAAAGTTAAAATTGAACGAATCATGCTGGGAACATTTAAAAGATGCATGCTCTTCCAAAGATACCAGCATGTTTTGGAATTTGGGGACCTGGGGAAGCAAGGTGGGCGCACATCCACCCCCTAATTATATTACCAGTCAGACCTGGTATGATCACTTTAAAGGGCTCATCACCAGGGGTCAGCAATGGAGGGGAGCTAGATTGTCCCAATATGCCTAGGGCAGAAGAGCTTTACCATACAGGAGGCAGAAGCCGCAATAAATAAAATGGTTCCATCTAAAGCAGCTGGTCCTGATGGCTTACCCAGGGACCTATTTCTGAACAACTCCGATCATTGGGCCCGCTTTATTGCACTATTAGCCAATAAAATAGCCAATGGAATGCCAGTCTCTGCGTCATGGAAAGCGACCGTCTACAGGAAGGGGGACAGAGCTGACCCGACCAACTACAGACCAATCAGTCTGATTAATGCTATGCAGAAGGTCTTTGGCTGGATGCTTCTGCATATGCTTCAGTCATGGACTGAGGAGGAATCAGTTTTGTCCCAGTATCAGGCTGGATTTAGAACAAAGACCGGGACAATGGACCAATTGTTTAGATTATTCCTTATTTATTGGAAGGTAGTGGTGCTGGGCAAGGGCAGTCTCTATCTCGCTTTTATCGATTTGAAGACTGCCTTTGACCTGGTCCCCAGATCTAGACTCTGGTCAACACTTGGTGAAATGTGTATCCCTCCTCTCATCCTAAAAATCTTAATTCAACTCCATGAGGGGACTTCTGCCCAGGTCAGGTGGGGAGAGCAGGGATAACTAACAGAACGCATCCCTGTCAATCGAGGGGTCCGACAGGGATGCGTCATGGCTCCAACTCTGTTCCCCCTTTATGTGAAAGGGGTGGTCCATTTCCTCTTAAAGGAGCCTGCAGTTTCGGCTATACTGGGGGCAATAAGATACCAACCCTTTTGTTCGCAGACGATACCCTGCTGATATCAAAGAGTCCAGTCGGCCTACAACATCTTATCAATAGGTTCCAAATCTTTTGCAACAATCAGGCTCTAGCAATAAACAACTCTAAAACCAAATTTATGGCCATAAATTGCCACAGGTCATATAGGAACGCCTTTGCTTGGAGGGGTACCTCTTGAACAGGTGGACACCTTCGACTGCCTAGGTGTAAGACGTTCTGCAAAAATGTCTTGGAGACCCCACCTACCAAAAATGCTGATAGCCACAAGCGTGTGGCCGGAGTAATAGGGAAAGAGCATCGCTAATCTCACACTAGGCCTACAGCCCCTGCCTTAAAATATAGCATACTACAGCAGTCAGCTCTGCTCTTTATCGTGCAGAGCTCTGGGGCTTCAAAAAAGTTGAAGAGCTTAGTAGATCGGAGCACAAATTCCTAAGAGACCTGGTTATGGCACCTAAATATGTCCCCCTCACTCGCTTATTTCTGATTTAGTCAGGTTGCGCCCTTTACTCTTCTGGGCCCGCATTAGGCAGACTCCTGAACTTCTCTCCTAGGCTGACACCCTTACTGAAATAATCCACCTAGACACTGGCTGCAAAATAGGGTGGATAACTGGCATCATAAAAAACCTTGTCAGACATAGGTCTTAGAACCTGTTGGGCTACCCAGACAGGGGCGGCCTTAGGCATATGCAAGCTGTGCACCTGCACAGGGCCACCAAACCCCAGGGGCCATCACGCCAATATATATCCTTAATATAATAATCCTCTGAGGATGAATACATATTTGCGTGGCGGCCCCTGGCAGGGATTTGGCGGCGTCCGCTCTGTTCCACTTCCAAACACCTTCCTGAGCTCCGGAGGGGGGGGGGGCTCTGCCCCACCCGGACCGCCTCTTCGGGGGCCCCCTACCTACTCGCCCTGCCCAGGGCCACCATGAGCCTAGAGCCGCCCCTGACCCAGGAACCCCCAACAAGAGTACTTAAACATCAATATTGAGGTTGGGTGGATCAACAGGAGAATTCCAAGCCTGATGTGAGCAGATTGACAGCAGAATATCTTTCTCACAAACATACATGATATTTTGAGCCATTTCTTGACACAATCCAGGTACCAAGAGATAGAATCCAGTATATACACTTCAGATTTGGAACTTCTCATGTTTGCGAGGTGACAGCTAAGTGGGCCACCAGCAATAGGAAAAATTGTCCTTGCTGCCCGGCCCACGTAGAAAGCATTGCACATCAATTATTTGCCTGCCCAGCATATAAAATACCATGGGTGAAACTGCTGAAACCGCTTTGCCAGCAATTGGGAACCCGGGACCACCACACAGCACTATGCATCCTTAGGTCCGATTCTAGGTCGCTCTTTGCATGCTGCATAGCAAAGTTTTTGTGACAAGCATGGTTCATTAGACGGAAAGCCCTTGCAAGAGTGGTATAATTTTAATTGAAACTGGGACAGCGATAAATTCATGATTTACCATTATAGATACTTTGTACACATTCTGCACATGCACTAGGAAAGGTATAGCTTCATATTTTAATATTTTAATACCCTTTAAGGAAAGTGACCCTCATCATTCTTGATGATGAATTGACTGTTTTTATACTTTTTTAATTGTAGAAACAAATTTGATAAATTGATTTACAAGCTTAACTTGTCCTTTTAATACTCTTAAAATGAAACATCATTCATCGGATTAAGGGCTCAAGTGTTTATCTCATTGTATTAACTGTTTACGCATAATGGAAATGTTTTATTATATGTATTCCCGGTTTAAAGAAAACATTTGTTTTTTTATACTGTAGCTTTTATGATATGTCTGTCGAATAAAACGTATACACTAACAACTTCTAAAATAACCCCTGATCACCCCCTTGGTAGCTTGGCACGAGCAGACAAGCTTATCTCAGAGACAGTGTGTAAAGCAATTGTGAACATATACAGTAATACAGTGAAAACACTACAAATGAACACCACACCAGTTTAGAAAAATAAGTAATCTTTATGTAAACCAAACAAGACCAAAAAGACAAAAACAAATCCACAATACAGTTTTCAATATATCCTTAAAAATAGGTTATTCACTCAAATAAAGTTTGTAGCAACAAATAACTTCAGATGGAGGTATTATGGCGTCGTAACAGATGAAAAACCCCAAAGTACGGCGCTGACCGCGAAGTGCATGGCATCAAGCGGACCCTCAAAGAACACTATCTTGGAAATGATGAAAGCAAAGATGGTGCACAGTGTCAGGGAGATGTTGCTTCGTTGGCGTTGGGCGGCATGGGTTCCTTACGACCCCAGGTGAGGTGAAGGCTTGATTCCTTACTGCAATGCAGGGGAGGTGAAACGTCAGTTTCTTACTTAGTTGGGGAGGTGACGTCACGGTGGTGGTGAGGCGTCAGTTCCTCACGGCGGTGTGGTGTCGATAGATTCGGGTGTCACCCACATCGAGTATCGAATCCACGTTGATGAAGCACCGGCGTTGGTGAAGTCGGGCTGCGGTGTGAGTCGGGACGGTGCATCGTGGATGTTACGAGTTGTGTCCTTGGCTCCAGTACATGCAGCGGCCTCGGTGACGGCTTTGAGTTGATGCGGAACAGCGTCAGCAGGTGGCAGGCCTACGGTGCAAGTCAGGGTGATGGGTCTTGCTCTTCATGAGTGGTGCCCACAGCTTTGGTGCAGGTTACGGCATCACTCACCAGCGTCGGTGTTGCAATTTCCTTCTATGGCAGATGAAACAGCCGTTCAAGATGCGGAAAGACAGAATAAATTAAGTCCTTTTGCCCCTGAGACTTAAGAATAGGAGGCAAGCTCTATTTTAAGCCCTTGGAAATCTTCCTCAAGCAAGGGAAACAGACAACAGCAAAGTCCTTCTCCTATCCTTGGCAGCAAGTAGACACTGCAGGCCAACCCCACACAGCAAAACAGCACATGGGCAGTATTCCTCCTCAGCTTTTCTGGCTCTTATCCTTGGAAAAGGTTCCACTTGATTCCCAGGAGTGATCTAATGTTCTAGGGTCTGAGCCCCAATATTTATACTACAAAATCATTTGTTCTCTAGTGGCAGAAAAGCCATGTGCTTGGTCAAAACCGGTTATGTCATCTCTGGTGCAGCTTCCTGGTAGGAGGTGGAGATAGCATTGTAGAGGGCAGACCAGGCCAATTCAGGTGCAAGGAAATCTCCTCCCCCTACTCTAAATGCAGCCCAGGTCTATTCAGCATAGCCCTGACTCATCAGACTCGCTGGAGTCACTGCACCTCCCCAGCCCCTGACACTCCAAACCCTGGTAATCAATAATCAATCAACATCCTAGCAGAGTGTGTAGTGAGATGTACCATACAATGTTTTGCTAACACCTTGTCTCTTTTCAGGGAAGATGCTGACCATTGACTAATTTGAGTGATTAATATATCCAAAGTTGGTTGAATACTCTTCTTACCACCTACTCAGCTTTGTGTGCGTAGTTATTTCACCTTTTCACGTTTTGGTCCTGAAGAAAGCAGATACACCTCCATGGAGATTGCTTGGTTGAAACATGTCGTCTAATAGTCTATAACAGATTGAATTCTCCCATCGTAGCTCAACCTTTTTAATCTTGACATCTGGTTGTCCCATTGAAGTTTGTTTGACACAGCAAAGAGTTTGTTTTAGCTCACTTTCACTTTTCCACCAAACTCCCTGCAAACCCTGTTCATTCCAAGGTTTAGGATAAATCTTCGCTATATTCAAAACATCTCTGAGTTCCGCCCTCTCAGAGAGGGGGTTGTAGCCCGCAATGCAACTAGGTTTGAAGTAGGAGTTTACCTGATGTTGAAGCATGCCACCAACGAGTCGGTGAGGGAAACCGTCCTCTAAAAGGGACTCCCCCACACTCCTTATGATTTCCAGACCCAGGGTCTCATCTGTGTGTTTTCTAACTTAAAATCACTTTCTAAGCCTTTACCTTCCCTTTTATTACATATACGTCACTCGTAAAGTAGGCCCTAAGGGCAGGGTGCTGTGTAAGTAAAGGGTAGAACATGTACTTTTAAGTTTCACATGTCATGGTAGTGACAAACACCCACAATCATTTTTCAGTACCGGGCGGCCTATTCATATCATATACTAGCATTGAGACTACCTTAATATACCTTTAAGATGTAATTCCTGATTAGGAAGAAGTAGTTGTATCATGTTTCATATACTTGAAACAGTAATGATAAATCCTCTTTACTGATAAGGTTGAATTAAACATTGCTACTTTAGAAATGGCACTTTTAGAAAATTGATATTTCTCTGTTCTTACTGCTCTGTGTTTCTGCAGCCTGTCTCCAATACATGTCTAGGTGGGAGACAGCAACACTTTATGCATTCCCTCTAGACAGCCGCAAATACAGGAAGCATTGGTATGACATAGAGCTCATCTGCATTCTCATAGCTCTTCCAGGGCAGGAAGAGAGGGGGAGCTGACACTTACACCTGACTAGACAGTGTCCTATTGGCAACACAAAGGGCTGATTATCCTCTACTGATAGTCTGGAGCCAGGACTGGAAGAAAAGGGCCGGCGTGTACTTACTTCGAAGACCCTTCTTTGAAGTCACCCACACTTGTAAGGCCTAACTGAGTATAAGTACTGGGGCTCTGACCTTAGCAAGACAGTACACTACTGGACCTGTGAAGAACCCGGCCTGGAGTAAAGACTGCTGTGCTACAAGGATTGCCACTTTGTTTAACCACTGCTCTGTAAGAACTGCTTTTATGTAAGCATGGGCGATCCGCGAATCTCGCAAAATCACGGTAAAATCTGCGAATCAGCCGGACGAATTTTCAGCCAAGCCCTTACAGGGTTACAGCAGCAGGTGCAAAAGTTGAAGCTCATTTTTTGTAACCTTTTACAAAAGGGTTACAAAGAAATTAACTTCAACTTGGGCACCTGCTGCTGTAAGCCTGTAAGTGCTTCCTGGCACCTTGTTGCCTACTTGCAACTATTCTCTGACCCTGCTCTGACCCTTGAAGCAGGGTCAGAGAATAGTTAAAAGTAGGCAATGAGGCGCCTGTAACGAAAATTAAACCTCAACAGGAAGCACTGACAGATATAAAAACAATCATTTGCAATGCAATAGGTCTCGCATTAGGAAAGTTTGAGCTATTGGACAATTTTTTTTATTTTTGTGTTGGTTTTGAAAATAGCTTAATTAATAGCTTTGTCATTTACAATGCCAATAGTTATAACTTTCACAAATGTGACACCTATAGCATTTGTAATGCAACATGTTTTGTATTTACGTGGCTTAGATGTATTGATATTACAAATTACAATGGCTTTTAATTTTTTTAAATAATTAATACTTAAATAAAAGTGATTTTAATTTATAATGGCAATAGCTTAAACTTTTGTAAATAACTTTTGTGAAGATTATGTTCAGTGTATTTTATTGTGACGAAAATCCAAGAATAAAAGTGAAATATTAACATCTTTTTGTGACATTTTTAGTAAAGCTTGAAACATTTAGAGAACATATTTGAACCAGTTGTTGTTGAATGGTTGCGCAGATTGATGCTGGGGTGGCGCTGAGTGGTGCTGCGGTGGTGCTGAGTGGTGCTGTGGTGATGCTGAGTGGTGCTGTGGTGGTGCTGAGCAATGTGTGGTGGTGCTGAGTGATGCTGTGGTGGTGCTGAGTGGTGCTGTGGTGGTGCTGAGTCATGCTGTGGTGGTGCTGAGTGATGCTGTGGTGGTGCTAAGTGGTGCTGTGGTGGTGCTGAGTGATGCTGTGGTGGTGCTGAGTGATGCTGTGGTGGTGCTGAGTGATAATGTGGTGGCGCTGAGTGATGCTGTGGCGCGCTGAGTGATGCTGTGGTGGCGCTGAGTGGTGCTGTGGTGGTGCTGAGTTGTGCTGTGGTGGTGCTGAGTGATGCTGTGGTGGTGCTGAGTGGTCCTGTGGTGGTGCTGAGTGATGCTGTGGTTGTGCTGAGTGATGCTGTGGTAGTGCTGAGTGGTGGTGTGGTGGTGCTGAGTGATAATGTGGTGGTGCTGAGTGATGCTGTGGTGATGCTGAGTGGTGCTGTGGTGGTGCTGAGTGATAATGTGGTGGTGCCGAGTGATAATGTGGTGCTGAGTGATGCTGGGGTAGCGCTGAGTGATGATGTGGTGATGCAGAGGGAAGAAAGGCACAAAAAGCAGTCTAACAAAGGGCAGAAGGGCAGAAAAACAAGGGAAAACGAGTTTTACAGAGGGCAGAAGGGCACAAAAAACCAGTCTAACAGAGGACAGAAGGGCAGAAAAATAAGGGAAAACGAGTCTAACAGAGGGCAGAAGGGCACAAAAAACGAGTCTAACAGGGGGCAGAAAGGCACAAAAATGAGTCTAACAGAGGGCTGAAGGGCAGAAAAACGAGTCTAGCAGAGGGCAGAAGGGCAGAAAAACAAGGGATTAACAGAGGGCAGAAGGGCACAAAAAACGAGTCTAACAGATTGCAGAAGGGCAGAAAAACAAGGGAAAAATTAGTCTGACAGAGGGAAGAAAGGCACACAAAACGAGTCTAACGGGGGGTAGAAGGGCAGAAAAGCAAGGGAAAAACGAGTCTAACAGAGGGCAGAAGGGCAGAAAAGCAAGGGAAAAACGAGTCTAACAGAGGGCAGAAGGGCACAAAAAACTAGTCTAATGGCGGGCAGAATGAATCCCGCCCTGCGTGTTTGTCCACGAAGATTCCACCATTTTGTGCAATACCTCTACTCAACTGGAGTACTTTCTACTGTCTAATCAGTAAGTGCTCTCTCGTTGGCTAAATGTATAGGGGCAGATTTACAATAACTGGCGCATCCCCAGGGATGCGCCAGTTATTGTGTGCCGCAGCTCCGCCACCCATGGTCCGCCACATTTACAATGCGGCGCACCATGTGTCAAAAACGGCACAGATGCGTCACGCATCTGTGCCGTAAAAGCAGAGCATTGCTGGAGCTGCGTCGCAAGCGCAACGCATCTCCGGCAATGCTCTGGGGGGCCCTATCTCCCCAATGCTGCATGAAGCCTTGCGCCTGCTTCAAGCAGGCGCAGGGTTTTGACGCAGCATTGGCCTAAAAGTGACTGAGTGAAATCTTGTAGATTTAACTCAGCCACTTTTTGGAGGCGTTCCTGCGCAGGAACGCTCTCCCCTGCGCCGGAACGCCTCCTGATGGCGCAGGGCTTTACAAAGTGACGCATCTCTCAGATGCGTCATGTTGTTAATACCCAGCACCATGGCGCATCTTTTGTGCTGCCTCTGCGTCACAAAAGTGACGCAACTGTGGCGCAAAAGAGGCGCAAGTGGCTTGTAAATCTGCCCCATAGTGCTTTTACTACACTGTAGCTGCGTAAAGGGCCAGAAGATGTGTCTCCAGTGACCATGTGTGCCTGTGCCTGTGTTACAGGCACACATGGTCACTGGAGACACATCTTCTGGCCCTTTACGCAGCTGCAGTGTAGTAAAAGCACTATACATTTGCCCAATTAGGGAGCACTTACTGGATTAGGGAGTAGAAAGTACTCCCGGGCAAATCGCAAAAAAATCTGCGATTTCGTGTGAAAATTTGCGAATTTGCTGATTTTTTTTCCGATTTCGCAGGGAAATTCGCAAATTCGCGGAACGCAAATTCGCTAATTTTGCCCATGCTTACTTTTATGCTTTGCTGTGCTACCCTGCTCCCTACTGATCTCTGCCCTGCTGAGGACAAGGACTTGACCCATCTCACTTGCACCCAGAGTTGTTCCAAGAGCCTGCTGGCTTGCAGACCTGTTCTGAAGTCTCAGGGCCTACAAAGACTTTCTTCATCCCTGCAACAGCGCCTGAACTCTGCCATCTGTGAGTTGTGGCCTGCCAAGTAGTGCCAATCCAGTCCTGGGCCCTTGAAAGGTGACTTCTGCTGTACAGGACCGTCGAAATCAATGCGTGACGCCTTTGCACCAATCAGAACCAATGCATGATCAATGACACTGCTTAGATGGACTGCGTGGCTCTACAACAGACAATATGCCTCAATGATGTCGCAGTGCATGCATCATACAAGGGGATCGTCTGCAAAGCCTTCATCACCTATTTGGATCTGAACTGACACACCTAGTCTTTGAAGTCGACGTTTGCTCCATCCAAAGTACTTTTTCCACTATACCTGTGTGAGTCCTCTAGGTGGCCTGCCCTTCATCATGGTCAGCCTGAACTTTCGATCTGCCCCAATCCAGCGTGATCTCAGGTAACCCCAAATAGCTATTTGCTTCTAAGCACTATGATTTATTCTTTAAAAATTCATAACTCCAGTTCTACTTTTTTTAAATTTTGGTCTTGTTGTACTAATAAAATTATTGTCTATGTTTCTAGGCATAAATGGAGTCTTTTGTGGTGTTTTCATTGTGTTATTGTGCCTGTGTGTTGCACAAATACTTTACACATTGCCTCTTTAGATAAGCGTGACTGCTCTGTGCCAAGCTACCATCGGGTGAGCATAGGTTACTTTTAGTATGTGTCTAGCTTACTCTGACTAGAATAGTGGTTTCTGATTGGGCAGGGTGCATACCTCTGCCAATCCGAAACCCCACTACTTACATATGCTTAGTTTTCTTTTTTTGGAATCTGTTAAGAGCATTTGTTTAAAAACTTGACAAGATTCCTAAGGGCCTTGGATCAATTTCAACCATTTCTCTCGGTTTCCAGAATAGAGGACCCAAGGGTTCTGTTTTTATTCAATCAAAGACTAATTTTATGTGGCAGCATTTAAAAAAAATTTTTTTTCACCTGAATCCTTCTTCCTCACCCATAAAAGTATTTCTCCTCCCACTCCATCAGTCTTTCGGTCCCTGGCATGCACGGTTAATACTTTCAGGGTACTACCTTGATTCCTGGTTGTCGTAAAATAATGATCACCCTCCCATATCTTTAGATTGTATGTTTGGGATGGCTGCATTGCTAGCTGTTGTTGGTCTGTAGTATCTGCAGGCCTCAGAACAATTGCCAATTCAGTTTAGGGTACTATGTTTGTCATGTTTTAATGGATAGCATTCAACAAATAAGTTCAAATTTCCATTTCAAGAATGCTTCCCAGTTTATGATTTTGGTTAACAAATGGTGGGTATATATTTTATGGCTGATTGTCATTTATTTGTCGCCTCTTGGAGAATGCTTTGGCTGAAGATCTTTGAATATTCTTGAAAAATGATGTCATGGCTCTGTCAGACAGAACAGGGTTGTTTCTCTGTTTGGTTCACATAGCCTAACAGCAATTGTAAGATCCAACAGTATTTCTGATTCTGTGTTCCGTTTATCATTTTCAAAGTACTATATTTAATTTGATGGGTAAAACAATTCTCAATCCTTCACACTTCTACATCACATCACTGCTTTAAAGCAGGATGTTATGAACCAGTGGTCTTGCCATAAAATGAAGATTTCCCACATATCCGGTCACATAAATTTCCAGTTTGAATACAGACATAAGGATAATATTCATCCAGTGTTAGAATTAATAATCATAACCCTACCTTGGTTATTGTTGTATTCTCTTCGTTCTTGACGCATTTTAGCAACCAATGGCCTACAAGTTACAAACAGATACATGCTGCAAGCACTCAAACCATTCAGGTATTTATTTTACTGGTTAAATATAGACCACTTAGTGATTTTTTTTAATAAGAGTTGTATTAATAATATAGGAGAGGTCTTGCTGAATAGTTATAGTAACGAAGATCATATTGTTAATATTAACATACATAATATTTGATCTGGAGCTAGTCAAAAACTTTTCATTTTTACTAATATTATATATACAATATATTACTTCTAGAGGCATTCAGCTACTCGCCTTCATCCACTGATCTATTGTAGTTTAATTCACCCTTTTCTTCCAGCCACTACAGCACATAGCTTAGGGCTATAGGTCAGTCAAGTTCAGCCATTGGTCAGCTTTACTGTGAGTGACAGAAGTCTCCAATTTCCCAAAGAGCACATCCTCACGTAGAATAGTCTCTTAAGTGCCTAAGACTACTATATCAGTAACTGTTTTTAACACTCCCCCTCCAAAAAATACTTTTAGCCAATGTATATGTTCAATGAAAAAACAAAGGTTCTTATTTGTGAGGTTAAATAAACTTCACAAATTCACTGAAAAATCTCAAAGTTAAAGTGCTGTTATAGTTAAGAGTTAAAATATCGCAAAAACATTCAAAAAAGATAAAACACTGAAATTCATCAGGTATAGTTTGCTGAACTGCCTATAACTAGTGCCCCTCCAAAACTATTTACCTTGCTTGCGCTCCATCGCCAACTCGGCAATGCAGCGCGCTCAAGGTACATAGTTTTAATTATTCATTTACTTACCCTACTCCGTTCCGTCGTATGTCCGAGTTTACTACCCCCCCCCCCACCCTGCCCCTCCCCAGTCCCGCCCACCGCCCCGCAGTACTGTTTCTGCGTGCCACCACTGGAAGCCATGGTATATAACTGTCCTTTGATGCATAAAACAATCTCACCAAAGTTTCAAAATGCTTCCTACAGATGCTTCCACTACTGAAGACTGAACTTTACTCTTTCTATGTACCACAGGAAAGATGAAAGGATGAGACAATCTGGAAAAGTGTTCATAAATGATGATTGTATATGTGTGTGTGCTTGTGTGCGTGATCATTATCACCTTTCCTACTTTCTAATACTCTTTTCCTCCTTGAGTGCTTCAAGGCACATTTCCAGGTGATCTAGCGCTTTACAAAGAGACCAGATAAATTAAAACACAATAATTGAAAGCATATACTTCTTGTGCTATCTCATCCCTTGGAAATGAGCTGGAGCTTAATGTAAGTGTATTCTGCCTTACTAGTGAAGATAACGTTTCTGCGCATGCGCAACTCTAGCGCTCTCTGTCTCCCGTCTCCGTCTCTCTCTCTATTAATTATGCTTACTTCAATTTACATTTACTGTTGACCTCCTCCTTCAAGTGTGCAGCTGTCTATGAGGATACACCATTTTGCAAATTGCATTCAAATGATGCAGTAATAGCTTGGCACCTCTGTAATCGTGTTGTGTATATGCAGCTCCCTAAGTGATAGATTCTATCTCGCACCATAATCTCAAGTAGAAACTGAAGACGGTAATTAATTTAAGGGGTCAAAGGGCCCAGCTCTGATCAGCAGAGTAGTCAAAGTAAATCACAGCACGCTTCTATTCACTAGCTGCGGCTGTGAGCTAGAATGGTTAAGCATGTCAGTATGTATCTTATCATGGGAGAATTCTCGCAGACATACTAGGAGTGCAGGCCACCCCACTGATCAGCTGGGAGGCCATTGCCTTGTTTAGGAGATAACAATGAGGGAGCAGATGCATTAGGTTTTCGCAGCGAAAAAGGTTTCTGTGCTGTGTTGCATGAAAGAGAGAGAGCAGAACTGCACCATAACTACTAGTTTATGGTGCTGTTTCTCTATGCCCATGTTCTGGTGCACTTTAGACTGCCTTGTCCCAATGCACATACCCTTGCAACCTAATGCAAGGATGTGCATGTGATGTCAGGTATATGTTATGCACTTGAAGAGTACCCTTCCAGTAGCAAATACAATGAGCTTTGGCGTAGGTTAAAATGTTAACCAACTTGTATGTGCGTGGTCCAGGGCAGCACATGTGCAAAGTTGGAAAAGGTTTGAGAAGGAAAAATGTTCTCAAACTTTACACCTGCTTCCAGGAGATATACCTTTTAGGTGCAAAGTCCTGTCTATGTTTTTTAAGAGATGGAAATTTGCATCAAAAAATCCATTAATGGTTACATTGGAATTTTATGTACCATCCTTGGAACTCCTCCTTTTCCCAAAAAGATGCAAAGTAGCACATAGAACTCCTTTTCATTACTTTAGGGCTAATTTCCCATGCAAATTAGGATCTGTGTTGGAAAGCAAATCCCAATACACTATGCACTAGGTTTGTATCACTATTTTGACTCAAGCTTGGTGCAAAGTGTTAGTACATTTTCCCCAAAGTTTTACAGGTTATGTGTGACACCCTCAAACAACCTTGGGGTTGTGAGCTAATTGCCCTATGCATTCAGGTTCTTGTAGTTTAGTTTTTTGAATGACTTGTAAAGACCTAATATACGCAAAAATGCAGTGTCTAAAAATTAGGTTATTTAGTGTCACACACATACAGGGCTATATTGAGAACCAAAAGCAGCCCTGTAAAAAATGTTCACTCCAGTCCAGGTTTTTTTAATTTTTCAATGTATTTCTTTTTATTTTTTTATTTGAAGAGTTTTATATAGCGTTAGCTGGACCCGAGGGTATCAGAGTGCTTTAAATTAGTAAATGTTTACATCAAGGTAACAAGATACAACTCAGTGAATTTTTAACATCAATGTAACGAGATAAATCAACTTTGGTAGGTCAGATGAAGTCGTCAGTGGTTTGGTACAAGAGAGGAGAAGTTGTTGGGGGAGGTCCAAGGAGAGATGTTGTTGAAGATGTTGTCTTGTTGGGCGGTTAGTGATCCACTGGTTGAGGTGCCGGTTGATTAAGAGATATTTTAACTATCTCTTGAAGCATGGGAAGGAGGGGTTAGTTATAATATGTTTTGGTAAGGAGTTACAGATTTAAGGAGCATTGCTTGAAGAGGAGCAAGCCACAGTTTTTGTTTGTGGACTTTGGGTGGGATGAGGAGCATGGTATTTGAGCTAATAAGCTTACTTCCCTGTCCTGTCCTTTTGAGCTTAGAGGGAAAATAGGTGGTGTTCCGGTGTGAAGGGCTTTGTGGGCAAGGCATGCTGTTTTAAAGCTGCAGCAAGCTTCAATCACTTTGTCTTTCTTTCACTTTTACTACCCCTCTCTCCCCTCCCACTCTGGCCCTGCTCCAAAAACTCTGGGGCGCGGGATCTTTGCAAGTGTAGGGCCATACAGCTTGGCAGCAGTTTGCCCCATTTGTTAAAAATTTACGATGGACGTTTAATCAGTTTTGGAAGTGGGCGGGATCGGCAGTGCATGGCGGGCCCCTACTTCTTTAATTAAATAGATTCTGATCCCCTACTATTTTTTTTTAACATCCATCCCAGGACGGCAGAAATAGCCAAGGCCTACAGATAAGGCTCAGCGTTTTTGGCCGTTCAGGGACGGGCAGGGGGGCAGAGAAGGAAAAGGACTTTGTTTTTTACTTCTTGCCCAGAGAAGACAGGACAGTCTGCCCTTCTGCTCTGTGGGTGGCAGCTGTCCACCTACCCCCCTCTCTCTCTTTCTTCATCTTCTTCCCTCTCTTTCTGTCTAGCTCCTCCACTCTTAGTGAAAAGCATGACTACAACCAACAGGGTTCTCTCCCACTCTTTTCTCCTTTCGAGTATTTTTTCCCTTGTGAAATAGATCCCAAAAAACTCCACTTTTGCTGGAAATGCTGGCTTTTCTGACATTTTTCTATTCCAAAGTGCAGCATTGGGAAAAGGTTCAAAATATGATAAATAAATATATCACTAAATAAAACAAGACATAATGGTCGCAAAGTGGCCAGATTGGTTTCATTCACACCCAAACATTAGCACCACTTTACAGAGTTTGCCAGTGAAGCAATACTTTTGTTTTCTTGTCTTTCTTTGAAAACCATTGTTTTCCTGGGGTGGGGAAGTGCACTAATCTTGGAAGTACTGCATTACATGGTTAATGGGTGGATTGGAAAACAAAATGCGTACTGCGACTCTGTGTTCAGGGATGTGGTCTTTTTAAGCCATACTTCTCACGTTTTGTAAGGATATAAGCAATAGACATTGAAACAGGTCCCTTCCTGGTGATGTATTCATGTCCTTACCTTTTCAGGCAAAAACATTCAATGATTTCTGAATAATGAATGTAAAGGTGTTACGGTAACTGTGTTGTTCCTGCTTACATTTCACATGCTTTACTTAATCTTGCATTCCCTATGAGTGTTTGCTTTTTCCAGGATGTTGTTACTTTATGTTTTTTACGCAGCATATTACTCTTGTCTAGTGCGGAATTTGAATTGAGACGCATCCAGGTGTTTATAGAGGGGCACAATTAGGTTGTAGTTGAAGGCAGAGTGAGTTTCTCTCAGTGGGGCAGTATGGTGTTTAGTGGGGGAGAGGATGTGGCCCTTTCGCCAGAGCTGCCAAATATGGAACTGGGGAACCACATTCCACCTTCATGACCAGTCAACCAGACCACTCTCCTGAGGGAGCATATTCCAATGCTAGAACTTAGATGGCCCGCTAGACCTTAGAAGCTCTGGTGTCTTAGCACCAGCAGGTGGACCCTAGCAGTGGCAAGTGTGGGTTAACCTTGAAGGCAGTGGCGGCTCGCATAGGGTGTGCTCCGGGGTGGTGGCGCGGGGAGGGGCAGGGTGAGGGGGTAGTAAACTCAGACATATGACAGAACGGAGGAAAGTAATTATTACGTTCCCCTGTTCCATCGTATGTCCAAGTTTACTACCCCTCCACCCTGCCCCTCCCCCACTCTGCTGCCACTGCTGAAAGCCTGTCCACCACAATCCATACTGAAGTTCACCTCCAGTCTTGCGCGCAGACCTATGAAGCAGCATACCCTAGAGCTACAGTGACTCTCTCACTGAGGTCACAGGACCCTTGAGAAGGGCCAGCTCTAGGGTGGTGCGAATAGTGTGACCACACCGAGCGCTAACTTCGGGTAGAGGGGTTGTGACTACAATATATTATGGTTTTAAAAGCACTTGGTGCCTCTTTCCTGGCCTCCATCATGTTTCGACAACAATAAAAATGCCATAACTCTATTGATTCATATTTTTATAGAGAGAGAGATTGGAATTTTTTCTAGTGGAAGTTTTGACTCATGGAAAGGTAGCGCAGAGGATTAATGTACCTGCTGCAAAGAACATGTGCCATGCAGATCACAAAGTGCACATAATGTAAATAGGTCAGTGGGTTACTGCTTTTGTCAGAGAGATCCTGTTTGTTACTTGTAGTTTACAAGTTAAAATCCTCACATATAACAGTGAGCTATTAACTGTCATCCAAGAACTGCATGCAAACTGCAAGGTATAAATTAGAAGGTTATGTGTTTTCCTCCCAGTCTTTGATTATCCTAATGTTGCAAATAGTGTTCATTTGGATAAAAATCAATTCTGATTATTAAAGAGAACCACCATCCATACTATTACGATTTAAATTCTGAGTTTGTGCTTCTCCAGACCAATCATTATTAAAATACCTACTAGTATGGTTGTCATGTGATGCCTACACCTTGTAGTCCTTTGTCTTATCTATAACTTCCTATATAGTGATTTACACATGTATTATTGATTGTCTCTGTGTAATGTGTATGATGTAAAGTGATCTGCCACCCTACACTGGTATGAGTGCTGCTGTAAATCTAAATGCATCTGACAGAAAGTGTGGTTATGGAGACTTGAGGGGCACGTTTAAAAGGGTGATAGTGAGGGTATCCGTGGTGGAGGGTGTCACTGGGGGACCAACAAACATTGTCGCACAGGGCTCCACCAGCACTAAAGCCAGCCCTGCCCTTGAGGCCAGTCTGCCTCACCCATTGGTACCTCCATTGGCCTTATTTCAGCAGTAGTAGCTGCAGCTCATCCGGGATCAGTAATGCAGGATGTGTACACACACCAAACTCAACAGTCTCTCTGCTTCATGCACAAGCACATTTATAATGTGCTACCTGCTTTGGGGGCACTGGAATTATGCAGTATTGGAGAAAAAAAATTACGCTGCAGTGTTGACTAAACTATGTAGCAAAAAAAGCTGCCGCTTAATGCAATATTTTTTCTGATACTTTATTATGTTGGCCTTTTTACATATGCTAACAGTCTCTGCAAAGATTTTGTCTTATTATTACCAGTGTAACATACAAATGTAGCAGTGAGAAAGATGATCAATCAACCTTTGAAAAGGGCCGCCACTTTGAAGCAACACACGTCATTTTTCTAAGTACCTTTTGATCTGTTTGAGCTACAAACAATGTATTTGTTAAAATTGTCAGATTATGCAGCAGATGATGTATTATGTGGCAAATATGGCAGCACCATAACTATATAGAGAACATTTTCAAACTAGGATATTTTGCAAATTCATGTTTGAACTACTCTTGTGGAAAAGGGGAGGAGAAGTGCTGATGACGGAGATGACATGGCTGGGAGACATAGTTTGTGGTTCCACTTTTAAGCATATTTGGGACATTCTGTGATTGGAAACATAACTCATATTAAGCCTTAAATATTCAGGTATATCCATTGGTTGATTTAAATAACATACTAAGCTGGAACTGGTCAGGGAAATGCCAAACAAGTACTAAAAATTGGGATGTTTAGCTCATTCTGGCCACACCTATGATTCTAACCACTTATACAATCCTCTGGTTATTCCCGCCCCTGAATCTCCACCTACTATTCCCCTACTTTTTTTTCTCCACTTCACCCACTGTGTTTAATGTATGTTAAGAATTTCCTCAATTCTGCCAATGCCAGCATAACAACTGCGAACAGTGTTGTGCAGCGTTGTCTGTTCGCCCCTCCTCTGCTGCAGGAGTGGGAAGACAGAACTCAAAGCAAAACTCGACTCAGATTTTGGTCGTTGGTCCGAGAAGACTTCGAGCTGAGCAAGGGCTGGGCATCCGGCTAGAGATAGGCTCGAGCTTTCAGTGGCCCGCTCGCCTCTTGATGACTCTTATATAATACAGTAGCAGCATCCACCGGGGCAGGCACGTATATAAGGGGGTTGCGCTATATCGGGCGAGACTGAGCAGGGGAAGCCTCTGAAGACCCAATACTACGGGTTGTAACATTAAGCTTAGGGTGACCAGAAATTTAAAGCCAAAAACCGGGACATTTCACAAAAATAGAAGGACTACGGGGCATATTATCAAGGGCATTATCGCCGCATTAGCGGGACTTTTTCCTGCTAATGCGGCGATAATTTTATCGCCCTATTACCAACCTGTCGCTAACACCAGTTAGCGACAGCTTGTAGGTGATAGCGGGCATTTAGGGGCCCACTTTGCATGTCAGTGATAATTTTCGCTAATGACATGCAAAGTGGGCGTGCCAAGATGTTAGCGACTGAAAACAGTCGCTAACATCTCTAACTCCTATTAACAACTTTTGGAAATATTCACGCTAAGCGCGAATATCTCCAAAAGCTAACGCCTGCTAAAAGCAGTTCTTAGCCATGTTATCCAATGGAAGGTGGATAACATGGCTAAGAGCATTGTCACAATAATGCATGAATATCGCTGATTTTTCAGCGATATTCATGCATTTCGCAGGATTTTTACCGCTTTTGAGATAAAGCTTGATAATATCAAGGTATCTCAGCGGTAAAAAGCCTCGGTGCTTGGCGATATTTTTTTCCCGCTAACCAAGCAATAGCGATAATTATCGCTATTGCTTGGTAATATGCCCCTACAATTTTACTTAAAGCGATGAGCGAGCTCCTCAGCAGAGAATTACAGAACAGGCAGTAAGAACAAACATAAAATGTAATTTTTAAGACCAGTAGCTTGCCTGTTAATTAAATTGCTTTCTTTAAACAACTGCTAACTATCCCTGCTTTGTAAAACATAAAAAACACCTCCCACCGTTTTAAGTCGACCCTCTCCAAAAACGGGGACATGAGCTAAATTTCAGGAAATTTGCTGGGACAACTGGCTAAAAACAGGGACCGTCCTGGCAAAACGGGGACGCCTGGTCACCCTAATTAAGCGAACACATTTTTAACAAAAAGGGACGGGACAGCCATTTCTTTCTCCGATAGGTACTGTGGGGAACGTTTAATCCTGTTCCGTGTTAGTGCTCGCCAGTGTAATATTGGTTGCGCCATGTCATCGTGGGCATTAATTACGCTAGCAACATTGCTTAACGGTGTTCTTATACACGCTTACATATTTCTCTCCGTTTTGTTTTTACTCTTCGTTGCAGAATAGTAACATTTGAAATTTCTCTTCAGACGTACATATTCTAATTGGGGAGCTGGACTGGTGGAGAGTTCCAACCGTGGAACGGGGAGGAGGGGAGTGGGGGGGCGGAGGTACACGATGGACGATTTCTGAGGGGCCTTAGCTCTCAGGTGCCAGCGTCACGTAATTACGCAGCTGATACAACATAAAGTCGTGCCGTGCCCCACACACCGTTTGCCTTTATTCGGTCCATGCCGATGGTTTGTATATCCTTTAAATGCTGGCAAAAGGCACATCTGTGCACGAGTCTCTCCGCCGCGAACCCAGGTTAGCCGACTCCACCTGTTCACCGCTATCGCCTGCCAAGCCCCTGGCAGCGCTTTCACTAATTAAATCTCTCGTTATGCTGACAGAACAGACGGCGTATGAAGGAGCTCACCAAACGAGAAGGGCACTGGAGGAGGAGAGGCGGAGAGCCCGCCAGCGGGAGCAGTTAGGGGACCGATTGAAAGACCGCGAGGAGTCATTACGCAGTTATTGATACCCCGGCAGACGTCTGGAATGGCTTGTCTCCAACCCCTTGAGGAAGAGGCAGGGTCTGCCGCCTTCCGCAGACAGCTGGGACTGCATTCCGTTACAGAGGTCGTGAGCAGTTGCATGGTCTCGCGTCTGCCGCTGACGCACCGTGTGCCTGTCAACAAGACGCCAGCGCCCCCCAGTTCAACCAACCATTCATTGTCAAGTTGCTGCACCGGGTGGGGGTGGGATGCTTCCGGTCCTTCACTAGTTCAGCCATGACCTTTTTCACAAAATGGAGAACAACAGTTCATTGGGTCCCTGTTCTAGTCATATTAATCCCAAAAATGTTAACCTGTGTCGACTCCAATTTGTTCACTCTAGGTGAATTCATCGAGACCTTTCGCAAAACAATTACGTTCTCCGTGGCTGGAATTTTTTTTTTTGACCAATAAGTCAGTGACATCGGTCTAAAGTAAAGGATCTTATGCAGTGTATAAGAGATTTCCTTGCATTTCAGTGGAATTGAATGGCAAGTGTATTTGAAACTCAATTGGGTCTATAGAAATTGTGGCTTTGAGGATCTTCGTTTGCGAAAAACTGCGGCTTTTTCAACCACGTTCTCTCAGTTCAGCATGGTTAAGTGCAATATCCGCAGATTTCCCCAGATCTACTAAACCCTTCCTTTTATTCATTATATTTTTAGGAGGAAATGGAAGGAAAGTACACTTAGTAATTAACATATTTGTTCCTATTCTTTTCCTACTTTAATATGCGAACCCCGATTTTAAGAAATACAGTAGTATGAATTGTATTGTGTGCTTCTCCATAACAACCTAGAATGTATAGTTAAAGTCATCCTTTTCTGTTTTAAAGAGGATGGCACGAGAATAAGTAGTAATAATAGTAATAATAATTATTAGTAGTAGTAATAGTAATAGTACTGCTAGTAATATTAACATTATTATAATAGCACTATTAGTAATATTACACATATGGATTATTATTTTTAATATTAATATTCCTGACATCCCTGACAAGGTATTCTCCTAAACATTTTGCCTTCACTACTTCCGTTTGCTGAATTTGCTTTTGCTGGCTTTCGGACTCTGCACACTTTAGCACTGCCAACCAGTGCTCAAGTGCTTGTGCTCTCTTCTTCAAACATTGTCAAATTAACTTACACCTACTTGGTTTGTACTTGTAGTAAGTCCCTAGGAAATGATGCTATACATGTCCAGAGCCTGTACATTAAATGCTACGTGTGGGCAGCGGAGGCCAGCTCAGGTAAGCGTTGTGGGGCGCGGCAGGGTGGGAAGCAGACGGATGACGGAATAGGTATAATTAAGTAGATAAAAAATGTCTGTTCTGACGGTTCCCCCCTGCCCCTCCACACCACGCTTATCTGAGCTGGCCACACTGCTAATTAATTTAACCCTAGAGGCAGACCTGGAAGCAGAGGTCAGCCCGGGACCAGGGTTCAATTCCCGGCTCGGCGGGGTCTTGAGTCCTAAAAAATGTCCATGGACTCGACAATTCTCGCTCCGGTGCCCACTCGATTCATGGGTTCACGCTCTGCGACTCTGGGCAATAGATTGCTTAATCTCCACAACGGCCCCTCGCGGTGGGATGCAGGGCCGGACTGGGAATAAGAACCGGCCCTGGCAAAGTGCTTGGCCGGCCCCCATACTCCCCCCCAAACAGCCCCCCCCTCCCCCAGGGAGGGAGGGGGGGCGCGACCACGCTCTGTGCCAGGGCCGGTTTTCGGCCGTTTTTGTTACAGGGCCGTTTTTGCAGCAAAAACGGCCCTGTAACAAAAACGGCCCCCAACCATACGGCCCACCGGGGGATTGCCCGGTGCCCGCAACGGCCAGTCCGGGCCTGGTGGGATGCCTGGCTTTCACCTTGCGGATACCCTGCTGGGGTTATCTCACAGGGGAATACCAGGACCGGTTCCCTAAGCAGGCGCTTAGAAACCGGTGGTGATTTGCGCTATATAAATTCCTGTACATTTACATTTACATCTCTGTACTGGGTTAAATGTTTGACATTGTTCAGCATTATGTCCTGTTGGAAGTGGGGGTCCTTATCGCTTACCGCCGCCACCAAATGCTGGAGGTGGGAGTCCCTGACCCTTTGCTTCAACGTTAAGCTAAGTAAGGACACCATCTGATATAGCCCTGCTCACCCCCTTAGTAGCTTGGCACGAGCAGTCAGGCTTATCTCCAAGGCACAAGTGTTCAATATGTGCAACCATTCTCACAGTAACCTCATGGTGTCACCACAAATAGACTCCACACGAGTTTTGATACAATTAGTATAATCTTTATATAAGCAATTATATGATACAACCTCACAATACAAAACCAACAAAAAAGAATGGGTAGTATTCTTTCCGGTGGGTTGGTAGGTTCTAATCTCAACCACTGTTCCTAACCAACAGTTAAGCTCACTTCTAACCGTTTCCAAAAGGTTAGGCCAGTCTTATTGCTAGAATCACACATGTTGCAAACGGAAACAAATACTGCAATGTGTAACAATATTCTCTTATATTGTGCAACAGAGAAACAATGCCATACGTAGCGCCATAGTCATGCACTTTGCAATTGAAGAAATAATGCAATGCGAATCACCACCAGCATGTCCTGTATCAGGAAGAAACAAAGCAATGCGTCACGCTACAATCCTGTACACTGCAATGAGGAAATAATACACTGCGCCACATTATACTCAGGTACTGTGCACTGTAGAACGAATGCAATGCGCAACATTACAATCAGGTAATATGCAAGGAAAAAATAATGCAGTGCGTAGCGCACCAAGCATGTAGTGCGTCAGGCCCAAATGAGGTCAGGCATCATACGACAGTTCGTTAGCAACAATAATGCAAAGTGTAATACAACAGTTTTACATGCTCCCTTAACAGTATCCCCGTTATGGATTAAATGATGACACAAAAGTACTGCTTCCCACTTAGGTCCCAGCACTGCTCCTCCTTGGGTCAGCACGGGCCGCTCGTGCAGCTGACTGAATTGGGAGGCCGAGAGAGTCTCCCTCCGGGCCCACACCCCACCCCAGGAGTTGATTCACGTTACCTGGGCGGGCCCCGACCCTACTTTCCTCCCCAACATCAGCGACTTGGGCTTTGATCCAGAACTCTATCACGGGGTGTGGCGGGCTAGTGGCTACCGGTCAGGGCCGCTGCAAGTGACTCCGAGGACCCAATGACTTGGCCCTCCTCCCGCGGTCTCAGTCCACACTAAGATCTGCCCTAAGCACTGTGGAGACTTTACATCCAATTGAGTGCAACCCCTACTCAGGCACTCTTCACCAGTGCCTCAGGCTGCACTTCGACAAGCACACTGCGTGTCCAAGACTCGCCTCTTCTTTGGTGCTCCCGACAATCCGCCACTCCTCACCAATGCTCCACTTGCACCTCAACATGCACCCTACGCGTTCGGGTCTCTCCTTTTTTCCCGTTGCACGCCATGTCAAAGCGCTCTTCACCAACGCCCTGGCTGCACTATGACACGCATCGTGCGCATCTGAGTCTCACCTCTTCTCCCGGTACACATGATGTCCAGGTGCACCTCACCAATGCCCTGTCTACACCACGACACGCACCAAGCGCGTTCAAGACTCACTTCTTCTGTTTATGCCTAAAAAACCCAGGTGCTCTCCACGAACACCCTAGCTGCCCCACAACACGCACCCAGCGTGTCCAAGACTCACTTCTTCCATTGTTGCACACGATTCCCCGACGCTCTTCACTAGCGCCCTGGCTGCACCCGACACGCACTCAGTGTATCCGAGTCTCGCTTCTTCCTTTGGTGCACACGAGGCCCAGGTGCCTCTCACCAACACCCGGGCTGCACCACGACACACACACTGCACTTCCGAGCGTCACCTCATCTCCCCATGCACACCACGACCAGGCGCTCCTCACCAATGCCTTGGCCTGCACTTCGACACGCACCCAGCGTGTCTGAAACTTAGCTTACTCTTGCATGCCCCGCTCACACGGCACAACTTCTGAGGGTCTCAAGCTGCAAAAGCATGCACTGTAAAACAGTAGGGGCCGATTTCGACCAAGAACCCTTCAGTATTTGCCCGGCGTTAGCCGCCTCTCATACCGTACGATATTACCAAACAAAGAGGCAGGCGCTGGAGACTGGAAGGCAGGAAACAGGAGTTTATTCCGACGGAGCAGAACACGTCAAATCAGACAACAGGGTATCTCCTCGAGGTGCTCTCCACGCATCCTCTCGGCCTGGCCTCTTATACACGGGTTTATAGCTTTATTACATAAAACACATTCTTGTCAATACTTTGATGTACGGAAAAGACATCCTCAGAACCCCCGCTTCAAACCTGTTCCCACACACATTTACAATATAAGTCCCCACCCCAGTCGCAGTGGGTGATGACCATCCCACTGCGGGACGTTCTGCCGATTCCCGGAATGGGTGTATCTGATCGGATCTCACGGGGGGGGGCTTCATCAATCGGATCCTTTGATGGGGAAACTTCCTACTGTATGAGGGCAATAGACAGCATCCACAGGGCCAGGTGGTGGCCTGGGAACAGGCAGGCACAGAGGAAAAGGAGGGGGGTTCTTATCAAAGGACGCAGGATGATGAAAGGAATGGAGGGAGGTGTTGAGCTGGGAACAGGATGGGGTGTCCGAGGCAGGGTAGCACTGGAGAGGGGTTTTTATGATCCAAGCATGTGAGGGCGGGGGCCGTCAGCACGCAGGGGATTCTTGCGAGGTTGGGAGAGGGAGAGAGACGCGTTGGCTACCGGCAGTCGGCAGGGAGGCCATGGCTTTCAAAATGACTGCCGTTTACGCGCACGAATGGGCCTAAAAAAGGGACAAGATGGCGCCGATAATGTTGACGCTGCAAACTAGATTTCAACAGTTCTCCCTTTTTAACATATCTAGCCAACTTGTCTAATCGATGTCTATCTTCATCAAATTCCCAACCTCAACATCGTACAACGCTCTCATGCGTTCCCTTTCGAAGTCCACAGTCTTAGGGCAGATACAATTCGCACATAGTGTTCACAGAGGCGGCAGGCATTGGATTCCTAAGCAGAACCCACATATTACAACAATAGGAATCAGGATAATCGTAAACAATCTCCATCCCCAGTTCTTAACAGTACTCCAGAACCATCCACCTAGCGACCATTCTTCTTGCTCCTGGTGAACTTCTGAGGAAAGTCTGTGGAGATGTTCGATGGCTTTGTACACTGAGGGTGAATTGTCCGGTATATATGTGCAGCAGCTGGACCCAATGATGCGGCATGCTCCTCCGCGATCCGCTAGAACCACATCTAGAACAAGGCGGTTCTGAAGAGCCACCAGGCGGACCGCTTGAAGCTCGGCTGTATTGTTCGCAAGGATGCCAGCTGTAATGTTCATCATTGTTTCGACTGCCTGGGTCAAGTGGCGGATGGCACGGCTGTTCGCCATCGGGCCCCAGAGTGGAACAAGTCCCTTCATTGCATCGAGGAACTGCCCTCCGGTGGAGTCGGCTTGTTCAATGTCCTTGGCTCGTTTTTGTCTGTGGTGATTTGCTGGAGCCACATAGGTCGGAGGAAGGATGAAGGAAATAAAGCAGATGCCCCCCCAGCCTTTGGGGAGCCAGGTGTAGGCCTTTGTACCACAAACAAAGTACATGTTCGGAGAGGAGACAAAAGAGGGTGGATCGGTGGAGTCCAAAGTTCTGGTGATATGGCAAGCGCTGCGGCCTACCAGCTGCGTCCCAAGCCCTTCGATGCACATGAGGCCTGTGAAGTTGATGACGGATAGGGCCACAGTCAGGGTGGCAGCTGTTCGTTTCCGGAGGTAGGAGAAGGTGGGTCTGGTCGGATTGTTAAACACCTGCATTTCAATTCGTTCTTTGACAGGGATGTCCATGTGGATAGAGTCGTTGGAGGTCTGTGGGCAGAAGTGTGCAGCAGTTTTCCTCGTTTTGTTCTACCAGACCTCACGAAAGAAATGTGTCATAGTTTTGCCGGAGGTGGCATTATCCCTATAGCTTTCTTGCAAGAGGATCAGCCAAGCAAGGCAGGAGTCATGAATTGAGAAGGGTGAAGGAATGAAGGGTATGGAATGTCCAGTGGCGTGGGGTAGCAACCCACAGATCCAGCAGTTGGTGGCATTGGTAGCAATATTGTGTTGGTGCAGCAGTTGCACGAAGGAGTTGTTCCAAAACTCCTTACGTCTTTCTCGGAGTTGGGGTGAAAGAGAAATCAGATAATGTTCCTTCATGGTGGTAGGCTGTGCAGTGGTCAGGAATGTCTCATGGGCTGGCGCGTTCTCTTCCACAATCCAGAGGGTGGTCATGAGGAGGATGCAAAAGAGGAGGGCGATAAAAAGTGCAATAGTCTTAAAACTGTGGATTTTGTCAGTCCTTGGGTTCCTGCAGCGGATCTTCGGATGTCCGGTTGCTTCCATCACTTTCTTGTCGGGCGCTTCCATCATCTTCAAGGGGCTCAGTAGCGGGCAGGACCACAAACTTCGTCTGACTTCTCTCCTGGCGACCCTAGTAGTGTTAGGCCACCGCTCTGAGAATTTCGACTTAGTCAATGGTCTGCTTAGCCGAAGCTCCCTCCTTTCGTAGCAGGCTATACCCTTCTCTGGTTGGCACAGTGGGATCGGGAGTTTTTGCTACTTCAAGTGTCTCTGTGTCCGGATAGCAGTTTAGTGACGGTCGGTCTTTGCTCAGGAGCTCTTCTTGGGTGGCCACGTCTTCGGTCGTCGTCAGAGTCGAAGGGATTCTCTTGCAGTGGTGTGCATGCACCCAGTTGCGCTTTCCTTCCACTCGAAGTGCCGTTCGGGTGGTGATTAGAACTTGCCAGGGGCCCGTCCACCGAGGTTCCAGACTCTTTGCACGCTGGAAATTCCGGATCAGTACAAAATCTCCAGGTTGGATGGTGTGTCCGGGACCCCTGGAAGCGTCGAGAATGGCATGCAGCACCTGTTGGTGAATAACAGACAGTGTTTTAGTCAACTGGTACAAGTAATCAGACATCAGGACGTCTGGGACGTCATGGATGGACGTCGGTTTTGGTGCAGACCAGACATTCATGGGCCGGCCGAATACGACCTCGTAAGGTGTCAAGTGGTGCTTGGTGGGGGTGGAACGCATCGAAAGCAATGCCAGTGGGAGAGCGTCTGGCCATTTCAGTCCTGTGGTAGCCACTATCTTAGCCAGTTTTAGTTTCAGAGTGGCGTTGTGTCGTTCAACAAGTCCCGCAGATTGGGGGTGGAAGACTGCGTGGAACTTCTCTTTTACACCCAACCCTTTTAAGATGAGTTGGATAACTTCGGCTACGAAGTGGGGGCCATTGTCGCTCCATAAAATTCGACAGAGGCCGTAACGAGGGAAGAATTCCTTCAGTAGTACCCTTGCAGTGGCCATAGCAGTGTTGTCGCGGGTTGGATAGGCTTCCACCCACTTGCTAAATGCGCACACCACAACAAGTACGTACTTCAGGCCTTGGCATCTGTCTAGCTGGATGTAGTCCATCTGCAGGACTTCAAACGGGTGATTGGGAACCCCAAACCCTCCCCGGGGTACTACAGTTCCTTTCCCAGGGTTATGTTGCAAACTAATCAAGCATTGTTGGACCAGACGCTTGGCGGAATCTGTGATTTTGTCATTGTGCCAAACTCTGGAGACAAGTTTGATCATAGGGGCTGATCCTATGTGTGCAGGGGAGTGTGCCATAGTTAGTACGGGGATCAGGTATGAGTCAGGTAGCAACCATTTGTTCATGTCTTTTGTTCGCCAGCAGCCTTCATCGTCTTTCAGTCCCACCCGTGCCCATTCAGTCAATTCGTGTTGTGTGCTGGCCATTTGGATGTCCCTAATAGTTTCCCAAGCGTCTGTCCATTTCTCGGCTTGTGACCTGGTCACGTACATGTGTGTTGTCGTCCTATTCTCAGCTGTGGTTCGGGCAGTCATGTCGACTAGTGCATTCCCTCGTCCAATGATGTCTGTCACCCTTTTGTGTGCTTGGCATTTTATTACCGCAAGTTGCTTGGGAAGAAGGACTGCTTCGGTTAGGGCGGAGACTAGATCTCCTTGTAAGATGGGGGTGCCATGCGAGGTCAAGAATCCCCTCTCCTTCCAAAGGAGCCCAAATTGGTGAACTACCCCGAAGGCATACTGGCTGTCGGTGTAAATGTTTGCTGTGGTTCCTGCTGCCAGGATGCATGCTCGCGTGAGGGCAATCAGTTCTGCTGCTTGTGCAGATCGTTGTGTGATGCGGGCTGTCTCTACTACGGTTCGGGCTGTGGTAACTGCATAAGCAGCTGAGGTAGTGCCATCGGGGAGTTTGATGCAAGAACCGTCCACCCACAGCTCTCCGTCAGGGTCAGGAAAAGCCGTGTCTCTGAGGTCAACCCTACTCCTGGTCTGTTCGTCCGTGAGGGTCACACAGTCATGTACAGGGGACACATTGGGATCGTTCTCTGGTAGGGGCAACAAAGTTGCCGGGTTCAGCATGGTGCATCTTTTCAGGGTGATGTGGGGTGCAAGCAGAGTCAATTCGTATCCAGTCAGTCGTGCACTCGTCAGGTGTTGCGTCTTAGTTTGGTTCAGGAGGGTGTCAACCGCATGGGGTACTAACACTGTGAGGGAATTCGAGAGTACGATTCCCTCACTCTGTCGGATAGAGATAGCAGCGGCAGCTACAGCTCGAAGGCAGGCACGCAAAGCTCTGGCTACAGGGTCAAGAGTGGCAGAGAAGTTAGTGCACGGTCGTTGCTTTGGGCCAATGGACTAGGTCAAGACAGACAAAGCACATCCCTCCCTTTCGTGAGTGTAGAGGGATAAGGGCTTCGTGTAATCAGGGGTTCCTAGAACAGGGGCTGAACAAAGGGCATCTCGTAGTTCTATGAAGGAGGATTGGCATTCAGGGGTCCAAGGGAGTGGGAAGGGAACATCTTTGGCCAGCAGAGAAAGCAGCGGTTTCACGATGAGGCTGAAATTCGGTAACCACTGTCGGCAGAAGGAAGTGAGGCCTAGTCGGGAGCGGACTTGTTTCTGAGTCTTAGGGACTGGGGTCTCTAGAATGGTTTGGATTCGGTCAGGAGTAAGTTTCCTTCCAACTTTGGACAGGAGGTGGCCTAGGTAAGTGACCTGGGGTTGGCAGAATTGCAGCTTCTTTTTGGAGACCTTGTGGCCATTTTCCGCAAGGAAGTGCAGGAGTTGGATGGTGGCTGTGACTGCAAGTGGAGTGGTATCGGCAGCCAAAAGGATGTCATCGACGTATTGTATCAACACCACTCCATCGGGTAACTGGACTTCGTCCAGTTGTCTCTTGAGGGCCTGACTGTAGATGCTGGGGCTTTCTGTGTAGCCTTGGGGTGCTCGACAGAATCTATATGAACGGGCTTTCAAGGTGAAGCCAAAGAGGTAGCGGCTGTCCGGATGGATGGGGATAGAGAAGAAAGCATTTTTGAGGTCAATGACAGTGAAGGTGGTGGCAGTAGAAGGAATCAAAGTCAGAATAGTGGTGATGTCTGAGACCACAGGGTACTGAGGTACAACTACTTTGTTGACCTCTCGAAGGTCGATGATGAAGCGGTACGCTTTCTCATCTCCTTCTCCTTGTTTCTTGATGATGGGTAAGATAGGGCTGTTGCAAACATTGCTAACCACTTCCTCTACCACTCCTGCGTCTATCAGGGACTGAATAATCTTCACCAATGCCTTCTCGCCCTCGGGCGATATCCGATATTGTGGAAGTTTCGGGAGTATTGCGTCCTATCGAACAGTTATGTGCACTGGGTCAATCATCATGCGTCCTACGTCCGAATCAGTCTTGGCCCACAGGTAAGGAGGCAGAGTGTCAAGTAGGGACAAGTCAGTGTCAGTGATGGAAAACATGCGTCGGGAAGGGCAATGTCTGAGCAGAGCTGGGTTGTCGTACAGAAAGACTCGAACTCCATCTTGTGAACATCTAATAGTAGCTCGGAAATGTTTCAACAAGTCAAGTTCCATAATGGCGTCAGGGGTATTGGAGGAAAGCAAAAACGTCGTGTCAGTGGTGTTATTTTCCAAGTCAAAGGAGATCGGTGTGGACAAAGGGTTAGTGGAGGGCGTCCCATCGAAACCTATCGATGCTACAAGTGAGCCAGACAAGGGTGCCCTTGGAATCAGTTGTTTAGATAACGCACTACTTGTTGCGCCAGTGTCTACCAGGAACGGAGACTTTGTACCCAGGACCTTAGCGGTGACGTAAGGACCTTGCTGGTCAACATAGAGCTCGACTGGATCCCTCCCTTGCCCTAGGTGGTCCTATGCGAAGTCGTGAGTATCATCGCAGTCAGACTGTTGGTACTGGTTCTGTCGGGGACGGTCAAACGTATTCGGTCTGCCTGATCTGTCGTTATTCGTATCATTTGTGGACCCTCGCCCCTGACCTCTATTTCTCGGACCACCCGCTACGTCTCGGGGGTCCCTATTCTTATTCATCTCCAACAAAACCGGACACTGGGATTTCCAGTGGCCGAATTCCTTGCAAAATGCGCATTGATCTTCGCTAATGTCTTTACATCCAACCTGGGGTGCAGGAGTACGGTCTTTAGGGGGTGGGTTCCTAGGGGCATTCGTTTGGTAATTTCCCTTGTACTGCTCTCTTCCTATAGTCACCCCTTGCAACTGCGCAATAATCACCCTTTCCTTCAAGTCCTTTTTCTTCCTCTCCATCGCTCTGTCATTCTCGTTTTTCTGATGCTCGTAATATTGAGCCATCTGGAGGATTGCCGCGGGTTTGGAGGCTGCCCAACTACTCTCGCTGGCTTGCAGTTTCTGAGAGACTTCCTGCGACAGACCTTTGACGTAGTTTTGGAAAAATAGGTGGTGTCCGGTCGGAGAGGTCATGTCCTGGCCACTGTAATCGGAAAACACCGTCTCAAATCGGGAGAAATATTCCGACACGTCCTCCTGGGGTTTCTGGCGGCAGGCTGTCACTATCGACCAGTCTATTTTCTTTTCTGGGATCAGGGTTTTCAATTTCTGTACAATTTTGTCTGGGAGTTCTAAAATGGGGTTCAGAGGCTTCTGCCCAGGCTCTCGTTGTCTATCTATGCCATCGAGTTGTGACCAGGTATGTCCGAACAGCTCAAGATGGTCGACTTTCCGGATTTGCTTCCACACATCAGCTGGCAGACATAACCCGAAAAACAAGTCGATGTCAGCTAGAGTCATAATCGTGGAACTTAGGGCTGTACCTAGTTCAGTGTAGAAGGCAGTGGGGTTTTTCCGCAAATCGGGCAGAGATTTTCGGAACGTCAGGATGTCTTGTCGGTCCCATGGTTGGTAAACCCAGTTGTACACTACCCTCCCTTTTGCATCTTGATGGTTAACATCATCGTGTGTTCCCTGATTCGTGGGGGGACCCAGTAGGGGGCGGCCTCCCTTATAGGCATCATGGCGCCAGGTTGTTCTATTCGTGGTTCGGTCGCTACAGATGTCGTAGGTTTAGCTTCCAACCCTTGTTCAGTGAGGTGGCGGAGAACTTCAAGTGTATGCGCAAGGACGTCCGTCACGTCACACTCGCCCTTGTTCCCGATATCCACCTTTCTATATAGAGTCGTTAGGCTCTCGGGACCTTTGTCTTGATATCGGTCCTCATAAGCATTTAGGACATGATAACACAATCGTACGACAAAGTGTCGTCTGTGGCTTCCCGCATATGATTTGAACATATCCATGATGTGCTCCTCATTCTCCTTTCGTTCTACTAGTGTCCTGACTACCTTGTCAATCCCTGCTCGCTCATCTTTGCTCAACCTGTTCTTTCTCGTGGAATCTGTCTGTCGGGTCTCAGGGTCATCTAAAATTGTTGCTTGTGCTGTAGCTAGTACAAGGGGTTCGGCCGGCGCGGAGGCCATGGGGGCCGAGGCCCTGGTGCTACTCTCGTCTGTACTTGGGGGCGGTGAGTGCTGTGCTAATGGTTGGGAAGGGGCATATGGAGGAGGCATGTAGATGATCGGAGGACCTAATAAGAGATCATCGTTGGCTCGCTGTTTAGAGGGTGATTTAGGGTAGAGCGTAGAGGGCGTCCTAACAGGGCACTGACTCGATGTGTCGGACTCTTATTTCCGCTTGGCTTCCTCTCTCTCCTTAATCTCTTCTTCCAATTTCCTAGCAGCCATATGAGCTGCTTTCCATAGTTCTTTCTCTAATCTAATCTCGTTTCTTTTCTTACGTTGTTCTGTTTCTTTACGCCACATGCCGAAGCTGTCAAGCATAGTGGGCGTTGTCTTGCTGTTACGAAGAGCTGTTTCTAGCGCGCTTATTTTATCTTCATCGAAGGATCCTATCAGTGGCCACTGACTTTTCTGATCCTTCTTCGTATATTTATGCCAGAGCTTGCTATAGGCTATGGCGATCAATCCATGCTTCATGAACATGTCTTTATTAGGGGTGCCTTCCAGTGGAGCCGGATGGTTCATCTCCAATAAGCGGTCCGGGCTGAACCAACTACCAATCAGTGGGGAGAAGATAGGCATGACGGATTACAACGGGGACAAAAGTCTGCACTACCTATCTTATCACTGCGTGCAAAGACTAGACAGAATATTTCTATTCCTCGTTATTTGCAGGCAGAGAATACCTCAAAAGAACCAATACCGAACAGTCAATGTTCGGTCAATCAAACAATCAATGGGGAGAATAAGTAGGCACGACGGGTTACAACGGGGACAAAAGTCTGCGTTACCTACTCTTTCACTACCTGCAAAGAGAGAACCTGTTTTTCTCCGTTTGCATACAGAGAATCTCCAGAAAGAACCAATCCGCGAACAACAATGTTCGGGCAAACAATCAATCAGTGGGGGAGAAAGTTCGGCACGACGGGTTACTACGGGGACAAAAGTCTGCGTTACCTATCCTTCACTACCTGCAAAGGAAGAGAGAATCTATTCTTCTCCGTTTGCAGACAGCGAATCTCCAAAGAGAACCAACAATTCGACGAGTAATACTAGTATTTTCCAAACAATCAAACAATCATTTCGCAATTTTGTCGTGTTACACAACCTTACCCGGACCGCATGGACAGTTTCTTGTCTTCCGAATCCAGCGCCTGATCGTCCTCTATCTTCTGCCGTGGCACTCCTGGTGGTTCCCAGTCAGGACCGTAGATCACTCGAGAGAGGTCTGTTCGGAACCAGTGAAGTTTGGATGATCGGCTGTCAGACGAGGGTAAATTGGACAGGAGCTCTCCCGATCGCTGCAGTCGTTCACTTTGTCGTCAGGACCTCTTCCACTGGATCCACGTGTCGCTGATGGGCCCCGCGTTTGGGACGCCAATTGTAAAGCAGTAGGGGCCGATTTCGACCAAGAACCCTTCAGTATTTGCCCGGCGTTAGCCGCCTCTCATACCGTACGATATTACCAAACAAAGAGGCAGGCGCTGGAGACTGGAAGGCAGGAAACAGGAGTTTATTCCGACTGAGCAGAACACGTCAAATCAGACAACAGGGTATCTCCTCGAGGTGCTCTCCACGCATCCTCTCGGCCTGGCCTCTCTTATACACGGGTTTATAGCTTTATTACATAAAACACATTCTTGTCAATACTTTGATGTACGGAAAAGACATCCTCAGAACCCCCGCTTCAAACCTGTTCCCACACACATTTACAATAGAAGTCCCCACCCCAGTCGCAGCGGGTGATGACCATCCCACAGCGGGACGTTCTGCCGATTCCCGGAATGGGTGTATCTGATCGGATCTCACGGGGGAAGGGGCTTGATCAATCGGATCCTTTGATGGGGAAACTTCCTACTGTATGAGGGCAATAGACAGCATCCACAGGGCCAGGTGGTGGCCTGGGAACAGGCAGGAACAGAGGAAAAGGAGGGGGGTTCTTATCAAAGGACGCAGGATGATGAAAGGAATGGAGGGAGGTGTTGAGCTGGGAACAGGATGGGGTTCCGAGGCAGGGTAGCGCTGGAGAGGAGTTTTTATGATCCAAGCATGTGAGGGCGGGGGCCGTCAGCACGCAGGGGATGCTTGTGAGGTTGGGAGAGGGAGAGAGACGCGTTGGCTACAGGCAGTGGGCAGGGAGGCCATGGCTTTCAAAATGGCTGCCGTTTACGCGCACGAATGGGCCTAAAAAAGGGACAAGATGGCGCCGACAATGTTGACGCTGCAAACTAGATTTCAACAGCACAACCACCCTTGCTTGGGACTTTTCCAAAAACTTTTATGATCCTGTTTTTTCAAACAGGGAGCCAGCTCACCTCGGGCCCTTGGGGATTACAAGACACAGCACGAAGCACAGTCTTCTTCAAGCAGGGGGACCCAGCGCCTCCAAGCACAGTCCCAACAGCCTCTCCCTTAGTTAGAACAGCAAACTGCAGACTAGCCCAAGATCATGAAGCAAGGATTGGTCTTTCCCTTGTAGTCTCTTCACTTGCCCCTTCTTTAACAGAGATTCTTTTTGACCACAGAATGGGTCTAAGCCTTTACAGTCTCAATACATATCTGTTTCATTCCCCCTTTCAGGGGATTCAACTCTCCTAGTTATACCCCTTAATGTCTTTGAAGTTTATATGTGCTCAGGAGTCCCTGACCACTCCCTATATCAGTTCTGGGCATCTCCCTCCCAGTGTCACCTCTCTCCCTTTGATACTGGGGGTCTGGATCCTTAATCACTCAGCAGGTGATGGGTCAATTGGTTTATAGCACCAGCCCAAGCCTTTTCACCTCCTGGGCTTCTCCTCCCCCGCTCTTCAGATGCAGGGCAGCCTGGTGCCATCTCAACCCCTATCTGGTTCAAGACCTCTCCCAATGTCTCTCACCTTTCAGCTCCAGACAGACAATCCACATTTCAGAGACACACAGAAATGCTCAGAGCACAAAACTCAGCCACTTTCCAAAATAGTGGTTTATGAAAACACAGTGACCAAACCACGTTCACAGAAAGATGTGTTATACCGCTGTGAGATCATACATACTAAACTTCACCTCTTCATTATAAACAGACAGGAAACTAGGCTAACAAACACAGCACCCAGCCTCCCCCATTCTGTCCTATGGGCAGGATGGTCTTTCAGCAGTGAAAAATGAAATTGAGAGTTTTTCACTGTCAGAACATAGCACACACCTCAGTATATGTTCTGCCTTTTACCTACAGTGCACCCTGCCCAGTGGTTACCTGGCATCTACCACAGGGGTGCCTAACATGTCTGTAAAAGGGCAACTCAGGCCTTACAAGTGGTTGTAATTGTCAGGACAACATGCTAACTTAGCATTCTGCCCGCAGGCCTCACACGGAAGACCTGAGTTCCCTTCTCTGCGCGCCTTGCATTACTAGCCCTGGCACACACAGTGCACGTCACTAGGGACTTTACTAGTAAGGAAAACATACCATTCATGGCCAACCAATCGCCATTACATTTTAAACAAGGAACTCTTGTACTTTGACACTGATCAGCAGTGGCTAAGTACCAAAAGCATCTAAATTAGCTATTCTAGGTCAGGAAAATGGTCTGGGGGAAAACAAAAAGTTTAGGGAACTTTAGCTAAAAAGGCCAAGTCCTACATGTCCATCAATCACTCCTTTTGCATTTATCATCCAAGGGGGACCAGTATGCCCAGATGTGGGTCCCATGATCTCCATGCCACTGGAGTCAAGCTAGTAAGGCTGATGAGGGGTGATAGTCTGAAACCTGTCCCAGGATGCTTGTTTACGGTCCAGGTAGGACCTGGCCTGGCAATTGCGCTGGACTGTTCCCATGAGGAGCAGGGTCAATACTGATTTGCAATTGCTGGGTTTGAACTGAAATGGCATGGGGAGCGAAACAATGATGGATATAGGCCCAGATCTCTGTACTGGAGTGAATGTTTGACATTGTTCAGCATTCTGTCCATCAATTGTTTGTTTTGCAGCACCAATTGTGCCACCCACTTAAGTAACCTTTTAAACATGCCTCAGTCCAGCCACTGCATGCTGTAATGCGATTTTAAACTGATATTTCGACCTGGCAAAAAAACCATTTGCCAGAAATAAACCTTACTTTTAAATATATATAAACTACCCCTAAGGTAGGTCCTAAAGGGTCATGGAGCATAGTGCATTATATTTAAAAAACAGGACATGTGGGTTTAAGTTTTGCATGTCCTGGTAGAGAAAAACTCTTCAAGTATTTTTTTACTACTGTAAGGCCTATATTTCCCATTGACTAATGTAGGTTTGTCCTAATACATTTGATAAGTGATAACTTTTGAATGGGAGCGGATAGAGATATGATGGTTAGATTAAAGTTGGGCGGAATTTGGAGTGTTTCACTCGATGGAACTCCACGGAGTGATAGAAAACCTCAGGGAGTTTCCGCTGAGTTCTGCTCCTTTGTACACCCTGCTTGCCAAACACACTTTCACCATCCATCAGACCTATCAACACCCTTGTGCATCACAGCAATGACCATATCATCCAAAAGCCCTCACCAAACAACACAGGGTCCCCAACTTAGACTCAGACTGCTCGGGAGAAGATGTAGAGAGGGAGCAGATATATCACCTATTCATTGCACAGGGAGGCTCAGAGAGGAAGCAAGTGTCGGAGGAAGCGGCATCGATGCTCTGGGTTGGGGCCGGATAGGGGCAGCTGTGCCTGCTGCTGTTGCTTTAGGCTGATTGCGCTGAATGCTTTGCCTCAACAGTGGCCATGTTAGTCCAGAAAAAACTTCACTGAATACATTAGAAATTAAATGCAATTTATAAAATGAATGCTTTGGCTTAAGGAAACATGTAGACAGGCTTAAACTGTGTCCCAGAGGCAGTCTTACCGGTGCTTCAGCAAAACTAGGGGTATTGTTTCTAGCCAAACCGGGGATATGGTTTCTGAAACGCTGTCCATCTGTAGTGTAGTTTTGGAGCGGGAGAGACTGTATCTGGTCTAAGAGCAGAGCACAACAAAAAACAATTGTTCATCCACAAAACATGCAACTAAACATATGGGTCACAGCATGATGTTGTCGCTCTCAGAGACACAACTTGATGCACATTCGACCTACTCCCTTTTGAAAAAAGGCAAAACTTGGAAATGTAGCTTGTCCCTCCTCAGATTAGGATGAGTGTTGATCAATATATACTGCCTCTCTGTCCTGTTGGCCTTTATTTAAAGCTGACATTGCCTACTCACCTTTGGGACTAAAAGAGAGCTGGAGAGTGACCGAGGCAGCACCTTGCCGGCTAGCTTCCCTGAAGGATTGCTTTTGATTTTGTTTTACTATGGATAGGAACAGTTGCTTACACAGAGATTGACTTTACTTTTAAAACATGCTTTCTTCAGTAGTAGCCGCTAAACTTCGCTACAGGGGAAAAGCGGAGTGCTGCATAGGCAAAGCTTGGAAAACTCTGCCAGCGGAGCAGAGTTTACCAATGTTAGACTTGGCATCCTTGGCGTGGTTTCCCCTGACTTTTTGCCTCTACCTCCTGTATTTTTGATGCTGTGCTAGATTTAGTTTTTGCTGGCTTAGATGCTTGGGGCACATTGCCACTGCTGATCAATGTCAAAGTGCAAGTGCTTTCTGTTTAAATTGTCATTGCAATTGGTTCTCCATGATTGGCATATTTGATTTACTGGTAAGTCCATAATAAAGTGTGCCAGGGCCTGTAACTCAAATACTACTTGTGGGCCTGCAGCACTTATTGTGCCACCCTTATGAGTAGCCCTGTAAATATATCTCAGACCTGCTCCTGAATCTACACACAGTTTCTACTGCCATGTTGACCTGGCAAGTGGACCCACTTAGAAAAGAACAATTGAAGGAGTATTACCCGATGAAGGGGATGAAGGCTTTTTCCAGATGAGGAAGCACTGTTCCTTTGTTAGTAAACCCCTCACTCACCACCTAGTGGTGACTTGCTTCATCATCGGGGCCCACCCAAGTGGCCTAGCGTCACTTGGGTGTGCTTCAACACCTGAGTTGCAGTGGAGCAGGTAGTGAAGTGTGGGTTGTAAACAAAAAAAGTGTGAGTGTTAAAATTGTCCTGGTTAATGCTTTTGTATAGATTTTAATAAAAAAGTAACTGGACAATATTAAAAAGATTGGTGAGATAGTAGTAGGGGAGTTACGGCCTACGTATCTCAGCTATGTGTTGGTCAACATGTTTCTACCATTAGGGGCAATCCCCGGTATTCTTCAGGACCAAAACAAGGAAGTGGGAGGTGTGTGTCCCCTAAAAGACGCACCCTGTCCTAAATCCTTGGTCATCCAGAAGGAAAATATACTTCTGGGCAGACACTCCTAAAATGTAAGGTGCCAATAAAAACCTAGGGAAAGAAGAAGAGCAAAGGAAGAGGTTACTATCCTGTAACGTAGTGCAGAATTTGGGTGCAGAATACGTGCAGTTATCCTTGCTTTCCACAGTGGTGAATGAAACAGTGCCTTCATCAGTAGAGAGCGTGTCTACCAGTGTTGTGAAAACGTGCTCATTATCGTGGGAGTAAAAGTTGCAGCATGGTATATCTAAGGTCAGGTATTTAAGTTGGCGTCCTCTGTGCGTGCCTGAAATAGCATGCTTATGCCGTACATTAGAGTGCACTGAACTGGAGTGCTCATATTATTACCGTCGTGGAGCATATTGTGCCAACTGGTTGTTTACCATAATTTTATATAGGCTCGAAAATATCCTAATTAGGATCAGTGATGTACATACAAAGACAGACTAGACTCATACAAACATATAACATGGAGCTTGTCACGAGGCGTAACATGTCTGGAAAAAAGGGGCTTACTGGAGAAGTACTCTAGTTGAATATCATCAAGCAGGGGGTAGGTGCTTCGCTTCTAGCAACATATTCTATTTGGAAAGGCATGTGTTGCAGTAATGGGTAAAGGGAAGTTAACCTACATTTCCGTTCATATGCTCAAACCATTCAAGAATCCTGTATGGGGAGGAAAATTACTTACAGTTGGAAGTCGCAATGTAAGGCGGTTCACCCCTGTCTACCTGCCGCTGCTCGGATGCAATGAGCGAGCGCGCGCGGTGGGCGTATATGCGCTGGCATACTTCCGGGATGAATCACGTGACCGCTACGGCGGCCCGTCAGGGAAGGATGGTTGGTATGGGAACCACTGGATGCTGCGCATGCGCATTATGAATGCTGCATCTCGTGACCGCTACTGTGGTTCCTAGGCAAGCGGTCACGAGATGCAGCATTCATAATGCGCATGCGCAGCATCCAGTGGTTCCCATACCAACCATCCTTCCCTGACGGGCCGCCGTAGCGGTCACGTGATTCATCCCGGAAGTATGCCAGCGCATATACGCCCACCGCGCGCGCTCGCTCATTGCATCCGAGCAGCGGCAGGTAGACATAGGTTAACCGCCTTACATCGCGACTTCCAACTGTAAGTAATTTTCCTCCCCATACAGGATTCTTGAATGGTTTGAGCATATGAACCGAAATGTAGGTTAACTTCCCTTTACCCATTACTGCAACATATGCCTTTCCAATTAGAATATGTTGCTAGAAGCGAAGCACCTACCCCCTGCTTGATGATATTCAGCTAGAGTACTTCTCCAGTAAGCCCCTTTTTTCCAGACATGTTACGCCTCGTGACAAGCTCCATGTTATATGTTTGTATGAGTCTAGTCTGTCTTTGTATGTACATCACTGATCCTAATTAGGATATTTTCGAGCCTATATAAAATATATGGTAAACAACCAGTTGGCACAATATGCTCCACGACGGTAATAATATGAGCACTCCAGTTCAGTGCACTCTAATGTACGGCATAAGCATGCTATTTCAGGCACGCACAGAGGACGCCAACTTAAATACCTGACCTTGGATATACCATGCTGCAACTTTTACTCCCACGATAATGAGCACGTTTTCACAACACTGGTAGACACGCTCTCTACTGATGAAGGCACTGTTTCATTCACCACTGTGGAAAGCAAGGATAATTGCACGTATTCTGCACCCAAATTCTGCACTACGTTACAGGATAGTAACCTCTTCCTTTGCTCTTCTTCTTTCCCTAGGTTTTTATTGGCACCCTACATTTTAGGAGTGTCTGCCCAGAAGTATATTTTCCTTCTGGATGACCAAGGATTTAGGACAGGGTGCGTCTTTTAGGGGACACACACCTCCCACTTCCTTGTTTTGGTCCAGAAGAATACCGGGGATTGCCCCTAAGGGTAGAAACATGTTGACCAACACATAGCTGAGATACGTAGGCCGTAACTCCCCTACTACTATCTCACCAATCTTTTTAATATTGTCCAGTTACTTTTTTATTAAAATCTATACAAAAGCATTAACCAGGACAATTTTAACACTCACACTTTTTTTGTTTACAACCCACACTTCACTACCTGCTCCACTGCAACTCAGGTGTTGAAGCACACCCAAGTGACGCTAGGCCACTTGGGTGGGCCCCGATGATGAAGCAAGTCACCACTAGGTGGTGAGTGAGGGGTTTACTAACAAAGGAACAGTGCTTCCTCATCTGGAAAAAGCCTTCATCCCCTTCATCGGGTAATACTCCTTCAATTGTTCTTTTCTAATCCTTGACCAGGGAATCAGGAGTTTTTCCCGTCCAGCAACTACGGACGCAACTCCTTACTCTCTATGTGTTCTTAAGATTGAGGCAGCGCACAGCTGCGAGAGTACAAGACATTTTCTCTCTCAGCATATATACGGGAGACCGATCACGACACGAACATGGCAGAAAACCAGGGCTTATCTTTTTCTACTGAAGAAATAGACTCTATCATGAGTGACCTCAATGCCTTTGCTGATCCCAGCATTAGCAACACCATCTCACAGACATCGGAATGGGACAAACTCTCAGAACTTAAACGCAACCGCATTAGAACAATACTACATGGCACAATTCTCAAAGAGTACGTCACAAACACTATGGCCCCAAAAGGATTACTAGTAACCAATGCCCCCAGAATCTTCCTAGAGGATGAGGAATTCAGAAGAGACTGGGCACAAATAGCGTGGCATTGCAAGCACGACTGGATTATGCTTATCCTGAAAACAGCAATAAGACTTTCCGAAAAAATCCAGATTGAAATCCAAACCATAGAGGGCCAAATAAAGGCCACGATTACAGGATACAAAAAGAAATTGGACGAAATAAACAAAGAGATCAATGAATACAGAGAAAACCTCACACAACAAAAAGTCTCCAAGTTTCAAAAAGATCTTAAAAAGTTTTCCTTTGTCAAAGCCTACCCATACTCGGACCGGGACTACAAAGCGACCACCACACAGGAACAAGACTCTGATGCATCAAGTAATACTTCCCATAGTTCCAACAGCAGTGGAGGCTCCAACACCAGCACACCACGACAAAAGAAGAGAGGTGGATACCAAGGAAACTATCAGTGGCCACAATATAACCACCCCCCTTCAATCCATACCAACAACCACAACAATTCCCCATGTATGGATGGCAACCCCCCTTCCAACAATATCCTTTTCAGCCAAATCAGTTCCGCCCTCCTTTTCAGAACAGAGGCAGGCGCGGGAGAGGCCGCAACAAACGGGGAAACACCGTCCATTGGGAAGAGGACGAGATGGTGAGCAGCAACACCAGGAACAAAACCGCATCCAACAGAGCAGGCCCCAGCAACATGAGGACCTAGTTACCAACCTATCGTCACATATCCTAACAGACACTGAGAAGAAGGTCCTCAATAAAGGACTGGGATTTGTCCCCACAGCCAATTTAGACAAGTTCAAACTACACTGCGAACTAGCAGCTTTCTTTAGAAAACTGAAACTGAAAGCGTTTTTTGAAAAGACAAACAAGGAAAACGTTGAGGAAGTGCCTAACGAAACTGGACTAAGAACAAAATCTACCTTTGTTCCCCCACCACATACCATTCCAGTGGAAATAAATACATTTGAACAGGCGGTATTCAATGATATTGAATCCACCAGAACCCCTACACGATATCAAAACATCAGTAGAGCTGAGAGGAAAGCCCTATCAGATCTCAAAGGAGATGATACAATCATCATCAAACCGGCTGACAAGGGCGGAGGCCTAGTAATCATGAACTGCACTGACTACCAACAGGAATGCAGACGATTACTTGAAGATCGAAAAAATTATCTTCCCCTCACCAATGACCCTACAGACGATCTCAAAAGAGAAATTGTGGACCTGGTTGAAGAAGCAGAACACAAAGGTGAAATTTCCAAACAGGAAGCAGATTACTTAACCAAAACAGAGGCAAAAATACCATATTTCTACGTGGTCCCAAAGATGCACAAGAACAGAACACCGCCACCAGGTAGACCGATAGTATCCGGGATAGGCTCACTCCTTGAACCACTGTCCAGATTCTGTGACTACTTCTTAAAACCAATTGTACAAGGAACCACTACCTACCTGAAAGATACTAAAAGCCTCCTAACGCTCCTGGAAACCATCAAAATGGATGATGACATGATCTTGGTCAGCTTCGACATAGAAAGCCTTTATACCAACATCCCTCAGGATGCCACCATCAATGTTCTAAAAGAAACCTTGGAGCAAACCGCATGGGAATACAGAACACCGAAGGAATTCATCATTGAATGTGCTACCTTGGCCCTCAAAAGGAATTTCTTTGAGTTTGAAGGATCCCTGTATTTACAAATAGGGGGCACATCTAAAGCAGTGTTTTTGCGCCTAGCATAGCAGGACTCTATGTCTTTGATTTCGAGAAAAAACACATTCTCTCACCCACCAACCCATACTTGGAGAATATTGTATTCTGGCGCAGATATATTGATGACGTGCTAGCAATCTGGAAGGGCCCTCAAGAAATTCTTACAACTTTCATCACCTGGCTCAACACCTGTGATCAACACCTTCACTTTACCCACAGCATGGATAAGGACAAAATGGTCTTCCTAGACATTGAGATTCGAAAAGAGCAAGAAGCCTTGACCACCAAAACACATTTTAAGCCTACGGCAAAAAACAACCTCTTAAGGTTTGAAAGCTTTCATCCGCGACCATTGAGGGAGAATCTTCCCTATGGTCAATATTTAAGACTATGTAGGAATTGTAGTAACCTCATGGACTATAAAGAACAGGCTGAAGACCTCACAGAAAAACTTTCACAACGTGGGTATCCAACAAAAATCACTAAGAACTGCCAACGACGAGCAAGAAATCAACCACGCCAAGCACTCTTGGAAGAAACCACAAGAAACAGTGACAATATACCCCTAACCTGTGTGACCACATACAATGTGATTTCCAACGAAGAGAGCAAAAGCATTAGAAAGCACTGGTCAATAATAAACTCTGGATCATTCAACTGGGAGAAACCTCTCTTCTCATACAGGAAAGCGAGCAGTTTGAAAAACACCTTGGTCAACACTAGACCAAAAAATAATATTATCACCAGTGACCCTACATTAACACAGATATGGGGTCTCCCACCAGTTACTGGACATTCTCGGTGCGGGGACTGCAGTGTCTGTCACCTGACAGAAAACACCAAGACAATTGTCTTGGAACCTGGGAAAACATGGGAGCAGAGATCCCACACTAATTGCAATAGCAATAATGTCATTTACCTAATCACTTGCACCTGCGGAAAACCCTACGTGGGTATGACAACACGCAAAATAAAACAACGTATTTGCGAACACAGGAGCACGATAAAATGCAAGAAGAACATGACAAAACTCACGGACCACTTCCTGACTGCCCATCACACCACCAACGATATGAGGTGGACAGTTATTGAACAGTTGCAAGTGGGCCCTAACATCCAGGCTCGTCTATTCGAAAAAGAACAGAGATGGATATACAGACTTTCCACTCATACACAAGGTCTTAACGACAATATCCCGTGGAACTCTGTACTAAAATAACACCAGCTCTAACTAATGTAGTCCCATGACACAGGAATGCATTTAATTTCGAATGCAGCCCTTTTAATATGGACTTCTTTTGTTGACCCTGCCTGCTGCTACTGTTATTTTCCTTCCCATTCACTGAATCAGTACATTCCCTTGTATTCAAGTAGCACCAGCTTTAGCTAGTATCCCCCATTCAGTCCCCCGGCACATGAATGCATCCCTCTTCATATGCTGCCGGTAGTTTTTATCCCGTTCACTGAAATAACTCAGTATAACCCATCCCCACGCATTAACGGGCACTTCTAATACCGAATGCTCCAAATCTCGCCCTCTTGCCACATTCCATTTCAAATGCGCAAGCGCAGCGTTTACTGATCCCCATGCCAACCGCCGCTTGCCTAGGAACCACAGTAGCGGTCACGAGATGCAGCATTCATAATGCGCATGCGCAGCATCCAGTGGTTCCCATACCAACCATCCTTCCCTGACGGGCCGCCGTAGCGGTCACGTGATTCATCCCGGAAGTATGCCAGCGCATATACGCCCACCGCGCGCGCTCGCTCATTGCATCCGAGCAGCGGCAGGTAGACATAGGTGAACCGCCTTACATCGCGACTTCCAACTGTAAGTAATTTTCATCCCCATACAGGATTCTTGAATGGTTTGAGCATATGAACCGAAATGTAGGTTAACTTCCCTTTACCCATTACTGCAACATATGCCTTTCCAATTAGAATATGTTGCTAGAAGCGAAGCACCTACCCCCTGCTTGATGATATTCAACTAGAGTACTTCTCCAGTAAGCCCCTTTTTTCCAGACATGTTACGCCTCGTGACAAGCTCCATGTTATATGTTTGTATGAGTCTAGTCTGTCTTTGTATGTACATCACTGATCCTAATTAGGATATTTTAGAGCCTATATAAAATATATGGTAAACAACCAGTTGGCACAATATGCTCCACGACGGTAATAATATGAGCACTCCAGTTCAGTGCACTCTAATGTACGGCATAAGCATGCTATTTCAGGCACGCACAGAGGACGCCAACTTAAATACCTGACCTTAGATATACCATGCTGCAACTTTTACTCCCACGATAATGAGCACCTTTTCATAACACTGGTAGACACGCTCTCTACTGATGAATGCACTGTTTCATTCACCACTGTGGAAAGCAAGGATAACTGCACGTATTCTGCACCCAAATTCTGCACTACGTTACAGGATAGTAACCTCTTCCTTTGCTCTTCTTCTTTCCCTAGGTTTTTATTGGCACCTTACATTTTAGGAGTGTCTGCCCAGAAGTATATTTTCCTTCTGGATGACCAAGGATTTAGGACAGGGTGCGTCTTTTAGGGGACACACACCTCCCACTTCCTTGTTTTGGTCCTGAAGAATACCGGGGATTGCCCCTAATGGTAGAAACATGTTGACCAACACATAGCTGAGATACGTAGGCCGTAACTCCCCTACTACTATCTCACCAATCTTTTTAATATTGTCCAGGTACTTTTTTATTAAAATCTATACAAAAGCATTAACCAGGACAATTTTAACACTCACACTTTTTTTGTTTACAACCCACACTTCACTACCTGCTCCACTGCAACTCAGGTGTTGAAGCACACCCAAGTGACGCTAGGCCACTTGGGTGGGCCCCGATGATGAAGCAAGTCACCACTAGGTGGTGAGTGAGGGGTTTACTAACAAAGGAACAGGGCTTCCTCATCTGGAAAAAGCCTTCATCCCCTTCATCGGGTAATACTCCTTCAATTGTTCTTTTCTAATCCTTGACCAGGGAATCAGGAGTATTCCCCGTCCAGCAACTACGGACGCAACTCCTTACTCTCTATGTGTTCTTAAAAGTGGACCCACTTGCCAGGCTCTAACCTTCCCTTTTCTTACATGTTAGTCACTCCTATGTTAGGCCCAATGTACCCCCATGGGCAGGGTGCGGTGTATGTGAAAGGTAGGCCATATACTGGTGTGTTTTACATGTCCTGATAGTGAAATACTATGTATTTCATTTTTCACTATTGAAAGGCTGTCTGTCCCATAGGATAGCATGGGAGGTGCATTGCTACAACATCTTACAATGTAACTCTCCATGGGGACAAGATAGAGAAACTGAGTTTAGGCTCTCTTAACTCAGAATTTACTAACACATATTTTTTTAATGCTGTTTTTAAATTTAAATGTAGAAAGTTGGCATTTTCTTGTGCAATCATTCTGTATGCATCTGCCTGGTTGTGTATTGACTGTCTTGTTTTGGAGTAACAGGGGCTGAGGATGAGCATGCACTGTAGACAGCCACTGGGGGGGTGGGGGGGTCATTGAGATGTGCCTCGCCCTTCCTGGATGTCTCAGTGCTGGGTTTAATAAACCCTGGCAGAATTTAGAGCAGTGGAAGGAGATTTCTTTGCAGCTGAATAGGGTTTGTCTCCCTTGCACAATGCTGTCTCCACCTCATGTGGTCATGCTGCACCAGTGAGGACAGAACTAGTTTTAACTGCTCTCAGAGACCCTTGCACAAAGTGAAAAACTGCATTGTGAGGTATAAGTGTTAGACCGAAAACCTCAGAACTTTAGATTACTTCTGGACTCAAGAGGAACCTTTGCCAAGGAAAAGAGCTGTGAGGAGGAGTACTGCCCCTTTGCTGTGTGCTGTGTGGTGTTGGCCTGCAGTTTCTCTTTCTGTCAAGGAGAGGACAAAGACTGGAACCTTGCTTGAACCGCTTGAAGAAGGAAATGCTTCTGTATACTTGCCTCCTGTTCTGAAGTCTCCGGCTACAAAGACATCACCTGCAACCCACTGACCAGTACCAGTACCTGGACACCTCCTTGGACTCCTGTATTCAAAAGGGCTCCAATTCCAGTGTGTTGGCCCTGAGAATTGTGTGGTTGGTGCTGCAAAGCAAGAAGAACCACTCCAACACCGTCAATATTGCCACCAGTGATGCTGTGTCCTGCTCCAAGGTCGAGGTCACCGCTCTTGAAGTGCACAATTCACCTGCCACATGCACTGCAGCTCCTACGCCCTTTGACACCTACAGTTATAGGCCATTCCAATGCCAGCGCTCGCACCAATGCCATCACTGCTAGCACTAGCATCATGTTATCACAGAGCCGATAACTGATGAGGGTGACTTCAAGAACTCTTCAACATCACATCGCCTCACCAAAACCGACGCCTCATTGCCGATGCCTTCTAAATTCCCCTGTCCTGGATTCGACGGTTGTCTCGCCTCCCCGTGGCAGAAAGGAACCGGCTTTGCCTAGTGACCGACACCTCACCTCTACGACGCCGTGCATCAACTGTTGACTTTGTTTCCAAGGTACTGTTGTTTGGGGGTTCTTGTGACTCTGTGCCTGGCCCTCACACCTGGCAGGCAGTGCCTTACTTTGGATTTGTGCCTGTCAAAACCTTGTAATAGCCCCAGGTGGGGCTATTTTTCTTTCAACAGTTCTATTTTTGAACCAACCATGTCAGAAGTGATAACCTGATACATTTATTTTGGAATTTTGGTGTTTCAGTCTTGTTGATTTAGATAAAAATACTTTATTTTTCTAAACTGGTGTGGTGTCCTTTTGTGGTGCTTTCACTGTGTGTTTGGGGTACAAATACTTTACACATTGCCTTTCGGATAAGCCAGTCAACTCATGTCAAGCGACCAAGGGGGTGAGCAGGGGTTATCTAAAGTGTGTAACTTTCTTTCCCTGACTAGAAGAAAGGGTCCCAACTTGGTGGAGGTGCATACCTCTGCCAATTCGATACCCCCATTTCTAACAACCAGCCACCACTAGTATAGACTCAAATGAACTGTAAGTTAAAATCCTCTTTATTGATAAAGTCGAATTTTAAGTTATAATTTTGAAAATGGCACTTGTCGAATGTTATCAAATAAAGCAATGGTCCTCATTGGTGTAATTAAATGGCATATTCAAATAGGTCACTGTATGCAATTAATGCAAATCGAAAATCTTGCAACATATCAACAACATATCTGCATTGAAGGATCCTTGACATTTTAGCTTATCCATCATGCAAGTAACATTGTCCAAGAAACCGTACATGCAATGTGTCTCCAGTGCAAAACAGCCATGACAAAACCACAGTTAACACAAACAAGTGCCAATGTCACAAATCGTTGTGTGCTACTTTACAACACACAGCTTTATATAGCTTTTATAGTTCGCACAGAAGAGAAAAGAAGTTTGTTGTTTAGAAATCAACAAGGTTTCAACCTCAACCACATATAAGGGTCTCATTAGGACAATTAAAGTGACGAAATATCTTGCGACCAGTCATTAAAAGGTAAAGATCTGCAGGTGACAGTGTTGGCAATCTTGACGGCACTGATTTACTGGCTAGGGATTCCCTCCACTCAGTACTGACCGTGTTACATATCAAGGCCCACTGTAGGTCCCTGCCCCACTGGGCCCTCCATCTGTTCGCAGAATCGCTTGACATTGTTTCAAGGTCTACTCCATTGAGTGGTATAACAGAAAAGCACTCAGGGGTAGAAACCACTGAATGGAGAAGAGCTTGAAACAATGTCAAGCCATTCTGCGAACAGGAGGAGGGCCCAGCAGGGTATGAACCTACAGTGGGCCTTGATATGTACCATTATCAGTACTGAGTGGAAGAAACCCCTAGCCAGTAAACCAGTGCCGTCCTGATCGCTAACACTGTCAACCCTTTTCCTTTTAATGACTGGCCTTATGTTATACCACAGTTGGGTTTCTATCCTCTTACGATAACCTACCTATTGGTTACCTTGAATGGCTGGCCCTGAGATGTCCCCACACTGTTATTATCCTTATGATTCCCCTATATCTGGTTGAGGGTTGAAACATTGGCGACTACTAAAGAACAAACAAACTTCTTATGATCAGTTGGAATGGTACAATCTAAAAAGTTGTTTGTTGTAAAAGAAATAAAGTAAAACAATCCCCTGTACTGTTATAACATTTGTAAACGCTGAAGATGCCTGTGTTCGAAGGGTGAAAGTCTGAGTATGCGCTGAAGGGAATCAAATGTGTATACACACACTAACACACATACACACACACACATCATAAAATCATTAGACATCGCTCTCTTACTAATTTCTTAATGAATAAGCTTTTCACATGACAACCTAAATTCCCCTGATTAACACATTTGTACTAAGCTACAAAATGTAAATTTTGTGTTACAGGAAAGCTGTGAACTAAATTATGATGTTTCTGTTCACAGGCCATCCTTTAGTAACTTTCACTCTGCTACAAGGTAAGCTGCTTAGATTTTTTTCTGGGAAAAACACGTATGCTGCTGAAAAAGACTGACCTATATTATACTGGGCCAGTTCATTTGTTTTTCTTATTAAACAAACTTGTCCTTATTTTATCGGTTGCAGAGAGGTAATAGAGTTAACCTTCTTGAAATTCAAAGCTGTAAACATGCAGGTTAAGCTGGTTCATGAAGCAGGTGTGTTATCCGCCTGAGATCTTTTCAGAAAGAAGGCTGTGGAGCAATTCCCTGCATGGGGTGAGACAAATTAGTTTTGTGAGTGTCTTGTTAATGAGATTTCAGCAAACACTGAATGTTAGACCGGAGATACTGTATGAGAGCTCTATGAAGATGTCAGCACTGGGACACATACTAGTGCATGCTGCCAATTAGAACGTGCATTCCAGGAGTGCTGTGGTTTAAATATATGATGTAGGGCTATACAGTTGTTTGACAACTCTTTAGGTGTCAATTATTTGTAAATAGTTCATGTAGGAATGTGAGTTCACGTCAAGGTCAATATAGCCGGGGACTCTGAGCTCTCCATTTAAGACTGGGGTGTGCATGTCCAAGTCAAAATAGATGTGCTTTGTCAGAGCTCTGCAAATGCAAAAAAAAAAACCTGGACTATCAATGAGTGATGCACAGCAACGTAGAGGGCGTTGTGAATAAATATGTACATTCTTGCTAACAACAAAGTTAACTGCCCTTAATTATTACATGTATATACAATAGTGTTAGCAGAGACATGCCAGACCCATATTCAGTTCAATATCACTGTTTAAGATATTGCCAAGTTGGACCTTATTGCATTTCCTCTTCTTATAACGTTCTTTCACTCATTATTGTCACTTCCATTATATTACGTCATCCTATACTACTTTCTCTACTCGTGTTTCTCTATATTTCCTCATCTCTACCTTCTTCTCCCAATCCCACTATTTTCTCTCCGGTTAATCACTTCTCCACTCACCCCCTCCTTTGTCTCACAGTTTGGTCTTCCTTTCACCCCTCTTCCTTTACTGCACCTGCTTAACACCCTAAGCGGCATATTTACAAGTCCCCATCACCAGAGGAATGTCACTTTTGCCTATGGTCCTGTGGCGCTAGTGGCTTCTCCTTATTCACATGGCGGCGTTAAGCCACTTAACATGGCTTAACCCCGGCTAGTGAAAAAGGCCCCCTTTCACGCTTCACCTAGCGTGAATGGGGTGGGCAATGGACGTTGCTGTGGGCGTGCCACCGCAACACCCAATGATTTTGACGAGCCCCCATATTTATAAGTGTGGCGTGAACATAGGATAGTGCCAAAATTAAGACCATGGAAAACCTGGTCTGAGCATGGTGAAACAAGGTGAAATGCTTTGTTTTCCCTCATTTTTCTGTTTTTATGTGTGCTGCATTCTGCATCACACATAGAAGGAGCAAAACCCTATGGATACTTGTTTATGTGCAGGAAGGTGTCCCTTCCTGCATGTTGGACTTGGCCCTTTCTGGCTAAAGTTCCCCAAACAATTTTGCTTTCCCCATAGACCTTTTTTCTGACATGGTGTTGCCAACTTAGATGCTTTTGGCACTGGTGATCAGTGTCAAAGTGTAAGTGCTCTCTGTGTAAAGTGTAATGGTATTTGGTTGCCCATGATTGGTATTTTTGCCTTACTGGTAAGTTCCTAGTAAAGTGCTCTATGTGTGCCAGGGCTGGTAATGCAAATGCTACTAGTGGGCCTGCAGCACTAATAGTGCCACCCACACCAGTAGCCCTAAAGAAAGAACTCAGGCCTGCCACTGCAGTGCCTGCACGCAGTTTGTTAAACTGCCATTTGTCCTGACAAGTGCACCCACTTGCCCAGCCTTACCTTTCCCTTTCTATACATGTCAGACACCCCTATAGTAGGTCCAAGGTACCCCCTGGGCAGGGTGCAGTGCATGTGAAAGGTAGAACATGTACTGAGGTGTGAACCATGTCCTGACAGTGAAACCCTCTCCATTTCGTTTTTCACCGTTGAAAGGCCATTTTGCCCATAGGACAGAATGGGGAGGCTGTGTGATATGTTTTCCAGCCTATCTTCCAAAAAGCTTAAGATGGAGAGGTGAAGTTTAGTGTGTCTGAAGGCACAATGTAATGACACATCTTTTTATGAAGGTGGTTTTTGCATTGTGTGTTTAGAAACCACTCTTTTAGAAGTGACTGGGCTTTTGTGCTCTAACATTTCTGTGTGTCTCTGCCTGGTTGTGGATTGACTGTCTGGATTTGAAAGTAATAGCACCTGGGGAATGTCTTGACCCAGGGGAGGAGGTGAGACAGCAACAGGCTGACCTGCACCTGGAGTGTTGGGGGGATGAGTAGCCCCTAGAGGGGAAGAGGGCTGGTTTGCTGCCATAAAACAATGGTTGCATCTCCCACTGAGTAAGTGAGAATCCAGACCCCCACTAATCAAAGGAAAAAGGTGTCACTGGCAGGAAGGCCTAGAGAACTGGTTTAAACAGGGGTCAGTGCCCCCATGAACACACAGACTTCAAAGACTTTGAGGAGTATAACTATGAAAGCTGAAACCCTTGGACTTTGGGATGGAGAAATGGATTGATCAAGACTCAAAAGGATTGAACCTACTTTGTGGTTAAGAGAACCTCTGCCAAGGAAGAAACAGCTGAAGAGACTGAAGGAAAGGACTGACCTTTCCTGTGTGTTCTGGTGCTGGCCTGCTGTCTGCTGCTTTAACCAAGGAGAGGCTAGAGGGACTTTGCTGTGTGCTGTGTCCCCCGCTTGAAAGGACTTTGCTGTGTGCTGTGTCGGAAGTAACTTATCTCCAAGTGTCCAAGGTGAGCTGGCTCCCTGTTGCGGAAACTCAGGAAAACAAAAGTTTCCAGGAGAGTCTCAGCGACGATGTGTGCATGTGTTTTTGCAGCCTGACCCTCGTAAGAATTGCCCTGTGATCGTGGAGACCTGGAGTCCAAGCAAGTCTCAGCAATGGTGTGTTTGTGTGTTTTTTGCAGACCGAGCCATTCATGAGGATGATCCTGTGAACATGTGCACCGGAATCCAAGTGAGTCTCAGCGACGCTGTGTGCGTGTGCTTTGTGCAGCCTGAGACATTCGTGAAGATTGCCCTGTTATCGTGCACACCCTGGGTCCAAGTAAGTCTCAGCGACGCTGTGTGCGTGTGCTTCGTGCAGCCTGAGACCCTCGTGACGAGTGACCTGTGATTGTGCACAACCGAAGCTCAAGTGAGTCTCAGCGATGTTGTGTGAGTGTGCCCTGTTGCAGCCTGAGATCTTCGTAGCACCAGCGGCCCGGACCAGCAGCCCCAGAGGAGCTGAGACGCCGGCCTGAGCCCGCCGTTTCCAGAGTGGGACCTCATACAAACCCTTACGAGGGAGGGTGCGAGTTCCACTGCCCGGAATCCACAAATTTGCATCGGAGGCCCAAGTCACGGGAAGAGGAGAGGAAAGAGAGGTCGCCGGCCAGGTAACGTCGCTGTCAATACTCTTATGGACTTTTGGGAGGGTATAGATGACTGGCTGGCGTGGGCTTTTTACATTCAAGAATAGGTGTTCCTTCTTACTCAAGAAGCCCTGGGAGACTGCATCCGTAGTGATCTTAAGTATTGTCTCTTGTATACTTTTGGTAGGGTTGCCTGGTAGCCTCTGGTAGTGCTCTGTGTTCCCTAACTGCCGTAAGATCTCAAGTTTGTAGGAGTCAGCGTCTTGGAGGACAATTCCTCCGCCCTTGTCGGCACTTTTGATCACAAGAAGAGTATTATTCTTTAGTGATTTGATGGCGTCTTTTTCTGCCATAGAAGCCGTATACGTTGTGGAACTCCAAATGCACCCCTCGTTGAACACTATGCAGAATTGAAACATACAGCAGAGGACATCAACTGGACGGTGTTAAAAACAGTGAAACTTCCAAAAAGAGGAGGCAACCTGGCCCAACTCCTCAATCGAGAGGAACTAAAGACAATTATACAATTTGATACCATCCACACAGGGCTCAACAGAAGTGAGGATTGGACGACCCTGTTGTAAGTCTACCAATTACAAACTTTGGCCCAGAACAGCCGTAATTCCGAAAGGACTTCTTTGGCAGAAACCTGCAAAATGTTTTTATACAGATTGTGTTATACTCGTGTATAGACCAGTAAGATTCCTTATAATTATTCACCAAAATAATGTTGTTCACATTATGAGCACCTTTTTATTTTTCTTTATTTATTCATTACTTTTCACGTCAATTACTTATAGACTCACACCCCAATAAATAATCATACTGAATCCTACTCCCTCGAACTGAAGGGTGTATTCAATTGTTGACTTCCATGTAATACTTTTCCCTGCCCAAAATGGCCACTCGCCTAAACAATGAAGCCATTCTGGCTCATGGTCTCCCCCTCAGCACATGCCTGTTTGGCCTCCAATAGACTCGAACGAGCCCCGGCCAGCCCGAATCATGTGACTCCCTACGTATCATATGTCCGGCGTTGCACCAATGAAACGGAGCGAGCGCCAGCCAGCCTCAACCACGTGACTCCCAACCTAACCAATAACAAGGAAGGTCTCTGCACACACGGAAGCGCCCCATCGTGAGCAGCTCCCGAGCAGAACCGAAGACTGAAACCCGGTAAGATCGTGAAAACTGCTCCCAAATAGAACAGCAAGCTTAAAGCCTGCGTGTGTATCTGCTAACAGCTGTTACTTTACCCTAGAGCGGACCAGGGATCTGCCTGGCCGTGCGATTCGCCCGTTACCCACAACATAGGAGGAAGGCGATCCTGCCCAGAAGCTGCCGGTAACTTAGCGCTCGCTTTTGGTGGCCCCGCGATCACCTGACCCCCCTTCCTTTTTAAAAAAACTCTATTTTTTCTCTCTGCAGAGGTTGGCTGTAGAAATTGTACGCTAACTAACTCGACCTTCTGCAAACCACTGAAACCTCCTATTTTAACCATGGTAATACTGCACAGGCAACGTTTTTCTAATTCTCTGAAACCATTGTTTTGCCTGATTTAACTGTATTGTATATCTCCAAAGCCGGGTAATTATTAAGGACCACAGTTCCTGGCTGACTATTTACAAGACGGTTTCCCGGTGCCATACTCCCCTGATTGGCATATGGTAATTTAAACTTCACCCCCTTGGCCATAGAAAAAGTGGTTCCTGATGTAAAATACATGCAGTCACTCTAATATCTGTTACAGATCAGGCGTGACTCTACATCCATAACTGCGCCTGCACAGAACCTCGGCTTGACTGCACCCACCAAAAAGGAACAATTCTCTTATAATGGTAAATAGGCCAATATTGGCTTTATGTCCCCAATTCCCATCTGCAAAGGACATCCCCTGATATTTTTTATATTTTATTTTTTATTCTCAACAGAAAAAATCGCACTGATGACACAAAACAGACCTGCCCGCCGAGGATAATCGTAATTCAACCCTCCACCTTGGTAGGCGCAATTACCTAACAGTTGTCACACGCCCCGACGTGATAGCACTGGCCCCCTGACCCCCGAATGACACCACTATTGTCTCATCACCACAAACCTCACAAACCTTCACGGCTCTCCAATTTTTGGTGCCAACAACCTGTCTCACTTGTCACAGCCAATTGAATACTCACTACCACAAATGTATGTGTAGCGTTTTCACAAATTATGGAAGTATACTTGGGCATAATTGCATGAGTATTAGAGACCTTTCACAAAAGTCCCACGCCTCACAGCAACACCGAACACTGCGAGTCCGGATGCAATGTCTGTAGTTATAATGTGAGCGCTGACAAGACTAATAATGACTGTACATATATTTCTGTTTTTCCCTCCTTTTTATTCGAAAACAGGTGTTATAACTGACTTTTGTTCAGGCAAAATTATTTTATTTGTCCTGATGATGATCCCGTTGTAACTGAGCTGGGGATCGAAACGTCGACGACCGTAGAGTAATTCATACAGTTAATTCCATGATATTATTGTTTGTATGAATGACTCCAGGATACACTGTCAATGTGAATTTAATTCAGTGACCTGCAAGCTCACTCTGTTTGCCTGATATCTTTCCTCACTTGCCCCCACTTTCTCACCTCTCTTTCTCTTGTTTGGCACAGGACTGTGCCCCAATGTAACCCGGATGCTTTGGGTTATATGTTTTATTTTGTGATTCTAGACTTATTGAACGAATAAACATTCCCTGGCCGGCTGGTCAAGGAATCCTGAACTATATAGAATTCCATTGTGAGCCATACCTGTGTGGGGGCATCTGTTGACAGAAGCTGACCGCGAGTCAGTACAAGTGACAGAGAGACCGCCTAAGGCACCATGATCGGTGCTGGAGTGTATTATGCATTTCATTATTTCTGCATTACGAACTACCTGATTGTCGTATTATACATTGCATTATCTCTGCATTACAAACTACCTGATTGTCATATTACGCATTTCATTATTTCTGCATTACAAACTACCTGATTAGTGTATTACGCATTGTATTACTTCTGCAGTACAAACTACCTGATTGGTGCATTAAGCATTACATTATTTCTGCATTACGAACTTCCTGATTGTTAAATTACGCATTGCACTATTTTTGCATAACAAACTACCTGATTGTTGTATTACTCATTGCGCTAGGTTGCATAACGAACTACCTGATTGTTGCGTTACGCATTGCATTATTTTGGAATTACAAACTGCTTGATTGTTGCATAATGAACTGCATTATTTTTACATTGCAAAGGGCCTGATTCTTGCATTACGAACTGCATAACATTGCATTAGGACAGCAGTGGATCGTTTAGAATTTCTCATTAATATCTCCACACTTACATGGGCTGTCTGGCCTAACTACCGGCCAGGAGGAATATTTCAAATAGGCATATGTTGGATTTATATTGTGTGGTCTCATCGTATATCTTTTTATATAAATGTATTCTTCTTTTTATGAAACTCGTGTGGAGTCCATTTGTGGTGTCTGAAGGACTGGGTTTTCTTAAGACCCAGCGGTGCCAGGGGACAACACCTGAAACCTTCGTGGGTAACCTGTTCCGGCGCACAAATAACAGAGACACGGGACACTTCCTTCGGCGTCAAAGATTCGAGGTTTATTACTGCAGGGAACACAGAAGTCACGAGAAGTACATAACGTAGGTTCACAGAGCCTGATTCAAATTGCTACTGTGGGTCGCTCCTTTTATACACATTTCTCTCATAGGGTAACATGATACACAAAGGTTTACAACTTGGTTCCCATCATAAACACCGGGAGAGGTTGCTTTCATGTATTCCAGGCCCGGAACATAAGTACGGAAACATTTGGTGGTTCCCAACTGTAAAAACCCATCTTACCACCATTAGTACATTCCAATTGGCAGTAAACAGATAGAAGAAGGAACAGCAACAGGTGCATAGGAAGGCAGAAACAGTGGGGAGATCGGAAAGGGTGTAAAAGGGGTGGTATCGGGAAACACGAGCTGCAGGCATCAAAGGGACGTGCCTAATGAGATGCACGGCTAAGACAATAGACCGGCACGGCAAGATGAGCCTCGAGCGGGGCCATCTGCCTTACAGTATCATCCCCCTCATCATAAAGACACTTTCAAAGGAAACGTGTCTTCCGCAAGAGTCTTGGGAATCCCAGGGTCGCGAAGCGGACAGCGTCCGTTCGCTGGCTACTTGAGGGCAAGAGACAAAATGGATGCCGTATCTAAGATGGAACCCGTGGGTACAGATAGAAAAACCCACGAAACAAACGAACGGTTTAGGTTAGCACAGCGAAACTGTGCACACCCACTAAACTCGTCATTTGCGGTTCATAGATACCAGACTCGACCATATTCGTGCAAGTCAGAAACACCACTTACGATCGTCACGGAACCTCATGTCATCATTGGGATACTGAGAGCGTGGTTGCAAATACTTTACACACTTTCCTTGAAGATGAGCCTGGCTGCTCGTGCAAAGCTACTGAGGGGGTGAGTGGGGACTACCTGAGAAGGTGTCCTTCCTTTCTCTGATGTGGAAGCAAGGGTCCCTACTTGGGCTAAGGTACCTACCTCAGCCAACTAGCGACCCCAGGTGTAACATTGCACATAAACAATCATTAAAAAAATGATGAGTTGCAACTTCTATGTGTGCTGCATTCTACAGTCAGTCAGTAGATCTAAAACTTGCTTGTTAAATGGAACTTTCAGTCAACGTCTTCTTTATTGTAATAATAATGAAGTAATGTTTCCTTCTTCTTTATTGCACAACCTAAGGGCATTTTAGTTAGTTCCTTATTTCATTTTTGTCTTTTATTTCTCCATGGATATTGCAGAAACGGAAATGCATGCCATCTATTTTCAAATTTCTTGACCATCCGCATCAAGATTTGATTGATACTTCAATATTCTATATTCATTGATCACGCTCCAGGTATGTGATCTACTGGATAGCTTTTCTTTGTCTTTAAATAACAATAGATTATTTACTGTAGTATTAAATATTAGTTTTAAAGCAGATGGAGTAGGGGAATTTAGCTATATATTTTTGGATTCCCAGGTCTTTGATGGCTGAATCCAAATAAAGGTGTGCTGGTGCTAGCTCGTTCCTCTGAATCTCCTGCCACAAATCTTGTCATAATTGGCTTCCAAAGGCTGGCTCATTCAGTTCCAGGGTTTAACATATGCTCTTATATTGCTATTAATTGTTTTTTGAGCCCAAATTCCAATCTTAACTGGCCAATGGACGCTTCCATAGGAAGGTGAAACAGTGTTAAATTTAAAAGTGCTGCGTCTCTGCCCTGGAGTGCTTCACTGCTGTATGTAATGGCTGGTAGAAGTCTTGCTGCAATGACTTTCAATAGTGGTGCGTAACTTGGGCCCTCTAAGGTTCTTTTTAATGTACAGAATGCTGTTTGAATGTAGACCTATCATCAAACAGAACTCACAGGTAACTGTACATTGCTGTCTGTTCAAATAGGTTACCACCCAGATACCATTTATGCCTTTTGTGTATACCACCACTTACTTCTATAATCTTTGTTTTCTTTAAATCAATTGCCATACCATTTGTTATTGAAGATACACAGAGTTGCAGACCGATCTTTGATTGACTGATCAATTTAACATCGTCAGCATATAATAATTTCAAATGACCATAGATCCTAATTTTGTTCATGTGAATTTTCTCAATCCAGTGTAATCGACAGGTCGGCCTTAAACACATTAAGTAAATATGGTGGTAAAACTCAACCTTGCCTCTGTCCCTGGTTTACCATTATTTTCCTTGATAGTAAGGTTCCATCTTCAATTAACACTCTTGCCCAAGTGTTCGTATATAGCAGTTGAATTGCCTTTAAAAGTGGTACTGGGATACCTCAGAAAGATAGCTTTCGCTGCTAAAGGTTCAACTTGGAGGGTTATTAGGTGATCATTTTCGGGTTGTTGCCTATTTCAGTCCTAAAAAATTGGATTGATTATTGATCCCCAACACGAGTTGTGTGTTGTCTGTTACTGGAGTGAGCTATTGTATGCAGATGTTAATATACTCCCCCCAAAACAATGTTTTTGACTTGAAAAGAGCTTCTGAAAGGCCATTTGGACCAGGGTCTCCATCCTTCCTGCCTCTTTGTATTGCTTTGCTCGTTTGATGTTTTGAGAACTAGAGTGGATCTTATTCCTTCAATCATGGCTAATTTCTTATAGGATAGCTCTGTGAATTTGGATGTTGTATGACTAAATTCCTGGAGGGTTTGAAGTGATCCATCAAAAAAGGTACCCAAATATGTTCAGTCAGATTGGAGTTTATCACTCGGCCTGGAGCACAATTTAAGCCATACACTAATTGCCAGAAGTCTTGTGAGTTTTTTTCTTGGAGAGAAATCAGACATTTGCCCAAACAATTGGTTTAACCTCTCCTTTTTCTTTCCAAATTGCAATTCTGTATTGTATGTTAATATTAGTGAAAAATATATGATGCTCTAGGTTATTTGGAAATCTCTTTGGCTGCCTCCTTGCACGATTCCACTCTTTTCTTAATGCACAAAAGAGTGTGGTAATTTTAATTAACTTCCGGTAGTTTGTTGAGGTTACTTCTCCAGGTAAAAAAAGGTGCTTTCTGGTGAAGACGGCTTTGGGTACAGATTTCTATTTTTTATTGACCATGATCACTTGTGTTTGTCTTCTGTATTCTAAATGATATCATTTGGTGCAGGAGCGGGAGAGTTACTAATGTGTAGTCAAGAATGGAATTTGAGGACGTGGAATAGCAGGTCCATTGTGTCTTGTTGGTATCTCCCATTAAGAATTTGTAAGCCAAGGGATTCAAATTCTTTTATTGATGCGATTGATTTTGCATCCCCTAATTTTTTATTTATACCCCCGCAACCTGTGTTGGTACTGACCACATATAATCCTGCTGATTTATTTGCTTGTCTTGTGCAAACATCTTTATTACATTCATAATAAAGTCTCCCATTATTATAATATCTTCGAGCCCTTCTTCATGGGAGCATTCAAGAATTATTTTTAAAAGCTCAGATACCACTGCTGCCCTTGTTCTTCCATTTGGTTGAAGATAGAGATTAATCAGAAATAGAGGTTGTGTTGCATTTTTTTGTCACGTAGTAAGTTTTATTGTTAAGATATTTTCATCTTCTGTGTCAATCAAGTCTATTTATGTCTGTATAGCTCTTGCTACAAATGCGGCCAAACCCCACTTTGGGGGTCCAGCTCTGTTCTCTTTTTTTTCAGGGGAAAAACAACCCATGGGGCCATTTATAATAAAATGTTGTAAAGCCCATGTCTCCTGTAAGCATATTATGTAATTGTTCTCTAAAAGCTCTCTAAGAATTTTATCTTGAGTTTTTGTTTTTGCAGCGTTGATATTCCATGAGCATATTGATAGTGATCTTACTTTGTGTGTAATTGTAGAGTTTTATGTTTTATAGAATTTTTGATATCATGAGTGGCTCTTCCTGTGCAATGCGTAAGTTAGCAATCCTATATTTAACTTAATGTTTACCGATTGATCTGGAACTATATTATTTTTTGCTGGAAGGATGTTAGACTGCTTGAGTTGCTCCCCCAGGTTTAAAAAAATAGAGTAGGGTTTCCTTGCATTTTTGTGGTCATCTTTTGTAGAAAGTGATTTTACTAAGGCAATCGAGGAGCTGGATAAGCAGGTGTAGGGACCATATCAATTTGTATACCCCAGTCCTGTAGACAGTCTTTTTCCTGCTGGACTTTTTCTGTCACAGGGCAGCTTACTCGCATGACAAGAGTTGTTTCTTGAGTCTTAATATCCATTGGCCCTATAAATTCAATAGATTCATGTCTGGTGAAGAGATTTCAACCAGGGTGGTTACTGTACTGCCTGCAGAATTTTAAGGATGTTTCCTCTTTTCAATATATTGTGTCTCCCTCTTGTTTGATATGTAGGCTTCAATTCATCTTTGATGGCAATGGGAAGTTTCACTCACAAGTTGGATTAAATCTTATGTGATCACCAATATCCCCCAATTTTTGTGGCAGAGTTGTCCATTCCTTTACTTTGAATTTGGCCAAGTTCCGCATGCCCTAGGTTTGTGGCTCTTATATCGTGCTTTTGGATTCCATTTTCTTCCACTCCTGTACATGTGGCTTTATATATCATTGCAATCTGTTGAGACTGCGGCTCCTCTATGCCTTTTCTCCATAGGTGTGTGTCTATCTTACTGACCTCTTTGCTTAGGGATGATATTCCTTGATCACTCTCCCTTTTCGCCTTTCTTTCAGTTTTGTCATTCTCCCTTTCTGTCTTTTTTTTCAATTTTATTCATCTCTTTATGTTTCTCTTGATTTTTAGAAAAAATTGGGAGCAGTTTGTTATTTTTTCCACGGGCTTTGCCATTATTTAACAGTTTTGAGTCCTCTTGCATTGGTATATTTTTAGTACTTTGTTGGTTTATTAATGACAGATCACATTTAACTTTGTTCCATTTATTTCTTGCTTTCCGCAATGTTTTCTGTTGTTTCTTGGATTTTTTTGATTCCAAGATAATTGTATTTGATATTTGAGATTTCCGTATTAGTGATCCTTTATTTCCTGTGATGCGTTTGGGGAATGCCACAAATCCACTTGTTGCTGATCTTTGGCTTTCATATTTTCTGTACTTTGAGCTGGAAGTCCACCTGTACTGGCTATCAGTATAGGTGATAACTCCTCCTGTAGGAAGGGTTCCGTTTTTACTTCGTACTCATCTTTTTTAGATTGCTGACATGACCTTTCCATTTCATATCAGTATTTTGTTTCATATCCTGCTTATGGACTATTCTGTTTCTTGAAGGTTTTAAATTATTTAGGTTCATTTTTAAAACTTCTATCAGAGCAGACGGTGCCTCAGGAATAGTGACAAGTTTATTTTTCACTGGAGCACATGTACAATCAATTTTGGCTGTAGCTGCATACTGTTGTGCACGGCTGATCATATTAATGAATTCGGCCATTTATTGAGCAGTTCCTCATACTGAAGTTGCCATTGTATTCAGTAGATCAATTTGAACGTCCATTTTCCCCGATTGATATGATAGTTCTTCCAGCCTTAGTTGTAAATGTAAATGTATTTGAGCTTATATAGCGCACAGCTTCCCGCAGTGGGTGTCCCGGCGCTTGCTTAGGGAACCCGTCCTGGTATTCCCCTGTGAGATAACCCCGGCAGGGTATCCACAAGGTGAAAACCAGGCATCCCGCCGCGAGAGGCCGTTGTGGAGATTAAGCAAGCTATTGCCCAGAGTCACAGAGTGTGAACCCGTGACTCGAGAAGGCACCGGAGCGAGAATTATCATGTCCGTGGAATTTTTAGCCCAAGACCCGCCGAGGTGGGGAATTGAACCCTGGTCCAGGGCCGATCTCAGCTTCCGGGTCTGCCACCTCTAACGCCTGAGCCACACTTCTCCACCCATCCATCATGCATTCATCCACCCATTGGCACAGACAAAGCAGGCTTAAGCGTCCCAACCATTCACCCATCCATGCACCCATACATCCACCCATCCATCACCCATCCATCCAGCCATCCATCATGCATCCATCCACCCATCCATCATGCATCCATCCACCCATCCATCATACATCCACCCACCCATCCATGCACCCATATATCCACCCATCCATCACCAAGTTGGGATGTCCTAAACAAAATATCCCATGCAAAGGCTAGATTCTTAATTTCTGATTTATCCTGTTGTAAAGGGGATTCATTAGTAGTTTGTCTTTGGTCTTTTCGATTTTCTTGTGAGGTCAGAGGGGCATTCTCATGCCTGAGTCCTTCTATGTTTAACATATACATAGCCCCTCTGGCAACCCTCTTGAGAAAACATGGGTTTGTTCCGATAGCCTACGCAGACAACACCCAGCTCATCTTCGCTTTCAATAAAACTTCTCAATCTGCCCAATCTACTTTCTCCTCAGGCATGCTGGCAATATCACTATGGATGGAAATCAGTTTTCTCCAACTGAATGCCGGGAAGACCGAGGTCCTGCTCTTTGGAGATGCCCCCCTCCTTTGGTCACCTTCCTGGTGGCTTCCAGAACTAGGCAAACCCCCAATCCCGGCAACCACAGTCAAAAACCTCGGCGTCCACCTGGAACAGTCCCTTAACATGAAGAAACACGTTGGACTATTGCAACGCCCTATTGATCGCTGCAAATGAGTCCTCCTTAAACCGATTACAAATGATACAGAACTCAGCCACCCGCACGGTTCTGAATGCTCCCCCAGATCAGCCTCCCCTCCTTCACCAGCTACACTGTCTGCCCATACGACAACGTGTAAAATTTAAGATCTGCTGCCTCACACACAAAGCTATCTGGGGCAATGGCCCACCCTATCTAGTAAGGAGACTTCACCACTATAACCCGGCCCGGACTCTGCACTCCCAATCTCTCCTCAAAATCCCCAAAATAAAAAAGGCTAGATCCGGAGGCAGGTCCTTCTCGTACCAAGCCCCTTTCATCTGGAATCAACGACCGCTCGCCCCAAGACAGTGTCAGGATCACCTAAAATTCAGAAGACTCCTGAAAACTGCCCTGCTCTAACCTCCCTTTCATTGCTAATGCTGCGTTTCCAAGCGCTGATTCAAGCGCTATAAAAAAAATTAAATCAAATCCTGTGCAGGTTTTGAGTTTGCACATTCATGTTCTGTTGGTTCCATACATATACAGATCCTGTGCTCCTCTGTGTTCTTGATGTTGCTGACTTGGTGACCCTGGGATTACCGACAAATGTTCCAGATCACTAAGTGGTCCCCACATACCCTCTATACTTTCCCCTGGATCGGACTTTAGGTTTCCCATGATTTTATCTTCTGGAGTGGCCGTTTTGGTGCTGATTGTCTGTGAGAAGTAGTCAGTACTTTTCGTTGGTAGTATAGGTTTGAGGAAAGTGTTTGAATCATAAGGTGTGGGAAAAAGAATATTCCTCTGATCTTTTAAGAAATCAAATTGTTGTGGAATTTTCTGGGATCACTCGAACATACGGGCTACTGGAGAAATTAATGATTGACTATCTCTTACTAATTTTGCTTTTTTATTTTGCAGGTTGTGAGAGCTGAATCTTTTTTTCTTCCTTTTTACTCCGATGTGTGGAAGTCTTTCCCTATCTGACCTCATTGTGTTATAATTGTAATGTCAAGGGGGGTGTAGCAAATGTATTTCTTCCTCACCAAAAGTGTTTGAGGGCATGATATAATCTTCTACGTTGTGATGATTCCAAACATTCTGCCTCCTCCAAAAATGTTTTCAAATATGTTGTTTTTCTTCTCTCAGGGTCAGGTTTCCGGTACTGCTGCCTGCTACTTGGCTACCTCCTGGTGGGATATGTAGCAAAGTGGCAATTGAGATCAATGTCCCCCTTTTGCTGCACTGCCCAAGGGTTTGCGAGACTGTGTGCCTCTTGCCTGGCCACCTGCGGCTGGGATCTGCAGCAGCGTAGCAGCTCAGAGGAGCCGTAAACAGTTCACTAGGATTTTCTTACTGATTTCTTGTTATCTCATGCAGTCTCTTATACAGGGAGTAATAGTGAGTCAACAAAGGTTTTCTTATTGATCTATTGACCGGCTGCCGGAGTTGAAGAAAAAAGTTTAAAAACTACTAACAGTCAATTTGCAATCACAGCTGCATCCTGTTCACGTTTTTCCATAGACCATAAGATATTATGGTGTCTGCCTAATAACTACTAGCTGAGTTTTAGTCCCCCTTTTTCTTTATTACAGATACTTGCACCTAGTTCTTTTGCGCATTCAGGGACAATTGCATTAAAAAAAAAAGGTTTTAAAAAGCAAGGAGAAGGCCGGAAGCCTGCAAGCTGACAGATTTTAATAACTTTTCAGGGCTGTAAAGCTGTAAAGCTCCGAGGCTCTGAGGATGTAATGGCTAGAGCGGGTTCTTTTGCATATTCAGGGACAATTGCGTGTTTAAAAAAACATTTAAAAAATCTAAGAGAGCTAAAGAAAGAAAAAAGGTTGTAAGCCCGCAAGCTGACAGATTTGAATAACTTTTTGGGGCTGTGAAGCTGTGAAGCTCTGAGGCTCTGAGGATGTAAGGGCCTGAGCGGGATCTCACCAGTCCAGTCGCAAGCTGCACCCAAACCTAGCTGGGCCGCTTCCATGGGGCCCGGACTCACGCTCTGTGAGCGGTAATTAATACCACCATGCTCGAGCTCCTTACCTTGCATCCCGTTCAACTTTACTCTATTCCTCCTTCTATGGTTGCTTTGCCTTGCCCAGGGTCTTCACACTCTCTACCTCAGGCCTCAGGAGATTCTGCAGCCTTCCACAGCCACTGCCAGCCCACCTCCTTGCGGTGCGGCGTTTCAGTGGCAGCTCAGGTCGGTCACGTCAGTCAGGTCAGTTCGGCTGCTCATTGGTACTGGTGATACTGGGGTGTGGCATTTCCGAAAAAAACATAGTTCTTATAAATAATAACTATCAACCATGGACCAACATTTATCTTAGGAACCCAAGATTGCTGAATAACAAGGCATTTACATTCCGGCACATGCCTCTCATTTTCACCCCAGCTTTTTCCCTTTGATAGTGGTTTTATAAGGCCCAATTCACAAAAGTAATCCGAGACAATATCCTAACATTACGACTTTTGGTATTCACAAAAGGCATTTAGGGGCATATGTAAAAAGCTGTTTCCGATTCGCAAATGCCGGAATTTGCAGAATTCCGGCGTTTGCGAATCGCAAATGGCGTTTTGGTATGTATGGGCGATTCCTTTTGCGATTCCTTAAATGCTATGTAGGGGTACCTTGCAAATTGCAATTTTGGCTTAAGGAATCGCAAAATATCACCTACTCCAAGTAGATGGTATTTTGCGATTCCCTGTTAAAATGCATTTTTTTTATTCAAAGTGCCATGTGGCGCACAGACATGCCCTTAGGGCACGTATGTGCGCCACATGTACTTACATGCACATTCCAGGGGTGTTGCCCAATCTTAAACTCTCCAATAGCCCTGCGACCCCATCTGTCTGCTGTTGCCTTGGTACAGTTGCCTACTCCTCCTTTTATCAATATAGCTACCCCTCTTTTCACCCCTGTTTGTTTAGAGCATACTACCAGATCCATTCCCAAATTCTTCAAATATCCCCTATTAGCCCAGGCAACATGGGTCTCTTGTAAGCATAATATGTCAATATGTAATATTTGCACAATTTTCGCCAATACCTGCCGTTTTTTAAAATCGTTGAGGCCACATATATTCAAAGAACAGATTTTAATTTTCCTATCCATTATCATCAAAGAGCAACTTAACCAACTCACAAACGACTATCTCCGCCGATAGGATTGCGACACTCTCAGGGCATATATTATTCCTCCATGCATTATTTAGAACTACATGCTTTTGTTCTGCTGCTGACTTTTCACCTACCCATCACCTACCCACCAGACCCAGCTACTCTTCCCCCACTCCCACCCTTCGCAACCACCCTCCCCTCCCTAGCTCCCTACCTAACACATGAGGCCCAGGGACTGTCAGTCCCTGCAGAATATGGAATGCCGTGTCCCCCGCCGCCTCCGGGTCTCTCCAAAAAGAGAAATATGAAGATAAGTTTAGACACCATAAAGGGTGGAAAAAGCACCAGCAAAGAGAAAAATACAGACCGAACAATAAACTATTACAACATTTTTCCCCACCCCTCGCTCTATTTTATACCCTCAAGATATCCTTTGGCCTTAACTTCAGAGAGAAAGAATTTTGTTTGCCCCTTAAACATGACTTTAAGTTTAGCTGGGTTCTGCAAATACACCACTGCCCCTTTTTGTTGAAATTCGGGTATCAGTTGACGCAGATGCCATCGTTTGGAGACAGTGGCCTGACAAAAGTCTGGTCTAACAAAAAAACTACAGTCCTTAGCGAATTCTCTTATCGGGTCGTGCTCGTAAAAAAATGTCTTCCAGAGCTAGAAAATTGTTAAAGCACACTAGAATTGCCCTTGGAAGGTCCTCTTCTCCCTCACGTAGCTGTTTCTTTTTAAAAGGGAAACTATGCACCCTTTGTATTTCCCTTGACCAATCCCATGTTGTCAGCTCAGGAAAAGCTTCTTGCAATAGTTCTGTTACAAACTTCCGTATATCAGAACCCTCCTTGTGTTCAGGCACCCCTAGAAAGCGTAAATTATTTCCTCGGGTATGATTTTGCAACTCCGATAATTTATGACTGAGATCATCCCGATGGTCTTTAACTAGCTCTAACTCTGTCTTCTGAGTAACAGCCTCGTCCTCCAGTAGTGAGATTCTGGCTTCAGTTTCCCTGACTCTATCAGCTGTTTCTGCACATGTTTTAATTGCCCGTCGGAGAGCATTCTTGACTTTACAGCAAGTAGCTTGAGTGCATAAATTCTCTGCTTTGCTCTCTGCTCTATGACTCATCATTGTGTCGTAAATAGTGGCCAAAGTGATCTCTTGAGGGGAAGATTTTTCCTTGTCCAAAGTCTCTATGTCCGTACCAGGTATACCCCCATCCTTTTCCAATTCTGTTGCTCCATCTGCTCTGTTACCATGTAGCTGTAGAGCTCTCTTCTTACGTTTCTTGACCGTTGCAATACTAGGACTTGGTGAAGCTACACTTAATCTTAAATTCTCCATTGAAATACTATCATCACTATCCTCCACCCAGTCTCGACTAACATTTGCGCTCTCATCAGAGGATGGGTCCGACATAGAGTAAAAATTTTCGCCAGTCTCGTATGTTGACTTTGTCCCCTGCATACCTTCGGAAAAGATGGCCAGATCAGACTCTGTATCATTTGTCAAGTCGTTTATCAAATCTTTCTTGCTGCCAATCAAGCTTTGTTTAGTTGTGCCAGCGGCTCCGTGACAGACTCCCTCCCCCATAATGCAGTTCTCATCACGCCTCAAGCTTGAGTTCAGGCTAGACTGAGTTTCCATTGCTTCTAGTGACTTACGGTTATCCTGGTCAGACCTAGCCTGAGGGTCTATAATTGTGGGGGAACCTAATAAACTAGACACAACAAGTTCGCTGGGTACAGCCACCGAGGCACCACTACCATCCGGCAGGCTATTGTCCGAAGCTGCTATAACTGATGTAGTTGATGTATTCAATATTACAACTTGGGCTCCCATATTCCTCTAATTCTGGCGCTCAAACATTGCCAACAAATTGTGTGTGCCTTGCTGTGGCAAACGCGAGGCTGCAGCACTTTTAACTGATGAAACAGCACCTTTCTGAACATTGCTAAGGGAAGTGGTTTGAGTACTTTCACCTCCACTGGCTGCATTACTTTCATCCCCACCGGCGTTCTCCAGCGCCTCCTCCACTGCAGGTTGATTCCCAGCTTTGCCGCTATGTGTGGAGATCTTCGTTTGTGTTTTAGGCAGCATTTTTTTACGCGCCACGGCGCCTCCTCGAGAGCAACACGAAATTGAAGACCAAACGCCAAAGAACAGCTCGCGGTGACTGCGAAACAAGCCGCCCAGCATCTGCCCGTCTCACACTCGAGAAAAGCCTTGCTCTTCCAGCTACTGCCTCCCGTCAGCAGTCCGCAGTCTCTGAGTCACAAAATACAGAGCTTGCCCAGGTGTGTTCAATCAACACGAAGCCGCGCTCCAGTGTGTTGCGTTCTAATCTAGGACCCTGATCGATACTGTGACCTTATGCCCCTATTCGGCTATAAATCCATTTATTCCCTATATTGGCATAACCGTTCAAGTGCAATATTCAGAAACTCGTCTCTGGCCTCACACGAACAGAGCCACATTTCAGAATAGCTTTCTCTGCCACTTCCTTTGCAACCAATTAGTGCAAAGACATAACAGAAGTTACTATCCGAGATTCCTAGATTAACACTCCGAGTTCTTCAACAAGATAAAAACTCAGCAACCTGGAAATCCCCGCTTGCTGTGTTTTGATTAGTAATAGAACTCTAATGAGCACTGATAGACGATCACTTCCTAGTGACATCTTTATTGACGTCTTATGTCCAAAAACGTACGTCAAACAAGGCACCTTTCAGGTATAAATATTACCAACGTTGCCTTAAGCAAACGCTGCTGTTTACGCTAATGCCATTGCTGTCTCGCTGCTGCTGAAGCTGCTGTCATGCTGATGATACCATAGCTGCTATCGCTACTGCTATCGCTGCTAACTAGCGAACGATGGTGTGGTGAACTTAGGAGCTGAACAGGCGTCCCCCTGCAAGAGCCCAGCAGATGCAAGCTGCCCGCGGACGCTTCCCCTCCTCCTCCTCCTCCTCGACGCGCTGAGAAGAGACGCTGTCTTTCTCCTGCAGAGAAATCCAGCTCCGGCGTTTCTAGTCTACCCTTGCGGGTGACTGGGATATCGACCCCCTGAAGGAGATACCAGACCTCCATCATTCTATTCCAGAGGCATGGTGTTGACTAAACTCTTAGAGAGAATTCTTGAAGCAAACCTTGGCAAAACCAACTTAAACTAAAGCTACTTACTTACTCCCCTCCCAAGTATTAGGCTTAGGTCAGGTACACTGGGGTAGGCGTAGTTAGAAGCACCAGTTGAGTATTTTAGCCTAATGTATATATGAATGTATATATGTTTTATTCATTTTAAACCATTGTATGGCTAAGAAACCATATCAATGCTTTTACAGTATTCTTTCGCAATACTTATCTTACTGTACGTACTTTTTATAATAACAAGTCTTGCAATTGTGGCAATTCATTTCTCTTGTACGAGAAGAAAGACTGTTCAATAAATGTTACCCTTTATTGACAAACGCCCGTCTCTCTATTCTCTACATATTGTGAAAGTAAACTGCACAACCACTGACTGAGTAAAATAACTGTCTATTGTTTCACACGACCCTAGAGATTGACTCTTGATCTGAGGAGCAAAGTTGTCATGTTGCACGGTTGTTGGAAAACTGAATCCCTTCTTGGCTGTGCCAGGGAAGCTGATCACTTCCTATTCAGTCAAGAAAGTTTCCAGTGACCTCTGAGCTAGTTGGTAACAACCCCAATTAAGTTTAGCATAGTCAATGGAGGCCTGGAAGATCCGCACTTCTACGTCGATACTACTGTTTATGTTATTCCAATGCGCAGGGCCTATTGGGAAAATAGGAACTACAATACATGGAGCCCAAACGTTTGGTAAGGCGATAAACTAACGCAAGACGTTAGAGTAACTCAGTCGTGCATATTTCACACAGACCCCTTTCTCCCATAAATACTCCAATAGACGTCTGGAGTGGGTGAAAGGTTAAAATCCGCCCGAACTCAGTAGGAAGAGATTCCTATGTTAAACTCTGGTTTATTCAACGTTGAAGGATACAGTGTTGCATAATATTGTGCACCTAATCTTTGTCTCCTTGGAGACCTACTCTGCAAAGCCTGCATTTATAAAATGTCAGACTTAGAAAACGGAACCACTGGGGCCGCAGTAGATGCGACTCAGTAGGGTCCCGACGGGACTGCAGTACCGGGTGCAATAATCATCCCGGCACATTTAAGAAAATCTTTAACTCTAAAACTTATAGAAAATGGACTGACCACACAAGGTGGCACAGTCGTCTTCGTGATAGAGGCACAGGAATATCGGCAGACAGAGGTATTCTATTCATGGATAAAATTTCCAGCGGCAAACGCCGCAACACACGAGTTCCACTACTATACAGTAGAGGATCCACCGGAAGAGCACGCTCCTTTCGAGGAGACTGAAATCCCACTAAAATTCCAAGAGCATCTGCTCTTGTTTAATGGCGCCCTAAAACATAATGATCATATTACCAGGCTCGGTCCACTAGGTAGACCAGGAGCAACGTGGCCAGTTCTAGCCAGCTACACACCACATCCGGACATTGCAAAAATGTCTAGAGAAGAGCTGTTATTACAGCTAAAAACACTAATTAAAATACATAGGCAATTAGTCCAATATGTAATGCGGACTGCAACAGTCCAACCAGCTGTTAATGTACCATAGCTGACCCCTCACCAGGGGAACACTAATAAAATTACACCACAGAACATACAGTCATGTCTTGGTAAAACACCCGTAAAACGGGAACAAATTCCTTTTTGGTTAGCACAAAAAATCACTCAAATAGAGGCAGTATTTCCGGATACCACCCCTATTGAGAAACACAGAATCTTGACCATCTGCCTTCCTATGGGAATCGCACCACACGTGGAGGACTGCGACACTTGGGGTACAGTCTTTGCTTCCATTTACACAAAAACACATGGTGTTCCGTCTATGGCGGTAATACCAGAAGTGCTAAAACAGATTCAAAATGAATACGGTCCAGAACCTGCTTTAACTCTTGATATGAACTTACTGAAAGACTTCAAGCAGGTCTCGGCTATATTATTAGCCAACATAAAGGGAGAAGCAGCATCTGTGGCGATCCGCCAGAAGTTGAAGGAAACAGATATAACAGATCAGCCAATTGAGCTTGCCAAAATCATAGAAAAGTGCTATGAAGAATTAGGTAGAGACAGCTTGGGTGGGAAACTAGTAAAGTCCCAACTGCTCCACAATTCTGAAAAATTATTTATTAAAAATAATCTAAACACTCCTAAAAAGAGCTGGGATGGAAATAAACAATCCACTCCCAAGGAAAAAGTTTTCCAGTCCAGAGGAAGATCTCCTCGATGGAGGGAAAGAACTCCGACTCGAGAACACCAGTCTCCCCAGAGGGAGCCCTCTGAGAAAAGATACAACCTTAGAAATAGGGATAATTTGAAAAAAACTGATAGATATCAAAGTATTGATACACGTCCCTCTCGATCTTTTTCGCAGAAATCGGAAAGAAGAGGACGGTCAGACCCAGGAGAGCACACCAAGTCCAAAGACAAGGAACCTGCTCAGAGTAAAAAATCTCAATTTCCAAAAAAGAAGGTAGCCAGTATTAGAGTAATCAACCATGCCGAGAATACTGAGGACACAGTTGAAAAACGGGGAGTGGGCACAGACAATGTTAGACAGTGCAGCAGAAATCAGTATAGCCCGCAAGATCTTGATGAGTCATCTGGAGACAGCGGACACGAATGAATACATTCAGGTTGAAACTGCCGACACCAGACTTAGCGAGCCCCATAAGATATACGAAATAACATTGCGTATAGAGGGTGATAAGACTAGGAAAATAAAGGGTCTCTTTTGGGATAAACTCTCAAAAGGCTATGATATTCTGTTAGCTGAAAAAGATTGGCCCCCCAGAGTTTGTCAGGGAGTGCCCTCGCGGCGAAGAAATGATTATGCCTGCCTTCTCGAATCACATTCCGATTCACAAAAAATATACTTATGCAAGGAAATGGGCAGTAGCCCAGGCACCGGCATTATATAAAAATCATGTAGGATGGGATGAGGATTCACCTCCTCACAAAATCCAGGTAAAAAGTGAACCAACTGCCCAACGGCAGTATCCCATTAAGCAAGAAGCTAAAAAACAAGTCAGGGAGATCTTAGATCAACTTGAATACCAGGGGGTGATTGAAACATGCACCTCTCAAATGAACAATCCTTTGTTTCCTGTCTCCAAGCCAGACAATTCATATCGTCTAGTTTTGGACTACAGACACCTTAATGCATGTTGCAAAACATTTGCAGTACAAAACTCGCATAGTGCAGCCCTGATGAATGACATAGTTAGGAAAAAATATAAAACGACATTAGACATATCTAATGGTTTCTTTTGTCAAAACATTGCACCAGAAAGCAGATACTTGACCGCTTTCTCAGCATTTGGGTCGCAGAAAAATTTCTGTCGACTCCCACAGGGGTTCAAGAACAGCCCAGGACTATTCCCAGCTAGGGTAACAGAGTTACTACAAATATATGATGATGAGGCATTATCTTACGTAGATGATATCTATCTCACAGACGACGACTTGGATACTCACTTGAAACGAGTGAACACCATTATACTTGGGTTCGCAGCAGAGGGTTACAAATTCAACTTTAAAAAGTCTCGAAATGCCCATCTGACAGTACTATTCTTAGGATACGAATTATCAAGTGAAGGAAAAAGCCTAGCGGACAACTTCTTAGAGAAGGGCGCTGTACTCCAAGCTCCAAAAACGCTGAAGAATTTACAATCCATACTAGGTTTTCTGAATTTCGGAAGAACATACATTCTAAATTACGCAGAGAGGGTTAAACCTCTTTGCGAACTAATTAAACCTGATTTTAAACAAATCAATTGGACTCAAAAACACACAGAAATTTTGAGATCACTGCAAACAGACATGTTAGCTAAAACAAAATTAGATACACGTGACAACACACGTGATCTTGTAATCCGAGTCATCCCAGGAAGATGCGGATTCACGTACCTGACCTCTAATGAGGGAGAAAAGGTACCAATTTCAATTAAATCTCACTTATACACACAAGTAGAAAAAACATTCAGTCGCACAGAAAGAACTGTGAAAGCAGTGCAAATTGCATTAGCAAATGAATGAGAATTAGCACATGGTAAACGGATTAATATCCTCACAGCGGAATCCACCTTCGAGGCGCTATTCAGCCCAGTAAACCTGCCTACAGTGTCACTGGATCCGAAATGGATACAGTGTGTAGATTCTCTAGGAGCGGAAGATGTGAAATACTATTTCGCCCCGCAATTCAAAGAACTGAATGATTTAGAATATGAAGAAGAATATCCTCTGCCAATCGAACTTCTGCCTCTCCCACAGTACGCCTGTATAATATATACAGATAGATTTGTACAGCATTTCAACGTAGAGAGCAAATCCTACGATGCAGCGTGTGCGATTGTTAAAGGTCGTTGGCTGTGCGGTAAATTCAGACCGAAAGTAGCAAAAACTGAATCAGTAAGAAACTGTTCGGCTCAGAGAGCTGAAATCAGATCTTTAAAGATGGTGCTCGAAAATGCAGAACGTGAATTCCCGACACTTATCGTGTGCGATTCTCATTTATGCGTCAACTCTTACAATAATAAACTGCAGAGCTGGATTGAAAACGATTACAAAGATGACACAGGTGCCACAATAAAGCATAAATTGCTCTGGAAACAGGTAGCTATTTTACAGAAAGAACTACAAAAGACTCACGTGATACACGCACAGAGTCTTCAACGTGATGGCGTTCACATTGCAGGGAATTCATTGGCTAACACAGCAACAGCGGAAGCAACAAAAAAGCGTGCAGAAAAATACATAGACGGGGAAACCATGCTGGCAGTAAAAACGACCGTAAAAGGCGACTGTGCAGCACTGCCTGTGAACTATCCACTCAATTAAGCATACGTAATCGATGCAAACTCCGTTCCTTTTGCTCGAATCCCTGGAGTGGGGGATAGGGTAATTCCAAACAGGGACCGGAGGGGCTTCCTATTACAGGAAGCACATATGGGGTTGGGTCTGAGACACCAAACAATCAGGGACTCTCTGAGAGAATTAGAATCAGAGTACTGGTGGCCGGAAATGAGTGAAGGCATTCATGAGTTTTCAGAAAACTGTGAAGACTGCAACAGAGATCGCAGTGGAGAACTGGCCAGTGCAGTGTCAGAAGCCCTAATAGAAAGCATTAGGCAATCTATCAGTGCTATCAAAAAAGAGAAACGTGTCCCATTGTACATCGTTAAGGCTAAACACACTTAAAAAATGTGGCCTCCAACGGTTATAAAAGATCTGCGAGTCTTAATCGGCACATACGCATAACAGCGAAGGTATTAGGTTCAGGCGCTGGGTGGGTCAAACATTTAATAAGTGTCCAGACCAGTCTTAACAATTTGCCAAGAAATTCATTAAAAGGTTTCAGCCCATACGAACTATTGTTCGGAATTAGAATGAGAATTCAGGACTTAGATAGTCAGGTATCAGTGGTACAAGATAATAAAACAGACTTTGACATCAAAGATTGTTTGGCTGTTTTCCAGGAACTGAATGAAACAAGAAAATCCTTAAGCAACATAAAGTTAAAGCAACAGCCAGATACCACTGACGAGGCACCACAAGCAACAGCCCCAGCAAGGCCTGTCTGGATTCCAAAGATTGGGGATCTAGTCAGAGAAAAAATCCCAACAATTGACAGAACTGCCTCTGGTTATTTCATCGACTTCGACAACTTTTCTGAGGATCAAAGTAACCCCGAAGTGATGCCAGAAACAAAAATGACTTTTAGTTTCAAATGTATTTTTATTGAATACGTCAACAAGCATATAACGAGACATCTCTGTCATAAGTTCAGGCAAGTGGCATACACAGCGGGTGGGACAGACAAGCATGTCTCCCTATCATGAAGAGAAATGCAATACAATTATGTCAGGAGAGCAATGTGACATCGGAAGTGCGCTAAAACTGTTAGGCAGTCAAATAACATAAAAAGAACGACAACAACCAGGAACTCCCCGCCCCCTCCCCCAGACCCTTTCCCCCCGCCCCGACCAGTGTGCCCCGAAATGATAGTAGAATCGTCAATGCACCAGGGACGATCCGTGTGGCCATCCGGTGGTTCACCGAGGATCATCAGTGGTGTTAGTGAGGCGTAGGACTCGAAGATACCTAGGGCATGTAATTTCATTGAACTCCTTGGAGAGGAGATTCAGTATAGGAAGCCACGTCTTCCGAAAGGCTTCGGTAGAATTAGTGAGTGTAGCATGGATGCGCTCCATCCCAAGAGTGAACCAAAGCTTATGCAGCCAGCCTGTGTGCGTAGGTGTAGTTGGGGATCCCCACAGAGACAAAATGTGTTGCGTAGCCGCTTGCATGGCGATGCCCATTTGCCGGCCCCGCAACGACCTTAATGGGAAAGTTAATGCATTAGGTAGACCCAGCAGAGCGTATGCAGGAAATCTCGGGACTTCAGTCTCAAATGTAGAGTCAATATCGTCCAAGACAACTTTCCAGAAGTCCCCGAGACCCGTGCATTCCCAAAGTATGTGGGTCAGAGTGCCCCGTTCCCCGCACCCTCTCCTGCAAAGCTCGCTACGCGCCTGGTTCCCCTTGTGCAACCGAGCCGGGGTGAGGTGCCAGTACATTGCTAATTTCACTGCTGTTTCCCTTGCTGTGGTGTTGCGAGTGGTGTGTGAGGCTCTGTAATAGATATGTCCCCATTCTTTGGGTGTCAAGGCTCTACCCAGTTCAGCCTCCCAGCGCCTTTGGCTTGGTGTTTTGACTGGGGTGCGCGGCGGTGTGAGCATTTGGTATAGGTCAGAGATGAGGTGTCTATCCGTGTCCCTAGTCAGCAGCCATTTTTCGAAAGTCGACATGGGGCGGCCCACCAGGGCAGCGATATCGGGATGAGTGAGCCAGTGACGAAGTTGGAGGTATTGGAAAAGATGAGGCTTCTCTATGCCATATCCTTGTCTGATATCCGCGAAGGGGAGAAATCCCTGCAGGTCAAAGAGGTCGCCAGCGGCCCGGCATGCCGTGCCACGCCACTGGGGGAATGTGTTCACACCGACGCCCGGAGGGAAGTCGGGATTATCAAAAATGGGAGTGAATGGGGAGGGAAAGGAGGTCAGCTCGTGTTTGCGCGCCACCTTATCCCACACCCGTAGAGTCGTGCGCGTGATAGGCGACCGTAGCATGTATTTAGGTCTATGCTGCTTAGCGAGGACCGTCAGGACTCCCGCCGGGGGCATTACCGGGATGGTCTGGAACAAATATAGGATCCGTAGTAGGGCCGACATCTTCACTGCCGCCACCCTCCCGAGCAGGGAAAGAGGTTGCTTGGACCATCTCGCCAAGTCTGCTCGAATCCGGGCGGTGAGGGTGTTATAGTTAGTGGAGACCGTAAGGTCCGTTGAATGAGTGAGAGTAATCCCCAAGTACGGCACTTGAGTGGCTAGCTGAAGACCAGTCCCCAGGCCCATGGCGGGGGTCCGCAGGCCTACATTGCTGCCCAATGGCAAAATCAAGGATTTATCTATGTTAATACGGAATCCCGAAACAGTTCCGAATGAGGCAATTTCCTCCATAAAGGCGGGTATAGAGGAGATGGGTTGGTCTAGTGCAGCAATTACGTCGTCTGCGTAGAGACTGATGGTATGGGGCTCGCGTCCAAACTCAATGCCTTTAATCCGAGGGTTATCCCTGACTTTCTGTGCTAGCGGCTCTATATACATAGCGAAGAGGAGGGGGGAGAGAGGACACCCCTGCCGGGTACCTCGCCGAATTTCGAATGGTTGTGAGTGCAGGCCTCCCAGGCGGATCTTAGCCTGTGGGTGATGATAACAGCCCGCTATGCGGGAGCAGAAGCGGTCGCCAAGGCCGAAGCGACGGAGGACGTGCTGCAGGAAAGTCCAATTGACACAATCAAACGCTTTTTCGGCGTCAACAGCGAGCAGTGCCGAGTCTGAGGCCTGAAAATGCGATTTATCGATGAGATGCAGCACCCGTTTGGTATTATCCCCGCACTGTCTGGTGGGGACAAAGCCCGACTGATCTGGTTCTAAGAGGCCAGGCAGGCATGGGCCAAGACGCGCAGCAAGAATGCCCGTAAAAAGCTTCAGGTCAAGGTTTAATAGTGAGATAGGGCGAAATGCAGAACAATGTGTGGGTTTCTTGCCGGGCTTTGGTAGTACCACCACCTCCGCGGCCAACATGTCCGGGGGTATGGCACCCTCCCCCTCAAAAGAATTAAACAGGCGTGTGAGCACTGGGGCCAGCTGTAGGCTAAAAAGTTTGTAAAAGCCCGCCGAGAACCCATCTGGTCCCGGGGACTTGAGCGGGCGCAGTCGGGATATGGCCGCTAGCACCTCATCTTTGCGAATAGGGGCGTCGAGAGCCTCCGCATCGGCTTCGGAGATCTTGGTCAGAGTCGTCGTGGCCAAATAGGCCTCGATAGCCTCGGAAGAGGCCGCTTCCTCCCCATACAGTGAGGCATAGTAGGAGCGAAACGCCTCGGCTACTTGGGTATCAGTGGTTAGCACCGCTCCATCGTCACCGACGAGGGTATTGATCTTAGCTCGCTGGGTTTTTGCCTTTAGAGCGCTGGCCAGTAATCGGCCTGTCTTGTTGCCCCCAACATAGTACGTATGCCGAAGGCGAAGAGCCGCAAATTCCGCCCGATCCGTGTCCAGGCTGGCCAATTGGGCCCGGGCCGCCTTCAACTGTTTCCAGACCCGCGGGGCGCAGGTGCGGCTATGAACCCGTTCCAGTTCAGCGACCTTCGCCGTGAGGTCCTCCCGCTTGCTTTTGCGGTCTTTGGCCTCTGCTGCCGCAATGGCTATGAGCTCCCCACGGACGACCAATTTCAGGGCACCCCACAGGGCCGCAGTGGAGATCCCAGGCGTGTCGTTGACGGACAGGTAGTCAGTGATGCATTCACTGATCCTTTTGGTGACGGCAGGTCTCTGCAACAAGGTTTCGCGTAGGCGCCACGGGCCCCGGGGACGGCGGTCTGCACAGAGCGCGAGGGAGATCTCTACCGCATCGTGGTCGGAGATAGCCGCCGGTACTATATCCACCCCCTGCAGGGATTTGAGAAAATCCGAGGAGCCCACGAAATGGTCTAGGCGGGCATAGGTAAGGTGCACATGTGAATAAAATGTAAATTGCGAGGCGCTCGGATGGTGGGCCCTCCAGAGGTCTATCAAGTCCCTATCTTTAAGCCACTCTCGGCCATCGGCTGAAAGAGCACCCGTCTCCCCATGGCGGTGTCCCGACCGGTCCGCGTTCGTGTCCATAACAATGTTGAAGTCCCCGCCTATGAGTAGGGGTGTCTGCGGGGTTTGAAGAGCTTCTGAGATAGCACCCTTCAGGAAGGCCTCCTGTCCGGTGTTCGGCGCGTAGAGGGAGCCGATAGTGAGGGTTGTGTTGCCTATTTGGAATGTATGTGCCAAGAGGCGACCCCTGATCTCCCCCACCCTGGTCCCCACAGTCCCCCGGAAGCTCCTAGATACTAAAATGGCAACCCCAGCCATCTTCGCCGGGAGGGAAGAGAAGAATTGATGTGGAAAGACTCGGGAGCGCATCCTATGCCAATCTCTCTGCAGTAGGTGAGTTTCCTGTATCAGGCAAACATCCGCCCCGGAGTTTTCAAGGTAGGAGATGACAGCCCTCCTTTTTATCGGGTTGTTCAGCCCTTTCACGTTAAGCGTCACTATTTTAAGGGTTGTGTCTGTCATAATGCAGTGTGTGTGTGGCGCAGCGCAGAATGAGTGCATGCCGTAGTGCAGAGTTGTGGTGCATGTCCCCGCCCAGTAGGAATATTAAGCAGGTGCGCCCCCCACAGTAGGTAATTGTCCGCCCCTAAATGTTCTATGTAAGAAAGAGCGGGTCGCCGCTGACGGGGATCAGTCAGCGCTAACACAGTAAGGGTCAGCATCCATGAGGCAACAGCAGGCATGGTACATCGATATACCGTATCCCCCTGGGTGGGGGAACAGCTAGACACTCCGCAGATGAGCAGTGGAAACAATGTCGGTCCATCTCGGCAAACACAGTGACCCGCCAACCAAGCAAGTGAGAGACCACCACGGTGGCGCTGCGTGGACATGGCTCTTGAATCAACAACAGAATCGGATCGGCACACTGGTCCCCACCCCGAAGCCCCCCCTAGCCCAACAATCCCCCCCTCATGAGCAAAGGTGTGGCAACGTTCTTCTGTAACAAACCCCCCTCCCTCACCCAACCCCAACAACCCTGAACCTTGTAGTCCCAATCCTGTGTCTCGGCACAGGATCGCGGTGGAAAATATTGAAGGGGTCATCTCCGACGGCGGCCTCTCCGGCCCCCCCGCCCGACCCACCCACCGAATGAGCGAAGTTCGTGCTGTGCAAAGTCTCTCTCCCGAATTGGCCTATCATTTGGGGGAGGAAGTTTCTTTGGCGACCTCAGCCACCGCTGTTTCACGCTCCTTGGAGATGACTGAGGCATCCGGTTTGAGGCGGCGAGATGGAGATCGCCCGTAGTGGACAGTCTGCCAACCCCCTGTAGCCGATCTCTGAGAGCTTTTAAACACCGGTTCGGTGTCGGCCAAGTCCAAGCCCAGGAGTTCACAAGTGTCCCTGAGTGATCGCAGCTGCTGTAATCGGCCGTTCCATTTGAAGATTATTCGGAACGGGTGGCCCCATGAGTACGGGATTTCTTTTTGCCGCAGGTAGTCCGTCACTTGTTTGAACTCTTTCCTTTTTTGAAGAGTGGTGGAGGAGAGGTCTTGATAGAGGGCGATGGAGTGCCCCTGAAATTGAAGGGGCTGGGTGCGCCGGGCCTCCCTCAGAATCCGCTCCTTCAACGGGAAATCAGGGAGGAAGGCTAGGATGTCCGGCGGTGGAGCTGAGGCTTTGCGAGGTAGTCCCACCCTGTGCGCCCTATCTATGCGGATGGGAAAGTCTGCCGGTTCACCCAGCACGCTCCTGAAGAGGGCCTGTAGGAACTTGGTGATATCAGCCCCCTCTTCTTTCTGAGGCACTCCCCGGACCCGTATGTTGTTCCGACGGGAACGGTTCTCAAGGTCCTCAGCGTGAGCCTGGAGGTCCAGCTGCTGGTCCGTTAGGCGTAGGATCTCCTGCTGGAGCTGTTCAATTTCTGCGCTTCTAGTTTGGTCGGCCTCCTCAACCGCGACCACGCGTTCGCCAAGGCCCTCGACATCTCGCCGAAGCTCCCTGACCTCCCCGCCACCTCCTGCTGTAGGGATTTGAAGTCCTCTCTGAGCGAGTTAAATAAAGTTTCTAGGAAGGTCCTAGTGATGGGCACTTGGTCTTCTGCTGTCGCCAGCGGCGCTTTCCCCGTCCCCTGGGGATGGCGGGTCTTTGCTGGACCTGGGCTGCGACTTAGCTAACAGTTCAGGGAGCGTCTGGGAACCCTTTTTCCCTTCTGACCCGCCATGGCGTGGATGAGCAGGGCACCCGCAGGCGGTAGGATGCAGGGATCTAGGCTAGAGGGGTAATGAAGGAGCAGTATCCGGAGCAGGGAGTCCTCGGCAAGTTAGATAAGCTCCCCGTGTGTCAGCCAGTTGGAGGGCACCGAAGACAGGAGCCCCTTGAACTCCCGGCAGAGGCGTGGCACACCCTAATGGCTGTTCGTGCTTGGGCCACCACCACCCTGGGAGCCTGTGGGGCCCTATCAGACAGCACCCTGCCGGGGGCTTGATTATGCCCCCTGTTCGCCCCCGTCCACCTCACCTGCGTAGTTGCAGCCTGGTCAGGGATCGTGGCCTTCCCGGTCAGCGCCCACGCTATCCAGATGATCCGCCGCCGCCCCCGGTGTCTGGGGGCCTTTAGATGCTGCAAAGAGGCTGCACTGCCTCCCCAGGAGGTCGTTGGCTCACCCACGTGGTCGTGTCCAAGGTGTGGGGGCGGAGAGAGCCGAGGCTGGGCCCGAGGCCGGGGCCTTGAGTTTCGCGACCGCCGGCCGGACCTTCCTGGATGCCGGCCGGGTCGCTCCAATGGAGGCGTGTCTCCCTCGCAGCTCCGGTGGTGCAAGCAGCGGGGGCGGGCCTCGGAACTCAGCGCGGGTGAGGGGAATGCTGTGTGTGCTAACCGGTGCCGGACAAGCCCCACGGGGGGCGCCCCCTCTCCGGTAGTAGGCCCAAGCCGGGGCCTAGATTTTCGCGGCTGCCTGCCGCACGGCCCTCGCGCCCAGCCGAGCGCCGGCAAGGCAGGTGTCCTCCAGGCGGCTCCCGCAGCAGCAGTAGGCAGAGCTGCCGCTCTCAGGCCCGTCGCAGCGTCCCCGGTTTGGACGGCTCTCCTCAACTAGCCCCCCTGCCACCGGGTACCTGCGCAGGATCGTCGAGCTCCGGCGCCGCTGTCTGCACCGGCTCTCGAGTGCAGGCTCCCCGGGCAGCTCCTGGCGCAGATCGCCACAAAAATTACTTTTAAAGAAAAAGCAACGGAACGCTTTCATCAACTGAAGGAAATCTACCTTATTTCCCCTTGGTTAGAGTTCGGTCTAGGTGTATTTTTCCTCCTGCTTTGGCTCATCATGGTACTTTGTTTGGGAAAATTCATTGAGGGAAAATATAGTACAATGGACACAGCAAGTCAGAACATCAACCTAGTCCTCAAACCACACAGATCATCCCACGTGAAGAAAAGAGAACTGTCAACAGTAAATGTCACAGCCATTCCAATACCCGGTGGGGTAGTTTGGGAGAAAACTGACTATGAGATCTATGGTCCGGTCGAGATCCTGAAGTATCCTCATCAACTGAAGGTTTCCTTAAGTGACTTTGTAAAACCTAGTACATTCTCTGATGATTGGGACTTTAACAGTATTAATGACATGATGTCTGATTTAGTAATGTCAGCTAGATTCACAGAACATGATTATTTACAAGGTTCGTCTAGTTATGAACAGTTATTCTGTTTTACACATTATGGTGATCATTATTTGCATAAATCTGCACAGCCTAGAAATGTTTTTAAGTTTAATCAATGGGAACATTGTGCTACACCACCTAAAAGCAGTTCTAAAACATTCTTTGAGAAATTCAAGTACTTCTCAGGGTTTAACACCAGTGATGCAGAAACGTTTTATTACAAACTGTTAGATAAAACAGGAATGAAAACAATGCTGACAAACACTAAATTAATATATTCGGAAGCATTTTATGAAAAAATGATGACATTTGGTTTTGATTATTGGAAAAATAACATTGAAACAAAAACCATTTGGGGTACGAAAGATTGGCAGGTACAAGGCATAGAAGCACTATTCAGAACCTGCATGATACAAGAACAAATGATGTTTTTAAATGACACAATTCACCAAACATCCTGTCTTGGCCTAGCTAAGATTAAGGACCTAAACAAACCGTCTCTTCCGAAGCCAATACCTGATAATGCAACAACAGATATTGAGATAGACGTAACTAAAATTTTACATTTTAACAGAACACATCCTGATTGGAAAAAGTGGTTAATCTGGCCTACTGACACAAACAACTGTCAAGATAGATTCCTGAACAAAACACAGGGGTTAAAAATGACCAGACAAGACCCTAGATACTCCCAGAGACAACATCCAGGGATAGTAACAACATACAGTGTAGGGAAACTCTGCCTCGAATGGCTAGGATCATCCACACTGGCTGAAATTAAGCAACACTTGTCTTTACTAAAAAATGGTGCTGATTTGCGCGATTTCATTCTTGGACCACGCAAACAGCGTCAAAAACGTTTCATAGCGGCCAGCATCTATGCTGCGTACAACGAGGCTTGGAAAGTCACACAAATTGAAACAGCAGAAAAAATACGAGAAATTGATCGTATTAATTTGGAAAAATCACTTTCTGTAGTGGACAATGGGTTAATGACTCTGTCCTCCAGAATATATTCGTTGGACAATATTGTATCTTCTGCCTTTGACATAATAGACAGAGACTTGCTAATGTTACAGCATGGCCAATCTCAATTACGTTCTATTGTACAATTAGGCTGGACGCTGCAAAATCTTCGTTCAGGCTATGTGCCTTGGCGTTTAATCAACACAACGTCATTGTTTTCCATTTTTAACCTTACTGATAAACAAATCAGTTTGGCACAGAAAGGAGCAGACTATACAATCCTGAGCATCGAAAAACTTGAGAGATTACCATTGACAATGTCAGAAAGTCCTGTCTTTGAATGGATAATACACGGAATTATCACTATTCCGATAACAAATTTCCGATTTAAAAAGTGCCTTGAATACATACCTACTGGCCAGTATGAACGATTGGGTAAAGGATATGTTAAGTCAGCATGGAAATTACCATACACACATTCATGCTATAGTGACAGCGACAAAAATGTATTTCTTAGTGGTGAAAACTGTAAACATTCACTAAGCGGTATACTCTTTTGTCAGGGTATTAATTTACACAGAGCCTGTGAAGGTAATTCTAACAACCTTTCATGCCACCAGCCTGTCACACCTGCAACTCAGATAGAGCCCTTCTTTATGCAAATCGCGAATGGGAGTTACATTCTAAGAAAGGATCACAGATGTTGTGGCCTTGTGCCAGGGAAAAGTTATCTCGTAAGCGTAACTTCCATGGTCAAATGCTGTATGCAAGCATTGTTCCCGAGCGGGCCTGGAGACATAGACTCCCATCTGGCCTCGTCTGAATCTCTATTCTATACGAATTGATACTTTAAGCAAAATGAAGTCTGTGCTTTTGCAGACAACAGTGCTCATAACGTCATCAAAAGAGACGTATGATCTCCTAGTTGCAAGGACAGCTACGGAGGTTCATGACCTTTTATCAACAAATTGCCCCGTGCATTTCGTAGAAATGTTGAGCCAACTCCTTAACATGTCTAGTGCCACAGGCATCCCAGGCATATTTAAGACGATTTTTACGGGACTGCTAACACAATTTCAAGCAATTCTGGGAATCGTTCCAAATTTTGTCCACTCTGTTTTTGGCGGCATACCCCTATTTTTGGGACTTGTAGCAGGGATTTTATTTTTGACCCTCCTGCTTCGTTATGGCAAGCCACAGCTCAGACATGACTCCTATGGGAATGGAAGAGACAATCCTAGCAATCCGCTACAGGGACAGAATAACTAGAGTCCTTGGATTGGCCAGGCTGAGAGATCTAAACATGACCTGGTTCCTTTCATTCAGACCGATATGGCAAAATTGCATCTTACCTGTACTACGATGTATGCTATGCGGAGATGAGTGCGTGTTGGACACCTGTCTTTCACTTCCATCAGCAGTACCAATGGATATCGATACTTTGCTAAGTCCGATAACGGCTCACGCATTGTGTTGTCCCCAGCGGCTACCAATCCTGATGACGGCATTCGTTGAGACTCCTGTGCTACGAATAGGTGGTAACAGTGGAGCGAGTGACAAAAGCAACATCTCCCAGGTATGACCTTCTGTGAGCATTGCTGATCCCGACTTTGATGACAGAAATTATTCTCACACCTGCCAAGTTACAGCACTATCGAATTTGGTCGAACTGTCACCTGATTTTGTAGACCAATTTTTTGAGAGCCTGTCTGATATGATGTTCTCACCCGAACAGAAACAATAATTTTAGAGAAGCATTCCGACACACAGCGTTCCCATGAACTCTGAATTCGGCCTTCAGTTTTGAACAACAAAAACTGCTAAAAGCGTTGGATCTCTATTTTTCCCGTTCAAGCAATAATTCTTTTGAATTGAACACTTTTTAATATTCACCCTTTTTCTGGCACGAAAAATTCTTTGCTTAAAGTAAAAACTATTCTTAGAGAACAGAAGCTTCAACTTCTATTTCTAAATACATCTAGAGACATAATAACTTTACACCAGCCTCTAGCACATTTTACTGCAATGCATTTATATGTGATGAAATTATCTCGCCCTTCTTCTGTTTCAGAGATATTTCATGTGTAATTCTTTTTTGCATAATCGTTCATTGATTTCATATGCTATAATTTTTGAATGATTTCAATGCTTCAGAAACGTACAGTACCTAAATTTTCACGTATTTCAAATACGCCTATTTCAAATGCATATATGTATTTTGAGGTGGGCAATGTTACACATGCATCTTATTGCTCTAGTTTTAGTAATGTGATGGACATGAATTCGTGGAGTGGGTGTTGCGTTCTAATCTAGGACCCTGATCGATACTGTGACCTTATGCCCCTATTCGGCTATAAATCCATTTATTCCCTATATTGGCATAACCGTTCAAGTGCAATATTCAGAAACTCGTCTCTGGCCACACACGAACAGAGCCACATTTCAGAATAGCTTTCTCTGCCACTTCCTTTGCAACCAATTAGTGCAATGACATAGCAGAAGTTACTATCTGAGATTCCTAGATTAACACTCCGAGTTCTTCAACAAGATAAAAACTCAGCAACCTGGAAATCCCCGCTTGCTGTGTTTTGATTAGTAATAGAACTCTAATGAGCACTGATAGACGATCACTTCCTAGTGACAGCTTTATTGACGTCTTATGTCCAAAAACTTACGTCAAACAAGGCACCTTTCAGGTATAAATATTACCAACGTTGCCTTAAGCAAACGCTGCTGTTTACGCTAATGCCATCGCTGTCTCGCTGCTGCTGAAGTTGCTGTCATGCTGATGATACCTTAGCTGCTATCGCTACTGCTATCGCTGCTAACTAGCGAACGATGGTGTGGTGAACTTAGGAGCTGAACAGGCGTCCCCCTGCAAGAGCCCAGCAGATGCAAGCTGCCCGCGGACGCTGCCCCTCCTCCTCCTCCTCGCCGCGCTGAGAAGAGACGCTGTCTTTCTCCTGCAGAGAAATCCAGCTCCGGCATTTCTAGTCTACCCTTGCGGGTGACTGGGATATCGACCCCCTGAAGGAGATACCAGACCTCCATCATTCTATTCCAGAGGTATGGTGTTAACTAAACCCTTAGAGAGAATTCTTGAAGCAAATCTTGGCAAAACCAACTTAAACTAAAGCTACTTACTTACTCCCCTCCCAAGTATTAGGCTTAGGTCAGGTACACTGGGGTAGGCGTAGTTAGAAGCACCAGTTGAGTATTTTAGCCTAATGTATATATGAATGTATATATGTTTTATTCATTTTAAACCATTGTATGGCTAAGAAACGATATCAATGCTTTTACAGTATTATTTCGCAATACTTATCTTACTGTACGTACTTTTTATAATAACAAGTCTTGCAATTGTGGCAATTAATTTTTCTTGTACGAGAAGAAAGACTGTTCAATAAATGTTACCCTTTATTGACAAACGCCCGTCTCTCTATTCTCTACATATTGTGAAAGTAAACTGCACAACCACTGACTGAGTAAAATAACTGTCTATTGTTTCACACGACCCTAGAGATTGACTCTTGATCTGAGGAGCAAAGTTGTCATGTTGCACGTTTGTTGGAAAACTGAATCCCTTCTTGGCTGTGCCAGGGAAGCTGATCACTTCCTATTCAGTCAAGAAAGTTTCCAGTGACCTCTGAGCTAGTTGGTAACAACCCCAATTAAGTTTAGCACAGTCAGTGGAGGCCTGGAAGATCCGCACTTCTACGTCGGTACTACTGTTTATGTTATTCCAATGCGCAGGGCCTATTGGGAAAATAGGAACTACACTACAAGTGCTCCGTCGCGGGTCAGTTCAACACCGCTCAGCTTCTCAGCGTTTGAACAGGAGTTATTACAACTCGATACTTTGTTGCCACAGTGTCTTCCTGATGAATGCTGTGGATATCACAAAGCGCGTTTTCTTTCGAGGCAATCTTCTCCACCAGTCGAGAAACCAGGTGAGGACATAATAACCATTCCCTTCTCGGAGAGTCAGGAGAGAGAGGTTAGAGCTGCCTACACAGCCCACGCCACGGCTGCTATCTTGCCTCGAACCCTCACTGAGCGAGAACTTTCACACTGTATTTACAGTTGGGAAGTGCCCAGAGCCCTAAGGCCACAAACAGAGAATCAGCATAACCCAAGTGGAAAAAGCAAAAGGTTTAGGGGAACATGACCTGAAGAGAAGTTGGCTAACAATCTAGCAGTAGTTTTGTGTGAAATTAATGCAATAAACCAAGGTAGTGTGCAGGCCTGACACACACTGAAGTAAATATGTGATGCCTAATAATCACTGTTTACTCTGACATATTCAAGGTGTCTTTTTCCCCCTGAGGCAGGAAGGAGGCGTCATAGTCTTATTTCTTCAAATCACTGTCATGGATTCTTATCCATCAGTCTGTTGATCTCCAGGAGCAGGGATAGAAATAACATATTTAGCTCTTTATCTCAAAAGTGGCACTTCAGGTACCTTTGGAAAGACATCATTTCAAAACTACCCGGGAGGATATTGCTGGATAATGCCTCCTCTTAAAGACTTTCGCAGCGCATGCTTGAAGAAAGAAATATCGCCTTCCCTAGATGAGATGCTTTAGTGGAATGCACAAAAAGCATTCTAGCCTTGGGAGAAGGAGCCATCATCGCACAGCGCCTGATCCATACAGAGCGTGCGTGGCTGCTTCTCTAGGGGCTTGATTGTTTTATTAAGATAGCTTCCCGGCAGTAAAAAGGTGTAGAAAAGGTGAGCAGTGTACAGAATTGACCATCTGGAAGAGGAAATGATCTGCTGCGTGCCCACGCACCTACCTAAATATTCTATCTGTGTTGGCCCTGGGGTATTTAGGGAAGAACACTTCTGTCAACAGTGTGCACCCACTAACAGATCAATACCCCATTGTTCCCTCTTATGATAGCCTTTTGTAAATAATTTTCGCTGTAGCATAAAGGGACAGAAATAATGTGTGCACTTTAGGTCACAAAGTGCTTTTCTAAAGTACAGTACAATAACGATCATTTACTGATTAAAAAAGAGCACATTAACAGCAGTATCTGAAATGGGCAGGATACACTGAAAACGAGTTCCCAATCTTTGTTTACATTAGGAAAACGGTACCCACTACTTTTTTATTAAATAAACACTTGGGTTCACCTCGAGGTGCCTGTCGCTGAAAGGGTAAAGAAAGGATCTCCGGTACTGTTCAGATAAGCGAAAGGCAGTTAGCTAAAAAACAACAGCCTTCTTGCAAGGCTACTTCCTACCTGAAAGATATGTAAATGTGTGCAATTGGTTAATGAGCAAATCTAGAGGTTTACCTAGGAGATACTATATTTAATTGCTGGACTACTTTGCAACTTCTTGGTCACAGAGATTTTTTTTTTTTTCAAAGCAGAGTTCTGGCGTTCATCCTTCGGAATGGAGACGTATAAAAAGAGGTTTGCACTAGGCACATACTAACTGTATATTACTAACTATATATGTATCGGAGTCATTTGTTTTAACAAACACTACATCTGTTTGCACAATTTGTTGCAATTGCAGCCTCTCTCATTCTGTGTGCAAAACTATTTTAAAATAATGAGTTTCAGATTCCCAGTGCCCTCAGTCGCAGGCTGGGCCCTCGTAGCACTATAAATACACGTCACTATTCTCCAAAGCAAGAAGCAGGATTCAATTCTGTGACTGTCTGAATAGGCGCACAGGCATCTGCCATGATCACATTAACTAACTGAGCTTTCATAACGTAATATAGTGCAATTCCCAAACATTAAATTAACTTTACCATCTTAGGTGTGTGCGTTTTATTTTAGTGCATTTGTGTCAAGGTGAAACGCCCACAAAATATTTGCAAAGTATTGTGTTATTTTCAGTCACTTCTTTTGCCCTACCCCCAAGCACACTAACCTTGCCCAATTGCACTCACGATCACCGTGCCCATACTTTTTTATGCACTTCAACCGCTGATCAACAATGAAATTCAAAGAGCAAATAATCAAATGTTTTTAAAATATATCATGAAAGACCTAGGAAAAAGAGCTTTGTGTTAGCTTAAAGCAAAACCTACGTAAATGTCATTAAGATCTTTAATTTTTTTTCTTAACATGAACTTTCAACATAAAGTAAGAAAGCAAAGCACACAACTCACCAGTGCATTCTTATCTCTGATAAGTAGGAAGCATCACGGTATTGAATTTATCTAGTATTTCACATGTCTTTTTGGAGCCCCAAGCTCCCTATGAGTGGGTAGCACATTATACCTTGGACAAGTGCATGTTTGGAAGGGTGCTGTAGTTGCAAAGAGGCCAATATGGGAAGTGTTTGATGTCCTATATAAAATGGTAGTGGTGCTCTTATCTTAAGTCAAGCAGCTTCCTGCTGCTCCCCTCTAAATATTGGCACCCCAGGCCTGCGCAAACACAATAAGATGATGGACAGAGCGCTGAAAATTTAAAGACACTCACCCGCAGTCACTATTAGATCTGGTTGGAATCCATCATCGTTCTTTAGCTCACTTCGCCGCTTCAGTTCACCCCAGGCAATGACCCAGCTCACCCATGCCCAAGGCCGGCTATCTCCTATGAAGTACGTTGTAGGTCCAATCTGGAGTTTTGATGATTACAGAGTCTTCAACTCACATCCTGTCCGGAATGCAGCAAATACAATAGCCAATAGTTTAATCCTGTAGGGTCTATAAAGGAGAGAGAGGACAGAGGTTCACCTGGACGGTCTGTATTACTGTCATCTCTTACATAAGTTGTTGTACCTAAAGAATCTGATATGCATTAGAATATCCGGTCTTAAAGGTGATAAGCAAAGAGAGCAGGATCCACAGGATCTACTAAAATCTTCCAATTTGTCAGCTTTTATGTGGCTGACCTGTTTCTGTCTTGGGTACAAATTCTTATTTGTATTGATTAGTGTGGTTTTAGGTGGGTTGATGATTGTTACCTGAAGTAAAAGGAAGTCCTGTGAACTTTTATCTATCCCATGATTAGATTACTAGGACACACACAGAAGTTCACATTTTCACTCTGCACACACATGCCATGACTTTAAGCACATTGAAATACATACACGAAACTTTCACACAGCACAAGGTTGTGTCGAAATAATGCTGTGTTATCAACACATACAAACATTTATACATTTCCCAAACTATTCAAAGAGACGTGTGCAGTCTTGTTAACTCACCTAGCAGCAAAATCCATTTGGATATTTAGGTTAACCAACGTATATGGAAAACCTCTCCATTGCAATTCATTATTATATGTACATTTGCCTCATGCATATTCATTTTCAATATGTTGGAAACGTGATTGTTTTTTCCATGTGATGCATTGATGAACTTCCCACAAAATATCGCTACTTCCAAATAAACTCCTTTCCAACATTTGCTCCTTTTAGGGACAAACTCCATACTTTTGGTAACATCTCAAAAAAAGATTTCTTCGGTTTCACAATGTCAAAGGAAGATATGGAACCAAGGGGCCCATTAGGATAGTGGGCGTATCGCCCTGCCAGATCGGCCGTAGCCACTGCTGGACCGGCGGGGGCGATCCGCCCACCATTCCGGCCTGATTGACCCCCTGCCATATTAGTATGGCTGGGGAATCCATGGCGGACGGAAAGACCGTCCACCACTTTTCCGCCTATCCACTCGTCGACCGGGCGGAAAAGGGTCACAATATGGTGGTGGTGTCTGCAAGACCCCTCCCTCCATATTATGATGCCTGCGAAGATTCGCCTTTCCATGGCGACGTAGCCGCCATAGAAATGCATGTGGTGTCTGGTTTTGCTGGCCCGTTGTGGGCCCCCAGGGTCTCTGGGGGGTGGGGAGTGCACATGGGGGGTACCTATGGTACCCCCCTCATTGCCATGCACTACGTGGCAGGCACCACGTGGCGCCTGCCACGTATTGCATGGCAATGATGTGCGGTGCACTCCTATTGAATTGCGGGCTGGTCTGCAGCCAGCAAATCCACCCATAATTTAATAGGCCCAGGATGCGCCGGCCAGTGTGGCGGGAGCATCATAATATGCCTAGCGGGACTGCCGCAACTTCGGTGGTCAGTCCCTGGCTCCGTTGCGATAGCAGGCGGACATCGTAATGGACCCCTAAGTTATTATGGGTGAGAATGGTACAGGTTGAAAGTACTAAGGAAAAAATCTAAATGGTGTTCAAGGAGTCCTTAGAGGAAGAATGCAGTGTGAATATAAGGGGGGGTGAAATGACTGAAGGAGAACGGATAGGGGTACCAAAGCCATGTATACACTTCAACACTACACACAGGAAATGGAAACAAAGCCCCATTTTTGCAGAAACCATTTTAGAGTATCGAAAAAGGAAGAAACAAAAAAGGGCCTGGGTCCCTGGAAGAAGAGAAATGTAGCAGATTTAAAGATTTATCGAAGGGGGAAATGGAGCCGGAAGGTGGCCAGGGAAAACCATCAAATAGAAGTCATCAAATCCAAGTAGAATAATCTGAATTAATATTTTAGCAGCAGATAATCTAAAGTTGTAGGGTTGACATTGTCATTGAGAACAAATCGACTGTGTGGCTACGATTGGTTATACTTGTGATTAGTGTGCAGCTTTGGTTAGTTTATGAGTAGGAGTAGTATGCGGATAGACCTAGTGCTTGGATAGCATTAATGTGTGGATAATGTGAGGGCACAGGGATTGTGTGTGATTAGTGGCCGTTTGGTACCATATAGACGAGATTGGTGTTTTTGTAATCCCCTCGGTGGATGTGGTCATTGTTAATGGGTAAATGTGTGGTGAAGATGAACCGTACTAAGGTTAATATGCAAAATAGGTTGTGGACAGGACTGGTGTGTATTTATTTTATGTATGTGGTTTTTATGAGAAGATGGAGACTAAAAAGCCGAAAGAATGACTCATGATTCACAATTTAAATGCAGTAATCAGGCAGATGTGTCTGCACAAATAAAGTTTAAGTGGAAGAAAACAACTGGGACGTGTGCTTTACACATTAATCAGCAAACGGTGGTTGGCAACAAAGAATAGACTATGGTATTTTTTTTTTGTTTGTTTGTTTTTTGAAAACCTTTATTGTGCAGATAGGAGCATACAAATACGGGCCTACAACCAGTCAGGCCGGCCACGACACATTATGAGAAGCACATAAATCAATAAGGAGGTTTCCCGGTAGTACCCAGCATTGTGCAAGCAAGTAGTTCATTCTGAGAAAAGCTGAGCACGACCGCTAAAAGCAGGATCAAAGAAGGTTAATTTTATAATAGGGAGTATAGCAGGATCAGTTGCAGTTTTTAATCATCTGAGTTCCCATAGCGGGCCACGAATCAAGCATCAAGACATAAAGGCATCGATAAGGATGGTTATCAGCAACAGGTCACATCAATCAGAATATAGACGCCATATTTCAAATCAGTGCCCACAGTGGCCCGCCGCTTGCCCATCGACCACCTAATTACCGTACTGATACATAACGGAGGAACCAGAACAGCAACAGTGGTTACAATCATCCTCTACAATAACCTAAGTAATAAGAAAAAAAGGGGGAGGGGTAAATATTATAAAGAAGAAAAGAAAGAACGCCGCGCTGCTGCACGCGCCCCACAGCGATAAAGGCGCGCAAAGTGACTGAGGATCCCGCTGTCCGGGGTAGGGCGTGCAAGTCATAATATATGTGCAATCAATACCGTAGAAAGAAAAGCAACTCGCCCCCCATCCCCACCTGCAATCACACCATGGGAGACACGCACAGACACGGCGTCCCGATAAAGGGATACAAAAGAGCCATAGAACTAAAGGGAAAAAGAACAGATAGGAGACCCCAACCCACCCACCCCGCCCTACACCCCTGCAGAAGGCTACGGCCTACCCCCCAGCAGCGTGCCTGTCGCCCTAAATAGGAAACCCGAAATATAGAAAAAGTCAGAGAGAGGGAAAGGGACAAAAGAGGCAAATAGGGAAAAAAACCAGGGGGGGGGGGAGACCATCAATCGAGTTGTTCGGCCCCTGCCCCCCGCCTTCCCACACATTTATGCAAAATGAGTACGAGATCGACACAGTCTCAGGTATCATAAACCTTCGAAGGAATCGTCCATATTATCGGGATTGGGGGCATTCCTCATCTCCATCCGTTAACCAGTAGTCCTCCGGGTGCAGACCGGCTCACCCCTGTCCTTTCCTAGTCATCGCCACCATGCGTGATAGAGTAGTGGGCAGCAAACATTTCAAGGTGGAGAGGCCACTTGATCGGAACAAAACGGGACAAGGGTGTAAACCAGAGGACCCCGGCAACCAGCAGCAAAGCAAGAACTTTTCGCGGCAGTCCAGACTTTCCATTAGTGACAACTGGAACAGCAAACAGTGTGGGGGCAGTCTCGCCGCACAGGAAAGGAAAGTCTCCCCCGCAAGGTAACAACGGGACCTCACCGAGGCAGGTCGAATCGGCAATCCACATCGCTCCCCGAACATTTGAGCAGGAACGGGCCCCAGCGTGGAGCCCACACCCGCGCCCGCCACAATCAAAGCTACCTGGAGATTCGGGGCCGCAGGCGTACAGTCTTGTCGATGCACGGCGGCAGCACTCCCCGCAGCAACTGAGGGGGACGAAGCAGTGCACACTCGAAGTCGAGCCGCGTTCATGAGGGATGGCCCAATAGAAATGGCGGCAGACCGTCTATCCTGCACCGGGGCGTTGGGGTCATGGCTGCATGTAAAGACTGTAGGGTGTCAAGGACATCGCCAAGCATGGGCTCACGCTCACAGGACCAGGCCCCCGTGCACTTCAGCGACACAAGTTCGCCGCCCTGAGTAAATCCGTGACCCAGGGCGTCGGCCGCCATCTTGCGGGTCCAGCCGCGTCTCCACACGCCTCAACTTCTGGAGCGGGCTCTCAAGCAAGGCCACAGCTGGAGTTCACTCGAGCCCCAGAAATGGCAACCTGGGTGCAGAAAGGAGAGTCACCAAAAGGGGGGGTCCACCAGCGCCACCGCCCCGCGGACGCCACATGCCGACTCCGGGCGCAGGGCTTCAAGATGGCCGGACAGGGCAACAAAGGGGGTATCCTCCTGCGCGGTCTTCCCCCATCCACGGTGTGCCGCGCCCTACCACGGGGCCCCCCGGCCGCTGGACCGGGCCCAGTCAGTCTCCACCGGCATAACCGCACAACGGCCTCTCCCAGCCGACTCCTCTCCTCCACCAGGGGCCGCCGCCAACACCGTCACTCCGGCCGACCTCCACAGGCAAGTCCCCGGTCTCCACGCCGCGAAGGCCCCGGATCAAGCAGGAGCACAGCTTCGGATCCGCAGCTCGCAGGAGCCCCCGGGTCAGACGGTGAGTACGAGCGTTGCTTCACCTTTCCATTTCTTCCCGAGTGTGTCTTCTCGGGGCAGGATACTTGGCAGGATATGTGTGTTGGGCAGGAAGGCTGGCAGAGCCGAGCTACAGTGCGGCCATCGCGGTCGCGAGCTTGGCTCCTCTAGACTATGGTATTTGAAGAAAAGTACAATCTTTAGCTTGTCCAAAAGAACAAATGACGATGGAGTGTGAAGGTCTGAAGAAAGTAGTTCCCATTTTGGATGCTGCTCGAGGGAAGGACTGATTTAAAGCTTGCTTGTTTCGAAATGTAAGTGTTTCAAGCCTTAACAAAGATTTGTTTCTGAACTACTAGATATGGACAGAAGACTAGTAAATTTAGGGTGACCTTGAGAATTTAGGCACATCCAGATCATTCAACCTAGTTTGAAAAGAAGTCTACCTTCCTCATAAACCCAAATAATGTGTGTCAGATGTAGGGCAATGTTCTTGATTATTATATTAATCTGTGGCGAGCCTGGTAACTAAGTGAAGGACTGGTCTCAGAATTACAGCCTCTGTTCAAATCTGGCAGAGACATCACTTGTTCATAGACATAATTTCACCCTCATCACCAAGTTTCAACTAGGCTTCGGCAAAATTTTAATTATGCCACCATAGTTCACATAATTTTGGTGATTTTTAGGTACGAGAAACTCCTGAAATTCGGCTACTATGCAACTTCCCCTAATTTCCCACTTTTTTAGACATCATGAGATAAACAACCCAATAACATGATCAATGGCCTAATAGGTATTACTGTATTCCACAGGCTTCAAAAGTCCTTGGGTAATGTTTTGCCAAAACTGTTGGATCACTGCGAAGAACCAGGCTAAGTGCATGCAATCTGCATGTAATACATAAAACGACTGGGGAATGGGGTTTAGTACCAGTAAGTATAACGCTGTCTGAGGCACTAAATAATGCAATTGGAAATCTGGGACCCAAATACACTTTTCTCATACAGAAGTGTTTATGTACTTGCATTATACGTAGTTGTTTGCCCATATTAGTAGTATTAAGCGTGCAGTTAATATTGCTAAAAAGGATTTCGTTAATGGTTTGTGTATATGTGGAAATAAATATTACTATTTGGGAACAAAGATCATTTTAATGAGATTCATGTGATTTGCTATCGACTGTGAAAGTGTAAACCATTTATATGCTTGTCAGAGATTTAATTGCCGACAGTATAGAGCCTCCTTTCACTTGGGTGCTGGATTTGGGAGATGTATAACTGCTGCCCTCCTTTTTTTGTTCAATTATTTCGAGTACATCCTTTTTATCAATTCCATTCTGGTTTTCATTTCTCCTCTTTTGATTCTCTTGTTCACATTTTGAGCCATAATTAGCTTGTACTTTCCGCTTAAAATTCTTCTCTAATCTCTACCTTGGTTAACAAAGATAAATGTAGATTAATAGCAAGACCTTACTAGTGACAATAGAACAGAGCCTGACTTCTATTTCTCCTCATAAAGCTCCTTCTAATGCTGATTACAACATTTGACAGATTTTCAGTCAGCCTGGGCAGAATTTCAATTTCTTCTGCGTAATCAGGGTAATTTTGGTAATTCCACGTTGCTCTTTGACATGGAATTACTGATAATTACACAATTACTCCTGCTTGCATACCTAAGAGAAATTTGGGGTGAATTTCATACTGCAAGAGCTCATTTAGTGAACGTGAGCAGGTGCTTGCTATTCGCATTCTGCTGAATTTAGTCCCGTTTCTTAGCACAAGATGCATCCTTGCAAATGCCACGAGTAAGTTGGGGAGAAATCCTTCCCCCATGAGCACATTTAGCGAGTGGCTGCTTGCGCATGCTATTCGTGTTTTGTTGCATTTAGCACTGTTTCCTAAGGTAAAATGCATCCTCACATCTATTTTGGACACAAGGGGGCATTTTTGCACTGGGAAATTGCACTAAATGCATAATTACTCTTTTCGCATATTTCAAGTGTAATCATGTGGAATATTTAGGTAATTCTACATGATTACGCTACCAATATTACAAGAGTTATGCCCTTATGTTACGTTATGCTTCACTTGGGTAACCCTGTATTCTTCTCCACATAACCTGGGTATCATGTAGTACATATCAAAATTATTAGTTGTACCAATGTCCATGAAGCTAATTCTTATGTGAAAAACACATGACAAAACATGTAGGCACAAACAACACACTCATTAGATGAATGACACATATTTCATAGTCATTGAGTAACAATATATTATATAATAAAACAATAAGATGCTCCGTATGTGATAAGTGAAGAAGTACTCATGCAATGGGTCAAAAGAAGAAGTGACTATGCATATATAAAAAATCAAAGAAACAATTCAGATTCTTCAGTGTGCCTGCCCATTATATAAAAATGTTAAGTCTCTCTTAGATGGGATAATGATCATCAATCCTTAGGTGCCCAAAAGTTGGAGTTTTGGTGCAGGCAGTTACGAATCGTCAACGTTGTGACCCTCTTAGGAAGCGTGCAATTTCTATGCATCTAACATGGTCTTCATCAGGACTACATATAGTTCGCCCTGGTGTCAAGGAAAGGCAACCATGACATACTTTTTGTCCCACCCTTGAGCGATCCTATCATATCAAAACATGTGCTTCCCACTATCATAAATGATGGCTTGAACATCATGTAAAGGGACTCCAATTAGAATTGAGAATGTGCGTTAATAACTTATAATTGTCGCATTACCATATGTATTGTTCACTTATACTCGTGCTCCAAATGCTCTTGTAGGGGTCCTATATTTTAAACTTTGACTGGTGTAACACAGATAAAATTTCCATGCAAATCACAGCAACACATACTATTTATCATACTCATTACAAATAAATGAAATGGATATGACATGAGTCTATGCCAAGTAGGTATGAGCTGCATGGCAAGACCTGCAACCTTACCCTGCACCCAGTACTCCAGCCCACTGCCTTTTGGGCAGTGGAAAATGGTTCTGTGGCCATTGCAAGGAGACACAGGGATGGAGCAGAATGCATCCGTTTTGACTAATTCCAGTTCCCAGTACCTCAACCTGCAGTCCCTGTTTGGCACAGCCTGTGTTCCTTGTCTAGAATGTCCTTTGCAAGGGATATAGATACTTGCCCCAGTACCCCAGGTTACAAGGCACAATGCTGTGTGGAGAATACATTTTGGCGAGGGTCCAGGGGTTGATGTTACCTGGCCCTAAAATAGTGGGCCTAAGTTGTCAGTTATAAGGTGGCTCTAAAAAGAGCCCTTGGGTTGATTAGTTGGAGCTACATGTAGGTGCAGATGCACAACTTCAGGTTATTCAGAAAAACTCTGTTTCCTTGATCTGTGAAGTGTACTCCATCACTTCTGTAGATATCAGGCATATCAAAACGTATGTTGTTGTTGTAGATCTACCCCATTCTAAGGTCTCTGAGGTATGCAGACACAGCTTTGTTGACATTCTTCCTAGATTCTTCAATCTGAGTACAAAATAGTTTTGACCATTTCTACTTCTGTCTTTGGCATAAATTGGAATATACAAAGACAGTTTGAGGGAACAGTAACACCAATTGTCCAAAGGTGTCCTTCATAAGCATTTCTAAACCTACCCCAGTCAATGTGCCTAGGTAATTTCTAACACAATGCACAATCATGAGGTCAGAGTGTTGAAGATGCAAAGAGGTTTTAACCAAAGGTAGCAATTGGTGCCACTTCAAACCTCTCTGTGCAAACCATTTAATGTCCACAATTTGTGAACCTAGGTCTAAGTCAATACTTCTGCGTTCTGCATACCTCTTGTACCAGAAAATATAGCTATGTCCACACTAGCATTTTGAAGGTATGGCCGGAAGGTATGGAAAGATGTCTGTAACTCATGCAGTTCCTTCGTAGAATAAGAGATATGTATAAAGATGGGGAACTACTTTTTTTGCCATACAAAACGATACGTGATTTTGAGATGAAAAGCATTCTTTCTTAAAAGTAGGGTGCACATTTATTTTGTTTAAAAGCATCTTTGTGATTGGTTATGAAAAAGCTGTTTCAACGTGGAGTACATATCATAGGATAAAATTTGCTCAACTCAACCACACCTGCTACTTGCATTTGGAAGGCACTGTTCGAACTTAAACCAATCGTGAACTTTTAAACTGCACGTGCCGTTAAATGTTTGAGAATATGTTGCAAAACAATGTTGTTAAGTTTTAAAAAAATGATGAACTTTTAACCTGCACATGTTGTAGAATGTTCTAGAAAGTGTTTTGATAGAATACATTGCACTTCTGACTACTATGTGGTGTTGAATATTTAAAAAAAAAGTATAGACAAACAATGGCAAAAATAAAACACACCAACAAGGAGCATGTTAGACTCTGGGGTCTCTGGGTGGCATAGGTATGCACTTGTGACAGACAGGGACCCTCTCCTCTAGTCAGGGTAAGAGAACTACTCCTTTAGAAATAACCCTTGCTCACCCTCTAGGTAGGGTGGCGCGAGCACACAAAGGCTTATCTTCAGGGCGATAGTTAGTTAAGCATTTATGATCACATACAGGAAACCCACTGACCCACCATAAACGGACACCAGTCGTAGGATTGTATCAAAAATACGTGGACTTTATGTAAAAATATATGCAGAATTATCACAAGACCATATAACGTTTAGCGAATGAAGGCCACCAGATTTAAATAGGCAATTGTTCTTAAGTGTTCTTGGTTAGCAAGGTACGATAAGAGGGAAAACAATTGTTACGGACCCTGGATCCGATGCGAACTCGGTATAGAGTTCCAATGTACCTTGTGGTGAGTGTCCGAGGCATTTCAGGCGCGGCTACTGGTGAGGGCGGACCCTGGACGGGGCCAACGGTTCTCCAAAGGGATATATCTGGCTCGGAGCCCCCTCGAGGTGCGTGGCGGGTGAGCGGGACGGTGTGGAGGGTTGTGGCAATCCGGGATCTGATGCAGTCACGGGGCGAGGCGCCGTTCAGGCCTGCGGGGCGTACTACTTCTTAGCACACCAGTTCGTACTAGTGGATCTGTGTGGGGCGTCACGTTCTCGGGCAGACGGGTGCAGCACCGGGCCTTCGGTACCACAGTACGGAAGACCTTCTTGAGGTGCGGCACGGCCTTGGTATGCAGGAGGGCAAAGCGAGACAGTCGGGTACGTTTCGACGTACGGACCGTCCGAGGCTATCAGATGCGCTCCGTGCAGATTCCGGCGAGAGAAGATGAGAGGCGCACAGCGTGCTCCATAGCAGGTGAGGTGACAGGAGAGTGGGCGGCCCGGCACTGAAGCGGAGAGCGACTCAAGCTTGAGCGGGGCTCTCTGCCGTGGGGCGGCCAGGCTCCGAGCTGTCACGACCTTGGAGGGCGAAGGCACCCGAGTCACAACTCTGGCGAGGGAATAAGAACTAAAGGCCCAACAGCAAACGGGCACAGGCAGAATAGAACCCAATGGTCCTGGGGTTCAGTTCAGGGGGCAATCTCGTGACCAAGCCCTTGGAGATAGTTTCAGGCACAAGTCTTCAAAGTCCTTTCTGGTCTTTTCCTCTCCGTTCTCAGCCAGGCACCACTGCAGGATTCCTTGTCCTCAGCTTCTCTTGGTCCTTCTAGTCGGGCAGAGGTTTGTCGTGGTCAAAACTGGATCTAATTTCTTAGAAGCAGAGCTCCTACCTTTATACTCAGTTTCTTTTGTCTTGGCAGGCCAGGGGACCTGAGCCTGGTTCACCCCGGTTTTGGAGTACTCTGTTGACAGGATGCTGCCGTCTTCTTTCAGGGTGCAGGGCAGGGACATCAGACGCTCCGCAGGAGGTGGAGCCAGCATTGGGGTGGTGGAGCACAACCCTATTCAGAGTCAAGGACTACTCCGCCCACCCATCCTGGTGTAAGCACTCTATTCACCACCTGGTCACCCCGACTGTCCCCGGGAATTCCCCAGCCCTGTCACTCACACAAACCCAGACAGCAGATACACATCCTGGCAGAGGCGGGCTGAAATAGTCAGGCGAGCAAATGCTAACTTTCTAAAAGTAGCAGTTGCAAACTCAGGATATTAAAAATAAACCTTGCTAAAGGAAGTATTTTATTATTCTGAGTACTGGCATACCAAACTCGACATGCCACCGCATTCCCTGAGCCGGCCGGGACTATAGCGTGTAATAGTTCCGGCCGCTCACCTTGGCCTAAGAGAACAGGCAGCCCTTCAATAGTGAAGAACGAAAAAGGCGCTAATTCAATACTAGGACATGCCACACATATCAGGCTTGTCCTACCTTACGCTTACAACGCACCCTGCCCGTGGGCCTACTATAGGGGTGACTGATATGAAGGTTAGGGAAGGTTTTAGGCACTGGCAAGTGTGGGCACTTGCACAGTTAGCGTGACAGTACCAGACTGTACGCAGGGTCTGCAATGGCAGACCCAAGACATCTTTTACGAGGCCGCTTTGGTGGGTGGCGCAACCAGCACTGCAGGCCCACTAGCGGCATTTGTATCTACAAGCCCCGGCACTCCTGGTGTACGTTACTGGGGACTGACAGTAAACCAAATAAGAAAATCATGGAAATCAATTATGAATACACTTTACATAGGGAGCACATGCACTGCGGCATGGATTGGCCATGGCGCAGTGTCCTGAGCATCGAACACCAGCAAAAACATCTGAGGCACATCAGCAAAAAGTGGAAGGGAGACTCACGCCAAGGTGCCAGGTCTAACACGTGTCCCCTCCAGCTGAAAGGTGAGGAGAACTACCCTACCCCAGGGAGTTCCTCATCACTAAGGCGGAAAAACCTGGACAGACCGTCAGCATTGGCGTGATCTGTACCAGGGTGGTGTTCCACCATAAAGTCCATACCCTGTAGGGAGATAGACCACCTCAACAGTTTCGGGTTCTCACCCCTCGTCTACATCAACCATCTGAGGGGTCTGTGGTCTGTCTGAACGCGGAAGTGAGACCCAAACAAGTAGGGTCTTAGCTTCTTCAAGGCCCAGAACACAGCAAAAGCTTCTCTCTCAGTCGCACTCCACCTACGCTCCTGTGGAAGTAACCTCCGATTGATGAAGGCTACAGGGTGGTCCCATCCCTCCTCAGTCATTTGTGAAAGAACAGCTCCTACCCCATGCTCTGAACATCTGTCTGCACTAAGAACTCTTTGGAGAAATCAGGAGCCAGGAGCACGGGCGCCGTGCACATGGCCGTTTTCAGGGTGTCAAATGCTTCCTGACAGGCGTCAGTCCAGATCACTTTCCGGGGCTGCTTCTTCGAAGTCAGCTCTGTCAAGGGGGCAACAATGGTGCCATACCCCTTGACAAACCTCCTGTAGTACCCGGTGAGTCCGAGGAAGGCCCTCACCTCCGTTTGGGTCTTGGGTGGTTCCCAATTCAGGATGGCCTCGATCTTGGGTTGAAGGGGCGCCACCTGGCCGCTCCTAACTTGGTGTCCCAAGTACACCACGGAACCCTGCCCGATCTGACATTTGCTTGCCTTGATCGTGAGGCCTGCCTGGCGCAGTGCCGCAAACGATTCCCATAGGTGTCGCAAGTGTTCCTCCCATGTGCCGCTTAACACTGCGATGTCATCCAGGTTGGCAGCACTGAACGCGTCCAGTCCAACCAACACCCGGTTGACCAACCTCTGGAAGGTGGCAGAGGAGTTCTTCATCCCAAACGGCATAACCCAAAACTGGAAATGCCCGTCTGGGGTTGAGACTGCTGACCTCTCTTTGGCCCCATCAGTCAAGGCGATCTACCAGTACCCAGACGTTAAGTCAAACGTGCTGAGATACCGAGCAGCCCCCAACCGATCGATGAGCTCATCAGCTCTGGGGATGGGGTGCGCATCGGTCTTCGTGAACAAATTGAGTCCTCGATAGTCCACACAGAACCGGAGTTCGGGTGTGGCTCCCGGCGTTGCAGCCTTCGGGATCAAGACTACTGGGCTGGCCCAAGGACTGCTGGAGGACTCAATCACCCCACGAGCAAACATCTTTGAGACTTCCTCCTTGATGCAGGCTCTTACCCTGTCAGTCACGCGGTAAGCCTTGTGTTTCACCGGCAAACTGTCCCCTGTTCCACGTCATGGACGCACCAATCTGTTACACCGGGAACCAGGGAGAACAGATCAGGAAACTGCCCCAGCAGCTGGCGGCAGTCACTCTGTTGTTCAGGGGTCAGGGAGGGTGAGAGGTTAACTCTGTCCACTGACCCATCTTTCTTAGAGGCTACCAAGAGGTCCGGAAGAGGTTCGATCTCCTCCTCCATTCCGTCATCGGTTGTCAAGAGCATGCCCACCTCGAACCTCTCCAAGTGGGGCTTAAGGCGGTTAACAGGTAGGACCCTCAAAGGGTTCCTGGGAGTTTGCAAGTTCACCAGGTAGATGACAAAACTCTTTCGCTCCACAACCTCAAATGGACCTGTCCACTTATCCTGAAGTGCACAAGGCTCCACTGGGGCCAAGACCCACACCCTTTGTCCAGGTTGAAGCTCGATCAGAGCGGCATTCTGGTCGTACCACCCCTTCATCTCTTCCTGGCTGGCTTCCAGATTTCATTAAATCAAAATAGAGAGGGAGGACTAGAAAGCTAGTCCCGATCCCCTAGGTTATATATGATTTATCAAGAAGGACTAGCTAAGTTGTGTGATAGGACTCAATGGGTACGTATATTGACAAACCATTTGGTTCGGTCATGAAGCCCTCACCCACCAACCTAGTTGGTGGCATGCTTCATCATCGGGCCCACCACAGTGACACCGAATGTGTCCCGGGTGTGCTGCGACGCCAGATTACTGAGGAGCTGGTATACTCGCTGAGTGTGCAGTGTAGGTGAAAGTGAGTGACAATTAAAAGCTATACAGTGGGTCAATGTGATAATGGACAAGAATGACTACGATACAGAATGCCGTAGACTTCTGAGTGACACACGCAATTACAAAAGCCTAAGAAAAGATCCAACTGAAGAGTTACAGAAGACAATCAACCTACTCATCAAAAACGCCAGTGATGCGGAACACATATCTAAACAAGAGGCGGATTAACTCTGCACCAAAACTGCCAAAGTATCCTATTTTAACACTTTGCCCAAAGTGCACAAAGGGGTCACTCCACCACCAGGCAGGCCAATCGTGTCAGGAATCCAATCCCTCCTGGAACTGTTATCACGCTTTTGTGACTTCTATCTTAACCCACTGGTTCAGAAGACACCTTCCTACGTCAAGGACACAAAACATCTGCTCAACATTATCAAGGATACCAGTTTCAACCCAGAAACTCAACTCCTAGTTGGACTGGACATAGAGAGCTTATATACTAGCTTACCCCAAGACGCTACATTGCAAGTATTACATGATGTACTAATGGAGACCACATGGGAACACCGAACCCCATGCCAATTCATCCTTGACTGCGCTAGACTGGCATTAAAAGAAAACTATTTTGAGTACGAGGGTAAATTCTTCCTCCAGACAAATGGAACTTCTATGGGGAGTGTTTTCGCCCCCAGTGTGGCGGGACTATATGTCCACCATTTTGAAAGGACCTACATTGAGGCACCCACCAACCCCTACTTAACCAATATAATGACCTGGCGTTGTTATATCGATGACATCTTCATCATTTGGGAGGGCAGTGAGTATGCACTTGAAAATTTCCTCATATGGATCAATAACCAAGACGCCTACCTCCGGTTTACTTGTACAAGCAGTTCCACTGAACTGGCTTTCTTGGATCTTAATATCAAAGCAGAACATAATGGCCTGACAACCACCACATATTACAAACCTACAGCGAGGAATTCATTACTCAGATTTGACAGCTTCCACCCAAGACCCCTTAGGGAAAACCTCCCTTTCGGACAATTTCTACACATTCGACGCAATTGCAGCAATATCAAAGACTATAAACAACAGTCTAAGGCACTAATCCACAAACTGGAGGATCGTGGATATCCCACTAGAAACATCTCCAAAACCTGCAAAAGGGCGCGAAATCAAAACAGAGAGGTACTTTTGGAAACCATTGTCAAACCACCTGAAACACCAGTGGTCACATGTGTTACCACCTACAATACCGCTTCCAAACAAGGGTCCAACATAATCCTCAGAATTTGGAAGATGATACACTCAGGAACTAGAAACTGGGAGAGTCCACATTTTGCATACAAGAGAGCTAAGAACCTTAAGGACCAATTGGTATCTACCAGACCTAGAGTCATTTCCCGCCCTACAGACGACACAATCTTGAACGCTTGGGGCCTACCAAAGCTAACCGGCCACCAACCTTGCAATAACTGCAGTGTCTGCCATTTGACATCGCCCTCAAAAACCTTTGCCCTGGAAAACGGCAAAACCTGGACACAGCGCCAGTTCACTAATTGCAACTCTTCAAACCTAGTGTACCTCATAACATGCCGGTACGGCCTCAGATACATTGGCATGACAACCCGAAAAGTGAGGACAAGAATGACTGAACACAGAAGCACCATCCGCTGTGGGAAAAATATAAGTAAACTCACGGAACATTTTCTCACTCTTAATCACACCCCCCATGATTGTACATGGACAGTGATTGAACAGTTTGATGTGTCCCATTTTAATGAGAAGGCCCTCCTTATGAAGGAACAGCGCTGGATTTACCGCCTATCCACGCACATTGATGGGTTAAACGATTCCATCCCATGGAATGCTTTATCTACCTGAACAGTATGACACTCTGGAGGCCATGACCATCTGAGCATTGCAGTACACTTTCATGCCTTGTAATCCTGAGCAAAATGGTACTCTTATGAATATAACAATATTTTCCACACCCTTGTGTAATTTTCGGTTAAGCCCTACCCGTTTGACATATCCATGTTTGGATCATAATTATACTCCTTTTTTTCGTAAACTCTTATCCCAGTCTGTTAAAACATTGAAACCTAAGCAATCAAAATCGAACAGGGCTATTTTTTGCCTCCTGCGCTGCTAGACGCATGTGCTATTACCAGGCACTACTTCTAGTCTAGTGCACATGCGCATGCTACACTGATCCTTCGCGCATGCGCACGCCACACATGACTCAGCGCCTCTAGCGCAACCGCACCTCTTTCATTTCCATTACCGCTGCAGGTGTTGCAAATCAAACAGGCTACTTAAACCCGAATGGGGCCTCCTCTCACTTACCCGGGACACCGCAGCAGGACAACAGGTCTATGGAGCACGCAGACCGACAATTTCGTGAGTAAAAACGCTGCTTCACCGCTACGAACTAGGTAAGCTGTAGCTCTTTCTCTCCCTACAGGTTTGGCGCTAATTTCTGCCTTTCTACAATGTCTAGGGTCTTTTCTCCCTGCCAGGTGACCCAAGGAAGCTTTAACAGCAAACAGCAAGTGTGAGGATAATGTATTTTACTTACCTGTACCTCAACCTGCACTTACCCCGCTGTTTAGCCCACCCCCCCACCCCGGTTTTACGCTATAAACCACACCAGCCATGCAACCAGCATGGCCACATTTTCTGCCGCTTTAAGTCGTTTCACACACATTAGTAGCCGGCAATACGTTGTGTTTTTTGGAACTTTATCCTAATTGACTCTAATTTGTACGTCTGTCTGTGTCCTTTATGTTATGTGTACAGTAAAGTAGAGGGAATCCCCCTCTTACACGTAAGTCACCTTAGCGAGTGCGACACTTTTAATCATGCAAAAATTCACTTAAAATATTTATTTATTTATTATCACTTACACATACTCATTGGTCCTGAGGAAAGCCAGTTTTAATTAAAAGGCCTGGCTGAAACATGTAGACCACACAGGACGAAGGAGGTCATAATTTACTCCAAAGTGTCCGTTTGTCTTTTTAGTTGCTAACAGGGGCCCGGTAATTAAAGTCTATCCATATACCCTCGGGTACTGGGACCCACTGTATAGCTTTTAATTGTCACTCACTTTCACCTACACTGCACACTCAGCGAGTATACCAGCTCCTCAGTAATCTGGAGTCGCAGCACACCCGGGACACATTCGGTGTCACTGTGGTGGGCCCGATGATGAAGCATGCCACCAACTAGGTTGGTGGGTGAGCGCTTCATGAACAAACCAAATGGTTTGTCAATATACGTACCCATTGATTCCTATCACACAACTTAGCTTGTCCTTGCTTCCAGATTTGCCTCAGCAAGTTGTCTGAATCGCCTTGTCTGGTTTCGGAAGGCCAGCATGTAACTGTATACATTCTGGGGAGGTTTCCTGGGAGATTGCTCCCAGCCTTCCTTTACCAGACTCAGAGGTCCTCGGACCGGGTGACCGTACAAAAGTTCGAAGGGACTAAACCCGAGCTACTTTTGTGGCACCTCTTGGTACGCAAAGAGTAGGCATGGTAAGAGGACGTCCCACTTACGCCTCATTGGTCCTTCTAGGCCCATGATCATGCCTTTCAGGGTTCGGTTGAATCTCTCAACCAACCCGTTTCCTTGGGGGTGGTAAGGGGTGGTGAACGTGTAGGTTACACCACACTCTTGCCAAAAGGACTTCATATATTTCGATATGAAATTGGTGCCCCGGTGAGACACCACCTCTAGAGGGAATCCCACTCGTGAGAAAATTCCCATCAGTGCTCGTCCCACCACGTGGGCCGTCACTGTCCTCAGAGCGGTGGCTTCTGGGTACCGGGTGGCATGGTCCAACAAGACCAGGATGAACCTGTTGCCCATGGCTGTCTTGGGGTCCAGAGGCCCCACAATGTCAATTACCACTCGCTGGAATGGGGTACTGATGACGGGGAATGGTTGGAGGGGGGCCTTGTTCTTCCCTACACACTTATCACTTGCCTGGCATGTTTGGCAAGTCCTACAGTGCGCATCTGAACTTCTGTGCATTTGGGGCCAATAAAAGTGGGTAACAAGCCTGTCATAGGTCTTGTCCATCCCCAAATGTCCTGCTAACGGTACATCGTGAGCCAGCCACAGTAGGAAGGCTCTGAACTCCTGGGGTGCCACCAGCACACGGGCTGACCAGGTTCAGCTGCCTTAGGCTCTGAATACAGGAGATCGTTCCCCCAGTAGATCAAGTGTTTTTCGGACTGAACACCATTGGCCTGGTCTGCAGCCTGCTGCCGCATACCCGCGAGAGAAGGGCACTCCCTTTGCTCCTTGCAGAATTCCTCCCTGGAAGGACCTCCTTCTTGCTGCCAATGGGTCAGCTCAGGCAGATCTCCCAGTTTGGCAATCTGTTCCCCGGTAGGCTCCAGGGCATCCCCCTCGAGGTCTGCTTCCTCCTGGGCCGTGGGAACAGTGGGGGCCGGCTGTCCGCGCCCCCTGCGCCTTCTCTCTAAGGCCGGTTCCTGGACCTCTCCTTCAGGATCCAGGACTTCTTCAACACCCCTGCTGGCTGCCATGGACCTGGTAGTCATGCATGCCCAGTTGGGTAGATTCACCATCCGCAGATGAGTCGTTTTCTCCACCTTTCTCCAAGGGGAGTTCTCCAAATTGTTCCCTAGCAGACAATCTACAGGCATGGAGGTCCTCACAATGACTTGCAGAGTACCAGAGACCCCCCCCACTCAAAGGGAACATGAGCCATCGGACACTGGCTCTCAGAATTGTCAGCATTGACAACCCTACAGTAGGCGTGTGGTACCACCTGCTCCTGAGACACCAAGTGCTGCTGGGCGGCAGTCACACTGGCTCCTGTGTTTTGAGGGGCCTCCACCTTCTTACCATTGATGGTCACTTCCTGCCCATATTTCTTAGTGTTACTGGGGAGGTAGTTTTCGGGGACCATCTCACTGTCTCCTAGCGAGACTAGGGTCATCTGTACGGGATCCCCACCCTCTGGGATTGTCACTTCTCCCCCAAAATTAATGCTAGCTATTTGCCCCGGGGGAGCACCAGTGGGTGCGGGTTTTCCATATAGGCAACACTTAGGATCAGTGGCAATGTGACCCTGGTCGCCGCACCTAAAACAGGCGATAGGCCCTCTCTGAACAGGTTTACCTGTCGGGCCCCGGTTTGCTTCGGGGGTGGAGGAGGCTGAGAACCTTTCCCTTGGTTCCCTTGGGAATTACTTTGGGGGCCTTTTAGGAACCCTCTCTGTTTTCCCCTGTCCCCCCCACTCTTATGCTGGGGACCCTGCCCACCTTTGGCTGAGTCTCCCACTGGACCCTTGTGGACCCTGGTGCTGAGCCAGCGGTCCGCTTCCTCAGCAAGCTTCCTCGGGTTGGACAGCTTGCTATCGATCAGTTGCTGGCGTAGCTCAGGAAAACAATTAGCGGACAAATTCTCCCATGCTACTAAATCAAGCAGCCCTTGAAAATCATCCACTTTGCTACCCTTCACCCAACCATCCAGCGCTCTGCAGAAAAAGGTCACATACTCCACATACGTACTCCCAGGAATCTTAGGACAACCCCAAAACCTCTATCGGTACATCTCCGGGGTTAACCCAAACCTGGTCATTAAGGCATCTTTAATGTGGGGATAGGAATTATATACTTCGGAAGGGAGATCTAGCAGGGTGTCCCGCCCCCCTGTCAGGAACCGTCCCCACAACCCCACTCCCCAATCCTTCTCAGGGATCCGGTGGGAGGACATGGCTACCTTGTAGGCCCAAAACCACTGCCCTATGTCATCCCCCTTAAAGTACTCCTTCACCACATATTTCGGTACGTAGACCCTTGACTCTACCTGCACTGGAGTTGTGCTGCCACCAGGAGCTGTGCCCAAACTTTTTGCTTTCAGCTCCAATTATTTGAGATGTATCTCATGCTCTAGCTGGAGTCTCTTCTCCTCCATTGCCATCTGTCCGGTTAATCTGGCCATCTCAACTTCATGCGCTCTGGTTGCGGCCCTGTCCGCCAGCTCCTCTGGTGACAGGCCTCCGTGCACCTCGACAAGGCTATCTGGTGGATCCACCACCAGCTGATTCTCTGGATCTCTTGATTCTTTCCAGGCACTCAGTGCCTTGATGATCTGGGCTTTGTTTTTGCACCAGGTTTGGGCGACTCTGAACTTTTGGCAGACTTTTTTCAGCGGCTCCACTTTGTAACTTTCAAGCCCTTCCCAGTCGACGTCATCTAGTCCAGAGATGACAGAGGGTGCTCTCACGGGGAGTGAGCATGGTGATCAGTAATTTACTGTACATAAATCATAAATGCAAATTCGGAATCCTCACCGCTGCCTCCAATGTTAGACTCGGGGGTCTCTGGTTGGCACAGGTATGCACTTGTGACAAACAGGGACCCTCTCCTCTAGTCAGGGTAAGAGAACTACTCCTTTGGAAATAACCCTTGCTCACCCTCTAGGTAGTGTGGCGCGAGCAGACAAGGCTAATATTCAGGGCGATAGTTAGTTAAGAGTTTATGATCACATACAGGAAACCCACTGACCCACCACAAACGGACACCAGTCGTAGGATTGTATCAAAAATACGTAGACTTTATTTAAAAATATATGCAGAATTATCACAAGACCATATACCGTTTAGCGAATGAAGGCCACCAGATTTAAATAGGCAATTGTTCTTAAGTGTTCTTGGTTAGCACGGTACGATGACAGGGAAAACAAATGTTGCGGACCCTGGATCCGATGCGAACTCGGGATAGAGTTCCAATGTACCTTGTGATGAGTGTCCGAGGCGTTTCAGGCGCGGCTACTGGTGAGGGCGGACCCTGGATGGGGCCAACGGTTCTCCAAAGGGATCTATCCGGCTCGGAGTTCCCTCGAGGTGCGAGGCGGGTGAGCGGGACAGTGTGGAGGGTGGTGGCGATCCGGGATCTGATGCAGCTCACGGGGCGAGTCGCCGTTCAGGCCTGCGTGGCATACAGCTTCTTAGCACACCAGTTCTTACCTGTGGATCTGTGTGGGGCGTCACGTTCTCGGGCAGACGGGTGCAGCACCGGGCCTACGGTACCACAGTACTGAAGACCTTCTTGAGGTGCGGCACGGCCTTGGTATGCAGGATGGCAAAGCGAGACAGTCGGGTACGTTACGATGTACGGACCATCCGAGGCTATCAGATGCGCTCCGTGCAGATTCCGGCGACAGAAGATGAGAGGCGCACAGCGTGCTCCGTAGCAGGCGAGGTGACAGGAGAGCGGTTGGCCCGGCACTGAAGCGGAGAGCGACTCAAGCTTGAGCGGGGCTCTCTGCGGCGGGGCGACCAGGCTCCGAGTTGTCACGACCTTGGAGGGCGAAGGCACCCGAGTCACAACTCTGGCGAGGGAATAAGAACTAAAGACCCAACAGCAAACGGGCACAGGCAGAATAGAACTCAATTGTCCTGGGGTTCCGTTCAGGGGGCAAGCTCGTGATCAAGCCCTTGTTTCAGGCACAAATCTTCAAAGTCCTTTGTGGTCTTTTCCTCTCCTTTCTCAGCCAGGCACCACTGCAGGATTCCTTCTTCTCAGCTTCTCTTGGTCCTTCTAGTTGGGCAGAGGTTTGTCGTGGTCAAAGCTGGATCTAATTTCTTAGGAGCAGGGCTCCTACCTTTATACTCGGTTTCTTTTGTCTTGGCAGGCCTGGGGGCCTGAGCCTGGTTGGAGTACTCTGTTGACAGGACGCTGCCATCTTCTTTCAGGGTGCAGGGCAGGGACATCAGACGCTCCGCTGGAGGTGGAGCCAGCATTGTGGTGGTGGAGCAGAACCCTATTCAGAGTCAAGGACTACTCCGCCCACCCATCCTGGTGTAAGCACTCTATTCACCATCTGGTCACCCCGACTGTCCCCGGGAATTCCCCAGCCCTGTCACTCACACAAACCCAGACAGCAGATACAAATCCTGGCAGAGGCGGGCTGAAATAGTCAGGAGAGCAAATGCTAACTTTCTAAAAGTAGCAGTTGCAAACCCAGGATATTAAAATGAACCTTGCTAAAGGAAGTATTTTATTATTCTGAGTTCAGGCATACCAAACTCGACATCCCACCGTGTTCCCCGAGCCGGCCGAGATTATAGCGTGTAATAGTTCCGGCCGCTCACCTTGGCCTAAAAGAACAGGTAGCCCTTCAATAGTGAGGAACGAAAAAGGCGATAATTCACTACTAGGACATGCCACACACATAAGGCTTGTCGTACTTTACGCTTACAACGCACCCTGCCCGTGGGCCTACCATAGGGGTGACTGATATGAAGGGTAGGGAAGGTTTTAGGGACGGGCAAGTGTGGGCACTTCGTTTTACACAAAGAAAAGGGTTGAGGCAAAGAAAAGATGCACCTGCTTTAACCTGTGGCTTGAGAGTAGTGATGATGGTGCTTATGAATGCAAGGAACACAACCCTGTCTGTTCCTTCAAGGGTGAAACCCAAAATGCAATGAAAGATAAGGAATCAGCACCCATCCAAGAAGTGTTTCATTCATTAAATGCAAAGGTCCATAATACGTATGAGAGTCCTGTGATAAATGAATCCGGAATTCAGTAAGATTTTTCTTTTCCAAAGTTCTTTATTTTGACAATACAGGTCTGGAAAAAATCCAAGAACACAAATGGATTCCCTTCTTAGCCGTCGCGTTTCGTCTCACACATTGAGACTTCTTCAGGGCTCCAAAAACGAATAGTTATCAAAATTCAGTACATCTTGTTGTTGTTTCTTGAAAGCAGCAGATTAAACTAATTTCTTGGAGGCAGGAGAGTAATCTTTGTATCTTGAGGACGTGATTTAACAAAAATGTAGCTCATGCAGGTTCTGTAGTCCCTGTCTATAGCCTCCTTGGGCCTGTGCTGCTGTTCTTGTCGTGCTTGAACTTGTTAAACAGAAAAGGGCATGGTTGCCAGCACAAGTTTACACATCACAGGTAGGACAGCATCTCAAGGACTTGTCCTACTTTACGCTTAGAACGCACCCTGCCCGTGGGCCTACCATAGGGGTGACTGATATGAAGGGTAGGGAAGGTTTTAGGGACGGGCAAGTGTGGGCACTTGCACAGTCAGCCTGACAGTACCAGACTGTACACTGGGTCTGCAATGGCGGACCCGAGACATCCATTGCGAGGCCGCTTTGGTGGGTGGCGCAACCAGCGCTGCAGGCCCACTAGCGGCATTTGTATCTACAAGCCCCGGCACTCCTGGTGCATGTTACTGGGGACTGACAGTAAACCAAATAAGCTAATCATGGAAATCAATTACGGATACACTTTACATAGGGAGCACTTGCACTGCGGCACGGATTGGCCATGGTGGAGTGCCCTGAGCATCGAACACCAGCAAAAACATCTGATGCACATCAGCAAAAAGTGGAAGGGAGACTCACGCCAAGGTGCCAGGTCTAACAGAGCACAAGTCACACCACCCGGCAACATCACACCAGTGAAACAGCATAGAAGTGAAAACCCCGCTGCATTCATACAGGATGTGTACAAAGGCCGGTCGCGGGTGTTGTGGGATATCTGCGACCATGGACATCATAGACGAGATGCTCAGCACGTGACATTTGGGCGAGTTCACTGTGTGTTATATTGCCAAACAGCTGCTCCTCCCTCCTACGAGCCCCAAAACTTTTGTACGGTGCGCTGTTGTATCTCGTGCACTCGTAGGGCACACCATTGTAATGCCTATTCGCGCATTCCAACTACACCATGACAGTGCCGTTTGGAGGTGGTGCATGCTACTTCACAACATCAACTACTGTGGCCCTTGTGGCAGGCCACACCAGAACACAGAGACACAATTATTGTTCTTCCTGTATACAGACGTGTCCGAGACACCCCGTTCTTCTTGTCGGATAGGTACACCCCTGCGCTGACCTGTATGCGCCAAACCAGCACACGCCAGCTGTGCAAGTAGGAAGATGCATGCGTAGCTACATGTTCAGGCTCACTGCCAACGCTGAAGTGACAGCACACTCTGATGTTGCAGGTCCCGTGCCTATTATGCTAACACAATGGCCACAGGGACACGCTTGCTCAGATGCGGGTTTGGGGTCATTGGCAGTCCTAGAGTTGTTGCGATGAGTCTTTTGACCCTCATGGGTATCCCTGTATCATGCTTATTCACTCTATGGCACCTGTGGGTGTCCTGGTGTGGCTCTTGCCTGTGTTCCCTTTCATGATGCAGTTAGTCGTCCTGCTTAACACCAGCAGAAAGCAGGTGTAAAATGCCTGGTGCTAAAGTGGCTTATCACCGGGATTTGTTTCGCATTGCAGTTGGCGTGAAAGTTGTGATGTAATTTTTTTGTGTGCTGAAAAATATAAAAACTGGGCAGTGTATCCCGTGAAGATGCGCAGCACCTGATGCACTATTCCCAATCAATATAAATACAATGAGATTTCTTAATTGATTTTGTGTGTACACTGTAAATGCAGCCACTACCTCAGTGCAATTCAATACAGGATTTTAGTATTTAGAATAAATCACACATGTGCACCTTGTGTCTCTTTGCACTGAAACGGTTAGTCTGCATTTAACTATCAGCACTTTAATGGAAGTAAAGTTGAGATAAATCTAACACACTATTCAGAAGTTGGCGCAGACATCACCAGTATTCCAGCGATAAGTGCCCCAAAATTTAACACCATGGTGAACGCCATCAAATAACAGTAATAAGAACGAGAAAGAGTCACACAGCAGTTAAAAAAAAAAAACGTTATTCATTTTTTTTCTCAAACTTAATTTTTTTATATTCATATCCATGTAAACGATAAACTATTTTCAACCTTTATTTGTTATTAACATATATATATGAGCGATAAACTAATAAACAAAATTTAACAAAAATAATAGAAAACAACAAGGTGGAACACTCCTGTGGGGACCATGGATGTCGACGATAGAGCCTGGAAAATAAAGCACACAATAAGGACGTGTGTAATGAGCACATCAAAAGAGAGGGACACAGAGAAACAGAAGGAAAAAAAAGCCAAAATAGAAAAAGATAGTGAAGGAAACAAAGGGGTTGAGAAAGGGAGAAGGAAGAGAGGGTTAGAGAGATAGAAGGAAAAGAAGGAAGAGAGAGTGAAGAGATGAAAGTGAGCGAGAGAGAGAGAGCGAGAGAGAGAGAGAGACACTGCCGCCCCTGAGCATCCATGAGAAAATAATTACCTGGTGCCACCGGAGTGTGCAGCAGTGGGCACTTCACGTGCCTGTCAAAACTATGCGCATCCCAGATATGTCGCTGAGTCCTGAGTCATGAATGGCGAAGACCACATCAGCTTCTTTGCTAATTCCACATATGTCGTTGAGTCATGAATGGCGGAGACCACATCGTCTTCTCCAAGGCTCAGCAGATCTCACACATGTCGCTGAGTTGAGTCATCGATGGCGGAGACCATATCAGCTTCTCTGCAGTCCGGCAGATCTCACACATGTCGCTGAGCTCTGAGTCTTCAATGGCGGAGACCACATCAGCTTTTGATGCCACTAAGCCTGTAGAACTCTAGTCTATGCCACATGGTTGTAGGCCCTGATGGCCATATGAGCTTCGGGTGGCACTAACCCTGTGCATCTGAAGTGCGCCCCAAGGGGATAGTAGGCCCCTGACTGCTATACAGATCAGGGTGCGACTAACCTTCTGCACAACTTTCCAAGGACCCTTCAAGGTTGAGATCCTTGGAGCATCCTCCATCCAGTCAGCACCGGCAGTAAAGAATGTGACGTTGTCGATCTATTATATTTGCGTGGTCACATGGCCTGTGACACATGTGCCAGATGGGTGTGGTGTGTGTGCAAACCTGCCCTCAGGGAGTGGTCGTGAGATGTTGAGAACTAGACCACTGACCTGCACACCAACAGCGAGTACTCCTGCGACAGGTAGCTATGTGGGGCCAACGTCAGAACGTAATCGAAGTGGTGTGGTGTACGATGGAACAGGGCAGGTATAGCCACAATGAAACGGAGGGCTCCTAGTCCTGTGTCTGTGAGGCGAGAGGACGGGCCGCAGCTGTCCCTCTGCGAGCCTGCGTGCGAACTGTTCTTAACTCACTCTACATAAGTATTGAAAAATCATTTTGTGATTCAGTCCGTCAGCTGGCATTTGTCCGATAAAGGAAACAATGGTCCTGGACCTCAATTTACTACTGTCCCAATCAATACTTTGTTACTCAATCAAACAATTATTTGGAGCATTGACTACATCATCAGTTCAATGTAATAAATACTATACTAGATCACACAACAAAACGGAAAAAGGAGAAAGCAACAGACTTACTTATTACCAAGCAATTTTAATTCATTGCTTATCCAATATGTTCATTTCTTATCATTCATAAACGAACAGTGTATGAGTACCAATTCAATACTGTCAACGGATCACAATAATACAAAATTGGTGAATGTGCCCCAAGGAGGAACGTGCATAGGTAGAGGTGATCAGAGATGATATAAGTGTTATAGAGGAGATAAAGAAAGGATCAGGGAAAAAGTGCCAAAAAATATTTTAAAATACAGTTTTTGAAGCGCAATGGATCGGTTTGTATTCACCGTCCAATTGGTCACCCGGCCAATATATTATGTATATATAAAATTTTTTACAAATGCAAATAATTGGATCTAGGTTCCAAAATAAGCACGTATATGTTGGGGATCAATCCAGGTCCGGGTGAAGTAAAAAAATGGGCGTCGACGTTTCGACTTATCCAATGGCCCGACGGGTAAGTTACACCTCGGCCATGCGAGTCTTCATCAGGACAATCGGGGGAAGGGCAATATCACCAGAGCTTGGTAATCTTGAAGTCCATACAATAATTAAGGACATAGTAAGTCTGTTGTACTTCTGTGACTAATTATCAATACTCCTGAGTGGGCCAAAGCTTACCCGTATGGGACGAAAGAAGCACATTTGTCCGAGGCAATTGTGAAACATATCGGAGTTCTTTCTGTGATGGATACCCCTTTGACGCTGCCTGTCCCCACATCAGCAGGTAACGCACCCTCTTCCCACATTACCATCATACCACCAACTACCTTCTTGGACCCAGAAGTGTCCCTGTGCGGGTCGACAAAGAAGAATCTTAGTCATGTATAGATTTACATGTAAAAAATGTATTGAAAGAAAAGAACAACAAATAAGACTGAAGGGAGTCTGGTGCTGTGGTCGCTGCCACAAAGTCGGGGTGAATGCCATTTAGGACTCAGGACACAGCTACACATGTGGGATCGGCTTGTATTAAATAGGGAAAGTGGCACCAGAAGCATAGAGACTGTATGAGCCTGTGATGATGCTTGGTGTGGACGGGCCGCACTGGGAGCAATGTGTCTTGGCTACTGGACTGCGTCATGTGGAATCAGGACTCTATCTGAATTGTAACGCATGCTGATCGTAGTGTAGGCCAGAGGTAGCGATGAGCAAGGGCCCACAGCTATGTGCATACGTTGGTGGCCCCACTGGCCTGGGTAGTGCAGGTTCAGTGGCACTATGTGTCGCCAGCCTTCCATATACAAATACCCCTCACTAATCGAAGGGAGTGTGGTGCTGTGGTCACTGTTATGAAGTTCGGGTCACTGATGTTCAGGACTCAGGACACAGTTAAACATGTGGGATCGGCTTGTGTTAAAGAGGGTTAGTGGGACTACGTATCGCTGGCCTTGCATATCAAAATATGCCTCACTGATCGAAGGGAGTTAGGTGCTGTGGTCGGTGCCACCGACTTGGGGTCACTGCTATTTAGGAGTCAGGACACAGTTACACATGTGGGATCGGCTTGTGGTAAAGAGTGTTAGTGGGACTACATGTCGCCGGCCATCCATATGGAAACTTGCCTCACTGATCAGGGGGAGTCTGGTGCTGTGGTTGCTGCCACGGACTAGGGGTGACTGCTATTCAGGACACAGTTACACATGTGGGATTGGCTTGTGTTAAAGAGTGTTAGTGGGACTACGTGTTGCCGGCCTTGCATATGGAAATATGCCACACAATCGAAGGGAGTCTGGTGCTGTAGTTGCTGCCATGGACTTGGGTTCACTGCCATTCAGGACTCAGGACACAGTTACACATGTGGGATCAGCTTGTGTTGGACAGTGTTAGTTGTAACCACTTGTCCAAAATTGAAATTTCGAGCTCTGCTGCCAGCAGTGTTGACTGCTAATGAGTGTTCAATTGTACTTGAAAATGAATTTGGTGATTGTACTAAAGCTATAACTGATATAAAAAATGTTCAAGAAGGAAGGATACTAAAAGGATATTATGTAGATTTTAGGCCTGTAATAGTTACTTGGCTAGTTGACTCTAGTTAATGAATGAAGAAATAATTTTCATTGTGAGCCCTACTGAGTGCAGAGTAGGCGTATGATGAAAAGATGAAATAAGTATAGAATACACTGACAAAGTGTTGACTTTCTGAGTACAATCTTGTTAGAAATTAAAATTGGAATTGTGAGCTGTACTGCCTGCAGTGTAGACTGCTATACCATGTTAGTTTGTATTTGAAGATTACATTGGTTATTGTAGTAAAGTTATAACTGATATAAAAAAAAGTTCTTGAAGCTAGGTTACTTAAAGGATACTATGTAGGGTGTTGGACTGTGATAGTTACTTGCCTACTGGAGTCTATAGTTGTATTTGGAAATACCCCTCACTGATCGAAGGGAGTGTGGTGCTGTGGTCAGTGCTACGGACTTGGGGTCAGTGCGATTCAGGACTCAGGACACAGTTACATATGTGGGATCGGCTTGTGTTAAAGAGAGTTGGTGGCGCCATGTGTCGCCGCCGTTGCATACAGAAATATGCCTGACTGATCAGAGGGAGTGTGGTGATGTGGTCACTGCCACAGACTTGGGGTCACTGCCATTCAGAACTCAGGACACAGTTACACATGTGGGATCCGCTTGTGTTAAAGAGAGTTAGTGGTACCGCGTGTCGCTGCCGTTGCATATGGAAATATGCCTCATTGATCAGAGGGAGTCTCGTGCTGTGGTCGCTGCCACGGACGTGGGGTCACGGCCATTCAGGACTCTGGACACAGTTACACATGTGGGTTTGGCTTGTGTTGAACAGAGTTAGTTGGCACCACATGTCGCCGGTCTTCCATATGGAAATATCCTTCACTCATTGAAGGGAGTCTGGTGCTGTGGTTGTCTCACAGGGTTGGGGTCACTGGCATTCAGGACTCATGTCGCCGGTCTTCCACAGTGTAGGCCGGAGGCAGCAGCCAGCAAAGGCACACAGGCAGGTGACGTTTACTTAAGCTGCAAAGATTGGGGGCATTTGGTCTTCTTAACCCATTATAGTCTCTCACACAATTTGCATCGCTACTAATCTTGAATTGTGAACCGTGTAAGCCCAGTGTAGGGCGGAGGCAACGTTGGGATGGGTGCTCAGCCACGTGGCGTTGAGTTGAGCTGCAGTTAGTGGCACCTGAAGTACTCAGCGATGATATGTGGTGCTGGTGGGTCGCACTGGGAGCAATGTCTTTTATCTAATGAATTCTGCCTTGATAAGGCCACGTGGTGATTAGTTATGGTGCAGTGAATTAGTAGCACGTGAAGCACACAGCGTGTGCATACCCTGCGATGATGAGTGGTTTGGGCAGGCAGCACTGGTAGCAACGTGTCTTACGAACTGGACTGCGTCATCTGCAATCGCCACTCTATCTGAATTGTGAGCCCTACTGTCCGCAGTGTAGATTGAAGGCAGTAGTCGGAACAGACATAAGTCTGCGGTGTTGTGCCGCTGGGTTCGCATCGGGCTTGTGTCGAGGAGGCCAGCTGTCATGGCGGCAACCTGGTGCCAGGGTGAGGGCTGCCCGTCTGGCAGATTCGTTGGTCTTCCCACAAGTGAACCACGCCTTGGGCCTGGCCTATTGATTCATACTCCTATGCTGTAGTGGCTTACGTTGGGGCAGCCCACTCCACTTCTGCTTCAAGGGGGGACAAAACAGCTACATGACTGAGATTTTCCCCACTGCCTGAGGTAACATGGTTGCGCCTACTGTGCACTACATTACAAGTATCAATACTATCTCCACATGGAGAGGTTTGTGTTTTGCATAGTGAGTTCTGTGCAGCACATCAGCGTTACACTTGGCATTGTGTGCTTTATTATTGATCAGTGACTTGCCTCTTTCATATATGGTTGGTTGTCACATCTCCCAACATTCATTCAGCTATTTTGTGGCCGAGGGGGATGGCGTTTTGGGAAGGTCCGTTGTCCTGTTCTGCGCTGCCTCAGTGGTAGTGGGTGGGTGGTCTGGGGGGAGGTTCTGGTGGTGGTGGCACTGAGTGTTGTGGCCTTGTTGGGTGTCGGTGCTGCATGATTAGTAGCTCTATCACGTGTTGGTCTTTAGATAAGCTGTGAGTTGTGTCCAATTCACGGAATAGATAGTCGACCTCCTCACACCAGTTAAAGGTTTATTACAGCTACCTCGGCTTATCACCTGCTTTTTGGCTCGTATTGCAGATTTGGCTGATCGTTGAAAATATGGGGATGTGGTGTTTTCGTGTTTTTTTTGGCACCTAAACACCTACTTAGCATATCATTAGTGTTAGTTGTGGCTCTCGTTTGTGGTGATTTTGTTGACATAATGTATTGATGGAAGAGTGGTGAGATTTGCAGTTTTCACCAAGTTGAGAATGGGATGTTAATGAAAAAACACAAAAAAAGATAGGTTTAAATAACATTATAACTAGAAATTAGCATTTAAAAAACCTTTGAAATTCACTGAAAAAAACATAGGTTTCAGGCATGTTATAGTTCGAAATTAGCTTTTAAAAACCTTTGAAATTCACTGAAAAAAATATAATTTTCAGGGGTGTTATAGTTAGCTGGACATTTAAAAAAAAAAAAGCAATTTTTTTTTCGGAGTCGCGCACCCAAAGCGTACACATCATGGTGGGTGCGCGGATTCTAGCTGCCATTTTAGAAAAGTCATGAAGGATCCGTGTACGGTGTGCGACGCTGTGTGTTTTTCAGTTACATCATATACATTTAATATTATGTGATGTGCGCAATTGGTATGTGACCAGTCCGCGACTCATGCTCACGCATTCGTGCACATGCGCATTAAGGTACGTGACGCTTGCGCGGTGGAGGGTCCCGCGTGACATCATATACGTGCTCGGGAGCGCTGGCTGCGCGACTCCTGCAAAAAAAATGTATGTTCTAAAATGATATGTAAGTGTCCTAAATATTACATATTAGGGCAAGAGATTATCTAAGATATTCATAAAAATAATATATTTGTACTGATAATAAACATATTATTTTTAAATATATTTTCGCAAAGTCGCATCGGGTGTGTGCTTCGTGAGCGCAGAGTGGAGAATCCCATGTAAGCTAAAAAAAAAAGATTTCATTGGTTCATAACATTTCCCACTGTAACTATTGAAGGACCCCACCCATTTTTATCATTCTTGTTGGAGCATCTTTAGAGAGACATCTCTTTTCTTACAAGAACCCTTTTTGCTTTTTTTTATCTATCAAACAAAATGGCATCTGGACAGCAGCAGCAGCAGAAGGAAGTATCTTCTGAAGAAGAATTCTTGCGGAGGCATCATGTCCACAGAGGCCGGAATCTGTTGTGTGGAAATTCTTCACTTTTCCACCTGGAGAGAAGAAAGTAAATGCGAGAAAGTTGACGTGCAAATTTTGTGACCAAGTCCTGTCATGAGGCAGTGAAAAACAAATACTCTTGTGGCACTGCTTCTATGTACAAGCATCTCCAGACCACACGTCCTCTCAATCTTGCTCGGGAGGAAATGAGGCGAGCTGCTTTGAACCCCTCACCTGCTGTGGCAAGTACGTCTGAAGCGTCCTCAGGAACACCTGCAATGGACATTAGGCCAGAATTCGCCTTTCTCGAGCAACACTGCGTGAAGTGTAAGAAACATATGCTTCGGTGAGCAGTCGGTGGATGCAGTTTGTGCTGCACAATGCAACCATCATTGTTAATTTTTTGTGTTTGTTTGTTTTTGGAATGATAAGTAATTCCAAAAGTTTCCTGTTTTATTCGTTCTTTTTTTGTTCATTTTTTGAAAAAACACCTAAACAAATAAAAAATTGTTAGAAAAAATACAAAAGAAAAAAGAAGAAAAAAAAGTTCCTATCAGAACTACCTTATCTGGTTTAAGAAAGAACAATAATTGCAAGGTAATGTGTGAAAGTTTGGTTGAATATATTAATACATCATGATTGACTGAAAGAATGCATTATTAGTGTATGGTGAATTTATACGTGAACATTTATGAGGAAGTACTGCAGCGTGACACTGCAAGCTCTTTAGCTGTACTGCACTGTGGCAGTTCCGAAGCACAGGGATGTGACATATGTACATGAATATGTTGCAACTCTGTGCTTCCCTCTGCACTGCTGCAGAAGCTGCAGCCATGCTATGACACAGGCACCCTTGCACCATGGTGCAAGGATGTCTGTGTTGTGCAGAGATTGTTTTTGTGCAGGAAGGAACACCTTCCTGCACAAAAGCAATCAGTAAAGGCATTTTCCTCTTTCAATGTATGCTGTGGAATGCAGCATGCATTGAAAGAGGAAAAAATGAGGAGAAATAAAAACAATTCTCCTCATTGTGCCTTGCTACACCAACTCTAGGATGGTGCAGCATTCACAGACATCTCCAGATTTACGACTTACCTACTCTGGAGATGTGTCTTGTTCTATGGGTGTTGCATGGGTGTTGCATGGGACAGACTGGACGATTCCTACACTGCATGAGTATTTAGAAGAGTGTTCGATAGTATGTAGCTAGTTAGAGGTCTGCTTGGATAGTGCACAAAATATTATAGCTGTACTTGTATTAGTAGCTAGGCCATTCCAAAAGTTCATGGCTAGTAACTAGAATAATTACAGTAGTACAAACAGAGTGTATAGTGAATTTATAAGTGCTTAGGTATTGGTGGAGTAATAGGATAAGTAGATAGTGCTGGATTGGTGATTGGAGAAATGCATGGGATAGACAGGAGGATTCCTACACTGCACAGGTACTAACTGGGTATTTAGAAGAGCGTATCAATAGTTTTTAGCTGGTTAGAGGTGTGCATGCATAGTGTACAAAATATTGTACCTGCACTTGTGTTAGTGGCTAGGCCATTCCTTAAGTATATGACTAATAACTGGAGTAATTTCAGTGCTGCGAAGAGAGTGCATGCTAATATAGTGCTTAGGTATTGGTGAAGTGATAGGATACGCAGATAGTACTGGATGGATGAATGGAGAACTGCATGGGACAGAACGAAGGATTCCTAGACTGCATAGGTACGAACTGAGTATTTAAAAGACTATATCATTGCTAGGTAGCTGATTAGAGGTCTGCATGCATAGTGCACAGAATATTGTAGCTGTACTAGTATTGGTGTGTCTATGGTTTTAAGAATGGCGGTCTATAGTGTAGGGTGTGAGGAGGTGCATCAGATGATCACTTGGATGATGTCATCAGTGATGTCATTTGAGATGTCATCAGTGATGTCATCAGTGATGTCACTGACCATGTCACGAGTGACGGTGACAGTCAGAACTCTAGGCATTAAAGTCAGTCAGGACCTCTCCATGCGTCCTCAGGTTAGCTCTGTTGTATCATCCTGCTTCCTCTCCCTCAGGATAATTTGTAAAATGTCTGTTTTTTTTCCACCAACGCCCTTAAAATAATTGTTTTGGCCATGATCCTTTCACGGTTGGACTACGGGAACTGCCTGTACATGGGCATTCCCGCCTATGAACTCAGGCGCCTTCAGATCATCCAAAATCAGGCCGCCCCCCTTATCCACCGGCTTCCTAGGTCCAACCACATCACCCCTGTTCTTAAATCCCTTCATTGGCTTCCCATCCTGCAGAGAACTCCATTCAAGATGGGATGCCTAGTTTTTATGGCCCGGGCCCGCACTGCCCCCGTCTTTATCAACTCCCATATTGCCCACTATCACCCTTGCCACAACCTTCGCTCCTCCAGTCAGGCTCTCCTTAGTGTTCCCCGATTCCGCAAATCCAGAACCGGTGGCACTAGATTTTCCATTCTTGCCCCCCGCTTCTGGAACAGTCTCCCATTTATCATCAGATCCATCACTGACTATTTGCATTTCTGTAAGGCACTAAAAACCCATCTGTACACCCAAGCCAATACAAACCTGTAATTCCCTGATCACCTCTTCCATCTGACACTATCAACCTCCCGGCGCCAGGATACCGCTTGGTCACAGAGCGCTCTATAAATATTTTCAACATCAACATCAACATATGTGACGTCATCAGCAGTACATTGCAGGGGTGCGAGTTATAGTTCGCATAACTAACTATAACGGCCAAATTTCTCTTGTTTTGTACGAGTGAAATGTCCAACTAACTAAGACATCCATGAAACCTGTGGTTTTTTCAGTGAATTTATGAGGTTTTTTTAAATGCTAATTTCTAACTATAATGTCCCTGAAACTTGTGATTTTTCAGTGAATTTTATATATATGTATTTAATCTCCTCTCACTCCTACAAGGAACGAATCAGCACTCAAGTTGTAGTTTGGAAGTATTTAATCTGCAAAGGACGGGATCCACGCTTTTCAGCTCTTCAAAACCTTGATAACGATACAAGACGTCATTGTAGCATCCTTATTTAAATGTACAGTTGCCAACATTAACAAAGGACTACATATTACTTTAATCCAAAAAGCTGGCGCCCATATTGGCCTGGTCAAGATGTGAAAATTCACGAATTATACAATAAAGCAAAGAAAACAAGTCTTAATAAGCACACAATGTCATTGCAGCATATCTTGCCCTGTGACCGCCATACCTGTATGTTCGTCAATGGGACTTATTCATAATAAACATACTTAGGATTGCAAACTTCAACATACACAATGGACTACAAATTACTTTAAAGTGGAAGGCTATCGGCCATATTAATCTACTCACATTGCTTATTATAATGGTTCTTACAGAAAAGAAAAGAAAAAAAGGGTGTTAATATACACAAACTTTCCCTAAATAAAGTTCTAGTGATTACAGTTCCATTCCCAGCTCATTTGAGATGTCATGAGCGATGTTATGAGTGATGTAACTGACCATGTCATGAATGATGTAATGTCTGAGGTCATTAGCAGTACATTGGGGGGGCGTAAGTTATAGTTAACAAAGGTATATACAACTGCTGAATTTCATTAGTTGTGTATGAGTGAAATCTGAGTCTAACTATACCGTCCCTGTAATCTTTTTTTTTCAGAACATTTCTAGTTTTTTTTTAATGTTAAGTAAGATGCGTATCACAATGGATGGTGGGGGTTGGAAGCAAGGCCTGGCATTGTGCTGCCCCCACTCAAGCTTGCTGCTCAATCAACCAATCGTACAAATTTGTAAAGCGTGCTACTCACCCGCTAGGGTCTCAAGGCGCTGGGAGGAGGGGCAGCCTCTACTGATCGAACAACCAGCTCTTGAGCTGTTTCCTGAAGGAAAGGTGGTCCTGGGTCAGCCGTAGGTGGGTGGGGAGGGAGTTCCATGTCTTGGCCACCAGGTAGGGGAAGGATCTTCCTCCGGCGGTGGTTCTGCAAATTCGTGGGACGGAGGCGAGGGCGAGGCTGGCCGAGCGTAGCTGGTGGGTGGGTGTGTAGAATGTGAGACGGTTGTTGAGGTATTTGGGGCTCATGTCGTGGAGAGCCTTGTGTGCGTGGGTGTGGAGTCTGAACGTGATCATTTTGTTGATGGGGAGCCAGTGCAGGTCTCTCAGGTGGGCAGAGATGTGGCTGTGACGCGGGATGTCCAGGATGAGCCGTGCCGAGTCATTCTGTATGCGCGGGAGTATTTTCTGGAGTTTGGCTGTGGTTCCAGCATAGAGGATGTTACCGTAGTAACAGACGGCTGGTGACGAGGGCCTGAGTGACCGTCTTCCTGGTTTCGGTGGGGAACCACCGGAAGATCTTTCGGAGCATGCGCAGTGTATTGAAGCAGGATGACGAGACTGCGTTGACTTGTTTGGTCATCGTGAGGGAGGAGTCTAGGATGAAGCCCAGGTTGCGTGCGTGGGCTGTTGGCTTGGGGGTGGTTCCCAGGGCTGGGGGCCACCAGGAGTCATCCCAGGCGGAGGGGGATGGTCCCAGGATGAGGACTTTCATCTTGTCTTCAGTTTCAGACGGCTGAGCTTCATCCATTCCGCAACGTCTTTCATCCCTTCCTGGAGGCTGGTTCTGGCGGTGGTGGGGTCATTGGTGAGGGAGAGGATCAGCTGGGTGTCGTCTGTGTAGGAGTTGATGTTGAGGTTGTGATGGCATGCGATGGCTGCGAGAGGGCTCATGTAGATGTTGAAGAGGGTGGGGCTGAGCGAGGACCCTTGCTGAACACCGCAGATGACTTCGATGGCCGCGGATCGGAATGGTGGGAGGCGGACTCTCTGGGTCCTTTCCAGCGAGGAACGAGATGATCCACTCCAAGGCCGATCCTTGGATACCGGTGTTGCTGAGGCGCTATATCAGGGTGCGGTGGCATACAGTGTCAAAGGCTTCTGAGAGGTCCAGGAGGATGAGGGCAGCTTTTTCCCAATTGTCAAGCAGGGGCCTGATGTCGTCGGTAGCTGCGATGAGTGCGGTCTCGGTGCTGTGGTTAGCTCGGAAACCGGACTGCGAGGGGTCAAGGGATCCGTTTGTCTCGAGGATGGCAGAGAGTTGTTTGTTGACGGTCTTCTCAATGACTTTGGCAGGAAAAGGGAGGAGCGAGATGGGTCGGAAGTTCTTGAGGTCCGTGGGGTCTGCGGTGGGTTTCTTCAGGAGGGCGCTCAGCATGTTTCCAGCTCTCCAGGAAGGTGGCAGATGCGAAGGAGCTGTTAATGATGTCCCGGAGTTGGGGAGCGATGATGGAGTCGGCTTTGTTAAAGATGTGGTGTGGACAGGGGTCGGTTGGGGAGCCAGAGTGGATGTGTTCATCATGCGGGTGGTGTCTTCAGTGCTGACCAGGGTCCAGATGCGGAGGGTGGTGGTGGGGGGCGTTGGTTCGGTGGTTGGGTGCGTGGTCTGTGCGTCGAAGCTGTTGTGTACGTCGGCAATCTTGCGGTGGAAGAATGAGGCAAGTGAGTCACAGAGGTCTTGCGAGGGTGTGATGTCGTTGTTGCCGGCACTGGGGTTGGAGAGCTCTTTAACGATGCTGAAGAGTTTCTTGCTATTGTGGGTGTTGTTGTCCAGTCGTTCTCTGAATGTTGTCCTTTTGGTGGTGCGGATCCGCTGGTGGTGTTTGCGGGTGGTGTTCTTGAGGGCTGTCATGTTTTCTGATGTCTGGTCGAGGCGATAGGCTTTCTCGAGGGTGCAGCAGTTTTTCTTGGAGTTTTTGAGGTCGTTGGTGAACCACGCGGCTATCTTGCTGCCGGGTATGCTGGGGGGTTCTTCAGTGATGTGAGGTCATCGGCGCAGTTGGTAAGCCACTGTGTGAGGTTGCGGGCTGCTTTGTTGGGGTCCGTTGTGTTTGCGGGGGGATTCTTGCTGAGGGCGGTGGTGAGCTGGTCAGCGGTGATCTTGCTCCAGCTTCTGCGGGGAGCCTGTTGCGGGTGGTGGTGGGTTGTGGTTCTCCTGAAGTTGAAGTGGACGCAGCTGTGATCTGACCAATGTAATCTGGTGGACTGGCTGAAGGCGATGTGCTTGCTGGATGAGAAGACGGGGTCAAGCATGTGGCCGGCAAAGTGAGTGGGGGTGTTCACCAGTTGCTTGAGTCTGAGGTTGGCGAGGTTGTCCAGCAGGGTGGCGGTGTTGCTGTCATTATTGTTCTCCAGGTGGAAGTTGAGGAGTCTGTAGCCCTTTGAGTTCAATGGATGTTGCGCACCTGGAGCTGTGGGTCCTGCCTGTAAAGCACAAAGCACAAACCCTCATACCTGGAGCCTGTGAAGGATAAATGTGCCTTAGAGTCTGTTCTTCAGGTGAGATGTTGTTACAGCCTGTCCGCCCCCCACAGGGAGGCACAGGGATGCCCTCCCATGAGAGAGGAAGAAGACACAGAAAGATACTGACCCCCCCTCCACCCCCCCATGAGAGAGGCACAGAAAAGGTGGGTTGATGAATGGATGAAAGGGTGGATGGATGAAGGATGGATGTATGGATGGATAAAAGGTTGCATGGATCATGATGGAAGGATGTGTGAAAAGGTGGGTGGATGAATGATGGGTGAAAGGATGGATGAAAGGATGGATGGATGAAGGAGGAATGTATGGATGTAAGGATGAAAGGGTGGTTGGATGAAGGATAGATGGATGGATATGTGAAAAGGTGGGAGGATGAATGATGAGTGGATGGATGGATGGATGAAAGGGTGGATGGATGAAGGCTGGATGGATGATGGATAGATGGATGGATGGATGGAAATATGAAACGGTAGATGGGTGAAGGATAGACGTATGGATGGATAAAAGGTTGCATAGATGAATGATAGATGGATGTGTGGAAAAAGTGGGTGGATGAATGATGGGTGAATGGATGGATGAAAGGGTGGATAGATGAAGGATGCATGTATGGATGGAAGGAAGGATGAAACTGTAGATGGATGAAGGATGGATGTATGGATGGATAAAAGGTTGCATGGATCATGATGGATGGATGTGTGAAAAGGTGGGTGGATGAATGGTGGATGGATGAATGGATGAAAGGGTGGGTGGATGAAGGATGTATGTATGGATGAAAGGGTGGATGGATGAAGGATGGATGTATGGATGGAAGGATGAAAGGGTGGACGGATGACGGATGGATGTATGGATGGAAGGGTGAAAGGGTGGATGGATGGAGGATGGATGTATGGATGAAAGGGTGGATGGATGAAGGATGGATGTATTGATGGAAGGATGAAAGGGTGGATGGATGAAGGATGAATGTATGGATGGATAAAAGGTTGCATGGATGAATGATGGATGGATGTGTGAAAAGGTGGGTGGATGAATGATGGATGGATGGATGGGAGGGTGGATGGGTAAACGATGGATGTAAGGATGAAAGGGTGGCTGGATGAAGGATGGATGTATGGATGGAAGGATGAATGGTGTATGGATGGATGGATGAAAGGGTGGATGGATGAAGGATGGATGGATGGATGAAAGGATGAAAGGGTGGATGAATGAAGGATGGATGGATGGATGTGTGGAAGTGTGGGTGGATGAATGATGGATGAATGTGATGAGGTCCAACAGGCACATTTATGGTTGTCGATAGTTGTTGATGATGAGGAGTACCAGTTTCTAGAAACTTTTGTTGGAAGGGGGTCCTTAAGCCTAAAAAGGTTTTACAAGGGGGTCTCGGCATCAAACGGTTTGAAGACCTCTGATGTAGTCTGAGGAGGTGAGGGCGTGCGGACTGACGAAGTCTGCGATGGCTTTGCTGAATTGTGTGTGTGGTCCCAGGGGTCTGTAGATGAGGGTGCCTCTAAGGGTTGTCTTGGGGTTGGTGTGTATCTGGAAGTGAAGGTTCTCGGCGGCGGTGAGGGTGTCTTCGGAGTTGGTCGTGATGCAGATGGTGTTTCTGAGGGCGATGGCGATGCCTCCTCCGGTTTGGTTCTCCTGCCTTCCCTCCTCCTAGACACCCATTGTCCAAGTCCATGTCCCTGCTCCCTTATTACACCTCATTATGTATTGGTGGAGTAATAGCATAAGTAGCTAGTGCTGGATGGGTGATTGGAGAAATGCATGGGACAGACAGGAGGATTCCTACACTGCATATGTACTAACTGGATATTTAGAAGAGCGTATCAATAGTATGTAGCTGGTTAAAGGTCTGCATGCATAGTGTACAAAATATTGTACCTGCACTTGTATTAGTGGCTAGGCCATTTTTGTAAGTATATGACTAATAACTGGAGTCATTTCAGTGCTGCAAAGAGAGTGCATGCTTAATTTATAAGTGCTTTACTACTGATGAAGTGATAGGATACGTAGATAGTGCTGGATGGATGAATGGAGAACTGCATGGGACAGACAGAAGCATTTGTAGACTGTATAGGTACTAACTGAGTATTTAAAAGACTGTATCAATGCTTTGTAGCTGATTAGAGGTCTGCATGCATAGTGCACAGAATATTGTAGCTGTGTGCATGCCCCTGCGCCATCCTTTTTGCCCACCATGTTCCATGGACCTGCCACTCCTATCTACTCTGAGTGTTCTGTTGAGCTACCACTCCCCTCATACCTGCCTAGCATTGTCAGATGACTATAACCTGTCCCTGCCACCTCCACCCTGCCTGTCCACATTCCATGCCCCTATACCCTTCCTCCTGTCCTCCATGGTCCATTTTACTGCCACATCTTCTGCCCTCCCTGGCCTGTTGTGCTGCAACTGCTCCTCCTGCCTGCCCTGCATGGTCTGTTGTGAGGCCTCTTCCCCTGAATTCTCTTGTCTGTGCCCAGGTCCTGACCCTACCTTCTATCCTCCATGGTCCTTTGTGCATGCCCCTGCATTCTCCTTCTTGCCCATCATAGCCATTGAGCTGCCACTAACCCTCCTGCTTGCCATGCATGGTCTTCTATGCTGCCACGACCCCACCCACCTTCCCTGTGTGGTCAGCTAGCTGCCCCTGACCCCCTCCCACCTTCCCTTCATGGTCTGTGTGTATGCCATTATAGTCTCACTGTTGATCTCCATCGTGTGTCTTGCTTCTAGTGCCCATTCTGCCTGACTCCATGGTCATCTTGCTGCTCCTGCCCTGCCCCCTTGCCCCTAGCCCTCTGTTTCCAAATGCAGACCCCTATACCATCCCTCCTGGCTTGTCTGTTCCATTTTCCCCCGGAAAAACTCTTCAGATGTTCGCCGCATTAGGGGTTCTCCAGCCTCTTTGCGGATTTTGAACCTGAATGTCAGGTCGGCTGTGAAACATCACCAGAACATCTACGATCTTATTGAGGATGAAGCCCCGTATATTTTTGCCATTACTGAAACTTGGCTTCAGGAAGCGGATGCTGCTATTCTCAATCTCGCTTGCCCTCCTGGCTATTCTATGTTCACCTTGAATAGATCTTCCAGAGGTGGGGGTATAGCTTTGATAGTTATGTCCAGCTTCTCCTGTGTGTGGAGTGGCCTCAATATCTCCGGGTGTGAAAGTGCCTCTTTTAAGGTCTCTGTCAGCCCTAAGTTTACCCTCTCCGGGATGGTTGTATACCGTCCGCCGGGTAGTGATGCGGTGTTTAGAAATGCTTTCCCCGATATCGTTGGCACCTTGGTCACTGACTGCGCCAACTTTTCCATCATGGGCGATTTGAATCTGCATTTCGACACCCTCTCCAGTCTGACAGCGCGCTGTATTTCCTCCGACCTAGAGGCCTTTGAACGCTCCCAGTTGGTCACCCAGCCTACCCATACGGGGGGACATATTCTTGACCCCTTTTTCACCAATCTGCCGGAGACTAAAATTACCTCTATCTCTCCGGTAGAGTGGACTGACCATTTCTTGGTGTCCATCCTCTGTCCTATTTCGGCCACTCCCTCCATCTCTTCGGCCAGACGGGTACCTAGGAGGTCTTGGAAGAAACTCAGGCTAGAAGACTTCCATCGCCTTCTGCTAGAGGAGCCGCTGGGTCCTTTGAAGGACGTAGAAGAGGGGTATGACCTCTTTTGTTCTTGGATTACTAGGGCTCTGGACACTCTGATACCTATTGTATTGACTAAAATCAATACTAGAGAGTCGAGTCCCTGGTACGATGGCGCCCTACGTGCCCTGAAGGGAGCCTGTAGACGGGCGGAGAGGGCATGGCGGAAGACGTATGGGGATGATTTAAAACCTGAATACGCCATGTCCGTCAAGCTCTATCATCGGGCTATCTGTCGAGCTCGAGCGGCTTTTTACGCCGCAGAATTCCGAAACAGCACCAACCCGTCGAAGGCCATCTTCAAGGCCGTGAAAGATCTTATGGCGAAGCGGACTACCTCTACGGCCGTGAGCTCCATCTCCCATTGCGAATCCCTTGCCTCTTACTTCTTGGGAAAAGTCCAAGCAATCTATCAGACATTCCCTAGCATAGGGTTCGGTCTGGAACGCTCCAGCGGGACACCTCATCAGACTACCCTGCTCTCATTTCCCCTACTTACCTCGGATGGGTTTGACAAACTTGCATTGCAAGTTAAATCTGGATCTCCATCCGATCCAGTAAGACCTGCTCTCTTTCGAGATCAGACCTTCATGGGACGCCCCGCTGTGTGTTCCCTTGTCAACCTCTCCCTGGAGTCGGGTGTTGTTCCAGCTAAGTGGAAGCAGGCGGTGGTGTCCCCAATTATTAAGAAGCCCTCCTTGGACCCGTCTAAGCCTGAAAGCTACCGTCCCATCTCGCTGTAACCCTGGCCGGCAAAGATCACAGAGGCCCATGTCAATCTGGCCCTGTCAGAACATCTAGCCCGGACCAACGCCCTCGACCCCACACAAAACGGCTTCCGTGCTGGACACAGCACGGAGACCGCTCTTCTTGTGATGGTGGAACATCTCCGTGCGAGGTTGGATGCTGGTCAAACGGCGGCGCTGATATTGTTAGACCTTAGCGCCGCCTTTGACACGGTATCTCACAGCATCCTCCTGCATCGGCTTGAGGAGATCGGTATTGGTGGCCAGGCGTTGCAATGGTTCCGCTCCTTCCTCGACAATCGTTCCTTCTGTGTTGCCATCCCTCCCTTCAAGTCCAACTTTCAACCGCTGGCCATAGGGGTTCCGCAGGGATCCCCGCTGAGTCCCACGTTGTTCAATCTTTACGTGAGGCCGCTGACTGATGTCGCTAGGCAATGGGGCCTAACTCTGGTCTCATATGCCGACGACACACAGCTGGCTTACTCTCAGCGGGGATGCGGAACACGATGCCCCCAGGTTTCAGTCTGGACTGAAGGCGGTGGCAAGCTGGTTGACAGGAAACTGTCTCCAACTCAATGCCACTAAAACTGAGGTAATGATTGTCGGTAGGGGAGTGGAGCTGTGGGGCGACCAATGGTGGCCTTTAGAGCTGGGACCTACTCCAACCCCGGTGTCGGAGGTGAAAAATCTGGGGGTCTGGTTGGATGCGGGCCTCACCTTTGTAGGGCATACCAAAAAAACAGCTGCCGGTTGTTTTGGTCTGTTGAGAGGTTTGAGACCTGTACTCAAATTTTTTGATGCCCCGACCAGGCAGCTGGTAATCCAGGCGACTATCATCTCTCGCCTGGATTACGGTAGCTCCCTTCTGGCGGGGGCTAATCAGCCTGAGTTAACTCGCCTGCAGCGGGTCCAAAATGCTGCGGCTAGGGCTGTTGTCGGCCTGCCCAGATTTTGCCTGGTGGCAAGTGTCCTTGGTTCCCTACACTGGCTTCCAGTGAGGAAGCGTATCCTCTTTAAGGTCCTTTGTCTGACCTTTAAGATTTTGAGAGGTATAGGCCCTGAAATCTTGTCCAGCTGCCTTTCTTTTTATGTTCCCACTCGTACCCTCCGTTCCCAGGGCCAGGCCCTTGCTGTAGTCCCCAGATTGAGACTCAGCCACATGGGGGGTCGTTCTTTCAGCGTAAAAGCTGCCTTAGCTTGGAACTCCCTTCCTGTTGAAATCCGTCTGCTGGAGGACCTCATGACCTTCCGGAGAGCGATAAAAACATTTTTGTTTTAGCTGCCTCTATTATATCTTATCTTTTCCTGTTGTGTTATGTTTCTCCTTGTCTATGCGCCGGGACGCTCCTTGGCTGGAGTAGCTGTGCGCACAATAAATTAATATAACATAACTGTTAGACCTGGCACCTTGGCGTGAGTCTCCCTTCCACTTTTTGCTGATGTGCCTCCGATGTTTTGCTGGTTTTCCGATACTCAGGGCACTGCGCCACGGCTGATCCGTGCCGCAGTGCAAGTGCTCCCTACTGTAAATTGTACATACGATTGGTATCCATGATTGGTGCATTGGATTTACTGTTAGTCCCTAGTAAGGTGCACGAGAGAGTGCCGGGGCTTGTAGATGCCAATACTGCTGGTGGGCCTGCAGCGCTGGTTGCGCCACCCACCGAAGCAGCCGTAAAGATGTGTCTGGGAACTGCGACCGCAGAACCCGCGTGCGGTCTCGTACTGTCACGCTCGCTGGGCAAGTGTCCCCACTTGCCAGCATCGACCCTTCCCTTGACTACATATTAGTCACCCCTAAGGTAGGCCTGCGGGCAGGGTGCGTTGTAGGTGCAAGGTAGGACAAGCCCTGAGATGCGTGGCATGTCCTAGTAGTGACTTACAACGAAGACCGTATTTCACTATTGAAGGCTACCTGCTCCATTAGGCCAGACTGAGCTGCGAGGATTATTACACCCTATAATCCCCGCAGGCTCAAGGAGCATGGTAGCGAGTCATGTTTAGTATGCCCGAACTCAGGATGATAAGATATTTCTTGTAGTCAAGTTTATTTTAGTATCCTGGGTTTGCAAATGCTACTTTTAGAAAGTTAGCCTTTGCTTGCTTAACCATTTCAGCCGCCTCTGCTGGTATGTGTATCTGACTGTCTGGGATGTGTGAGTGACAGGGCTGGAGGGATGACAGGTGGTGAATGCGCAGATTACACCTTAGTGGGAGGTAGGAGTGCCTCTTGACTCGAACTGTCACTGTGCTCGGCCACCACAATGCTGGCTCCACCCTCCTGGGGAGCGGCGGATGACTCTGCCGGCACCTGGCCCAGGAAGGGCGAAGCCCCCATCAACAAGGTACTCTGGCCACCCCTGTCCGGACAATGCTGGCTCCACCTCCTGTGGGGCGTCTGATGCGCCTGCCCCTCACACTGAAAGCAGAAGCCGGAGTACACCCGCGGGGGTACTCCAGAACTGAGAGTGGCTATGCAAAGGCCCCCCTGGCCTGCGAGAACAAAAGAATTGGCCTATAAAAGAAGGAGCCCTGCTCCTTGAAAATTAGATCCGGTTTGGGCCACAGAAAGACTCTGCCCTACGAGAAGGACCGTGAGAGACAAGGAAGGGTGCTGACTCTTGCCTGTGTCTGGTGCCTTGCTGCTGAAGGAGAGGAAGACAAAAAGACTACGAAAAGACTTTTGTGCTACTTGTGCCAAACTCTGCAAAAGAGATCTCCAAGGGCTTGCAACTGAACTTGCCCCCTGACCAGCGTCCCAGGACCAGTGGACGCTACCCCCTTGGAAGAAAGCGACTGCGGGTGCTGACCATCGCCGCAGCACTGACGGAGGAATCTCCTCTAAGGCATCAACGACCTCCCGACCACCGTGACCGGGGCCCAAAGCAACAGCGGGAGCAAAGTGAGGACCAGCCGCCGCTGGCCCGAACACCGTGACCGCAACTGCACCGGGAACCCGAGAGCAAAGCAAAGGAGGACCCGTCCGGTCCGAGCTCTCGAGGTGACTGCACAACGAGCAGCCACTCACCTGCAAAGACAGACAGTTGCCCTACGAGAATCCGCAAGGTCGGTAAGCCTGCCCGACAGCTCAGCTGTGAGCCCACAGCTGCACCGACATTTGGCTGGGTACGTCCTGCACTTGGGGACCGTACTGCCACTTGTCACCACCGCACAGCCGCCGCCTCCAGGGTCGGAGCGGACGACGAGGAAAGGACCCTGCCGCCACAGAACACCGCTGCCCCGGACGACCAGTGACCTGCTCGGCTGAAGAGCCGCAACGATCAGCGACCCCGGGAAGGCAACGCGACGTGGGACAGATCCCTTGGAAGCCGCCGGCTCCACAAGAACTTTGAGTAACCCCGGCCTACGGGCCTCAAGAGAACTGCAATAAGAACTGTGGTAACCCGAATTAAGTAACTTGCAACCGTCTTCATAAGTTATTGACTGTATTCCCAAGCCTGCTTAAAATCTATATAAAGATATATATTTTTACAAGAATACGGTCTGGTCTCGTTGTGTGGTGGGTTGGTTGTAAAGGTGTACTGTTGCAAGTGTTTAACCCGATGTGCCCCAAAGATTAGCCTACGACTGCTTAAGCCACACTACCTAGAGGGTAAGCAGAGGTTGTCTGGAAGGTAACCCTCAGCCCTGACGAGGAAGAGAGAGTCCCTGCTTGTCGCTAGTGTTGCACTGCGCCAACTAGAGCCTCCCCCTTCCTACATTGGACGCAGCGGTGAGGATTTCGAATTTACACTTGCGATAGTTATACCTGAGCTTCTGACCACTACACAAGGATTACGGTCCAGTTACTAGCCACAGACTTTGATTTGTGAACTTTGCTGAAAGAAGATTCCGAGCGCAGAAACCATGCCGGGCACAAAGAGCTTGGATGGAGCGGAGTCCACAACCTCCGAGGTGTTGGAGATAGAGTGGGATGCCGCAAAGCTGGACAAATACTCAAAGATGGAGCTGAAGTTTTTCTGTAGGAAACTAAAGGTTCCGCACGCTGGTTGCAAAAACAAGCCGGAGCTCTACAAGGCCCTGAAAGCCTGGGTGGAGTCCAGAAAGACCCCAGAAGAGCAAGACGTCCTCGCCGAGCAGAATACGACGGAGGAGCAGAATGCGCTTGGGGATCTGATCGATCTAGAAAGGCAAGACAGCGAGCACAGCTTGGGTAAAGGCCTGTCGCCAGAGGAGCTGGCGGACAGGAAGGAAACCCGGAATCACGAGAGAAAGTTGGCAGAAATGAAAATCCAGCTGGAGCTGGAAACCAAAAGAATGGCGCTGGAAGAGCGAAAGCACCAGATGGATTACGAAATCAAGATGAGGGAGATAAGTCTCAAGGAGAGAGACTTGGATCGGCCTCCCTCTGGTGGCAGCACATCGCCAGTGCAGGTAGAGTCAAGAGTGCACATCCCGAAGGACGTAGTTAAGGAGTTCTTTAAGGGGGATGACATAGGACAGTGGTTTAGGGCATACGAGGTAGCCATGTCCTCCCACCGGGTCCCTGACAAGGATTGGGGAGCGGGGTTGTGGGGAAGGTTCCTTAGCGAAGGGAGAGATACCTTGCTAGATTTGCCCGTTGAGAATCAGAGATCCTATGCCCACATGAAAGAAGCTTTATTAAACATGTACGGGCTTACCCCTGAAATGTATAGACAGAAGTTTAGGGGATGTACTAAGCGGCCTGGGAATACGTATGTGGAGTATGTGACTTACTTTTGCAGAGCACTGGATGGTTGGGTGAAAGGTAACAAAGTTAATGATTTTCAAGGTCTCTTTGATTTAATTGCATGGGAGCACTTGTCTGATCACTGTTTTCCTGAGTTACGCCAACACCTGATCGATAGCAAGCTGTCCAACCCGAGGAAGCTTGCTGAGGAGGCGGACCGCTGGCTCAGCACCAGGGTCCACAAGGGTCCCGTGGGAGATTCCGCCAAGAGTGGGCAGGGTCCCCAGCAGAAGAGTGGGGGGGACAAGGGGGGAAAACAGAAAGGGTTCCAAAAAGGCCCCCAAAGTAGTTCCCAGGGGAATCCGCAGCAGGGTTCTCAGCCTCCCCCACCCCCGAAGCAGAATGGGGCCCCGACAGGTAAACCTGTTCCAAAGGGGCCCTTCAATTGTTTCAAATGTGGCGAGCCTGGGCACATATCCAGTGACCCCAAGTGTCGCCTATTTGGAAAACCCGCACCCACTGGTGCTCCGCCCCGACAGGTGACTAGCGTTCACCTGGGAGAAGAAATGATGGTCCCGGGGGGTGGAGATCCCGTTCACATGACCCTGGTCTCGTTAGGAGACAGCGAGATGATCCCTACGAACTACCTGCCCTCTAACACTAAGAAATATGGGCAGGTGGTGATCATCAATGGTAAGGAAGCTGAGGCTCTTAGAGACACAGGAGCCAGCGTGACTGCGGTGAGGCAGCACCTGGTGTCTCAAGAGCAGGTTGTACCCCATGCCTACTGTAGGGTTATCAACGCTGATAATTCTGAGAGTCAGTGTCCGATGGCTCAAGTTCCCTTCGAGTGGGGGGGGGGTCTCTGGTACTCTGCAGGTCTGTGTGAGAAAAACCATGCCTGTTGACTGTTTGCTAGGGAACGACTTGGAGCACTCCCCTTGGGAAAAGGTGGAGAAAGCGACTCACCTGCGGGTGGTGGGTCTGCCTGACTGGGCGTGCGTGACCACCCGGTCGATGGCAGCCAGTAAGGGTGACCGAGAGGTCCTGGGGCCTGATGGAGAGGCCCAGGAACCGGCCTTAGGGAGAAGGCGCAGGGGGCGCGGGAAACCGGCCCCTGAAGTTCCTACGGTCCAGGAGGAGGCAGACCTTGAGGGGGATGCCCTGGAGCCTACAGGGGAACAGATCGCCGAACTGGGGGACCTGCCTGAGCTGACCCATTGGCAGCAAGAAGGAGGACCCTCCAGGGAGGAATTCTGCAGGGAGCAGAAAGAATGCCCTTCTCTCATGGGTATGCGGCAGCAGGCTGCAGACCAGGCCAATGGTGTTCAGGCCAAAACACATTACGTATACTGGGAGAACGACCTCCTGTATTCGGAGCCTAAGGCTGCTGAACCTGGGTCAGCCCGTGTGCTGGTGGTACCCCAGAAGTTCAGAGCCTTCCTACTGGGTCTGGCTCATGATGTGCCTTTAGCAGGACATTTGGGGATGGACAAGACCTATGACAGGCTTGTCACCCACTTTTACTGGCCCCAAATGCACAAGAGTTCCGATGCGTATTGCAGAACCTGTCCAACTTGCCAGGCAAGTGGGAAGACGGGAGGGAAGAACAAGGCTCCCCTCCAACCCTTCCCTGTGGTCGGTACGCCATTCCAGCGAGTGGGTATTGACATCGTTGGGCCTCTGGACCCCAAGACAGCCATGGGCAACAGGTTCATCCTGGTCTTGGTGGACCATGCCACCCGGTACCCTGAAGCCATCCCTCTGAGGACAGTGACGGCTCCCGTGGTGGGGCGTGCACTGATGGGAATTTTCTCACGAGTAGGATTCCCTCTAGAGGTGGTGAGCGACAGGGGGACCAATTTCATATCGAAATATATGAAGTCCCTTTGGCAGGAGTGTGGCGTAACGTACAAGTTCACCACACCCTACCATCCCCAAGGTAACGGGTTGGTTGAAAGATTCAACCGAACCCTCAAAGGCATGATCATGGGCCTGGAAGGTCCGATGAGGCGTAAGTGGGACGTCCTCTTGCCATGCCTGCTTTTTGCATATCGCGAGGTACCACAGAAGTCCCTAGGGTTCAGCCCCTTTGAACTGCTGTACGGCCACCCCGTGAGAGGACCACTGAGTTTGGTAAAGGAAGGCTGGGAGCAATCTCCCAGGAAACCTCCCCAGAATGTATATAGCTACATGCTGGCCTTCAGAAACCAAACCAGACGCTTCAGACAACTTGCCGAGGCAAATCTGGAAGCGAGCCAGGAGGAGATGAAGCGGTGGTACGATCAGAATGCCACTCTGGTCGAGCTTCAGCCTGGACAGGAGGTGTATGTCCTGGCCCCAGTGGAGCCCTGTGCCCTTCAAGATAAGTGGACAGGACCATTTGAGGTTGTGGAGCGCAAGAGCCCCGTGACATACTTGGTGGACATGAAGACGCCCAGGAACCCTTTGCGGGTCCTACATGTCAACCGCCTCAAGCCCCACTTGCGAAGGTCCGAAGTTGGCATGTTGTTGGCAACCGATGACGGAATGGAGGAGGAGTCGGAGCCTCTTCCTGACCTCTTGGTGGCCTGTGAGAAGGATGGGTCAGTGGATGGAGTTAACCTCTCACCCTCCCTGACCGCCGAACAACAGGAGGACTGCCGCCAGTTGCTGGGGCAGTTTCCAGACCTGTTCTCCCTGGTTCCGAGTGTCACAGATTGGTGCGTCCATGATGTGGACACTGGAGACAGCTTACCGGTGAAGCATAAGGCTTACCGGGTAACTGACAGGGTACGGGCCTGCATCAAGGAGGAGGTCTCCAAGATGCTTGCCCTCGGGGTGGTTGAGTCTTCCAGCAGTCCTTGGTCCAGCCCCGTGGTCTTGGTTCCGAAGGCTGCTGCGCCGGGAGCCACACCTGAACTCCGGTTCTGTGTGGACTACAGAGGACTCAATTCAGTCACGAAGACTGACGCGCACCCCATCCCCAGAGCTGACGAGCTCATTGATCGGCTAGGGGCTGCCCGGTTCCTCAGCACGTTTGATTTGACGTCTGGGTACTGGCAGATCGCCTTGACCGATGGGGCAAAGGAGAGGTCGGCATTCTCTACGCCAGATGGGCATTTCCAGTTCCGGGTTATGCCATTTGGAATGAAGAATGCCCCTGCCACCTTTCAGAGATTGGTCAACCAGGTGTTGGCTGGGCTGGACGAGTTCAGTGCCGCCTACCTGGATGACATCGCGGTGTTCAGCGGCACCTGGCCCGAACACCTGCGACACCTCTGGGAAGTGTTGATGGCCCTGCGCAGAGCAGGCCTCACAATCAAGGCAAGCAAGTGCCAGATTGGGCAGGGTTCAGTGGTGTACTTGGGACACCAAGTTGGGAGTGGCAAGGTAGCCCCCTTGCAACCCAAAATCGAAACCATCCTGGCTTGGGAACCCCCCAAGACCCAGACTGCAGTGAGAGCCTTCCTGGGGCTCACTGGATATTACAGGAGGTTTGTCAAGGGCTATGGCACGATCGTGACCCCCTTGACAGAGCTGACTTCGAAAAAGCAGCCCAGGAATGTGATTTGGACTGACACCTGTCAGAAGGCTTTCGACACCCTGAAGACTGCCATGTGCACGGCGCCCGTGCTCCTGGCCCCCGATTTCTCCAAAGAGTTCATTGTGCAAACAGACGCTTCAGAGCATGGTGTAGGGGCTGTTCTTTCACAGATGACTGAGGAGGGCTTTGACCAACCCGTAGCCTTCATAAGTCGGAGGTTACTTCCACGGGAAAGTAGGTGGAGTGCAATAGAGCGTGAAGCATTTGCTGTGGTCTGGGCGCTGAAGAAGCTAAGACCCTACTTGTTTGGGTCTCACTTCCGGGTTCAGACGGACCACAGGCCCCTCAGATGGTTAATGCAAATGAGGGGTGAGAACCCGAAACTGTTGAGGTGGTCCATTTCTCTACAGAGTATGGACTTTACAGTGGAACACCGCCCTGGCACCGATCACGCCAACGCTGACGGTCTGTCCAGATTTTTCCGCCTTAGTGATGTGGAACTCCCTGGGGAAGGGTAGTTCCCCCCACATTTCAGCTGGAGGGGACACATGTTAGACCTGGCACCTTGGCGTGAGTCTCCCTTCCACTTTTTGCTGATGTGCCTCCGATGTTTTGCTGGTTTTCCGATACTCAGGGCACTGCGCCACGGCTGATCCGTGCCACAGTGCAAGTGCTCCCTACTTTAAATTGTACATACGATTGGTATCCATGATTGGTGCATTGGATTTACTGTTAGTCCCTAGTAAGGTGCACGAGAGAGTGCCAGGGCTTGTAGATGCCAATACTGCTGGTGGGCCTGCAGCGCTGGTTGCGCCACCCACCGAAGCAGCCGTAAAGATGTGTCTGGGAACTGCGACCGCAGAACCCGCGTGCGGTCTCGTACTGTCACGCTCGCTGGGCAAGTGTCCCCACTTGCCAGCATCGACCCTTCCCTTGACTACATATTAGTCACCCCTAAGGTAGGCCTGCGGGCAGGGTGCGTTGTAGGTGCAAGGTAGGACAAGCCCTGAGATGCGTGGCATGTCATAGTAGTGACTTACAACGAAGACCGTATTTCACTATTGAAGGCTACCTGCTCCATTAGGCCAGACTGAGCTGCGAGGATTATTACACCCTATAATCCCCGCAGGCTCAAGGAGCATGGTAGCGAGTCATGTTTAGTATGCCCGAACTCAGGATGATAAGATATTTCTTGTAGTCAAGTTTATTTTAGTATCCTGGGTTTGCAAATGCTACTTTTAGAAAGTTAGCCTTTGCTTGCTTAACCATTTCAGCCGCCTCTGCTGGTATGTGTATCTGACTGTCTGGGATGTGTGAGTGACAGGGCTGGAGGGATGACAGGTGGTGAATGCGCAGATTACACCTTAGTGGGAGGTAGGAGTGCCTCTTGACTCGAACTGTCACTGTGCTCGGCCACCACAATGCTGGCTCCACCCTCCTGGGGAGCGGCGGATGACTCTGCCGGCACCTGGCCAAGGAAGGGCGAAGCCCCCATCAACAAGGCACTCTGGCCACCCCTGTCCGGACAATGCTGGCTCCACCTCCTGTGGGGCGTCTGATGCGCCTGCCCCTCACACTGAAAGCAGAAGCCGGAGTACACCCGCGGGGGTACTCCAGAACTGAGAGTGGCTATGCAAAGGCCCCCCTGGCCTGCGAGAACAAAAGAATTGGCCTATAAAAGAAGGAGCCCTGCTCCTTGAAAATTAGATCCGGTTTGGGCCACAGAGAGACTGTGCCCTACGAGAAGGACCGTGAGAGACAAGGAAGGGTGCTGACTCTTGCCTGTGTCTGGTGCCTTGCTGCTGAAGGAGAGGAAGACAAAAAGACTACGAAAAGACTTTTGTGCTACTTGTGCCAAACTCTGCAAAAGAGATCTCCAAGGGCTTGCAACTGAACTTGCCCCCTGACCAGCGTCCCAGGACCAGTGGACGCTACCCCCTTGGAAGAAAGCGACTGCGGGTGCTGACCATCGCCGCAGCACTGACGGAGGAATCTCCTCTAAGGCATCAACGACCTCCCGACCACCGTGACCGGGGCCCAAAGCAACAGCGGGAGCAAAGTGAGGACCAGCCGCCGCTGGCCCGAACACCGTGACCGCAACTGCACCGGGAACCCGAGAGCAAAGCAAAGGAGGACCCGTCCGGTCCGAGCTCTCGAGGTGACTGCACAACGAGCAGCCACTCACCTGCAAAGACGGACAGTTGCCCTACGAGAATCCGCAAGGTCGGTAAGCCTGCCCGACAGCCCAGCTGTGAGCCCACAGCTGCACCGACATTTGGCTGGGTACGTCCTGCACTTGGGGACCGTACTGCCACTTGTCACCACCGCACAGCCGCCGCCTCCAGGGTCGGAGCGGACGACGAGGAAAGGACCCTGCCGCCACAGAACACCGCTGCCCCGGACGACCAGTGACCTGCTCGGCCGAAGAGCCGCAACGATCAGCGACCCCGGGAAGGCAACGCGACGTGGGACAGATCCCTTGGAAGCCGCCGGCTCCACAAGAACTTTGAGTAACCCCGGCCTACGGGCCTCAAGAGAACTGCAATAAGAACTGTGGTAACCCGAATTAAGTAACTTGCAACCGTCTTCATAAGTTATTGACTGTATTCCCAAGCCTGCTTAAAATCTATATAAAGATATATATTTTTACAAGAATACGGTCTGGTCTCGTTGTGTGGTGGGTTGGTTGTAAAGGTGTACTGTTGCAAGTGTTTAACCCGATGTGCCCCAAAGATTAGCCTACGACTGCTTAAGCCACACTACCTAGAGGGTAAGCAGAGGTTGTCTGGAAGGTAACCCTCAGCCCTGACGAGGAAGAGAGAGTCCCTGCTTGTCGCTAGTGTTGCACTGCGCCAACTAGAGCCTCCCCCTTCCTACAATAACATAACAATGTAATGCCCCTGATCCGTCCTGCCTGCCCTTTATGGTCTGTTATGCTGCAGCTTTCTCTCCTGTCTGTCCATTATGGTCAGCTAGCTACAACTGCCTCTTTCCCCTCTGTTCACTGTTGTCCATGTGCATGGTACTGTCCCCTCTCTATTGCTTTCTATGGATTGTTGTTCTACACTCCCATCCCGCATGCCCTGTGTGGTGTATTGTGCTGCTGCAAACCCTGATGCCTGCCATGTAGGGTCAGTTTGGTGCACGTCTCCATGTCCCTCATATCCTCTGTTATCCAAGTCCATGTCCCTACTCCAATTTCTCCTGCCTTCCATGAACCAATGTACCATACTTGCTAACATTTTGAACTTTCTAAGAGGGAGATTTTGAAAAAAAACTGGGGTATTGATTTTCCCCTTTGACTTACATTGAAAAAGTGGAGATTGGAGACAGGAGACAGATCAAATAAATCCCATTTGGGCCTTAAAACATTGGATGTTTCCTGGCTGAATCGGGTCCGTTGGCATGTCTTGGCATAGATTCATCTTCTCTGATGTTAATTATGCAGCTACTAAATGCCTCTATCCAAGAAGCTACTGTACCTCCAGACTGGAAATATGTGATGGTCCTTCCGCTTTAAAAAAAGGTCAATGCTGATTCTTCTCAGCCATCTAATCTTAGGCCTATTTCTTTGCGTCCCACCTATTCCAAAATCCTTGAAAAGCATGTTAACCAGCAACTAACTCAATTTGTTGAACCTATGAACTTTCTGCACCCCTCTCAGTCCGGCTTTAGAGCCGGTTATTCCACTGAGAAGACTCTGCTTGAAGTATCAGAAATGATACGGCAGCGACTGGATTCTGGGGACACCGTGGCTCTTATATTGCCTGAGCGCTGCATTTGACACGGTGTCCCATACTGTGATAATTGAATCTTTGCAATCCATTGGCATTACTGGCTCTGCACTTGGCTGGCTTTCATCTTTCTTACCCAAACAGACTTTTCAAGTTTTTTCAGCTAGAGCCACTTCTAAAATGAATTCCTCTTCTTATGGGGTACCCCAGGGCTCCATCTTAAGTCCTCTTCTATTTAACCTGTATGTTAAACCTCTGGCAATAATAGCAGAGGAGGCAGGGCTGTGCCTTTTCTATTATGCTGACGATACCCAGATAATTCTTTCCCTTTCCACAGAAAAGATGTCTGGATCCTCAGTTCTTCAGACTGGTCTGAGGAACATTGCATCTTGGATGCAAGCCAATCTTCTTAAATTAAATGGCGAGAAAACTGAGGTCCTTTTTCTGGGTAAAAATAAAAATATTTGGGGTCCTCAGCACTGGCCGTGTGAAATGGTTGATATTCCTCAACCCTCTAAGTACGTTCGCAATTTGGGAGTTCTCATTGACGACAAACTATCTAAGGAGCAACAGGCAGTAAAGGTGGCAGCCACCTGTTTCACCATCTTAAAATGCCTGGAAAAAAATATTTGGATGCTTCCAGTTTCCACTCAGAAAACCGTAGTCCAGGGACTTGTGACATCTAGAATGGACTGTGGAAACATCCTTTATTTGGGATCAAATGTGGATGTCACAGGGAAACTACGGGTGGCGCAAAACTCTGCTGCCAGGCTGCTCTGTCAGCTTTCTTAATCCTCATCCACCTCCAGTGCCTTGCGCAATCTTCATTAGCTTAAAGTTGAAAACCGTTTGAAGTTTAAGGCCATGAGTTATATGCATAAAATTAAAGCCGGCTCTGCTCCTAAATATTTGCAAACAATAGTTCACCCTTACCAGCCCCCTCGTCTACTTCGTTCTGCGAAGCAGGGAAAATTCTTGGTGCCCAGAACTAAACTGAAAAGAATGGGAGGTGGTTCCTTTGCCTGCCTTGGTCCATCCATATGAAACTCTCTTCCCACTGCAATTCGTAATGAAACTTCATATATGAATTTTCGTAAACTTTTTAAAACCTGGGTATTTAACCAATAATTTTAACAGCATTTTTCTTTTCCTCTACTTTTTTGTCCCGTGTCAGGTCTAGCGCTGGGAAACCCTTGTTGGGTAGCGTTGCGCTGTATAAAATTCATTTAACATAACATGTATCGTTGTACTACCACTGCCTCTTCCTTCTGCCCACAATGGTCTATTATATTGCCACAGCCTCTCTTGCCAGTCCTGTATTTTTGGTTTGTTGCCCCTGCCCTCCATAGTCTGTTGTGCTGCCAGTGCCCTTCCTGCCTGCCCAGTGTGGTCAAATTGATGTCTCTGCACCCTCCTACCTGCCTTCAATTTTCAGAGTCCGTGCCTCTGGCCTCTGCCTCTCAACAATATCCTAATGAACAACTAGATTGCTAACATTCTATATTTATTACAAAAGTGTGGAATCTTGATGTAATCAAAACTGTAATACCTAGAGCATTTCCTTTAGAAATGACATATATGAGAGGATCTTATTTGCATCAAAATTATTGTTAGTGCTCTAAAAAACTAAAACGAGGACATCTTTTCTGAGTTTTCAAATAGCGACAAAGCACATTTAAATTATTTGTTATCTTTATGTTTTTTATCCAGTTCACCACTTGATTAAATGTTGCACTTAGGGGAGAGGACGTGGTGTTATTTCCAGAGCTGCAGACTTTGCAACTGGGGAACCATGTTGGAGTTTCTGCTTTAGCTCGACATTCTGTGATTCTGGTCAAATCACTTAATGTCCCCATGTCTACAACCAAAGTTAATTTATTCATCTATGATGCAACCAATGCTCATGTAAAGCACTCCAATACCTGACAAGTCGGCACTATATAAAACTGCAAAAACACAAAAACTAAAAAGTGTTTTGCATACTTCTGTCATTGGGCTATATGTGGACTACATCTGGTTGATATTTGTGCTACATTTGGGCTCTTTTGTCTCTTGTGGCCATCTTGGGAGATCTATTTGGTATGAAGTTTCCTAATTTCCTCATTTACTGCAGTCTCCTCAGTACGAAATGCTTTCAGTTTTTTACTTTGATTCCATCAAGAAGTTATTTAGATATGTCACACATTTGCCATAAATTCTGAATGTTACCACTCTAGTTGCTCATTAGATCACTGTAGTAAAGCTACTGCTCACCACGGAAGTCTGCTGCTGGTATTAAAAGTGCATGTTTCAGCCTGCACGTCAGAATTTTTGAATGAAATAAAAGAGGATGCGTGACGTCACTCAAAATGCGCCCTAATTTTTCTTTCTAAAGCACTAGTCATAATTTCTATGGCAAAATGAACCCCCTCATTGTGTTCCTTTTTAACTTAAATGTTTTAAGTGTTACCAGTTTATTCCAATCAAGATGGCTACAGGTGTGCCATACTTTTGTCATAAGTAAGACAGTGAGCGCTCTCGTTGTTGTTTAGAACACTCTGGGATATTCTGTCATTGGGCGATACTTGGGCTACATCTGGGTGATATTTGTGATACATTTGGGCTCTTTTTTCTCTGGTGGCCATCTTGGGAGACTTATTTGTTATGAAGTTTCCTAATTTCCTCATTAACTGAAGTCTCCTCAGTTGGAAATACTTTCAGTTTTTTACTTTGGTTCCATCAAGAAGGCATTCAGATGTGTCACACATTTGCCATAAATTCTGAATGTTAACACTCTAGTTGCTCATTAGATCACTGTAGTAAAGCTACTACTCACCAGGGAAGTCTGCTGCTGGTATTCCAAGTGCATGTTTCAGTCTGCATGTCAGAATGTTTTTATGAAATAGAAGAGGGTTTGAGAAGTCACTCAAAATGTGCCCTAATTTCTCTTTCTGCAGCACAAATCACACTTTCTATGACAAAATGAACCCCCTCGTTGTGTTCCTTTTTAAATGAAATGTTTTAAGAGTTACCACTTTATTCCAATCAAGATGGCTTCAGGTGTGCAATACGTTTGTCATAAGTAGGTCTCTTAGCGCTCTAGTTGTTCTTTAGAACACTCTGGGAAGCTGCAGTAGAACACAAGGGAATCAACTGGCAGTCTTTGCCATTGTTGGATGTACATGTTTTACTGAGAATATAAGATTTCATTCTCACATGACTGAGAAAGAAAATGTGAATTTACAGAAAATATGCTCTCAGTTTAGCTTATAGATCACCTTCCAAACCTCTGTTGGAAAAGCATGTGAAAATAGTTTTCTCTCAAACATGATTCATGATATCCCAGCAGAAGGTTTTTTGAACATGGTAAAATCACCTTAGAACACACCACAATTCCTAAAATTTCACGAAGATTCGTCATTTGGCGCCAAAGGTATTTGGAATAGAATGTTGCGATTTTCCTATGGTAACTAGGTCCTAACTATAACTACCTACTGGCGACCACCAGTAGGTAATACACACATACATATATATATAAAATTATATATTTAAGAATTTGTAACAGTTTGAATAGAGACAGCTGTGCTGTCAAGCCATATATTAAATATCAATTGCTATTTGCTCAGACCGATCAATCTGATTCCAAGCTCAAACCCAATCCAATTACTACAAATCTAAGTTGGAATTTTAAAAGTTTTTCTCAGGAAATACCGCAGAGATTTACACTAAACAAAGCAGTTATGACCCCTTGGAGTGAGCTTTGCTGTCACGCCCTAACTAGTATATTTTCATTCAGTGCTTTTGCCTACCAGAGCAAAAATATTATGTGAATGTGTATGGGAAGGGAAATATTGTCTGCTCCAACCACATCATTTTAGCCTCCTTGACCTTTCTATGAGTTTCATTCTGAAAGAAAACATGCATGTGTATTATCTTAAATTTTGTGCACATTCTTATAAGAGTTCAAAGTTAACAACAACTAAAATAGTCTTCCCAGTAAAAGTGTGCTTCAGCGATATCTACCGGCATCTCTCCCTCTGTAATGTATATGCTGCTTTAAAAATTAATATACGTTTCATAAATGTAAATAATGTTCTATCTGACAAACTGCTAGACAGTTTTATAGAAAAGTAATCTGGCTGCAGAATTAACACAACTATCTATTCACTCGGTGTGCCACATTTGGTGTGACAGAAACATTTTATAGCGCAAGAGTGGAGTTTATATGCTCCAGAGGGTGGCCGTTCACTTCAACCCTGAAAATTAAGATTGTGTTCTCAGACACTTCTACTGATCAACTCAGCTTTCATTCACATCAAAAGCAAAACAGATTAAACTCATTTTGTCTACCGATAACTCTAACTTTACTGGTCAGAGCAATTGCAAGACTAATCTTTTCCTCTTTACAATAATGCTTAGCACCAGTACATATGGAAGACCTAAATCAGTAATCATCCATGAGGTGTTTTATTTTGTTGTTGTTTCTAGAAATTAATGCTGTTGCTTTTAAAAAGGGTGTGATAATAAGTAAAACATGCTTTAAGTCAGGTCAAAGAGTTAGCCAGCCTGAAAAAAGCCATTTGCAGTTGTAACTGATGGTACTCTGATTACACAAGTCTGTACCTTTTCTACTTCTTTTATGTTGCTTACATTTCGTCTGTTTTTTACTGCTTCATTTTCACAGCGTAGTTCCCCTGTGGCACTTGGTATTTTTTGGCTGAAGTCCCTAAACTTTTTGCTTTCCCCCTAGAACTTTTCTCTGACATAGTGTTGGCAACTTAGATGCTTTGGACACTTTGCCACTGCTGATCAGTGCCAAAGTGTAAATGCTCCCTGTATAAAGTTTATGGATAATTGGTTGTCCATAATTGGTATGTTTGCCTTACTAAGTAACGTCCATAGTAAAGTGCACTATGTGTGCCAGGGCTGGTACTGCAACTGCTACTGGTGGGCCTGCAGCACTGTTTGTGCCACCCACACCAGTAGCCTTAAAAAGGTAACTCAGGCCTCCCATTGCAGGGCTTGCACACATTTTGTTAAACTGCCATGTTGCTCTGTCAAGTGGACTCACTTGTCAGACGTTACCCTCCCCTTTCTAGGCACCTCAGACACCCCTATTGTAGGTCTAGGGTACCCCCTGGACTGGGGGCAGTGCATATGAAAGGTTGGACATATTCTAAGGTGTGTGCCGTGTCCTGACAGTGAAATAATCTCCATTTAGTATTTCACTGTTAAAAGGCCATCTTGCCCATTGGACAGAATGGGAAGGCTGTGTTCCACCTTATCTTCCCAAAGGCTTAAGATGGAACGGCGAAGTTTAGTGTGCCTGAACTCACAGTGTAATAACACATCTTTTTATGTAGGTGGTTTTTGCATTGTGTGTCCAGAAGCCAATCTTTTAGAAGTGGCTGCGTTTTTGTGATCTCAAATTTCTGTATGTCTCTGCCTGGCTGTGGATTGACTGTCTAGATTTGAAAGCGATAGCATCTGGGGAATGTCTTGACCCAGGGGAGAAGGTGAGACAGCAACAGCCTGACCTGCATCTGGAGTGTAGGGGGAGAAGAAGACCCAAGAGGTGAACAGGCCTGGGTTGCTGCTATAAAACAATTGTCTCATCGCCTGCTGGGTGATTGAGAATCCAGACCCCCACTAATCAAAGGAAGAGAGGTGTCACTGGCAGGGAGGCAACCACAACTAGTTTGAACAGGGGTCAGTGTCCCCTGAAACACAAAAAACTCAAAGCCATTGATCAATTGTGAACAAGACCGGAGCTACTTCGTGGTCAAGAGGACCTTTGCCAAGGAAGAAACAACTGAAGATACTGAAGGATAGGACTGACCCTTGCTGTGTTATCTGGGGCTGGCCTGCAGTTGACTGTTTCAACCAATGAAAGGTTAAAGGGACTTTGCAGTGTGCTGTGTCCCCCTGCTTGAAGGACTTTGCTGTGTGCTGCATCCTGAAGTAACTTATCCCTAAGTGTCTGAGGTGAGCTGGCTCCCTGTTCAGAAACACAGGAACACAACCCTTTCCAGGACAGTCTCAGCTGTGCTGTGTTAGCGTGCCTGTTGCAGTCTGAGACCCTCGTAAGAACTGCCCTATGATCGTGGGTGCCTGGAGTCCAAGTGAGTCTCAGCGTCAGTGTGTGCATGTGCTTTGTGCAGCATGAGACCTTCATGAGGATCAGCCTGTGATTGTGGGCATCTGGAATCCAAGCAAGGGTCAGCGACGCTGGGCGTGTGTGCTTTGTGCAGCCTGGACCCCTTTGTGAAGATTGTCCAGTGATCGTGTGCACCGGAATCCAAGTGAGTCTCATTGTTGCTGTGAGCGGGTGTGTTCTGCACCAGAAGACCCTTTTGAGGATTTGCCTTGTTATCGTGTGCAGCGGAGTGAGTCTCATCGACGCTGTGAGCATGTGCGTTGTGCACTGTGAAACCTTCGTGAGGCTTTGCCTTTTTCATTGTGTGCAACGGAATCCAAGTGCGTCTCATCGCCGCTGTGTGCGGGTGCATTGTGCACCGGGGGACTTTTGTGAGGATTTGCTGTTATCGTGTGCAAAAGAGTAAAGTGAGTCTCAGCGACGCTGGGCACGTGATCTTCGCGCAGCCTGAGACCTGTGTGAGGAATTCCCAGTGATCATGCACTCAGAGTGAAGGAAGACTCAGCGACACTGTGTGCACATGCTTTGTGGCAGCCTGAGAGCTTCGTAAGTGAAGCGGCCTGGACCGGCAATCCCAGAGGAGCTGAGTTGGCGTCCCGAGCTGCTGTTGCCATTTCACAAAGCTACATTGGAAGCCCAGCCGCTGGACGAGGAGAGTGAATTTGCGCCCCCCAGGTAATGGGCGCGGGCTCAGAGGGAGACACTCTCAGCCTCTCTCTCGTGTTGGCACCGCGAGCCTCTGCTTCTGCTCGCATCGCGGCCCGTATTGCCAAGGGAGTGGTGGTACAGGTGCCGGAGGGCAAAGCTGCACTTTGGGATTATATCGTACTGTGTTGGGGGCAACTGTGAGAGACTGACTGCAAATCAGCAGATGAGGCGGAGTGACCGCCTAAGGCCCGGTGATTGGGGCCTGAGTGTACCACATAGTATTCCATTTTTGCAGAACGGAGTACCTGACTGACATATTATACATTGTATAATTTCTGTATAACTAACTACCTGATTGTCGTATGATGCATTGCCTTGTTTCTCCATAACAAACTACCTGATTAGCGTATTGTGCATTGCATTATTCCCGCATAACGAATTACCTGATTAGTGTATACTCATTGCCTTATTTTTGCAGACCAAAATATCTGGTGGTTGTATTACACATTGCATTATTTTACTTTGCAAAGTGCCTGATTGTGGCATTAGGCATTGCATTCTTTTCATTGCAGAGTGTTTGATTGCTACGTTATGCATTACAGTATTTTTACATTGCAAAAGTGCCTGATTCTAGCAGTACGAGCTGTATGACATGATATTAGGAGTACAGGAGAATGTTTAGAAGTGCTCATTGACATCGCTAAAACTTAGAAGGGCTGGCTGGCCTAACAACCGGCCAGGAGAAATATTACACAACCTCATATGTGGGTTTTATATTGTGTGGTCTTATCCTACATCTTTTTACATGAAGTTTATACTCGTTTTATCAAACTCGTGTAGAGTTTATTTGTGGTGTCAACATTGGATTATTGTGAGCTTGGTTGCAAAAACTTTACACATTTGCCTTGAAGATAAGCCTGGCTGCTCGTACCAAGCTACCGAGGGGGTGAGCGGGGCTATCTAAGAAGGTGACATTCCTTTCCCTGACGTTGGACCGCGGGTCCGTACTTGGCCTAAGGTACCTACCTCAGCCAACCAGGGATCGTGGGTCTAACATCCCCGATATCTGATGTAGGCCAAAAACATAAATCTACACATTGACTGACAAGTCACTGGAGCTGGAAGGTCAGCATTGCTGGGATTGGTGCAGAGTTATATGTGACTGGCTCTTCCTCAGCTCCACCATCCTTTCAGCTGTAAAAGTCAGTGGTAGGCTTTTTCTGAGATTCTAAAAATTGGAGATTTCATTAGGCAGTAGAACATGTGAGACTATTGTGTTCCCTTCCAACCAGGATGCTTGTTGCTGGCTATAAAAACGAAAGCTGGGGTTTCAATGCTTCCTTGAATTTCCTGGGTTGTTTGATTGAGGATTCCATGCAAGCTCATGGGAGGCATTGTGAAGGTTGAGCTAGATAAAGTTTAACACAATTATTACAAATACCCTACAAGAAGAGAAACAACATTTATTAACCACCTTACACTTATTAAATGGTGAACTGTGAGAAGAGTGGTGATTTTCCCAAGCTAAAAAACTTCAAGAAATCTCTGCGTACCACAGCTCATGGCCTGGTTCGGACACCGCTGAATAGTTTGGTTTGCCACTGCATCTTTTATAGGAAAACTGAGAAAAGGTTATCCCATTACAGTTCAGCACCTATAAAAGCTATGGAGGAGTCAGAGTCCTAAAACTCTTCAATAGTCAACTATTTTGAGGTGCCCCTGTGGTCCTCTCGAAAGAAGGCACAGACGTTAATGTCAAAATGTATAGTCCATGAACTCACTACTGGGTCTCACCACAAAGTCTTATCTATTTATCAGATTATTATACTAAAAATCCAAAGAATTAATTCAAGTCTATGTTGATCTAAATTGGATTCAAGTTCGATAAAAGTGGGTTTATATTAGTTAGCATTGAACACTGTTGTATATCTGCAGTGTACCTAGATACCAGGAGGAGTCGAACAATGCCTTAAGATCTTTTGGTCACGGCAAAGAAATTCCAGCTCATCTTGCCCACTTGCCTACCAAATGGACCTGCTGACCTGGTTTGGTAAAATAAAATGAGTGCTTGCTTCTGAACCCTGGTCAAAATGGAGAAATTCCAATATTTCTGTGCATATTGAGACTTGAAATTTAGGAGAGGATTTATATCTCCATGAGAATGCCAGTCACAGAAGGGCAAAAATCTTATATTGAACAGGAGTACCACACAGAGATTCAAAGGGCTAGGACTTTCTCTACCAAAACTGAAATTGACACTCATATGGTCCAAAGGGTACATAAAGAAACCTTCAGTCAGTTTTTCCAACTGAGCTCACTATCTCCAGGTAATTATTATTAGTATTATTCTAATTATTGTCCGGGTAGGTCGCTTCCCCACCGCTGCAGCACCACCTGTGCCTGTGACTTCCTCCTGCCAGCCGCCTGCTCTGCTGCCTCACTCCTCTGCTGTCCTGCGCCGACTTCCCACCTTGCTCCGCTCTGGGTCCCCTCCTGGGAGACCCTCCCTGTGTGCCTGTGTCTGCTGCCCCTCTTCATTTTGTGCCCCCGTGTGCCAGTGCCTGCTGCCCATTTTCCTTTTTGTACCCCCGTGTGCCTGTCGCCCCTGTTTCCCTTTACTCTTGACCTTTTGCTCCGCTATTCCCCTGTTTCCCGCCGCTGACTCCCGTGCGGCCCCGCCCCCTGTGCCCTTTCGCTGACCTGCCCTCCCGCCTCCCAGCTGACCCCATTTAATGGCAGCCGCTGCGCGAAAGAGACAGCGACCCTTGACCCTCTGGGTAGGTCGCTTCCCCACCGCTGCAGCGCCAACTGTGCCTGTGACCTCCTCCTGCCAGCCGCCTGATCTGCTGCCTCGCTCCTCAGCTGTCGTGCGCCGACTTCCTGCCTTGCTCCGCTCCGGGTCTCCTCCTGGGAGACCCTCCCTGTCTGCCTGTGTCTGCTGCCCCTCTTCATTTTGTGCCCCCGTGTGCCAGTGCCTGCTGCCCATTTTCCTTTTTGTACCCCTGTGTGCCTCTCGCCCCTGTTTCCCTTTATTCTTGACCTTTCGCTCCGCTACTCCCCCGTTTCCCACCGCTGGCTCCCGTGCAGCACCGCCCCGTGTGCCCATTCGCTGACCTGCCCTCCCTCCTCCCAGCTGACCCCTCCTCCCCCTCCCACTTGATGGCGGCCGCTGCACAGCCGCGCAGCGGACGCGTGCAGTGGGCGCACCTAAGGCAAGCCCGTCTGTGCCCGTCCACGCCTGAACCGCGCCCAGTGCCAGGAACCCTGGCACCAACCAGATCCAGAGGACACGACTGAGATACGACTCCGCGGCCCTCGGCGCACTCAACACTGAACGACCACCCGCCTGCTACCGAGCCACCCCAAAGCGCACCCACGGACCCTTCACCTGTCAAGCCTGCAAATTCACCTGCCTCCGAACCTGCCCAACACCCCCCAAACTCCGCAACAACAACAACAACAACAACCACCTCAAGTGCATCCTCCTCAACACCCGCTCTGTCCACAAGCACGCCATCGAACTGTGGGACCTCCTCGACACAACAGCACCAGACGTTGCCTTCCTCTTGAAAACCTGGATGAACGCCTCCTCGGCCCCCGACATCGCCACAGCCATCCCGGAAGGCTACAAGATCACCCGGAAGGACCGCGTCAACCAAACCAGAGGAGGAATCGCCATTGTCCACAAGAACACCATCGACATCACAACCACCACCAAAGACATGTTCCCCGCCACCGAACACCTACACTTCCAGATTCACACTGACCCCAAGACCACCCTCAGAGGAACGCTCATCTACAGACCCCCGGGACCTCGCACACAATTCAGCGAAACCATCGCCGACTTCATCAGCCCGCCCGCCCTAGCCTCACCAGAATACATTCTCCTAGGGTACCTGAACTTCCACCTGGAGAAAAACAGCGACAACAACACCACCACCCTGCTCAACAACCTGGCCAACCTCGGACTCAAACAACTGGTTGACACACCCACCCACCTCGCCGGCCACACGCTCTACCCCATCTTCTCCGCCAGCAACCACATCTCCTTCAGCCACTCCACAGAACTACACTGGACCGACCACAGATGTATCCACTTCACCTTCAAAAAGAACACATCCCACCACCGCACATGACAGATCCCCTGCAGATGCTGGAGCAGAATCACCACAGACCAACTGCTATCATCACTAAGCCAGAACCCGCCAGCCAACACCACCGACGCCAACGACGCTGCTCGCAATCTCGCACAGTGGATCACCAACTGCGCCAATGACCTTGCACCACTGAAGAACCCCCCAGGCTTGACCGGCAACAGGAAAACCCCATGGTTCACAGACGCACTCAAAGAATCCAAGAAATCCTGTCGAACCCTTGAAAAAACATGGCACCACGAACGAACTACAGAGAACATGACAACCCTCTAGAACGCCACCCGCGAGCACCACCAGCTTATCGGAACCACCAAAAGGACATCATTCAAAGAGCGACTAGACAACAACACCCGCAACAGCAAGGAACTCTTCAGCATCGTCAAAGAGTTCTCCAACCCCAGCGCCAGCAACAACAATGTCACACCATCACAAGAACTCTACAAATCCCTCGCCATGTTCTTCCACCGCAAGATCGCAGATATACACAACAGCTTTGGACCCCAGACTCCGCCTGCAGCCACCAAACCAGTGACCTCCACCTCCACCCTCAGTGCCTGGACCCCTATAAGCACTGAAGACACCACCAGCGTCATGAACTCCATCCACTCCGGCTCCCCTCTGACCCTTGCCACATCATATCTTCAAGCCGACACCATCATCGAACCCCATCTCCGGAATGTCATAAACAGCTCGTTCACGTCAGCTGCCTTCCCCAAGAGCTGGAAACACGCAGAAATCAACGCCCTTCTGAAGAAACCCACGGTGGACTCCAAAGACCTCAAGAACTTCCGCCCCATCTCTCTTCTTCCCTTCCCGGCCAAAGTCATCGAGAAGACTGTAAACAAACAGATGACTGCTTTCCTCAAGGCTAACAACCTGCTCGACCCATCCCAGTCCGGATTTTGAGCCAACCACAGCACCGAGACAGCCCTCATCGCAGCCACCGACGACATCAGGACCATGATGGACAACGGAGAAACAACCGGCCTCATCCTCCTGGACCTCTCGGCAGCCTTTGATACCGTCTGCCACCGCACCCTAATAACCCGCCTCTCCAATACCGGGATCCAAGGAAAGACCCTGGACTGGATCACCTTGTTCCTCTCCGACAGAACCCAGAGAGTCCGCCTCCCTCCCTTCCAATCAGAGGCCACCGAGATCATCTGCGGCGTGCCCCAGGGCTTCTCGCTCAGCCCAACCCTCTTCAACATCTACATGTGCTCCCTCGCCGCAATCGCACCCAAACACAACATCAACATCATCTCCTACTCCGACGACACCCAGCTGATACTCTCCCTCACCAAAGACCCAACGACTGCCAAAACCAACCTCCAGGAAGGAATGAAAGATGTCGCAGAATGGATGAGACTCAGTCGTCTGAAGTTGAAATCAGACAAAAGGGAGGTCCTCATCCTCAGACAATCCCCCTCTGCCTGGGGCGACTCCTGGTGGCCCACAGCACTGGGCTCCACCCCAGCACCAGCGGACCACGCACGCAACCTGGGATTCATCCTGGACACATCCCTCACGATGACCAAGCAAGTCAACGCCGTCTCGTCCTCCTGCTTCAACACCCTGTGCATGCTCTGAAAAATCTTCAGATGGATCCCCACCGAAACCAGAAAGACCGTCACCCAGGCCCTCGTCACCAGCCGACTGGTCTATGGAAACGCCCTATATGCAGGAACCACCGCCAAACTTCAGAATCGACTACAACGCATACAAAACGCCTCCGCACAACTCATCCTCGACATCCCTCGCCACAGCCACATATCCGTCCACCTGAGAAACCTGCACTGGCTCCCCGTCAACAAGAGGATCACGTTCAGGCTCCTCACCCATGCACACAAAGCACTCCACGACATAGGCCCCAAATACCTCAACAACCCCCTCTCGTTCTACACTCCCACGCGCCAACTCCGCTCCTCCAGCCTCGCCCTCGCCACCATCCCACGGATTCGCAGAACCACCACCGGAGGAAGATCATTATCCTACCTAGCAGCCAAAACATGGAACTTCCTCCCCACACACCTACGAACGACCCAGGACCATCTCACCTTCAGGAAACACCTCAAGACCTGGCTCTTCGAGCAGTAGCAGCAGCAAGACCTGGCTCTCGAACAGTAGCAGCCCCCCCCCCCCCCCCCCCTTTCAGCACCTTGAGACCCTCACGGGTGAGTAGCGCGCTCTATAAATGCTTTGATTGATTATTATTCCACTTTATGAAAGGGTTTCCCAGCACTAGCGATAGAAGAAGAACCGAGACCAGCACTTCAGAAGAGCAAGGCAATAAGCATTTTCCTGAACATGCCAAAAGAGGTTGAGAGACAGAGACGAAGGGGCAGGGGGAGGGTGTTACAGAAGCACTGCCCACCTTGTCTTGCCAGACTGACTTTCAGGATAGTGACTAGAATATGTTCACTTGACCGAAATGCCTGCTTATGGGTATCAAGGGAAACCAGAGAAAGAATACATGCTGGCCCAGGTTGTTGCAAAGCTTTATAGACAATAATGCACCTGCCCTTCAGCCCAGCAGTGGATTGACCCCCTAAGTGTGGCTTGACACCCAGGTTAGAGAATGCATCTGCTCATGCCACACCAGATGGTTTCCACTGGGCTTCCGTGAGGCAGCCGGATGTGGTCCCAAAAGTCACTAACGGTCACGCTAGAATGAGATGGAAAACATTTTTAGGCAGAAGGAGGCACCTGTGGTTAGTTTATCAGCACTTGCGAGTTAATATTGTTCTTCACACTAGGTGGTGAAGGATATCTGGAAGACTTCACAGGACTTTGGTTTAATCCCTTCTATTTCTAGTGGGTTCTGCTTGATTAACATTCCCAGCACAGTCACCAGCATCGCCAAGAGCAGAGCTTCAAGCTTGGTCCCATCATTAGAGTGGTCTTCCCTCAAACCTTTCCCCTTCACCTCTCCTCTTTTCTTAACGTTGCTATGATTGGCATTAGGACTATGTGCACTTTACCACTGCCAAACTGTGCTAAAGTGTGCTCTCCCTAAAACAAGGCACAGTTGATTTACACTTGATTGGCATATTTAATTTACTAATTAGTCCCTAGTATATTATATTACATGTTCCAAGAGTCTGTAAATTAATTGCTACTAATGGGCCTGCAGAACTCATTTTGCCACCCACTTAAGTAACACATTGCAGCCTACAGTGCAAGTTAAACTGTCTTTTCACCCTGGCAAAATAAACATTTTAGCAGGCCTACACCTTCTTTTTTAAGATATATGTCATCAACAAGGTTGGTCCTAAATTGCTCAGAGGACTGGGAGCATTGTATTTATGAAGTAGGACACGTGTTTTTAAGTTCTACATATCTTAGTATTGAAGGGCTGTCTCTCCCGTTGGATAACATTGGGTTACCTTATTACATTTGAAAGGTGTTAACCTTCGATTGGGAACAGATAGAAATGTCATGATGGACTCAAATGAATTTATTTTAATTTAATGGTAAAGTCAAATTTTAAGTCACAATTCTGAAAATGACACTTTTAGAAATCTGGAATCCAGGTATCCAGGATGTCACCTCCACTTCAAAGGCTGGTATCACATATAAATATTGCACCTCCTGAACCACTGATCTGTGGACTTCAGAAGATAGACTGCCATGTTCACCAGACAACTGTTCCACTGCTTGAGACCTGCACTGCTCTCTGAGAAGGAAGACTTGGCCTGCTACCTTCACCCAGGCTAACCTGAGTGACTTAATGTGTCAGCTGACTGACAATTCGTTGTTAGCTACAGGGATACAACAAGCCCCAGAAACCTCCTTGCACCTGCTCAGTTGACCTGCTGCAAATGGACCTGCCTGGACTTTCAGCTGGATCTGCTTGATTCCTGCTGGTTCCTACTAGAGTGAGTTCTCCCTGAGTCCTAGACGTTGGCTGGCACCAGAGTACACTCCCCTACAAGGAGAGGTGCAATCCTGAAGATTTGGGCTCTTAGCAATTGTAAATGAGCTCATAGGGTGCCATGCAGAGTGGTTTTAGGGCTAGTCTTGATTTGGAAGTGCAGGTGTTCGGTTATGGAGGAGGGGAGTCGGAGAGAGCTCTTGTTTGCGATGGCCCACAATGACCGCCAGCAGAAGCTCCAGCGAACCGAACGGCCAGTGAAATATCTGCAGTTCACGCTACATCAGTGATAGCCTACCGTTTCCTCCAACACAAAACCCATCAATGGTCATCAACAACAACTGACAGGATTTTCATGCTATAGAAACGATCATCCACAACACCAGGCCAGCTCTTCATGCTACAGAGACAACCATCCGCAATGCGCTCCCTACTCTTTGTGGCCATCTCCATTGTGAACTGGACTCTTCGCGACAGACTTTGAAAAGGTAACTTTTTCATCAGGACCAACCTAGTCCCGACATCCAGCCTGTGCTCCAAGCTGTCCAGCCTGAACTTGTGACCTTCCCCAGGTCTAGCACAACCAGTTGATCACAAAGGCACTTTGTACATGTAAGCACTATGCTCACCTAATCATTTGCAATTACATATCTCCGGTTCTACTGATTGGATTTTCATCATTGTGGTATCATTTTATTTATTAACATTTTCTCACGTTTTCTGAATAAGTTTGGGATTTTTCTTCTGTTCTATTTTCACTTAATAGATGTTTGTGTGTTACATCAACACTTATCACAGTGCTCTAAATTAAGTTCGACTGAATTTGTTTTGTGTCAAGCTACCAGAGGGTTAAGCATGGGTTAATTTGGTGACTTTTGTGGTTCACCCTGACAAAATCTGTAGTTGTTGTATTTGTAGGGGTTCTCACCCCCCTAAACCAACAACTGAATGTCTTACACAATTCATACAATTGTACAGACTGTTGAATTATGGTTCTAGTATATGTTCACTCTCTGATTTACTTTGCCCAAAACCCATTGCCAATTGGAATCTGGGCTTATTTAATTTTCAGGTACCAATCAGTCATGGTCAATGACTTCCTTATAGACTTTTCTGCACAGTGGAGAATTGTTCAAATACTAGGTCTGGCACCGGAGAATATGTACTTTTCGTCAAATCACTTAATGTCCCTATGCCTCAAACTGTACATATTTGTAAAAAATATAATGAAATTGTGAAATGTAAGGTCATTATTCAAATCAAGTGTGTAAATCTTCAACTGATAAACATGATCATGTGTTAGCTTCTTGGACCCAGAGCTAATGTGCATAACTCCATTGCAACCCAACCGATACATACTTACAATGATGATGATGATAAGGCGGAGTAAACTGTGGTACACGTGCAGTGAGGATGAGGAGGAAGCAGTCATCAGACCTGCCAAATCACACAGAGTGTGTCGCGCGATTTCGGCCTCCCTTCACCTGTCGCCTGGTGAGGAGTCAAAATCACGTTTGCTGGTAACACGAGCTGAAAACCACTGTAAATAATGGATTTCCATGTCGTTTTCGGTTTAGTAAGCAGCCGATGTCCATTAAAATGTATGAAAATACCCCCGATGACAGCTTTGATTACCCTTTGTTTTGTTTTTTTGCTTTTTAGGAGAAGGGTCTGGTGAGGAGCAGAGTGCCTCTTAGTTTCGCACCAGGCCTTGCCCCCTCCATGGCCCTGCCCCCTCCTCACACAGTGAAGTTATTTTGTAAATTGGCAGGTATGAGGCACGCAAACATGGAGGAGTGACGAGAATGCGGTGGAGGAGGGAGCGATTCAATCTGTGTCATCTGAGTATGACGGCGTAAAAAATGAGGCAACAGGTGCATCAGTGTTTAATCAATAAATCATGAGTCTTATTGTGCTTCATACCAAAAACGGCCTCAAAGCGCTACAAAAGAAATCTAATATAAGTTGCAGACGGTCAGAATATAGTTGATGCCCACAGCTGAAGTGTCCTTCTTCAGTCTCCAGTTCCTTCCTTCATTACATGACCTACTGCACGGCGTAACAGGGACTAGCCCTGGGCTGCTCTCCCAGCTCACAGCGCGCGCAGCACAGGCTCGGCCAGCAGGCCGTCCCCAGCGCATAGCAAGCAGGGCTTCGTTTTAAATGAGAGATAAACACTCTCTTTAGCTGCAGACGCGGGAGCGTCCTTGACATCTGTCAGGCGCTCACAGGTGCGCTTTCCCAGAGGAGGCCTCACTTCACAGGCCGCCTCTGAAGAGAGAGGGGACGCGGATGCATGTGAATCAGATATCACTCGGCCTGCCAGCTCTGGCACATCTCTGGTGGCTATCATTAAGTCTGTCAAAGTAAATTTTCAAATCCTACCATTTACTGTCAGCTAATGTTTGCTTCCAATATGCAAGCATGCATGTAGCAGTGAACACACAGGCTATCTGCTCTGCATTATGCATGACTCCTTGGAGAGGCCGGTTCAGGGAAAGGTAGCAAAAATCATTATGAGTGAAAAAAGGCGACTAGATTAACAGATGTGGAAACGCGTGGCCATGGAGAGGGCAACCAACTCCAAGAAACGGTGCAGTTGCTTTGAATGCGCCTCTCCCATCAGCTCTGTGAACCCCAGAAATATCAGCAAAGCCTGTCAAAATTTCTGACTGGGTCTGAATCAGCGCAAAACATTTACCCATTTACAGAAGTTGAGATAAAGGGAGTTGTTTTCTCTAGAAAGGACATAAGCAAAATATGCCCAATAATGGTGCCATTTCGTTCTCAGATTATATCATGTTCTAAGTACTGTTCACTCAAATATCGCCCCGCTGTAGGTAATATTAGGACATCTAAACCGTGGGAAATGAAATTCGTGTAAATAATATTTAGGACATCATGTATATCATTTATTTTAGTTTGCATACAACAATAAATAATTGGATGTTGCCACCATGTTATTGTTCATATTAAAGACCATTACATTTACTTTCAGATGAACACTGAGAAATGTTTAGGGAGCATTAGGTGTGCACAAGTGTGTTTTTTTTTTGCCGAAGACGTTTTGTTGAGTTCTAGATTTATTTTCCTTCCTGAAGTTTTTAAAGTGTATCATTTTCTTTCCCTTCACCCATGATTTTTTTTTTCTCTACAAAGAGATGTCCTTCTGAAACGTATAGAACACACAAAAGTGAAACACAAACCTGTACATTGTGATTCACACTATTTTATTATTTGCATTATAGTGCTGGAAAATAAGTGCACAAATTTTCTTCAATTTTTATTTCGCAACGCTTTTTTCATGCACATGCATTGTGAAGTAGAGGAGCCTTAACTGCAGATCCATTGGCCTGTGTACTATCCTGTTCCCAAAGCTGGGATGCGTAAATTGCTCACTGACTGGTTTGCAAATGGGGATGTAATGTGCCAATGAACTTATGTTCTAGTAAGTAGTATCACAAGTTTTCGATTCTCAGGTGGCCACAAAACGACCTTCCTAATATTGGGGCATATTATCAAGGGGGTTTATCTTCACTTTTTTGGCTTTAAAAGCCAAGAAAGCAGAGATAAAATTATCTCCCTATTACCTAGCTGTCGCTAACACCAGTTAGCGACAGCTAGTAGGAGATAGCGACCATCTTGGGCCCCGCTTTTCATGTCAGTGATATTTATCACTAATGACATGCAAAGTGGGCGTGCCAAGATGGTAGCGACTGGAAACAGTCGCTAACATTGCTATCTCCTATTACCAACTTTTGGAGATATTTGCGCTAAGCGCGAATATCTCCAAAAGCTAACACCTGCCCTGAGTGTGATGCTAGAACAGGGGGTGCCTCAGGGCTCGGCCCTGAGTCCCACCCTGTTTAATTTGTACATGGCTCCCCTGGCAGAAGTGGTGCAATCGTTCGGCGTAGAGCTTGTCTCTTACGCCGACGATACGCAACTTCTAATATCACTGTCACAAGCCCCTTCCCTGGAAGCAGACAACTTCAATGCTTGCATGTGTAAGCTTGCCACTTGGATGACAGAGCACTGTCTTAAATTAAATGGCACAAAAACGGAGGTTCTTATAATCGGGGGCAATGAGACAAAATGGACGAAATAATGGTGGCCCAACTGTCTGGGTCCCTTGCCTACTCCCAACCGGGAAGCAAAAAACGTGGGTGTCTGGGTAGACAACAAGTTGTCTTTTGATAGCCATATCAAGAAAACAGTAGGCAAATGTTTTGGAGTAATGAAAACGCTCAATCGCACCTTGGACTTGCTGCCTCTGAATTCCAGGCGTACCATGACGCAGGCACTTATCACATCCCGTATTGATTATGGGAATGTGTTGCTCCTGGGCACATCTGCTAAAAACATCAAGAGGCTACAGGTCCTGCAAAATTCTGCAGCTCGCCTGGTGTTAAGACTTCCCCGTAGAGCCCCCTCGGGACCCTCTCTGGCCTCCCTCCACTGGCTACCTATTAGCAAGAGGATTGCTTTCAAAGCTCTACTATGGTGCCATAGGATAATTCACCAAAAAGCGCCGGCTTATATGTCGGATTTGGCATCCCTGTATGAACCGAACAGATCAGTTAGATCTAAAGGAATGGGCTTGCTCAGAACATCACGCCCCAAAAAAGCCAGAATGGGAGGCAGGTCCTTCCGCTCACTGGCAGCCAAGCACTGGAATCTCCTTCCTACGAACATTAGGCTAGAGACTAATGAGGCCTCTTTTAGAAAGATGCTGAAAACCTTTTTATTCACTTCGTAGTGGTCCTGCTTTTCCCTCCTCCTAACATGCTCTCTCCACAGCGCGGGGACACGCCGGGAGGCGTCACCAGGCGCTTTATAAACCCCTTTAAACTTAAACTTAAACTGAGCAGTTCTTAGCCAGGCCGGCCAGAGACAGGACCCAGCCTTTCCCCTTTTTCCCCTTTTTTCCCTGAGCAGTTCTTAGCCATGTTATCCAATGGAAGGAGGATAACATGGCTAGTAGCGTTAGCTCGGTAATGCATGAATATCGCTGACTTTTCAGCGATATTCATGCATTGCGGCCGATTTTTATCGCTTTTGCGATAAACCTTGGTAATACCAAGGTTTATCTGCGATAAAAATCGCCGCAGCTCAGCGGTAAATTTTTGTCGCTAACCAAGCAATAGCGATAATTATCGCTATTGCTTGGTAATATGCCCCAGAATTATTAAGTCAGGTTCCATTTTGCAACACCCTGTGAACGGCTGCTAGTGCAGGGATCCTGCAGCCTGCAAGGAATACCAGCCTAAACCATGGCACTCAGGAATAGCAAACTAAGACATTCCTGCATTATATCTTCCAAATAGCAAACTTTTTTCAAGAGCAACCCATGTTCATACAAGAGACAGGTGCTGCATTTAAAGTACATATATTTCAAATTTAGAACTTATTAACGACACTGTGGCCTGCTTTACCTAAGGTCATCCAACACGATTCTCAAAGGGGAGTCTTTCCCACAGGGCAGTTTCCCCTTTCCAAATGAGTTACCTCCTCCACTTGAGTAGTGGTAACTTTTCTGTAGTTTACAGCTGCAACTGAGTTCACAAATTATTGATACAATCCTTTTCAATTAGCAAAGAGAAGGGGAGTCCATCTTTCATGTACCCCCCTACTTTAGACTTGCATGGATCCCAAAGCCCCCCCATGAGCAGAAAATACATTCTGACTAGAAAAAAACTTTCGTAAGTTGGGAAAATATATTTTGCCATCGCAAAGGCTGAGTCACTGCCTTTGCCACAGCAACAAAAACGTTAATACACGAGGCACCATATTATTAGTGTAAAATAATCAATATCCAACATGAATTGTTACAATTCCAGAAGATTAAATGCAAAAGTAATTCACAAAGCAAGCAAAACTGCTAAATGTTCTCCAGATAGTGGCAACGCTTGCAAAATATACTTCACCTTTTCATCCACTCTTGCAGATAAGTGTAGCACATTCTTTTTTTTGTCTGAGTGGTGGATAATTGGTCTGTGAAAGAAACATTGAATGAGGTCCTTATCTCGACAAGCAGCCTTCAACATGGTCTCCTGTTTGTTACCTGTCTCATTTGGCTCTGCCCCAGTGCCAAAGCCTAAAGTTAAAAACCTAGGCTATTGATTTGATTAAAATCTCACCTCTGATAGTCAAACTACTGCCTTAGTAGGTAGGTGCTTTGGGATGTTGAAATCTTTTTTAAAAAATCATCAAGCTCTTAACTGTACCTGGCCAGAAGACAGTGCTCCAAGTTTAGTAATTTCTTAGCTAGATTACTGGAACATCTTATATCTGGGAGGTTCTCAGTCCAGGCTCATGAGACCACAACGTGTCAAAAACTAGGCAGCCTGGCTTTTGCTAAACCTCCCGAAGCAATCTTCTATGGTCACAGTACTTCACGAACTTCATTGGCTGTCAGTGAAGAAATGCCTTGCTTTTAAAGCACTCTGTTCTGTTTCAAATTTTTAGGAAGACAGGTGCTGCTTATCTGCATTCCTTGATCACACCTTATTTACAGCAGAAATGTCTTAGGTCCTCTGAGGCTAAGCCAATGTAGACTAGCAGAGTGAAGAGAGTTCGTATTGGCGGGAGCTCTTTCACCTTCCTTGCATCTAAGCTATGAAACTTTCTTCCACCTCAGGTATTGCTATCTGGGACAGAGTTTTTGTTCAGAAGAATAGAAAGACTTTGCTCTTTTGGTAGGCTGCTTTTTTCCTTTCTTCCTAGACTTTGCGACCCTCTTAGGAAGCTTGACCGATTAACGCTGGGACACTCCTGTGGGAGTAGCTACGAGCTTTGCAAGAGTTATTCATGCATGCATTCATTCATTCAGTCATTCATATAGAGGGAAGCAGAAGTTGGACTTGGCCCTTTTTGCAGGGTCATCCCTAAACTTTTTGCCTTTCTCTAAGCCTTTTTTCTGATATGGTGTTGGTGGTTTTAGGACTCTGAGCACTTTAGCACTGCTGTCCAGTGTAAAGTGCGTGTGCTCTCTGTGTTACATTTGATAAGATTGGTCTACACCTGTTTCGTACATTTAATTTACCTGTCAGTCCCGTGTAAAGTGGTATCTCATATGTCATGGGCTGGTAAATTAGATGCTACTGGTGGGCTTGCAGCGCTGATTGCGCCACCCAACAAAGTAGCCTTTCAAACCTATCCCAGGCCTCTGCCATTGCAGGGCCTGTGCGCGCAGTGTTACTGCCGCTGTGACGTGACAGCTTAAGTGTGTGCCATGTCAGTGTCCCCCCCTTTTTCTGCATGTCAGGTACCCCTAAAGTAGGCCCTAGCTAGCCCTATGGGCAGGGTGCATTGTAGGTAAAAGACATGTACCTTAAATGTGTGACATGTCCTGGTAGTGACAAACAGCAATTTTTTGTTTTTCACTACTGTGGGGCTGCCCTCCCATAGGAATGCATTGGGGATTCCATGATAAGTGTTTCAGTGAAAATCCCTGATATGAGAGATGCAGCGTGGTCAAGTTTGGTATGTTTGAAATAGTAATAATAAATGCTACGCAATGGTGTGGGCAGATTTATTATGACTATTTTAGAAATGCCACTTTTAGAAGTGGCATTTCTGTGTGCTATGTGACTGCCTGCCTGATGTGAATTACCTGTCTGGCTTTTGAGTGACAGGGGCTGGTGAGGTGTGTGTGGCTCCAAGAGGGGCAGGGTGAGTCACGCTAGGCTGAATGGGACATCTACAGTTTGAGTAATAGGAGGGGAAGTCCCTGGTCCCTGAATAGGATGGTGCCTGCCCTAGTGAATGCTGGCTCCGCCCCGTGTGGTGTGTCTGATGACAAGCCCCCATCTAACAATAGGGAAGAAGAGCCTGGTAAACAGAGTGCTCCAATTCCCCACTGAACCAGTTTCTGCTGGTTCCCCAAGCCCTGTGCTGGCGCAGACAAAGGGAAAAGGTGTATAAATACTGGGGCTGTGACCCCATGAAAGTGTCCTTGTCCTGGTGTGCAGTTCTGTGCTGTGGTCTCGCTGCTGCTGGGACCCAGGAGGAACCGCCATGGGGGCATGCCTCCCTGCTGGAGGGCCGTGTGTGCTTGCCTCCCTGGGCCCAGCTATGCCCTTGGCCACTGGAAGACTCTTGTGCCCTGTGAGCGCTTTTATTTTTATTTCCCAGGGACTAACATGAAGGATTCTGGCTGTAGCACCCTGTGAGCGCTTTTATTTTAATTTACTTACCCAAGAAGAGAAGCGCGTGCGCTTTGCAGCGCTACGCTGTGATCACGTCCGAGGGAAACTCGACGTGGGGATTCCCCCACAGTGCGTGGGAAGAGCGGGTGCCTACCCCGCATTTTCCCTGTCCTGCGCTGGAACCTACCCCGCGTTATGCATATTTAAAAGAAGCGGGTGCCCACCTGGCATTGACTGCTTTATGCCTTTAGCGGGAGCCTACCCCGCTGTTGTGTGCTTTTCGACAGCGGGTGCCCACCCCGCACTTGTGAGGTGGAATCACTGACACAGCCCCGGGAAGAGGAGCGCAGCAGGAAGTCAGGCAACCTTCACTGGATGTGGGCGGGGCCTACCGTAGAGACAGGAAGTCGCATCTGGCTCCAGCAGGCCCCCGTGTCAGTGAGAGCCCCGCATCTGCAAAAAGAGGCAGGCGGGAGCCTACCCCGCACTGGCAAACGGCCAAAAGACGACAGAGACTTCGCTCTGTAGGTGGGGGCTCCCCATGAACTGAGGAGAGCCCGTATGTGTGGAGAGTCTGCTGGCTGCAGGCACAGGTCTGGCTACAAAGGGAAGGGAGGCCCCACAAAGCTAAAGGGTGTCAGAGGCGGCACCAGAGGAGATTGGAGGCGTCCTGGACAGCCCCGGTGAGTGGGGGTGTGTTGTGTATTTAAGGGTGTGATCCAGGCACATTGTCGGTGCTGCCCCCCCTGGGGATGCTCTCTCGGGGCACGGAGGGTGCTAGTGCTTGTTTGTTTCTTTCAGCTGCACCGCAGTAGCGGGCAGCTGCAATGCTAGGGGCCACATCATTTTCTTTTAGAAGTCCCGGACTGGGATTTGGGGTCATTTCTTTTTGAGGGCAGTTGGCACAGTGTGCTCGGGCTAATTTTGTCATTGCTGCACCACCGTTGTGGGCAGCTGCAACGTTGGGCCATTTTGTGTTACAGAGTCCCCAAGTGGGGCTCCAGAGGCACTGTAGTGCCAGTGCTAATTTGCACCTGATTCCAAGCTGTCCTGCGAGAGGGTGCAGGTAGCTGCCACATTTTGTGGCATTTTGTTTCCTTTGTGGGGAAAGGAGTGAGAGACACTCCCCTGCCCCTGCACAATTGCGCCCTTTTGCTCTCACTGCCAGTGGCATTTTAGCGCCCTGACATTTCTGGAATTTGGGCATTGGAGCTCCAGTGTAAGGCCAGTAGGACTGGGGTCATGTGTGGTACCTGTGTGCACCAGAAGGGTGCAAGGCCCTTATCAGTGTTAATATGGTGCACTGCTGTTTTGTTGCATAATGTGGTCATGCTAATGTGATGTCCCTTTCATCATGTGATTTATGCATAATGTTATGCCTACGATGATGTATGTATAACGTGATTTATGCACCATGATTATTGCATAATATGTTTATACTGGTAAGGCCTATTGTGTAATGTGTTTATGCTAATGAGGTTTGGGGCCTAATGTGTGTTATACCTACTGCTTATGCCTAATGTCATGTTCGGATAGTTTAGGATGGTGTCTAATGCTAATGTGATAATGCTTAGGTCATTATGGTACCAGTAGTTACTGGTATTGGTTCTGACTGTGGCTCGATTGACCCGGTCCTGTATATATTCCCCTGTGAATATTGCCTGTGCCAGTTGGCACAGTGTAAATGTGTGATTATGTTTCTAATGTGTTTAGGACAATACAAAGGCTATTTGTTATATAACCTTGTGTGGAGTTTCTTTTGTGGTGTGCCTAGTGTGCTTCTGCTGTGAGTGTGTGTTGCGCAAACGCTTTACACATTGCCTCTGGAATAAGCCTGACTGCTCGTGCCGAACTACCAAGGGGGTGAGCAGGGGTTATCTTCAGCTTGTAACTCCCTTGCCCTGACTAGAATGGTGGTTTCTGCCTGGCTTTGGCGCAAGCCTTAGCCAACCAGGAATCCCATTTCTAACAGCAGACAAACTAAGATCCTCTGCAGTGTCTGCTATGTGCAATGACTAAATAGAAGTGCACGATGAAAGTGATTTACACCAACTCACACTACATGTCGGTGGTAGCTGAGGCTTTAACACCCACTTTATTTATTATTCCAAGTACAGCACTTTGATCCCAATACAGGTGTTCTGCGCACAAGTGAACAAATGAACTAGAACACAATTCAGAAGGAGTTATGATGCCACAAGAAATCATTGATTTACTACAAAAAATAGTTTGCGCCTACAATATCTGCGTCCTATTAAGACTAATACCTATGTTTTTTTAAGTGGCAACATATACAGTTGTTTTCAGGACCATAATCCCATTAATACCCCTAGCTAAGCACTATCTAAATTGGAGACCTTGGACTCAGATGAGGATGAAGAAATGGGGGACTACTAGAGTTATTGCATAGGTCTAAAGTGAGTAATGCTATTATCCAATGACTTTGCTAGAACTGCTGCCCCCTTTCATGCCCTTTCTTTTCCTCAATCAGTTACTCCTCTGCTCACTGCCAGAGCTTGAGATATTCTGTTTTCTAAGAGGAATTGTTGAACAATCAAACACCCGAGGTTTCGTACTTTCTTCTGAGGAACCTGATTATTTGTCCACGGCTCAAAATTGTAAATGAATGTGCCAATTCCGTGTGTGGTCTGTAAAATATAAATGTTATTTATTATTACTAGTAAGAATATTATTGTACATCGTTCTAGCATTTTTAGGTCTGGCTTGACAGCGCAGCTGCCTGAGGAACCTCCTAACAATATTTACACACAGAGTGGGTTTTAGCTCCACTCCACTTTCATGTCATGTTACTCTCTATTTGGTGTGTCATTCCACTTCGGAGGGAGTGCTTGCATTGCAATGCCTGAGGGACTATTTTACATTTCAAAATATGATGAAGCATGAAACATTCCAATCTTTACAGGAGGCTGTAATATTACAATTTAAGGGTAGGATAAAAAATGTCAGCCTGATCGATTGGCTTTGGCAATATTTGTTGTATGCGCAATATGGTTTATCTGACCACAGAACAGTGTTGGTAAGGGCCAGACAATAACATCTGCCACAACACTCATGGTTACGTGGGAGTTCTGTGCTTTAATACAGTCTTGTTTCTGTGTTAAACATTTTGACAGGAAATAGAGTGAAGAACCTAATACATATAGTGATTAGCCCAAGATCACACGCTTAGTTCAAGGGGCGAATTATAATGTGGTCTCCTAGCTGTAGAGGTCAGTTTTTAACCCTATTGCCCACTTCCTCCTACCTTTCAAGGATGTGAGAGAGCTGCAAAGAAGCATAGCCAGTGATACTGAATGGCAAATCAAAAAAGGCTTCAGTCACAAAGAGCCTTGCAGTGGGTGAAAGGTGCAATGTAGACACTTGTTCAAACGGAATACCTAATACAGGCCTTGAATGCCTAATATGGGCATAGTTCTGTGTCAGGGATGCAGAGGGCCTAAAATTGGCCGCTCCATCTGGTCCAGGGAGTCTCCGTGCATTTGGATCCGAGGACTAATGCGCCATCTGCTCATGACCCCGGGCCTTGCGACTGGGTTCTCGCTGTAACAGATTGGTTTGTTGATCTGCGGCAATGGATCGCAGGTAAAACAATTACAGGCAAATCTCAGGCGAGTGGCCCTCTCCGCCACCAGCTAGGTCGAGCGGTTGGCCTCAACATGTGCACAGCAACATGGACCTGCCTCTGTTTCCATTGTACACCAGTGACGCGGCCACCTCGGATAACACTATATTACAGTGTGTTGGATTGTTTTTAATTAACTGTCACTCACAAAGAGCAGAAGCATAGGTCTTGTGGAAAAGAAACGAACCATAGCCAGGGCAGATTTGTTACTAATTTATAGTTACGAACCAGTAATCCAGGTGTGAATTTTAGGGGTGCACACTAGGGGCCACAGATAAAACTGGTGATGCCACCTACAATAGACAATAAAGAAGATTGTTCCCATGTGTTCATATATAAAGATATTCACAAAAAGATACAAAGGTTACAGGGACATTATTGTTTGGAAATAACATTATAAAACCGTATAACATTCCCTGAAGAAACAGTAGGTTACAGTGACGTAAAAGTTAGAAATAGAAATAAATAACCTTAAAAATGTACTGAAGTAAGCAAAGGTTACAGGGACATTATAGTTAGGCTCAAATTTCACATGTACACAACTATTGAAATTCCGCAGTTATATTTACCTGAGCTAACTATTACTTACTCCCCAGCAATGCACTGCTTATAACATCACATATTGCATCACTCATGACATGGTGAGTGACATCACAGATGACAATGCAAATGACATCAGTGATTATATCATCCACAGAATCACTCACACACCCACTCACATCGCCATAGCTCAAAAACCTGAATTAACCTGCGGGCTAGAGCCTCAAGAAGCACTAACACTTTCCTCTGGAAGCCACAAATCTTTTGGAAAAAGAGAACTTGCCAGCGAGCCTTCTCTGGTGCCACCCCAAGGATATGGAATTCGATTCCACCGGAAATATGCAGAATCTCCTCAACAATTGCTGTCAAACTGGAAGTCAAAAGATTTCTAATGAACAAATTCCTACTTTAATTTTACTAGGCTCACCTGCTGAATTTCATTGACCCTACAACCACCGGACCATCATTATATATATATATATATATATATATATATATATATATATATATATATATATATATATATATATATATATATATATATATATATATATATATATATATATATATATATATATATATATATATATATATATATATATATATATATATATATATATATATATTATAAGTGTAGTATAAAAATAAGTATTTTTATATAGACTTAACACAAGACCACAAATGACAAAAAAACACAATACTGTACTTTAAAAATGGTAAAAATAGCTTAGTTCTCTTTAGATGGTAAGTGCAACACTATACTCAATGTACCTTTGGATGCGTAACCCTATACAACAAATTTGTTGCAGGGAAGGTGATGAGTCTGTTCTTCTCCGTGTGGGGAGGTGATTCGTCGGTTTCTTACTGTGCTTCGGTGACGATGCGACCCACAACGCCCTGATTTGATGATCATCCTATGCAATGAATCAAAATGGCTTCTTCTTGATGCGACGATGCGTGCATGCCCGACGACCGTGCGGTGACTCAACGAATCTTCTGCGCCGTGACAGGCCCAGCAACACATTTCTCCAGTGATGCGACAGCATCTGCTACGACTGTGACACTCTTCTCCGGTGAAGCGAGGCGCTTCGGTGAAGCGATGCAACAGCGGCAGTGGCGACACCCTTCTTTAGTGATATAAAGACAGCGGCTGTGACATGCTTCTCCGGTGATGCGTCGCCATCTGCTGCGGTGGCGACACTCTTCTCCGGCGATGTAAGGCGCTTCTGCGATGTGGTGCGACAGTGGCAACGGCAGCGGCGACACCCTTCTACAGCGATGCGACAACAGCGGCTGTGGCGGTGTCACGCTTCAACTTCATGAGTCACGCTTCCAGCTCCTTGAAACACGCAGTCCCCCAGAAGGTGCAGCACATAGCAAGTGCTTCAAAAGAACCCAGGGGAGCTGGTTGGGGAAGTCTGTTATCCCTGAGATTATCAGAAGTCAATCTCAATTTCCAATCCCTTTGAAATCCTTTACAAGTTGATGAAAGTAGCACAAAGTTCCTTTCTCCTTTCTTTGGCAGTCAGACAACCACTGTAGGCCAAGTCCCCAAACAGCACTCAGCTTAGGGATAGTCTCCCCCTTCAGTTTCTAACTGGTTCCTCTCCTCAACAAAGGTTCTTCTTGTTTCCCAAAAGTTATCTAAGGGCCAGGGGTCTGGGTCCAAATATTTATACTACTATTCTCTTTGGTCTCTGAAGGCAGAGAGTGTCTGTACCTAGTCCAAACCAGTTCTGGTCAGTCCTGGATCACTTTGTTGACAAGACTCCTTCCTTTCTTTGACAATGTGGGCCAGCGACATCAGACACACTGCAGGAGGTGGAGCTAACATTGTGGAAGGCAGGCACAGTCCTATTTAGGTCCTAGGTGCAACTCCTCCCACCCATCTACATGCTCTATTCAGCCCTGTGCTGACTCGCCCTGTCTCATGGATTCCCCAAGCCCCTGTCACTCAAAACTCCAGACAAAGAATACACAACCCAGCAGAGGCAGGCTTGGATAGTTAGGCAAGAAAAAAACACTTTCTAATAGTGGTATTTTCAAACTCAGAATGTTAAAACCAACTTCACTAAAAGATGTATTTTATCATTCTGAGGTCAGGCATACCAAACTTAAATTTCTACCTAGTTCCCTGAGTCAGTTAGGATTATAAGGCATTATACTCAAACTGTCCATTCTGGCCTATGGGGACCAGGTAGCCTTGCAATAGTGAAAAACGAAAATGGCTATTAGGACATGCCACACACACCAGGGCATGCCCTAACTTTCACCTGCAATGCACCCTGCCCTTGGGCTTACCATAGGGGTGACTAATATGCAGAAAAGGGAAGGTTATGGACTGGCATGTCGGTGCACTTGCCCAGTCAACATGGCAGTACAAGACTGCACACAGGCTCTGCAATGGCAAACCTGAGACTCAGCTTTAAAGGCTGTGTCTGTGGGTGGCACAACCAGTGCTGCAAGCCCATTAGCAGCATTTGATTTACCAGCCCTGGGCACAAGCAGTGCACTGTACTAGGGTCTGAAAGTAAATCAAATAAGCCAATCATGGAGTCACTAATCCATGCATCACTTTACAATAGGGAGAGCATATGCACTTTAGCACTGATCAGCAGTAATAAAGCTTTACAGGCTGCTTTCGTGGGTGGCACAACCAGTGCTGCAAGCCCATCAGCAGCATTTGATTTACCAGCCCTGGGCACACGCAATACACTATACTAGGGTCTGAAAGTAAATCAAATAAGCCAATCATGGAGTCACTAATCCATGCATCACTTTACAATAGGGAGAGCATATGCACTTTAGCACTGATCAGCAGTAATAAAGTTCCCAGAGTCATAAAACCAAAAAAACAGGTCAGACAAAATACAGGAGAAAGACAAAAAGTTCAGGGATGCCCCTGCAAAAAGGGCCAAGTCCAACACTCTTAAACTGAAATAATAAAAAAATTAATAAAAATGGAAGTCCTGGATATGATTGCTTAATTTGATTCCAGGAATTGATTTGATTGCCTACAGGGAGATCCTTAAAACGATATACTCCTAATCTCTCCCAGGCTGTTATATTTCTTTAGCTGATTTGTAAATCTATCTCTCTACTTTGAGAGATTAACATTTGAGGATGAAATGCTGTAAACTGCAATTCCTGCCTCAGTTGAAAAAACCTATCAGAAATAATTTAGAGAGTCTTATATCTGCTTCACTTCGGGAGCCTTGAAATTTTATTAAAAGGAGCAAGGTGAGAACCGGATTCCAGAACAATTTGCTCCAAATAAAAATTGGATCCCAGTTTACGTCTAGTAAGTTACCTTATACACCAATCATAAAAAAGGAGCTTGGTAATATTTTTTTTAATGAAGTGATGCAAGTCCACCATCTATAATCGGTAATTGTAAAGTTTCTAATTTCGTACGAGGTTTCCTGCCAGACCAGACAAAATACCGAACCATTTGGTCTATCTCATGAACACATTTTGAAGGCACTTTGATTAATTGATTTGAAAAGACAAAAAGAAACAAAGGAAGAATCATCATTTTGACAACCGCAATTCTGCCTATCAAAGAGAGTGGTTGATTCTGCCACTGTCATAAGTGTACTTTCATAGTTTAACTGATATAACTGGGAAGGAACCTGAGAGACATATAGTCCTAAGTATCTAATTGCTCATGAGGAGAAAACCTGGATCCGCAATTCTGATGGAAGAACCTGGTTAGAGAAATTGAACGGAAGAATTTCTGATTTGGAATGATTAATCTTGTATCCACCAAGATCGGAGAACAATTAGATTTTTTTTAAAGCATTCACAATGTTATGTTGTTCGGCCGATAAATATAGAATTAGATCATCTGCGAAGGGCTTACGTTTTGGGGCACCTGGGAGGGGTGCTCTAATGTGCATATCCTGATGCAGTAAGGATGCTAGAGGCTCTATAAATAGCGCAAAAAGTAATAGAGACATTGGGTATCTTTGCCGAATGCCACGTTTTATTTGAATTGTACCTACCATTTGGAAGTTTATTATAATCTTTGCTTCAGCATTATTCTAGAGATTGTTTAATAATTCTATAAATTCAAGGGGGGGGGAATTACATTTTCTTAAAATCGCGAATATTATTTTCCAAGAAACTAAATCAAAAGCTTTTTCAGCATCAATCATAATTATTGTGGCCTCTATATCTTTTTGTATATAGTAGTTGATTGCCTATATTAAAACGTTGGTATTACTTGCCAACATTCTACCAGGCAGGAAACCTGACTGATCTTTGTGGACCACCGATTGGGAGGCAATGGTAATTCTCTGTGCCATTATTTTTGTGAACATTTTGTAGTCGTAGTAGGCAAACTGATCGGACAATAAGAGCCTGGATTATTTTGTGGTTTCCCTTTTTTAATGAAACTCATAATAACTGCTTCGGAAAAGGATTTCTGGAGATAATTTCCTTTTAAAATCGAATTAAAGAGTTGAACTAAAGTTTCTGTTAATTGAGGCAAAAAGATCCTATAAAAATTGGCTGGAAAACCATCACAGCTGCATGCTTTACCATTAGCGGACCTCCTGATTGCCGCCTGAACTTCTTCTATTGTAATTGGAGCCAATATACGTGTTTGCTGAAGACCCTCGATTTTTGGTAATTGGATAGGATTTAGAAACTCTTCCAAGGAAAAAGAAGATATTAAAGAAGGAAATGAGTATATTGTCTTATAATCCATAAGGAAAACTGTTCAATATCTGCCATTTGGTCAACTACTTGATTTCTACTTATATAAAAAATGGTCTTAATCGCTGCTTTATTCGTTGTCTTTTTTAAAGACCATGCTTGAAGCTTACATGCGTATTCACTTTCTTCTTAAAGTTTTTGAAAGCAAGTATTTTGATTAACTATGATAGTGGATGTGCATAAATCTATTAATTTGGTTCATGCTCTATCCACATAAATTTTTGAGGTTGGGGAATAATCGATCAAATGTCTCTGGACTGCTTGATCTAGATTGTGTTGTAGCGCCAGAGCAGTTGCCCTTCTTGATTTAGCTATATTAGACTTGTATGAAATTAGTTTGCTTCTTATATAAGCTTTCCAAGCCCCACAGGCAAAAATAGGGGGGCTGAGCCCTTGTTTTTCTCTAAAAACTCCTTCATTTTTATTTGCATACTCTTGACCCATTCTTCTTCAGTTAAAAGAGTCTTATCTAAAGTCCAACGAGGACGTTCGCGTCTAACTACGTTAACCTTGAATTCTATTACGGGACTGAGTGATCTGAAAATGGGTTTGCAAGAAAATTACTATCACCTCGTTCCCAGTAATGTGAAATTTAATAAAACATCAATTCTTGATGTGGAGTTGTATGTTTTAGAAAACACATATATTTATGGGCCCGAGGATGCTGAATCCGCCAAGGATCTACCAAAGCAAATTCTTGTTTAAAGGTGGTGACACATCTTGCTAAACTTGGTTTATTTTGAGCTATATTCTTTCCAGAAGAGTCGAGATGTAGATTTTGAATTATGTTGAAATTGCCCCCTATTAGAATATGACCTGGAAGTGTAGAAAGAGCATCTTGAAGACCCTCTAGTGCAAATGGGTCACCTGGAATTGGACCATAAAATCTAACTATCTGAAAAACGTGATTACTAGTCTTCCAATTTACAATATTCCATCTAGCATTTGGATCTTTTTGAATTTGTAAAATTTCCCCAGCACAGTAATGCATAAAGAATATTGCTACCCCCTCTAACAGCAGCCCCTGCAGAGGCAAGAAAGGCCTGAGAAATGAAGCTCGGTAGTTTGCAGGGAAATATTTCTACTTTTAAATGTGTCTTTTGAAGAAGGATAATCTGAACTTGTGCAGAAACCAACCATTTTAACGTGGCCTTCAATTTAAACTGGTTGCTAGACCCATTAATATTGCATGAAGCCAATCTAATAATTTGTTTCGTAGACATATGTTTTTTGAATAATGATTATTTATCTTAAAAATAGTAAGCTAACTTTTTACAAACTGCAATATTTCTTTTTTACCCCCTGCCCTATATGTGCCGTACAACCTAGTGAAGCACCCCACCCCCTCCTCTCTGACTCTCCCTTTACTGCCCAACCCAGCACGGCCAAAAAGGGTTTACCGCCCCCACCCCCAGTGCCCCTACATCCCTTAAGTGAGTACTTTAGTATGGTACTCAAAGCTTGTCACCTTTACAAGGAGTGGATGACTCAGAAGAAAAAAGAAAAAGAGCCCCTGCTCCTTTTTACCCGCCACCCTGCTTAATTAAATGTAGAAATTCTTTGGCTTGATCAACGGATAGAATAACATGTGTCCAACCTTTATACAGTAGTCTTAATTTTGATTGTTGCATATTTCCAGCAGGTACCCCCGCATTCTTGAATTCGTTGATAAAACCCACAAACTCTCTTCATCTTCAAGCCGTGAATATTGACATATCCATAAATATCCAGAATGAGAAGTTCTCTGATGTTGAAAAGGAATTTTGGGAGATAGCCTGAGTAAGAATCTGTTCTTTTATTTGCACGTCTCCAAAGCAGGCCACTATAGTCTGAGGATATTTGACGTAGGAAGAACGCGTTGTAGGAGCGCGATAAGCCCTGACCATTGTGAGATCTTACCCCACAGATGCCTTATCTACCAATACATGTTTAAACATCAGATCAGAGATCAACTTTTTAGATGAAGTTCCGGCTTCTGTTTCCAGTGGAATTCCCACAAACAATGTGGGCCATTTCCTATTGCTGCCACTAGGCCTACCCACACAAGTGAGGTACGATTTTTATCAGGATACTTGGGAAGTAGTAGGTTGCAAGAAATTAGCTGCTCCCTGTAGATTCCAGAAATTTCCATCACAGAAATGCCAGGAAAATTGTTTTATTTAGTCAACATTTGAGGTTTGCAAATTCTGGTGGGAGCCGCACAAGTCGCCTCACCCTGTATTCCCCTATGTGTCTAGGTTTAAAAAATGTGCAGGTTTGCTAGTTTTCTCTAGGTGCTTGCTGAGATAGAGCCCAAAATCCACAGCTAGGTAAATTGAAAAAAGGGTCAGTATGCAGCGGAAAAATGTAATATGTCCAAGTTGCATTTTTGAGTGTTGCGGGGACTAACCCTATTGTTGGGCCTGTCAAATTTATGATGTTTTGCATTCTTCCTCCATTTTTTCTGATCTATTTTTTGCTGGCCTTAGGACTCTGAGCACTGTACTACTGCTAACCTGTGCTAAAGTGTGTGTGTTCTCTCTCTGAAAATGGTAATATTGCCTCAAACCCAAATGGAAAATGTTATTTACTCATAAGTTCCTATTGTATTGCACTACATGTGCCTAGGTCCTGGAAAATTAAATGTTACTATTTCGCTTGCATCACTGATTGTGCCACCCACCTAAGTAACCCTTTAAACATGTCTTAGGCCTGCCATTGCAGAAGCTGTATGTGCAGTTTAAACTGCCATTTTGACCTATCAAAACAAAGATCTTGCCAGGCCGTAACCTTCCTTTTTAATACATATGTCACCTCCTAGGGTAGGCCCTGGACAGCCCAGAGGGCGGGGTGTAATGTATTTAAAAACAGGGCATGTACTTTTAAGCTTTACATGCCCTGGTGGTGAAAAACTCTTACATCCGTTTCTCACTAGGCCTGTCTCCCTCATAGGATTACACTGGAGTTGCCTAAATACATTTTATAAGTGTAATTTTCAAACCCCTTTAAGTTTAGTGTCTCTGGAATCACAATTGAAAATCCTAACCTATGGGGTAGTAGGATCTTAAATTGCAATTCTGAAAATGCCACTTTTAGAAAATTCTCACTTCCCCTTTTTTCATAGAATTTTTACACCGCCGATTGGCCACTAGTCTTCTACCGTAAGGTAATACTCTCCTCTTGATTAACCCGGGAGACATTTTACATCTTATCTTGGCACCTTCAGCATACCTTTAAGTTATTCATTTTCTGATGAACTTGAAATTAATGCACTGCATGCCTGGTGTATATATTAACACTCTGAACTACATCCCTTGTCGCTTTTTCACAGACTGATAGTCTTGTGTTGAAAGTCTTTTTCACGTTGTACACTCGGTTCACTTTTAAAGTATTTTCCTCCTAACTTATAAACTACACGTCGGGTGCACATTCAAACACTTTAGGTAGCATCGCCGTTCACTTAATTTCATGCCCTCTTTCACGTTCCTCTGTGTTTTTTACTTAGTTCTTTTATCAGAATGTCACACTTTGAGCCCTGTTTGCTTGTCTTCATGAGCTCTGTTATATTTAAGCATGATATATATAGTCTTGAGTTTGATTCCTTTTTGATACTTACTGTAATCATTGATGTTGTAGATTTCCCTGACGAAGGGCAGAATTATGTCTGAAATGCATTGGGAAAGGAAAACACATTTATCACCAGATTTATCATGCTGAGAAAAGCATCATTGTGTTTCTTTTGAAGAAATTCTGCTCTGGATTGATTAAAAGCAGATTTGGGACCTCTTCTCCATTTGTAATATTTCGGAAATGTTTGAGCATATATGTTGAAGGAAAATGATTAATTGATCACTTATTTTAAGATTGTTTCTATCATTCTAGTATTACTGTTACCTAATTGTACACTTTAGATTAAGTAACACTACAGTAATGCACCTTGAGTTCCTGGACAGATTTGATTCCTCAAGACTAACTCTGGTCATATGACTGGGTATAGTTTGCAGTTGGGCTTTGTGTATTCCACCTCGACCGCCAAACACAATGGGAGCTAAAGTGTGACTGAGTGAGCTGTCACTGGCAAGATGGGAGGGTGGAGCTGGGCCTATCCCTATTTACACCTGAATAGGCTGTGCCCTGTCTCTACACAAAGGGCTGCATACCCCCTGTAGTTAGTCTGGAGTCAGAGCAAGGACAGCAGGGCATCTATGCACTTCAAAGGCATGCCTCAAGAAGCTTATCTTCACTTCAAAGGCACACTGGGAATAAAAGGAGGACCTCAGACACCACCACTAGAGTACCTTTCTGGAACTGTAAATACTCTGCCAGGAAGAGGGACTGCTGTGCTGCTGAAGGACTGTCACTCTGCTGGACTGCTACTCTGAAGGAACTGCTGCCCTGCTGTGCTGACTTGCTGCCTCCTGCCCTCTTGTCTGAGTCAGACGAAGGACTAGAACTGCACCTCTTGAACCCAGAACACAGAGGGATTCCAATGGCTAGTTGACTGGCCTCCTGATCTTAATCCTCAGGGACATAATAGGCTTCCTACAACCTTGCATCTGAACCTACCTCTGCCATCTGTGATGCTACCTTGCTAAGCAGTGCCACCACTGTCCTGGGCCCTTGGAAGTGGGCCTAAGGTGCCTGCCAGCAGAACTGAAGCATCTCCTCTTGTAAGCGGCTCATTCTGGAACAGAACCAATGCATGGGTGCTCCTGCATGGATTGGATCCATCAAAAAGACACATACCACTGGTGCAGTCATCAGAACCGATGCATCGCCTCGGCAGCGCAGCACATCCACAGCCCAGATTGTTGTACATCACTGTGACGGCAGCCTCTGCATCACAGCCTTGCAGCTCTTCGGAACTGATGCATTGCTTTTGAACACCGCATCCCCATTGCTGGACTTCACATCTCAAGCCCCTTTGATGGCATCATCAATGATAATGCAACAGGACCTCACACTACAGCAGCATCTCGGAGCTGACACATCACTTTGACTGCATGGAACATCTTCAACACAAATCCATGCAAGGTTTGCAACCAGAATTTAAAGTCATCTATTCAGCAGGCCTAACTGGGTCCCTTTAGCTAGCCCACACGCCTTTGTGGTTGGCCTAAACTTGTGACTTTGTCCCGGTCCGACGCGACCAGATATCCCCAGTGAGCACTTTGTGATTTTTTGTAGCTATTTTTACTATAAACTTTAAAATTCAATATCTCTTGTTCTATTCATTGGATTTCTGTCATTTTGGTCTTGTCTTATTTATTAAACATTACACTGTTTCCAAAATCTGTTGTTGGCTTATTTTGTTGTGTGTTTTCACTGTTTTTCTGCTTGAAGTGTTACACAAATACTTTACACAGTGCCTCTAAGTTGAGCCTGATTGCTCTGGTCCAAGCTACCAAGGGGGGGTGAGGTAATTGAAATTTTTATGGTCGAGTGTGTCCCCTATCGTGTACCCCAACGGCTCCATGTACGTGCTTCAAGTACATGTAATTTCCCTCCATGACCAAATATGAAGACGCAAATACATTTGCGTCCAACGTTAACCTGTCCTCTTTCAGATCCACCATGAATGGATCGATAATTCAGTTCCTAACCATACCATGCCAACGTCTTTACATGGTACACTTTCACGTTTTTCTGGCCCTGCCGAGCTAGGCCCTGATTTCTGTCTCAAAGCCCTTTCTGCCTCCTGCCTCTGAAAGCTGCAGCATGGTCGCGCATCCCTGACCTCTGCCTTACTTCCTGCCAAGCAAAGCGGTGCCTGGCTCAACCTGGCTTGCCTGCCAAAACCGTATTTTGCCTTCAAGTTATCTGTTCAGCCTCCTCGAAAATACATTCCTGTCTAGTGATTTAGGTAAACATCTCCCCGGCTGCAGAGCAAAGAGCAAGCTTTTCTGTCTCCATGCAAGTAATTTACAGCTCCCGTTACCATAGTAGGCCCATGGCCCCTGCACGTAGACATATATGCACGCACTAGTATTCAGTATAGATTAGCCTCTGCCCGAGAGACCTTTTACTTCAGATAATACGTCTTCCAAACATAAGATACCAGATATGCTATAGGTCCAGGTCGTTCTGACATCCCAGACTTCTGTCTCTTCTACTAGTGTTAAAGTTCCCCCCCAGTTACACATCCATGTCACGTCATGCTAGTTGCGCGCGCATCCGCACTTTCTGCTGATCCTGCAACTTTCTCTATGCACCCACCCACATGTGATGTTTCTTGTGACGTTTCTCTGACATGTACAGTGCACGCCTATTACACGCCTTCTTTCACGCCTCCTGTTACGCACATGTGTTCTTATCTTCTCTTTTTCACCTATTACGCCTACTGTGTTAAATTCAATGACGTTATTCTTCTATATATAATGTGTAATGTTAATAAAACGTTGACTATCCCCTTCCCGAACCCTCGTGGTGACGGAACATGATCTCCAACCTCAGAGGTTTTTTCCATTAAAACCCTTAAGTCTCAGATACCACGGACTCTGCCTCTCATTTGTATGAGCTGTCTTGTAATGATAAATTATACGGAAAAACGGATTAGGTAAATTATTTACCACAGGGGAAGCAGAGGTTAATTTGGGGTTTCCTTTTGCCTTACCCTGACAATGTTTGTGGTTGCTGGTTGACAAGGGCTTACTCCCCAGTTAACCAGCAACCCAATTTCTTACACTGGTGGCAGCGGTCATATTGGACTTTTGTTTGTGCACTGCCATACAGTAATTGTGTGCTACACTACCACCCCTTCTAAATATTTAAGACTGATTTGGTTTATTAATTCTTCTTGATTTGCTTATTTTGGTTTTTCTAAATCCAGCCTAATTCCAATGTTAGACTGTCTGAGACCATTCCTGCAGCTTTGGAGTTTGAGCTGTCCATCCTAAAAAGCTACACAATGTCTGAGCTTAAACAGTTCTGCCAGGAAAGGGGACTACAAATGAAGAAGGGAACCAAAATGCTGGAGCTGCAGAAAGGTTTGAGGGCCTGGACAGGGGTCCGCCAGTTGATAGCAGCCACAGAGGAGCAAGACGATGAGGATGATATGGAGGATCAGGATTAGGACCGAGACTACAGTCCTGGAATGCAGTCTTGGGGGAAAGGGGAGGACTCATCCACTGAATTGGATCCCCCTGCCATGGCAGGAAGCAGTGTTTCATCACATGGTCTGTTCCCAGAGGAGCTGGCAGACAGGAAGGCTGAGAGGGAGTTTCAGCTGCAAACAGTGAAGTTGAAAATGGAAGAGAAAAAGTTGTAACTGGCTCATGAGCAGAATTTGAAAGAGCTGGATCCCAAGACCAAGCAGGCAGAGTCCAGCATTGATGGTGGCAACAATTCTATGATGTCGGAAAGAGACTGACAGTCCCGCATCCCCAAGCATCCAATGCCCAATTTTGTGGCAGTAGATGACATTGACAAGTGGTTTTCTGCCAAGGGAGTAGCCCTGAGTGTTCACAAGATCCCAGAAGAGCATTGGGGGAAGGGGTAGTTTTTTGGTAACTCATACCTACAGTGATTTGGGATACACTTCTTACTTTTGAGGCCGGGGACTAAACCAGGTACACTACCATGAAATCCATCTTGATTGCTAAGTTTGGACTGACCACTGAAAATTTCAGCCATAGGTTCATGGACATTCAAAAGCTCTGCAACCAGTCGGGTAGATTTTGTTGTCAACTTCAGCAAGGCACTGAATGGTTGAGTGTGTGGCAGCAAAGGTAATGACTACACTGGGTTGTGATTTTCAGAGAGGACATGCTCAGTACTTGTTTTTCAGGGCTTCACCAGCACCTAGTTGACAGCAAGCTGATTGACCCCAGGAAGCTGACTGATGAGACTGAGCCCCTGGTGCATCCACAGCCTAAGTCTTTCATCAATAGCAGCCTCAACAATGACACAGGATGCCGCATCGCAGCCTGGCAGCTCTTTGGAACCAACGCATCGCCCACTGCTTACTGCATCCCCGTCACCGAACCTTGCATCACAAGGCCGTCAATGGGATCCTTAATGATGATGTAACAGCAACTTGCCTTGCAGCCTCACAACCCACATCTCGGACCAAATGCATCAATTTAGCTGCACGGTGCACCTTCAGCACAAATCCACACAACCAGGATTTAAGGTACTCTGTTCAGCAGGGGCCTAGCTGGTTACCTCTAGCAGACCCACACTCCATCACTGTCGGCCTGAACAAACTACATAATTCACCATACAAATGGCACCATATCCACTGCTCTCCACATCTGGCAGCTGTACCATAGATCCTCTAGTAATAACCCCCAACACCTCATAACAAACCCACTTCTCAAATTAGTCAACTTAGTACAAAAAAACAGACACTCATGAAAAATCCACATATCCACATCCCTAGATGTTGAAAAACAAATGAAAATTCTACAACGCACATCCAGACAAAGCATAATCTCCATTTCACATTTGTCACCTCTACCACACAACTAATGTACCCTCAAACCCCACGTTCAGTTGCCACTTCCACCAAAGGGATCACTGGCATGATTTATATATTCTGTATTTGAATACTGACTGAACTGGAGATGTAAAAATAAATGAGGAGACATGATTACAGAGAGAACAAGTGTGAGTCAGTTTGAGGCTGAGGATCTATTTCCTGACTGTCTAATATCCCAAAATCTGTCATATTACATTGTATCTGAATTGGCATGCAGACTTCAATTCAAATTAAATGCAATTTAAAGGGTAAAAAAACAGGTCTTTAAATACTGCAAGTCCTGTTACCTGGAGGCGGAACAACAAGCATAAATACTTTATGGTCTTTAACGGGTTAAATTGGCAGCTACGTGAGTATAGGGGTCACACTGGGGTGATTGAAATCTCCAGTATGCTTCAGTTGTAAATTGGTAACAGCATAACTCAAGAATTGTAGCCTATCTTCTGTCTATGCATAAATGCAAGGAAAATCCAATGGCATCACCCCAGTGTGAAGAGCAGGACTGGCTTTCAGGCAGAGCTTGGGGGAGGGGGCACTCTGTTTAGAGATAACTTATTGGTTTAGGAGCGATTGCTGCAGAGTTCCTTGTGTGTCCAGCAGTTGTCAGATGACAATAAAAATGTCAAGATAACTCTGATGAGTTATGCTCCTACTAGAGACGGATTGAAGTTTTGTCTAGCAGCAAGTTTTACTCATTACAAAGAAGCACAGAGGGTTAATATGACTGCTACAAACAACGTGTACAATGCACAACACAGAACTGTATTTTATTCGGTTAGCTCATTGGGTTACTGCTTTTGTAAGAAATCCTTTTGTTACTTGCAACTCATTTGTTACAGTCCTAATATAGCGCAGTGACGTATTAGCTGCCAACAAAGAGCTGTTTACAAACTGCAAGGTATAGGTTAGAACGTTATGTTTACTCCAACCCAACCACCATGGTACGTTTAAAATTTGTGCTTCTCCCGACCAAACACTATTCACATATACTGACTACTAGTACGGATGATTTATGATTCTTACACCTTGTAATCCTCACTGCCTAGTGCAACATTTCCTTTAGACTAATTTACACACGTGTGATTCATTGTCTCTGTATAATATGTGTGTGATGGAAAGTGCTCTGACACCATACATTGTTATGAGCAGAGCTATAAAGCAAATGAAATGCGTGTGAGAGGGGCTATGGACAGATGAGGGGTACTGTAGGTGGGTGGCAGTGAGGGAATCTGTGGAGAAGGAGAGCACTGTTTGGGGGAGGTAAACAAGAATGTTGCACTGTGCGACACCAGCTCTAAAGTCAGACCTGGTATAGAGAAATTTGTTGTAATAAAAAAGTAAAAATGTTTGTATTTTCTTAATATCTAATTGGGAATGTCTTTCTCTTGAAGCAAGGAAACCATATTAAAAAATATGCTTACCAGGAACACTGGTCTCTGTAGCCTGAACCATGTTAAAAAGAGAAGCAAAGCTAGGTTGGTCCTTCATCATTTCCTACCAAGGAACGTCCAGAAAAAGCTTTTGTTCTGAGACGTGGTTTACACAATTACCATCATGCAGTCTATGGGGGGCTGTCAAGGTCCTTCTACGAATGTTTTAGAGATACATTATTCATGTTTAAACAGCTTACAATGTGTTATGTTATTCTCGAGAGTCTTTAATATTAAGACCCTTTTCTGTTCTTCTGCTTTCCAGCATTCATCTTCATTTATAAAAAGTACGTGACATTTTACAACATAGCCTCTCGCATGACATACATTTCAAATTATATCGATTCTTGATATACATGTATGTGCAACTGTGAAATCTGAGCTGTGATATTACTATTTAAAATCTCACCTCTAAAGTGACTAAAATAAAAATGATTATAATACTTAGGCAGATATGGCTATTTGCAAATATTACTACGAGTATTACAATCACTTCTTCAGGCTATATCCAACGTGATACCACTGCTAAGAATCGTCGAATTTATACTACTGCCAATAATAATAATTGTGAAAAACAGATATGTTTTAATATCGAGACACCTTTTAGGTTAAAAGCGGTCATCTATCGTCACTAAAAGGGAGAGACTTTGAGAAAAGTTTTGTAGTGAACAAAATAAAAAAAACAAAGGGTGCCTGCATTGAGGCTAGCCAGCCCAGGAAAAAGATGGGAATGTGCCGTATTATGTTAAATATGGTGCATTCTTGTACTTTTCCTATCATGCAGCGCAGAGCAACGCACCGAGATGAATTTCTGGGCTGGGTGAAATTATTTTCATAAGTATGCACCTTTTTCATATACTGACCTTTATATTGGTAAGTTAAAAGACATTAGGGTATATTTATCAAACTTTCACACAGCACCACAAGTCACCTTACTGCGCTGCATGAAAGGGCAGGAATGCAGAGTATTTAGCATTGTATGGCGCATTCCTGTCTTTTCCTTGCGGTGGCGCCCTTTTGGCTGCCTAGTGCCAAGCAGGCACCCTTGCGCCGTGGTGTAAGGGTGACTAAGTTGTAGGAAGGATTGTTTTTGTGCAGGAAGGGACTCCTTTCTGCACAAAAACAATCATCAAAGGCATTCTCCTCTTTCTTAGTATGCTGCAGAATGCAGCACACTTAGAAATGAAATGAAATGAAATGAAAAGGGGATTTGTTAAGCGCTACAGCTGCCCTCTGGCGTCCAGGCGCTAGAAGAGGAAACAATAAGGAGAAATAAAGATATTTCTCCTCATTTCGCGTCCCATGTGGAGGAGTAGCATTTTGAAAATTCCCAGGTTTACCAATGTAAATCTGGAAATGCGTCAAAATCCATGGACGGATGCTTGGGAACACTCGTGCTTCACCGATTGAACGCCTCTGTGGGGCAGACTAATGCAACAGAGTGACTTGGGTTGCGTTACTCCAGATTTATCAAGCCACGCAGAGCCATGTAAGGGGGCCTTGATTGGCATGACAAATCTTACTTTTGTGTTCTCGCCCTTACACCCTCTTGAATGGTGCAAGGGTGGTGCAACAATGATAAATATGCCTCGAATGTGCTGAAGACCCCCTCAGATCCCCATATCTGACAGGTATTCAAAGCCGGTTGGCTGAATAGGGATCCCGAGGAGGGTGAGAACCACCCCCTGCACTACAGAAGACAACGCTAATTCCCCTTGGGCCTGGCTATTTTAAAAATGTGAGATATTTTTGTTCAGTGCATACAGCATGTTTTGAAATAGGTAGGTGTGCAAATGAGTGAAAATGAGCAAACCTACAAATAAAAAAACAATTAATAAAGTTTTCACGTAATTCTACAAATTTAGAAATTGCTGTAAAATGTTTTCCAACTGCACCCACTAGTACGTCCTCTCACAGGAGAGATTACACAGGGGGTTAATGCATGTGGTGTAGTGATCTATGTATATTAGCAACACTGAAAGTTCGATTCGGCGACTGTATAACAGTTAAAAAGTATTTCATAGTACTCAGCAGGGGTTCGAACTAATAAGTTATTATTATCACACAATCTTGGGAGGATGTGCCTTTTCTCCACTGACTGCTCGAAAAGAATGAAAAGATTTTTTCCTGAGGAGCCGCGACGAGCTCTAAAGCTGTGCTGCAGCGTCATTATAATTCCATTTGCTTGTAATGCTAAGTAATTCTCCCCTTCCTTGCCCTGTACACGCTGACCTCAATTATTCCAATAAATGTGATTAGCATTGTTGGCTTCAATCATCTCAATAATTGAGGAGGTGAACGGAGATCTGAGTGCATTTTATTAAGCCGTTGTCCTCTGAGTTGTGTGCTATTTCAAATACCTTTTGGCATAATGCTTGCTGTGGGAACACTAAATGAGAATTCTTCTTTCTGTTCTGTGAAATAAATTCAACGTTATCCTCTCCGGGGATGTGGTTATGAAATCAGATGTTCTTTCTAAAACTTAAAACCAAGGTGTAGAACTGAACCTTAAACTACTTATGCGCTCAGATGCTTCAGCAGAGTATCGGTAATCTATTAATTTGTCTCAGCCATGTCATCTCATTTGCTAAGTGAAGTTGTTTCTATGTTTCTCAAGGTAGGCAATCATGTCCTTTTGTCTTAGGTCCTCCCCTCATTGGTGCACAGTAAAGCTAAGACCTTACTCCAACCAACCCGGAGTTACTATCGATGGAGTGCACAGCAAGGGCTGTATCAATCAATCAATTAGGAGTTTATCAAGTGCAACTACTCACACGTAAGGGTCTCAAGGCACTGGGGGGGTGTAGGTTCCTCCATCGAGGAAGGAGACTGTTGAAGAGCCAGGTTTTGAGGTTTTTCCCGAAGATGGGGAGCAATGTTGTCTGTCTGAGGTGCAGCGGAGGGACGTTCCGGGTCTGGCCGTGGAGAAAGAGAAGGAGAAGCCTCCCGATCTGCTCTTTCTGGTGTGGTGTAGGAGAGCTGGGCTGATCGTAGGGTCCTTTGGGGTGTGTGGAATTTGAGTCGGCTGTTCGGGTATGCTGGTCCGGTGTCGTGGAGGGCCTCGTGTGCATGAGAGAGAATCTTGAAGGAGATTCTAGCCTCGAAGGGGAGCCAGTGGAGTGTGCGCAGGTGCTGGGAGATGTGGCAGTGTCTTGACAGGTTGAAGATCAGTCTTGCAGCGGCGGTCTGGATGTTTTGTAGCTTGCGGGTGAGGTTTTTGTTTATTCCTGCATTGAGTGCGTTGCCGTTGCTGCTAACGAGGGCATGAGTGATGGTCTTTCTGTGGTCGAGGGGGATCCATTTGAAGGTCTTACGTAGGAGTCGGAGGGTGTGGAAGCAGGAGGATGCGACGGAGTTGATCTGGCAGTCCATTTTGAGCTCCACATACAGGATGATTCCAAGGATGCGTGTGTGGTCGTTGGGGGTGAGTGGGGTTCCGAGTGCGGGGGTACACCAGGTGTCGTTCCAGACTTCGGGGTTTGGGCCCATAATGAGTACTTCTGTTTTGTCGTTGTTGAGTTGTGGGAAGCTGCTTTTCATTCATTTTGTGATGGCTTCCATGCCTTCTTGAAAGTTGTGTCTGGCGGTGTCGGGTTCATTGGATAAGGAGAGGATGAGTTGGGTGTCGTCTGCGTATGACTCAATGTTGAGTCCGTGGGTTCTGATGATGGGGGCGAGCGGAGCCACGTAGATGTTAAAGAGCGTGGAGCTGAGGGAGGACCCCTGGGGGACTATGCAGGTGGTTGGTGTATGGTCTAAGAGGACCCACTGAATTTCGCTGGAAACAAAGGAGTGGATCAAGTTGAGGGCCTTGACCCAGATCCCTGCAACGTGGAGTCTATGTATTAGGGTGCGGTGAGAGACTGTGTCAAATGCCGCTGAGAGGTCGAGGAAGATAAGGGGTTTTGTTGCTCCTCTGTCCAGTAGAGAGCAGATGTTGCCTGTTGCAGCGAGGAGGGCAGTTTCTGTGCTGTGGTTTTTTCTGAAGCCTGATTGGGAGGAGTCGAGAATGTTGTGCTCTTCGACGAAGGTGACGAGTTGGTTGTTGAGGTCAGTATAATAGCATGCATGCCGAAAAACCCTCTTCATGGAATGTCGGAGATAGAGAGGCCTATTGCAGGCATCCTAAAATGCCTGAGCACCTCAAAAAAGACAATAAGCCAAGCAATAGTCTAGTGATGATTTAAAGATAATGCATGACAGTCTGCCCTGGTGTTATCCATTAGGTTAACTGCAGTAAAGGATATTGGTTGGTTGTCCTCTGGTGAAGTTCAAATGTAGAAAGGCATGAGGTAAGCCGATGGATCTCATGCCTCTTATTCGTTAGGTGAGCCTTTCTCAGCATGTTCAGTGTGTAGATTTATGCCTATATCAGAGGGAAAGTGACTCTCTATCAGAGAGATAGAAAATTACTTCCTCCTAGAAGTGTGGCCGCATTAAAAATGTTTAAGACATTCTGAGCAAAGGCTCTTAAGACACAACTGCTGGCTCCTTAGACTATTTTCCAGGCATTCATAGCCAGGCGAGACCCCAAAGGCTCCGATTATTCTGTGACTTTGGGATATGTTGTCATCACTGCAGTTAATTCTTTGAGGGTGAGCGCAGTGGCCAGAGTGGCTGACTCACGGTTCGATCCCTGGTACCGGCGGCAGTTCAACTCAGTACTATGTGACTCTGGGCAATAGCTCACTTAATCTACCCGATGGCCCCCAGCGCCTTGAAACCCTAAGGGGTGATATGTTCGTGCTTTACAAATATGGATTTTGATTACATTACAGCTTGTGCTAGGTAAGTTCAAAATTAAAATTCTGCTACAGTTTTTAAAAAACAACTTAGTGAAGTGGAAAGCTGGCATGCTTTGAAAAAATGGTGATAAAATTGAACCCTGTTGTGCGGTGAGGTTTATGCATCTCAACAAACCTGGGGATGTCATAGGCTTTACCTTGGGCAGAAAAGATGTTGATTCCACGTAAGTACAGTACAGTTTTGTTAATTATGCCTCACTGATTATTTTAAGAATATTTTATCCTCATTGTAGGTATCTTGGAGATAATGTCTATCTTATGCACTCCTTGGAAAAGAGAGAACTTTGGATATTTTTGGGTGTCTGGATGATCCTTTTGTGAAGAGTTGTAGTTTACCTAGGTCTCTTAGCATTGAAAAAATATGTCAGAACACCAATTAACATTAAACCTAAACTAGCAGGAGTTCTGCTACCATGGAAATCGACCTTTGGAATTACCCTTGCTACAAAGATAGTACTGCGGAGTGAATTTTGGAGGTGAATTCTTCCCAAGAGGAGGATATAGCTCAACTTCTACAATTTGGAGAATTCTACATTACCATTTAGCCCTAATTGGGCCCATATTTGGTCTGTTTGGAGTTTGAGAAACGGATTAAAAAAGGGCCTCCGCACTCGTGGTGGGGCGACCCGTACTCATGGAGGCAGTCAACACTAAAGGCGGGCCCTCAGCAATGGGTAACTGTGGTACAGAGGTCCCTCCATGAGTGTGGGACCATTGCCCCAACTGCGGGGCCTGGGAAACATCCTTTACCACGTGGATTTTACTCCGCAAGGCTTTAACAACGCGTCCATTACAACGCAAGTCGTAGCCATGACTTGCGCTGAAGGGCGCTAGAGGATTAAGAATAGTATATTTACTATTCCAACACCTTCCCTATTGTCCACTGGGACTGGTGTTAGAATAGTAAATTATTCTATTCTCAATCCGCGCCCCCAACGCAAGTCGTAGTAACGACTTGCGTTGTAAGGGACATGTTGTTAAAGCACGCATTGTGACGGCATGCGTCGTACCGTCATACATCCGCGGGGCCTCTGCCACAAGTGTGGAAGCCTGTTGTGAATTGAGCCCCCAGTGTATTTTTGGTGTAATACAGTATTTGACTTCCAAAGTCTTGTTTCCTCCCAGAGTAAACATAGTCAACTCAAAGTTTTGCGGTGCTCTTGGCAACAGCACATTCCTATGTATTCCTGCACTCTTCTTCTGACCTGCTAAAACACTGCAGAGCTACTTGTTTGTATATATACCAAGCCTTGCATGTTTCATAGGTATAAAACCTGCACTGGGCATAACCTTTGTCTGCTGACCTTCAATTCTTTTCAAAACATCTGGAGTAACCTTCATATCTAATTGGAGATCATTGGTTCTAAGGCACAATCAATACTGCCCATTCTCCACTGACTGATGAGGACCAGGGAAAAAGGCTGTAAAGCTAAAGTATATAAATGGAATTCTGCTTCTGCTCAGGCATCAACCGTAAAGACAGCCGGAGCTTAGCAAAGTCTCACTGCTTATTAGACCTGGCATCTTTGGCGTGGTTTCCCCTGATTTCTTTGCTCATTCTCCTGTATTTTTGGCTGTGTGTTGGATTTTGTTTTTGCTAGTTTAGACACTCTGGGCACATTGCCATTGCTGATCATTGCCAACATGCAAGTGCTCCCTATGTAAATTGTGATTATGGTTGGTTATCCATGATTGACATATTTGATTTACTGGTAAGTCCCTATTAAAGTGTAATGTAGGTGCCCAGGGCCTGTAAATGAAATGCCACTAGTAGGCCTGCAGCACTGATTGTGCCACCCACACAAGTAGCCTTTCAAATATGTCTCTGAAATGCCACTGGTGTGTCTGCACACACAGTTTTCACTGCCATGTCTACCTGGCAAGTGCACCCACTTGCCAGGCCCTTCCCTTCTCTTACTTGTAATTCACCTCTAAGGCCCAGGTTACCCCCCATGGGAAGGGAGCAGTGTATGTATGTGAAAGGTAGGACATGTACTGGTGTGTTTTACATGTCCTTATAGGAGCTGCCATGTAACATTTTACAAGTTTAACTTTCAATTGGGAACAGCTAGAGATTTGGAGTTTCGGCTCCCTGAACTCAGAATTTAATAACACAACTTTTAGTAAAGGTGGTTTTTAAATTGTGTGTTTGAAAATGCCTTAATCAGAAAGTGGGCATTTCTTGATTAACCATCCTATATGCCTCTGCCTGATTGAGGATTCAACGACTGGTTTTAAAGTAACATTCACTCCAGAAGCTCACACAAAGAGAGCTTAGGTGTGCCCTGCATATGTTGATGAGCCACCCTGGACTAGAGTGGTGGGAGGAGATGTCATGAGCACCTGAATGGGCTGTGGCTGCCCTGCAAAATGCTGTCTCAGCCCCCTGTAGTGTGGCTGGAACAGAGAGAACAGAACTGGTTTTAGTGAGCAGGATAGGCGTGCTAAACAAAGACTTCTAAAGGAACAAGCACTGGCGTTGCCAATAGGTATCGCATTAGGAAAGTGTGAGCTATTGGTATTGTAAATGACAATTATTTTTTTAATATGTGTTGGCATTGAAAATATATAAATTAATGGCATTGTTATTTACAAAGCCAATAGCTTACACTTTCCTAATGCGAGTCCTATTGGCTATGGGAATGCTTGTTGTTAGCCAGCAAGGACAATGCTGTTGTGGTGTGGTCGTTGGGGGTGAGTGGGGTTCCGAGTGCGGGGGTACACCAGGTGTCGTTCCAGACTTCGGGGTTTGGGCCCATAATGAGTACTTCTGTTTTGTCGTTGTTGAGTTGTGGGAAGCTGCTTTTCATTCATTTTGTGATGGCTTCCATGCCTTCTTGAAAGTTGTGTCTGGCGGTGTCAGGTTCATTGGATAAGGAGAGGATGAGTTGGGTGTCGTCTGCGTATGACTCAATGTTGAGTCCGTGGGTTCTGATGATGGGGGCGAGCGGAGCCACGTAGATGTTAAAGAGCGTGGAGCTGAGGGAGGACCCCTGGGGGACTATGCAGGTGGTTGGTGTATGGTCTAAGAGGACCCACTGAATTTCGCTGGAAACAAAGGAGTGGATCAAGTTGAGGGCCTTGACCCAGATCCCTGCAACGTGGAGTCTATGTATTAGGGTGCGGTGAGAGACTGTGTCAAATGCCGCTGAGAGGTCGAGGAAGATAAGGGGTTTTGTTGCTCCTCTGTCCAGTAGAGAGCAGATGTTGCCTGTTGCAGCGAGGAGGGCAGTTTCTGTGCTGTGGTTTTTTCTGAAGCCTGATTGGGAGGAGTCGAGAATGTTGTGCTCTTCGACGAAGGTGACGAGTTGGTTGTTGAGGTCAGTATAATAGCATGCATGCCGAAAAACCCTCTTCATGGAATGTCGGAGATAGAGAGGCCTATTGCAGGCATCCTAAAATGCCTGAGCACCTCAAAAAAGACAATAAGCCAAGCAATAGTCTAGTGATGATTTAAAGATAATGCATGACAGTCTGCCCTGGTGTTATCCATTAGGTTAACTGCAGTAAAGGATATTGGTTGGTTGTCCTCTGGTGAAGTTCAAATGTAGAAAGGCATGAGGTAAGCCGATGGATCTCATGCCTCTTATTCGTTAGGTGAGCCTTTCTCAGCATGTTCAGTGTGTAGATTTATGCCTATATCAGAGGGAAAGTGACTCTCTATCAGAGAGATAGAAAATTACTTCCTCCTAGAAGTGTGGCCGCATTAAAAATGTTTAAGACATTCTGAGCAAAGGCTCTTAAGACACAACTGCTGGCTCCTTAGACTATTTTCCAGGCATTCATAGCCAGGCGAGACCCCAAAGGCTCCGATTATTCTGTGACTTTGGGATATGTTGTCATCACTGCAGTTAATTCTTTGAGGGTGAGCGCAGTGGCCAGAGTGGCTGACTCACGGTTCGATCCCTGGTACCGGCGGCAGTTCAACTCAGTACTATGTGACTCTGGGCAATAGCTCACTTAATCTACCCGATGGCCCCCAGCGCCTTGAAACCCTAAGGGGTGATATGTTCGTGCTTTACAAATATGGATTTTGATTACATTACAGCTTGTGCTAGGTAAGTTCAAAATTAAAATTCTGCTACAGTTTTTAAAAAACAACTTAGTGAAGTGGAAAGCTGGCATGCTTTGAAAAAATGGTGATAAAATTGAACCCTGTTGTGCGGTGAGGTTTATGCATCTCAACAAACCTGGGGATGTCATAGGCTTTACCTTGGGCAGAAAAGATGTTGATTCCACGTAAGTACAGTACAGTTTTGTTAATTATGCCTCACTGATTATTTTAAGAATATTTTATCCTCATTGTAGGTATCTTGGAGATAATGTCTATCTTATGCACTCCTTGGAAAAGAGAGAACTTTGGATATTTTTGGGTGTCTGGATGATCCTTTTGTGAAGAGTTGTAGTTTACCTAGGTCTCTTAGCATTGAAAAAATATGTCAGAACACCAATTAACATTAAACCTAAACTAGCAGGAGTTCTGCTACCATGGAAATCGACCTTTGGAATTACCCTTGCTACAAAGATAGTACTGCGGAGTGAATTTTGGAGGTGAATTCTTCCCAAGAGGAGGATATAGCTCAACTTCTACAATTTGGAGAATTCTACATTACCATTTAGCCCTAATTGGGCCCATATTTGGTCTGTTTGGAGTTTGAGAAACGGATTAAAAAAGGGCCTCCGCACTCGTGGTGGGGCGACCCGTACTCATGGAGGCAGTCAACACTAAAGGCGGGCCCTCAGCAATGGGTAACTGTGGTACAGAGGTCCCTCCATGAGTGTGGGACCATTGCCCCAACTGCGGGGCCTGGGAAACATCCTTTACCACGTGGATTTTACTCCGCAAGGCTTTAACAACGCGTCCATTACAACGCAAGTCGTAGCCATGACTTGCGCTGAAGGGCGCTAGAGGATTAAGAATAGTATATTTACTATTCCAACACCTTCCCTATTGTCCACTGGGACTGGTGTTAGAATAGTAAATTATTCTATTCTCAATCCGCGCCCCCAACGCAAGTCGTAGTAACGACTTGCGTTGTAAGGGACATGTTGTTAAAGCACGCATTGTGACGGCATGCGTCGTACCGTCATACATCCGCGGGGCCTCTGCCACAAGTGTGGAAGCCTGTTGTGAATTGAGCCCCCAGTGTATTTTTGGTGTAATACAGTATTTGACTTCCAAAGTCTTGTTTCCTCCCAGAGTAAACATAGTCAACTCAAAGTTTTGCGGTGCTCTTGGCAACAGCACATTCCTATGTATTCCTGCACTCTTCTTCTGACCTGCTAAAACACTGCAGAGCTACTTGTTTGTATATATACCAAGCCTTGCATGTTTCATAGGTATAAAACCTGCACTGGGCATAACCTTTGTCTGCTGACCTTCAATTCTTTTCAAAACATCTGGAGTAACCTTCATATCTAATTGGAGATCATTGGTTCTAAGGCACAATCAATACTGCCCATTCTCCACTGACTGATGAGGACCAGGGAAAAAGGCTGTAAAGCTAAAGTATATAAATGGAATTCTGCTTCTGCTCAGGCATCAACCGTAAAGACAGCCGGAGCTTAGCAAAGTCTCACTGCTTATTAGACCTGGCATCCTTGGCGTGGTTTCCCCTGATTTCTTTGCTCATTCTCCTGTATTTTTGGCTGTGTGTTGGATTTTGTTTTTGCTAGTTTAGACACTCTGGGCACATTGCCATTGCTGATCATTGCCAACATGCAAGTGCTCCCTATGTAAATTGTGATTATGGTTGGTTATCCATGATTGACATATTTGATTTACTGGTAAGTCCCTATTAAAGTGTAATGTAGGTGCCCAGGGCCTGTAAATGAAATGCCACTAGTAGGCCTGCAGCACTGATTGTGCCACCCACACAAGTAGCCTTTCAAATATGTCTCTGAAATGCCACTGGTGTGTCTGCACACACAGTTTTCACTGCCATGTCTACCTGGCAAGTGCACCCACTTGCCAGGCCCTTCCCTTCTCTTACTTGTAATTCACCTCTAAGGCCCAGGTTACCCCCCAGGGGAAGGGAGCAGTGTATGTATGTGAAAGGTAGGACATGTACTGGTGTGTTTTACATGTCCTTATAGGAGCTGCCATGTAACATTTTACAAGTTTAACTTTCAATTGGGAACAGCTAGAGATTTGGAGTTTCGACTCCCTGAACTCAGAATTTAATAACACAACTTTTAGTAAAGGTGGTTTTTAAATTGTGTGTTTGAAAATGCCTTAATCAGAAAGTGGGCATTTCTTGATTAACCATCCTATATGCCTCTGCCTGATTGAGGATTCAACGACTGGTTTTAAAGTAACATTCACTCCAGAAGCTCACACAAAGAGAGCTTAGGTGTGCCCTGCATATGTTGATGAGCCACCCTGGACTAGAGTGGTGGGAGGAGATGTCATGAGCACCTGAATGGGCTGTGGCTGCCCTGCAAAATGCTGTCTCAGCCCCCTGTAGTGTGGCTGGAACAGAGAGAACAGAACTGGTTTTAGTGAGCAGGATAGGCGTGCTAAACAAAGACTTCTAAAGGAACAAGCACTGGCGTTGCCAATAGGTATCGCATTAGGAAAGTGTGAGCTATTGGTATTGTAAATGACAATTATTTTTTTAATATGTGTTGGCATTGAAAATATATAAATTAATGGCATTGTTATTTACAAAGCCAATAGCTTACACTTTCCTAATGCGAGTCCTATTGGCTATGGGAATGCTTGTTGTTAGCCAGCAAGGACAATGCTGTTGTGGTGCTGAGTGATGCTGTTATGGTGCTGAGTGATGTGGTGGTGTATTAGAGTGATGTGGTGGAGTCCCAGAGAGATGTGGTGGTGTCCCAGAGTGATGTGGTGGTGTCCCAGAGTGATGTGGTGGTGTCTCACAGTGATGTGGTGGTGTCCGTGAGTGATGTGGTGGTGTCCCAGAGTGATATGGTGGTGTCCCTGAGTGGTGTGGTGGTGTCCCTGAGTGATGTGGTGGTGTCCCTGATTGATTTTGTGGTGTAAATCTGTGATGTGGTGGTCTCCCTGAGTGCTGTGTTAGTGTCCTTAAAGACTGTGGTGGTGTCCCTGAGTGCCATGTTGGTGTCCCTGAGGGCTGTGGTGGTGTCCCTGAGGGCTGTGGTGGTGTCCCTCAGTGCTGTGGTGGTGTCCCTGGGTGGTGTGGTAGTGTCCCTGAGTGGTGTGGTGGTGTCCCTGAGTGGTGTGGTGGTGTCCCTGAGTAGTGTGGTGGTGTCCCTGAGTGATGATGTGGTGGTGTCCCTGAGTGATGTAGTGGTGTCCCTGAGTGATGTGGTGGTGTCCCTGAGTGGTGTGGTGATGTCCCTGAGTGGTGTGGTGGTGTTGCTGAGTGGTGTGATGGTGTCCCTGAGTGATGTGGTGGTGTCCCTTAATATTTAACACAGAAACTGTGGTAATGGCCCGGACTACATTGCAACATTCTGCTTAACAGTATCTAAGGGGATATTTTTTAAGCGAACGAGCCTGTGGACAAATATGCCAAGTAATACCATCCTAAGGGTTTCAATCTATCCATATGAGGTGCTGTGTTACTTAAAAAAGTACACCAAATCAAGTAATGGGAATTTGGCTAACTTCAGTAGTGTGATCAGAATTTCACCCTGGCCTGATTTTATAGGAGCTGGAGTATGGCGAGAATGGAGTATGGTGAGAATGGAGTATGGTGAGAATGGAGTATGGTGAGAATGGAGTATGGCGAGAATGGAGGATGGTGAGAATGGAGTATAGTGAGAATGGAGTATGGTGAGAATGGAGTATGGCGAGAATGGAGTATGGTGAGAATGGAGTATGGTGAGAATGGCCCATGGTGTGTAATCTGGGGTGGGGAACAGCAGCAGGCGTCCCGCAATGTATAGAAACTGTCTTAAAGCTTCCTAGAAGATTGTGCCCACTCCTAACTGAGGGAGGAATTGGCCCCTCGCCAGACCGATTAACACGTCACGACACAGCTTAGTATACCATAACCTGACGTGACATAACAGGGCGGCATAGTAAACTTTTCCCGTACAACATGCCATATCGTGACATGATCGCCTGACATGACATCGCATTCCGTTTTAGGGCAGACGTGTTGCCTCGACAAGTGGCATGTCTGGGCTTCAAGTTAAAAATCCGAACAGTGAATGTTGCTCTAGTGCACCGGGCACTTATCCTACCTATGCCACCATCTACTTCATCATATTATAGAAGCAAATCTATTTGACATCTTTGGCTGGTCTTCACACAGTGGTTTCAAAATACACAATTAACGGAAACTCTCTCACTCAGCAGGGGGAGGCTGCGCGAGCGCCATAGGCTGCTCTTCACAAACAGGACATCACCAGCCACACAGAGCACAGAAGCTGCTTCACGTGACACTGAGCGCTACACGAATATATAAATATGCAAGAGCGGTAAAACGCGCATAACTCCGTGAAAAAAATAATTTTAACTAATGTTTTCTGGAGAAATCCACACTTATTTCATATGTAATTTTATGACATATAATAAATAAATAAAATACGCTAGTAGAACGTGTTTTATGATCCAGTAATGCCGATTCGGGGTTCAAGTGACAGGTATAAATCACGCGTCCTTCTACCGCGTGGTTTACGTCCTTGGCGCCTGTATGGATCATATTGATTATGTAAATATGAACCATCTAAAATCGAATTGTGCATGACGTCACAGAGCAAGCTTTCGCAATACTGAGCTTTGCATAGCTCTATGGTACTCTTGGACTTGTATCTAACCTGTTTCACCAGAAAAAAATGCTAATTAAATAAAAGACAAAAATTGCCATGATGCGGCCAACCATTGACTGAGTCATAGGTCTGTTGTTTTTTACTTTCAGCCTTGATGCACAGTAGCCAGTGCTGCCATACAATATCGCTTAGGCGAGGCATCTTGACTTTGCTAATGCTTGTACACATTAACGCACTGTCATCTACTAAAAGAAAATACACTTTCAATTAAGCCCAGAATGATAACATTTGTGTTTGTCAGCTAAAAGGTGCATGCCCGCATCTTGTCTACACGCCTGTTTTTGGAAGAGGGGTTATCCCTCCAGAAAAGCATGCAGAATTGTGCAATGTGTGCACTCTTATGCAATGCAGATTGCATATTTGAGCCACACACCTCGTTTTTACTCTCCATTGTGGTGCTTTGGTATTTGTTGACTGTGGGAGGGGCAGGGGCGTCTGTGGTTGTTGGACAGCTTTGAGCTGTCTGTCTTTCACATATTCATCTTTAGGTGACAATGGCTTTAGGTAGACATCATACAGAGCTTTTTGATGGACTCAGGAAGTAAGAGTTCAAAAGCATGCCCCGGTCTCCGCCCCCAGCCGCGCAATCCTACTTAATACCGCTTTTGATATCGTGCTGGGTCAGTGTGGTGTGATGCATTTATGCTCACTGGTAAATTGTCATTTGTATAGCATCCCCAGCTGAGAGCTGGATTGGTTGAGGGGGAAAATGGAGTGTTCGAGGGAGGGGCATGCTCTTCATACTCGCTTCCCTCTCCTGACCTTTTGCAGCTCCAGGAACCGGCACCTCAGATCTTGAAATGGATTTAAAATGCAGGCATTTCCCTGAGTGTCCGCTGTGGTGGCCTGTCTGTACTATGGAGAGACTGAGGGGCCTAGAGTCCAGATGGAAGTATGAGAACTGTGCCCCTCTATTGAACCTGACCTTTCCACAATTCCTGTCTTTCGCGAGGCACACACTGAGGGATGAACAGGCCAAATAATAAAATGATTCACATGTTTACAATTGGGTGAGCCTGTACATACAAACTTGCACGCAAAATCACGGGAATGCACCTTAAAATACAAGGCAGGGCAGGAACAGACTGGCACAGCAAAGAGCAAGTCTGCTTTTATCCCCTGAGGGTCCACCATCTTATCCTGAGGAGTCTGTAAGAGAGCGGACAGGGGGAGTATGGAGGAGCTGAGTGGATCTGAAACGATCTGATGGGTTCTGAGAAGATATCTAGGTTAACCATTTATGTAGCGCCTGAAGCGCGCCAAGCGCTGAGGGGGAGAGGAGGCGGATGTAAGAGGGCAGGCTGGAGCGGAGCCTCATCGGGTCTCGGTTCATGCGTGGAGGGGGGTTTTAAGATACTGCAGGAGTCTGCAGGGGGGCGCCGTGAGCTGGAGGTCTGGCGGGGGTGAGCGAGGGCTGAGGGGAAGGGTTACGACTGAGTCTGGGTAGTTAGAGGGGGATCTGGGTAGTTTCCTAGGGTTATAGGGCAATTGCATCTGGTGTTTTGAAGGGTCCATGAAGAAACGGCGGAGTTCTGTGGTGGTCGGGGTGAGGGGATGTGGCGGACAGTAAGGGGGTCTGCAAGGACCGAAGGAGAGGGCGAGCAGCCCGGGACGAGAGAGCTGCAACGCGAGGATGTGGATGACGGGGGGTTGGTGGGGGTCTGAGATGATCAGGAGCGGGGGAGGGGGTCCTGGGGGCTTTGATGTGAGAGATAAATTAGGAGGGTGCCGGACTGCTTGGCTGTGCTTCACGAACTATGAAGAGTGGACGATGGATGAGGGGTTATGGGAAGGAACGTTGTATCGCGACCTCCATAAAGCAGGCTTCACGGTTTGGCAAGCTGCACAGCCACCATTGTTACTGCTGAAAGTGAAGACATATGAAACAAGGGGAAGAGTATGAAAGAGAAGGGAAACCATGGCAGGGATTATTATAGACAAGAGCGACAGGGAAACTGAAAGTACGGCCGGCCACCGGCCAGCCATGAATAATTAGGGGAGGAGAAGCCGCACAGCACACGCTGGGAGAAGCCCTTTGATGTGCTGTGCGGCCGTGAAAAAATGCAATTAGGAGGGAGGGAGGGAGGCTGATGCGCGTGCTTGTTTGGTCACGTGATTCACGTGAACTCAAAGAAAGCCGCACGAACGAAACCCTTGGTTTCACGAGTATTTTGAGCACTTGAATTCTCGCTCCGCTCAATGCGCTTGCGCGCATTGATAGGTCGCGAGACCTAAAAATGGGTATAAGTTTCAGACCTAAAACCACAAAACTTTAGAATAATTATGGAATCAAGAGGAACCTCCGCCAAGCAGAAGAGCTGTAAGGAGGAGTACTGCCTCTTTGTTGTGTGTTGCTTTACTGTTTTGGCCTGCAGGTGCTGCTTCTGTCAAGGAGAGTAAAAACACTGGAATTTTCTGTTTTCCTGCCTGTAAGGTTTCTCCAAGGGCTTGTGTGTGCTTGACTCCTGTTCTGAAGTCTCAGGGACACAATGACTTCACCTGCAGCATCCTTGAATTCCAATGCTGTTAGTTATGACCTGTCTTGAGGTGCCAAATCCAGTTCTGGGCCCCTGGAAGTTGTTCCTGCTGCAAAGAACTACACAGAACTGGATAATCATACAAAAGTGATGCTTCGCCCTTCTTGCTGCTGTATTTTCCAATGCAGCATCGCCGTGTGGGAGAGATTCCCAATGCACAGCACTGTGCCGCCAAAGAAATCCACACAGTGCTTCTCAGTAGCTTGAAGAATCGCAGCACACTGAGTTTATCGCTCCGGTCTCTGAAGTTAAAGACCACTTCACCGTCTCCCTCACAGGGTCTGCTGTGCGGCTAAAAGAAACAACGCATCATGGGACCTTGGCTAAAGAAATCGATGCAGTGCCTTTTTGCAGCCACTGCCTTGACCTCTAGCATGTCCCAGATTTCCACGCATCACACCTGTGCGCCAATTTTTTCAACGCTCTTTTTCAACAACAAGGGACCCCAAAAAACAGTCAGCCAGGGACCTTGGGGAGCAATTTTTCAAAAACAACAATGGTCCCGTGCATGAAAAAATACACATACAATAAATATAGACGAAATCAGACCTATATTTTGGAAGGACTTGTCCAGCCGGACAGAGGTCTTTCAAGTTTACTGAATAAACAAGAATTACACAAATGGAACAAAAATACCTTCCACAGAACCCCAGTGTGGTACACAAGCCTGTGCCCAACACTTGCGGGTTGATTACCGTTAGTGAAGATAGGAAAGGTTTGAAGGCAAACAACAAGCGTTTTTCTGTATTACAAATACATTGCACAGAAAATATCTTTAAGCACCGTTACAACAAACTATACAATCAATCATCTGTATAGGGTGCATAAGCAAGTCGACGGCGTTTCGGTTCCCCTTAAAGAGTTATGGAAACCATCATCAGGACAAACAGTAATATTGCCTTTCTCATTAAACCTTACTTTGCCTAAAAGAAGGAAAAATACATACTTTAGAATAGAAACACTAAAAACAATAAAAACAAGGAAGAATTGTGACTTCTCGTGCACCGTGTATGGCTTACTGTGCCAGGTGAGTACCGCGTCGGACCGACTGGTAAGGTAGTGATTGTTCTTTATAGTAGTACTAAAATTCTAGGTCACGAGTGTAGATCAAGTAGCCCGTGACTATTCGATTCGGAAAGAGAGTGCAGAATAACCGGAAACGGCTTAGCATAGACAGGCTATCTCCAGAAAAATTCTAACCGTGCGTCTAATTGATGTGGCCACGGCTTTTAAAAGGGGACAATTGTGCTAAAGTGCGCGTGTGGACTAAAGGTCTCGCAGTGCCCATAAGCTCTAACGATCTGCTCTCGTGTGAGGGGGTGGCGGATTTGGCTTACCATTGCAGCGTAAGGCATGTCATACCGTGAGTGTGATAACTCAAGTGATTTGATTCCGCAGCCCTGCATATAAAATATATATAATAAGCTGTATATTAGAGTGGGGATCAGAGGTGCCGCTTGGGTCTAAGAGCAGCATGCACATAGTCTTACCAAATATAGGCGATAACGGCCGTGTTACAGAATCGTAACTGGTCGGCGCCAGGGTGTGCCTGTGTAAAAATAATAAACGTTCGTTTCAGGGATTTAAAATTTCCACAACTACAATCCCAAAGTACTGATTCATAATGTTATGCACTTACCGAAAAGCGCGGTCACAACGATCTTCCCTGGCGTGCTGGCGTGCTACAACCAGGAAGTAAAAGAAGGGGAGGGTGTGAATTGTGATTGGACAGTGCCGGTGCCAAACTCCTCACCGGCACTGTCCAATCACAATTCACACCCTCCCCTTCTTTTACTTCCAGACGAAATCAGAACAACCCAGGGAGCAAACACCCCCCACGAGCAGAAGGACCAAGAAGCCAACAGCACCCAGCAGCCCCAGGAGGCCAGGCAGGCACCAAACCGGCCCGACCAGGCCAACCCACCGAGCAAACAGCGTAGCACCGGGACAGCACACCACACCGGAGAACAGGTGAAACGACAGGGCACGGCGGCATACAGGAACGACCCAGGCAGGCACCAATGACAGAAACAGGAGGGGCGGCCAGGAAACCCCAGAAGCAAAACAAAGGAAAGCACGGGGAGGGCCAGAGCCCAGGCAACCAGGCCAGGCATACAGAAGGCCCCGGGACAAACACCCGAAGCCCCAGACCTGAGCAAAGTGAAGCCCACAGCACCAGGAAGACCCAGACGGGTGCCCAAGCAGCCACCAACCAGGCCAGACCCAGCAAACCGCAGGGAACAGAGGAAAACAGGTGCAGGCAGGGCTGAACAGAACAGAACAGCCCCACCCAAGGCAGCACAAGCCACCCAAGCGCAGGTAGAGGGGACAAAGCACCCCAGAGAGCCCACGGCACGACACCAGCAAGCATCCAAGGACAGGAACCAGGTGCAGTCCAAAAGCCCCGACAGAAGCCAGAAAGTAGAGGCGAAAGAACCAGGGCACACCACCGGAGCAAGGCCACCACAGCCAGCCCGCCGCGGAGACAAGGCCACACACAGAAGGACGCCTAAGAAGCCACCCCCAAACAGACGAGCAGCAGAGGGCAAGACCAACCAGTACCCAACAGACACCCACGCACCCCGCGGGGGGCAACAGAGTACACAGAAGCACCCGCCACCGAGCACCCACAGGAAGCAAGCAGCGCGGGCACTAGAGGCAGCAGGAAGACCATCCAAAAAAGAAGAGGGGACGAAACAAAGCGCCGAACGCATGGAGGACCCCGCCGCACAAACCACGGCACCCCCAGGCGACCAAGACGCCGGAACACGTCAAAGCCAGAAGGACAGCCAGCCCCCACAACTAGGACCAGCCCACAAAGAATAAATGGGGGTGAAACAGCCAGAGCGGGGACCAACAGCACAACAAGGCCCGCACTGGCACATGGAAAAAAAACACACAGACCCAGAGAAGGGCGCAGGTGCACGAGCAGCCAAAGACAACCCAGAACACCAACAGACAGGCGAGGGGCAGGTAAAGGAACTCAGCACTCCATTGCCCAAGACTCACAGCCACAATACCCCTCAGCAGCCCGCCAAAAGAACGGCATCCCAGGGACGCAAACTCCATGAAACCCAACCGGCCAAGCGCGGAAAGGTCAGGGCCAAAGGGACGACAAGCGACAGCGAGGGCTCCAGCCACATGCGAGCGGGCGATCGTCCAGCAGAACCAACCCAGAAACATCCCCCAACAGCACAACCATGCCCAGGAAGGAGCAGGGGGCCTGCCCTGAAGCAAAGAAAACTCACACCACGAAGGACAATGCGGAGCTGAAAAGAGACGTAAAGTGACACCCAACAAAACGGTAAATACACCAAGAACCAATATGCAAGATGTCACAACATGCGCAAGGACAAAAGGCATATGGAGGGACGGACACGCACATCCAGAAAGAAGCAAATACACACCAGCAAGGGCAGTCAGTACCCCAAGATGTACCCCCACAGCAAGCGAAAGGCACATGAAAAACCAACCAGCCGACCCAGGGGAGGCATGCACTCAACACCTCGGCACGGCCCGGGGCAAGCACCACAGCAGGGCAGAACAGAGGGCACCCAGCCAAGGCAGGGGAGCCCCCGGAACCCGCAGCAGCAGCCACAGTAGGACAGCGCCGGCCCGGCATCGAGGTAGCCCGGGAAATGCAGCAGGGAGTGGCCCGCAGCAGGGAGGGACCGCAGTGGCAGGGAAGCAGCCCGAACCCGCAGCAGCAGCTGCAGAAGGACAGCGCTGGCCCCGGCAACGAGGCAGCCCCGAACACGTAGCAGGGAGGGGCCACAGAGGCACAGAGCCGGCCGGTACTTCCTACAGCCGGGGAACATCAAACACAGGGGAAAAAGCAAAAAACAGCGTCAACCCCTAAAACAAGAAAACAGCTGAAGGGCCCATGGAAACAAGCGGTGAGAAAGAAAAACCCGGCAAGCGGGACTTACCAGAGCGGGGGCCAACCCCAGGAACAAGGTCCCCGCCCCACCGGCATACCAGAAGCCAGCAGGAGTCAAGCGCCCTCAGCATGCGACACAACCACCACGCAGGGAACACCTCCAGGCAGGATAACAGAGGCCAGAGGGGACGTAGCTCAGTGGCAGAGTGCATGCAATGCATGCATGAGGCCCCAGGTTCAATCCCCGGCATCCCCAGATGTCTCCGTACCGCGTCTCGGCCGTACTCCTGAAGGCTCCTACGAAAACGAGGAAGGAAGACAACAGACAAAAGGCACCAGGAGGACAAACGCTCCAAGTGCGTCAGGCAGGAAAGGAAAAAGAACCCGAAAACAGGACCTACCCCAGCAGGGGCCAACCCCAGGAACAAGGCCCCCACACCACCTTCAGCCTGGAATCCAGCCGGAGCCCAACCAGCGAGGCACGGCACCCCGGCCAGGCTCGGGAAGCCGAGCCCGCAACCCGGAAGCAACCGGGAACTCCAGCACCAGCCACAAAGGGCCGGTAGGTGCAGGCAGCACACAGCAAAGCCGGGAACTCTACAAATCAAACACCGGCACCAAACAGAGACTGACCCCAAGCAAGCCCGGCAGGCCAGGAGGCAGTCCAGGGAACCCTGCGCCCACACAGCCAAGCAGCAGGGCGGGGGGAGAAGAGAAGCCCCGCCACTCAAGCCCAGCAGGAGCAGCACCAGCACACCAAACAGTCTGTCGACAGACAGAAAAAAAGAACAGGAGGTCTGCTGGGTAAGTACTGCTTATGTACTCCCGGGGGAGGGGCAGTATTAGTATCCCAGCATTCCTCTTGGTTTTTTCTGTCGGGAGATGATCATCTCCACTTGTAAGTATGAAGGTGTCGAGGACGGAGGGACCTGGGGGTAATGCTCTTTGATAGGAACACTAATGAAGACAAAGGGTAAAAGGGTGAACTGGTAGCGCACCTTGTGAAAACATATTTCTTTCTGAGTGATAGGGGAAATGTACACTGAGATACCACCTCATCAGGCATATGTCCCCCTGGTTATTGAGGTTATTGAGCTGTGGTTGTAGCTGGACCCAGAAATGTCCTACGCTATGCCTCCAATATGACAAGAAACCTGCTGCAAAGAGGGTAGAGGCATTGTTGAAGTGTATATCAAACCAGGGCTAGTATCATGATGGGCTCTGCTTAAAAAGCATGGAGAGTGTCTGTTTTTATGTGGCGGCAGAGCATAAACTCAGCTCATTTAACACAATATTTCTCATAGATAGAGCTTCATCATCAGATGGTACAGCCCACAAAGTGTGAGCAAACAATTGCCTTTTTCTGTTTCTGAGTTGTGTTGTCTAAAATAGTGCACAAATTACCTGTTTACTAGTGGGTTAGTGTTTTCCAACCCCTGAATAAACCTGTGTTTGCTTAAGGGTTTGAACTACAAGTTGGGTGGTATTTTCTGCATACAATAACTACCAAGAAAGTATCTCACCTTTCCTGAAATTGTGGCAGGGCAAACCTGCTGGAATGAAACTGGTGAAAAGTATACAGGGACTTATTTACAAGGACATTGCGCACTAGTGGTCACTAATTTTTACGTAATGGTGGCGCAGATCGTAGACCCATATCTATGAGGCCACGCAAAGCCACTTCTCATGGCCTTGTAGATATGGAGTAAGGCGAAGCAGCGCTAGTCACTGCGTTGACTTACTCTGCTACAAAGATGCATTCCTTGGGCATTGCAGTGGGTTTTTCCATGCAACACCCATGGATATTCCCACATTCCCAGATTTATAAGGACTTGTAAACCTGGTAATGCATCAAAAGTCCATGCCTCCCCAGTGGAGGTGTAAAGAGGAGAAATAACTTTATTTCTCCTACTGTTTTCCTCTTTCAGAGGAAAACACCTCCATTGATTGTTTTTGTGCAGAAAGGTGTCACTTCCTGCACAAAAAATTATTTCTACAACGCAGACACTCTTGCACCATGATACAAAGGTGCTCGTGTTGACGCAAGGCGGATAAAAAGGTGCCAGCGCAATGGAAGAGGTCAGTAATGCACTCTGTCTCATAGCTTCAGTGCATTACTGCCTTTTTCTTTTGATGCAGGTTAGTGAAGCAAAGGGGCTTGGTGTGCTGCCATGCATCAAAAAATTCGTAAATGAGGCCCAAAGTATTTACCCAGTATTTACCATTACTTGTGGGTTTTGGTGCAGTAAGTTATCCCCCAAAAACTCAAAATAGGTGCTTTTTATTGTAACAGTTGTGATGCAGAGTACCTCATTCCAAGAGAATCAGGATATAACTCAGAGAAATATCGGGTTAAATTAAAAGACTTTACACACTGCAGGTGCATAAAAACAGATGCTCTTCTCTGCGCCAGCAGATCTCATCATGATACAGTCCCTGGATGCATTTTTAGATTAATTCTCCAAATGGCACATCCATTGATTTCATGTTGTTTTTCCTAACTAAACGGAAACATTTTTAATGTGATAAAGTAGAGAAAACTATAATAACGAGCTGTTTACATGAGAGAGGAGAAGCTTCTGGAAACAGGTTGTGAGTCACTGCTGTGAAAACTGTTGCCAACTGGCAAGCACGACTCGTCTGTAGGGATGGGGAGATGCAGGGATGACTGAGAGGGAAAATATGTAGATGAAGCCACAAGAACTACTGAGATAATGAATCAGAAATCTTGTAAGATCTAAAAATCTTTGGATTGAATAGAAAGAAGTGGAGGCGAGATGGGAGGGATATGTTTTACTTCCTTATCGCGAGCTGAAGGTCTGTCACTGGTACATGCGGTGATCATCAGGTCTCAATTCCTAGCTAAGTTGACTCCACAATGCAGTTTCCGATGTTCGTAAATTCCGTACCCTAAATTGGCTGATGGTAAACTCAGTTAATAAAATGGTGCTGTGTCTGTTTTCTGCCACACCTCTCAATAAGCAGGGCAGTGGGGTAACACTAAATAATAACTGCCCTGCAGAATGTGATGAAGAGCCCCCAAGCCTCCCAAATCCACAGATATTCATTGACCTTGGGATAACTAGGTCCCACTTGAAGGGTTGGGGCCCCATGAAGGGTAGTGGACCTTCTGCACCAAGGGTGCAGGGGCCTATGTTACTCTCCTCAAGCAGAGCTAAATGAGAAGGCAAGGGGGCATTACAAGGAGATATCGCTACATCCCCTTCTCCTTATTTACAAAATGGGTTGAGCCACTTATGTGACTTAATGCCGCCTTGTAAATAAGGCCCTTTTTCATGCTTCACTTAGCGTGAAAGGGGCATGCAACGAGTGCTGCAGTGGGCGTTCGCCCACAACACCCATTGCTTTTTGATGCTGCCCCATATTTACAAGGATGGGGCAGGGCCATAAACTAAGACCAGATAAAACCTGGTTTTAGGATGACGACACAGGAGAAATTACTAATTTCTCCTCGTATTTTGCTATTTCAATGTGTGATGCATTCTACAGCACACATAGAAATAGCAAACCACTTTTACATATTGTTTATTTGTAGGAAGGTGTCTCTTCCTTCACATAAACCAAAGCCCTTGCAGCGCAGGCACCCTTGCAACATGGCACAAGGGTGCCTGCGCTGGCGTCAGGCAGCTTGTTTAGTGCCAGCGCTAGGGGAAATGCAGGGGTGTGCCATATTTTCATAAATACAGTGCATGGCTGCATTTAAAAAAATGTCAGAGCGTGGCGTTGCCGATTTTGGAGTAACACCGGGTTCCGACATTTTATTGTAAATATCCCCCCTGCTGTGCAGAGGGGATACATTTTCAACGCTCCACTTGTCTGAAAACTTCGGTAAACAGCTGTATGACTGTGTGACCTGTGATGAGCTGCCAGTTTCTTAAAGTAATAACATCGGTGCACATAAAATAATGAAACTGTGCTTGATTTGGGCAGCATAACAATGGTGATTATGATCATATGTGGTATTTGACATTTTCATGTAGGTCTCTCATCTCATCTTCATCCATTATAGCACTCTGAAAAGGAGCTTCGAGGGTCCTACAGAGCAGCTTGTACAAGCAGGTTAAAGCAGTAATCTATGACACAGACTTAATTTTGCTATCAAACTACTCCGCATGTAGTGGCTAATTTTGCCATTGTCTGTTTCCGTGTACAGACTCAGGTAGAACCTTAAGGTAGAACCTGTTGGGCTGGCATACTGTAGGGCAGAAACTGTTGGGCTAGCATACTGTAAGGCAGAAACTAATGGACTAGTGCACTGTAAGGCAGAAAGTGCTGGGCTAGCATACTGTAAGGCAGAAACTGTTGAGCTAGCTTACTGTAAGGTAGAAACTATTGGCTCCCATACTGTAAGGCAGAAACTATTGACCTGCGTACTGTAAGGCTGCAACTGTTGGGGTAGCTTAGTGTAAGGAAGAAAGTGTTTGGCTAGCATACTGTAAGGCAGAAAGTGTTGGGGCTAGCGTACTGGAAGGCAGAAAGTGTTGGGCCAGCATACTGTATGGCAAAAGCTGTTGGGCTAGTGTACTGTAAGGCAGAAACTGTTAGGTTAGCATGCTGTAAGGAAGAAACTGTTAGGCTAGCATGCTACGTGGTGGAAACTGGCATGCCAAAAGGCAGGACTTAATAAAGTAGCATCCAAATTGTCTATAAAAGGTTCTAAATAAGGCTGAACAAGATATTACATCAATTTAAGTGTGGATTCTGCTAACGTCATTAGGTTTTGCCTACATTTCTTGGATTTAATATATCTTAAAATGGGGCTCTTATCAGTTCCCTTGCTGAAATACTGTGTCCATTCGCTTTTGTGTGGAACTTTTTTTTGTTAACTTCACCTGGCTGCAGCATTTACAATACTTCTACTAAAGCTGTTCACGCTGTTTAGGCCCCATTCGCTGTCAAGATAAGAACTCTTCCCACGGAAAAGGCAGACAGATTCTAACAGTATGCTGGCATGATTGGTTTTTAATACTTGGTTGTGTAAAGCAGATTCTTTAGCCTTTGAATGTTTGTGGCATTTTTTGATTCATGCCTCCGTACCTTTCTTTGCACTTTGTAGGCATTATCCGTTTGATTTTTTCAAATTAATCTATTTTGTCATGATGACCAAATTCTAAAAGTTGTAACAAAGATTGCATGTTAAAAACAACGTTTATATACAAGAGCTATGCTACATTTTACTAATAAACTGGCTGTCACAACTGCAATTACCTTGCAGTTGAAAGGTAATTGATATGAATGGTAAAGCAGGTGCAGTAGCACCGGGCCCAACATTTTTTAGAACCCTCTAAACCCATAATATTGCTATATTTGACTAATAAGCAAGCAGTCACACTCGCAGTTACCTTGCAGTTAAATTTGACTTGATTTGAATGGTGCAGAAGGTGCAGTTGTACTGGGGCCAAATTCTCTAGGGACCCCACTTAAACCAGATTATTGCTCACATATAAAACTAAATAGGCAGTCACAAGTGCAGTTATCTTTCAGACAACAGGGTCATGATCTGAATGGTGCAGCAGATGCAGTGGCACCAGGCCCAAATGTTCTCAGAACTCCTCTAAACACATAATATTGCTATATTTTACTACCATACAGGTGGTCACAATTGCACTTACCTTGCAGTTGAAAGGTACCTGATTTATATAGTGCAGCAGGTGCAGTGGCACTGGGGCCAAAAGCTGTCATAACTCCTCTAAACACCTAACTTTGCTAAATTTTACAACTAAACTGGCATTCACAAGTGCAGTTATCTAGCAAGCGCTAGAGTCATAATTTCAATAGGGTAGCAGGTGCAGTGGCACCGGGACCAAAAACTCCAGGCACCACACTAAATACTGATTATTGCTATATTTCACAACTGAACAGGCAGTCACAAGTGCAGTTATCTTTCAGGCACTAGGGCCATGATATGAATGGGGCACCAGGTGCTGTGGCACCTGGCCAAAAAGTTGTCTGAACTCCTCTAAACACCTAATATTGCTATATTTTACTACTAAACAGGCAGTCCAATTGCAGTTAGTTTGCAGTTTAAAGGGACATGATTTAAATGGTGCAGCAGGTGCAGTGGCACCTGGACCAACAGTTGTCATAACTCCATTGAACACCAACTATTGTTATGTTTTACTACTAGACAGGCAGTCACTAGTGCAGTTATCTTACAAGGGTTACTATTCAAATGGTGCAGCAGGTGCAGTGTCAGCAGAGCCAAAAGTTGTCATAACTCCTCTAAACACCAAAGATTAGCATATTTTACTACCAAACAGGCAGTCACAAATGCAGTTAGGGGCATGAGTTGAATGGTGCAGCACTACTCTAAACATATAATAATGCTATTACATCAATTATTTCTATTATGTCCCTCTTTCATTTCATTTTTTTAAATGTTGATATAACTTACTTGCACTATACCACTAGTAACAGCACAATATATTGCCTTTTTGTACATAAACAAGTCATAAAACTTTAGCAGACTTTCTGTAACTTATATTGTACAACTACTCAGCAAGCTAAAACACAACAAAACCAACTTATTATTAATCACATAGGTGAAACCTACTGCATTTACCATTGCTTGTTTTTTTAATTTCTTTAGCATTGCCCCTACAAGTAGTCCAACACAAATGTTCACTCACATCTCTAAGAGCAGGCAACATATATTTATCAGTCTTCGCAGACATCCTTGACAAAATGCTGCCAGGCATAGATCCAGTACACCGACTGCAAAATGTCAATATCATGCCAGAATGTTCTCCTTCCAAAGTAAATATAATGACAATGGCATCAATTCTAGATTCATCATCCCCAGCTACTGACTCCTAAGAAGCGCTTCTGGTGCAAAGTGCTGTATTTGTCCTGTGCCTGGCCATATCTAAAATGAAGTAAATACAATTTTCCCTCTCAAAATTGCAAAGAAACTAAAACTGCAAAACGGAATAATATTTCAACTTCGATATTTTCTGAGACACGCCACAGGCATTAGGAAACCCAAAGTGCACATACGTCTACTAAAGTCAAATTATAAGAAATCTTGTAAATCAAAGACCCTTAGGGAAGTTATTGAAATTCAAATGTATTCATTGTCAAATAGAGAATATGCTAATGAATAAAACTTCAATGGATCGTCCAAAAATTGTAAATAAACGTTTCTGCTAATTTTAAAGGTTAGTACGTAGCATATTTTGTGTATGGTAAGTTGTTCGTGTAACCATATCATTTGAAAAATACATCTTTTTTAAGCTACAAAAGCCACAAAGAAACTCAAATGAACTTTAATCAATTACTTGCATCCTAGCATTGGAAGGGCTAAAGAAACCACAAATACCAAGGCATAAATACCCAACAAACTTCAAATACGAGAGGGGATGACGTTAGTTTGGAATGACTACATTACCTACACTCCAGGTACACCTTACAATATGAGGAGACCCACAATACTTCCCAAATAGCTATAAATAATGTTCAAGAATATTTTTTGAACTGTTGGCTACTGGCACAAGTAACATCAAGTTGCCCTGCATTCATTTGGACAGGAAGTATGTGCAAATTCCAATATCTGCTGGCGATAAACGAAGATAATTTGCAGAATCACGCTTTGAGTGATTTTGAAGTTTGCTTGAAGAAGCTAGACAAGCAAAGCGATACCAAGTATGGTGTAACTATGCAATGCAACTGTTTCAGAGTTAAATGAAAGGGAGTCTGCAGCAGGTTATATCACCCCTTTCAGCATTCTGGCCATTAGACAAGAACATTAAGGTGGCAAACTGAGTTAACCATTCATTAAGTTGTGTGAGTGAGATTGATGGTAACACAGGTCCTAGGAATAGAGGTGACTTGCTGGTCAGGAAAGAGACCAGAAATTACAATGGAGTGGCCCTGTGTCTCTCAGAACCTGGGTATGTAATGTGATAGAACTATAATGGGTTCTGTTGAGGGGAGAAAAGAAAACATTGCTTTAAACGATTAGCACTTTTGTCTTGTAATTTAGACTCATCAAAAAAATGATTTTAAAAACAAAAGGGTGTGATTTTTTGTGTTTGTGTATACCTCGCTATATGATTAAGAATATTCGAAACAAAATCAGACCCATGTGTGTTAGCAATCACTTAATGATGTGTCCAGCTCAGGAAAGAGAAGCATTGTGTTATCAAAAAATAAAGTAGCCTAATGAAGTCCAAAAGGTTGAGGATAAGATTCAAAGGTTATGTTATTGGTGTGTGAGTAGCAGTATTCGGTGTTTTCTAACGATTGTCAAGATATCAAGGTAATGTGTAAGTCTTGTGAGAAAGAAGGTAGAGTATCCATGTAGATGCATGGGTTTTGGATTACAGTGATCACGGAATTGGTGGAAGGGATACTTGTTGAAAGATGTTGAAATGTGGTTTTGGCAGCAAGTTCTGGAAATAGGAGCAGGCATTAATATGGTAATGAAAGGATACATGGATAAGTGATTGCTCTGGCTATTCGTGGTTACTGGAGCATCATACACTGTAATGTCAGTTAAAACAGTACAGTAGGTGTTTGATGATAAGCGGGATATTGGCGTCATGATGAAGTGAGTTTTCCAATAACCCAGAGGCTGCTGCCTCAAGTCAGGTTGCACAGGACATTTTTATTCGGAAAGGCCACCTAACTTCCTAAAGGATCAAAACCGCAACAGCTTCAAAAGAAGTCAGAATTATGAATGTTCTTAATCTCTGTAAAGGCAGAACAAAGCAGGGTGCAGTGTATTTAAAGGTAGTACTACCGTGTTTTACATGTCCTAATAATGAAATACTGCTCATTTTGTTTTTAACTATTTTAAGGCCTAGTTCTCCCATAGGTAACATGGGGATTGCCTTGAAATATCTTTTAAGTGTTATTTCCCATTAGGAACAGATAGAGATTTGGACTCACAATTTAAAAATATATCTTTTTGTGAAGTTGGTTTTTAAGTTGTGTGTTTGAAAATGCGACGTTTAGAAATGTGACATTTTCTTGCTTAACCATTCAGTGCCTCTTCAGAATACACATCTGGGCTGGCTGACAGGCTCTTGTTCATTCACTGTAGCCGGTCAAACAAAGGAGGCTGAGATGTACCTTGAATATCCTGATGGGCCATCACCAGGCTGATGGGCCTTCCTGGGCTATAGTGGTGGGAGGAGTTGTCATTGACAGCTGAATAGGGCTGTGCCTGTTTTCATACAAAACTGCCAGATCAGGGAAAGGCGGGGTCTGGTGAACTTCAAAGACCTTCCTTTGAAGTTTGCCTACTACAAAGGCAGAAAGGGGTATAAGTATTGGACCTTTGACACCCCAAAATCAGAATACTGCTGGTCTGAGGACATTCTGCCGGGAAGAAGAGCTGGAGAAGCTGTCAGGAGGAACTGCCACTTTGCTGTTTGTTTTCCTGTGTTGGACTGCTGCTTTTATCCTGGTATGAAAGGGCTGGACTTTGCTTTCTGTATCCTGCTTTCAAGGTTCTCCAAGGGCTTGAGTTGAGCTTGCCTCCTGTTAAGAAGTCTCAGGAGGGTCATCAAAGATTTCACCTGCCAGTGCCTGGGCTCTTCCTTCAGCTGAGATCCCTGACTTACCAAGTGGTGCCATATCTAGTTCCTGGGCCCTTGGAGTAGTAACCTGGTGATCTTAAGGAGAAAATCTATGCATGGACTCCCAGCACCTGTTTTAGTGACGCACCACTGTAAAAGATTGTCGCATTGCCTCTGCCTGCCCTGAAGCATGGTTCCTGCTTGATGCATTGACCTTGGCTTTCACCACAGCTCCAAGTTTTCCATCGCAGCAAGTCAGAAACATCCCTGCAGCATTAGTTTGAAGGACTGTGTCACCATTGTATGTGGCACCCAGTCTGACTCGGAAGCCGCACCTGCTTTGCGGCAGTCGAATCAAAGCAGCGCCTTCTTTGCCACTGTTGCGCATCTGGATTTTCAACACATTGTCCCTGGGTGCCGATACTTCAATGACACCGCATCGACATAAGGCCCGAGGCCTCATGTCCAGAAATGGACACATCAACTCCCCTGTCAGTAAGGAACCAATGCAACACCTCCCTTGCCAGCAAGGAACCAACACTTCACTTCCCCTTCCTAGCAGTGAGGAACCAACACATCACCTTCTCTGCCATTAAGTAATCGACAAATCACCTCCCCTGCCTAGTATGAAACCCAAACATCGCTTTCCTTTTCAGGTGCGTCACCTCCCCTGCGCCTGGCACCAACTTTGATTTTGACGCATCTAAGGTACTTTGTGCTAAGACGAATGCATCCATTGATTTCTGTGAACTGAACTTGCTTACATTTGTTAAGTAATATTTTGACTTGTGTATGTTGGATTTTTGTCATTTCTGTCTTGTTTTATTCAGATAAATATTGGCTATCTTTCTAAAGTGGTGTGGATTCTTTTTTGTAGGTTTTTTCAGTGTGCTACAGTGTGTGTAAAAATACTTTACACATTGCCTCTGACATATGCCTGCCTGCTTATGCCTAGCTACCGAGGGGGTGATCAGGGGTTATCTTAGCTGTGTGACTCCCTTACCCTGACTAGAGTCAGTGTCCCTACTCGGAAAAGGTGAAAACCACTACCAACTAGAGACCCCATTTCAAACATTGGTGATCAGCTGTGGGATAGGGCTTGTGTTTGTACTTTGCATACAGTGATTGGTGTACACTACTTCACTACTTCCATATTGCAGACCATTGCGTACCAGCCTACTGTTTTCTCCTTTTTCTCTATTGGCCATGTTTCTAAATTTACTCATGCTTCATCTTGATCAACTGGGAACTCTGTGTGGTTGTTGCATCGTGAGGTCTTGTCAGAATGGAAATTAACTTCTGTCACCTAAACATCTATACTATGAAGGAGATGAGTGTTTTCTGCAAAGGAGAGGGGGCTGGCTGTGAAGATGAGATCCATAAGGCGGGATCTTGAGACAGCCCTGTATTGTTATGAGGAAACACGCTAGGTAGCAACACTATCAGAGGACTCTTGGGAGGACTCTGACACTTCTGGCAGTGTAAAGGATGTAAGGCCTTAGAACCTCCTGGAGGATCCCAAACCAGAATTCCAAGTAGGAAGCTGCAAAGGTCAAAGAGGAGAGAGGGTAGCCCACATAGGGGGAGTCCCCTGCTGGATTCACAGCTGGGAGCAGTGTAGCCTCACACATCCTGTACCTTGGGGAGTTCAAGAACAAACAGACTGAGAGGGACCTGCCGCTACAGATGGCTCAACTGGCTGGTGAGGAGAGAAGAGTTGAGGCTGACTAAGCCCTGGCGAATGAGAGGAGTGTTGATGCAAAGAGAGCCTTAGCCAAGGAAAGGGACATGATTTAACTCATGAGCTGAAGGTGAGAGAGCTGGACATGGAAGGCAAGAGGGCTGAGTCCAGCAAAGATGGTGACAGCGAAAGTATCACGTCTAGTATGGAAGAGAAGGTTTGCATAACCAGAGAATTGGTGCCTGACTTCAGGGAGGAGGATGACACACACCAGGTCAATTTCAGGAGAAACATCACAAATCTGTAGTGTTGTAGCAAAACTTATATTTTCAATGGGGTTTTAAACTTTTATAACTGGCCCTGCTGGAATTTTCAGGCTTCTAGTAGTGTAGATATTTTACTTTGTATCTCACAGAGACAACTAATATTGTGGAAAGGATGATTGCTCATTGTGGTTCTGATTATAGGTTACACAATTCTGGCAGGATGAAAACTCCACATGCAGAATTTATTTAACTGTACAGTAGCACCACACCACTAGTGTGCAATAGTGAGTCAAACACTGTGTAATAGGGAATGACCAATGGGATCGTATTAACAGTTATAGAACCACTCGGAATTTCCAATTCCATGTGGTTCAACATGTGGTTTAACACGTACATTCACCACTAGCTCTTGGCTCGTGGAAAATGTGCTGCAGCCTCTGTGTGGGGTGAGGGTAGAGAGGGGACTGTGGGGTGTACAAGTGGGAAGTGGAAGAAAAGTTGTGACAAGGGAGAGCATTTTTACACCAGCCTCTGCCAGAAACAAATGGACAAGAAGATTGGCTGCTGGTGTACCCAAGACTCATACAGTTTTTCTGGGTGGAATTACCAACCAATAAAATTGGCTTCGGTGTGTCAACATCAAGGAAAACTGGTTACAGTTTTAGTGATCCCCTCAGAATCAGGCAGAGCAGAATTAATTTGGCTCTATCTGAATCATAAACAAATAGTCAATAAGTCAATATGGTTAGAGGAGGGCTTGGGATTTATTTGAAAATGTTCCAGCAGAGTGCAGCCAGTTGATCTTGTTGTGAGGAATAAAGTTCAATCTATTAGTAGAATGCTAAAAAAGGTTTTGGGTGTATTACCTGGCACCAAATTATCATGCTACGCAATGTGAAAGCTTTTCTTCCTGAGGTAGACTTCAGAACATCTGTACACACCCTGGTCCTAGTTCACCGTAATGGAGGCAGCACCTTGAACACCAGCTTCCCAGAGTAACACCTGCTGTCCCTGAATGGTGTCATTTACTCTGGTGCATGTCTGATCTAATGTCTTATGATGCTTGATAGAATTCCTCCCACCTCCAAAGACGTTTACTAGCGCCGGTATCAGCGTCCTTCACCTTTAATGGTTTGCTTACTCACTTCCAAGAAGGTCAACTTGAGCACTCCACCGCATATAGAAAGATTACAATCGACTGTGGGCTACATAAACACTGCACAACAAGACTCATCAAGCTCAAGACATAAAAATGCAGGATGGCGAATCAAATTTGTCAAGCCTTCTCCAGTTTTACCCAGTTTGCACTTCTTCCCCACCCCACACCCAGTAAGCTCCATCGCAGCCTCTCTTCAGAAAGAAACTAAAAACCTTCCTGGTAATGCAACACATCCTGTGTTCTGTTCTGGATAATGGACTTCAGTGAAAGGCCCCTTTTTGTGCCCACATTTCCTATGTGATGGCTTTCTCGGTACTTGCCCCTTCTAACATCTCCTTTGATGTGTTCCTTTGTAGCCAGGCCTTCTGAATCCATATGCTTACATTCGGAGTTAAACACAATTCTGTCAGGGAGTGGGCGCTGAAAACAGGTGACTGATTGTCAATCAATCTGTCTGGCAATATTAGAAGAACAATAGATTATTTTGCAAATCCTATAAGGAGATTAAATATCAGCTGTATTTTACGGAGCCACACAATTTAATACACGGTTCACAAAACACATATTCCAACAAAATATGCATTCCTAATTGAAGTAGATAGATAGATACCAAGAGTGCTTCATATTCTAATTCAGCTCCTTGCACTTGAGCAATGTTTACTGCGCCATTTCCCTGATGGTTGCTGTACTTAGGCACTAAAGGCAGGAGGATTTCAGCCAGATTGTGTTAAGAGCTCCAGTGGATAAAGAGGAGAATTGTTTTTTCTCGACAGCAGGTAACAAAAAGCAAACATATTAAAATATAATGTTGACATGACAGAAAGAGTGATTAAGTCTTTCTCATGAAAAAGGTTATAACAGGTAACGACAAATCATATTTATATCACGAAATTCTCTGGACAGCAATTATTTCAAGAGGATTTGGGGAATTAAGAAAAGCCCACACAGTTTTCATATTTTTTTATGTACGATGTTTCTAATCGTAAAGTGCCTCTTAGAAACATGTCTCCATATTAAATAAATAATGTGCAATATTGTTCTGCGGGACTGTTGCTTGATGGAAAATGCTGCTGTCAGAAGATGAGTGCTAAGAATAAATCTGACTATGAGATCTTGGGTCCAAATTTTGAAACGTAGCCTGTTCTGAATAAAAGAACCACATGCAAGCGGCGCGCATCTGTAGGTTTTGGTTATGCTGAGTGCGAAATTGTGTGTGTATATAAATATATATTTATATGCACACTATTTTAATTAGGAGGTAGAGAAGACAGCGTTGATAAACGTATCTTGTATTTCCCTGCAAGACAAAAATATTATTCCTTGTGGAATTACTTTTTTTAATGGTATCTCCTGAAGGGCACAATTTCTTTACCAACCTCTGTATTTCTTGTAGCCATTTGTAACCATATCTAAGTCTTAAAAACAAGTGCCTAAAAAAACAAAACAAAAAAATGTATGTATTTTTGTGTAATGCATCTGGTGCTCATGTAAAGAGCTCCAACACCTTCGGGCCAAGTATGCGCTATATCACATGACAAAAAAGTAAAACAATAATGTATGTCTGTCAGTGTGTGGTTGGCAGTATGGACCTTCGTGGCATCCAGGCACTAGACACAGTTTGTTCGATGGGCCTTTTCTACCACAACTAGTATATAATTTTTCCAAAAGTGCAAATGTGGCTCACCTGCTGGAAAAAAGGATATGTGACCGTGATGGAAATCACCATACACAGATATGCTACCTTCTCTAGTGTGAGCCGACCTTCCTCATAACTCCTAAGCCTGCCTCAACTCACAGCATTTTGTTTGCATTTACAGATAATAAAGTTCTTCAACCTAGAACATAAGGACTTAAAAGAGGTTCCTAGAATGTTATGTTCCCCAACCTAGGCCTAAGTAGAAAAGTGGCATTTTACCTACACATGTCCTACCTTGCTCTGCATAATGGTTCTAGCACTGATCATTTACGCTGTTATGTGCTGAATAAATGTCGATAGGTTTCTTTGAAACTAGCCTCATTTATTATGTATGAGGATTCTTGGTAAAAAAAAACGGCACATGCCGTATATAACAGGATTAATGTAGTCTGTACCAAAGTCATCGCTATCTTCATCATAGGGTGACAGGGGTACTTTGCGTAGTTCCAGTTATTAATTTAGGATCATTTACATAATCGTACTCACAACATATCGATTGCTGTAGGAACTCCGAGGCTACCTTTGCGGTATAAAAGAACTGCACCTTCACTAGGTAACTAGAGGAGATGCTTCCACACCAACACCAGACATTGAGGTACCTGCACGGTGAAGCTTGAACATGCAGCGCTCTGACATCCCTTGTGGGGTGTCCAACTAGTGACCAAGATGGGGTCCTTCATTTGATCCCATCAGGTAATGGGGTTGGCTATTTCCTAGGGGAATCTTGGCTTCACACTCACATACATGCTAGGTACATTGAGGTGAACTTAAGTAGGGTCCGCATAGTAGTAGTAGGTGCTTGTGATCTTTTACATTTGCTTCTGTCTAATGATTGTCACAGCAAACATATTTTATACTTGAATTATGCTGGTTCAAAAAATGCTTATTGAAAACGTCCCCAACATTTATTCTGTGAATCTGTTTGAGACTAAGGGCCTGATTACGATGACAGTGGGATCGTCACCAGCAGCCTGTCAGTGGCAATCCCACCGCCATCGTAATACTGATTCCCACCAGCCACATTAGTATGGCTGGCAGATGGTTGGCGGTCGGATAGACTGACCGCGACGGATCCAACGGACTCAAGGAGCCCGTCAGTCTGTCGGAGGGTCTTATATCCCTGCAACAGTGCGGTGCCTGCCAGGCACCGCCATAGGGTCTAATGATTGCCACTGCAAACATGTTTTAGACTAGAATGACATTGGTTCAATAAATGCTTATTGAAAACGTCCTCATAGTTTATTCTGTGTATCTCTCTGAGACTTAGTGAGCATAATTGACTGAGCAAAAAGTACTCTTCTGTGTCCACGATGCCTGAAGGGTCAAGGGTAGTCATGTGCAATGGTTGCCAGAAACTATTTGTTCCTTGGTAACGGTCGGGGGCTTATGGTGGCAGAGTGAGCAAGCTGGTCTACAGGTTGACATATTCTGTGGGGGCGTCTGGAATCAGTCTAGACACCAAACACTCAGTTTATGTTATCTACAAAAGCGCTGATCCTATGTATTTTTAGGAACTACACAACAGCAATATACACATCTTAATGATATCCAATGCCCTTTGCTGATCTCTGCCACACTGATTCTGGCCTTTCCATTCCCCAAGAATGGCATGAATTGTTCCTGACTGTCTGGCAAATGTGCATTGTTAGATTTGGCATCCTTGGTATGGTTTCACCCTAAAGTTTTGCCTTCCGACCTCCTATTTTTGCTGATTTTCGTTTTTTGCTGGCCTTAGGAGTCTGTGTACCTTGCCACTTCTAATCAGGGCTAAAGTGCTTGTGCTCTCTGCTCAAAATATGATAACATTGGCTTCTACCCAATTGCATATTTAATTTACTTATAAGTCCATAGTAAAGTGCACTATATGTGCCCAGGGCAGTAAATTAAATGCTACCGGTGGGCTGCAGCAATGATTGTGCCACCCACTTAAGTTGCTCTTTAAACAAGCCAGCCATTGCAGAGCCTGTGTGCGCAGTTTCAACCTGCTATGTCGACCTGACAAATTAAATCTTTTGCTAGGCCAAAACCTTCCAACCCTAACATTGGCCCTGGACAGCCCCAAAGGCACGGTGCAATGTTTTTGTAAATGTAGACGTGCTTTTAAGTTTTACATCTCCTGGTAGTTAAAAATTCTTACATTTGTTTTTAATCACTGCTGGGCCTATCTCTCCCATAGGATATTATTGGATTTGCTTCATTTCATTTTGTAAGTGTAAATTCCAAATGGGAAGAGATAATTGGTTCATGTGTGGTGTCTCTGGAAACCTAATTTAAAATCCTTACTTTTGGTGAATTTGGATTTTAAATTACAATTCTTAAAATGTCATGTTTAGAAAGTTGGCATTTTCTTGTCTTAGCCATATGGTGCCTTCAGCCTATCTCTGGTCACATGACTAGGTGTAGTTGGCATTTGGGCTTTGTGTATAGCCACACACAATGGGAGCTTCGGTGTGACTGGATGGGTCATTACTGACAGGGAGGGAGGACTTGAGCGCACCCTCACTTACACCTGAATAGGCTGTGCCATTTCACCTTGCAGAGGGCTGCAGACTGGCTGGTGTTAATATGTAGTCAGGGCAGGGGAGGCATAGCATTTATGCTCTTCAAAGTCATGCCTCTAGAAGCTTCTTTCCACTTCAACGGCACAACTGTGTATAAAAGAAGTACCTCAGACCCAAGACTTCAGTACACTTCTGGAGCTGTGGATACTCTGCCGGGAAGGAGGACTAATGTGCTACTACAAGGGTCCCTTGCATGGAAACATTATACAAGGAAAACACGGCTCCAAACAGAAAAAGTTGATGGCTGCCATAGAAGAAGAGATAAATATCCAGACCCCTGAACCTTATGATGGAGAATAAAGGGAAGATCTCTGCATATTTTAAACAGGGACCATCCACAAAGAGGGTGAACCCCAGACAGTGGATAGAATTGTTTTGAGTTATGGTATCGGCCATGCTCTGTGTGTTTTAAGGTTGTTTTAATCAAACCCTAACTCCCCCCATGTTTATAAAGACCACAGAAATGCTTGTTATCACCGCTGCAGGGGCCAATGTGTAGTCCTTGAACAATAATCCTAATGTTATATGTTTAATTGTGTGGGAGATTAGTTGTGTTTTCCCTGAAGAAGGTGGGGGCCTACAGGTCCAGTCCACCGAAACGCATCAACGTATTTCAGAAAACTAAAGCTGCATAAACAGGTGACCTGATAGATGGTTATGTAACCACCACATAAAGTGTTTTGATACCCTAGATTTGACAGATCAGTTCTGAAAAATTATGATTGCGTTTTTCTCCCTTATAAATATTTGCTTTGTCTATAAGAGACTTTTTATTAAATTGTGTTTTGCCGTATTGTGAATGAATCTTCACTTTTTATTTACATTTTAACATTTTATGGATCGGTGTCATGGTTTACTTGAATTTGGGGATTTATACATTTTAATATGCATTCATGAAGAATAATATCAAATCTTTTGGAATATACTATATAGTGCTGTGTTATTGAATTGGGCTCCTAAGTTGATTGAGTGGTGTTTATGAACCAGATGTGGTTTCATCTGTTTCATCTATGTTAGGGGAAACTAAAGTCTAGCTGCTGGGCAACTTTGCACTCGAACCACACCGCTCGCTCAGAAGATCAGCCCGAACTGCAGCTAGCCCATCTCTGTGCACAGCAGCATTGACAGCCCACAGGGACCGCCAACATGAAGCTCCAGCCTGCCAGTCCACAATGCCTGGCCTGCTCTTTGCACCACACCGACTAACACCTGTGGCGCTCTGCTACGTCCTCGAGACCCTCTCCAATGCAAACAGGACTCTTTTCAGAAAACTTGAGAAGGCAAAACTTCAGCAGGACTAATCTTGGACTGTATCCCACACAACCTCCATCATAGTCAGCCTGAACTATTGACCTTGACCTGGGTCAGCGCGACCAGATATCTGCGATTGGTGCTTTATGCTTTTAGGCAGTATTTTACAGTTATTTCTTTAACCTCATCAGAGCTTCGAACGTTCAGCGCCCAGTGCTGAACGTTCGGAGAACGAATGCTGGCCCGTCGGCCAACGGTCGTGCGCAGCACTGGGGAGGTAGTGCACGTGACGACCGTTGGCCGACGGCAGCAGTTAAGGGGCTAAAATATCATAACTCCGGATCTAATGATTGGATTTTTGTCATTTTGGTCTTCTTTTATTATTCAAATTAGGCTCTATGTTTATAACCTATTGTGTGATCTTTTTGTGTGGTATTTGCACTGTTTTACTGTTTTAATTTTTGCATAAATACTTTAGACATTGCCTCAAAGGTAATCCTGACTGCTCTATGCCAAGCTTCCAGGAGGTTGAGCACAGGTTAATATGGGGTTCACTTGTGCCATACCCGGTCTAGGATTGTGGTTGCTGCTTGACCCTGGCTCACACCGCCGTCAACCAGTAACCCAATTTTCAACATGCATCTTTTATTGCTGTAAGCAAATCAGGCTTGGAGACACTCCTGCTCCAGTGTTCACATGCCCCAGATATTCAAAATTGGTCTTCAGTAAATAGTTATTTTCACAAAACTAGACACCTAGATTTCATGGCACAGAGAAAGGATTGTAACCTTACAGCACATTCTGTCATACCTCTTCCATAAAACAACACATCATACTGCAACACTAGAGTGCCTTGCATGCCCTTCTATATCTCACTGATAAAGCTGCTGAAATACAGCAGAGGCTAAAGCCAGCCTAAAAAGGCAGTCTGGAAGCTTGGAAAAAACTGTCTGACATCATAAACTTAGTGAAATACCTAGACTACTTTACCAAAACCACTTGGTTCAATTGAAAATGAATGTTTAAATTTCGGAAGCACTCTTCCTTCTTGTAATAATCTCACTATCTCATCTGTCTTTGGTATAGGATGGCCATCTATCCATAGAACCCTTTTGAGACTCACAAGACTGATGCAGCTCCTCAACATGCTGCATCATGTGCATACCATGACTACTGGCTACATCCAAAACTGGTTTGATTTCCCCTTGTTAGTACTGCTTTGAGCAGGTAGTAAATATGTGTCCTAATACCCATTAGGAGGGAAACCCGTGCAGAATTCTGTAAAACTAGGTTTGCGTGATTCTTCACCACATTCCATGGTGAAAGACTCAAAATTGTACAGTACTAACACTGTGTTACTGCACAGTACAGCTTTTTATGGGCGAAGATGTACAATCCCGTCAATACCATGTAGCATGTAATCAGTGACATAGTGTTAGCATGAGCCTGAAATTAGAAATTAGAATGAAAAGAGGTAGGAATAACAAATGGTCTGCAGAACCCTGAGTAATCAATGACTCGATAATAAACACTTACTAGCACCCTCTCTCATGTGCATTTTTGGCTAGTTAATTGTCAGGGCTGGACCTGCCTTCCTCCTCTCTTGAAATATATATGCTCAATTCTCAAATACGTTAAGAGCCTAACATTCAACATTTTTGCAAACTCTGAGAAAAAAAACTTTTTTTATGTATTAGTAAACTCTGGGCGCAGTAGCCTGTCTTTAAGGAATGTGAGGAAAATAGCATCTTTTGAATTAATTATATATGTAGTAAAGCATTTCAGTAGAGGTCTTATGTTACCCATGAAGTGGGGTGACATGGATTGTGGGGTTTTGATGGTGCTGGGGAGGTGGCTGGTGCAGGATTAAGATATAGGGTTAGTGGCACTCTGTCACTAGTTTCATTTTGCTTAACATATATATTAATATGTAAATCATAATTCACATATATCAAGTCTCATTTCCACATTAAGTAAGCCATATTTAATGTAGGCCTCAGTTCTGTATGTGTTCGATAGAGAGTGAATAGTGATCCTCCACACCTGAGATGGGACATGCGGACCAAGATGTATCCTCCTGCTTCAAGATATCTCTTGAAGGCCATGTAGCTGACAATTTGCATTCCACGCTGGATTGAAAGGGTGAATCTAATCTTATCTTTAAATATTCGATCCTGATTGGTCTCCTCTCCCTGAGAATCATGGGGAGTGATGCATATTGTTGAGAATTGTATGTTTTAATTGTCCATTGCGAAGCTGGTTAGATTCAGGTGCCCCTTTCCAATTTCTTATTCTCTTACTCTCCTACTGGCTTACTTTTCTCCTGCTCAGAGTTAGAATGTTGAGCAAATCCATTTTTTCTTAATCTGACGGGATCGTTATTTTATTCTATCTTTAAAGTATCTACTTGCTGACACCTTTTGTTTGACTTCTCTTACAAATTTGACATATTTCCTTTAGTTTAGCATGTTGGGAAATCTTCCCTTCATGGAAAACTGAATTTCTCGATTTGCTTATGGCAACTTTAAACAGTCCATCTTTATATTTGCTATTTTGAATCGCTTTGAATTATACAGGCCAATGCATTTATACTATGATAATGTATTTATGGCTAACTAGAATGATTTGAGTTTGTAACATTACCAATCTGTAAGTAAAACTTTATGGTTGAGGGGATGGCCATCCGTCATGGCCGATCAGACGTAATATCGCTTCCCTCTTCACTGCCTGAGATAACGCTTCCAGGCATGTAAACACCAGCAAAATAGCTGGAATCGGAGGGGCTAACTGTCCGCCACCTCAGGGTGGGCTGGGGGTTGACCCCACTGGCGGGGCTGGAGAGAGGTGAGTGGACGACACAGCGCCAGAGGTGTCATGGCACCAGAGGAGGTGCGCTTCTTGCACCGACATGGGAGTGGAAGGTCGGAGAGCGTGGGACCCAGCCGCTGGCTGTCTCCACTATGTCGGCTTGAAGGAGGGGCTCATTGCCACTGGAACCACTCGGCGATGCCTGGACGACACCACAACTACATTTGCCTGGTTCAACGATGGTGCCGCCCACTAGGGGATCCTGCGGGAGATGACTTCTGCCACTCGGAGAACTGGACGAGAGGTGAGAGGTTTAAGGGCTGATAAGGGCAAGGGCCCTTGTAGGACCGAAGGCTTGGGGAACCTTATAATCACCATCTATGCAACAAGATGGCATGAAGGTGGAGGCATTGGCCAGACTGAGTGAGGAGGTATAGTGCTAGCCCCCGACCCAGTGCATGAAAAGCTGCTTGGAATGTTGCATTTCTGGCTGAGAAGACAAGAAAATGCGGCCGTTTTGAACCAGGAGCCCCTCAGTGGCCCTATGAGCTCTGGTTTACTGGTGAACTGACAACTACCACCATTGTTGGCCCGATGCACATCACCCCTGGCGGATGCTAGGTACATAGGGCCGGGAGGTTTGACTTCCCGTATGGCTCACACAAGGACCAATATGGGACCATGAATATAGTAACTTCTTGACTGGTTAGACGACCTATCCGAATCATTTCAGGTGGATCCCACTGATCTGCAAGTGAGCTGTAGAGCCGACGAGGAGCTTAGACTGTCCTTCACTGCAGTTCCTATGCCACTGAAGAAGGCCCGATTGAATAGGATAACGATCTACTTTCGCCAGCCATCGGGGACCACACAGGTGAGTTCAGGGGACGGCATCGCCCTGACAAAAGATGACCTCCTGGCTTCACTTTGTGACTTTAAAAAGGAGCTCCGAGAGGAGCTTAAGGCTGATCTCACCTTATCGCTGGATAGTTTAAGGAGCAACATTAATGCCTGGCTGATCTCTCTTCAGACCAATGTGGATTACGTAGGAGCTAGGTAGTAGACCTTGAATCAAAGCAACTCGAATTTGAGCAGTGGCTTGCTCCACTGGAATCAGAGGTAGACCAGCTGCACTCCAGCCTACAAGGAGTGATACTCAAAGGCAAAGGTTTAGACAATCACTCCAGGAGAGACAACATACATATACGAGGTCTGGCGGAAGGTGCTGGAGGGCCGGATCTTAAGGCTTTCATTGCCTGTATGTTCTCGTCCATCCTGGGGGATCAGCACCCTGAGGTGAGGCTGGAGAGCGTCTATAGATTGGGAATGCAGAGACCAGGAGTTACCGCTAGAGGTAATGATGTTCTAGCCATGCTTCACTCCTTCACGGTGAAGGAGAAGAATCTTCTTGCAGCTCAAAAACTGGAATCAATAAAATTTCAGGGTGCCTCATGCTCCTTATTCCACGATGTTGCTCCTGCTACTCTGGCCCGTCAGATGTGGCTAAAGCTGGTCACTGACCTTCTTTGGTACCGTCATATCAGATACAGGTAAACTTAACCATTTGGCATCTCCTTTGAATTACAGATTAAATCGTATCACTTCACAGAGATAGAAGGAGCGGCTGAATTGTTGGGGATTGATATTTCCACAACACAGGAGGAGGCTGCAACTCAGAAAAAGTCAGCGAGGGACTCTGTCCGCGCTGGGCCGGGAGGACATTGGCAACAGCATTGCAAGAGCTGACACAAATGGAAATAGGGCGATGAAGGAGGACTTACTATTCTTGTCGCACCAGGAAGCTATTTGGTTGGGGACTGCCTAACAGGTGACTGGCTTCGAGACACTCTTAGAAAGAAGCATTTTCTTGACATTCACTGTTAATCTACTTCACCAACCTGCTTACGTGAGAAATTCATCCTGCTTCTACTGGGTGAGCCCGGTGGGTCCTCTTGGCCCCTATTCCCAACAGCTTTGTGCCTGAGAACACTTGGCTTATTGCAGATGTATCGCAGTGTGGGAGCGGATTTGGACCACGCTACCCAGTTAAATGTACCAGCAGATAAGTGTTTTGGATTTTGAGGGGCCATGGCTCCTATGTTTATGAATTACTGTTCTCTGTTTCTTATTGGGTTTTTTGGACGGCGTACCCGGGGCTGAAATAAGTTATGAGGGGGACTATGGGAGGGCTGAAGGAGAACGGAAGGGAGTCAGGGATGGTGGGGATTGTGGAGGGAATGCTATATGCCGGCAGTCAGTACTCCTGCACCCTGAGTGTGCTTGATACCCACCTGCCCTCATAGCATTAACTATGGGTCAGTGAAATGTCAAAGTCCACAACTCACCACACAAATGCTGCAAATTCTGGAAGTACATTTGGGATAATTGGATGGATATAATAGCCCTACAAGAGACCCACTTAAAACGCTCTGAGGAGCACAGGCTGAGACATAAGGCTTATCCCTAAATCTATAAATCTTCATACCCTTTAAACACAATGGAGTGGCTATAATGTTTCACTCTTCCCTCAAATTTCAAACCAGTGAGTTTAAGTCAGATAAAGAGGGGAGGACGCTTATGGTCAAGGGATTTGTCCACGGATGCAAATGTATTATTGTTACTGTCTATGCAGCGAATTCGATTCGGAGAGCATTTCCTCTTTCCTTCCTTCAATTGCTGGGAGTCTTTCGCAGAAGGTGAGATTGTCCACTTGGGTGACTTTAATCTCACATGGGATTCGTTTCTGGGATAGTGCCCACTCTCAGAGGGCAACTGCAGGAGTCTTCTCCAATTAGGTGAAACTCAAAATTGCCCAGCTGGGCCTGGTGGATGCATGGCACTCATTCAATCCCACTACTAAAGATTACACCTTTGTTTCCCACATCCATAGAACCTACTCCTGAATAGATTATAATTGTGTGAGCCAATCGCTACAAACTACTGTTGTGGCCATGAAAATCCATCCGATCTCTATCTCAGACCATGCCATGTTGGAACTCACACTATATTGGCCAGCACCAAGGCCCAATCATCATAAAAGCTTGTTTTCAAACCCCCTAACAAGAGAGCGTACTCTTAGGGACGAATTTAGGTCAACGATCAGGCAATATTTTCATAGCAATTACCCCCAAGACACTACATTTGCCAGGCATTGGGATGCCTTTAAGACAGTACTATGAGAGAAGTGCATGGCCGTGATGACCACCCTCATGAGGCAAAGGACTGCAGGTCGATTAACTCTTGAATGAATTACTACAGGTAGAATGAGACCATAAAGACTCACCCTCTCTCTTACTGCAATGTAAAATTACTGCAATCAAGGGCAAACTCACAGCTATATATTCCAACACAGCAGAAGTAACATTCTTACATCCTAAACAAACTGTTTGTGAAAATGTGAATACGGTTGGCTCACACCTAGCAAGGCTTTTACAGGCAAAACAGGAGAAGGAATATAAAGGTTCGGTGCGGGACACTGAAGGTACTCTGATTCGTACAGAGCAAGGCAAGGCAGAGACAGTTAAGAGATTTTATAAATCCCTCTACTCTAAAGATACAGTCCCCGCCACCCTATCACTAGGTGCATTTGACAATTGACTCACTGAAACAGCACATATCCCCAGGCCCAGATGGGCTCACGGCCAAATTTTACAAAACCTTTAGTGTAGATCGGACCCCCACTTGACTTTTCTCTTTAATTCCATTGGAGAGACCCACACAATCATACCATCTATGGAAGAAACACTCCTCACAGTTCTCCCTAAACCCAGAAGGACCCTAGTTTATTTGCCTCATATGGGCTGTTAGCCTCATTAAATTTAGATGCCAAGCTTTATATTTAAATTCTAGCTACTAGGTTGGAAGACGTAATACATCCTGATCACTCAGGATTTACTAAGGGTTGCCAAACCCATGATAATCTATGATGAGTGGTCCACTTAATTGAGAAAGTAGAGAAGAATAAAAAATACCTGCAGTGCTACTGGCATCAGATGTCAAATAGGCATTTGACAGAGTGGATTGGATGATTCTTTTTGCTACCCTTTGTCGCTTCGGACTGGGGGATAAATTTGTTATGAAGATTCAAGCTGCCTATGCTAACCCCAAAGGTTAAGGTTAATGGGATAGTCTCTGAATCGTTCTCACTAGAAAGGGGTACATGGCAGTGTTGCCCCACCGTCCCCTTCTCTTTGCCTTAAACATTAAACCCTGTGCGGCAACTATAAGGACCTCCCCTCATATACAGGTTATCGCTTTTGGATAGAATGGTCGTAAAATGTCCTTGTTGGCAGATTATATAATTCTGACACTTACCTCCCTACAGGACTCACTTTTAGCTCTGAATACAAAACCTCAGAGGTATGAACCAGTGGCTGGCTTTAAGGTGAATCTTACCAATTCTTTTCTCATTATATTGATGGTCCTGAAGGATGATATGAGCATCCTGGCTTCCAGTATGCCTTTTCAGGTAGCACATAAGGAGATCATCTATTTAGGCATAAAGATTACACCTCTGGTTGCAGATCTCTGCAAAACTAATTACCCACCCCTCCTTTGTCAGTTGCAACAGGACTTGAAAAGATGGACCCCAATGTATTTAACATGGATGGGTAGGCCTAATTCAATTAATATGATGATCCTGCCACAGGTCTTAAATGTCTTCCAGGGCCTCCCAGAAGATGTAAACAACCAATTTATTACCTCACTGCCATTCCAATCGACAAAATGTAGGACCCTATGGGAGTGGGTTCAAGGTAACTCAGTCACTACAAAACAATGGGACACATTATTTAAAGACATAACCAAGCACAACCAGTGCTAGGTCTACGAGATACCCAATATAAACTTATCTATGATTGCTAACTTTATCCCGCAAAACTCCACAAGATATACCCAGTTACATCAGATCGCTGCTGGAGGGGATGTGGACTCATGGGGGACTTCAGGCATATATGGTGGGACTGCCCCTCAATTAATCCATATTGGAATGAGATTCTGACCCAAATTAGAGATATATTGGATTACCCCTTGCCCCAGACACCTGAGTTTGTCTTGCTGGGATTGCGGGACCCTTTGTTAAAAAAAAAAACAATACGAGACAGCTCCATAATGTGGTTGTGCCTGGGTACAATCAAGATGGTATTAGCAGCGGCATGGAATAAACCAGTGGTTCCTTCTATGTCACGATTTCATGCTTGCTTTTGGCAGGGCTTAACCATTGAGCGTCGGATAAACTTACAGACTCCCAGGAAAGGGTTTGATTATATATGGGGCCCACTGGTAAGATATCTATAAATAGATATGCCAATAGCTTTCATGCCACCTTCAAACCCGTACTCTTAATTTGTTCCAGACCTAATCCTTTGGGGTGACTCGCTCCCATCCTGGAATCATGCGAAACCGACTCTCGACGCTATCTCAGGACCCCCAAATTGCAACTGTATAATCTCAATAGATTTGCTGGCACTCTGTGTATGCATATTTCACCTTTTTATATTACTTATTTTGTGTTTAGTTATCCTTGTAATACAAATCTGTTCCAATGTGCACAGCTGCATGTAGCTTGCGGGACATTCACTGTATGTTTCTGTGATGGCCATGTTATGGGATACTGTTCAATTCAATGGTATGATTTTGATGTATACTCCACAGGAAGCTACGCTCCTTTGCTGTATGTATGCCAATAAAATCTAACAAATACAATTTGAAACTTCATGGTTTGCAAATTTACTACTCTATCGTCCTTGTTGGGCCTAATGTACTTCACTGCCATTGATGTATTGTTGATTTGTTGATGTTAAACCTTTGTGGGAGACTAAAGGTCCATCTGCTTGAGTTCAGCGTTTACTTGACTTTCCATGAACAATCTGCATGGTGCAAATCCCATCCCACTGCAAAGGCAATTCCCCCCTTTGCTGAGATATGTTTATTTGTACAGAGCCAAATGATGTGTGTCTACTTTGCCAAATATATTATTGGCTATTTACTTATTTATTTATTTATTTTATTTTGAAAGTTTTATATAGCGCGAACAGGATCTTTGCAGATATCAGAGCGCTTTACACGGCTGGGAATGAACACGGTATATGTTGATTAAAATATCTGCCTGCTTTGCTGATTTTATCTATGCACTCTTTATAAAAATGTTATATTCAATAAGGTATTTCTCAAAGATACACAACACGAGCGAAATATGGCTTTGAAAGATGATCCTGCCCTCTTCCACATCTACTCTACTATGCCTCACTCATGTGCAAAAATGTCCACAGCCGCACCCTCAGCTTTGCAGCATATACGCTTTGACTGTGATTGACTGCCTTTTGACCACTCTTTTACCATCTTTTGCTGCCAAATACTTTCCCTCACCACTCCCACCAATTCTACCAACTCAGAGTTGTACGAAACATCACTTACTTATGTTGACAGCTGCCACTGTGGCCATTGCTTAATTTGTATAAAAATAAGAGTCTGTACCTAAAATGTAGAAGCTGCTCATTCAGTTGAAATTTCAGTGTTGCATGTAGATCCTACCATGCAGCGACGCAGCAGATGACTCTAGCCTACTCTGTTTCCCGAGTGTGGTCTATCTCGAGAGTGCCGCAAGCCACTTACTCATGCAACCAACGAGCAGAAGGCCATCAATGCATTGTGCAATCACCGCATGTCTTCTAATAAGCCACTTATTGGAGGCAGCATGGTAATAGGACATTGTTTAGCTGCTCCACCTCTAACATACAGATTGCACAAGTTCAGCTGACACATGCTCGGCTGGCGCATAAATTATGATAATGTAACCTTTTGAAATGTTTTTAATTTTTCTAATCTTAAATGTCCCATACGAGTCACCCAAAAAGAGCCACCACAAATCACCCCCTTCACAGTGCAAATTAAGTTCTGGTGGTAGCCCTGATTCCTTTGCCTTGGTCAGTCTTTGGCGTGCTCTTTTTGCTCCACACTGAAATTCGAACCTAGGTAGGAATTTGCAGTACATTTTTAAAATGTGTGGAATTTTTATGTAGAAATGTTTTACATTTCCAAAAATCTAAGAAATTGTGTTTCTACATCTGTGCACAGTTTTGAACACTCCCTATCGACGACATTCAGAAGAGCTGGCGTTTGAAACAAAATACCATTCAAATCTCTGCACCCTAAAAACAGGGCATGCACTTTTAACTTCTTAACCGTACGTAAATAGCAAAAAACATCAAAACGGATTTACCACATGTACTAGGTGTCCTGAAAGTCAGTCCGTTAATTCTGAGTTCAGTGCTTACTGCTGAAATAAATGTATCTGCAGGTTACGGGTTTTAATCCCAGCTGGCCAAGCTCAGCCTTTCACCATCCTGAGGACCATACAATTAGTAACAAATGTGATTAGGTAATTAGATATGACCATGTTAGCTGTAAATTACTGCATAAATTACGAGAATCATTATCCAGCATGAGGGAACTCAGCCACATGATTATTGTAGATGTATCTGAGGCAATTAATGAAGTTTAAAATGCTATTCTGTTCTTCAGATTTTGTGAAATTGCAGGCACCAACGAACACTCACATGAAATGATTGTTCTTCACCCAGGAATTTCGGGGCATAACAATGGGCTAGTTTTAGTCAAACACTTTTACAAAGGAAACATTTCTGACTACACTCTGACTTACTTTTCACCGGAATGTCAGACTCAATAGAAAATTATAAATTAACGCGGCAACTGCTGGACTCTGTGTTCCCTGCAGGGGGACATCAAGTCCCTGGTTATACCGCCCCATTGAGGAGGAGACTCCTGCCATTTCCCTCATCGAACTCCAGCGCTATAAAGCGCATTGAAGTCTTCCACCTTGCAGGATGCAACAACTGATGGGCTCTGTTTTGCCTGATTGTGGACATCAAGTCCCAAGATACACTACCCTGTGGAGGAGGGGTGGACTCCCGCTATTTCCCGCATTGGCGCCAGCGCTATAAAGCGCAATGAAATCTCCCGCGGTGCAACCCTGTTAACGCCAAAAGGAGGCTGGACCTCCATTCTCAACTAACAGACCTAGTAGTCCCAAAGAACAAAGGGTTAGCAATAGGTCACTGTTATTGCTGCAAGTTCTAATTGCAATTGGTGGCCAGTTAAATCCTTAACTACCTGACTACTGCTATGTTGGTGATTAGTGCTAAGATCGAATCCATGGAGGAGAGCCTGGGGGCTTGCAGGAAATCCTTGTCACTTCACACAGCAGATGAGGAGATTGTTATTTCATCAAAAGCTGACCCAGGTGGAACCATTTGGCACCAAAAAGGGGGTTATGTTATTGAACCAAATTAAATTACCCCTGATCCGAAGAACTGCTGTGTGCTCATGGGCGCTTGCCTCTCCTTGCCCCCCCTGCGCACGCCCATGTGCACAAATGTGCACAAATGCGGGAAGCCTGACGCAGGGGCTCGTCCTCAGGCAGGACATCACCTTTTGTCCGTAATTTTAGGCATTGCAGGGAACAGAGCTGTTCCCCTGCAAAAGGCCTCAGCACCCTGATGGGGCCTCGCACTCTAAGCACAAGAGAGGCCCCACCACGCCCATTATCATTCTGTGTGGGGCTGATTGCCACACACAGAATGACAATGGGGCAGTCTGGGCCGGTACAGCATGTAGTGGCCTCCTACATCCTCAGGCCAGGGCAGGGCTTTCTGTCACATGGAAGTGCAAAAACGTGTATGCTGCTGCTAGGTGAGAATCCAGTTATCCAAAGGAAGGCGGTAAAAGAAGTTCAAAGGAAGGGATTATAGTTATAGTATAGCAGCCATGGTTGCTGCTTTTTTAGGTCGAGGACCGGAAATGCTGGCTTGCCAGCTTCCGGTAGGAGATCTTATGTCTCTTAGTAGTGTAGTTTAACCCGCCTCTCTCCTCCATTGGCTGGCTTCCTAAACGGAGGCCAGCCATTGGAGGAGAGGGTCATCACTCTAATTTAGCCCCGTCTCTTTCGGATTCAGGGACATACATTTTGCTGTTCTTTCGCCAGTGACGTCATCCGTCACTCAAAACAACAAATACACGCCCCCGAAGCTGAAATTTTTCGGAAGCTTGCGGCCGCCATTGTTTCTGGGAACAGCCTCGCTGCTACATCTTTCCGTGTATGCACCTCCTTGTGTGAGTGTACAACTGTTACATTGGAACCATTGTCCGTTTATCGTTTATGCAACGCACAGATCCCGGAGTCTTTATGTAGCGCAACCGGTTATTATGAAAGCGCTCTGAAATCTGCTGGTAATGATGCTCGAGTGCAGCGAGTCAGGACCGTTCCTGATAAGATGGAAAGATATTCGTTCTAAATGAACTGGTTGACCTTTTACGATTGTCGCCTCCACTGTGTCCCAGGATGGCAGAGAACTCTGTTTTACAGTAGTGAGCAGAGCGGATGTGGCCCAGCGCCCACGGTTGCCGACTCGAGAGCTGAGAATCCCGGCTCGAGTCAGCAGCGCCGTGCAACATAGTGTGATTCTATGCAAATCATTTGTAAAATGGGTCTTACTTCTGCCATAATTCCAAAGGTTGCCTCGCAGTTATCGTATAGCAATGTATAACTGCCCATTCACATGTTCGCAATGAGGCACGGACAGGAGTGCTATGCGTTTGTGGCGTCCCGTTTCTCCTGGCGGCGGTGCACTGTGGCACAACGTGGGTGATAGTGTGTCTTTGTGCGTCCGCCCCTCCTTGCATTTGATGCTCAAGGCCAGCTTGCACATGCGTAGCCTGGGATCAGTGCTTGTGTTTATTCTTAGGTGCTTTGGCAAGGTGTGCGTTTAAGCGGAGGCATGGTGCAACATATACCTATCTGCGGAGCGCTTCCCTCCATAAAGGTACTTGCACGAGCTTGCCCTGCTAACTGTTTTCGTTGGCGAGTGTTGCTCCATTGATAGATTCTTCCCCTGATTGCACTCGTGTTTTTCTTGCCTTCTGCCCCGCTGTCCGTGTATGATTGCACTCAGGAGATTAGGGTCTGGTCTCCTGCTGGTCACCTTCTGCAAAGCCTCACTGGCACGCCGCGGAAACTGTGAGGCATCGAGGCATAGGAGCTAGGATCAAGGTAAGAGATCTGTGGTCACCTGCCTGCCACCCCGGGTTCCACCCGCCTTTGCTGCTCCATCTGCTTTATGCCACCCTCCTCGGCCCGACACCCCTCCCCAACCATTCCCCGACGGTCCCTGTGTCTACTGATTCACTTCACATCTATTGCCCCTTAGCTTTAACTGCCCCATGGCCACTGCTCATTTCCTTTACTTGACCCTCGTCTCTCCTCGTTTACTTCTGACCCCCCCATTTACTGCCCTTCCCAGTGCCCACCCAACCAGTTCGCCACCATCTATCCAAGCCAAACCCCTCCCTTACACTGCCACCCTTTTCTTCGGTCCCACCGCCACGTGTAACACTCACTGTCTGTGTCTTTGTCCCCTTCCACGACAACCTCCTCAATTTACTGCCCCCTTTCGATCATAGGATCTATTCTCGCCCGCCCCCCCACATACACGTTCTCCCTTCAACATTAATTGTCACTAAAATACCCTACCTATTCACTGCCCGTCCCCTGCCTTTACAGACCTTCCAGTCTTTAGGTCCACTGCACTGACACATTCACTGATTCCCTCTCCCACATTTTCTGCCCTCCCGCCCCCATACACAAACAAGGTCTTCTCCATCCATTGCCCTTCATTCTCGACCCACTGCTTCATGTTAGTGATTGGCCTTCACTTCCTCCTTTTATTGCCCTGGCACTTCACTGGTCCCCTGCCCCCAGCCTTGCTGAGGTAACGCTTGTTGAGGCTCTGTTCCATAGCTTACACCACCCACACTATATGGGAGGAACCAACCTTACTTACAGAAGAACGCATGTTTTTGAGCGATTTGGGGGTCTTCCAGAGATTTACCGCCCCAGTATGGAAAAAAGAGCGGAGACAGAGGTCTTACTTATTTCGAGAAGGAAATGATTTGACCGTTTGGGGGGAATGATGGGTACACAGACAGCATTAATTTCATCTTGTAAGGGTGCCCTCTGCTGTAGGCCAGCGTGTTTTCAGTTGCTAGGAGATGGAGGCTGGCGGTCATTTTGCTGACTGGCTCCAGATCACAGTTCTAGCCCGTCCTGCCCCTGCTTGAATATATGCATTGCTCATAGCGGGTCAGAGAGCGAGCAGGGCAGCAGGTGAGGAGAAAGCAGCCTCCTGGTCACAGCAACTACACAGGGATTGCGCTCGAGAAACTCATGGATGCAAAGACCTCCCTCAAGTATTACAGCTAATTTTCGACGGCAGACATGGGGTTAAAGCACACTTGCCCAGCCTCGACCGTGCTAATTTTGGGCTGATTAATACGTTACTGAATTTGATCTTCAACTCGGGCACCTGCTTTATTTATATCAGTAAATGCTTCCTGTTGAGGTTTAATTTTTGACCCACAGGACGCACTTACAGAGTTAAGGCAGGTGCCCGAGTTGAAGAAAGCTAACTTTGTAACCATTTTAGAATGGCGCCAGCAAGCTGCCAGAGTTGCTTACTTGCAAATTGCAACTCTGGCCGCTTGCCGGCGCCCTTCTAAAATGGTTACAAAGTTATCTTTCTTCAACTCGAGCACCTGCCTTAACTGAAATCCACCCGCGAGCGGATTTACGGATTTTGCTGCAATTTCACGAGATTTGCGGATTGCGAATTTGCCGAAAATCCGCATATTCTGCGAGCGGAACAGATTTTCCACCCATAGTTACTGGGGAATTGAAAGTATAAAAGACAAGTTTTCCTGTGCATAGAACAGTGCATGCATAGTCTACAGTGGTTTAAAGCAGTCCATGCCCTAAGGCCCACTTTGCTTTATGAGTACTGGGTACTGACTGAATGATTACAATTCTCCAAGAAGAGTGTCTGGCTGAATGTATAGCAGCTTCACTTTTAGAACAGTGTATAGATAAACACATAGTGCTGTATGGCTCACTACAATACTGAAACAGAAGTGTGAAAATGTTTAGTGGAACTGTAAGGATACAGACTAGGCAATTGAAGGTTTAAAAGGCAAGTTTGCAGGTGCATAGAAGAGTGCATGCATAGTCTATAGAGATTTGAAGCAGTTCATGCCCTAAGGCCTACTTTCGTGCATGACTACTTGGGAACTGACTGAATGCTTACAGTTTTGCAAGGAGAGTGTCTGACTGAATATATAGCAGCTTCACTTTTAAAACACTGTATAGATAAGCACATACTGCTGTATGGCTCACTACAATACTGCTATAGCAGTAGCACAATGATTGGAGGAAGTATAAAAATACAGACTGGATAATTGAAAGTTTAAAAGCCAAGTTTACAGTTGCATAGAAAAGTGCATTTATTATCTATATGTGTTTGAAGCAGTCCATGCCCTTAGTCCTACGTTGCTGCTTAACTACTTGGGTAGTGACTGAATGATTACAGTTCTCCAAGGAGAGTGTCGAGCTGAATGTATAACTGCTTCACTTTTTGTACAGTGTATAGATAAGCACATATTGCTGTATGGCTCACTACAATATTGAAACAGTAGTGGCAGAGTGTTTGGAGGGAGTGTAAGGATAGAGACTGGGTAAATAAAGGTTTAAAAGACACGTTTTCAGGTGCATACAAGAGTACATGCATACTTAATAGGAGTTTGAAGCAGTCCATGCCCTAAGGCCTACTTTACTGCATGAAAACGTGGGTACTGACTGAATGATAACAGTTCTGCAAGCAGAGTGTCAAGCTGAATGTATAACTACTTCACTTTTAGAACAGTGTATAGATAAGCACATACTGCAGTATGGATCACTACAATACTGAAACAGTAGTGTGATAGTGTTTAGTGAAAGTGTAACAATACAGACTGGGGAATTAAAGGTATAAAAGGCAAGTTAGCAGGTGCATAGAAGATTGCAAGCATGGTCTATAGGGGTTTAAAACAGTCCATGGTCTAAGGCCTACTTTGCTCCATAATTACTTGGGTACGGACTGAATGATTATAGTTCTGCAAGGAGAGTCCTTGACTAAATTTATAAGAGCTTCATTTTTAGTACAGTGCATAGATAAGGACATCCTGCTGAATGGCTTACTACAATACAAACGCTTAAAAAATAACCCAATTTACGTATTCATGCACAGTTTAAAATAAATACAAAGAGGAAAAAAAATACTTTTCTGTTTGTATTTATCTGTAAACATCAGTAAAAACATAAATCAAGCAGCCCCACTTATAATTTAAGAATATTTTCAACTTAATTTGCATTAATTAACATATAAGTGCGGTAAAAGTATGACACAGCACCTATAATACCTGACTTTCAATAACACCGTTCACAGTTCGATTTAATAGTCCACCAGCATCTTAGCCCACCACTATCCCACTGTAAGTAATAACTTGCTTAATCTTCCCAACTCCCCAAGCGCCAGCACACCTTTCTGAGGGTAGTTTTATGATTTACAAATGCTAGCATTTGTTTAATTAAAAAGCATAATAATAACAATATGAATCCTTTTTTTTCTTCTAATGATAACGATATTTTTATTTCTGTCTTCTATTTAGATGTTTTTAATCATGAAAATGCAAAGAACACAGTTTACCGAGTAACACTTTTTAAACTCTACAACGTATGTAGATAATAATACCATATATGTGTTACTATCGAAATCAAAATCTTTACAGATTCACAGTTTGTAACTTTTCCTAACACGTGCAGAAGTAAAACAGTTCAAACGTGAGCACATGTAAACTGCAAAACGCGCCATCTAAATAGGCGGGGCCACATCTTCCTTCCGTAGACTACTAAACAACCCAAAACTATATAAACCACACCTATTGTGCAATTAGTTTTGCTTTTGTGAGTTATTTCTGAGTCGCCAATCTGTGTTGCAGGAATTCAAAAATATCCTATCACATGTATGCAGATGACATGCAACTTTACATCAAAATCGTCACCCTGGAAGACATAACTACAATGAATGATGCCCTCAAAACATCGCTGAATTGGTTAACCAACAATCATCTCAAGCTCAACGCTAACAAAACCGAATTCTTACTCATCTCACCACAAAAAAATCAATCCTTAGTCAAAGAATGGTCCAAAAGGATTACAGCATTAAATTGCACCCCAACTCAAGTTGATTCGGCGAAATCCCTCTGAATCACACTGGACGGGAACGTGGATATGAAAACCCACATTAATTCTATGGCAAAAAATGCCCGTTTCCACTTGAACTATTTGAGAAAGATGAAATGTTTTTTAACGGAGACAGACCTGAAATTAGCGGTGCAATCGCTGGTCATATCTAGGATCGAATATGGTTGTACTACACTTGCTGGCCTACCAAAAATTTCAACTGCACCCTTAAAAGCCTGCCTCAATGCTGCGGCAAGACTTATTACAGGATCGAGAAAATTTGACCACATCAAACCTCACCTGTAGGCCTTAAACTGGTTACTGTACGAGGCCAGAGTACAGATGAAAATGGCATGTATCACCCACAATGCGATTCATCACAACACACGTAAATATCTCGCCCACAAAATAGAAAAAACAGGAAGAAACAGACTTGTCAGGAGTTCTAATTATCTGCTTCTGAAACCACCTATCTTTAAGAAGAAAAAAACATATGAAAGGAATTTCTCAGGCGTAGCTCCCAAGATTTGGAACTCCCTTCCTGCAAACATTAAAAAAATTAGAAACACAACAACATTCAAGAAAGAAATTAAGAACTTTTTAATGAGCAAGTTCCTCCCATAAACAAGTTAAGCACAACGAAGACTTGTCTTGGACCCATTATAGGAATTGAGTGAACCGCAATGAATACTTCCTCAGAACATTATTATCTCAGGTCTTCAGCAATTTACATATGGCTGCCTTCCTCGATTTAGTCTGTAGTTACTAGGTCCAAAACAACACTATTTAATCTGCACGACTCAATGCTATATGTACATTATATCTGTAACCTATACCTTATGATGTTAAGCACTCTGATACCCATGGGTCATGTCCGCGCTATAGAAAACTGTTAATAAAGAAATAAATACCATCGGATTCTCTTTTGCGTCAACAAACATATTTCGGAGTTGTAAGTTGTTTCAATATGGCATAGGCATAGTACCTCGTAATAATTTGTGGCTATTTGTCAATATTTAAACATTTATATCTAGAAAAAAACTGTTACTGCATGTTTTTCGCTTTTTCTCTGTAACGTCAGCAGCTTGTTTTTAGAAACAGATAGATTATAACAAATATTGCTTCTTTTCTGGCTCCTTTCACCTTATATATAGTGACTTTTTATATTATAATATTGACACTGTATTTTGCTTGAGATGTGTTGCTGACCCGTAGACGCAAACCCCAGACATTTACAATCAACCTTACCATCTTCCACTTGTTATTGTGTTTTCCCCTAGAGATCACATACTGTTAATATGTATATTATAATATAAACAGTCATGCTGATCTTAGTGGGGTTCACAATCCGTCGTCACAAACAGTAACGATAAGTAAGCAACGTTACCGGCTTGCGGTTTTCAGTCTATTTTTCCCTTGTGATCATGTGCTGTGAAAATATATACATATTATTATTCTCACAGTCATGATCTCAGAGGAGTTTATGACCCGTTGCCACGAAGATCAAACTTTTTCACCTCCTGGAGAAAAGAAGTTCAGTAAATATTTACAGCTCGAAAGTCATTATGGATGTTCTGTGGAATACATAACTTTTTTTTCCTTTTCTTTTTACTGCAACAATGGTATCAATCGTTATATTATAATAGATTGTCCCATTGTTGCAGAAGAGGAATAGGAGATTTTTCAGTGCCATCTGTAATATAGCTTTCAAATATTAAAAAGTACTTGATCAGATATTTTTTTCAAGAAACATATTTTACGCAACTGAAAAAAAATATAGCTATCATGAATACTTTGTAACTTTAAATATTTGATAAACCCTACATTTCTGAATGTTATTTTCTAATTTCTATTCTTATTTGTGGTTCCTATTCACCTTCTCCCTAAAGAATATAAAGGACCTGTACTTTATATTATTAGAGTATAATCCTATATATTCTTTAGTGAGTATGTGATTTGTTAGCGGAACAGTCTGCAACCTCTAAGCACTACGACAGCACGTTCCTGAATTGTACAGAATACAAATTTGAAAAATAATAATGCATACATTTCTATGTAATATAAAGTCACTTGTATTTAACAGTTTTTTACTTGTTCTCTTGTTCTCAGATAATGTAGTGCAGGAGTGTTTGTTGTAGCACTTCTATTCTACTTTATTTAAAAGTAACTGATGCCCTCTTACATCATCAAGAATGTGGGCAACACTTTTACAAACTGTAGCAGAAAAAAGAAGGATATAGCCACGCTTAACTGATATTTTATGAAATTCCATTTTTAATTGTCACCCCACCCGCAAACTTGATAAAAAAAAACAGCTCAAGACACTGTCATTTTTCCGCTGTGATTTATACACCACATGGCAATTATATAAATGGCCCTTGAAACATATAAAAACATTTTTTTCCCTCATGATCCCTCTCCACCACCTTATGAGCACTGTACAGAGTTAATAGTGTTCCTAACCTGCCCTCTACTACTTTCTTTTCCCATACTCCTTTGGAAGTGCGTCACAAAATCAAAACAGTGAACCGTTCCCACCCAATAAGGAGCAAACTTGTGCTTGGAACACTTTAATCAATAAAATGTCCATGTTGTTCCGCAGAGGAGGAAGGAATGACTGCCAAACCTTCTACTTTTAATACTTCACAGCCAATGAACATTAGGCTTCGTAAAGTCCCACTTAGAGCACGTTACCCTAATACTCTACGAACAGAAAGGAATCGCTTACAAAACTTTTCCACTGACTTCTTCTACGACTAACGGTTCCTATGAAAAAAATATAAATTTCCAGCACAGTAGTTATTTCAATTAGCAACAAATTGTGGGAAACTTCTAACCTCTGTGCTCACGCAAGTGTTCCATGAACTGTTACTATGGTAACAGGCAGAAAGGTACTGGCTGTACAAAAACCGTTATATTTACCCTGGATCCTCTACAAGACAGAAAGGAAAGCAAACTAAAACAAAACACTGTGTACCACATTTACAACCCCCTTGTGCCACTTGCGTGTCCACACCCACCCCCCCACAAAATTAAAAGTGTGTGGACGTCAAACCCCAGGAACAACCACCCCCCGGAGATTTCTGTATTGTGTGACAGGGGCTCGGTGGCCCTCCACCTGGTGCCCTCAGGAGCCCTGGAGACCGCCACGCCAAAAGCCAGTTCCTGAAGTGTCCCGGGTTGCCTACCCCCGAGAAACTGTTGTTTGCTATGAGAGGGGGAAGTCTTACGGCTCCCCCCCTCCCATAGCAAACTTAGTTTGAACTTGAAAGACACAGCAGAGAAATCTGTTCTCACTTTCAAAATCCAAACAAGATTGCATTTCTACATGCAACTTAGCATCTCCCCATGTGTAAAAGCAATGCCGGCTCCAGAAGGACATGAGCAGTCAGCAGGACTGTGAGGCCATTGTACGTTCCGTCTTTTTTATAGATAGGGTCACGTGTGTAGTGACAGGAGCGCTGGATGGGTGTGGTGTGGGTGTATACCAGCCATGAGGGAGTGTGTGTGCCGATCTGACAACTAGATCTGGAACTAAGAAATCACTACAATGGAAATCTGGGCCATGCAGTGTTGTTGTGTTTTCCTGGTAGCGTAAGCATAGTGGGCTGTACCAATGTATTCAGTCTCGATTATTTTAAACCTTCCCCTTGGGCTTTTAAATATTAGGAGGGGGGCCGGGACACTGCAGAAGCTGGTCTTGTGGCGTGGCAGCCTCCAGGGACTTCGAGGACCCTGGGCATAGGGTCACGCAGTCTGCCACACACAATACACTAAAAAGAAGAGAAAGTGATGAGAGATGATTTCTGACGTGTTTAGGCTTGAGAGCCTGGATAATCATTAAATGGGGTCTGGCAGTGAAGTGCATACTTATTCAGGAAAAAGCATTTCGGGGTCTTGCGAAAGCAAGTCATCTTTAACAATTCTGCATGTATATGCAAAGATATCTCATTTACTCATATGTTAAAAACAGACAGAAACTTTCAACACCTCTTTTTGATTGGTTGTGTAGCATTGTAAGAATCAATCCCTTTTCTTGCGCAGATTTTGAAACAAAATTGATTGGCTGTTGTGTACTTACGTCTGTCTACCTTCCTCATGCTAATTTTGATTGGCTTTCTTTTTTCTATGTGACGTTACGATAAAGTCACCATGTTTATACCCCATTTTGTGACGCATTTTATTTTACTATGCATTTCAAAAACTAGTTGTGGTAGGGTGCTTTTAACTTAAACTATGTACTCTGCTTATGAGTTTGTTGACTGTAAAAGTATTTAAAAACATTATACTATTTTCTATTCTATCATAATTGTGCTGACTTTTCTCCTTTAGCATGTAGTACTATGTTCTTTTATAAAATGCATAACTTGCAAACCACCGGGTCTGCGGGTCTAATTTTTAATTTCTTAATCAATCTACTCCACTCTAGATTGAAGGTGCGGATTACGAAGAGAGTTCCAGACTTTACAACAGCCAATTAGGTTCAGTATTGGGCCCTTATCTTTTGCTAGAATGGCAACTAACTCTCGGTTAGCCTTTGATGAAGCCGAGATACAATCGATCTTGTCATAAAATCCAAGCATTCTAGATATGATGCCAACCGCCCTGGTTAATAACGATGATAGTTGGGCAAAAATTCTAGTATTGAAAAAGAGCCATTCCCGAACATGCATCCACGGCATAACTATGGCCGAGTATTTACGTGGGAACTGCGCTCCGAGTGGTCTTATTGTCACAAATGCACCAAGATTGTTCTTGGATGACAAGGACTTCCTGAAGGACTGGTCCTTGATTACTTGGAGATGTACCCGAGATTGGTTGGTTCTTATAATCAAGAAAGCTAAACAAGTGGCCGATAATATCTTGCTCGAAATACAGGTCCTTGAAGGCCAGATAAAAGCCACCATCTCGGGTAAGGTTTTCAGTAAAAATCAAGATAAAAGCAATAAAAGCAATAAAGAATTTAAAGATTCAGTTCTGTTTTCCAAATTGGAAAAATTTTAAAATGATCTAGCAAAGTTTTCATCTGAAAAAGTCTACCCCTACACCAGTGATGCATGCGTTCCTGTTCCATTCAACTAGAATGGCCGTCAAGGTGGGTCAACATATGGCACATCAAGTTCCGATGATGTGTCCAGTGATTCAGATTCATATATGCCTGGAACTTCAGGCATGAGAAATCGGGGCAGAGGAAACAGTCCGAATTGGAGAGGATCCAATTACAATTACAATAAACCACAGTTTCATCCTTAGTGGCAACCCAATTCTTGGGCACAGTTAGGTCCGCCCTTCCCACAACATCCAGGTCCCTTCGGCCCACAACATTTCTATCCTGATTTAATGCCCAGCATTTTTTAGGGTTTGGCAGGAGGAGACCGAGAGGCAGGCGGCGGACACAACCACAGCCACAAGGTCAGGAACATTGGAACCTACCAACGTCTTCCATGGATCTGAGGAGTGGCAGGAAGATCCCACTGGACCAAACAGGACCCCCAGAGGGACCAGCCTCAAGATAAATTTAAGTACTCACACACTCACTGAGATTGAGGAGCGAGTCCTCAACAGAGGACTGGGGTTTGTGGCCACAAACCAAGGAGATCCTTTTCTAACCAGAATGGAGATGGGGAAGTTCTTCAGGAAAGTCCGTCTGCATTTTCTGTTTTCAAAAAGTAACGAAGGAAACTTGGATTCAATGGCTGTCGATACTAACACAGGTTTGAAGAAACCCTCAACTTTTAATCCCTCAACAATGGGTCTTCCAGCTAAGCTCCTCATGTTTGAGGAAGCCGTAGAACATGATATTGACATACTTTTTAAACAAAATCATAAATTGTTTGTCAACTTTCCGAAGAAAGAGCAGGATGCTTTAAAAATCTCACCAAAGATGACACCCTGATTATAAAACCGGCTGATAAAGGTGGTGCCATTATCCTGATGGACATGGTTACCTACTGAGAAGAGTGCCTTAGACAACTCAATGATGCTAGGTCGTAATAACATCTGGAGGTGGACCCCACAGAGAGATTAACAACAATTATAAGTAATGTCGTGAAAGAAGCACTGTCTGAAGGATGGATCACGGCAAATGAAGCTCAGTATCTGTGTACTACACATCCTAATACACCGTATTTTTATGTGCTCCCAAAAGTACACAAAGCACAATGCCCACCACCTGGACGTTCCATAATATCGGGGATAGGGTCTCCAGGCTTATCTCCAGGATACCAAAGATGTGTTAAGGATTTTGCCAGACATTGAATTCAACATGGACACAGACTGGCTAGTGTCCTTCGATGTGGAATCCCTCTACACAGCGATCCCAAAAGATGAGACTTTGGAGGTTATTGAAAGTCTCCTACAGGGCACGAGATCTTAATTCTATCACCCCAGTCTCCTTCATTATGAATCTTGCTGGTCTGGCTATGAAAGAAAACTACTTTCAATTTGAAGAGTCCATCTTTTTACAAATGTCCGGGACCAGCATGGGCAGCGTGTTTGCGCCGAGCCTTGCAAATTTATATGTTCATAAATTTGAGGAAGATCACGTCCTTATGCCCACCAACCCTTATTACAGCTCTTTGCATCTATGGAAACGTTATATTGATGACGTGTTGGTGGTGTGGCGAGGAACTGTAGAGGAGCTAGTGGCCTTTCATGAATGGCTGAATGGCAGAAACGACTTCCTAAAATTCACTGTGGAGCATGATAAACAACATCTAGCCTTTTTGGACTTATGGATTACAGCTACCCCTGCGGGCTTGCAGTCAGAGCTGTATCAGAAACCTATGGCCCGTAACTCTTTATTAAGCTATGAGAGTTTTCACCCCAAGGCACTGAGAGACAATTTGCCTTACGGCCAGTTTTTAAGAATACAGCGAAACTGTTTAACGAGGGAGACCTTTTGTTGGGGTTCAGGGGGGGCGGGTGCCTTCTGTCTAGACCCCTGTTCACTGGTATTAGCGAATTGTGCCAAGTGAATGTACAAATTTATGGACGCTCCCTTGGGCTCGCTTTAAAAGGGCTTGCCCGCAGGAAACCGGTGATTTGTTTCTTTGATGGTCCCTTGCCGTGTGATTTCCAGTTCCTGTTTCCCTACCTTGTTCCTTCTTTATTGCGGTCCACGACAGTGGGCCTCTAGAGGGCTGGTTTTTGACTTCCCTTTTCCTACGAACCTTGTTTTCTTGACCTTTGTTTTTTTTTTAACCATTAGTGGGGACCTGTTTTGTTATTGGAGACGCTAAGGGATACGCGGCTGCATTTCCCTTGAGAGGTAGGTGTCCCATTTTCCTCTTTTTGTAGTCAAACCATCTTGTTGTGTATCCTGTGGGTGGTTTCACGAAGAAGCTGAATAACGGCCGTTTTTTGTGCTACCTTCGTGATTTTTAGTTATAGGGGTTTTGTGGGTGTCTTCTTAGTCCTTGGACACCTTTTTTCCCCTATCCCTTCCCAGTCCTTTTTTTTGTTTCTTGTTGATTCCAGCCCGTGGTTATTCTCGGTGTTTCCTGAGGGGGCGTGGTTGATCTGGATTGACGGAAGAAAGATCCAATACGAAGGCAGGCGATTGTTTTCCTGTTTCGTTTGAGCTACTCCTGAGTTGTGACTGGGGTAAGCGGGGAGGTCGGTGGGTTCGTGTGTGTACTTGGCACTAGTTAGGTTGGTAGGGTGTGTCTAATCTTGTCCCCCATTTCTTTTTTAGAGGTCTCAACTGGGGTCAAGCAGTCCGCTACCAGGGGATCTGAAGAGACACGCTGTATTCCCCAAGACCTTGTGTTTCCCTGTTTTGTTTACCCACCCTCTCCCGGTGTCGTGTTCTCCATCACCCGGAATATATCTGTGGGTGTTGGGGTGTCACAGCAAGGGTAGGGGATTGGGACTTTCTTCACTCCTGCGGTGTTTGGCTGGTTGGCAGGCGGAACACCTTTCACACTCATGCAAGAAATCTGGAGAACCAATTGGTTGACAGAAAATATCCGAAACGATTGATAAAACAATCAATGAAGAGAGCCTCTAACAATCATCGTTGTAGGGCTTTTGGAACCACCGATCGCTAAAGAGAAGCAGGATCGCATTACTTGTGTGAACACCTTCTGTACTCTTTATAACAACATTCAGAAAATTGTCAGAAAACATTGGGCTATCCTCAACACCGGATCAGATTCGTTACCGTTGCCTCTGTTTGCCTTCAAGCGAGGCCAGAATCTAAAGGACCAATTGGTACACACGAGACCGAAAACTACTTTACCTCAGGCTGTGGGGACACTTTGGGATATGCCCGCAGTAGAGGGACACCATCCTTGTGGTAACTGTGCGGCCTTCCCACAGACAACTCAATCCACTAGCATTGATATAGGTAGCGACCGGCCTTGGCAACAAAAGCGGTTTACCAATTGTAATAGCCAAAACCTAATTTATCTAATAATTTGTCCTTGTCAGCTCAAGTATGAGGGCATGACCACCAGAAAGATTAAAATCCGGATCTCTGAGCACAAAAGTACAATAAGGTGCCGTAAATCAGCCACCAGGCTAACTAATCACTTTCTGGAGGTCGGCCATGCACCCACTGACTTTGTTTGGACCGTAGTTGAGGAGCCCTTGATTCCCAGACAAATTACTGATGTGAGCAAGTTCCTTTTTAAAAAGGAACAAAAGTGGGTGTATAAACTGAATTCAGATAAAGGGGGCTTAAATGAAGACATCCCGTGGATGTGACTGTGAATGTGAATCAGGACTTAAGCCCAGTCAAAACTGTTCTGGATACCCCGATCATGGCATGGCTACGTTTATTCCTTGGACTTCTCCAAGCAATCAATGACTATGTAAATAGAACAATAAAGTCAAATACTGTCACACTATCGTGCGGTAGTATTGCCGTGTAACGAAGGGAGGAACTCACACTAGGAGCGGAAGTACTTTTAAATAATGCCACTTGGGGGCATATTGATAGCACAGGCATATAATGAGTTGTGCTGGAAGTGAAAAATTGTCAGGTAAAAGAGATATATCCCTCTGACACATATAGACATGATTAGAATAGTCGTCCTTTGAAACGAAATAGCGCAATTTTAAGAAAGACTGTCGAATAAAGTATTCAGCGACGAGAATAAATGGGGGCCATGACATCAGGCAATTTAACGTGATATGATGCCGGTTTGACAAGATAACTTTATTGAGACATGACTGTTCTCTGTATGAGATACTAATACTTATGGGTTCTGGGTTCTTTAAAGACTGGGGACAACCACCAGACACCTATAGGAGATCATGGCATCATAATAATAATCATCCTTTGTTCGGTGGACGCGTCAAACTACATTTCCCTACAGCCCGAGAAATACACGCCGCCGAGACGTCCGCCTGGAACATTAAATAGGCGTTTAGAGACAGACCCGGTACCTTCGAAAGACGGCCCAGAGGGACGCTTGGAGTGCCGACGGTCAGGTAGGGATTATTACAACACAGAGCGAGAGTTATGAAATGCCCACTCGGGGGTGATTATTAACCTGTGATTTGTCACGAGGCTACAGATGGTGATTAACGGGGTATTCGAGACTTGTTATTGTTGAGATATCAGCAAGGGAAACAAAGTGATTCCGTTTCTCGTTACCTCGTTAAAACATTTTTATAGTACAACTAGCGACATGGTTCTCTTAAATATAGCAGAGAATTTGACGTGATAGAACTGACTCACATGAGGTACTCGAAGATAATTTTTCCGACTTTGAAACCCAATGTCGAACCCAGGGTAACCCTTGTGGGCTGAAACAGATATCAGTGGCATGGTAAACTAGGAAAATAGATATCTGTAGCAAGTGATAATTATCTACGAGATGATCAAGACAAAAAACGTACACCCTTATATGAAACATAAGATCAGAATTGGGCAAAAAAACTTTGTTCTAAAGAAAAAATAAAGTTTTTTTAATTATACAATTTAACATCTACTCAATCGCACTGAGTATCCTGATGAGGACTGATTTTAACTGTTTAAGTTACTCTCTTCTTTTTTGTATCCTCTGATTTGAGCGGTGCTCTACTTACCTGCGCCATAGCCGGGTGAGGTGGGGCTTTTCTCTCCTACCACTTAAGTAAGCATGAGATAGTGATCATTGAGTGATAATAGTATACATTGATGTAACTCTGGGGAATAATTGATTGGTCTATATCCCCCATTTGGTAAAAAAGTGAGACATTCCTTTCCAAATGCTAATATATGTTTGTCAGTATTCTGTTTGACTTTTTATGTACCTGTCCTGCATTTTATGACTTATCCTGATCTTGGATCTAACAGCTAGGAGAATGACCATACCTAGGATTACCAGGTGAAATATTCCTTTTTTATGATTTTCACATTGAGTAAGCAGTAGCGACATTGGTCCTGAAGAAAGCAGTGGACACCTGCTTGGGTCCATTAAGTCTGCAGAAACATGTTGACCTAGAGATAACATAGTAGACATTTATTCAAACTACTATGTTGCACTAGGTTTATTGATTTGGAAGAAGAAAGGTACCGCTTAAATACTTTTTCCTTTCTGTCTCTCCAATTTTAAATCCCATTTATTCTTTTTTTTCACACTATAATTCACGCACTGCTTAACGGTTGTCGCCACGTGTCCTCACACTTTCGCATTCATTGGGACACACACGTTGTTGAAATAAAGAAAATGTCTTTGACAATGATTGGTAATATCTCCTTCCTGGTGTGAAGGATCCCATATGATGACAGGGGCGCCTCTGGTCGACAACTGATGGGTATTTTTTCACACTCGGAAAGTACCTATGTGACCTTCAGTGTCATATTATCACTCTCCTATATATAATTTGTGTATATGTGTGTTCACATTTGAACTTTCTCTTGCATGTCAGGTATCGAGTTAGTCGTCAGTCTACTTCTGGTTCGAGACACACAGCTACCTTATGTTTTGATAACTTGCAAACCATCTTTGAAAGAAAAATGCTCATATTATCAAAATATTTTTATTGAGTATTTTATATTCATCGTATGTGTGAATTGCAAACATTCTTTTACATTCATTAGTATCAAGCGTTCAACCACATTTATTTTATTTTATCATAAGCACTCTTTCCTTATATTTACATTATATAAGGGTTGCCCCATCATCTTTTTATAAATGTTTGGGCTTCTTTTACTTTCAGATAAAGTAGAATAGAAGTGCTACGACATACACTCCCTCACTACTTCATCTTTCTTTTTTTTATGTACATTTCATGTCATTTTTACAATTAACAATCATGACGTTTTAAACAACAAATATATTACTTTTGACAAAAAAGTGCTCACGAAGATAATCCTCCTATTCTTCACGATCAAATTTTCAAAAAGCACTACTTAATATAAATAATTTTCATCCAATTTCACGCTAGAAGATAAAGAGTTTTGGTTTTAGTACATTTTTCAATCATAAAGAAATACTTGCATACTTAAAAAAATATATATATATCTATTGTAAGTCATCCAACTCCAGTTGAAGGCTCATACAGTTTAATATGAATTAAAATATACATTAACAATATGATCCCTCTCTGGGAATGAAAGATAAATTGAAGATTATGACATCTCTCCTAATCAATACTTTGCATGTTCTAATTAATTAAATAACCAATATTTCCATTCATATAATTTACCTCTCTTCGATATTCTTTCCTTCCTCCGTCGAAATTCATCCAACTCCTCTGGAGGGGGCATAATGTTTTATGTATTTTTAAATATACATTAACAATATGTTCCCTCTGAGGAAATGAAAGATATTGTCAAGATGCTACTGCAGTCCCGAATCTTTACCTTGCTCGTAGTTTCAGTCTCTAAAACGAAACTAATCATCCCACGGGGGTGGTTTATATACTTTTTGGTTACGTAACAGTCTATGGGGTCAATTTATTGCTCCTCCCATTATTAAGTCACGTTTTTCAGTTGACATGTGTTCTCATTTTACTGTTTTAGCGTGTTACATGTTCTTGTAAATGTGCCTCTTTCCATACTTTTTAACTTTCGTATAATTTCTAAAATGCTTTATTTAAACTTGTTTTTATTATTAAAGCATTTCTATCTTTTTAATAGAAGTATTAATATTCATTCCCCTTTTTTTCGACTTATTATTCTAGTAACTTCCCTTTTTTAAAAACTTTTTTTAATTCTCTTTATTACTGTATATTAATGTAATCATTCATTCAGTAAGCATGTACTCATGAAGTGCTGCAGGCTTTAGGGAATGCACTGATTAAAAGTGCTATGTATTATGCATTTTGTGGTGTAATAACCTTTACATTTATGCTTCAAGACTACAATTCCCCACTCACTATATATACACCAGGAGTCTCCAACTACTAGCTCAGGAGCTACTGGTAGCTCACCAGCACCCTAAAAGTAGCTCTCAGACGTGAAGCCAAACAAAACCAATCTCAGAGATTCTGTGTATATTAAAGAAGGTAGTACTGCTCATTTCCCTACCCTTAAGAGTTACAGACAGTCAAAGCAATGGCAGAGCCTGTTCCTAACACTCAAACACAAACTGTGGTGGCGTATGAATTAATAAATTAGAGATGTATAGACCTCACTATTCACCAGTAAGGATTTCCATGTGCTGGGGGAGTATGTGGTGGGGACGTGTGCAGCTTTCGTCATTCAAAAAGACAGGTGTTATGGTTCTTCCTCAACTGCTTTCAGTGTGGGGATTCATCTGATGCTGAGAGTGAGTTCTTTCCAGGTCGTGGCCATGATGTACAACAAGGGTGTGCCTCTTGTCTGGTTATCTCATTACAGAGGATTTCAGCCAAGGCCTGGTTAGAGAAGTAGACCCCCTCTGGGCCAACCATTATAAATCAAAACATTCCCACCGGGGGCTAATTAACAATAAAGCAGGCTTCGTTTTTTTTCTTCTTTTTCACAGCATACACGTACCTTAAGCGTATACCGCGACTTTTTTTAATTTTTATATTTTTTGCCTCGGGCGTCCTTGTGGGACCCCCTGGGCAGGCCTACGGGGTTAGGGTGTTTCTACCCTGACCCCTTTCCGTGTTTTTTGCGTTTCTTTCGCTGCTTTTTTGTGCCTCGGTTCTACTGGGGCACAAGGTGGCTGCCAACACTTCCTGGTTTGAAGTGTTGACAGACAGTCGACAGCCAATTAGCATGCAGCTCGTGCTTGTAATGGTACGCACACTATCCTTGGACAGTACTCGTATGGTACTTCGTCTATAGATATATCTATGATTTTACTTTTGATTTTCTCAGAAACTACTGAATGGATTTACACCATTTAACAAAAAGCGTAATCTGCGAACCAAACTCTACCTTTTTGCCAAATTTGTTGTAATTCCGTTCGGGCTGTAGCCCGTCTTAAAGGTCCCTATGGAAAATTACATGGAGAAAACACGTTTTGGGGTCCCCCTTTTTTCTCGGCCCCCGCTTCACGAATCACCCCCAAACTTTCAGGGAGAAAGCGACGATTCATTGACCGGCGCCAAAATTATTCCAAATAGAATGTTGTGGATTTCCTATGGAAACTAGGTCCTAACTATAACTACCTACTGGCAACCGCCAGTAGGTAATATATATATATATATATATTGATCAAGACCATGGAAACGTGGTCGAAACCCATCGTGTTGGGCACTTACTTTTCATTTTAATGAATGCTAGGAATTTCCAGAGTTTTTCTGCAATTAAAGCACTGCATTTTCACCATGACCCACAATTTTTTTCAGCTTCAGATTTTATTCAGCTTGTGTAAGACACAACTCCATCAGCATGATGCGTTTGGATCCCAAAGGGATGGTATTAAAACATTCATCAAGACAAATGTCAATACTGTGTACAAAAAAAGGCACCTTCCTGGGGTGCTATTGTACAACAATTGGTCGTACAACCACCCGTGAGCAAGGCAATGCTTTGCCAAAACGCATCAGCATTTTTGTTGCTAATAAATCATGTTTGCCTTCACCTGCACTTTCAGAGTGCCTGCTTTCCTTTATACGAAGAGGAGAAGTTGTTTTGATATATATATATCTTGCTCAACTTTGTCGAAATCAGGCATCTCTATGGGGAAAAAAACACCAATCACACACCATTGATTCTGTTACCTCAGGCCTATGTTTGCAAATTGGGGCAGTTTTGAAATTATAAAGACATATTGTATAATTGTTTTACAAGCTCAGCTTGGATTTGAGCATGCTTCAGGCAATTTTTGTTTCAACATCATGGAAATCAATAGTAAACACCCGCCCATCAGACCATAAATCAGAATCACAAGCAACAAAGAAACCAGGTCTACACACTGGCCTGTCAGACAGGACCAGAATTTTGGGCACGGCCTGATTTCAAAATAGGCCAGTTTGTACCTGCCTCTTTTTGGGAAGGACACTTGTCTAGTAGCTGTTCTGAGAAATCATGAATTATCGTTCCCACAGATCCACATAATGGTGAACAATGGTGAAAAGGAGCAATTAAACGGTTTCAACAATCAACCCCATTCTGTCATCCTTGATTGTGAACAAATACATTCTACAAGTATTATGTCTAATTTGTTGCAGATCTGTATAGATGTGAAACCCGACATTAAACAACACACAGCAGGTAAGGAACTTGACTTAACGAGTGAACCAAGAACTAAGGTCACAGAACTGATTGCTTAACCCAGTCAAGCTCTTCATTGACTGCCCAACAAATACATTATTTAGTTCATCTTCCTATATGTTCTACAACAAGAATATTAGGGAAATGTACCAAAATAAGAGGACTAAAACTGCATGGCAATGTGAGTCTTAAAGCCAAACCACATAGCAACTTTATAATATTAAAGACAATAAGGAACACTCAACACACACTAATTCCTGAGAGATGGAATTGGCATTTTGAAGCATTCTAACCGCTCCCAGAAATGAGTCTGTTGCATTTGCACGCAGGAACCCTGGTCCAAAAAGCCAACTAAAGGCTTCAATAGAAGAAAACAAGCATAGCATGACATTGTACTAAAGATAAGAACTATAAAATAAATGGGTCCTTGGTCAATAATCCAGAACCTCAACAAGGTGGATTGTTCAACCACAAGAAATTGGAGGTGTAACAGGAGAATAAATGGAACTCATCTATGGAGGAAGTATGAAAATAGTGACTTTAATTTATACACAGTTTTGTAGCTCTCCAATATGGTTGATTCACCACCCGTCAAAGGTTTTCTACTAGCTCTACTAGCAGAGTTTTCTTGAGGCTGTTCCTTGCATATAGCATGTGGTACCCTCAGGGATAAAAGGACATAACGCTTAGTGACCAGTTACTTATTTATTACCACTGAACTCTACACCATTCTACAAGGTGATGCACTCATGTTTTGTTTCTTAAAACAAAAAGAGGAAGAAGTTTCTAATACTGTGACTACGAATGCACCTGTGCCAATTATCCTCATAAAGTTAGACCACACGTGACAGATCCCAACTACGAAAGATCAGTGGTGAGGCACACAGACCCTCTCATATACTAGCTGTCAGAACCCAAGGAGAAATTCCCCAGCATCTCCCACTACCCTGCGGTCCCCAAATCCCTGCAGTTCACTTGCTGGAGGCTACGTCTCTGATACAGAGGTGTGGCAGTTACATCCTCAATGCCTCTCCCCTGGAAAAGTGCCTCCAATGTCTGAGGAATTTGCTGCAGCTGTCATCTTTGTTGACTATTTCTACCCTGGGTTCCACCTTGGAAGTCATCTCGGCTCCTTCATGTCCTGAGGGGACTTCCTGCCTCTGGTCTGCCCCCACTGCTTCCTGGTAAAACCACTCTCTTTCTCCACCCGCCTTCTCATCCTCCAGTTCTATGGTGCTCTATGAGCCATCTCTGCCTATTTTACCAGGATTGGCAAGAGTCCTGTAAACAACCAGCATGCTAGCCTGATTACTTCCAGTGCCTCCACTGTCCTGATCGTCATGCCGCACACTCGGGTGCATAGGAGTCCCTGTACAGTACCTGCCACCCAGACATGGGCAATTGGGCCATGAGCAACTACAATTGTAAACAGAAAATCAGCCATGCCCTCTAGTCATCCACAGAGGTGATGGGTCTGAAGTGAAAATGGTTGAAGATTTAGGAACCATCTAAGGACGCAGGCATTAGTGACCTTATTCCTAGAGAGCCAAACAAGGTGTGCCTGGTCACTGAGTGGCACAAATTATCACCCAGCAGATAGCAATGAAGGGCTTCCATGGCCCATTTTATGGCCACTTATTCTTTTTCAATGGTCAGATAATGAATTTCCAGAGGGAGCAGTTTCTAACTAATGAATGCAATGGGTTTCAAACATTCATCTGTATCAGATTAAGATAGAACAGCACCAATACCCCTGTCTGAGGCATCCATTTGGAGAACAAAAAGTTACTTACAGTTAGGACAGATTAGGACAGGATCCAAACACAAAGACGACTTCAAGTCATCAAAGCCTTATTGCAGTTTAGGTGTCCATTCCGTAATCCAGTTGGGACTGGATTTGAGCATACGGTTCATCAATGGAACTGCTTTCTCAGCAAAGTGAGGAATGAACTGGCGGTAGTATCCCACCAAACCTAGAAGGGAGTCAACCCACAACTTATCCTGGGGCCTGGGCAAATCACATATAGCTTGGACTTTGTCTATCTAAGGACTTAATTTACCCTTTTGAATGTGATACCCTAAGTATCAAATAGAAGGTGCCTTTCTCAGGATTTGCAGTGAGCCCAGCTTCTCTGAGGGTCTGTAACACAGCAGTCAAGTGAAAGAGATGGTGTTCCCAGTCTGGGCTAAAGTATAGGAACCTCGGCAGGACCCAACCCAGGATGCACAGCGTTGCAGTGTATTCACCAAATAAGTTCCACTGCTTTTCTCTGTATTTTCACTATATTTTTTTTGCCTTCAGTTGATACGCAGTTCAATTTCTCCATACACAATTATTTCCAAATATTAACCGCAGGTTCATCATATGTCTATAAAGCCTTTTCTTCAAACCACAAGGGGATTCACTTCATGGCGCGATGACAACTTAACCAGGGGGCTGACCCCAGGTTCTCAACTAACTTGTCTATCCGGGGCAAGTAAAAGGTGTCAAATTTGTTCTTGCTATTTAGTTGTCGAAAATCAATGCAAAATCTAATGCCCCCATTAGGCTTTGGTACCAGCACCATGGGAGAACACCATGCAATGTTGGATGGCTTAAATATCCCTTCACTCATATATTCTTCACTTCTGTTTCTACTGGTGGATCGACAGGAGATGGATTTTTGAAGATTGAGCTTGAAACAGGACACGTAATCAGAGAGGGTATGGGCTTCCCGATAGTGACGTCTCATTGAGGTTACCCTGGAACTGGGACCAAACACTTGGGGAGATATACACACCTCCCCTTTAAAAATCACTATTGTTTGATTCTTGATGTAGCAGATTTGTTCTATCAATTGAATAAGAACTTCATAGTCCTGATGAGAACCCTACAACTTGTTGCGTTTGAAACGCGTCGACCTTTTTGTTTTGTCAAGCAAAAAACCCAATGTTGTTTAGGTTGTCCACTCGTGCATTGAAATAGTTGATGGACTTAGTAGACGGTGGTCCTTTGGATTTATTTGTGCACTTCAGTGAGAGTGTATAGGATTTATTTGGTTGTTTGACTTCTGTTGTATGAGTGTTGTGCACCTGGTCTGTGGCTACTGAAAAGTATTATTTATCTTGGCTAGACTTGACTCGACCTGGTGTGGTGGTTGGATGGTGTGAGTGTTTAGTATAAGTGTTTGTTGAGTTTGCTTGGAGGTATGATTGAAGGATTGCATTGAATGTGTAGTGGTGTCTCTGTGATTTGTTGATTTTTATGAAATTTAGTCTTGTGTACATATTTCCTTTTTGTATTTATCTTTGATGCTCATATATATAAAGTGTTGTTTATAAGTGATTTGAAAGCTTTTGCCAAATAAAATGATTGATGGCACAGTAAAAACTGTGGACCTATATGTTTAGCTCCTAGGTTCTGGTTATTAAATAAGTATAGGAGTGCTGCTCAGGATTGGCAATTGTTTTGTTTTGCTGCCTGAAGGGAAGTGGCACTACCAATTGATGCAGAACAGTATTTCCCTTTTATACATTCCTATTTAAAAACATCTCCTGGAGATACTAAAATATGGGACTACCTGGTCACTGGAATCTGATACAGCCTGTCCCCAAGCCTGGGTGAGAATGGGATCTTCTCTCTGTGTAGCTCTGAAGCTAGATGTGAAACCTCTGGTAACTGCTGTGGAAGAAGAGACGTGGGAAGTATTAGAATCACCAACCACCACATTTAGTCTGTTATGTAGGCGTTTCTTCCGATGTGTGAGGGTCTAACAACTCTTACCCCCTTCTATATCCCCATCCCAGAAAGAGCCTATCGCCACCATTCTGACTCACTCTCTTGTCAAGTCAAGTCAAAAGGCAACTAAAAGCCATTAAAGCAAAAATTTTGAAAAGCGTTTATTTCTTCAACATAGATTCAAATTATTAACACTTTAGTCATTTGAAAAAGATAAATAGAGGCATCCATTATATCAATAAAAAGTATGAGATTCAAGCTTTGAAGTTACAAGGAATTCATTTTGTAAAGATCAGAGTGCTAAAAGCCAAGTGCAAGGACAAAGTATCGTAAAGTGCATATGCTGAAGTAATGTGGGCCCAAGGTAGGAAAAAACGGTCTGGCTACTATAAAAACAACCTTTTCCTATTCCTGGTAGCCCGGGTTAGAAAACTTGCAAACCTGAAACAAACCATAGGGGAGGATAACATTTGAAGGTACAGTAGAGCAGGCCTAACTTGGGTAAAATGGTGATTTCTGGGCAGTGTTGGTATAAACCTTCTACACAGTGGTTGATAAAAATCACAAAAAGTAAGGTATCTTGCTCTGAAAAGTTGTCACAGGGGCAGGGTTTTAGTGTGCCAGGTTTTGTAAAACCTTGGGGAACAGCCAAAACCCAAGGGAATAAATGCAGTCAGAATCTAGTCAATACAAAACGATGAAAAGCATTGCTAACAATGGGTAAATATGGTTGGACTTGCTTGCTCAGGGACAATGTGACATACATTCTCACAGTGGGTTTTGCTAACTCCTTTTCCTCCCTGAGCCTCTGCCATTGTCCAGGAACTCTTGTTTAATAATTCTGACTGCTGGTTTACCCAAAGGTTTAGGGCTCAAGTACAAGTAAGGGCAACCGAGCCCTTTTGTCAGTTCCATTGCATATTTTAACCACGGGATGTGCATAGCCCCCCCATGGCTACACAATCAGTATGAGTTAGTTTAAATTGATCGTGGGACAAGCCCATACTCTCAGCCAATGCAACAGGGGGGCTACCGGTATCAGATCAAAGTTGTACCTCACACATAGTTCTTCATGTAATATAAATGCAGAGGTATGGGCGGGACAACCGGAAGCTTACGCATGAGCTTGTTCTCTACCCCCTGCATATCCTTTTGATCTTTGTACCCCAGACATCACATCCATAGGTGGCCATGGGGATGCACTTTTCTTTGTAGATCTTCAGCAGGGGGGAAAGGGGTATTGACCCTAGTCTTTTGCCACATTTCAGAGTAGCCCCTGCTGCACTAGTTAGGGTATTCATTTTTTATGTGATTTGTGGAAGCCAGGACCCATGCTCATTAAAAAGTACCCCTGGGTAAGGAAAGGTCGGGTCTTTAGTCAATTTGGCCCCCCTGCAGTAAAATTTGGCCTTAAAGTCCTTTTGGGGGCCTATGGACATAGCATGTAATTTTGTCAGATTTGTGGTCAGGTCTAAGGAATCCATAAAAGCTATAAAACCATTGAAAAGTAATTGGAGGCCCACAGAGGTTCTGGCAAGCAGGACTGCCTCGTCTGCATAAAGGAGTGCAGGTATCATCTTGGCATTAACCCTGGGGATGTCTTTACATCTTGAAATCAGAAGATCCTCTAACTTATTAATGTAGAGCATGAACAGCAGGGGGGCCAAGATGCAACCCTGTTGAACCCCTCTCTTCACAGTCCAGGTATCCGTCAGACTGCCATCCACATTATATCTGACAGCGGCCAAGGTGTTTTCGGGGGCTGTATATAAAAAAGCCACCAGCTCCGCATCGACGCCCATGTTACTTAAAATCAACCATAACTTAGACCTGTTTACACAATCAAAGGCTTAAGTCAAATCTATAAAAGACAGGTGTATAGTTCCCTTCTTGGCCAGGGTATATTTCCTGATCACTAAGTGTAGGTTAATACATTGATCCAATGTCCCTTTTACTTTCCTAAAACCGTACTGTAAATCAGAAATGACATTAAAATGATGAAGCCATGCCGTTATATGGTCTAGTATCACTTTGCCCATAATTTTAGCAGCTGAATCTAAAAGCAATATTAGTCTGTAATATGCAGGTTCATCCTGTGCACCTTTCTTAAAAATCGGGAAAATTACTGCCATTGTCCATGAAGGGGGAAAACCACATGAGCACGCTGCGTTGAAAACATGTGCTAAAATCTTGGCCCAAACCTTGGAGTCAGCCTTATAAAGATCTGCTGGTACCCCGTCTGGGCCAGGGGTCTTACCCCCAGATGTAGAGATGATTGCCTTATGGACCTCATCTATACTGAAGTGGAGGGGTACACTGGATGACCCACCGTCCATATGAGCCTCGGAATTCTCCTATATTGGTGTCACAAAAAATATGTCCAAAGTGCTGCACTCACTGGTCACTGGACTCTCTCTTGTCCTTCAACTGAGGTTAGCAGTACTGGGATGTCAGGATAGTCAGTTTCTATTACTATCTCTTCTACCATCTGGGATATGGCCCCTACTCTCTTCTACCATCCCAGGTGTGGCCCCCTTCTTTTAACTCTTCAGGTTGACCTCTCCAATTGTTAGTGGATGTTACTACAGGATAGGGTTTGCAGTCTCCATGAACACATGTTATGACCATAGCTCCTCCCTGTATCCGTTGCTCTGGTTTAATCTTTTCCTTACTGATAACTGAATGTCGACAAGCTAAATCCACCAGTAGTGTTGTTGACACCCCATTCACTTCTAAGACTTTTCTGTATCTATTGGGGCTTCCGCTGCCAGCAGAACGCAACCCCTTAAATACCCAACTTCCATGGGTTCTGCTGGGGGCAATTTCTAGGGACAGCTCCATGCTATGTGCCTCTATTCTGCACAGTGGAAGCACTGTGGTCCCTGATTGCTATCCCTCACCTGGGGTCATAATGGTACCCTGGGTTCAGGAAGGGGCCTGGGTGGTGGCTTAGGGGTGAGACTACTCCAATTGGTATTTGCAGGGGATCCTACTTGTGGCTTGCTGACTCTAAAGTCAGGAGATCCATGAAAGCATATGCAAGGTCTATTGCCATGCTGACAGTTACATTGGGTAGAAGTTTTATCCAACTTCTGGCGGACCCGAGAAGGGCACACAAAAATTGTTCCCGCAGTACTTTGACTATGACATCCTCGAGGGTAGCTACCTCTGGTTTTAGCCAAATAATACCAAAGTCCAGATTAAGGTACAAAAGTGCCCCAGGGGTTATATTGGAGGGGTCTATTTTTCTCTTTGGAACTTGGCCCTATAATACTGAGTGTCAGAACCCAATCTCTCAAGGATGGCTCTTTTTTCTTCAGGGTATGGAACGATACCAGCTGGGTTAGCTGCTTGATAAGTTGTCTGTTACTCCTCGGATATCAGTGTTGCCATATGTAGACTCCAGCGTTCTGGTGGCCAGGTAGCAGATATGGCTACACTTTTAACGTTCGTAAAAAAGAAATTCGGGTTCTCCCCTGGTTGATATATTTGAAGGACCAAGCTTGCAATGGTATCAGCAAAACTTTGAATAGCTTTGTCCTGGAGCTGCAGATCATTGGCTATAACAGTAGCTTGAGTTTTGAGGGCTGTATGTAATTCTACTCTCTCCTTTTGGGGAGCTGGGTCTGTTGCTAAAACACCAATTGTAGGTGGCGCAGCCATTCAGCCAATTGTTTTACAATATCCTCCATATTGATGAGCTGGGTAGTATCCATCTCCAGTTGGGATTGTTTGTCAGTCCCACTTTTGACACCACTGTAACAGGATAGCGGACAGGACTCAATTACAATGGAAGTATGAAAATAATGACTTTTATTTCTAGAAATTGTGTAGTGCTCCAACATGGTCAAATCACCACCCATCAAAGTTTTCTTCAAGCTTTAGCAGTGGAGTTCTCTTGAAGCTGTTCCTTGCATATAAGTGCATGGTACCCTCTGGGAGAAAAGGACATAAAGCATACTGACCACTCACTCATGTTTTGTTTCTTAAAACAAAAAGAGGAAGAAGTTTCTAACACTGTGACTTTGAGTGCGAATGTGCCAATTATCCTTATAACGTTACAGCACATTTGATGGATCCAAAGTGCACAAGAACAGTGCCAAGGAACACAGACCCTTTCATATATGTGTGTACTTGCTGTTGGAACCCAAGGAGAGATTTCCAAAGCATCTCCCACCAACCGGTGGTCCCTGACTTTGTGATTCACTTGCCTGTGGCCATGGCTCTGATCCAGAGCCATGGCAGTCACATCCTCAACAAATCTCCCCTGGAAAACCGCCTCCGATACCTCAGGAGTTGCTACAGCCGTCACCTCGGTTTGTTGACCATTTTCTCGGTGGGTCCTCTCTCGGATGTCCCTCAGCTTCCGCATGTCCTGATGAGGTGTATAATGCTCCAGCTGTCGTCCTTTGGGGCTTTCTGCCCTCGGTCTGCGGCTACTGCTGCCTGGTGAAACCACGCTCCTTCTCCACTCGCCTCCTCATCCTCTGGGTCTGTGCTACCATAGGAGCTATCTCCACCAATTTTAGTTCCTGTAAACAACTATCACGCTGCCCAAAGTACTTTGGTGGTCCTGGTAGTCATGCCGCCCACTCGGGCACACAGGAGTCCTTGTACAGGAGGGAAGTACCCAGGTTCAGCAACAACAGATCCTGGATGAGATCCTAAGCGTGGTAAAGCAGCGAAAGGGGGCTTAGCCAAGATTTATTGCAATATAAGTCTCAGCTCTCCCCATAAAGGAAAAATAGCCAAAATAGCACCTACTTTTCAAGGAAACAAGACTTGTTGGGTCTATCTTGATTCATGTGGTTTACAGAGGTTAAGAATGAGCATGCTTCAACGTCTCCCACAAAAGGCTCACACTCTGCATTTACCCTGCCTGATTGACTATTTACAAACTGTTTCTTATGTCAGTAAATTGAGTGTTCATTGCCTGCGTCTGTGTCCCGCAAACTTCTACGTTGTTAGTAGACACTGTACATTACAACAGTAAAGCCATGGCACAATCTTCATTCACCAAAGGTAACACCCCTCAAAGGAAGGTCTTCACAGGGACCTCACAAAGAAACCCCCTTTAATCCTACCAAAGGAATCAAATGGAGTCCAAGCTCAATTAACAAACAGCAAACAGGTGGCTACGCTATCACCTCAACCCTTCAACAAAGTCCAAGAGAACTTTGACCAGAAACATCATGGCAAGTCTGCAGCCAGAAGTCGAAACTGGCAGACAGCACTTCACTAATAAAAAACTAAAGAAACCCGCCAAATGTAATGCTTGCCTTCAGCTGGAATGCAGCTCTACAAGGAGCAGAGACTGGCCCTTGAAATTAGACTAACATAGGAACACAGACATCCGCGGCCTGTGGAGGGAGTTCCGTGGGGCAGAAAGGCGGGGCGGGGGAGGGGCAGGGTGGGGGGTGCTAAACACCAGAATATGGATAATGTGAGGTAAGTAAATATTTTAATAAATAAAACGAATTTCGTAGCACACCCTGCATCGCCTTTTGAGATGCATCAGAAAAGGGGGTGGTGATGGACAGAGTATCTGAATTAAACAGAACACTCGTACCCAGTCAAGAGATCAGGGCTTGATCCATCACCATTTTTTAGCTCACTGCACCATCCCAGCTCAGAACCTGGCTACATGCAAATTAGTCTGTCCCTGGCCCAGTGCATCATGGGAACAGGGCAGACCAAACTACCAAGCCAATTCTTATGCTGGGAAGGAAACAAGCTTCCGGGGACCGGTTTCTGGCATTACAGCCGTCTTCGGCCCGGCTTGCTTGAATCCTGATGGTGCAATGAGCAAGGGACTCACATCTGAGTATACCCTTCCACGCTTATGGTGGACAAATCGATTCAGAAAAGGGGGTGGTGATGGACAGAGTATCTGAATTAAACATAACACTCGTACCCAGTCAAGAGATCAGGGCTTGATCCATCACCGTTTTTTAGCTCACTGCACCATCCCAGCTCAGAACCTAGCTACATGCAAATTAGTCTGTCCCTGGCCCAGTGCATCATGGGAACAGGGCAGACCAAACTACCAAGCCAATTCTTATGCTGGGAAGGAAACAAGCTTCCGGGGACCGGTTTCTGGCATTACAGCTGCCTTCGGTCCGACTTGCTTGAATCCTGATGGTGCAATGAGCAAGGGACTCACATCTGAGTATACCCTTCCACGCTTATGGTGGACAAAACGATTCAGAAAAGGGGGTGGTGATTGACAGAGTATCTGAATTAAACAGAACACTCGTACCCAGTCAAGAGATCAGGGCTTGATCCATCACCGTTTTTTAGCTCACTGCACCATCCCAGCTCAGAACCTGGCTACATGCAAATTAGGCTGTCCCTGGCCCAGTGCATCATGGGAACAGGGCAGACCAAACTACCAAGCCAATTCTTATGCTGGGAAGGAAACAAGCTTCCGGGGACCGGTTTCTGGCATTACAGCCGTCTTCGGCCCGGCTTGCTTGAATCCTGATGGTGCAATGAGCAAGGGACTCACATCTGAGTATACCCTTCCACGCTTATGGTGGACAAAACGATTCAGAAAAGGGGGTGGTGATGGACAGAGTATCTGAATTAAACAGAACACTCGTACCCAGTCAAGAGATCAGGGCTTGATCCATCACCGTTTTTTAGCTCACTGCACCATCCCAGCTCAGAACCTAGCTACATGCAAATTATTCTGTCCCTGGCCCAGTGCATCATGGGAACAGGGCAGACCAAACTACCAAGCCAATTCTTATGCTGGGAAGGAAACAAGCTTCCAGGGACCGGTTTCTGGCATTACAGCCGTCTTCGGCCCGGCTTGCTTGAATCCTGATGGTGCAATGAGCAAGGGACTCACATCTGAGTATACCATTCCACGCTTATGGTGGACAAAACGATTCAGAAAAGGGGGTGGTGATGGACAGAGTATCTGAATTAAACAGAACACTCGTACCCAGTCAAGAGATCAGGGCTTGATCCATCACCGTTTTTTAGCTCCCTGCACCATCCCAGCTCAAAACCTGGCTACATGCAAATTAGTCTGTCCCTGGCCCAGTGCATCATGGGAACAGGGCAGACCAAACTACCAAGCCAATTCTTATGCTGGGAAGGAAACAAGCTTCCGGGGACCGGTTTCTGGCATTACAGCCGTCTTCGGCCCGGCTTGCTTGAATCCTGATGGTGCAATGAGCAAGGGACTCACATCTGAGTATACCCTTTCACGCTTATGGTGGACAAAACGATTCAGAAAAGGGGGTGGTGATGGACCGAGTATCTGAATTAAACAGAACACTCGTACCCAGTCAAGAGATCAGGGCTTGATCCATCACCGTTTTTTAGCTCACTGCACCATCCCAGCTCAGAACCTGGCTACATGCAAATTAGTCTGTCCCTGGCCCAGTGCATCATGGGAACAGGGCAGACCAAACTACCAAGCCAATTCTTATGCTGGGAAGGAAACAAGCTTCCGGAGACCGGTTTCCGGCATTACAGCCGTCTTCGGCCCGGCTTGCTTGAATCCTGATGGTGCAATGAGCAAGGGACTCACATCTGAGTATACCCTTCCACGCTTATTGTGGACAAAACGATTCAGAAAAGGGGGTGGTGATGGACAGAGTATCTGAATTAAACAGAACACTCATACCCAGTCAAGAGATCAGGACTTGATCCATCACCGTTTTTTAGCTCACTGCACCATCCCAGCTCAGAACCTGGCTACATGCAAATTAGTCTGTCCCTGGCCCAGTGCATCATGGGAACAGGGCAGACCAAACTACCAAGCCAATTCTTATGCTGGGAAGGAAACAAGCTTCCGGGGACCGGTTTCTGGCATTACAGCGGTCTTAGGCCCGGCTTGCTTGAATCCTGATGGTGCAATGAGCAAGGGACTCACATCTGAGCATACCCTTCCACGCTTATGGTGGACAAAACGATTCAGAAAAGGGGGTGGTGATGGACAGAGTATCTGAATTAAACAGAACACTTGTACCCAGTCAAGAGATCAGGGCTTGATCCATCACCGTTTTTTAGCTCACTGCACCATCCCAGCTCAGAACCTGGCTACATGCAAATTAGTCTGTCCCTGGCCCAGTGCATCATGGGAACAGGGCAGACCAAACTACCAAGCCAATTCTTATGCTGGGAAGGAAACAAGCTTACGGGGACCGGTTTCTGGCATTACAGCCGTCTTCGGCCCGGCTTGCTTGAATCCTGAAGGTGCAATGAGCAAGGGACTCACATCTGAGTATACCCTTCCACGCTTATGGTGGACGAAACGATTCAGAAAAGGGGGTGGTGATGGACAGAGTATCTGAATTAAACAGAACACTCGTACCCAGTCAATAGATCAGGGCTTGATCCATCACCGTTTTTTAGCTCACTGCACCATCCCAGCTCAGAACTTGGCTACATGCAAATTAGTCTGTCCCTGGCCCAGTGCTTCATGGGAACAGGGCAGACCAAACTACCAAGCCAATTCTTATGCTGGGAAGGAAAGAGTGGTCTGCTTAATTCAGACACTCTGTTCATCACCACCCCCTTTTCTGAATCGTTTTTGGCCACTATAGGTGTGGCAGGGTATACTCAGACATGAGTCCCTTTCTCACTGCACCATCAGGATTCAAGCAAGCCGGGCCGACGACGGCTGAAATGCCAGAAACCGGTCCCCGGTAGCTTGTTATGTTATGTTATGTTATGTTATTGCTTATTTGTATAGCGCCTATCACCGCCGGTCCCTAAGCGCTTAGAAACAGAACAACACAACACACTGTTAACCCAAGTCTCGCAGGTTACCCATCGACTATGCTGAAGTCATTGCCCTTTTAAATAAATGGGTTTTTAATTTCTTCCTGAAGGGCAGTAACTGAGATTCTTCCTTCAAAGTAGTCGGAAGTGCATTCCACAACTGTGGGAGAAGAACAGACAGGGCTCTGCCTCCTCTGGTTTTTAACTTGAATCTGGGTTGAATCAGATTAGATGTCTTCCCTGAGCGCAGAGGTCTACCGGGAACGTATCTCATGAGACGTTGTTTTATGTACTCTGGTGCTTTACCAAAGAGAGCCTTGTGGGCCACACAGAGACATTTGAATTGTACTCTGTACATGACCGGTAGCCAGTGCAGCTTTTGGAATAAAGGGGTAGCGTGAGAGTTTCTAGGCAGGGAGTGAATCAGCCTTGCGGCATCGTTCTGTACTACCTGCAGCTTCCTCAACAGCTTCTGTGGCAAGCCGAGGTATAGTGCATTGCCGTAATCAAATCTTGAAATAACTGTGGCAGATACAATCGATTGCAGGGTAGAGGTTGATAAGATAGGTACCAATTTCCGCAATTGCCTCAATACGCCCGTGCAAGAGCCAACCACGGCTGCAACTTGGGAAGCCATCGAGAGGGCTGCATCAATCCTCAAACCCAGACTTTTTACCACCCTACCAGGAGGGGGAGTAGAACCTAGCTCTGGGGGCCAATATAGGTCACTCCAGGGGTTTCCTAGGTTACTGAGGACCAGCACCTCTGTTTTTTCTGCATTCACTTTCAACAGATTGTTGGTCATCCAGTTGACCGTGAAGCTAAGCAGATTCCTCACTGATTCCTGGGCCTCAATGGTGTCATCCAGCTGAACCAGTAGCTGGGTATCATCTGCGTAGTTAAAAACTTCGCAGTTCCGGCTCATAAGCTCCTCAACCAGCGGCTGCAGATAGATATTAAACAGCAGGGGAGATAGCGCTGACCCCTGGGGCACACCCCATGTTACATCACTAATCCCCGATAGCCGATCACCCAGCTGTACCCTTTGAGTCCGACCTGATAGAAAAGACTCCAGCCATTTTAGCACTTGGCCTGTGATCCCCAGCTTCACGATACGGTCCAGCAAGATGGTGTGGCTAACCGTATCGAAAGCCGCCGACAGATCTAGGAGAATCAGGGCGCACGGCTGTTTATTGTCTGCCCTGACTCTCAGTTCGTCGGTGACCGCGGCCATTACAAGTTCCGTACTATGTTGGGATCGGAACCCTGCTTCCCTGGCATGAAGGAGGCGGTGTTCCTCCAGATGGCCGGCCAAAGTGCCTAGGACGTGCTTCTCCAAAAGCTTACTCAGGAAAGGAAGCTGCGAGATGGGCCTATAATTTTTCAAGGCCTCCGGGTCAGTGCCAACTTTTTTTAATAGTGGGGAGACCCTAGCTTCCTTCAACTGGACAGGAAGATACCCTGTTTCCAGTGAGTTATTAAGTAAACTCAATACCTGGGGCTGGATACCTGGCAGTGCCATTTTAAAAATTCTTGGGGGGCATGGATCTATAGTGGAGCCAGATTTGGTCTGTCCAACCAGTTCCTCGAGGCATATGTCGTCGATAGGAGGAAAGATGCTTAACATCCTGGGCGGCACCTGAGCCCCTAGCGTGGGCAAAGTGGGAGTGACTAAGCGTGCGTTGATATCAGTAATGATATCCTGTACCTTCTGGAGGAAACATGTTTGAAATGAGTCACAGTTTGGCTGATCATTCACAGAGATTATCCCTTTCTGTTGCGTGAGCTCTCTTAGGATCACAAAGGTTTCTCGCTGTAAATTGGTTGCTTCTCTAATTCTTCCCTCGTAGAAGGCTGACTTTCTCTCCAGAATGTCTGCCTTATATTTCGCCAGCAGAGTTTTAAAGGTTTCTGCCTCCGTTTGACCATAATTAAGTCTCCAACTTCTCTCAGCCTTCCGGAGAGCTTGCTTTTTCTCTTTCAGTGAGGCGTCGAACCATGGTGCTCCCTTCTCTTTGGATCTGGTCCTCTCTATCTGCTCAGGAGTCAGTTGGTCAAGAGCGGCGAGCAGCCAAGACATGAGTGCGGTGGCATCGTTATCTAAATTTATGCCACTCAGTGTGGGAGGGGCGGCTGAGGACAGGGCGGCTATTAAAGAGTCAGCCTCCACCTTATTCCAGAGCCGAACTTTCCTCCGTGCCTGATGAGATGCAGCCCGAACGGGGTCACCCGGAACCCAGCATCTGATCTCCTTTCAGGTGAAAAATTGGCTTGGTAGTTTAGTCTGCCCTGTTCCCATGATGCACTGGGCCAGGGACAGACTGATTTGCATATAGCCAGGTTCTGAACTGGGATGGTGCAGTGAGATAAATAACAGTGATGGATCAAGCCCTGATAGTTGGACTGGGTAAGAGTGGTCTGCTTAATTCAGACACTCTGTTCATCACCACCCCCTTTTCTGAATCGTTTTTGGCCACTATAGGTGTGGCAGGGTATACTCAGACATGAGTCCCTTTCTCACTGCACCATCAGGATTCAAGCAAGCCGGGCCGACGACGGCTGAAACCAGAAACCAGTCCCCGGTAGCTTGTCTCCTTTCTGGTGAAGAATTGGCTTGGTAGTTTAGTCTGCCCTGTTCCCATGATGCACTGGGCCAGGGACAGACTGATTTGCATATAGCCAGGTTCTGAACTGGGATGGTGCAGTGAGATAAATAACGGTGATGGATCAAGCCCTGATCTTTGGACTGGGTAAGAGTGGTCTGCTTAATTCAGACACTCTGTTCATCACCACCCCCTTTTCTGAATCGTTTTTGGCCACTGTAGGTGTGGCAGGGTATACTCAGACAAGAGTCCCTTTCTCACTGCACCATCAGGATTCAAGCAAGCCGGGCCGACGACGGCTGAAATGCCAGAAACCGGTCCCCAGAAGCTTGTCTCCTTTCTGGTGAAGAATTGGCTTGGTAGTTTAGTCTGCCCTGTTCCCATGATGCACTGGGCCAGGGACAGACTGATTTGCATATAGCCAGGTTCTGAACTGGGATGGTGCAGTGAGATAAATAACGGTGATGGATCAAGCCCTGATCTTTGGACTGGGTAAGAGTGGTCTGCTTAATTCAGACACTCTGTTCATCACCACCCCCTTTCCTGAATCGTTTTTGAGATGCATGGCACGCTACGAAATTCGTTTTATTTAATAAATTGTTTACTTACCTCACAATATCCCTATTCCGGTGTTTAGCAACCCCACCCCGCCTTTCTGCCCCACGGAACTTCCTCCATGGGCCGCGGCTGAACACAGAGGGCCATATTTGCAAAGGGTCTCTGCCAGTGGCAGCCAGCACTGATCGGGGGTGGTGAGACAGGGAGACAGGTGGGGTGGGGGAAGGAGGTAAATTAAAATTAAAATAAGACCTAGCATCTATCCACGTCACTGCGTCCTACTCATTGTGTCTCTCAACTCCACCCTCAGGAGGAAAAAGGAAGGACCCAGGAAGCACCTAGGCTCCCCAATGCAGCATTTTGATTTGTCTGAGTACTCTGGCTCGGTGCTCAGACAAGGACTGGGGGCCTGGGCATGTTCTCACCCAGGCTGTAATTCATCCTGGGTGGAGAACATGCTACGTGTGCATGAATGTTTAGCCAATGATTTATGTGCATGTAGGGAGTGAAAACCACTCCTCCCCTCCTCTGCTCTTTCAGCAGAGCAGCCCTGCTCCACCTTGTAATGCTGCCACGCACACAATAAGAAAAAATACAATTACAAAAACTTGAGTTCTTGCCATTTTTTTTCTTACACTGTTGGAAAAAATAGCAGGGCAGCCCCTAGCCTCTGCCAGGGCCGTTTCTAGGTGTTGTGCCGCCCTAGGCGAGAATTGAAAAATGCCGCCCCCTCCCTTTTTCTACCATCACTCTCTCCCCCGTCATCCAGGCTAGAAGAATAAATGCATTAGATATAAAAGAACTTGTATTAACTTTGCAAACATGTGTACACATTTTTATACTGTAACCGCTGTCAGAAGTGCAGTCAGAGCTTACAACATTTACTTAGAGCACTCACCCTAAAAATAAAGGCTTTCAATTAAGGAACCATAATTACAAGTTTTTATCAGTTCTGTTCCTATTGTGAAGCGCTCTGACACCTTCGGGTAAAGTCCGCCCTATATAAAAATGCATAAATAAGGTAAGGGGTCCTCTGCTCTTAAATTCTGCACTGTGCACACTCTCTTCATGTTTCCTTGACCCCCTCTCCCTTGTCCTACTACTCCTCCAGGCTCCTCCAGCCTCGCTCACATGCAGGGACTCGGAGATCATAGATTCATCCATCATCACCTCATGTCCTCAGTCACAGGCCGGAGGCCTGGACATGGGGCGGCCACCAACGCCATCTTATCTACTCTCAGATCTTTTTAGCCTGCCTGGCCTGCTGCAGCAAACAGTCCCGCCCCACCCGCGCCACCACCATCAAAACCATCCTCACTCGGACACAGGGCGTCACCTCACCCCTCACAGTGCTGCCTGCTACCCAGCTCCTGCTCACTCAGTGACAGGGTTTTGCGCCACTCTCCAGCCGACCGTGAGGACGGGCTCGGTCCAGAGCCGGAGTCGGAGATAACAGATAATGATTCACCTCACCCCCCGTCTCCACCTCATTTACAACATTAGGCCTGAGTGATGAACATTATTACACATAAATATTAACACATGATTCATTTACAAATAATTGAATTTGCAGCATGCAAATGCATCTAATTCCGATCCGATCCGAAATATATATTTTTATATTTATTTTCGCAGCCAGGCCCAGCGAGCGTCCTTCTGACTGACTCACCGGCGGTGGGTGCACTGACTGACTGCTCAAGTCACGACCTTGCTGCGTACGTACGTCCCCACGACACGACCACCACGGCCAGGCCTGACCACGGCTATGCTGTTTTGCAGGCTCGTGGTGCTGGGGAGAGGGCCGGCTGGAGATGGAGTCAGGACCGGACAAGACTCTGTGTGGCACTGGCAGGTGGCAGCTGCAGACCAGTATACTAATTAAATTATGGGCAAAGGGGGAGCAGAGCACCAGCCGACACACAAGGTCCGACCTTCCCCTGCGCGCGCCGAGAGAGATATTGGCACTGGTGCGCCGTGCACGTCACTGTCACTGGCCTGCCATCCCTGGTCGAAGCACTGCTCGTGGATTGGCCAAGAATGTTCCCCGCGGCCGTCATTGGTAGCGCTATTCCAGCGCTACAAGACTGACTGCCCTGGGGACCCACACTTACACTACTGTGTCCCGCACCCCGCTCTTCTACACATTAATCTAGGGTGCCACGGCGCTCGGCTAAACGCAACAAGCAATTGCAAACATCAGCAGCTGCGCTTCACTTGCACAGTGCACTCCAGACTCCACTTCATAATTACAACAAAATGCCGCCCTCATCATTTTGCCGCCCTAGGCAGCCGCCTAGTCCTGTCTAATGGCGGAAACGGCCCTGGCCTCTGCACTCGTGGCTGATGCCCCAGAGTCATGGCTGGGGCCCCACTCTCATATGGGGACCTCCACAATGGATATTTGCAGTATGGAGATCCTACCACGAGTGCGTGGACCTCGCAATGACTGCAGGGCCTCGACCAATATTGCGATGCTATTTGTGAATGGGGCCCTTGGTATTCAAATGGTGTCTGAAAACAAGATTGTTGCAGCTACCCTAAACAACGGGACACCACCTGCCAGCAAAGACTGGACATTCATACTAAGGCAGAAGTATAATAATATTGCAAAACACTCAGTGCTGCTTTGTGGAAGCAAAGCTCTCAGATCTTCCGGACCTACTCGTGAGTAGATCATCCAGTCCAGCTTTTTGTTATATTTACTCTCTTGGGGCCAGAAGTACGACCCTTTTTTGCAGCCGCAAACGGGAAATCGTCCCGTTTGCGGACGCAAAAAAGTGTAATGGCATGTATAAATGCTTTTTTACGAGTCACTGACTCTCAAAATAGCATTTGCAACTCTCGCTTTTAGGAAAGGGTGGCCCTTCCTAATAGCGAGTCAACATGCTATGTACTAATGTTTTGCAGCCGCAAAACACTCTCAGTTGACCACCTGCTTCAAGTAGGTGGTAAACCTCTCGCAAAGGGGAAAGGGTCCGCAAGGGACCCCTTGCCCTCTGTGAGTATGTGGTGAAATATTTTTTAAGAGTAGGCATTTGCCCCAGGGACCACTGACTGCCCTTAAAAATATGAAACGAAAACATTTCATTAGTTTTTCTTTTAAAAGGATCCCGGAGGGGCGTGGCCAAGATGGCGGGCTGAGAGGTCGCACTTGCCGAGAGCTCCCGTGCCCCTGAAACCCTGCACCGCTTGCAACCGCTGATTCCCCCCCCGGATCAAGCGGTGACTGCGCCTGGTGACCCCGGTGGTGGTGTGGAGTGGCCGTTGAGCTTTGATTGACTCGCCGGAGGTGCGAATCTGACCGAGATAGCCCGGGGCGGAGCCCGCTGGGCGGCTGGTGTGCGATCCCGAGGCCGCGAGGCTTCCAGGCTTGGGGTCTCGACGGCGTGCTCAGCTACCTGTGGTGTCCCGGTGGAGTGTCTGAGCCGAAGTGGCCGAGTAGGTGCCGGCGGAGGCTTTGCCGGCGGAGGGGAGCCGAACGGAGGAAATCGGAGAGAGCGGAGCCGAGCGGAGGAGATCGAGGAAGGCGGAGTCGGCCTCCGGCCGCTACGCAAGACCGGGGCCCTCCGACGGTGTTTTTCGCTACTGGACCCGCAACGGAGGTAGGCCTCACTCCCTGGGCGTTGGCCCATTGACTGTAACGGGCGGCCATTTTGTGAACCCCGGACCGGCTGCCCGGCCTTGCTTGGGGCCTCTATGTGACGGAGCTTTCTGGCCGGAGTATAGCTGCCTTGGCACTGGTCACCTTTTCGCCGAGCGACGGCCATCGTTGATTCCCGTACCGCCAGGATGTCGAACGCCAGGGGCCAGAGGAGGGGTGATCGGACTTTGCCGGACATGTTGGGGCGCGGGGCCCTACGCAGCGGAGGGAGCCAAACAGCCACGACCTCCCCGGCCCCTTCCAGAGGCGCTGAGAGCGGTGAACCTCCGGTGACGCGATCGTTCCTCGAGTCGCTGTTTAGCTCCTTGCGGGAGGATTTTCAGACTTTGAAGCAGGAGGTGGCCGGGGAGGTCCGCGAGATCCGGCGAGAGGTGGACTCCCTGGGAGAACGAGTCAACACCGTGGAAGAAGCAGGTCACTCCAGGGACGAGGAGATCACCCACCTGCAGCAAGAGGTCCTGCGGCTGCGGGAGCAACAGATCGAGCTGCAGGCCCACGCCGAGGACCTCGAAAATCGGTCCAGGCGGAACAACATCAGGGTCCGGGGCGTCCCGTCCGGCGAGGAGGGAGAGGACGTGACCGCATACCTGGAGGCCCTCTTCCGTTCAATTCTGGGGGAGTCAGAAGAATTCCAGGTTCGCATAGACAGAGCGCACAGAGTGGGCCGCCCCCGCAGAGCCACGGCGCCCCCCCCGGACATCTTGGCCTTCCTGCCGGACTTCCCCCTAAAGGAACGGATCCTTCGCGAGGCGCGGCGGCAGCAGCCTTTCCGATTCCGTGATCGCCCGGTGGCCCTCTATCAGGATTTATCTACGGTTACACTGCAGAAAAGGAAATCCTTTAAAATCGCCACGGACTTCCTCCGGGAACAGGGGACACAGTACTCTTGGGGGCACCCTTTCCGCCTGATTTTTCGGTGGAACGGAATATTGCACCAGCTCCGGTCCCTTAAGGATGTCTGCACAGTATTGGGCACCACAGCATCGGATACAGACACCCCGACGCCGCGCCGCAGACGCAGCACCCGGGACGGTTGGCAGCAGGCTGGGGAGAGGCGCTCCCCGCCGCCGGAGCGGCCGGACTCGCCCACGATTCGGGCGGATATGTCGGCCGCCATCCAGGAGGCCTCCAGAGCTACGGCGACCGGTGAAGTGGCCCTGACGGCCTGAACTCACTCCGGGGGGAGTCTGCATTAGCCTTTTCTTATCGCAGGTGCGGAGGTTCTGGGGGCGGGTGGGGCGGGATGGCGAGTGCAGGTGTTGGTGGCTGGACGTCCACTAAATTGACTTTCCACGGCCTTGTCCGTAAAGGACCGGACTGGGACAATGACTTCTTTCTATGGTTTGAGAAGCGGGGAACGGGAATGGGAATTGCAGGGGGGTGTTTTGAGTTTGGGGGTCAGCGAGGGGACTGGGAGTTGGGAGTGGTGTGGGGTTGGGTTTGTGATGTTCCAGGGGAAGGGGGGGTTCCTCCTGTTGTGGGGTTGTGGGGTTCGGGGTCTGTACTGTGCCGCAGAGATGCCTATGTTGCTGCGCGCTGGGGTTTCGTGAAGTGGCTTATATGTTCGCTTGCTGGGCCTCGCCCGCTTATGTGCGTTTCGTTGGTTCCCCTCCATGATGGCTCTTAAAGTTGTCACTCTGAATGTGAAAGGGCTGAACAATCCGGTTAAAAGGCGAGCGGTACTGTCTCTGCTAGAGAATTCCCAGGCGGATGTCTGCCTGTTACAAGAGACCCATTTGCTGGCAAAAGACTGTCCCAGAATGCGTACCCCTAAGTTCCCCACGCAGCTTTTCTCCTCCAGCGCTTCCAAAACGGCAGGGGTTGCACTTCTGTCCTCCAGGGGGTTCCGGGGGGAGATCTTACACAAAGTGGCGGAGCAGAAAGGGAGGCTCTTGGCGTACAGGATTAGGGTGGGAGGTTTGGTGCTGACTGTAGGCTCTATCTACGGCCCCAATGACCGCCAGGAGCAATTCTTGCATAGGGCACTGGATGATGTGGCGTCCACCTCTGATAGGCACATAGTGTTGGGGGGGGATCTGAATCTGGTTTTTGACGCGGCGCTAGACAGGTCTGTGCAACGGCGCCACCAGTTGGGAGAGCTTTCGGGCTCGGTTCGCACCCGACTTGAGGAGCTGGACTTGCATGACATGTGGCGCCACCTCCACCCTACTACCCGCGCGTACTCTTACTTCTCCCACGCACACAAGTCTTATGCGCGGCTGGACCATTTACTTGTGTCGGGACCGATGCTCGTTTCCGCCTCGAACGTTGACATGGGGGTCCTCTCTCTTTCCGATCATGCGCCGGTAGAGGGCACCTTCAATCTGCCACCGGTGGCCCGGCCGAGGGGGGTTTGGCGACTCCGGGACACATTATTGCACAAGCGGTCGACGGTGGAACAGATTCGCGCGGCCATCGCGGAATTTCAGCGCGTAAATGACAATGACGAAACCTCCCGCGCAACGCAATGGGCAGCTCTGAAGGCTGTGCTTCGGGGCGAGTTTATCACTCTCTCCTCGGCGGAGAACAAGGACCGACAGCTCAAAAGGGACGAGCTTACCCGGCAGGTGCGGGAGCTGGAGCAGGTTCATCACAGAACGGGAGCCCCCAGGATCTGGAGGCAGCTGAAAGCCGCCAGAAAACTCTTGTCTGCCCTGGACACGGACCGGGCGGAATACGCGATGCTTCGTCTGAAGCACAAGTACTATACCGGTGGCGACCGCTGCGGACGGCTCCTAGCCAACAAGCTCAGGGTGCAACACCAACAACACCGAGTGAAGGAATTGGTTACCCCGGCCGGGCGCCCGGTCCTGGAGGATGAGCAAATAGCGGATGTTTTCCGTAGTTTTTACGCAGATCTCTACACCGGTGAGGTCCCTTCTGCTCAGACAGAGACGGACTACCTGGAGTCGGTGCAGCTCCCTTCGTTGACGCCGGAACAGGCCCAGTACTTGGAACGGGAGATCCGTATCGAGGAGGTGGTCATGGCGATCTCCCGGCTCAAGCCGGGCAAGGCCCCGGGCCCGGATGGCTTCATCCCTCTGTTTTATAAAACCTTTTGTCAGGAGCTGGCGCCTCTGTTGACCCGCCTTTTCAACACGTTCGCGGAACCGGGTGCCATTCCCCCTGAATTCCTGCAAGCCACGGTCCCCGTGATCCCAAAACCGGGCAAGGACAGGACTGCCTGTGGGTCTTATCGCCCTATCTCGTTGCTGAACACGGACTTGAAAGTGTACACCAGCATATTGGCAGCACGCTTGGCACTTCATCTCCCGGGCATGGTCGACCCGGATCAGGCGGGCTTTGTACCTGGTAGGCAGACAGTGGACAACACAAAGAGGGTAACTCATATTCTTGAGAAGGCCTCCAGGATCCCCGGGGAAAGAATGCTCCTTTCCATAGATGCGGAGAAGGCATTCGACCGGGTGCACTGGCCCTACCTGGAGAAGGTCTTGGGCAAGTTCGGGATAGGCGAGAAGTTTCGGCACTTAATCTTCAACTGTTACCGGTTCCCGTCTGCGGTGGTCCGAGTGAATGGGGGCAGTTCCCGGCCCTTCCCCATAGAGAGGGGCACGCGACAGGGATGCCCTCTGTCCCCATTGCTCTTTGCTCTTTATATGGAGCCATTTGCTCAAAGGGTTCGGCAGAACCCCGACATTGTCGGGGTCAAGATGGGCGCATTTCCCCACGCGATCAGCCTATATGCAGATGACGTCATTTTGACGCTCGATGACCCACGGAGGTCGCTGCCGGCTTGCATTGCTGAATTGGACCTCTTCGCCGCGGTGGCGGGCTTCAAGGTGAACCTTGGGAAATCAGCTGCCCTCGACATTTCGCTCACAGGCGCCACCAGGGCGGAACTGCAGAGACTTTATCCTCTGAGCTGGTCCAGGGACCAAATTCCGTATTTAGGGATCCTGTTGGCGCCCTCCCTCCCGGCGATGGTCACGGCCAATTATGCGGCTTTAAGCTCCAAAATCAGAGAGGAATTGGGCCGGTGGGACAAAGGCACGTTGTCGCTGCTCGGTAGGGTGGCCGCAGTAAAGATGACCCTCCTGCCTCGGGTGCTATACCTGTTTAGAGCGTTGCCGCTCCAGCCTCCCACAGGGTGGCTTGCAGAGACTCAATCGGCCATTGTGCGGTTTGTGTGGCAGGGCCGTAGACCGCGGATTAAGAGGAACATTGCTACGCTGGCGCCCGAATCGGGGGGGCTGGGGATACCAGATTTACGGAAATACTTCCAGGCCGCCCAACTTCGCTACCTGGTGGAATGGAGCCGGTGGGAGTCGGACAAGCACTGGCTGTTCCAGGACCAGGCGGTAGCAGGCAGAACGCTACAGGAGGTGCCGTTCTTGAGGAGGTCACACCGGCCCTCCAACCTCTACGCATCTTTTGTGACACGTGTCCCACTTCGTGTGTGGGACTCGGTGGCCATTAAGCATGAATTTACTACCTTCCCCTCCCCCCTCACGCCGTTAACTGGCAATCCGGACTTTGGTCCGGGACTGGAGCCTGGTGCTTACGACCGCTGGCGGGAGGCCCGCTGTTGCACTTTGCATCACCTATATGGCCCCGAGGGTGTCATCCCCTTTCAGGACTTACGGCGGGAATACGGCTTCCCTGAGACGGAGCGCATGAGGTATATGCAGGCGCGCCACTGGGCACTACAACCCCAAGTGCGCGAATCGGCGGATCGGGAGATCACGGTGTACGAGCGCTGGTTAATCACTCGCACGTCGGACGCTAAACTTATCTCCGATTTGTACAAGATGCTGCAGCCCCCCCCCTTTTACATTCACAACCCCGGTAGGGAGCGCTGGGAACGGGAGCTCGGACGAGTGTTGAGCCACACAGAATGGGACCACATCTCCTACCGCTCACGCCACTCGGCCTATCACATGGGGCTCACGGAGACCTTCACTAAAATTTCGACCTACTGGTACCGCACTCCTGAGAAATTACATGAGATGGATAGGTCAATCCCGGGGACGTGCTGGCGTAACTGTGGCCAAATTGGCACGCTTACACACATACTGTGGGATTGTCCCCTTTTGGCTTCTTATTGGGAGGAGGTTCTTGGTGAGGTGGACAAATGTTTTGAGATAGAGCTGCCACGGTTCCCTGCCTATGTCCTGCTGGGGTTGCCGAATGGGTTGATGTATCCTCTCAGGTCTAGAAGGGGCAGACAGATTGCGATAGCCTTAGGGTCGGCGGTGCAAAACATTCTCATACACTGGCGCTCCACCACACTTCCCACTGTTGTCGGCTGGCTGCATAGATTGTGGCATGTCCTTGGCATGGAAAAGATGTCTTTGGTAGCACTGGGGGATACAGATGCTTTTGAGGAGCTGTGGGCGCCTTTCCATAGCTTGTTGTGTTCTGAGTTCAGGGAGATCACCTGCCCCAGGTATCTTAGGTTGCTACGACTGACACCGCCACCGGATCCGCCTGTCTGATTGGTCGGAGTTGGCGTTGAGTAGCGGAGTCGACCGGAGGGTCGCTATGAGGGGAGAGCTGGAGGTCATTGGCACAGTACAGGGGGTGGGTTGGGGTGCGGTAGTTGGGGGGCTTTGTAGGTTGGGTAGGTTGTGGAGCAGGGTTGTTTCCCCATCCCCCCCTTTTTCCCTCCCCCCCTCATTTCCCCCTCCATCCCCCCCTTCCCTCCTCCCCTTCCCTCCTCTTCCCTCCCCCCCCCCTTCTTTCTTTTTTCATTTGTCCTTCACCACAGGCGCACGAGCTGTGTATCCATGCCGGAAGGAGCCTATGGCAGGAACTGAACTGCTTTGATGTATCTAATATACTGTATGCATTTATTGTGGAGCACCTGTGTTTTTTTTCTTTTCATGCCCTGTTGTTTCCTTCTTTACCCTGCTTCAATAAAATACTTTAAACCTAAAAGGATCCCGTTTTCCTTTAACCCCTCCCCTGCTGATGACGGAACCGCTCCGTCATCAGCTACAGTTGAGCTGTGCTGATGACGGAGCGGTTCCGTCATGGCCCGGCCGCCGCGCCTGCGCGGCGCTGATTTCGCGCCTGCGCGGCAGTCTTAATGAGCGGGGCGGGTCATGACGGAACCGCTCCGTCACCAGCACAGCTCAACTGTAGCTGGTGACGGAGCGGTTCTGTCACCAGCATGCGGCGGCCGCGCAGCCGCCCCGCCCCTTTAGCGCTGCGGCGGAATAGCCGCCGCAGCGAAAGGGTTAAGGAGAACGGGCTGCATTTTTTTTTTTAAAAAGCTGCTTTATTCAAAAACAGTCCCATACATAGTGGTCTGCTCACCCCAGCAGGCCACCATCCCTGGGCCGGCCTGTAATTCCCAATGGGTTCGCAAATTGTGAGAGGCTCATTAATATTCATGAGCCTCTCAGTTTGCGACCCCATTGGGAATCGCAAACAGTGTTAAACACACTGTTGTACATGTAAAATAGTGCCTTGCAAATTGTGAGGCTCAAATGACTCGCAATTTGCAAGGTGCTATGTTGCTCGTTGTATATCTAGCCCTTAGTCTTGTAGTTCATTCTATATCATTACTATAATCAGTGCCCTTACTCAGTACCGGGCAGTACCGGCCCATTTAAAGCACTGATTATAATTCCTAGAATGCGAAGCAAAGCCCAGAAATTGAGGAGCAAATCACCTGGTAAGTTGCGATTTCCATGGAAATAAATCACTCTATAAATACAGCAAATACAGAATATCTCAGAATCAGTTTGTATTTTCTTTTTAGTAAAACGTAGACGATATTTTTCCTATGAAAAATAGGGAGAACTCTGATTTAAAACGGGGAAGAAGGCGTACGAGTCGATATGGGAAGAGGACTTAGAAACATGCCAGGCTACATGCATTTTTGTAATTTATACATTGCTTGCAGTATCTGTTCAGGGTTACTAAATTCACATTTTAGATATAGCTGGTTATACATTAAACCTCTAATGCACTATCTCCTTGACTTGTTTGATGCAGTGCAGCACGTTTTCCATAACTTACGTCTCTCTCACGAGCCAGCCACGTTTCTATATTTAGCCGCCCCAGCGGAGTTCCAATTTTGTGAGCTATTGGTAACCGTTTTAGCGATAAGAACAGCTTTTAATATGACCATTCTCACTGGGAAGATATTTCCCTGGTATCTCCCAGCATTGTGTGTTGATTGAAATGTGGTGTGGGAAGCGTGTAATTAAACTGAGTTTTAGGCAGGCGTAATCTCGCTGGGCCTGGAGTGATTTAGCTGGGCCTGGGGGCGCTCTGATGAGGACGCTTGTCATGGGTAATGTACAAGCAGGGCGACATATTAATGAGAGCCTTTTGCAAGTCTTTTATGCATGTGTGTGCAAAACGGATTCTGCAGAAGGGGGGGGGGGGGCGATCATGGAAGTCATTTCTTCACTGGCCTTCAGAGAGGTGACGGCAAAAACATAACAATTCCCAGTTTAGAACTGCAGAAAGAATGTGCTGCTTAGGCAGTGTTCATTAGGCTCTAACCCCTAGATGCATCATTGTAACATTTTGCGATTTCTTAAATGCGAAAATTAAGGAATCGCAATTAAGAAATCGCAAATGCTATGCATCAAAAATTCGCAAATTATTTTGCGATTCGGTAATTTTCCTTAATTGCGATTCTCAATTTGCGAATCGCAATTAAGGAAAACCCTTCCCATTGATTCCTATGGGCCAAAAGGCCCATAGGAATCAATCGGAAGGCATTCACATTTTGCGAATTTCAAATTGCGTTTCGCAAAAGTGAATGCAATTTCAAGGGTGCAGGGGGGGTTCAAAGAGCCCCTCCCTGCACCCCTGAAATTGAACTGTAAGTGCAATTTACACACACACATGACCCAGGGACATGTGTGTGTGTAAATTAAAACTTTCAAATATGCAACTAGTGCATGTTTGAAAGTGTTCTATAAATTAGCATGAAGATCAACTTCATGCTAATTTACCCCTTCCAAATTGTGAATTCGCAATTCTAAAGTAATCATGCATTGCATTTAAGAAATTGAAAAATTGCGATTTCTTAATTGCAATCGCAATGTTAGAAATCGCAATAAAATTGCGATTTCTAAAATTGCAAAAATACCAAAATGCTTGATGCATCCCAAAAACGGGATTTGCATTCGCAAATGGCCGAATTTTGCGATTCGCACCGTTTGCGAATGCAAAAACCCTTGATGCATCTAGGCATAAGAGGCTGGTTTACTTAGGCCTTGCATTGCCTTTGTGTCACAGAAGGTGTCGCAAGGCAATGGAAGTACTAATCCACACAAAGCCATCTTGCATGACTCTGCATGGCTTAGTATTTCTGCATTGAGAAGTCATTTTATTAGAGGAGCTTGAGCGTTCCCATGCATCCACCCATGGATTTTGACGCAATCCCAGATTTACTACGAGCAGTAAACATGGGACTGCGTCAAAAAGGTACCCCTTCCCAAGTCAATTGTATAGAGGAGAAATTTCTTTTTCTCTCCTTGTTACTTTATTTTTCAATGGGTACTTTTGATGTGTACTGCATTATTGCTTCACCTAGCAACATCATAGCTCCTCCTTTTTTCTTGAACTTACCTGGAGATCCATCTTTACCATTGGAAGATTGGATAGAAATGCTGGAAAATTACATTGTAGCATTGGATGGGCAGGAATTTTCAGTGGCCTGGAAGAAAGCTCATTTTAATAAGCTTACTAGGTAATGCGGGTCAAAGAATTTTCAAATATTTACCAGTGGCAGTGAAATCGAATGGCCAACCTATTTCTAATGTTTAAAAGGAAGCTATTAAGCGCCTTGAAACCAGGTTTGCAAAGGAGGAGAACTTCATCGATGAGTTTGTTGCAAATCTCTGGGAACTTTCAATTTAATGTCGCTTTGGTGTGATGACAGATGAGTTGATTCGTGATTAGCTTGGTGCCCAGTGTCATGGAGCAGGATTTCACAAAAAGAAACCTGCTCGAATTGACACCCCAATAATACATACTAACAGTGCACGGTAAAAGACTAACATACACATCACATGAAAACGAGGGAAATTGCTTTGCGCATGTTTACACTAATGTAAACTAATGCATGAAAAAACTAAGTCGTATTCACATTTGCGTTTTGAAAGAAACAAGAACTAATGCATGACTAGGTCGCATCTTGCATTTTTTTTTAAATTAATAAATAATTTCACTTTTGCTTCAAACTTTTGCTAGGAAAACATATAACAGGGGATAGTGCAAAGGTGGTGGTAAACAGGGAAAAATAAATTTCTGTGTAATAATGTTTAAGTTCCATTTGCCATAGTGAGTCAAAATGGGCCTCCATTACTCTTCAGTTGTCCGGATATATGAGGGGCTTGAGAAAAAACACCAATGACATGACAGGCAGAAGTGCTGAGTGCTGCAAAGAAGGGACAAGAGTTCAAGGTTGCTCAGCACTGAATGCATTGTTCGCCTTCCAAAGGATGTGACTGGCTGTGGGACTAAAGACTCCTTCCGCGGACATTGCTGAAAATTATGTGTGAAAATGTTAAAATGTATCATATATTAAATCGTGTAACTGAGTCAAATATTAGGTAATGGGAAAGAATGAAGAGCAATAAACATGATCAAATTATAAATGAAGTCACAGTGCTGTGACAGACCACCTTCTAAAATCCACAAATAGGCTGTTGTATTTTGTGAAATGTTTCAACTGATGTGGGATAGATATGTCGGTTTTAAGGTATAACTGGGGTGCCTTTGGGGTATGGTTTACCTTTTTAATGGATGGAGAGGGGAGAGGGGTGATGTGTTGCTGTCCGTCGGTTTGCAGAGAAGCCTAGCTGTTTCTGTCCTGTTCAGTTCCTGTCCCTGAAGCCTATGTTCCCTGACTCTCTCTCAGGGAACCCCCACCATCCCCTTGGCCAGGGGGTTGGTGTTCCATAGATCCTTGGGGCTTGTATCATTATTCTGACTCGTACTTTGCATAATTATTTGCAAATGTATTTTTGTCTCTGAAACCTATGTCTCTTCATCTAGCCACTCCGTCTTAAATACTTCCATACTGTTTCACATTATTTTGCTGAAGCTGATGTCTCTTAACCTATCCACTCTGTCATGTGCATATCGTATATTGAATGATGAGTTTTGACACTGTTTGCATTGGCTGATGTTTTCTCTCCCTCTTGTGAATGTCATTGTTTGCATTTGTAACTGTATGCAATGAGCATTTCTATTGATCATTTGAGATAAACTTTGTTAATCATACCGAGAGTCTGTGATTATGCAGCTGACTAGATAGTTAGATAGTACTATCATTACCATCAAATATTCAACCAATTGGTCAGTTAACTAAGAGGAAAGAAAGTTGATGTATGAGTTTAAATAGGTAGTTAGAAATGTCTAACATGAATCTGTGAAGGGAACTGATATTTGAAGTCATTATAAAAATTGACCGCCAGCACATCAGGGATTTGGGTCAATGTGTATGGGCCATTTGAATAATGATTGAGTATTGAACCCTGATTAGGTGTGGTGAGTGCTGGACCGGTGCAAAGACAGAAAAATTCATGAACGATCATAGGCGGCAAAAACCTCAACACTCAAAGAAGCAATTGAGATGGCGAAGTTCATTGAAGAATCACAGAAGTCATCATGGCTTGTGTCTCTTTTTCTTGGGTGCAAGCTGACTGAGATGGCATTATGCCGGCTACCACAGGTTCACGTACAAGTAATTTCCTTCGCAAAACTAGAGAAAAAAAAATACTGGTGTACTCTCTGAGTCTCTGACTATGTATTGAGTCCATAGTGCTGCCTGGTAGTAGAATTCCCACTGTTACAGGCCTACAAAGACGGCGGAAAGATACATGCCAAATCGTTATACTGTGCTTGCAAATTGCTAGTTTTATTGTAAGACAACTTTCTGTTGAATTATTTTGTCTTATTGTTAAAGAGTATTGGTTACATTATTTTTCTTTCTTTCTTCATATAGATGTTCCCAAAAACCTCACCAGAAGGGAGATGGCTGTCCGGGCCAGGGCCCGGAAGATGGAGGCCATTCGGGTGGAATATCCCCAGCTGTGGGCTCGGGAACAGGAGGAGGGGGCGTCAACAACCTCCTCCAGCACTACCCCCGTGTCCACCAGCCAGCAGCCTCCATCACGGCGCCGTGCTCGGATAGCCCACCGCCGCCGCTCAGCTGCAAGAACACCAGCAGCTGCCCCCCCAGAGCCTGGAAGGCACGCATGCGCCACCTAAGCCTAAGAGTGGACTACCTGGAGGGCAAGGTGGACGGCCTTGAAAAACAGCTCCGGGACCTCCGCAAGGAGCGGCGGGACCGCCTGTCCAGACACCGCCGGAAGTGACTGTGTCCCTTGCCCCTTTTTTAAAGACTGTTGGGGGGGGGGTGGGAATCAGGAGTTGGGGATTATTTGGGACTACTGGACTATTTGAAATGGACAATTGTTTGGGGTAGGGAGGGGTGGGACTAGATTATTTTTGTTAGGGGAAATATATCATTATTCATTTTACATACTTCAACATAGTGTACGCGTTGATCTTATTTTGTGGGGTGGTGGGCGGGGGTTACGGCACGTTTGGTTTCCTCAAACTTACCAGCATGAATTATCTAAACTGTCCAAAAATGTTCAAAAGTGCCACTAACAGAGTTAGTGAATTCAATTGGCCTACTAGTACTTTACTAGTACTACTATCAGTCTCTCCTCCGAATCCTAGCCCATTATTCTACCTTCCCAAAATGCTTTTTTTACCTGCGATTAGTGTTTGAGAATAGAGCTAGGCACAGCACTGGCTGCATGGCAAATGGTGATTACGCCATCCGGGACCGAAATTCCGTTGTTGTGGTGTTAGTAGGAGTGGTACCACACTAGCAGTAGCAGCATATGAAAAACAAAGTAACAAAATGAGACATTGAGTGGCCTGAGAGTAGTATTAGAAGGACCAGTAGCCTAAGCAATGCTGAAGATAAGTATGGGGAAAAAAGAATTGCCTGGATGATTATGGCTACAACAAGAACAGTGACACAGCAGTGTAACAACAAATCTTCTTGACATGTAAGAGGATGATGTTGACGATGGATCTAATCAATGGTGGGCATGAAATTTAGAATTTATTTTAAATTACTCATTGTTGTTTTCTTCACCAGAATTACAATATCCCAGGATTCATCTAGCTGCCTTCAAATTAATTTGAGAAGGTTGCTTGCACTTTATCCTCCCCAGAAAGTGTGTGGAATTATTGTTGTAATTTACTCACACCTCAGTGAAAACCACACAGCCCGGGGGAAGAGGGTTAGGGTTTGAAACTTGTATGGGAATGGGGTTTGTGGGGAAAGTTTTGTGGAGAGAGGAAAAAAGAACACAGCATGGGCAAACAACAAATGAAGATAAACAAATCTTTGGATACAAAGCTATCCATAAATCTTTTAAGGGACATAAAGAAAGTGCATGCACTACTGCATGCATGAAGTTGTTTGCTAAATGGATAGGTTACTGAAAAGTAAGTAATACTTTCTACAATGCACTAATTATGAAGAAACAATGTGACAGTACAGGGCTGCAGTAGTTAAGCAATTTCACTTGCCTATCTGCCCTCAGAGAGAAGAACCACTTAGTACATTAAATTAGTTTAAAAAATAGCAAAGACAAAAGTATACAATGGCTGGAGGGATGAATTGAAGCAGAGAGTAAACAAATGCACTGAGTCACACCCATAGAAGTTCAGAGCAAAAACATTACTTAAAATATAAGTAGAAATGAAGAAGGATACTCTAACTGTATGTTGTTGTAGTTGTCCTGTTGAATTTGGGAAGTTGCCTGCATCCAGTCATTCCTCTTTTTCGCGGTACTCCTCCATTCCATCTGACACTCCGTCGATCAATGTTGGGGACCAGAAGATACCTTGTCCACTGCCTACCTGGCGGATGCTGAATTGCGGGTTGCTAATTGTAAGCCAGAGTTCATCCTCTTTGCCATTACACAGGGTAAAAGCCGGCCTGCAATTGTTGATGGAAAAACAGGAAGTGATATTAAAATACCACGGAGAAAAAAATATAAGGTACGCTGTGTAGTGCATAAATAACACTTTCAGTTTCAGAGTTGACAGTATTACAATACATACAAGCATCATTTCGAAGGTGCATACTCTGAGTCTCCTTTTCAAGGATAAATAAGTGTGGGCGAAATTTGCGGATCTTTCCCCTCAAACTAGGTGTAAAGTGTAAACTCCAACTTTAGAACATAATTAGACCTTCCAGCAGTGCTCCCAGACCCCTCAAACCACCCCCAAACATCTAGAACCCCCCAAGCAGCCCCGCAAAAGCATGCGATACTACTAGGCCTAACTTTCAACCGTGCCAAAACGCTCTCTGCAACTAGGGCTAGACCCAAACCCCCCTTTTTCCCACATGGATTTTCTTCAAACCACTTGCATCCGATATTAGACCTTCCCATCAGTGCCCCCAGACCCCTCAACCCCCCCCCAAACACCTAGAACCCCCCCAAGCAGCCCCCCAAAAACATGCAATACTACTACTAGGCCTAACTTTCAACCGTAAAACCAACATCAATGACCTAGACTTTGTAGGCCCTTATCGACTCTTATAATTCTTTTTAGGCATACTGTATGTTGCATCAATATTACAAATCTCTTCCCTTTTCATTAATTGTTGGGGTACCCTTGATGCATCTAGGCATAAGAGGCTGGTTTACTTAGGCCTTGCATTGCCTTTGTGTCACAGAAGGTGTCGCAAGGCAATGGAAGTACTAATCCACACAAAGCCATCTTGCATGACTCTGCATGGCTTAGTATTTCTGCATTGAGAAGTCATTTTATTAGAGGAGCTTGAACGTTCCCATGCATCCACCCATGGATTTTGACGCAATCCCAGATTTACTACGAGCAGTAAACATGGGACTGCGTCAAAAAGGTACCCCTTCCCAAGTCAGTTGTATCGAGGAGAAATTTCTTTTTCTCTCCTTGTTACTTTATTTTTCAATGGGTACTTTTGATGTGTACTGCATTATTGCTTCACCTAGCAACATCATAGCTCCTCCTTTTTTCTTGAACTTACCTGGAGATCCATCTTTATCATTGGAAGATTGGATAGAAATGCTGGAAAATTACATTGTAGCATTGGATGGGCAGGAATTTTCAGTGGCCTGGAAGAAAGCTCATTTTAATAAGCTTACTAGGTAATGCGGGTCAAAGAATTTTCAAATATTTACCAGTGGCAGTGAAATCGAATGGCCAACCTATTTCTAATGTTTAAAAGGAAGCTATTAAGCGCCTTGAAACCAGGTTTGCAAAGGAGGAGAACTTCATCGATGAGTTTGTTGCAAATCTCTGGGAACTTTCAATTTAATGTCGCTTTGGTGTGATGACAGATGAGTTGATTCGTGATTAGCTTGGTGCCCAGTGTCATGGAGCAGGATTTCACAAAAAGAAACCTGCTCGAATTGACACCCCAATAATACATACTAACAGTGCACGGTAAAAGACTAACATACACATCACATGAAAACGAGGGAAATTGCTTTGCGCATGTTTACACTAATGTAAACTAATGCATGAAAAAACTAAGTCGTATTCACATTTGCGTTTTGAAAGAAACAAGAACTAATGCATGACTAGGTCGCATCTTGCATTTTTTTTTAAATTAATAAATAATTTCACTTTTGCTTCAAACTTTTGCTAGGAAAACATATAACAGGGGATAGTGCAAAGGTGGTGGTAAACAGGGAAAAATACATTTCTGTGTAATAATGTTTAAGTTCCATTTGCCATAGTGAGTCAAAATGGGCCTCCATTACTCTTCAGTTGTCCGGATATATGAGGGGCTTGAGAAAAAACACCAATGACATGACAGGCAGAAGTGCTGAGTGCTGCAAAGAAGGGACAAGAGTTCAAGGTTGCTCAGCACTGAATGCATTGTTCGCCTGCCAAAGGATGTGACTGGCTGTGGGACTAAAGACTCCTTCCGCGGACATTGCTGAAAATTATGTGTGAAAATGTTAAAATGTATCATATATTAAATCGTGTAACTGAGTCAAATATTAGGTAATGGGAAAGAATGAAGAGCAATAAACATGATCAAATTATAAATGAAGTCACAGTGCTGTGACAGACCACCTTCTAAAATCCACAAATAGGCTGTTGTATTTTGTGAAATGTTTCAACTGATGTGGGATAGATATGTCGGTTTTAAGGTATAACTGGGGTGCCTTTGGGGTATGGTTTACCTTTTTAATGGATGGAGAGGGGAGAGGGGTGATGTGTTGCTGTCCGTCGGTTTGCAGAGAAGCCTAGCTGTTTCTGTCCTGTTCAGTTCCTGTCCCTGAAGCCTATGTTCCCTGACTCTCTCTCAGGGAACCCCCACCATCCCCTTGGCCAGGGGGTTGGTGTTCCATAGATCCTTGGGGCTTGTATCATTATTCTGACTCGTACTTTGCATAATTATTTGCAAATGTATTTTTGTCTCTGAAACCTATGTCTCTTCATCTAGCCACTCCGTCTTAAATACTTCCATACTGTTTCACATTATTTTGCTGAAGCTGATGTCTCTTAACCTATCCACTCTGTCATGTGCATATCGTATATTGAATGATGAGTTTTGACACTGTTTGCATTGGCTGATGTTTTCTCTCCCTCTTGTGAATGTCATTGTTTGCATTTGTAACTGTATGCAATGAGCATTTCTATTGATCATTTGAGATAAACTTTGTTAATCATACCGAGAGTCTGTGATTATTCAGCTGACTAGATAGTTAGATAGTACTATCATTACCATCAAATATTCAACCAATTGGTCAGTTAACTAAGAGGAAAGAAAGTTGATGTATGAGTTTAAATAGGTAGTTAGAAATGTCTAACATGAATCTGTGAAGGGAACTGATATTTGAAGTCATTATAAAAATTGACCGCCAGCACATCAGGGATTTGGGTCAATGTGTATGGGCCATTTGAATAATGATTGAGTATTGAACCCTGATTAGGTGTGGTGAGCGCTGGACCGGTGCAAAGACAGAAAAATTCATGAACGATCATAGGCGGCAAAAACCTCAACACTCAAAGAAGCAATTGAGATGGCGAAGTTCATTGAAGAATCACAGAAGTGCATGAAGGAACTTAACATAAAAGAAAAAGAGGGAGATATCTTGTTGGTCAATGAAGGGGAGAATGATGTTTCCATTGTAAAGAAATTGGATGAGAAAGGAAGACCTTCATATGTGTCATCGGGGAAAGTGAAGAAATGCTCTTGATCTGGTAGTACATTTCATAATGGAGACTCAAAGCGCTGCTTTGCCAATAATCTGGAGTGCAAGAGATGTGGACGCAAGGGACATTATGTGCGGATGTGCAAAGGTTTCAATGTGAACAGTAAGGAGAACAGATCAAGGGTAGGAGCAATGAAGGAGGTATGGGATCATAGTTATGGAGATGGATGTTATGGGGACCGGATTTTGCTGGTGTGTGCAAACACTATAGAGGAGGATGTGTTTGCAAATAGAAGTATGGAGCGAAGGCTGATGAGGCCAATCGCAATATTTTTTGTGTGTTGGAAATAGGTGGATCTCATAGTTGATTCTGGGTTGATGTAAACCATCATCCCTAGACATTTGTTTAAAGCACAGTGGGGTGATGTGTCATTGAAGTCCAAGGACCTCAATCTGTGTGGGTTTCAACGTGAACCCATTTATGTCATTGGTTACATGGAAGAGGAAATTCAATTTGAAACACGGTCTTCAAAAGGTAAAGTGTATATCTCTGTAGGTGGGCCGCCATTTTGGGTTGGATGAACTAAATTGATCTGAATATAATCATCAACTTGAGAGCCACCAATCAGATAACAGTGGTGGGAGATGTGTGCCTGACTGATGACTTGGAGAGAGCAGCAGAAATATCTAGGGTATCTTAAGGGGAGTGAGCACAAAATCCTATTAAAGGATAATGCTGTGCAAAAACAGCATACACTGAGGAGGGTAACACTTTTAGTGAGGATGGGGTCAAGGAATTGTTGAATGATATGTTGAACAAAGATAACATTGAGACTTTCGAAGCTTCTCATTGGTGTTGTACGGTGGTAATTACTCAAAAATCAGATGGTCATCTGAGATTCTGTGTGGATCTTAGATCACTGAACCAGGAGATCATCATGGATATGTGTCCCCTTCCCAACATCAGTGAGTTATTAGTCTCAGTAAAGAATGGTAAGTATTTCTCAAAGTTTGATTTGAGGTGTGCTTAACATCCGATCAAGTTACATGATGATTCTTTGGCTTCGACTGCCTTCATTAACACCGAAGGTACCTTCCAGTTCACTTGCATGCCTTTCGGCCCAGCATTGGCTGTGAGTGTGCTCCAACATAAGATGGAGGAGGTTTTAGAGAGAGTGCAAGATGTTCTTTATTTTCAAGACTGTTGGCCCTTTTTGCAAGATCATCCTAGAGCTGTTTGCCTTCCTCCTGAATTTTTTCTGTCCTATTGTTGGTGGTTTTATGACTCTTGACACTTTATCACTGTGGTTTAGTGCTAAAGTGCATGTGGTCTCTATGGCAAACTTGGTAAGATTGGTCTACACCTTGTGTGGCATAATTAATTTACATATCAGTCCCTTGTACAATGGTATCACATATACCTAGAGCCAGTCAATTAAATGCCACTGGTGGGCTTGCAGCGCTGTTTGTGCATCCGACCAAAGTAGCCTTTCAAACCTGTCTCGGGCCTCTGCCAATGCAGGGCCTGCATGTGCTACAGTGCTGGGACGCCTCCGGGTAGCCATCGCGCTTTACAAATCCTCATTCCATTCCATTCCATTCCATTCCAGTTTACTATCGCTCTGACGTGGCACATAAAGTGATTGTCACGTCTGTGACTCCCCTTTTACTACATATAAGTCACCCTTAAGGTAGGCCCTAGCTAGCCCTATGGCAGGGTGTGGTGTAGGTAAAAGGCAGAACATGTGCCTTTACTGTGTGGCATGTCCTGGTAGTGACAAACAGCCTGTTATTTTTTTCACTGCTGTGAGGCTGCCTTTTCATAGGAATGCATTGGATATCCCTTATATTTGCTTCAGTGGTAATTTCTGACATGAAATGAGTAGCATGATCCAGTTTGATATGTGTGTAATATTGGTGATAAATGCTGTGTATTGGTGTCAGTGGATTTATTACTACTATTTTAGAAATGCCACTTTTAGAAGTAGGCATTTCTGTGTGCTATGTGTATTTGTGTCTTTGGTCCTCTGCTAGGATGTGTATTGTCTATATGGCTTTGGAGTGAGAGAAGCTGGGGAAGTGCAGTGGCTTCAGAGAGTCTGAATGAGTCAGCTCTAGGCTGAATAGGCCTCGTCTGCATTTGGAGTGGTGGGAGGAGTAGCACCTGCACCTGAATAGGACTGTGCTGCCTTCCACAATGATGGCCCGCCCCCTGTGGTGTGTCTAGGGCCAAGGCTTACACTGACAATGGAGGTTGTCGTGCACTTGCAAAGTGCCCCCCAGAACTGGTTTGGATTGACTAAGAGCCTGTACCAGGGGTTGAACAAAGACATATGGCACTATAAGTTTGGGGCTGTCACCCCATGTCAGTGGAAGTTTGTGTGCTTACTTGGAACTGAAGAGGAGACACTGCGTGGTTGCAGTGTACCAGACGGAACCACCACTTTGGACTAACCTGCCACACACTTGGGGGGCTAAAAGGACTTCCCCTCTTCTGAGGAATCGTGCGTGCTGGCCTGCCTGTGCCCTGGTTCTCTGCCCCAGTGCGGGGAAAACCATAGCGCTTCATGTTCTCTCCAACAGCTCCGGTGGTCATGCGCTGATGGAGCGTTTCATCTTTTCGAGGGGGCAGAGCACACTTTGAGAGGGCTGTGAGGTTGCGTGCCCACGGAGGGGGTTCACTTAGTGCTGGACAAGAGCAGCGCTTTTTGCCCTACAGCAGAGTGGGGTAGGCAGCCCTGCACTCTCCTCTGTTTCCAGACATCTGGTTCTGGGTCAGTTTTCCAGCTGTGGATGCGAATTCAAACACGTTTCATACATATACTACTCCCGCACCACCAGCACAATAAATAGCATATGCATTCATGGAAATACCACTGTCTTGCTGGGAACACAATACTTGCTTCCTTGGTGACCTCCCCTATGTGAATACATGTGCATGCATGGGTCACCTCGGTAATGATAGGGTGACCTGGCCAACATGAGCTGGATCTCTTGATCTTTGCAAATAAAAGCTTTCAAGAGCTTTAGTTACATTGTATAGACTCGTGAATATGTTTCACACAATTTGTTGGCTATGCCACCACCATTGTTGTGTAGTTCCTAGAAATACATAGGATCTGAGCGGTTGTAGGTAATACAGTCCACTGAGCCACAGCCGGGTCTGGTGGCTCAGTGGACTAAAGCAGCCACTGCAGAGTCCTCTGTTTGACCTCATGGTCACAGGTTCAAATCCCAGTGGGTCCACTCAGCCTTTTATTCATCTGAGGTCAATAAAATGAGTACCATTGAGTTGGCTAACAAGAAACATCTATTATTCAGCGCCAGGACACCTACGGGTAATTGGGCGATTTACAAATACATCTGTTATGTTATGTTATATAAACTAAGGGATTGGTGTCTATACTGATTCCGTACACCCCTGAAGTATATGTCAGCCTACAGACCAGCTAGCTCACAGTGACACCATAAGCCCCCTAACCTTACCAAGGAGCGAATAGTTTATGCCAACCATCGAACATGACAACTCTTGATCATTCAGGGATCATGGAAACAGTACAGTCCTTTTTGTTCAGTCACTCGTGCTCACTTATTTTCAGAGAGATTCACAAAATAAATGTGTGGGACGTTTTCAATAAGCATTTATTGAAACATTGTCCTTCTAGTATAAAACATGTTTGCTGCGACAATCATTAGACAGAATCAAATGTAAAGGATTACAAGCACCAACAGAGTAAATAGAAGGTAGAATTCTACCATGGTGCTAAAACAGCGAATATATGCAGGCATAAAAACATGACAGTAATCAAGTGTACTCCTAAGATGCGGACCCCACCTAAGTGTTCCTAAGTGTACCTAGCATGTATATGGGTGTAAAGCCAAGTATCCCATAGGAAAGAGCCAAATTCATTTCCAGATGGGAGAGAACAAAGGACCCCATCTTGGTCACAAGTTGTACACCCTTTGGTGTGCTGGGAGGGACCTCAGTATCTTGTATCAGCATGAAAGCATCTCCTCCGCTTATCTAGTCATGGTTTGGTTCTTCTATATCATAAAGATAGCCTTTGGGTTCCTACCACAATCGATATGTTGTGAGTATGATTATGTAAATGAGCCGAAATCAATACTTCCAATTATGCAAAGAAGTTCTATCGCCCTAGAATGAAGATTACTTTTATACAGAGTATGTTAATCCTGTATTGCACGTCATGTGCAGGGGATATTTCTAAGAAACACCATGCATAATAAATTAGGCTAGTTTCAAGGAATCCAATCAATATTTATTCCTCACATTACTGGGTAAAAGGTCAGTACTAGAACTGTTAAGCAAAGCATGATAGGACAAATGTAGGTGAAAGGTTGTTTTGCTAGGTAGGCTTAGTTTGGGTACTTAACACCATGGCCTAGCCTGCTAGGACAAGCCAAGTTGCCTGCAGTTCTGTAATTGTACATTCAGTTACCGCTTACCCTGAGGACATTACATTTTGGATTGCCCAAAAAGTCGATCAACTTGAAGACTTTTTTTCCCCTACGGGACCACAAGACAAGAACAGAATATTAACTTTGTGCTTACCACATGGAATGGTTCTGGGAACAGGTGACTGTCAAACTTGGGGGACAGTCTTTGCCACTGTAAATACCATCTGTCATGGCACTCCCTTCCAGGTTAGTCTTGCCGTACGTGTGAAAACAAATACGGAATGAGCATGGGGAAGCTGCTGCCTTGGAACTGGGGATGAAACTAATGGGAACTTTTCCTGTAATCTCAATGATTCTATCTAAAAATTAAGGCAAACATCAGAGACTCACAGCAGTCGCACTAGTCTACCAAGAGCTACCTATAATCATTGGTGATGTGTATACATCCTAAGGATGCAATACCATGGGAATCAGACCTACTAGGCCACCTCTTGGCAAATCTAGTATTTACAAGGAAGCCAAGTAAAACTGTGAGTTTGTTAATAAACCATGGGCTAAATCTGGTACCAAAAGCAACTGATACTTTTATTACCGTTGAGACCCCAGACAGGCACATAGTCTCTCTTGATAGATTATATGATCTAGAGACATTTAAATTGAGGGTGACATACAGTGCACCATTAAAGAAATATTCTGGGAAAATGTAACATTGTTTTATGACATCCTTCTAGCGGAAGCCAATTGACCCACACAGTTCGTACAAACATCCCTACAGGGTAAGGATGTCATACATCCTTCATTTTCTACTCTTGCTCCTGAAAAAGTCAAACAAGCTTATGCAGCAGAATTGGCTCTTGCACTAGCCCCTGTGCTGTATCACAATCATGCTGGCTGGGATAAGAACTTTCCTTATCATATCATACCCATAAGGTCCAACCCACAAGTGCAACCACAGTATCCCATTAAATGAAAGGCTAAGGCACGCGTAAGAAAAATACCCAATTGGAGTTCCAGGGAGTAATTGAACCCTGTGTCTTCCAGATTAATAATCTTCTTTTTCCTGTTTTGATACCGGATCATTCATATCAATTAGTCTTAGTCTACAGACATTTAAACAGTCATACATGGACATTTGCAATACAAAATACACACAGTATGGTACTCATTAACAATATAGTCCGTAAAAAATACAAAACAACATGGGATATCTCCAGTTGATTTTTTAACCACAATGTAACACCTGGAATCCATGATTGGACAGCTTTTGCACACTTGGATTTCAAATGAGATATGAATGGCTCCTAGTGGGCTATACGAATGGGCCAGGACTATTTGCTGTGCGCATAATGTCAATTCTTCAAGATGTTGACCCTGACGCACTGTCCTACATAGATAATATCTATTTAACGGCCGAGCAATTGAATACCCACCTGGCCGAGTGGATCGCAATATATTGTGATTTGCTGAACATGGCTATAAGTTCAACTTCAAAAAATCTAACATATTTCTGAGTGCCTTTTCTGGGATATGAACTTACACATTAGGGAAAGAGCCTTGCTCCTCAATTTTTGGAGAAGTGTGCACAACTGCAGCCTCCAAATACCTCAAACAAATTCCAGACCCTGCTAGGATTTCCTAACTTTGGCACAACATACATTCCTGATTCTGCACAACACATTAAACCACTGTATACATTAATTGTCCCTGATTTGCCACTACACGTTGGACATCAGAATATACAGATACACTCAGATCATTACAGTTATATTTACTTGCTAAACATCACTTACATACATGTGCACATACAACAAACCTAGTCATCGTTGTTTTACTGGGTGCAATTTTCTCCACTAATAAAATACTGACTAAGGTGTAGATGGCTATTTTTTAAGGAGCAGCTACTTGCACAAGGGAAACACATTATTGCTGTTACTCCTGTGCCAGCCTTAGAAGCTGTCACAAAGACTAGTGTTACTAACTCAAATCCCTCCATCCATGGATACATTGGCAACATATTTAACAGCTGTTGATGTAGACTTTGTCTTACCTCTTGAACAGTATAAACAGGTTGCTTACACTGATGGTTCAGCCCAGCTTGCTATAGGCTCCAAACAGCAGTACTTGATGGCATATGCCACTGCTGCTGCTGTGATTTTGGGGGCAAAATGTTAACCCAAAAAAACTTGCAGTCAGTCCTTAGGAGATTGTACTTGGCAGAACTAAAGGATTTTCTTTTTGCACTTGAACACACAGATCCTGAATTCCCCACACTAAGGGGCCGATTATGATCGCAGATGTACTTGCGTCCGTCCGCGATCACTGAGGAGGAGGGAATGTCCGCATGGGCTACGGCGTTCCCTCCTTTGCGATTAGGATGTGACCGCCACCCTGGCGGTTACATCCTCTATTTTTAACATTGCGGCAGGTGCGGCTTCAAGCTGCAACCTCAGCAATGTTAAAAATGCAGGCATTGCATTTGTATGCAGAAAGAGGCAGGCACCGCGCAGTGCCTGCCGCTTTCTGCGTACAAATGCAGGGGGGTACCATAGGTACCCCCCATGTGCACCCCCCACCCGCAACAGGCCCCCGCAGTGAAGATACATATGCTTTTCCACGACGGAAAACCCACCGTGGAAAAGCATATTTTGGCTGACATCCTAATATGGCTGGCGGTGCCTGGAAGACACCGCCACCATATTAGAGCTTTTCCGCGGCAGTTGTAAGCCAACTGCGGCGAAAAAGCTGCGGACGGAAACCAGGACCCACCAGCCATCCTAATGTGGCGTGGGTCTTGGGTGGGCCCGCTGCGGTTTTCAAGCATCCTCCGGGCCGGCGGTGGCTTCTGCCGGCCCGGAGGTTGCGGAAAAACCGCAATCGTAATAGGCCCCTAAATGTGTGTGATTCTTATTACTATGTACAGCCCTGTAACGATAATTTACATTATTGGCAACAAAATGGGTTTAAAGAGTCTCAATGCAGCACAATCAAGCATAAAATGCTTTAGGTTAAAGGGGCGCACCTCAAAGATAGGTTGCCACAGGCTCACAATATGCATTCATTGAGTCATCAGCGTGTCATAACATATGTTGAAGGGAATTTTTTTGCTGATGAAATGGCAACATCTAAAGTTCTAAAATGAGAATAGACTCTGATATTTTACCTGCCATTAATGCTAATAAAGACAGCGCACACTTACCTACGGGATTTTCATCTAAGTATACCTACCACTTGAGTGAACAAAAAAATTTTTTTGTAACTATTTCAGGAGTTGGTGATCGATTGAGTCTCAACCAAGACTGCAGACTAGCTTTGTGATAACTGCGCATTAAGTTGTTGCTTCGGTGCATGCAGGTGTGGCTGCCCCAATTTCGATGCTACAGCAACATTATTGGTGGCATGTCGTATATATCAGCTGGCCAAAAAAATATGTCTTTTGCTGTGACATTTGTCAGTAAATTAAAGCTTCCACTATGACTCGTCAACCGCAGACACACCATTTAATATCTAGCAAACCTTTCACCTGCATTTACTTGGACGACTTTGGTGCTCATATTTTGAAAACAGCATTTAAATGTATCCTAGTTGCAGTTGATTCTTGCTCAAGGTTCCTCTGGGTTTGGCCAGAGTGTTTGGCTGATGCTTGCATGGTTATTAAAGACATGGAAGGCTTTATCAGGACACTTGCAGGCAGTGCATTCCACTCAGACCGGGGCCAGGCTTTTGCTTCTAAAGCGTACCGGGATACTATGGTATCCCTGAGTGTACAGGCACATTATTTATCTCCATATAGGCCAGAGGGCAATTCTGCTGTGGAGAGAAGAAAACATGACTTAAAGCAGAAGTTAACAACTAGAGTATTAGGCACAGGGCTTAGTTATATCCATCACCTATACAGGGTTAAGCAGGCTCCTAACAACCTCCCTAAAAGATCTGTTGGTGGGCAGAACCCATACAAAGTACTCTTTGGCATCAAACTGATCATTCCAGACCTTTGTTGATGCAGGAAATGTGGCGGCAGCCACATCCTGTGAGGAAGATAATCATTGTGCTGTTTTACAGAACCTATAAAAGTTCTGTGACACTCAATCCAACAAGCAGTTGAAGACATCTGCCTCTCGGAGAGTCAAGGAGAAACCAAAACCTTCCGTCTGGATTTCACAAGTTGGGGATCTCATGCAATAGAAGGTGATGGTAAAGAAGGAAATTGGCCCATCATACTGAGCACGGGTGCCAATCCTCAGCATTCAAGCTGCAAGAACTGTAATCCTGTCACCACTTCCTGGTTCTAAAGACATTAATTTTGTCTCAATTGATAACATCAAGGTACATCAGTTGGACTATTCTCAACAGTGGGCCATAGGGAGTCCTCAGTAGTTTCCCGTCTCCTATTACTACCATACAGGAAATTTCTCTATAGCCAATGAGCACCATCAAAGCTGTTTCTCCTTGGCTGAGGCGGGGGAGAATGCACTTCAATCCACACCTGCCACACCTACAATGATTATTATTTACTTATTTGTTTAATATAGTTCTAGCTACACCCAAAGGTATCAAAGTGCTTTACATAAAATGAAAAATAAAATAGGTGTATATAAAATGCGAGACACTTCAAGTACAAGCATAAATAGGGAAGTTACAACATGAAGACAATTAGAACAGCATGAGGTAAAGGAGTAAAGACATATTAGACAGCAGAAAAAATCAAACCACTAACTGTCACTAAAGGTCTAGTCCTAGAGAGAGTGATCCATTGGAACACAGTTCATATATTGTGTATGTGAAAGTATTTGTTAAGGAGGAGTTTCAAGTCACTTTTCAAGCAGGAGAAGGAGGAGTTGCATTGGAGATCTCTGGGGAGTGAGTTCCATATCCTAGGTGCATTTCCAGAAAAAGAGCGAGTCAAGGTAGATTTCCTTTTCAGTTTGGGATGTATGAGAAGAAGTGAGTAAGAGCCTCTCAGAGTTCTTGCTTTTGAAAGTTTGTTGTCTTGATAGTTGGGGTATGTGTGTGAAGGGCTTTGTGGGTGATGCAAGCAGTCTGGTAAACTACCAGCAACACTACTGAATAGAGTACTGTACTTACTATTGTATCTTCTGCAGCTGTCATTATAACGGATCCACCACTATTGGATTTTACTGATTCTTTAAACATTCTGGCAACACCTGTTTTTCAATAAACTGCTTCTGGGTTTTATGTGGGTCATGATCATTTTTCTATGGATTATTTGATGCCTTTTCCATTTTAACCTCACCCCCTGCAGTGATCTGTGTGCTTTTTTCATTGCAGAAACACACTTATCTGGTCCCACCTTGGATATATTTTAAGATAACACTTTCCTTGTTTTTTCTATACCTTCCAGAACTCTCTTCTGCGGAACTGGTTGATGGGGTATTGGCCCGCACTCTTTTTCACATAAGCTGAATAAACACTTGTCCCGTAACCTGTTCATCGGTGCTGTTTTCTGCGCCCGTTGTCCGGAGAAGGGGGGAGAACACAACCCCCAGGCACACAAGCGGCACGCACACCACCCATGTCATCGCCCTTGCACCAGGAGGCACTTAAAGACCAGCTGGGGCTGCAGCAGCTGGGCTACGTCCCTAAAGTTTTACTACCAATCACCTGGTTATATGGTAAGAGCGGCTGAAAACCTACTGATATAATAAGTTATATATTATCTAATTCCCTTTGTGTGCTGTGTGACATTATCAAGCTTAATTATGGGGAAAAGTAAGCCCACAGGTGTTGCAACTGGTAGTAAAAATAAAAATGCTAGACTTAGCGCACCAATAACAAATTACTTACACACTGTGATGGGACTAATTATTAGTGAGATACTCAATGTTAAGGAGCGCTTAGCAGCAACAAAGATTGAATTAAACAACGTGGTTGAAGATACTTTTTTGGATACAAGAACTGTGGACCCAGCTACTAATAATATTTCCCAAAATACTAACACAGCATTGGTTCATAATGTAGCACCTATGCATCAACTTCATTTTTGGAGATAACAGTATTAACAGAAAGCTCCAAACCGTCTACATGCCGTGTAACTGACGGCAAACAACAACGGAAGGGAAAAATGAAACAACTTATTAAAGACTTCTGAGAACAACAACAACCATTGACACATAAACCAAGTGGAGGAAAGAAAGCTGTCCAATGTCTCAATTATTCTCATAGTCCTGACTTACATTTTAAAAAGCTACAGGGGAAAATCAATTCGATTGAAAGGAATTTGTTATCCAAAATCCTAAAAATCAAGAACGATGTTGCTAGTATTTCTAAATTGGGGAGTCTATAATACAGGGGGAAAATAAAAAGTGAAATGCACAATCCGCTACAAAGAACATACCAACAATGGTTAATAACCCTCAAACTATCACAAAAGATCCCCTACAAAATCGACAGAGGCCCTCACCGATGGTTGAAGGAAAAAACACAAATCGGAGGGATCAGAAAGAAACTAATATTGGACCATGCCTCATGACATTGGCAACTCAAGAGATAATAGAGGCAAGATCAAAGACTATAGAAGCAGATAGTCAGGGTTATAAACCATTACCTATGAGGCTTCAGAGGCCAATACATCTTCCCTCCGAGGCAACACCTTATACGATCATTTTGAAAAACGTACCAGAACTAAAGGATGGTGTAATTGAGAATTGGCAAGAGTTGAAAAACAAGACTGTATTCTGCTTTAATAATCATTGTGATTATGATTTAAAGACCTTTTCAGAATGTATTACTATGGTAAGAAGAGTACCCTGGGTGGGGAAACACCTAAAGACATGTAAAGGGGACTGTGTTGTTGTCGATACCCAGAGATGGTTAAGACCCTGTTAGAAGATTTACGTATTAAGTGGGATAAATCAGTAAATCAACAGAATAAAACCATCATCGAGGTCCCACTAGGGTTCTTCTATAAACTGGATACTATGAATTTCAGCCAGCCTGGACAGGGTCCTTTAACAATGGAGAAATCGAAACCACTGGCTCTGTTTAATAGATTTTTACCTCTTAGTCAACCAATTATTTACGAGAATGGTGGGCCAGCAGAACATATTGCAGAATATGTGGATTCTCATCTTAAGCACATCATACAAAATCTGCCCTCTTACTTAAGAGATAGTGGTGATTTACTTTGCAAACTTGCGGACTGCACATGGGATCATGTGGAGTTACTGTTTGTGACTCTGGACGTTGAAAGTCTATATACGTGTATCAAACAGGGCACGGTATGCAGGCTCTTAAACATTTTCTGTTTAAATGTGGAGCTCAAAATCTTGAATATACCTTGATGCTTTTAGATATGGCCAAATTAATATTGACACAAAATGCCTTTTTGCATAATGGCGGATGGTAGCTGCAGAAACAGGGCACTGCAATGGGCTCCAGGTTTGCTCCATCCTATGCAAACCTATTTATGGGTTTGTATGAGATGGAGCATGCCTGGGGCACGGCAGCTATGACTTAGAGCAACAACATAATTTTTTATGCCTGCTATATAGATGACATCTTTATGATTTGGAATGGCCCGATTGAGATCCTAGTTGCTTACCACACATATCTGAATGCCAATGCCTTTGATGTAAGTTTAACAATCAAATATTCTGCTAATGAGATTGAATTTCTAGATCTAAGACTGTATGCTCATGAATGCAACATACACAGTGAAATTTATAAAAAGACAATTGCGTGTAATAGTGTACTACACGCCACAACATCATATCCTGGCTCCACCATAAAAGCAATTCCCTATGGGGAAATGGTGTGAGCCAGAAGAAACTACAGCCGAGACACAGATTTTTTTAAGAATATCAATCAGATCAAGAGCAACTTTGAAAAAAGGGGCTATGATAAAGATTGCCTTACCAAGGCTGAAAGAAGAGCACTTGCCTTGGATTGGAAATAGATAATGAGACCAACTGCAAAACAAAGAAGGACTAGTGTACATGGGACGACAGAAACTACATTCATCACTGAATATAATTCCTATAGCAGTCACATTTACAATGTACTTAGAAAAAAATGGCACGTACTGGGGTCTGACTTCATCCCAAAGGATTCCATTTCTAAGAAACCCAAGGTGATCTATAGGAGGGGACCAACTTTAAGTGCAAATAGGTAACTCAACAACAAGGGAGGCACATCTGACCTCTATTTCATAAGGTTAATGTGATTACAAGTAGACCCCCGTTAATATTCTGCTAGTGTTAGTTACCATTTCTATACTTATTTATCGCAAAAAATAAATCTTTTTTCAATGTGTCAAAAATTATGATATTCATTAACCGCATATACTGTTACAAGACAGCCGATTTGTTTGCTTAGTCGACAGACTCATGATGTCCTCTTGTCAGTCTCTAACACTAATTTCAATATTTCGCACAGTATCAATATGATCACAATTACTAATATTTTTTAATCATACGTATGCCTAATAAGATGATAGACAATCATCGCAAAGTCAGTCCATTTTTGAACATATTGCCTTTAACCAACATGGCTGACGTGGCCAATATTCACTAGCTTTACTATAGTTTGACAACATAGTGGATAACTTTTGTGGAGTAAGTCGGCTTTTAGTTGCGTATAACACATACTGCTCTAATATACAAATATTGTTTTTAACATTTTCAACCTGCATAAATATGACCACCATGAGTACCATTTGTTATTCTAATGCAAGCTTAATAATATGGTAGTTAATCTTTGCGGAGTTGGTCCGTTTTTGAATACATTGTTCTTAACCAACATTACCGCCGTGGCCCATATTTGTTATCTTCACCACACTTTGACAATATGGCGAATAACTGTCGCGTTGTAAGTCCGCACTTAGTTTCGAATAACACAGGTGTGACAACTTACACTGCTTTAGTATAAAAATGGGCGGCAACTTAGTGCTCGGTTTACAAGCTTCAAGCATTTCATTGTTGCTGGCCACCCTGCCTACCAATGGTATGTTTGACTGAATTGAGGCTCTAATAATGACTCGTTCTATTTGAGCCAGTTAACTTTAATATTATTAAATTGAACTTTGTTTCTTTGCATTACATCTACCGTCTTCATTATCTTCATCACACTAAGGTATTATTTTACTTTTAAGTTTATGTCTAAGTTTTAACATTGGACATGATGTCAAAATCTGTTCTTCCCCTGGTTATTGTAAAGCGTTTGTTCGATTAAGTAGCAATTTTGCTTATGTTTTCTGGCCATTACTACTAAGCTGGCTTGACTTCATGGTGAATATTGCTAGTTATGAATGGCGCTGTCACATATTGTCAAGTGCCTATCAGTTTTTGTTGGTTTGCTTGTCCACGTCTTCTATGTATCATGATTGCTTTGATAACAAAGTGTGGTTGCCGATATTCCATATAGTGCGGCATGATAAAACACTATCTTATTGCAATAAGACTAATAGTTTCTCCTATTATAAACCTTATCCGTTATGAAAGGAAGGAACACTTTAAGTATTGTCGATCTCTGCTGATGGCGCAATAAGCTCATGTATGTTTGTTGATACATAAAACTCTGTGTTAATTTAGATGAGGCAATAAAGTAGAGAGTGCTGATTTTCTGTAATGGTAACACAACGTCTCGAAAATAGTTAAAAAAATATGGATATGGTTAAGATAATATATGACGGGGAGACGCAAACCATCTTGCAAAATAATTATTGGTCTTCTTTACCTCGTTTCTTTGGTGAGTGAGTTTATCAGACTCTCTCATCGTTTATTCAATTTTCATATCAATGCTGAAAAACGACATTGTTAGAATGGGTGCTTCTTTTCACATGAATGACTTCTTATTAGTTGAGGACTGATAACACAAAAATCAAATTTTCGAAATTATTTTAAACAAAAGTTGAGTGGTATATTTCACACCTTGTTTCTTTCTGCAGATGATTACCTTGGCACTAAATTTATTTGTGTCCCACAGTTTCTCTTTACTAATTGAATACGAACAATCAACGTATGTTATGTATATGATATCTGTGCATTATAAATGATTTTAGAAGTTATCATGATGACCCTTCTGTACAAGTACAAGATAGCAAATTGTACTCATAAATGTATGGAATGTCTTTTTATGAAATTGTGAACACAATTGTATATACTGAGTATTCTTACCTTCCTCCCAGATGAGTTATTTAGCCACATAAGGCTTGAATACAATGTTGAACAATCTTCTAAATTTTATTTCTTTTTTATAATAATAGGGAAGCTTGTAAAGTGCTTGGTTACACTGAGAAGCGTGTCCCCGCGCTAAGACTGAGAATAACTCCAAGCAGAAGTAAGGAGAGAGCTCTGTTATCTTGCAAACAGGTACATTTTTAAGTTCTTCTGGAAGCTAGATTCAGATGAGTCTAGGCGGAGATTAGAAGGCAGGGCGTTCCAGCTCTTTGCTACCAGATGTCGAAACGAGCGCCCTCCCATGCGGGTCCTTTTTACCCTAGGGACCTCAAGTAGGCCTCCGTTTGAGGAGCGCAGAGTTCGTGATGGTACATACTGGGTAACTAGGTTCTGAAGTGGTGTTGGCGCTTTCTTAGCAAGAATACGGTGACAGGTACAAAGGGCTTTAAATTCCACTCTGCTTCTCACTGGCAACCAGTGGAGGAACTGAAGGGCAGCTTTGGAATCTGATCTTTTTGGGATTTTTAAGACAAGGCGGGCGGCTGCATTCTGTAATACCTGGAGGCGGTTCATTGCCTTGCAAGTGGCTCCCAGGTACAACAGGTTGCCGTAGTCTAGGCGTGAGGTAATGAGGGCATGTACCAGCGTTTTCCGGGTGGACCTAAAGAGGAAGACAGGGACCTTCCGAAGGGTTTTTAAAACGCCAAAACAGACACCTGCCACTCGGTCTATTTGGGGTCCAAAAGACAGGTCAGCATCGAGCCAGACGCCAAGGTTTTTGACTTCCTGACGAGGCATAGGAGCCTCACCTAGGCATGGGGGCCACCACGCCGATGACCAAACAGATGGATTCCCCCCCACCACGAGCACCTCGGTCTTGTTGCCATTTAGTTTAAGGCAGTTGGTGGACATCCAGGTTGCAAGATCTTGCATGCAAGCCCTGAAGCTGTCCATAGCAAGTCCGGGTGCACGTGAGTGGGAGATAACCAGCTGCGTGTCATCGGCGTATGACACAATGTTCAATCCATGACTCACGGCAATCGGAGCCACTGGAGAGACATAAAGATTAAACAAGGTTGGGCTCAGGGACGATCCCTGGGGAACGCCCTGGCTCAATCCTATGTCTCTAGAGTAGTAATCACCCTGGCGAACTTGAAAGCTTCTACCAATCAGGAAGGATTGGATCCATTGGAGTGCAGCTCCAGATATTCCTCCGTTATTCAGACACTGTAGCAAGGTGGTGTGAGCTACAGTGTCGAATGCTGCACTCAGGTCCAATAGGATGAGGGCCATGGTGTGACCCTCATCCGCCCCCTGACATAGGGCCTCCACCGCTGTTAGGAGCGCAGACTCTGTAGAATGGCGAGGTCGGAAGCCGAACTGAGTATCATGTAATAAGGCAACCTTTTCCACAAAGTCCATCAATTGCATATTGACCGTTTTTTCGGCTACTTTGGCCAGGTAGGGTAGGAGTGAAATTGGACGGAGGTTCTCTAGTTTCTCAAAACTGATAGTTGGTTTCTTCCTTAGGGGTAGAACCACCGCCTTTTTCCAATCTTCAGGTACGGTCTTGGTACTAAAAGACGCTTCTAATAGGTGTCTGATGTAAGGTTCTAATACCCCCAGACCTCACAGATCTGCAGGTTTTAAGGAAATCTTCTGGAGGCGGGGTAACAAAGTTGGTCAATCTGAGTCTGTCTCCCCATTCCCTTGGGCTTTCCACAAATTCAATCCCATTTATGGGCTGCGTTGGGAATGCCAAGTAGATTTTGTCTATTTTTTCTGCAAAGAAGTCTGCGATTTTATCGCACGCTTCGGGCGAGCAATTGTTTGGGACAGTGGCTGGTTTCCCGCTCGAAAGAGATTTGTAGAGCGAAAACATCTCCTTCACTGAATTACCAGCTTCACTGATTCTGGACGTAAAGTATGCTGTTTGGATTTTCTAATTAGGCCATGGTAGAGTCGCCTCTCAGTCAGGTAGGTGTTTCTGGTTTCTTTGGAGAGGGTCCTACGCCACTCTCTTTCGGTTCTTTTCAGTGCGGTTTTCAGGGCTCTAAGTTCATCGTTGAACCATGGGGCAGTTTTTTGAGCACGGCTGCCAGATTTGGCTTTTAAGAGAGGAGCTGTGCAATCTAGTGCCTTATTAATCCGTTTGCAAAGATTAGTATTGGCCATGTCCGCGGCATCCCCCCCGGGGCTCCCTCCTTTAGTCAGCTCCTCGCAGAATTTGAGCTGAGAGAAGGTAGCCCATTTCCGCCTGAGGTGATACAATGCTGTTGGCTGCGGGGGTCTACTTCCAGGAATTCGTATGGAAAAAGGGACCAAATGGTGATCAGACCAGGGGATAGGTATAGGGGTCATGGCTTCTACTTCCCCCCAATTAACAAATATGGGATCCAGCAGGTGACCCAACTGATGAGTTGGACCGCTAACAATTTGATTCAGTTGGAGGGCTCCTAATGCCTGACTGAAATTCTTACTGACGCTGTCTGATGGATTGTTAAAATGTAAATTAAGGTCACTGAGTACCAAACATTTGTCACTACATAGTGCGGTTTCCATAATTCCTTCAACCAGACTCTCCTCAAACTTGGCTATAGGGCTTGAGGGTCTATAAATTAGCATGCCCTTTAGCGTGTAGCTATTGTTCACTTTAATAGTGAAACTCCCTGCCTCACTGTCCAGGATGGGAGAGCAGTCTAGTTGGCATCGCAGGTTTTCCCGGACTACAATTGCAATGCCCCCTCCTCTACCTATGGGTCTCTCCTGTCTATGTATTGTGTATCCTACTGGAAGTGCCTCAAGGGCCTCAGTTGTAGAGTCCTTATCTAACCATGTCTCTGTTAGAAACACAAGATCCCATTGTTTCTCTGTAAGTAAATCATACAGGTCTAATTTGTGTTTCCGTAACGATCGTACATTAAGCAGACCGCAATATATGATGTAGTCCGTGCTGGTCGTATTCTTACCAAGGTCATAGGAGAAGTGACAGTATTCGCAGCCTATGTTGTCTTCCACTCGTAAATTATGCTTGCAGGACTCATCGATATTAGGGCGTAAGGTAAGTATTTCATTTTTATGACCATGCTATCCGAATAATCTTGCAATATTCAGATCAGCTAACTCAATAACTGATTAAGACAGTTAATTATGTTATGTTTGTTTGTTTACATGTATATTTTTACATATTTTAAATGGTGTGTATATATGTTTCCTTTTAGCCCTGAAGAAGTCTCTCCTGAGATGAAAGGCGTTGGCTAAATGAATTTTTTGAATATTGGATTAAAACAACTGAATATATTTATCAATAAAGAAAAACATTTGAGTTTATAAGAAAAATATGGGCCTGCTTTTTTTTCAAATCATCACGGATAATCGATGTTCCAATGAACTTTAAATAAGATTTATAAATGAACTGTGCGAATTCCATTTCTTTTCATGATTTAGTAATGTAGATTACCTACACGAGGATATGGTACAAGATTCTAACCCCCTTAACGAGATGCCTTTAGAGAGATTACCTCTAATACACAAATTGAAATATAGAAAAACGTTCTGGGTATCTTGGAATATTACAATAATTTTCAGACGGTAGTGGTGGTCTTAATAGTAGCACATCACCCTTTGTATGTAATAAGAATCAAAATACGGGGTTGTTGACCCTCGAGGTTGAGAACATACACCTCACTACCTCAGGTGTCAGCCCACTATGGTTCAACTGAACCCAGTGAACATGTCAAACATAAGAATAAACCTCGGCACTCTAATCTGTTCAAATATTAATTTGTGGATAGTTATCCTATTCCTACGCAGCTCAATTTAGACAATGAAAAATGTGTAGCTTGCTGATCAATTTAATAAATATAAAAAACACACAGATTTGGCAATATTGTAGATACAAAAAGTTCAGAAGCAAAAAATTACAGTAACATTGTATTCCAAAGATGGAGGGCACAGTGTAGTGAACCTTCAGTAAAGCGTTGAATCGTCAGCCAACATGTGTCTCGTTACAGAGTACCTTTTTGGAGGCTGCAAATAATGCCATAAAGAAATATCAAATGTTTGCAAAGAGGGAAAGAGATAAAGTGTTCTGGAAACAGGAAAAGATTGGAGAAGATAGAAGTTTACTTTAGTTCCAAACCGCAGTGTTGTGACAAGGAAAAGGGGTTTTATAAGTGATTGAAGAAAGCAAACCCAAAATAGCCAAGTGACAGGTACAATTGCTCTTGTAGTGATCAGAGAAACTAGGTAAAGAGCACTAATAAGTTGAATAGTTCATAAGAGTGATAAGAAGTAGTAGGACCCAAGATAAGGTAATCCGTGTATAATATAGAGGTGAAGGCATATACCTTAGATAAATAATAGATAAAGCACATTCGTATTCCATAGACGTTCAAGGTCTTCTAGTAAGGATGACCAAATCCTAACTTGGTTAGAAAGAGAAACACAGGTTGTTTAATAAGATATCATCTTTATTATAAAATAGAGATTATTTTATCTCTTCTGCCTCTCTTTGAGTAAATGGAAAATGCACCATCAACAGCATGTCTATCTATTCAATTACTTTGTATGTTTGGTCCAGAACGATAACAGCGTTACACAATTTCAGAGGATCCAATACCTATCATTAGAGCATCTAAAAAGTAAGAAAAAGGCCTTCTGACATGGCAGAGAAACGTATGTCTACCTCATGGGTTATATACAAGACGGGTATAACCATAAGCTAACATTTAGCATAAAGCACAAGTTTGTATCTCAAAGAGGAAACTCACAAAGTGCTGTGGCCCAAATAATTCTGCCAACTCATTTAGTTCGAACTGACCGGGTACTACCATAGAATAAGGAAACTGCAAAAGAGGAAAGAAACACAATTGTGTTGTATAAACTGTGCCTATTAGCCATGTACTAGTTACATAAACGTCTATCATTCTGGCTGTAATTCACCCAATTAGGATAGGTTTTTCAAGTTCCTTGTTATTTTGATAAGAGAGTCATTCGAGGTTCTTCCTCGAGAAAGAAAAAACGTTACTAGTTTAATACAGCTAGAAAATCGTTAAACTTATATCTAATTCATGAAGAGAGCATCTCCAGAAGCTAAGATGACTTACTGTGGTACTGAAAATTCTGGACCCGTGTCATATACATCGTCGTACCATGACGATTTTAGTATCAACAGACCGGTAATGGTTCGAATTCTATGCACAAGCATTTCCGTCATGTTCGAGTGAAGGAATCACCCTGAAATCGGATTTTTCGTCCGGAACCCATGGGTTCCATTTTGTGATCGGCAGCCATTTTGTGATTGCCCTCACATAAGGCAATGACTGAAGGCTGAAACCAACCTGAAGGACACGTACACCTTTGCTGACTCCGCTGTGACCTGGGCAAGCTGACTCCACTGCCTAAAGCCAAACCTGTCCAGCCAGGTTCTTTCCCAGTGGACAAGCGAGATCAGAATCAAGGCACAACATGTCATAAACCGATCACCGCACACAAACCATGCCTAATCTCACACACACCTGTCTCTGTTTCTTCTTTATGACCTGTTTCACGAGGAGGAGGTGCCCGTTTTTATTAGGGGTCCGTCGATATCTGATGAAAGTTCTGGGCCTTGCCGGGTAATTGATTATGGGCTGGACAAACTGAAACGTGGGCTTGTCATCATGACTTTGCTTTTCCTTTGTGGCGAAAATATGTGAATGGTTTACCGTAAAATAAGGAATGTTTGCCTGAAGCATATTATTTTGTATATAAGGAGAAGTCTGGCTTTGTAATGTTGAGCAGTCTCCTGAGAACATACATGCTGTTCATGCTGTTGTACTTCTAGGATACCTGTTACTGGCTGCAGCCAATAAATACGATCTTTGACTTCACCAAGAAGACTCTGTGTTTCTGTAGTCTGAAACAGAAGGACTCGAAGTCTTTGGGTGTTCTCCCTGGCACTGCTGGGTTCTTAAAAACCCGTACTTGATTTGGCGCCCAACATTGGGCGGTATCAGCGGGACCGGTCCAAGCTAGAGGTTCGTGAGGAGCTTTGTGTGAAAATTCTGGAGGAAGGCCGCCACTTCATCGACCCCTGCATGTCGACGTGGTCCGAAAGTCTTTGCTGTGAGGTTCCCCGTGTCCCGACGGCTACGAAGGACTGCTGCCCTGACTATCGCCCTGCTTTGGACCCTTGATGATTGGTAGAGCGAAACGATAGACGAGTCTTCTGGTGACGTCATCGATACCTCAGTTAAGTATAAGTGGAGCATCTCCCAGTCCTTAGTTTTGTTTGGTATCCCTTTGAGGATCGCTTTGTTTGGAACTTGCAAGTGCCAAAACCAAAGGACTCGTGTATTCACGAGACTATCGTATTCGATAATCCTTTGAAGTTTGAAGCTAGACTAGAGAGCGAAGATGCCTGGTCTTAGCAGACTTGGAAATTTGTTTTGTCTTGGTTGTAATAGGGATTCCCGATTGGAGGACTCGTGTCCGGTTCCTCCGATTGGAACTCCAACCTACGAACTATATGTGAAACACGGCGTAGGCCCCATCGTGTATAACGAAATATGGACCCGTTACACCAGAAAAGATGGTGTTTTAAAATGGCCCCAATACGGTAGTTTTGACACAGAAATTTTGGATAATCTTGAGGTTAAACTTTTTAAGAAGAAAGCCCGGCCGGCAATGTTTGACTCTTTTCGCATATGGCGCAAAGAAGCCAAACAGAAAGAAAAAAATTAGCGAAGAAAAATAAACGAGGCATGTCAATGGTGCAAGCTGCTATAGCGTTTAGGGATAGTGAGGAAGAGCAAGAGAGCGAACAAATGCATAGGATTAGGAAGTTAGCGATAGATAAATGCTACCCGGTTTTGCCAACTAAAGAACAGGAAACAAGGAAAGATCTTGAAAAAGATTCTTTAATGTCACATCTATTGAGTTCGCCACCCCCTTATGCACAGAGTGCTACGGCACCACCGCCACCTTTAGCTGCGCAACATCCAGTTGTTGTGCCACCTGCGATTCCTCAACAGCCAGCTCCTCTTCCGTTAGCTATTGTTCCTTTGCGCAGCCTTCTCAAGAGCCGCCAACTTTGCCTCCTACGCCTCCTTCTTCGTCTGCTACTCCTACGCCTATTCACACTACTCCTTATGTTTCGACCTTGGATCCTACTACTATTGTTCCGTCTTCTCTTATTCTTTCATCCTCTCCTTCTACAAGACAGAAAATGACTGCTTCCTTGTCTGGTCTTCTTTCTCCTTCATGGGGACATTTGAGTATATCTCCAGTTAGTGAGCATAGACAGTCACGTAGTCAGTTGCCTGACACAGATGAACGTACGGTTTTGGATCATTTGGCGCATAAGTGGATTACGTGTGCTTCTCAGTATGATCTGGAGGGTGTTATGGATGTCTTCCTTCAATGGGAAGAACCAAAGCAACGGTACGTTTTTAAGACGATGTGTGGATTTCTCCATGAACAGTGGGATGCTGAAGTAGGTAAAGCTCCCGATGAGTTGTATCGTGTGCGTTCTGAGTTTGCGAAAGGGACCGTTGTGGGTCCTCAGGATGATGGGAGAGCAGTTGTGAATATTTTGTCGTTTCGTAGTGACACTCCTTCTCAGCCGATGTTCGAGCCTGATGCTTCAGCTAGGAGAAAAGCACGACAATATCCAATGAGAGAGGTCCCTCCGGTGTGGAAAGAAGCAGTTGTCGCTGGTGCAAATAATAACCCACCAGCTGTACCGGCTCATTTCCAACGTGTATGGGTGCATGTCCCCTGGAACCGCGCTGAAGTCTTAGCTATTAAGCAGTCGTTGCCTGACCCGCGAAAAAATCCAGCAGGGTACTATAAAGAGTTGACTCAGACTGTGGGTTCATGTATTATGAATTTGGCGGACATCGACATGTTGTTTGGAAATGTTGTTCCACAACCTATTTAGAGTAAGATTCGTCACACAGATCATGCGCAGGAATTGGGTGAAACATGGGTTAATCTTAGAAATGCCGACAACGGGCAAGTAGGCGGTGCTAAGCCTGATGATTTGATTGCAGAACTTCCTGGTAGGATTATTACGTATATGAAGACTTTAATGCCCAAATTGCGTGTTAATTGGGACAAGTTGTCTGCATGTAAGCAGAAGAAAGATGAGACTGTGTCCGATTTCTTCACACGGTTTGAAGAGACTTTTGTAGATCATAGTGGTCAGGATATGGCTACTGAGGGTGGCCAGAGGTTGTTTGTCGACAAATTTGTGCATAATTTGCTTCCTGAATTGTGCAATAAGTTGAAGGATTCCGAGAGTGCTTGGGCTGTTTCCACGTCAGCGCAGATTTTAGCTACGGCCCAGTACTATGAGAATAGACGCAAAGATGAGTTAGAGAAAGCGGATAAGAAAAATAAGGAATTGAAGACTAAAGTCCTCCTGCAGCAAGCTTATCCACCCCGTACTAATAGTCAGCGCGATTATCAGCAACCCCAGCAGTATTCAAGGAACTCGCAAACAAAAGAGTTTCCTCAACAACGTTTACTGTATGGACCCAATCAGTGTGCGTATTGTAAAGAAGAGGGTCATTTCAAGAGTAGTTGTCCGGTTTTGATACAGCGCATGAATGGTACTTCTGGTGCGAGAGGTCGAGGTGTTCAACAAGCCCCTAGAGGTAGGGGGCATGGAAATTTCCCCCAGAACACACGTTCCTTCCCGCCTCAGAATTCAATGAATAGTTTCGACCAGCAGAATAATGCGTTTGGTAGAACAGCTCAGTACTATGCTGATGACTACTATGCAGAAGATGAGAATATGGGAGGTAATGATTGCTAGGACAGCCTTGGATAAAGAGAGGGAGTTGTTTCAGTTCCAGTATATCAGAGTGGACCTTATGTTGAGGTGATTACATCAGGTGTGTCAGAACCTTTTCTGTTGGATACTGGTGCTACAAAGAGTTCTATAATGCACTCGAAACTCCCTGGCGCACCTTTGTCTGGCGAAATGAATGTTTCAGTAGGTTTTTCTGGCGCCCCGGTTAGGAACTCGATTTCTTGTTCTATGTCTCTTTCTGTTGGGCCTTGTGAATTTGAAGCACCCCTCATCCTTACAACAGGTTGTGGTGAAAACTTGTTGGGATTGGATCTGTTGAAAAGATTGTATGCGACTTTGTACTGTTCTCCTTCGGGAGTACAACTTACACTGGGTAAGAAAGTGGTTTCTCCGATGTATTTGTCGAAGGATAAACTTCCAACAGAATTGTCTTCTCTCCCGGACATTCTTTGGGCTACTGGTCCTAATGATGTAGGTCTCTTGGAAATACCACCATAAGTTGTGACATTGAAAGCCAATGTTAGAATGCCACGCATTCCCCAATACAAGATCTCTAGCGAAGGTGAAAGGGCGTTGTTGGCGATAATTTACGATCTGATTGAAAAGGATGTAATTGAAGAGACAAGGGGCATTGTTTGTAATAGTCCTGTTCTGCCTGTTTTGAAGCGTACTGATCCTTCCCAGTCACCTGTTTACAGGTTTGTGATTGATCTTAGGGAGGTCAATCAAATAGTCGTGCCACAATTTCCAGTTGTCCCTGATATCATTGCCCTATTGACTATGATTCCAGCCTCTGCAACTTGGTTCTCTGTGATTGACTTGAAGAATGCTTTCTTCAGCATCCCGATTGCCGAGGAGAGCAGGGATATTTTTGGCTTCAGTCTAGGAGGCCGAAGCTTCCGCTCAAACGCGCTCCTCAAGGCTACTGTGAAAGTCCATCGATATACAGTCAGGCATTAAAGACACAGCTTGACACAATTGTTTTACCTGACGGCGCTACTCTTATTCAGTACGTTGACGATTTACTAATCGCTGCAGATACTGAAGAGATTTGTAAGGAAGCCACATTGTCGTTGTTGCGTCATTTGTGTGATCTACATCACAAAGTATCTCTATCAAAGTTACAATATTGTCAACAAGAAGTGACCTACTTAGGTCACCTCTTATTGAAGGAGGGAAGGAAACTGACCCCGGAAAGAATTCAGGCCATTACGAAATTGAATGTACCTAGGACACAGAGAGAAGTCCGTGCTTTCTTGGGTATTACATCATATTGCAGACAATGGATACCAAATTGTTCCTTATTGGCCAAACCTTTGGTGGCATTAACTTGTAAAGATACACCGAATCCCATTCCATGGTCTGAAGAGTGTCAGAAAAGTTTTTCCGAATTGCGTGATGCATTGTGTTCGGCTCCTGTGTTGGGTACCCCCGACTAGAATAAGCCCTTTACATTGTATGTCCATGAGAAGGAAGGTTGTGCATTGTCAGTGTTGACACAGTCTTTTGGGGACAAGCAACGTCCATGCGCGTATTTTTCGTCGACTTTAGATCCGGTAGCTAAAGCGTTGCCGAGTTGCTTGAGAGACACTGCGGCAGCAGCTGTTTCGATTCGACAGTCTGCTGGGTTAGTGATGAATAACATGTTAATTGTGATGGTCCCACATGCAGTGGACACTCCGTTAAACAGAACAAAGACACAGCACTTAACTAGTGCTCAATTGTCGGGTTATGAGCTGACACTGTGAGCGGGTAATGTGCACATTAAGAGGTGCAATATTCTGAATCCAGCCACGCTATTGCTGATTCCAGTAGAGACAGATGAGGTTGAAAAGCATGATTGCTGTCTCAGGACAGAAGAAGAAACAAAAGGGAGGATAGATCTTAAAGATACTCCACTTCCAAATGTGATGGTACTTTGTGGGTTGATGGTTTGTGTTTCAAGTTGCCGAATGGTGATACGACTGCAGCATACGCTGTGACGACTTTGCATACGATTGTTGAAGCTGCACGCATCCCACACAATTCAGCACAAGCAGCAGAGTTGATTGCACTTACAAGAGCGTGTGTGTTGGCTAAAGGAAAACGAGTGAATGTGGACATGGACAGACAGTATGTATTTGGTGTGGCTCACAGTTTTGGACGATTGTAGAAAGAATGTGGGTTCCTGACTTCGCATGGTGCTAAGATCCAGCATGGTCAATTGGTGAATGAGCTTCTCGAGTCACTGACCTTGCTGTTACAAGTTGCGATTGTGAAATGCAGTGCTCACAAAAAGGTTACTGATGATGTTGGTCGTGGAAATGCGTTTGCGGATGAAGTCGCGAAAGAAACTGCAAGGAATGTAATGAGTCGAATGTATGTTGCAGGCCCTGCACGATGGGTTGGTGACGTTGGTATGTGTGAAGATACGATTGAGAGTGCAAAATCCATTCAAGCTGAAGCTACAGAGAAAGACTTGAGTGTGTGGAGAGAAAGTACGGGTAAATTGGATGCAAATGGATGTTGGGTTGAATTGTCAGAGCACCAGCGATGGTTGCTACCTGATGCGTATGTGCTTGCAGTGGTGACAATGGCTCGTGGAATGGCCCATATCAGTGTGAAAGGGATCTGTAAGATGTTGGCCCCGGTATGGCAAAATGCTGGAATACCCAAGTGTGCAGAGAATGTGGTCAAGAATTGTATGGTGTGTCTGAAATACAATCCTGGTAGGGGAACCCCAACTCCAGCTGGTCATTTTGCGCCTCCAACGTATCCGTTCGAGGTTTTGCAGCTAGATTTCATCCACATGGAGAGGTGCAACAATTTGAAATATGTACTCGTTGTTGTTTTTGCCTTTTCAAGATGGGTAGAAGCATGTCCCTTAAAGGATAACACTGCATTATCCACAGCTAAAGCCCTTGTCAAGGAATTCTTCCCCAGATTTGGAATGCCGAGAATGGCATGGAGTGATAATGGGAGTGAATTTGAGGGTCGAGTGATGAAGAAAGTGTGTGAAGGACTAGGCATTCAACAAAAGTTCCACGCTGCAAATCACCCCCAATCAGCTGGTTTAGTAGAATGCTATAACGGCACCCTTAAATTGAAATTGGCCAAATTTCAAGCTAGTTCTGGTCTTCAATGGCCAGATGCCTTGCCCCTAGCTCTCCTGTCCACAAGAATGACTGTACATTCCCGAATGGGTTTGAGTCCTTATGAGGTTGTGTTTGGCCGCCCGGCGAATATTTGGGGCGTGCCAAGACCAACAAAGTTCAGCGAACTTGAACACCTCGTGTTGCTTGATTACCTGTATGAATTGACGGCTAAATTGCGTGTTTTACACCAACAGGTCCACAACACTCTACCTCAGGCCTCTGAAGCTCCAGGGCATCCGATCGATCATGGATCCTGGGTGCTGGTGAAAAATTTTCAGCGAACAAAGAATGACCAGCCCCGGTGGACCGGCCCTCATCTAGTCCTTCTCTCAACAAGATCCGCCGTTCGAGTGGAAGGGAAAAAACACTGGATCCACGGCATTCATTGTAAGAGGGTCCCACTACCTCTTCCGTACGACCGTAAGGTCCATGAGGGGAACGATGACTCTGAAACTGAGACTCTGCCTCGCTTTCTACCTTTTAGCGATGCACGTGTAAAAGGAACAATTTCTAAACAGGAAAGCGACGATATTTTGCAAGAAGCCGTGCCTCTGTCCATTCGATTGAACACTACAGAGACTGAACTCTTATTCCAAGACCAGACAGCACCTGGAAGAAACTGTTACAATTTTAGGCCGAGAACAATGACTATGGACAAATAAAATATTTCTTTTTTTTACTTTTTGATTGTGCAGCTCTCCCGTCTGAGAAACTTGCTTATTTTTGTTTTTTGAACAGCCATCCGGTTCTGCTGCTAGGGTCGCGGTTGCCCAAGTCTTTGGAGTGCAGCTGAAGACGTTAGGTCGACAGTTCTGGTCGGTCTAAGGGAGTTGCCCTGGACTGACAGAAGCACTTTTTAGCATAGAACACCCTACCACCGCGGGCAGCAAATTAGAGAGGATGGACTTTTTCAAGATGGAGAGACCTGCCAAACAAACGAACTTTAAAGATGAATTGTGTATATATATGACGAAGAAAAGATCTTTGATATTTTGTACCTTCATGCTGCTTGGTGTAATGATGTTTTTAATAGGATATGCTTATTGACTTTTCATGTGACATTTACACCCACTACACAGCCCGCACCTCCTCCTACTGTTTCCTCGCACTCTTTTCACCCTCTGCCTGAACATGAGTCCTCTAGAAGATTAGAGTTTTTTAATAACTCTTTCATCCAAATGTTACACCAACACCAATTAGTAGTAAACACAACTAACTGCTGGGTGTGTGGTCTTATGCCGCATACAACAGATAAGGGTATCCCATACTTTGTCTTACCATTTAGCTACAATGGTTCTTAATGGGCATTTCAGACAATGTTCATATTCGCCATCGAACCATACACCCCACGTTCCACAAAAAGTAACTCAAGCAACAAAGCTTTGGTAGTAGGAATTGCAAATATGAGCAGAACAATTGACTCATACAGAACCATTCCTAGGGATGAGTTGCAAGCTTAGGTTAGATGGAACATAACAAAATATGGAGTTGCTTTGAGTGAGAACCAGCGAGCAAAGAGATCCTCCTCGATTTGGATTGTACCCCATCAGGGTCACCTATGTCTGCAAGGTAATGGCAAAAATCCACGAGCTCAGTTGGGGAAAAGCGTCTGCACTGAAACATATGTTTTTGCATCTCGAAATTCCCCTTCGTTCCTAGCAGCTAAGGGTACCTATTTCATCTGTCATGATAGAGCTTATACATGGTTGCCCCCCGACTTCTCGGGCACATGCTTTGTTTCGTTCTTGTTGCCCCCCACCTACACGGCCACGGCGGATTACCATAGGACAAGGATAGTTAGAGGTGTCATCAGTAAAGATGACTCTGCCGGACAAGAATTTGGTGATTTTGTAAAAGGTTTTCTGCCGTTTTGGGGGCCCATGGTGAACAGCAGGAACATAAGGCAATTGACAAGAGTGGTCGAATCCACTGTCATCGAAACAGCCGGTGCCCTTAGTAATTTGACTGCTGAGCTCCAGTCGGATCGCCTTATGACTCTTCAGAACAGGGTCACATTAGACGTCATACTTGCAGACCGAGGTGGGGTATGTAAAGTGCTCCAATCAAGTTGCTGCATTTTCATCCCAGACAACGCACCAACAGTATACCAGGCCATTTCCAAACTGCATAAAATCTCCGAATCCATTCACACGGACAAAGGAGGCTGGTCTTTGATGGGGTGGTTCTGGGAACTGATATCTGCCTGGGGATGGAAGATTCTGATAGTCATTGGGATGATCTTAGCCATTCTTTTCCTGTTCTGTCTATGTATACAATGTGCTCCTGCAATATGTGGCCTCTGTGCTACATCGTGTGTAAGGAAACCTGTATCAAGAAATGAGCTAAGTAATAGGATGATGCTACAGCAACATCTCAATGACTTTATGAACATAGACCTTATGGCCATAAACAAATCCCAGACTCTCTTTAACACGGTAAAAGAGTTAGCTGGGGAGAATGCTAGAGCAGAACCTACCCCTCTTAATACCCAGCAATGCCAAGACTTGGCCTCTTTCTTCACTAATAAGATTGAGAACATCGTCTCTAATATTAAAAATACCAACATGACCACAGACAAGCAAGGAAGCACCTCCCTAGTCCCTAGAGGAAACTGTCATCTTGAAGCCTGGCCTCCCATTAAATTGGACACACTGAAGGAACTACTAAAATCGATCAAATCGGGTTCCCCACGTGACCCTATTCCTATCAGTATCATAAATAAACTAGAGGATGCTGCTTTAACTCCCATAGCAGAGACACTGAATGCCTCCATAGAGCAAGCCATAGTTCCTGCTCTATGGAAACATGCTATGGTCAGCCCCCTACTTAAAAAACCAGGCGCAGACCCTATGATATTGGCTAATTATCGCCCAATCTCATTACTACCTGCCTTTTCCAAAATCTTAGAGAGGCATATCCATAAGGCACTTTCAACCTATGTAGAAAACAATGATCTCCTGCATTCGTCCCAATCTGGGTTTAGGAGTGGTTTTTCTACTGAGACGGCCCTGCTTGGGGTCACAGAAAAGATCAGGGAGCTTATGGATGACGGCCAAACAGTAGCACTGGTCTTGTTAGATCTCAGTGCAGCTTTCGACACCATTTCTCACTCCATACTGCTAGACAGGCTGGGGGAGAATGGTGTCGAAGGCAAAGCTCTGGAATGGATTAGATCCTACTTATCCCTCCGCACTTTCCAGATCTCCTCTTCGGAGGCATGCTCTGAGGTATTCCACTCTCCTCACGGTGTGCCACAGGGATCAATTTTGAGCCCTTTGTTTTTTAATTTGTACCTACGACCACTGGCCAATCTTGCAGAAAACTTTAGTCTAAGTTTAATGACTTATGCAGATGACTCGCAAGTCCTGTTCTCACTTTCCAAATCCGACGTGTCTACCCCATCTGCATTAAAAGTAGGCCTCCAAGAAATATTTAGTTGGATGTCAGACAACCAACTCAAACTAAATGGAGATAAAACAGAGGTCCTCCTGTTAGGGAATAGTAAAGATCCCTGGAATGATTCCCATTGGCCACCGTCATTGGGTAAACTTCCACCTCCAGCCTCTCAGGTTAGAAACCTTGGGGTCATCATTGATGACAGTCTATCCATGACCCAGCAAGCAAACAAAGTGGCAGGTATATGTTTTGCCATTCTCAAATGGTTACGCAAAATCATCTGGATGTTGCCACCCACCACCCAGAAGACCGTGGTCAACGCCTTAGTGACATCTCGGCTTGATTACGGTAACATCTTATACCTGGGCTCAAACAAGGCAGTGATAAAGCGTCTGCAACTAGTGCAGAACGCTGCGGCAAGACTGCTCTGCAAAATCCCTAGATCTGCTAGGATCACTAAACATCTCAGGGATCTGCATTGGCTTAAGGTCGAAAACCGTATTCGTTTCAAGGCCCTGAGCTACCTATTTAAAATCAAAGCTGGCACTGCCCCCAAATATCTACAGGCCCTTGCTAAACCCTACCTCCCAAATCGCAGTCTGCGCTCAGGCACAGCTGCGAACTTTGTGGTACCTAGGTTCAAACGAGCCAGAATAGGCGGGAGATCTTTCTCCTACCTGGGGCCAACGCTGTGAAACTCACTGCCTATTCACATACGCAAGGAGGAAAGCTATGTGAATTTTAGAAAGAGCATAAAAACTTGGTTGTTTAACAAATAATTGCTTTGACTGTTCTCTCTCCAGTGGTATTGTGTGTTTTGCGGGTCTGGCGCCGGGAAACCCTTTGTGGGTAGCTGTGCGCCTTACAAATGCTATAAAATGAATAAATAAATAAATAAAGACCTGGACTCGGAATAGCATGAGTATAGGTTATTGCCTATGTAAGGGCAAAAGGAGGGTCTGTGGTACTGAAAATTCTGGACCCGTGTCATATACATCGTCGTACCATGAAGATTTTAGTATCAACAGGGTTCGAATTCTATGCACAAGCATTTCCGTCATGTTCGAGTGACGGAATCACCCTGAAATCGGATTTTTCGTCCGGAACCCACGGGTTCTATTTTGTGATCGGCAGCCATTTTGTGATTGCCCTCACATAAGGCAATGACTGAAGGCTGAAACCAACCTTTGCTGACTCCACTGTGATCTGGGCAAGCTGGCTCCACTGCCTAAAGCCAAACCTGTCCGGCCAGGTTCTTTCCAGTGACCGAGCGAGATCAGAATCAAGGCACAAACCATGCCTAATCTCACACACACCTGTCTCTGTTTCTTCTTTATGACCTGTTTTACGAGGAGGAGGTGCCCGTTTTTATTAGGGGTCCGTCGATATCTGATGAAAGTTCTGGGCCTTGCCGGGTAATTGATTATGGGCTGGACAAACTGAAACGTGGGCTTGTCATCATGACTTTGCTTTTCCTTTGTGGCGAAAATATGTGAATGGTTTACCGTACAATAAGGAATGTTTGCCTGAAGCATATTATTTTGTATATAAGGAGAAGTCTGGCTTTGTAATGTTGAGCAGTCTCCTGAGAACATACATGCTGTTCATGCTGTTGTACTTCTAGGATACCTGTTACTGGGTGCAGCCAATAAATACGATCTTTGACTTCACCAAGAAGACTCTGTGTTTCTGTAGTCTGAAACAGGAAGGACTCGAAGTCTTTGGGTGTTCTCCCTTCAGTTGGTGCCCAACATGGGGCGGTATCAGCGGGACCGGTCCAAGCCAGAGGTTCGTGAGGAGCTTCGTGTGAAAATTCTGGAGGAAGGCCGCCACTTCATCGACCCCTGCATGTCGACGTGGTCCGAAAGTCTTTGCTGCGAGGTTCCCCGCGTCCCGACGGCTACGAAGGACTGCTGCCCTGACTATCGCCTTGTTTTGGACCCTTGATGATTGGTAGAGCGAAACGATAGACCAGTCTTCTGGTGACGTCATCGATACCTCAGTTAAGTATAAGTGGAGCGTCTCCCAGTCCTTAGTTTTGTTTGGTATCCCTTCGAGGATCGCTTTGTTTGGAACTTGCAAGTGCCAAAACCAAAGGACTTGTGTATTCACGAGACTATCGTATTCGATAATCCTTTGAAGTTTGAAGCTAGACTAGAGATCGAAGATGCCTGGTCTTAGCAGACTTGGAAATTTGTTTTGTCTTGGTTGTAATAGGGATTCCCGATTGGAGGACTCGTGTCCGGTTCCTCCGATTGGAACTCCAACCTACGAACTATATGTGAAACACGGCGTAGGCCCCATCGCATATAAAGAAATATGGACCAGTTACACCAGAAAAGAGGGTGTTTTAAAATGGCCCCAATACGGTAGTTTTGACACAGAAATTTTGGATAATCTTGAGGTTAAACTTTTTAAGAAGAAAGCCCGGCCGGCAATGTTTGACTCTTTTCGCATATGGCGCAAGGAAGCCAAACAGAAAGAAATAAAATTAGCGAAGAAAAATAAACGAGGTATGTCAATGGTGCAAGCTGCTATAGCGTTTAGGGATAATGAGGAAGAGCAAGAGAGCGAACAAATGCATAGGATTAGGAAGTTAGCGATAGATAAATGCTACCCGGTTTTGCCAACTAAAGAACAGGAAACGAGGAAAGATCTTGAAAAAGATTCTTTAATGTCACATCTATTGAGTTCGCCACCCCCTTATGCACAGAGTGCTACGGCACCACCACCACCTTTAGCTGCGCAACATCCAGTTGTTGTGCCACCTGCGATTCCTCCACAGCCAGCTCCTCTTCCGTTAGCTACTGTTCCTTTGGCGCAGCCTTCTCAAGAGCCGAAAACTTTGCCTCCTACGCCTCCTACTTTGTCTGCTACTCCTACGCCTATTCACACTACTCCTTATGTTTCGACCTTGGATCCTACTACTATTGTTCCGTCTTCTCTTATTCTTTCATCCTCTCCTTCTACAAGACAGAAAATGACTGCTGCCTTGTCTGGTCTTCTTTCTCCTTTATGGGGACATTTGAGTATGTCTCCAGTTAGTGAACATAGACAGTCACGTAGTCAGTTGCCTGACACAGATGAACGTACGGTTTTGGATCATTTGGCGCATAAGTGGATTACGTGTGCTTCTCAGTATGATCTGGAGGGTGTTATGGATGTCTTCCTTCAATGGGAAGAACCAAAGCAACGGTATGTTTTTGAGACGATGTGTGTATTTCTCCATGAACAGTGGGATGCTGAAGTGGTAAAGCTCCCGATGAGTTGTATCGTGTGCGTTCTGAGTTTGTGAAAGGGACCGTTGTGGGTCCTCAGGATGTTGGGAGAGCAGTTGCGACTATTTTGTCGTTTCGTAGTGACACTCCTTCTCAGCCGATGTTCGAGCCTGACGCTTCAGCTAGGAGAAAAGCACGACAATATCCAATGAGAGAGGTCCCTCCGGTGTGGAAAGAAGCGGTTGTCGATGGTGCAAATAATAATCCACCAGCTGTACCGGCTCATTTCCAACGTGTATGGGTGCATGTCCCCTGGAAACGCGCTGAAGTCTTAGCTATTAAGCAGTCATTGCCTGACCCGCACAAAAATCCAGCAGGGTACTATAAAGAGTTGACTCAGACTGTGGGTTCATGTATTATGAATTTGGAGGACATCGACATGTTGTTTGGAAATGTTGTTCCACAACCTATTTGGAGTAAGATTCGTCACACAGATCATGCGCAGGAATTGAGTGAAACATGGGTTAATCTTAGAAATGCCGACAACGGGCAAGTGGGCGGTGCTAAGCCTGATGATTTGATTGCAGAACTTCCTGGTAGGATTATTACGTATATGAAGACTTTAATGCCCAAATTGCGTGTTAATTGGGACAAGTTGTCTGCATGTAAGCAGAAGAAAGATGAGACTGTGTCCGATTTCTTCACACGGTTTGAAGAGACTTTTGTAGATCATAGTGGTCAGGATATGGCTACCGAGGGTGGCCAGAGGTTGTTTGTCGACAAATTTGTGCATAATTTGCTTCCTGAATTGTGCAATAAGTTGAAGGATTCCGAGAGTGCTTGGGCTGTTTCCACGTCAGCACAGATTTTAGCTACGGCCCAGTACTATGAGAATAGGCGCAAAGATGAGTTAGAGAAAGCGGATAAGAAAAATAAGGAATTGAAGACTAAAGTCCTCCTGCAGCAAGCTTATCCACCCCGTACTAATAGTCAGCGCGATTATCAGCAACCCCAGCAGTATTCAAGGAACTCGCAAACAAAAGAGTTTCCTCAACAACGTTTACTGTATGGACCCAATCAGTGGTCGTATTGTAAAGAAGAGGGTCATTTCAAGAGTAGTTGTCCGGTTTTGTTACAGCGCATGAATGGTACTTCTGGTGCGAGAAGTCGAGGTGTTCAACAAGCCCCTAGAGGTAGGGGGCATGGAAATTTCCCCCAGAACACACGTTCCTTCCCGCCTCAGAATTCAATGAATAGTTTCGACCAGCAGAATAATGCGTCTGGTAGAACAGCTCAGTACTATGCTGATGACTACTATGCAGAAGATGAGAATATGGGAGGTAATGATTGCTAGGACAGCCTTGGACAAAGAGAGGGAGTTGTTTCAGTTCCAGTAGATCAGAGTGGACCTTATGTTGAGGTGATTACATCAGGTGTGTCAGAACCTTTTCTGTTGGATACTGGTGCTACAAAGAGTTCTATAATGCACTCGAAACTCCCTGGCGCACCTTTGTCTGGCGAAATGAATGTTTCAGTAGGTTTTTCTGGCGCCCCGGTTAGGAACTCGATTTCTTGTCCTATGTCTCTTTCTGTTGGGACTTGTGAATTTGAAGCACCCCTCATCCTTACAACAGGTTGTGGTGAAAACTTGTTCAAGTCAAGTCAAGTCATAACATTTATATAGCGCACTACATACCCAGAGGGTTTCAAGGCGCTTAGGAAGGGGAGGAGGATTATTTGTCAAATATCCACGTTTTAAGCTGCTTTCTGAACGCTAGGTGATTCTGGGTGAGGCGAAGGTAATCGGGGAGAGAGTTCCATGTTTTGGCAGCCAGGTATGAGAAGGATCTGCCTCCCATGGTGGTCTTGTTGATGCGAGGTATAGTGGCGAAGGCTTGGCTGGAGGAGCGAAGTTGGCGGGAGGGGGTATAAAAGGACAGTCGAGAGTTGAGGCACTCTGGTCCGATGTTGTAGAGTGATTTGTGTGCGTGGGTAAGCAGTCTGAAAGTGATCCTCTTATTGACGGGTAGCCAATGGAGGTCTTTAAGGTGACCAGAGATGTGTTCGTTGCGTGGGATGTCTAATATGAGCCTAGCTGAGGCGTTTTGGATTCGTTGTAGTTTCTTCTGGAGTTTTGCGGTAGTACCTGCGTAGAGGGTGTTTCCGTAGTCCAGTCGGCTCGTGACCAGAGCGTGGGTGACTGTTTTCCTTCTAGAGTACAACTTACACTGGGTAAGAAAGTGGTTTCTCCGATGTATTTGTCGAAGGATAAACTTCCAACAGAATTGTCTTCTCTCCCGGATATTCTTTGGGCTACTGGTCCTAATGATGTAGGTCTCTTGGAAATACCACCATATGTTGTGACATTGAAAGGCAATGTTAGAATGCTGCGCATTTCCCAATACAAGATCTCTAGCGAAGGTGAAAGGGCATTGTTGGCGATAATTTACGATCTGATTGAAAAGGATGTAATTGAAGAGACAAGGGACAACGTTTGTAATAGTCCTGTTCTGCCTGTTTTGAAGCGTACTGATCCTTCCCAGCCACCTGTTTACAGGTTTGTGATTGATCTTAGGGAGGTCAATAAAATAGTCGTGCCACAATTTCCAGTTGTCCCTGATATCATTGCCCTATTGACTATGATTCCAACCTCTGCAACTTGGTTCTCGGTGATTGACTTGAAGAATGCTTTCTTCAGCATCCCAATTGCCGAGGAGAGCAGGGAAATTTTTGGCTTCAGTCTAGGAGGCCGAAGCTTCCGCTCAAATGCGCTCTTCAAGGCTACTGTGAAAGTCCATCGATATACAGTCAGGCATTAAAGACACAGCTTGACACAATTGTTTTACCTGACGGCGCTACTCTTATTCAGTCTGTTGACGATTTACTAATTGCTGGAGATACTGAAGAGATTTGTAAGGAAGCCACATTGTCGTTGTTGCGTCATTTGTGTGATCTACATCACAAAGTGTCTCTATCAAAGTTACAATATTGTCGACAAGAAGTGACCTACTTAGGTCACCTCTTATCGAAGGAGGGAAGGAAACTGACCCCAGAAAGAATTCAGGCAATTACGAAATTGAATGTACCTAGGACACAGAGAGAAGTGCGTGCTTTCTTGGGTATTACATCATATTGCAGACAATGGATACCAAATTTTTCCTTATTGGCCAAACCTTTGGTGGCATTAACTTGTAAAGATACACCGAATCCCATTCCATGGTCTGAAGAGTGTCAGAAAAGTTTTTCCGAATTGCGTGATGCATTATGTTCGGCTCCTGTGTTGGGTACCCTCGACTACAGTAAGCCCTTTACATTGTATGTCCATGAGAAGGAAGGTTGTGCATTGTCAGTGTTGACACAGTCTTTTGGGGACAAGCAACGTCCATGCGCGTATTTTTTGTCGACTTTAGATCCGGTAGCTAAAGCGTTGCAGAGTTGCTTGAGAGCCACTGCGGCAGCAGCTGTTTCTATTCGACAGTCTGCTGGGTTAGTGATGAATAACATGTTAATTGTGATGGTCCCGCATGCAGTGGACACTCTGTTAAACAGAACAAAGACACAGCACTTAACTAGTGCTCAATTGTCGGGTTATGAGCTGACATTGTTAGCGAGTCATGTGCACATTAAGAGGTGCAATACTCTGAATCCAGCCACGCTATTGCCGATTCCAGTAGAGACAGATGAGGTTGAAAAGCATGATTGCTGTCTCAGGACAGAAGAAGAAACAAAAGGGAGGCTAGATCTTAAAGATACTCCACTTCCAGAATGTGATGGTACTTTGTGGGTTGATAGTTCGTGTTTCAAGTTGCCGAATGGTGATACGACTGCAGCATACTCTCTGACGACTTTGCATACGATTGTTGAAGCTGCACGCATCCCACACAATTCAGCACAAGCAGCAGAGTTGATTTCACTTACAAGAGCGTGTGTGTTGGCTAAAGGAAAACGAGTGAATGTGTACACAGACAGCCAGTATGCATTTGGTGTGGCTCACAGTTTTGGACAATTGTGGAAAGAACGTGGGTTCCTGACTTCGCATGGTGCTAAGATCCAGCATGGTCAATTGGTGAATGAGCTTCTCGAGTCACTGACCTTGCCGTTACAAGTTGCGATTGTGAAATGCAGTGCTCACAAAAAGGTTACTGATGATGTTGGTCGCGGAAATGCGTTTGCGGATGAAGTCGCGAAAGAAACTGCAAGGAATGTAATGAGTCGAATGTATGTTGCAGGCCCTGCATGATGGGTTGGTGACGTTGGTTTGTGTGAAGATACGATTGAGAGCGTGAAATCCATTCAAGCTGAAGCTACAGAGAAAGACTTGAGTGTGTGTAGAGAAAGTACGGGTAAATTGGATGCAAATGGATGTTGGGTTGAATTGTCAGAGCACCAGCGATGGTTGCTACCTGATGCGTATGTGCTTGCAGTGGTGACAATGGCTCGTGGAATGGCCCATATCAGTGTGAAAGGGATCTGTAAGTTGTTGGCCCCGGTATGGCAAAATGCTGGAATACCCAAGTGTGCAGAGAATGTGGTCAAGAATTGTATGGTGTGTCTGAAATACAATCCAGGTAGGGGAACCCCAACTCCAGCTGGTCATTTTGCGCCTCCAACGTATCCGTTTGAGGTTTTGCAGCTAGATTTCATCCACATGGAGAGGTGCAACAATTTGAAATACGTACTCGTTGTTGTTTGTGCCTTTTCAAGATGGGTAGAAGCATATCCCTTAAAGGATAACACTGCATTATCCACAGCTAAAGCCCTTGTCAAGGAATTCTTCCCCAGATTTGGAATGCCGAGAATGGTCTGGAGTGATAATGGGAGTGAATTTGTGGGTCGAGTGATGAAGAAAGTGTGTGAAGGACTAGGCATTCAACAAAAGTTCCACGCTGCAAATCACCCCCAATCAGCTGGTTTAGTAGAATGCTATAACGGCACCCTTAAATTGAAATTGGCCAAAATTCAAGCTAGCTCTGGTCTTCAATGGCCAGATGCCTTGCTCCTAGCTCGCCTGTCCACAAGAATGACTGTACATTCCCATATGGGTTTGAGTCCGTATGAGGTTGTGTTTGGCCGCCCGGTGAATATTTGGGGCGTGCCAAGACCAACAAAGTTCAGCGAACTTGAACACCCCGTGTTTCTTGATTACCTGTATGAATTGACGGCTAAATTGCGTGTTTTACACCAACAGGTCCACGACACTCTACCTCAGGCCTCTGAAGCTCCATGGCAGCCGATCGATCCTGGATCCTGGGTGCTGGTGAAAAATTTTCAGCGAACAAAGAATAACCAGCCCCGGTGGACCGGCCCTCATCTAGTCCTTCTCTCAACAAGATCCGCCGTTCGAGTGGAAGGGAAAAAACACTGGATCCACGGAATTCATTGTAAGAGGGTCTCACTACCTCTTCCGTTTGACCGTAGGGTCCAGGAGGGGATCGCTGACTCTGAAACTAAGACTGTGCCTCGCTTTCTACCTTTTAGTGATGCACGTGTAAAAGGAACAATTTCTGAACAGGAAAGCGACGATATTTTGCAAGAAGCCGTGCCTCCGTCCATTCGATTGAACACTACAGAGCCTGAACTCTTATTCCAAGACCAGACAGCCCCTGGAAGAAACCGTTACAATTTGAGGCCGAGAACTATGACTATGGACAAATAAAATATTTCTTTTTTTTACTTTTTGATTGTGCAGCTCTCCCGTCTGAGAAACTTGCTTATTTTTGTTTTTCGAACCGCCATCCGGTTCTGCTGCTAGGGTCGCAGTTGCCCAAGTCTTTGGAGTGTAGCTGAAGACGTTAGGTCGACAGTTCTGGTCGGTCTAAGGGAGTTACCCTGGACTGACAGAAGCACTCTTTAGCATAGAACACCCTACCACCGCGGGCACCAAATTAGAGAGGATGGAGTTTTTCAAGATGGAGAGACCTGCCAAACAAATGAACTTTAAAGATGAATTGTGTATATATATGACGAAGAAAAGATCTTTGATATTTTGTACCTTCATGCTGCTTGGTGTAATGATGTTTTTAATAGGATATGCTCTATTGACTTTTCATGGGACATTTACACCCACTACACAGCCCGCACCTCCTCCTACTGTTTCCTTGCACTCTTTTCACCCTCTGCCTGAACATGAGTCCTCTAGAAGATTAGAGTTTTTTAATAACTCTTTCGTCCAAATGTTACACCAACACCAATTATTAGTAAACACAACTAACTGCTGGGTGTGTGGTCTTATGCCGCATACAACAGATAAGGGTATCCCATACTTGGTCTTACCATTTAGCTACAATGGTTCTTTATGGGCATTTCAGACAATGTTCATATTCGCCATCGAACCATACACCCCACGTTCCACAAAAAGTAATTCAAGCAACAAAGCTTTGGTACTAGGAATTGCAAATATGAGCAGAACAATTGACTCGTACAGAACGATTCCTAGGGATGAGTTGCAAGCTTACGTTAGATGGAACATAACAAAATATGGAGTTGCTTTGAGTGAGAACCAGCGAGCAAAGAGATCCTCCTCGATTTGGATTGTACCCCATCAGGGTCACCTATGTCTGCAAGGTAATGGCAAAAATCCACGAGCTCAGTTGGGGAAAAGCGTCTGCACTGAAACATATGTTTTTGCATCTCGAAATTCCCCTTCGTTCCTAGCAGCTAAGGGTACCTATTTCATCTGTCATGATAGAGCTTATACATGGTTGCCCCCCGACTTCTCGGGCACATGCTTTGTTTCGTTCTTGTTGCCCCCCACCTACACGGCCACGGCGGATTACCATAGGACAAGGATAGTTAGAGGTGTCATCAGTAAAGATGACACTGCCGGACAAGAATTTGGTGATTTTGTAAAAGGTTTTCTGCCGTTTTGGGGGCCCATGGTGAACAGCAGGAACATAAGGCAATTGACAAGAGTGGTCCAATCCACTGTCATCGAAGCAGCCGGTGCCCTTAGTAATTTGACTCCTGAGCTCCAGTCGGATCGCCTTATGACTCTTCAGAACAGGGTCGCATTAGACGTCATACTTGCAGACCGAGGTGGGGTATGTAAAGTGATCCAATCAAGTTGCTGCATTTTCATCCCAGACAACGCACCGACAGTATACCAGGCCATTTCCAAACTGCATAAAATCTCCGAATCCATTCACGTGGACAAAGGAGACTGGTCTTTGATGGGGTGGTTCTGGGAACTGATATCTGCCTGGGGATGGAAGATTCTGATAGTCATTGGGATGATCTTAGCCATTCTTTTCCTGTTCTGTCTATGTATATAATGTGCTCCTGCAATATGTGGCCTCTGTGCTACATCGCGTGTAAGAAAACCTGTATCAAGAAATGAGCTAAGTAATAGGATGATGCTACAGCAACATCTCAATGACTTTATGAACATAGACCTGGACTCAGATTAGCATGAGTATAGGTTATTGCCTATGTATGGGCAAAAGGAGGGTCAGTGGTACTGAAAATTCTGGACCCGTGTCATATACATCGTCGTACCATGACGATTTTAGTATCAACAGACCGGTAAGGGTTTGAATTCTATGCACAAGCATTTCCGTCATGTTCGAGTGACGGAATCACTCTGAAATCGGATTTTTCGTCCAGAACCCACGGGTTCCATTTTGTGATCGGCAGCCATTTTGTGATTGCCCTCACATAAGGCAATGACTGAAGGCTGAAACCAACCTGAAGGACACGTACACCTTTGCTGACTCCGCTGTGACCTCGGCAAGCTGACTCCACTGCCTAAAGCCAAACCTGTCCGGCCAGGTTCTTTCCCAGTGGCCGAGCGAGATCAGAATCAAGGCACAACATGTCATAAACCGATCACCGCACACAAACCATGCCTAATCTCACACACACCTCTCTCTGTTTCTTCTTTATGACCTGTTTTACGAGGAGGAGGTGCCCGTTTTTATTAGGGGTCCGTCGATATCTGATGAAAGTTCTGGGCCTCACCGGGTAATTGATTATTGGCTGGACAAACTGAAACGTGGGCTTGTCATCATGACTTTGCTTTTCCTTTGTGGCGAAAATATGTGAATGGTTTACCGTAAAATAAGGAATGTTTGCCTGAAGCATATTATTTTGTATATAAGGAGAAGTCTGGCTTTGTAATGTTGAGCAGTCTCCTGAGAACATACATGCTGTTCATGCTGTTGTACTTCTAGGATACCTGTTACTGGCTGCAGCCAATAAATACGATCTTTGACTTCACCAAGAAGACTCTGTGTTTCTGTAGTCTGAAACAGAAAGGACTCGAAGTCTTTGGGTGTATTCCCTGGCACCGCTGGGTTCTTAAAAACCCGGTACTTCAGTACGTCTTATTGCATCATGGACCAACATAAGTCTCTGTAGGATATTGGCAAGAAAAAAAAGAAAAAAGGAAAAGAAAAACATACATCTAAGTTATAGCCCAAATAATTATTCAATTGTATTAGAATATTTTTAAAAAAGTGACTTACAAATCAGTAAGCGGGAGAGAAGGGCTATGAAATTCCCATAAAAGATCAAAAAGAGACGCGCATGTATTTAATCATTAGACCTAAGAGAAATGGTCTGCTAATTGCGTAAAGTTTCTCTTCAAAAAACCAACCGACACGTCTATATTGCAAATGTCTCCTATAAGGTCACTCACTGGTTAGGACATTGCATAGATTAATAGATATTTAATGCGCAAGTGTTATGATATTTCGGGCAACCCATCGTACACCATTGATGTTAATACTAAAAGTTTCACAATTGTTATTTTTAACAACGGACCTAAAGATTACGAGTTCTAAATCTATCTAAAGGCCGGCTGGATAATGCTGCCGTTCTTATTTAACTAACCTGTCGGTGAAAATTCCGCCGTGCGTAGAGGCCGTCCCAAAGTATTTGTCAGTAATTCACAAAGTTCTCAAACCTGCTTTTATGCTCCATTGCGTCCCTTACATATGACGCATTTCCGGATCCAAAAGTTAGCAATGAAGCAATTTAGTGAAAACAGTAGAGGGACATGAGATCAAAGGTCACTCTTCCCCATTGTACTAGGGGCGGCCATTACTGGATGGTACTTGTTGTAATCTCAGTATTGTATTCGGTTTACCTAACCTAAATACAGGTTTACAGAAAGGATTATTTTTGGGTGGGACATAAAGTCACTTTAGATTTTGAATTTGTACAGGTGGTAGTCTAAGAAAAGAACTGTTTGTTAGTGAGGTTGGAGTAACCAGAAACTGAAGGAAAGTTTTAGCAGCCATTTCTGAATATACAACTATAGTTATATTGAACTCATGACGAGGTAAAAAAATTTAACAGAACAAAAGGAGAAAGCATACATTCATGTGGAGCAGAGATGCAACATCAAACATCGCAGCATATCTCATAACTTTAGGTCATTAATACAATATTGAAACAATCACATATTCTGTGTGTAATGAAAAACGTATAAGAAGTTTTAGCAGCCATTCATAAACGTTCAGTTCTGAATACATAAAAATGGTTGCATTCCTTGGAGTCACCTTAATACCAGCCAGGTATATTAATGCCTTTCAATCTGACATATAAACAACGACTCATGGCAAAAAAGATGCAATCTACGCAATGTAAAATCTCGAGAAGTTGGAACAGTTCCCTTTCACAGTTCCTTTTCCACTGTATGATTAATGTTATGTTATGTTATGTTATTAGAACTTATAAAGCTCACTGCTACCCTGGGGTGTCCTGCCGCTGAGTCCTAGTTACCTGGGGAAGACAGTAAACTGATTATTTGGAGAAAAGCCAGGTTTTCAAACCCTTCCGAAAGGAAGTAAGATCTGGGGCATTTCTGAGATGGAACAAAAGCTCGTTCCAAGCTTTGGAGGCGCAGTGAAAGAAACTTCGGCCTCCCCAGTTAGTTTTCCTAAACATGGGAGTTCGAACTAGCTTAGACACGGAGGAGCGCAGGGTTCTGCCGGGGACATACCAGCTGAGCCCATGTCTAAGAAACTCCGGCCCAATCCCATTCACTGCCTTAAAGACCACACAGAGAGCCTTAAACCATGATCTAAGTGGGATTGGGAGCCAATGTAATTTCCTCAGCTCTCCTCTAACCGTAGCAAACCTAGCAGTGTCCAACAGTAGTCTGACTGCCGCATTCTGGACCAGTTGCAACTTGTACAAGTGTTGTTTCTGTACAATAAGATAAAGGCTGTTGCAATAGTCCAGTCGGGACAGAATTAAAGCTGTGACAACCGTCCTAAGTTGCTATCTGAGAGGAAGAGCTTGATTTTTTTAATTATCCTGAGGACCATAAAACAGGCAGAAGTTACCTAATTCACTTGGTCCCCCATGGTGAGTTTAATATCCACCAGGACTCCCAGATTCTTAGCTTTCCTAGAGGGTATAGGACAGGCTCCCAACCCTTCAGGCCACCAATCAGGTGTCCATACCCGGGGATTGTTGCCAAACTTTAACACCTCAGTTTTTCCTGAATTGAGCTTTAAGCAAATAGATGACATCCCGATGGAAATGGAGCTCATGCATTTCTGAAACCTGTCCCCTGCTTCTCTTTCTGCTCCCTCCGTCAGTGACAACACAATCTGAGTGTCGTCCGCGTAGGAGGTGAGCTGGAACCGAAATGACTGGATGATGTTGGCCAGGGGGGCCACATAGATATTAAAGAGCATGGGGCTCGAAGAAGAGCCATGTGGCACCCCGCAGGGGAGCGAGAAGGGATCAGAAACATTCCCATCTAGGTCCACCGTCTGGGACCTATCAGCCAGAAAAGAGTGAAGCAATTTCCATGCTAAGCCCTGGATTCCGATATCCGAGAGCCGGTTCAGCAGGACCCCATGATGGACTGTATCAAAGGCCGCGGATAGGTCCAATAGGATTAAGATGGCATTTCTTCCCCTATCCACGGCCTTTCTGATTTCCTCTGTAGATTTAATTAAGGCCAGCTCTGTACTGTGATAGGCTCTAAACCCAAACTGCGAGGGATCTAAAGAGTTGTTAGCCAAAATGAAGTTAGTGAGTTGTCTATTCATTTCTTTATTCAGTACTTTCGCTGGCAGAGGAAGTCTAGAAATCGGGCGATAGTCGTTTGGGTCCTTAGGGACCAGCGATTGCTTCTTCAATAGGGGGAGCACAGAGGCCTTTTTCCAGTCTCTGGGAAATATCCTGGTCCGAAGAACCAGGTTTTATAGGGAGGTCAGAGCTTCTCCAATAGTGTCAGGGATTGACTTAAGAATTCTAGGGGCGTAGGGGTCGCTGGGAGCACCTGATTTTATGGTGAACAGCAATTTAATCAGGTCAGTTATCCTAATGGGAGTAAAGTGATCCAGGACGCCCTCAATGGAAATTGGGCACCCTGATGTCCTAAGACCTGAGTACACCTGTTCACCAGTGATCTGGCCCACCAGGGAGGAATAGATCATTTCGACTTTGGTTTTAAAAGGGTCCGCCTTCTTAGTACAGAATTCTACCGTGCCCTGTTTATTAAGGGTAGTGGGAATTAATGCACACCATAATATCTCCGCCAATTTCAAAATTTCAGTGTTCAGCTTATATTGAAACATATGAGCCCCTCAGATGCAGCTTCATTCATAAATTAGTGTTCCTCCCATTTTCTTAGGCTTGTAAATGCACGAATAAGGAGGTCTTCCTCACTAGAAAGGAATGCGACTCTTCTGTCGAAGATTCACTTATTTGTCAACACAAAATCGACTTAATGTTTTCCAGAGGGAACTCTTTATGGCCTCTTGTTAGGATAGATAATCTAGTTTAGAATAGGGAATATACTCTGAATGGAACATGCTGCATTCTTATTATTTCTGTAAACTGTGTGCCACTAATTGAATAAAACAACAAAAATACTAACTAATCTAAGATAATAGATTACATTTTAAAAACGTCACCAACCCTCTCTTTATTGAATGAACATCAAATGTAATTTTTTAAGTCTTTGTTGTGTAATGCTTCATTTGAAAATTGTGGCAAAGATTAAGTAGCCTAGAAAGGAGCAGAACTTTCAATTTCTCTAAGTACGTTTAAAGTGTCGTCATTCGTGAATTTATTTTTTGAGATTTCAGCACTCCAAACATCGTACAGAGAGCTTTAAAAGTGATCCTTTTTTTTATGGTGAGCTCGTGGAGGGAACAAATCTTATCTTTGTCTGACACATGTCTGGGGATGTCAAGAACCAGATGGGGTGCAGCGTTCTGGGCGATTTGGAGCTTATGAAGGCAAACGTTTTTAATGTTGAGACATAAAGAATTGCAGTAATCCAATTGTGTGGTGACCAGGACAAAGATAACAGATTGGCAAAGATCTAGGGGATTTGAGGAAAATATCTTCCTCAAGAACCTAATAATGAGGTAGCAGGAACAGGTGGTATGCCTAACCTGAATGTCATTACTTAAGGTGTTATCAAAGATGACACCCAGATTATAGGCTGACGTGACCGAAGTAGGTAGGGGTCCTCAACCCTTCTGCCACAAGATGTTAGACCAGAAGGATTCTTGTGTGCCAAACACTGGAACATTCATTTTTAGGGCAATGTCCTTCATCTACCTACTGATACTATCAAACATTTACTGAACTTCTTTGCCACAGTAGTAGGATTGTTGTAATTAGAAATTAACCCAAAGGAGCGCACCAATTCTGCTAGGTGAGATACATAAACATTAAGAAGGGTAGGGCTAAGGGATGATCTCTGGGGCACTCCACAAGGGAGGTTAAAGAATTCCACCCTGAAGCTCCTATAGCTGACAATGTGTATTCTGTTGGTTAAGAAAGGGCAAAGAAACTTCAGGGCAATAACATGTACACCAATTTGCCGAAGATGTTGGGCCATCCGTCCTGGCAAGATAGTGTCAAATACTGCGAATAGGTCAAGCATTACCAGAATGGCCCTCTCCCCAAGTCCGCCTGACTCCGATATTGTCTGCGGCCATATTAGGAGCTGTGTCTGTGTTGTGGCAACTCCTGAACCCGTTTTGCGAGGGGTCAAGCACCTCATGCATCTCAATAAATTTGAGGAGTCACAATTAATGTTTCCCATACACTAGAGAAGATTCCTGATTGCAGCATGAGGTTGCACACATTCTGCAAATAGTTGGCAATCAAGTCAGGGGAAAAGTGAACAGTCTTGGGAGGACAGGTGTGCAAAGGAGATCCAGATTTTAAGTTAAGGGGTAGATCCTTGGTTTCCTGCAAGGAATTCGACAGTAATTCTGCAAGCTGATAAGGCCGAGAACAACTAGTAGTGGTTTCAAAGGGAGGGTCATTTTTGACCCGCGAATAAGAATCCGAGTAAATATCCAGGATTTTGTCATGGAAATAGAGTGCATCCCTGTCGCAGAAGTCTTGAGATGGCTTCAAGAAGCCCTGGGAAGGCGAATTGGATAGCTCTTTCACTACATTAAAAAATAGTTAGAAGGAGTTGTTGGTTGTCCTGATTTTTTCCTTTAAAAATGAGGACTTACCAGATTTAGAACAGCGGAGTCTCCACACATAATAAGTAGGACTGTCCTTTTTAAAAAATATGTACTATACAGCTCACAGATTTGTACTTTATGTAGATAGCTCAGTGGGTTACAGCTTTTGTCGAAGAGATCCTTTTATTACTTGCAGTTCATAAGTAACAGTTTCCTAATGTTGCTAAATAGTCTTAGTTTTCTCATTGAAAAACATTTGTATCAGTAAAGCCACCCCCTAACCACTGTGGTACATTTTAAATCTTGCATTTTTGTTTGTCCAGATGCACGCTCTTAAAAAATACTGCCTACGAATGTAGATGACATGATTCCCACACCTTGTAATTCTCTTTGGGGCATATTATCAAGGGGGTTTATCTCTGCTTTTTTGGCTTTAAAAGCCAAGAAAACGAACATAAAATTATCTCCCTATTACCTAGCCGTCGCTAACACCAGTTAGCGACAGCTAGTAGGAGATAGCGACCATCTTGGGCCCTGTTTTGCATGTCAGAGAAATTTATCACTAATGACATGCAAAATGGGCATGCCAAAATGTTAGCGACTGGAAACAGTCGCTAACATCGCTATCTCCTATTACCAACTTTTGGAGATATTCGCGCTAAGCGCAAATATCTCCAAAAGCTAACACCTGCCCCTGAGCAGTTCTTAGCCATGTTATCCAATGGTAGGTGGATAACATGGCTAAGAGCATTAGCTCGGTAATGCATGAATATCGATGACTTTTCAGCGATATTCATGCATTTCGGACGATTTTTATCGCTTAGGAGATAAATAATGATAATAGCAAGGTTCCTAAGCGATAAAAATCGCCACAGCTCGGCGATAAAAATATTGCTGCTAAGCCAACATAGAGATAATTATCGCTAGTTGTTGGTAATATGCCCCTTTGTCTTTTGTAACATTTCCTATAGTACGATTTACACATGTGCGATTCATTGTTAACCCCCACAAGACTTCTCAGCTGTGCCCAACTTGGTCCTGGGCACTGTACCACGAATCTGCAAGCCCTCAGCTGGAGGGAGATCCTTCTCTTATCTCTACCTCTTCATCTCAGGCAAGCACTTTCACTGCCTCAATTCAGGAAGGACCTCATGACCTGGCTCTTCGATGGAACTGCAGAACCCGTCCCGTGCCACCTCTCCCTCAGCACCTTGAGACTTAACTGGTGAAGCAGCGCTCTATAAGAATCCGGATTGATTGATTGTTTCTGTATAATGTGTGATTATGATGTGAAGTGCTCTGATACCCTACACACCTAAAAAACAAATTAAGTTCATATGTGGGAGGGCCTCTGGAGAGATGAGGGGCACTGTTGGAGGTGAATTTACCGGTGCAATGCTTACTTATTCACAGAAAAATGGTTTGTGAATCGGGTGTCATGAATAAGTGACACGTAAGACAAGCATAAGACATCTATTAACCGAAACAAAAATGTGCGTTCGGCCCAAGTGTGCGCTGCAGTTTGCTGCGTATGTTTTTCAAATCCCGGGCCTCATTTATGAAAAGTGATGCATCGCTGCATGAAAACAGCGATGCGTCACTTTTCATTGTCCCCTCCTTGCGGCACCAATGATGCGTCATATTTACAGTATGACGCATCATTGCGCAAGGAGTAACAGATACGTCAGTATTTCTGACGTATCTGTATGGCGCAAAAGTGACGCATTGCTGGAGTGTGTCACAAAAGTGACGCAACTCCAGCAATGTGTCCTTTCACATGGGGCAAGCCCCATGTGAAAGGGCCTTCATCAATCTTAGGCCTACTGTGAGGCAGGCGTAAGAAATTGACGCATTTGTATCCTAGAAGTGGCGCAGTGAAATCTTATAGATTTCACTGCGTCACTTCTATGACCCTTTCTTGAGTCAGAACGCCCCCCCCCTGCATACATTATACCTGGCGCAGGTATAATGTAGCGCAGGGGTTTACAAAGTGACGCATCTACCTAAATGAGTCACTTTGTAAATATGGTGAAACAATGCACATTTTTACGCTGCTGGTGCGTCACAAAAAGTGACGCACCAGCGGCGTAAAAGTGACGCACGGCCTCATAAATGAGGCCCCCCGTATCTCGCGCCCAGCTGGGGTATGCGCATGCCACACTTGTGAAACACGCATTTGTGCTGCAGAGGCTTTGGATGATTCCAAATGCTTGCCAGGAGATGTTCAAGCCCTTCAGAAAAGCAAGCTTACTGTAATCACTTTGACATTTCCAATATAAAAGCGCTTTGTACATGAGCAGTATGACATCAGTTAGTTACAAAAAATCGAAGAAAAATTGTTAATATTCCCAGCGTGGGGAAAAAGGGAAAAAAACGTAAAATGTCAGCACTTCTATTTTGCTATTCTTTCCACATAAAACAGAAACGAAAATGCCATCTGCTTCGCTGACAATGCTCCTCTAGTATCAGGCACCCTGAAGTCTAGAGAAGACATGCCCCTATGGCAAAATCCTCTCTAATACTCTGCTACAACCACAGCTGAGGCTTTCCGCCGAGCAGCTTGGCGTCCATCCACTGCCGCTCCCTTTGAATGTTTGCATTCTTTATTTCTACAGCACTTTAAGCCTTTGGAGTCGAAGCGTTTGCTTCATTTCCCCTTGTTATGTCATATGAGCGTGTGTGAGATTTGTGAAATATGGCAATTGCTTCTTTAGGGTTACTTACTCTTTGTTGCTATCGAAACAATGAATTTTTAATTTTCCTTGGCATTGGTTGAAGTTTTTGAAGGAGATAGGTATGACGTAGCAGCTAAATTGCTGTTTTGGAATCTAGAGAATTGGGTTTTATTCAAGGTTTGCGATTTAACTACAAATGTTGCAGTTATCTCCATATTTTGCTATCTCCTAGCTCCTTAACCAATATTATACATCACATACATATGTAAAAAAACACAACAGTTCAGTGGGCGCTGCCCGTATTTATTTCCACGATCTCATCATGTTCAGATTTCGGAATTCTATTTTGAACCGCACGACTCGGAGTTTTAGCAGGCGCAGGAATGCATCCGATATATATTAGATGCTTTCCCGCAAATACCTTCCAGCTTCTTAAAAGAGATGGCAAATTTACCTGGAAAGGGGTCTGGGATTGGGAATGCAGGAATGGGACTGTTAATTCTAGAACCTTTCTGTTATTCCCCATTCCAGGCGTGACACTTGTCACGGTTGGTTACTGAGGTGGGGACACCAACCGAATCAATAACCACAGATCGCTATTATCACCATTTTTGACATCTTACAAGCAGGACTCCTATCAGGCGAGCATACCCATAGAACTGGCTTTAGGGTGGTGCGACGGTGCAGGCAGACTTGGCACTGACTTTGGTGGGGTGGGGGGGGGGGGGGGGGGGAGGGGGTCTGTGTTTAAAATAACTTTTGGTTTAAAAGCACATGAACTTCCTTGTGCCTCCAGCAGTTTTCAGGCAACAATAAAAATGTCACGATAACTCTGGGGTTATTAAAGTAGCGCAGAGGGTTATTGTGCCTGCTGCAAAGAACGTGCACCATGCAGATAACAAAACTGTTTGAGTGAACTATGAGTAGCGCTTTATAAAAATCAAATGTTTGTCAGTGTGAGGTAATATGAATTTTATGGTCAATTATGTCCCCTAACGTAGACCCCACCGGCTCCATGTACGTGCTTCAAGTACATGTATGTTCCCTCCACTTCTAGCTATGAAGACGCAAATACATTTGCGTCCAACGTTAACATGTCCTCTTTCAGATCCACCATGAATGGGTCAGATATTCCGTTCCTAAGTGTGCCTTGCCAATGTCTTTATATGGTGCACTTTTCATGTTTTACTCGCTCTGGCGAGTTAGGCCCTGATTTCTGCCATCAAGCCTTTTCCTGCCTTCTGTCTCTGAAACGGCAGTCTGCTGCTTCCTGACCCTTGACTTACTCTCTGCGCGGCGAGCGGTGCCTGGCTCGGCCTGCCTTGCCTGCCAAGACTGTATTCAACCTTCAAGTTATCTGCTCCGCTCCTCGAAAAATACATTCCTGTCTAGTAGTTTAGGAAAACATCCTTCCCAGCTGCAGAGCAAAGGGCCCGTCCTCACTGTCTCCATGCAAGTAATTCATAGCTTCCGTTACCATGGTAGGCCCATGGCCCCTCACATCTCATGTAGACACGTAGTCGCATATGCACGCACTAGCAGTCAGTATAGAATAGCCTCTGCCCGAGAGACCTTTCCTTCTAGATAATACAGTTCCTCAAACACCAGATATAGATATGATTTGGGTTTAGGTTGTTCTGACACCCCAGACTTCTGTCTCCTCATGTAGGGCTAAATGTCAAGTCCCCTTCACCCTCCAGTTCCACGTCAATTACACGTCATGCTGCTGCGCGCGCATCTCTGCCACATATTTCTGCTGACACTGCAGGATTCTTCTATGGATCCACCCACTTGTGATACGTTTCATATGACGTTGTCTAGCACACGCCTTCATGCACGCCCTCATGCACGCCTTCTGTTACGTACATATGTCCTATCTCGTTTCTCTCAGCTGTTACGCCTCCTGCATCTGTCTCTACTGTAATGCATTGACTATATATATGATAACCTGTCAATAAAGTATTATCTATCCCTTCCTGAACCTTCGTGGTGATGGAACATGATTGCCTGGTTCGAACCAATTCCTTTTTAAGGAATAAAACCCCTTTTAAAACCTCAAATACCACGGATTCTGTCTCTTATTTTTGACTGAGTTATTCTTATTGAACTTTACCGCATAAATTAAGTATAGGTAATTTAAATTTACCACATAATTGGCGCCCGAACAGGGACCCCTCCCCCACCCCACGCGCCGGCGGTGCGTTGCAGGCCCGGTCCCCTGCCACAGCCGGACGGACAACTACGCGTACCTGCAGGATTTCCTGTATCTCCCTCAGGCCAACGGAGGTGACTGAGGCTGCGATCAACACCCAGACGAGGCGGTGAGGAGTGCGGAGGATCCCGACCAGAGCCTAGCTGAGAGAACAAAGTCCGAGGTATTCGGAGGCCCACCAGTTCCGAAGTTCTGAAGTACCTACGTCACGAGTCCAGTCCAGTCGAGTCCAGGGTCCAGTCCAGTGTCGAGTTTCCGAGGCCTTCTGTTCCGTGCTTCCCGGTGAGTACCGTTGCTGGGGACGCATCTAGACGAGCGCATTAATTTGTGCCGGTCAAGACGGGTTTGGGTACACAGACCCGGTCTGCACTGTTTTAGCGGTGTATCTGTACTGTTTAGCAGTATATCTGGTCTGCACTGTTTTAGCGGTGTATCTGTACTGTTTAGCAGTATATCGAGTATGCAGGTAGTTAGTTTTATTCTGGTTATTGTTGTTCGTTTTAAAAATGTTTAAATGTGTTTTTATGTCGTGGTATGAGTGATTGTTCGATCTACATTATTGTGCATACTGTATTAATTGTGTCCAAGTCCAAGTAAGTATCAAGTAGTAAGGTTCAAGATGCCTTTATTTTCCAAACTAAGACAAATAAAAACTAGAAAAGGGATACTAGAGGAAGCTGTTCCCATTCCACCCAGGGACACTCCAGGGTACTTTATGTACCACAAACACGGCCTAGATGCTGTATTATATCTCGATTTGTGGGTGGATTACACCAAAGATTTAGCAGAGAATCAGAGATGGCCCGCTGCTGGGACATGGGATGCCGATTGCATCATGAGAGTAGAAGAAGCATTATGGAAAAAGAAAGCCAGACAGTCACAGAAAGATGCCATTGAATTATGGCGTAAAGAATCGCATAGACGCACAGAGAAAGCACTCAGAAAAGCAGAGAAAAGCAGGGAAGATTCAGACAAAGCCCGAGAAAATGTATTAGTTGAGGAAGGTATACGAGTAAAAGCAGAACAAGTAGACAGACAACGAAACACTCTTATGAATGGTATGTATCCTCTCCTGGCCGAGGGTTTACCTAAGGCCACTCCGGAAATACCGAAGAATCTGCCCCCTCCATTGCTCCCGACTAAAGTACGTCACAAGGCCACAAAGGACATTTTCCTTTCTTCCTATTTAGACGATGTAGCTCCCGAATATGTTAATATTCCGCCGCCACGCACACCACCTGCTGACGGCACTCCACCCCAAGATAATCTACCCCCACCTCTGCAACAACATACTCCTCCTCCCGTTCCACATCCTCCGCCGATTCCTCCACCCCTTCCCGCACCCATTCTCCCTACTATGCACCCAACAAATCCTTTTGGACCTGGCACCTCAGGAGGTGCGACAGGAGGTTTTCAAACACCGCCACAAACACATCGATTGACTTATAGGGATTTAGCCCAGCAACGTACACCTCAAACAGCGAGTTACGACATACTTAAAGAGCCTCTTACAGACTGTAGATATGATCCAGTACCCGGTATAGACGACAGAATGATGCTATCATCAGTACGTCTACGACGAGTTGCAAACTATTTAATGTTACTACCCGGAATGATTGATCATCTAGACAGAATATATCACTTTGTCCAAACGGGGGAAGGTCCTGAAAGTATTGGCGAGGCCATGGCATACCAGAAAATTGACACTCAAAAAATGATATTACGTTTCTTCATAAACTGCTTGATAAGAAACCAAGATAGGCCTGGTGTAGACCAGGAAGAAATGAAAGCACTTAACAAATGGGGTCAGAATATAGCAGACGGGAAACATGATAAACAGAGTAGTATAGAAAATATGTACCGAAGGATCCGAAAAGCAGTAGAACAAATACATGAAAGAAGACAGCCCGAAAGAGAAGTAGATACAGATAAGAATGAATCCTCGGAGGAGGAGGAACAACCAGAAACGACAACAGGAACATTGCAGTTGCCAGCTAGAGAAACGATAGCATATGTAGGTAAGGGAAGACCCTTTAATAATTCAATGCGTCCGGTACGTCCAGAAAGTAAGAGACTTTTTCAAGCTGCCATGTCAAACCCGAAGACGCCAGAACACCTATTTCAGGCTACCGATAAAATACTTCAAGAACGAATGGGGTACCATGTACTCAATTCTATGGATGAACAAGAATTAGCCAGGTCAGCAGTACAATGGGCTGACAGTTCCGATAAATATAGTGATGATGGCTTAGCGCAGACCTTTTTAAATCTTTCCCCTGATGAACAAAAATTAGCTGGAATATACATGATTCAGCATCTCATTACGTTGTTTAAAGGCCAACATTCTGATCCAGGTCCCCTACCTGATATTTTAATAGAACTACTCACGAATAGATGGAGAGGTCTAGGTACCGACTTAATTAAAATAATTCTAGAACATCGGCACATATATAGTGCCTTCTTGTGTTCACAGTTTGATCCAGTTCCAACCGTTGAAAGAAAAATGTATTACATAGACAGACAGAATCCCTTGCGAGAAGTACATCCAGTTAGGAATGAGGATAATACCTTTAGACGCGTGTTTGTGTACACGCCCATAACAAAGATGGAACTATTAGAAATGAAGAAACTAGTGCCCAGCCATGACAAAGATCCAGCAGGTTTCCACCGTGAAATAAAAGACATGTTACTCATGGGTGATTACACCTATCCCGACATCATGAAAATATTAAAAGTGTTATTGCCTGCCGGTATTTACGAGAAACTCAAAGAAAAAGAATAGGAGGTGGGAGACGCAAAGATTGATTGGGCTGCATTAGAGAACGAAGAAAATACTAGAACTCCAGGCCTAGGGCTTGGGGACAAAACTAAAGCCTTACCAGGATTGTTAGTACAAGTATTGCCACGTTTGTTAGCAACGAAAAAGGAAGACTGGGATGCAATCTCAGCCTGCAAACAGAAACCCGATGAAGACACTAGTGATTTTTATTCCCGATTTGAGAAATGTTTTGTTATTAATAGTGGCCTGAAACCAAGTAGTGAGTCATATCCACATCTTTTTGTATCTAAATTGGTCGAAAATTCCCTGCCCCAGGTTAAGAATCGTGTTCTGAAAGTCGAGAGCACATGGCAAGCTAATACCCCTTCACAAATGTTACAAATGTTACAGTACCACCAGAACAGAATTAGAGAAGAACATGATCACGAACAAAGACGTATGAAAGACACGAAAATGAAAATGCTAGTTGCTCAGTCAGTTCCAGCTGACGGTCAGAAAAAGGGTATGACCAGTCCAATAATTCAGCGGCTCCTGTTAAAGGGATATGCAACTATTGTAAACAGCCAGGTCACTATATAAACGATTGTGCAGTTTTGAAACACAATATCTCTACAGGTAAAACTAAAGAAAGACCGCGTCCTCCTAGACAGGACCAGGTTCAACAACAAGTACCACAGAATATCCAGCCTATGCAAGCTTCACAACAGGCAGTACAGACCGTAGCAGTTCCACAGCCACAGCCCATTGCCGCAACACAACATGCAACGCAACAGATGTATCAGTATGCACAAACAGATTATCCCGATTACCAGCGATACACATGAAACAGCCTAGAGAGGGAAGTTGGCTTGCCTCTTATTGAGGTTCCTGTAGATCAAGAAGGTCCTTATGTACATAGTCAAGTATTAGGGAAAGATAGAAAGTTTTTAATTGATACAGGGGCAAGCAGGACAACTATAAGTCACGACGAGGTTCCAGGGGCACCCCTCTCAGGCTCACAGAATGTTTCCCTTGGATTTTCAGGAAAGCCTATTATTAATGAAGTATCGCAACCACTTCCCCTTGCAGTTGGTCCATTGACACGTACTACAGATTTATTACTAACGAAATCATGTCCAGAAAACTTGTTAGGTATAAAGACACTGAAAGCTCTAGGAGCTGTCATTTGCTGTTCTCCGGAAGGAGTAAGACTGTTTTTACGTGACTTCAAAGGTCACTATGTGTTGAGAGATATTGATCCCAGATTACAGAATGTTCCTGCACATTTATGGGCACAAGGCCCCACTGATGTAGGTTGCATGCACATTACACCATATCGAGTCACACTCAGACCAGGAGTGGTCTTACCACGAATCCGACAATACAAGTTACCTCCAGATGCTGTAGCGGCTTTACTGAAAATAATTGACGAGCTCATTGCACAAGGAGTGGTTGTAGAAACCGACTCCAATATATGTAACTCCCCCATCATACCAATTCTTAAACGTACTGATCCAAATGCACCACCAGTTTATCGATTAGTTATCGATTTGCGCGAATTGAATAAATGCATTATACCACAATACCCCGTGGTCCCAGATATCTCATCTCTATTGACTGCCATCGATTCCGAAGCAACATTCTTTACTGTAATTGACCTGAAGAACGCCTTCTTTAGCGTCCCCATTGATTCGGAAAGCCAATACCTCTTCGGATTCTGTTTAAATGGACGAAGTTTCAAATTTGCACGCGCACCTCAAGGATTCACAGAAAGCCCCAGCATCTATAGCCAAGCATTGAAAAGACAACTAGACATTATACACATGCCTGACAACACTGCTCTGCTTCAGTATGTCGATGATCTACTGATCACCGCCCGTAGCGAACCTGAATGTGAGCAAGCGTCACTGACGGTTTTGCATTTCCTGGCTGACAAGGGACACAAGGTGTCCCCTTCGAAGCTGCAATTCTGTGTTCAGCAAGTTGTTTACCTTGGGCACTTGCTGTCCAAAGGGGGGAGACAGCTAAAGCCTGACCGTATCCAGTTAATTGTAAACATGTCACAGCCCAGGACACAAAAGGAGGTACGAGCCTTTATAGGCCTCCCTTCTTACTGCAGACAATGGATTCCTCAGTATGCATTCCTAGCAAAGCCACTTATACAGTTGACAACCCAGGAGGCAGCGTCTTCGACTGCCCTCCCTTGGACTCAGGAACATACACAAGCTTTTGACGACTTAAAGAAAGCCTTATGTCAAGCACCAGTTTTAGCGACACCATGTTACAGTAAGCCTTTTACACTTTTTGTCACAGAACGGGAAGGTACTGCATTGTCAGTGCTGACCCAAGAACAAGCAGGATCACACAAACCGTGTGCTTATTTTTCTAGTACATTGGATCCAGTAGCCCAGGCTCTGCCTGCATGCTTGAAATCAGTAGCAGCAACAGCTCTAGCAATCAGACAAAGTGATTCCATAGTGTTAGGTCACCAATTGACAGTACAAGTTCCACACTCCGTGGAAGTTCTTTTAAACCGAACACAGACCCAGCACTTGACGATAGCACGACTGACAGGTTATGAATTGACATTGTTTCAGCCACACATAGAAATCAGACGTTGCAACACATTAAACCCTGCTACACTTTTGCCATTAAGTGAGACAGACCCATTGGCACATGATTGTATTGAAGTCATTACCATTACGACAAAACCCAGACAAGACTTGACAGACACCGCATTACCAGATCCAGACCTGAAGTTTTATGTGGATGGTTCATGCATGAGAACAAGTACAGGAGAATTAGTGGCCGCCTACGCAGTCACGACAGAAACTGAAGTCATAGAAACAAATTGTATAGAGACCCTGTCAGCTCAAGCAGCAGAGCTCATCGCTCTGACCCAAGCCTGTATTCAAGCAAAGAACAAGAGAGTTAACATATACACAGATTCACGTTATGCATTCGGAGTCGTACACGACTTCGGTGTGTTATGGCGAGAGAGAGGTTTTTTGACTTCTCACGGTGCCAAAATTCAACACGGTCCCCTCATTCAAACTCTGTTAGATGCAATACATCTGCCTACAGCGATATCGATCATGAAGTGCAAGGCACATACCAAAGTCACAGATACAATTTCCCAGGGTAACGACCTGGCAGACCGAACAACAAAGCATACAGCCCAGACTCAGACTCACGCGACTGATCTGACAAAGACAATAGCCCAGACACCGACACATTGCATGACAGTTAAAGATCCCGCCCTAGATGTAATTGACATACAGACACATGCTACACCAGACGAAATCAGGAAATGGATTGAACTAGGAGGGATCCAGACAGATCAAGGATGGATGACGAAGGGAAAATCTACATGGTTTCTCCCTGACTCTATGGTCCAAGTAATCATTAACACAGTACATAGTCCTGCACATTTAGGAGAAAAAGCCATGTTAGACAGTATTCAAAACATCTGGTTCAATAAACATTTACGAGCAGCAGCCAAACAGAAAGTGCGTACTTGCATGATCTGCTGTCAGTTCAACCCAGGTAAAAGCATTCCCGTAGAGCAAGGTGGATTTCATCCTCCCGATCACCCTTTTGAAGTCCTCCAGATGGATTATATCCAGTTGGAACGTTGTCGAGGATTCAAATATGTCCTCGTAGTCGTATGTGCACTCTCCCGTTGGACAGAAGCATATCCAGTCCCAGATTACACTGCTCCGACCACTGCCAAGCAGCTGGTTCGTGAATTCTTTTCCAGATATGGTTTGCCCCGCATCGTATACTCCGATAACGGTCAGCCATTCTCGTCCGAGCTAATGAAGCAGGTATCTCTCCTGCTCGGCTACCAGTGGAAGTTCCACTGTGTCCGACATCCCGAGGCAGCAGGCCTCGTGGAACGCCATAATCAGACTCTGAAAATTCGCCTTGCCAAGATCTGTAGAGAGAAAGGAGTCGACTGGATAGTAGCTTTGCCAGTCGCACTCTTTTACATGAGAATGGTCGACACTCTAGAACAGGGCTATCCCCGTATGAGGTGGTCTTTGGTAGGCCACCGAATATGTGGGGGACGCCTCTGCCTCGTAAAATTACCGATGTTGACTGTAATATGCTGACAGATTACCTTGCTTCCTTGATGTCTGCACTACAATCATGTCGTTCACAGGTTGCTGCAGCTTTTCCCGACAACACCGAGGTGAAGCCCCATGAAGTGGTTCCGGGAGACCTCGTCTACATTAGGAACTTTGACAGGAGAAGTCCGCTGGAGCCCCGTTGGCAAGCACCAAGACTAGTACTTCTTACAACAAGGACAGCGATCAAGGTCGAGGGCCGCAAGGGCTGGCTCCACTCGAGTCACATAAAAAAATGTTATGGACAAACGCCAGACCTAGCCTCCCTGCCCGGCCCTCCTCCACAGACTGACTCAAAACTCCCCTTGGTCGAGAAAACTTCTTCTCAGCTATATAAATTAAAACTGAGGTCTAGCAAGTCAGACAGTTTAATTGTTTAAGTCCTCCCCTAGGTGAATCGGTTAGACGAGTTTCTGACATGTATCCCCTAGACCCCAACAGAGAGAGAGATAGACAGAAACAGCTCAAGAAACGTGAATATTGTAAATCTCTTCGCAGTCATTGCATCGTGACACTATTGATTATGTTTTTTCTAAGTCTTTTGATTATTGCTGCAAGTATATTGTTGCATGTATACTACCCTATTTTCAAGCGTGCACATTCTTCCTTCAATGACACTGCCGAGCACTCTTTCAGTGAACTGCCCCCGCATGAATTGTCTTACCGACTTGCGCTGCGCAACAACACATTCATTAGTATGTTACATCATTCCCATCAGACCAGCAATGCTACCAATTGTTGGATATGTGGCCGACTCCCTCCCTATCAGAAATACAAGGGAGTTCTGCCCCTCTTCCCGTACCCGTTTACACATGATGGTTCATGTGGTGCATGGTTTAGTTTGATTAATACCTTAGATTCCAATTCCGCAGTTTACCAGGGTAACTGGGTATGGGGAAATCTGAATACCGTTCTGCATAAAATATGTTTCCCTGACAAGGAGGGTTTACCAAAAAGGACAGGGACTGATCTAGAAAATGAAGTATATGGATTAGGTAATTTTACACTTAACCTCATGATTCTGAATGTTGAATCCGAATCCGAACCAGTCTTGCCTGCTATGTCCGTATTACCAGTCAAAGGTGAATTATGTGTCAGAAAGAATGGTTCAGTACACCTGGGTCATAGTAAATGTACTACTGTGATCGAATTCAGTGATATGGGCAAGTCTACATTTAAAGCTTCACGTCATTCCTACTTTGTTTGTGGTCATACCGCATATATACGCTTACCTCTAGATTGGGATGGCACCTGTTACATTGCATTCCTTCTGCCACCTGTTTTCCTAGCCCCTCCTGATTATCATAGGGACACCCATCTAGTACACAATAGACCACAGAGAGATCTCCCGATTGTCGACTACACTGAAACGGCATGGGAACAATATACAGACTTCAATAAAGGTTTCTTTCCCTACTTAGGTACTGTCTTTAATAGTAAACTGATACAAAAATTAACTAGAACCCTTGAAGCAGTAGTGAATGAAACTACTTCCGCCCTAGGTAACTTAACAGAGGAGCAGTCTGCTATGCGGTTTGTTGTTCTTCAAAATCGTCTCGTCCTTGACGTCATCCTGGCCAATAGGGGCGGAGCCTGTAGAGTCATCGGGTCGAGCTGCTGTGTTTTCATTCCAGAAAACGCGCCATCAGTATATAGAGACATTACTCGTCTTCACAAAATTGCAAGTCTGATACACCAGAATCCAGGCACCTGGACTTGGTCCGGTTGGTTCTGGACCACGTTGTCAGCCTGGGGATGGAAAGTCCTATCCTTCCTAGGTATTGCCCTTCTCATAGTATTCAGTTGCTGCCTATGTCTACAATGTGGGCCAGCGATTTGCGGCTTGTGCGCCACATCATGTATTCCTCATTCAAGTCCTCATTCAAAACGCAAGAAGAAAGAAGAGCAAATGATGTTACATGAACAAATTGATAGATTAATGAGGATTGATATATCATGAAGGGTCCGTAGGGGACAAGGAGGGAATGAGGTAATATGAATTTTATGGTCAATTATGTCCCCTAACGTAGACCCCACCGGCTCCATGTACGTGCTTCAAGTACATGTATGTTCCCTCCACTTCTAGCTATGAAGACGCAAATACATTTGCGTCCAACGTTAACATGTCCTCTTTCAGATCCACCATGAATGGGTCAGATATTCCGTTCCTAAGTGTGCCTTGCCAATGTCTTTATATGGTGCACTTTTCATGTTTTACTCGCTCTGGCGAGTTAGGCCCTGATTTCTGCCATCAAGCCTTTTCCTGCCTTCTGTCTCTGAAACGGCAGTCTGCTGCTTCCTGACCCTTGACTTACTCTCTGCGCGGCGAGCGGTGCCTGGCTCGGCCTGCCTTGCCTGCCAAGACTGTATTCAACCTTCAAGTTATCTGCTCCGCTCCTCGAAAAATACATTCCTGTCTAGTAGTTTAGGAAAACATCCTTCCCAGCTGCAGAGCAAAGGGCCCGTCCTCACTGTCTCCATGCAAGTAATTCATAGCTTCCGTTACCATGGTAGGCCCATGGCCCCTCACATCTCATGTAGACACGTAGTCGCATATGCACGCACTAGCAGTCAGTATAGAATAGCCTCTGCCCGAGAGACCTTTCCTTCTAGATAATACAGTTCCTCAAACACCAGATATAGATATGATTTGGGTTTAGGTTGTTCTGACACCCCAGACTTCTGTCTCCTCATGTAGGGCTAAATGTCAAGTCCCCTTCACCCTCCAGTTCCACGTCAATTACACGTCATGCTGCTGCGCGCGCATCTCTGCCACATATTTCTGCTGACACTGCAGGATTCTTCTATGGATCCACCCACTTGTGATACGTTTCATATGACGTTGTCTAGCACACGCCTTCATGCACGCCCTCATGCACGCCTTCTGTTACGTACATATGTCCTTATCTCGTTTCTCTCAGCTGTTACGCCTCCTGCATCTGTCTCTACTGTAATGCATTGACTATATATATGATAACCTGTCAATAAAGTATTGTCTATCCCTTCCTGAACCTTCGTGGTGATGGAACATGATTGCCTGGTTCGAACCAATTCCTTTTTAAGGAATAAAACCCCTTTTAAAACCTCAAATACCTCGGATTCTGTCTCTTATTTTTGACTGAGTTATTCTTATTGAACTTTACCGCATAAATTAAGTATAGGTAATTTAAATTTACCACAAGTGAGAAGGTGTACAGAGATGAGGTGCACAGTTAAAGAGTGGTAGTGCAGGAATTCATGGAGATGGAGGTCATGGGGAAGGGGGAACCAGAAAAGACTGTTGCACCGGGTGCCACCAGCGCTAGAGAAGTCCTGGCTGGGAGTGTTATTCCCCCCCCCTCCGAATTTCAGGTCTAGTTGTGCCCCTGACTCCTTTAGGCTGTGGCAGCACCTCATGTTTGACATGTTTCGCTCTCAATAAATTGATCTCTTTAGAGGGCACATGTGCTGCTTGAAGGTAAGTCTCCTTTCTGCTGAGTCTTTGATTACAAGTCAGATGCAAAGTCTGCACCTGTAAATGCTGGTCTTGTGCAGTAACACACCATCAGTACTGTGCAGTTATGAGTTAAATGCTCTGGAATGCAGAATAACTAGGCAGACCCAGTTATACTGGGTGGAAAGCCACATGGAGTTCCCAGTTCCATGGTATTTATCACTTCCATTAACCACCTGCTCAGACCAGATGTCCAGGAGCAATTCAGCCAGGGGGATGCAATCCGTGCTTCCTTCTCCGCCATTAACCCATTGCGTGCTCATGACGAGCTCAGCTCGTCATGACCGTTGGAACGATCACACACTGGTATAATTTCCCCGTTGTGCTGAACGTTCCAAAACGGGTGTGATTGTTGTGCAGCTCCACTGTGCCTCATGACGAGCCGAGCTCGTCACAAACACAGCGGCGCCGCGTGTGGCCCCCTTACCCCGCACAGCAGGTGAGAACACCCCGCAGAGAAGAGGTTGAAGGTAGTTTGTGGTGGAAAGACTACACCTATGACAACTGCCGCTTACCAGATCTTAAGCAATTTTATGAGCCTTAGTTTCCAGCTGGTAAAATTGGACCCAGTGTGCGAGCACATAGGTGTGTGATACACAATCTCTCATTTAAAAGATCTTTTTAAGTTGACTGACATACAAAGGGAGTTAGCAATAATAAAGCAATTTAACTTTCACGAAGCCCATTTGGCTCCACATAAGGACCAGGAATCTGTAAATGAAGTCAAGTTGTTTTATTGCTAATTAATAATCAGTCCAGTATATATGCAAATCAAGGGAATATTACAAACATACTTAATTTCAGCTGACAAACTGAATATCCCAATGGGTTAATCTCAATATAATAAGATATGAAATAAACACAGCCACGGCAATACCAACACTGAGAAATAGGAAAAGGTGTTCCTAAAAGACAAACTGAGTGTCTCTCCTAAACATGAATGAGTTCTAAAGGCATCTAATCAAGGCTCTAATTTTAGAATAAGGATGGTTTGTAGCATAGGGTTTCAAGGAAATGCGTAAATGCAGGAAGGTTTCAGTATGGCAAAGACTTCAGTAGAAGTCTTCCAGAATTTGGAATAAGTGTTTAGCAAAAGGGCTTCACATGTGTAAGCAGAAAGGAAGCAGAAAGGTATGTACTCCTCCAAAACTAAGTGAATGTGATCTATTCTAACAGTGTGAACAACAATTAAAACTAATAGAACTTCAACAACAATCATATCTCTTTCCACCCCACCAGGAACTAATCCTTTCACTCCTTGTGGTACATTTGCAACGGATGTACGTCGTTACAACGCATGCCTTTACAACGCTTGCCTTTATGACGCAACTTTTACAACGCAAGTCGGTACAACGACTTGCGTTGGGGGGCGCTGGGTAGCGAATAGTTTAATTTACTATTACAACTCCAGTCCCCGTGGATAGTAGGGAAGGTGTTGGATAGTAAATTAAAACTATTCCCTATCCTAGAGCGCCCCCCAGCGCAAGTCGTTGTAATGACTTGCGTTCTAATGGTTGCGTCGTAAAGGTACTGCGTTGTAAAAGTTGCGTTGTAAACGCTGTTCCCCATTTGCAACATTATTAGACTTCCCCATACTACAGAACTTGGACAGTTACTCTTCTCTGGCCTTACTATCAAGATACTGGTACAGACAAAAATACTCCTTTCTCTAGCTATTGAAATCATGAGAATGCACCTGTAAAGCAAAAGAACAAACTGGCAAAGCGAAATATGTTTCAGTTAAGGTCTGCAGTCAGGCTAACTTTTATTAGGCATTTAAATGTGCATCTCAAAAACATGGTTATTGTTGTGAACCAGCTGGAGTCCCTGTCCCGCACCACTGTTATCAAATGCGAGACCCGGGACTCCTCACTCAAGCTTAGGCCAAGTAGGGACACCGTTTGAGATAGCCCTGCTCACCCCCTTTGTAGCTTGGCTTGAACAGCCAGGCCTATCTCCAAGGCACAAGTGTACAGTATGTGGAACCACACCCACAGCAACCCCCTGGTGACACCACAAATGGACTTCACATGAGTTTGAAAAAAACAAGTATAAACTTTATATAAAAAGACTTATGATCAGAACACACAATACAAAAGCCAACAAATAATAAAGGGTAATATTCGTTCTGGCTGGCTGGTATGTTTAAATCCCATCCACAGCTTTCAAAATGCTATGCTGATAGCAATGCTAGAATCACACATGTTGTAATGGACAAATAATAATGCACCGCGTAATGATACAATCCTGTGCTGGGCAAAGGAGAAATAATACAATGCGTAACAATACACCCCAGTACCCTGCAATGGGAGAAATAATGCAATGCGTACCGCTACAGTCCTGTACTGCGCAATGAAGGAATAATGCAATGTGTCATACCCCAATCAAGTACAGTGCAATGAAGAAATAATACAATGTGGGCTACTACAATCATATACTTTGCAATTAAGGAATAATGCAATGCGTAACTACAATCATGTACTTTGCAATGACGAAATAATGCAATGCAGGCCGCTACAATCCTGTACTTTGCAATGGAGAAATAATGCAATGCGTAGCGCTTCAATCACGTACTTCGTTATGCAGAAATAATGTCAGGCGTCATAAGACAGTCCGGCAGTTCGTTAGCAGCAATATTGGAATTGTGTATTACGACAATCAGCCTGTTCGATAACAGTTGCCCCTCCACACATATCAACAATGACATATAGTACAGCTTCTTACTCTGGCCCCATTACTGCCACTCCTTTCATCAGTATGGGCCTCAATCCAAGCCAAAGCAAAGGCTCACGTCGTCAGAAGGACTGAGAGGCCGAGAGAGTGTCCCTCTGAGCCCGCATCCCACCCAGGTAGTGATCCACGTTACCTGGGGGTGCAACCACACTCTCCTCTCCTCCTTCAGCGAACTGGGCTTTCCGTGCTGAACTTTCTCAATGGGCCTCAGCGGCTCGGCCTGGCAGCACAGCTCCTCCTGGGCTGCTGGTACCTGCTGCAACTGTTAGGAAGGTCTCAGGCAGTCGCAGGGCACTTGTACCCCATGCCACTGAGATTACTTTACTCCAGGTCAATGTTCACCACAGCACCCTCGGGGTCTCCTCGGGCACAAAGCCACACACACAATGCTGATGGGACTTCACGTCAACTCCGAGTGCACGTTCATCAGGTCCTCCTTCCTGCGGTCTTACTTGGGCACCAAGACATGCACACTGTTTTGCAAAGACTCACTGTCTTCCGGTGCACACGATAATCAGCTGATCATCTCCACCGTCCCAGGTTGCACCAAAGTATGCACACTGCTTCACTGAGACGCACTCCAACTCCGGTGCCCTGATAACCAGGCGCTCTTCAACAAGGCTTCGGCCGCACCACGACATGCTCACAGTGTCTGATTCTCACTTCTCCTCCAGTACACTCGATGACCAGATGCTCTTCACCAGCACCCCTGGTGCACCTTGACACACACCCTGCGTGTCCGATACTCACACCACTTCCGATGCACATGTTGATCAGGCGCTCCTCACCAACTCCTCCTGTGCAACACGGCACACACTATGCGCGTCCAAGACTCACTCCACCTCCGATGAATACTCCCGGCAGGCGCTCTTAATCCGGTGAATGTGGTGCACCATGACACGCTCCCTGAGCGTCCAAGTCTCACTTCAGCTTTGGTGCACACGCCAACCAGGCGCTCTTCACTAACACCCGCGGTGCACCATAACACGCACATAGTGCGTACAAGACTCACTTAAGCTTCGGTACACACATTGACCGGGTGCTCCTCCCCAATGCCTTTTTGCACCACAACACGCACCCAGCACGTCTGAGTCTCACTTCTCCTCCGTGTGTCCAAAATCACAGGGCACACCTTCCGGGGGTCTCAAGCTGCCACAACACGTGCCCACTGTGTTGCTTGAAACTTGTCCAGAAACTTTTATGTTCCTGTGTTTTCAAACAGGGAGCAGGCTCAACTCGGGCCCTTGAGGTAACAAGACACAGCACAAAGCACAGTCTTCTTCAAGCAGGGAGACCCAGCACACCAAGCACAGTCCCAACAGCCTTTTCCTTGGTTAAAACAGCAAACTGCAGACCAGCCCCAGATCACGAAGCAAGGCATGGTCCTTCCCCAGCATTCTCTTCAGTTGTTCCTTCCTTAGCAGAGGTTCCTCTTGACCACAAAATGGGTCCAAGCATTGTCAGTCTCAATCAATTTCTGCTCCATTCCAACGTTCAGGGCTCCGGCTCTCATAGTTATACCCCTTAATGTCTTTGAAGTTCGTTGCGCTCAAGGGTCCCTGACCCCTGTGTAAATCAGTTCTGGGTGTCTCCCTCCCAGTGTCAACTTTCTCTCTTTGATACTGTCAGAATTAGTGTGGCAACCATGCACACTGCAGACATATCTGCAAAATCAAACACACTCTCACCGAATCAAATTAAACACATGTGTCCACATAAAGGAATTCCAGTGACAAGCCTTTTTGTGAGACGTTGCTTGAAATACATTCAGAACTCTTGCAGAGAAAATGGCGGATCATATAGAGACTACTCTAACGCAGGTTCGCGGTCTAGTATTTTAGATTGCACGACCGGCACCAATTACGAAGTGCGCGTTTCAAGAAGGAACTGCGCTCTCCAACTGTAGCCCAACGCGCGGAAGTAGTGCTTTCCCTTCCCGCATGGGTTCGGTACTTTTGTTGTTTTTTGGAGACGCCAGTTCAGTCAAAGTTTATTCAGTTCATCTCTTGAGGCTTCCAGCAACGCATGTGCAACGAGGGACTTTTCGACAGAGAATATCGAAGACAGCAAAATAACTCTGTATTGACGAAGCACCACAGAATAACCACAGAGGGTTAAGAGAGTAGCGGTAATCCTTTAAAAAATTACTTAGAGCTGATTAGACAAGACAATGCATCAATGACGTGTTCTAAAGATTAATTCTGACTGAAACAACATAGATGAAAGTTATGAATTAGCTCTTTACAAGTAATAGGAAAACCTGGAATTAATCTTGTGACCTTCAAACAATTTACCTTCAACATTTAAAAGACATTTAACAACAGCTTTAGGTGAATTTAATTGCACTAACGATACAATTTATTAGTTAGTAGAACTAGAACTGATACTAAGTAAATGTGTTTATTTCCATGCAGTAATTTACTACAAAGGCTAACATATCACAAGAGAGAAGCAGCAGCCAAAGGTCAAATCGGTAAGGTAATGATAGCACATGATGTAATTGTAATTCATTGACATTTAAAACAGTTTAGTTGCATGTCTGTCAATTATATCTCCATGCAGGTTTAATTCATGTTAAGTCACCACATTGGCCTAGTGAAGAAATACCTCTCTATCAGAAGGAGGCTGTGTCTCTCTTTTCTTTCCACTTCCCCTTTCCTCTCTTCTTGAGGCGCACCCCTGTATTGAGTATTCAGGGTGGCGTTTGAGGTGGAGTGGCGTTGGGACCATCATCGACTTCTGTGGACATCGGGTGACTTGACAGATACTGGGGGTCTGGTTCCTTAATCACTCAGCAGGAGATGGGCCAATTATTTTATAGCAGCAGCCCAGGCCTCTTCATCTCCCTGGGCTTCTCCTCGCCTACTCTCTAGATGCAGGTCAGCCTGGTGCCCTCTCAACCCCCGCCCTGGGTCAAGACATTCACCAGCTCCTCTCACCTCTCAGAGCCAGACAGTCAATCCACATTCAGCAGAGACACATAGAAATGCTTAAAGCTCAACACTCAGCCACTTTCTAAAAGAGTGGTTTCTGAACACACAGTGACAAAACCACTTACATAGAAAGATGTGTTATGACACTGTGAGTTCATACATACTAAACTTCTCCATTTTAAACATATTGGAAACTAGGCTAACAAAACACAATACCCAGTCTCCCCCATTCTGTCTTATGAGCAGGATGGCCTTTCACCAGTAAAAAATAAAATGTAGTTTTTTTTACTGTCAGGACATGGCACATACCTCAGTATATGTCCTCACTTTTATGTACTCTACACCCTGCCCAGGGGTTTCCCAGGACCTACCACAGGGGTGCCCACTGTGTACGCAACAGGCAAAGTAAGGCCTGAAAAGTGGTTGTACTTGTCAGGACAACATACTAACTTAGCAAACTGCGCGCAGGCCCTACACTGCAGGCCTGAGTTCCCTTCTCTGCACACCTTTGCATTACTAGCCCTGGCACACACAGTGCATATCACCGGGGACTTTACTAGTAAGGCAAACATACCAATCATGCCTAAACAATTGCCATTACACTTTACACAGGGACACTTGTACTTTGACACTGATCAGCAGTGGCAAAGTACCCAAAGCATCTAAATTGGCAACTCTATGTCAGGAAAACGGTCTAGGGGGAAAGCAAAACGTTTAGGGGACTTTAGCAAAAAAGGACAAGTCCTACAGTTATACTTGTGCACATATAACTCAGGAATACGAAAAAGCATACATGATTACACTTTCAAATATGACCTTCAGAATATATGCAAATGTCACTTAAAGCATAAATGCAAACGTGAATGCAGAATACATTTATTCTTGTTAAATTGAATATTAGCTCACACATTTATAAAACTTCAGTTTCTACAGTAAATACATTTTATTAATGCATTTAAATTTTCGCAGACATTAATAAAGTTATGGCACACAGTAAATCTAGTGTCACATGTAGGTGCATAAGGACATTTCTGTGACTTGTAAGGGTGTAGTCTAAATTGATGAAAACACCCAAAACAGCTGGGTGGTGATAAAGATTGCAGAGTGGCACACCTTATACCCAGATGGTTTCAAGGAACATAAGGTTTCAGTCTGATGTACGGTTAGAGAACTTGTCTCATATGGTACTCATGGCCACACCACTTACCAGGAAGCTTACATTATCTGGATTAAGGGTCTGTATTGTGTATTTCCAGCTGGTTCCTAGTTCTCAGCTCTTCAAGTAGTATCAGTGATCAGGAAGGAACATTTTTGTTCATTAGAAGCTACAAAGACTTATCTACTTGTCATCAGTTTCGCTTTGCAGACATTATTTTTTAAATCAATAGATGTTCCTTGTGACTTTGGGGTCACCTCATACAGAAGATATTGTAATACTTCTTTTGCTACTACTTGCACAGATCTGATCTCAAAAAGTGTGAAAAACTTATCAGATGTATTCATCTTGTTTCAGTTAGCACAGCCCTTCTCTAACCCCTTCCGTGCTGCGAATGCAACGGTTGCATCCTCTGCCATGGTGGGCACGTGCTGAAGATGGAACTGTTTCATCGTCCTTTTTTGCTTTTCTGCCTCAGGAGAAGAGGAAGAGCTTCCCCTGCCATCTGAAGTATTTTTTTGTGTGTAATATCGATCGGCACCCATGGAGCACTGACTTCAATACATTGAAAGTGAAATGAGCTGATTGGCTCATTGGAAATAAAGGGTCAGTTTTGATGGGGAAATGCCCTGCATCCATGTTGCATTTTGGGCTGTTTCCTGAGGCAAGCACTATGTCTACTCACACGAGTGAGATATCATTTTTTTGGGAGACTTGGGCGAATGCCAGGTGGAAGGAAGTTTGTGGCTCCCTGCAGATTCCAAAACTTTTCATCACAGAAAAGTGAGAAAAATGTGTTTTCTAGCCAAAGTTTGAGGTTTTTTAGGGATTCTGCGTCATAAAACCAGGTGAGAGCCAAGCAAGTCAGCCTACCCTTGATAGCCCTAGGTGTCTAGGTTTCATAAATGTACATGTTGGCTAGGTTTCCCTAGGTGCCGGCTGAGCTGGGGTTCAAAATCTAAAGGAACATTGAATAGTAGAACAAGTGTTATCACCAATTGTCTTTCTCTGCATTTGCGCCTTCCCAAATGTAAATCAGTGTGTAGGAAAGAAGTCATTTTAAGAAATGCCCTCTAATTCAGATGCTAGCATAGCTACCCACAAATTCAGAGATGTGCAATTAACCATTGATTTGATTCCACTCGACATAACTACAACGTATTTGACCTGTAATCTGGTCTCAAATTATGTGATTGTTGTCAATTCACCAGAATGGTCAAATAGTTCTAAATATAGCTCAATCTGAAAAGATCTGACTCGCCATAGCGAGCCAGACCATAGAATTTTGAGGTCTGTTTCCAGGGAGCCTTCCTCTGATTGACCGGGTTCAGAAGTTCTGACAGGGCTCCTCGACGGTACCTGACGTTCAAGCCCTCATCCTGGCTCCATCCTCAGGCTCCTTGCATGGCTTTGCATGGTCCAGGGGAGGACTCCCTTGAATGTTGGAATTAGGAATATCCGACCTGGTCCCCGGCAGGACCTGGGGTGAAAGTCTCCATCCAGGGCTCCATCCCCCAGCCGGCTATACCGCAAAGGCCACGGGCTGGGTGATCATCGAGCCCAGGGAGAATTCACTTGTGTGGCTGTCTTCAGGAGCTCTTCCCCGGCCCCTTGACCAGGGTCTGGGATGGGAGCCCCCATTCTCAGCTCTATCCTCCAGTCTGCCGCACAGTGAAGGGACTGAGATGGGAGTCCATAGGGCCGGGATGCTTCCCCTGCTTGGCTCGGTTCAGAAGATGTTACTGCCCCTCCAGCAGCCTCTGGGGTGGGTGCTCCCATCCTGGGGCCCGCATGTGGAATAGTGCCCGGGGTGGGATTCCGCAGGATTGTGGAGGCTGGCCCTGTATAGTTGGGTCCAGGGGCTTCAACTGGGCCCTGTTGGGCCCTGGGTGGTGCTCTTGCCCTGGGCTCTTTTCTCCAGGCTGCCCCCTTCCAAAGACCCGGATGGGGTCCATCAGGCCTAGATAGATTTCTCCTGCTTGGCCGGGTTCAGAAGCTGTGAACAGGCCCCCCTAGTGGCCCCATGGGTGGAAGCTCCCATCCTGGGATCTGCCGCCTGGCAAAGTACCTGGGATAGGGTCCTGTGAGTCTAGAGAGGCCTCCCCTGCTTGGCCATATTCATGAGCTCCAACCATGCCCCAGACCCTAGAGTGGCAAGCACTCTCACCCTGGTGTTCATCCTGCAGTCTGCTGCACCACTAAGGACCTGGGACTGAGAAGACTGTTCCTGAATGGTAGGGGACAGAAGTTTTGATCAGGGCCCCTGTCAAGCCCTGGGTTGGTAACCCCTGCGCTGGGCTCCGTTCTCGGAACCTGCTGTGTGGCAAAGTGCCCGGGAAAGGATTTTGCAGGAACGGTGAGGCTTCCACTGAGTGGCTGGGTCTAGGGGTTGCGACTAGAACCAGGCCCGGCCAAGCCTCACCAGGCCCTGGGTAGGGTACTCCCAACCTGAGCTCTGTCCTCCAGCCTGCCACGCCACCAAGAGTGGGCTATCGGGCCCATGAACGCTTCCCCTGCTTGGTTGGGCTCAGAAGCTATGACTGGGGTCCGGGTGGCCCCTGGTGTGTGAGCCTTCAACCTGGGCTCCATCCTATGGCCTGCCCTGTGAAAAAGATCCCAGGATGGAGTCCCGTGGGCCCAGGTATGCCTCCCCTGCGTAACCAGCTCCAGGAGCTCCGACTGGGCCCCACCAGCACTGGGCTCTGTTCTCCAGCCTGCTGCCCGCCAAGGGCCCTGAATGGGGTTCCATATGGCCCGGGAGGCTTCTCCTGCTATCCCAGGTTCAGAACCTATGACCGGGGTCCCCCCTCGGCAGCCTCAGGGGTGTGAGCCCACGCTCTGGGCTGCTTCATGGGGCACCCTGTACGACAAAGTATCGGAGATGGAGTCCTGCTGGTGCGGGGAGGCCATCCCTCCATGGCCATATCTAGTAGCTTTGACTAACCCTACCAGGCCCTGGGGCTCTATTCTCCAACCTGCCACCCCACCAAGGACCCGAGACTGGGTTCATCAGAGCTTGTCGAGCAGGCAGTAACTCAAAGTCGACATCCCCGTGTAGGACTGCTTGCCAGTGGAGTAGGTCAAGCCAATGCTGATACCCCAATTGATTGGGCATGCTTTGTTCATTTAGAGATGGACTGCTTCATCAGTCTCAGTTGTTGTTTCCAAAAAAGAGCTTCCACCCTGCCATGGACTGTCTGACTCGGGGTCTGCCTTTTGTGGAGGCCCTACCCAGCAGAGCAAAGGTCAAGCAGCCTTGGTAGCTTGTGCCCCCCCAGAATTCTGAATAGAGTAGAAGAGGTTGGTGGTGCTAGGAACTACATGCTGCCTGGTGGTCCAGTACCCCGTGTGCCACACTGTCAGCTTCCTTCCCCAAGTGCATTTCCGTAGCAGCTTGGAACAACAGTTCCATGGGGTGTCCTGATGCCCAGGTTGGCACTCCTGAGTCTCACACAGGTTGTGCGTCAGCCACCCTCTCCCTTCCTTGGAGATGGCCAGGGATGCCAATGCCTGTGCAACCGCACCTGTCCCCCCCCAGCAAGCCACTCAGTTGGGTGGGATTCCCTATCAGGCTCCCAAGGGGTGTGAAGGTCCGTTGGGGGCAGGTATGGTGCTCCCATCCACTGTACAGCAGGTATGACTACCTGGTTGATCCTGTCAGTAGCAAATACTTGTCTCAAACATCAAGCCATGCGTGTGTAAGTACAAACGGCTAGTACAGTGAAACTGAGAAAGGCTCATTAAATTAGTTATGGTTCCTGGATTAATTCTTCATTAGATTCACTTCTCCCTAAAACAATAACCAAGTTGCATAAAGGACCGAATAAAGCAGCTTGTTACACCCCAAAGCTACGAGAACTCAAACAAATTTGTAAAAAGACAGAGAGAGGCTGGAGAAGGAATTTCTCCCCAGACAAAAAGCAGGAATGTAAGAATGCCATCAAAATTTACAAAACTGAAATTAGAAACACCCAAGTTCTCTATTATGAGAAGATTATAACTTCCTCTGCTAACTCCACTCGTGAAACCTTTCAAATTGTCAAGAAATTAATGAATGCACCCTCTTTTCCTGACACGCCTGATAGTTCAGATTTACGCTGTAATGAAATGACGGAATTTTTCCATAACAAAATTAAGAATATTTATGGATCCTTCTCCTCCACTGAAGACCCCAACGTTCTCTACTATGACAAGCCTGATACAGAAGATAAGGAAATGGGCTTAACAGCCTTCCCTGTAATGGACTATAACTGTCTGTTAGCGACTGCCTGCCGAGTAAAAAGCGGCTCACCTAATGACCCAACCCCACTTAGGATTCTTAAACAAGTAACAGAGACAGTTGGCCCAGTCATTCTAGACTTGGTTAATTCTTCTATCCTATTTGGATTAGTTCCCCCTTCCTGGAAAAAAGCTATGGTCCTAGCTCTTTTGAAGAAACCCAGCTTGGACCCCGACTGTTTAGCCAACTATTGCCCAATCTCCCTCCTCCCGGGAATTAGTAAAATCTTGGAGAAATATGTAAATATTACTCTTTCTGCTTATCTAGAATCCAACCATCTTTTCCACCCTACTCAAACAGGATTCCGTCCAGGTCATGGCACGGAGACAGCCCTCTTAGCTGCTTGGAAGAATCTAGAAAAATTCTCGACTCATGAGGATCATCGGCCGTGATCCTATTGGACCTGAGCGTGGCCTTCGATACAGTGAATCACCGTATCTTGATTGACTGTCTCAGGAATCTGGGTGTGTCTGGAACAGCTTTAACCTGGCTAAGGTCATTCCTGGAACGGCGATCCTTCCAGGTATTTGAGGGTGAAACCATTTCCAAGCCTTGGCCTCTTTTTTGTGGAGTTCCGCAGGGCTCTTCTTTGAGCCCAACCCTTTTCAATGCCTATATGACTCCACTGGCAGAGATCATTCAGCCCAATGGAGTGAACATCGTAACCTATGCTGATGATACTCAACTAGTGGTTTCACTTAACCATCCTGACCCATCTACATCCTGTCTCTGTACTTGTCTTGAAGAAGTGGCTAGATGGATCAATTGTTCCTATTTAAAGATGAACGGAAAAAAGATAGAGCTCATGCTCCTTGGCAACCCCTCACTATTCACATCAGCCGAGATGTGGCCGAATGTAATAAGACCCGCACCCATTCCCAAATCAAAGATATAGAGTCTGGGGTTCGGGCTGGACTCAGACCTCACTCTTAAAGTCCAAACCAGAAAGGTAGTCGCCACTTGTTTTAGCATGCTTAGAATGCTACGTAAAGTACTCCACCTTCTCCCCATTCAGGCCAAGTAACTTGCAGTCCAGGCGTTCATTTTATCACGCCTGGACTTCAGTAATGTACTTTACCTGGGCGCCCCAGAGGCGGTACTTGTTAAACTTCAAATAATTCAGAACTGTGTATCCAGAACCCTCATGGGAACTCCCTATCGACAGTCAGCAAAACCTGCCCTGAAAGCTTTACACTGGCTGCCCATTCGAGAGAGAGTCCATTTTAAAACACTCTCTATTACTCACAAACTGCTTGGAGGGAACGAACCCAAGATCCTCTCCCCTTTGGTCAAACCTTACCAAGCCAACAGGCCTTTACGTTCGGATGAACTGCACCTGGTCTTTGTACCAAGGATCAAAAGAGCTAAAAGCGGAGGCCGGCTCTTCTCTTATAATGCCGCCAAGCTCTGGAACGCCCTTCCCCTTCAGCTGCGGAAGGAAACCAACCATCTGATCTTTCGCAGACTGTTGAAGACCTGGCTCTTTCCCACATAGGTTTCAGAAGCATCTTTCACTTTCTAGCGCTGGGATGCCTATGGGTAGCCATGCGCTCTATAAATGCCACTTCTATTCTATTCTATTCTATTCTTTGATCGCTCCATCTGTTACTTGGATAATTGTGATAATTCTAGAGCTAATACATGCAGATGAGCACTGACTTCCCGGGATGCGTGCCTTTCTCAGCCCAAGACCAATCCAAGCTTGCCCAGTTGCTTTGGTGATACTAGATAACTTTGCATGTCCCTGTGATGGCGATAATACATTCCCTACATGCCCTATCAACTTGTGATGGTACTTTCTCTGCCTACCATGGGGACCACATGTAATGGGGAATCAGGGTTCGATTTCAGAGAGAGAACCTGAGAAACGGCTACCACATCCGAGGAAGGCAGTAGGCGCACAAATTACCCTTTCCCAACTCAGGGAGGCAGTAACAAGAATTACCAAAACAGGACTTCTTTCGAGGGCCTGTAATTGTAATGGGTACACTTTAAATACCTTAATGAGGATCCATTGGAGGGCAACTCTGGTGCCAGTGGCTGCAGTAATTTCATCTCCAATAGCATATATTAAAGTTGCTGGAGATAAAAATCTCCTAGTTGGATCTTGGGATCGAGCTGATGGTCGACTGCGAGGTGAGCTACCACCTTCCCTCCCCAGCCTCATGGCGCCCCCTCGATGCTCTTGACTGACTGTCCTGGGTGTCTGAAGCATTTACTTTGAAAAACTTAAAGTGTTCAAAGCAGTTCGATCGCCTGAATACTTCAGCTAGAAATATTGGAATATGACCCCAGTTTTATTTTGTTGATTTTCGGAACTGGAGCCATGATTAGGATGGATCACCTGGGGCATTCGTATTGTGCTGCTAAGGATGAAATTCTTGGACCAGCGCAAGACGAACCAAAGTGAAAGCATTTTGCAAGAATGTTTTCATTAATCAAGAGCGAAAGTCGGAGGTCTGAAGATGAACAGATATTGTTGTAGCGATCCGGCTGCGTTATTCCCATGACCTGCTGAGCAGCTTCCAGGAAACCAAAGTCTTTGACTTCCAGGAGGAGTTTGGCTGCAAAGCTGAAACTTAAAGGAAATGATGAAAGGTCATCACTAGGAGTGGAGCCTACGTCTTAATTTGACTCAAAACGAGAAACCTCCCCTGGCTCGGAAAGAGAAAGGATTGATAGATTGATAGTTCTTTCTCGATTCTGTGTGGTGGTGGTGCATGGCAGTTCTTAGTTGGTGGAGCAATTGGTATGGTTAATTCTGATAACGAACTATACTCCTCCATACTAACTATTTCTGTGACTCCCAGTGGTCGGCATCCAACTTCTTAGAGGTACAAACGGCATTGATCCACACAAGATCGAGCAATAACAGGTCTATGATTCCCCTAGATGTCAAGTGCTTCACATGTGCACTACACAGAATGAATTTGTGTTTGTCTACCCTTAGGCAACAAGTCTGGGTAACCCACTGAACCCCGTTCATTATGGGGATTGGGTATTGCAATTATTTCCCATGAATGAGGAACTCCCAGTAAGTGCTGGCCATCAGCTTGCATTTATTAAGTCCCTCCCCTTTGTACATACCGCCCATTGGGTAGGCAGACAAAATATAGATTTTTTAATATCGACATAAAATAATGTTGATGTTTAAATATCGAAGGGACATAATATAGAAGGTAAATTATATCAATATTTTTAATATCGATGGGACAGAATTTCGAAGGTAAGTAATATCGATTTTGTTAATATCGATGTTAGTAATATCGATGTTACTAATATTGATTTTTATTTGAATTTTTATGTATATTATTATGTATTTAATATGCATTTTATTTTTAATTTATGTAATTTAAGTAAATTTTGTATTTTAGTACCGTAGCGGGTTGTGGGTTTATGGGGGAATAGGGTCAGAATAATATAAATATACTAAATTAAATCAACTATATAGAGTCTGGGGTTCTGGCTGGACTCAGACCTCACTCTTAAAGTCCAAACCAGAAAGGGAGTCGCCACTTGCTTTAGCATGCTTAGAATGCTACGTAAAGTACTTAACCTTCTCCCCTTTCAGGCCAAGTAACTTGCAGTTCAGGCGTTCATTTTATAACGCCTGGACTTCAGTAATGTACTTTACCTGGGCGCACGAGAGGTGGTACTTGTTAAACTTCAAATAATTCAGAACTGTGTATCCAGAACCCTCATGGGAACTCCCTATCGACAGTCAGCAAAACCTGCCCTGAAAGCTTTACACTGGCTACCCATTCGAGAGAGAGTCCATTTTAAAGCACTCTCTATTACTCACAAACTGCTTGGAGGGAACGGACCCAAGATCCTCTCCACTTTGGTCAAACCTTACCAAGCCAACAGGCCTTTACGTTCGGATGAACTGCACCTGGCCTTTGTACCAAGGATCAAAAGAGCTAGAAGCGGAGGCCGGCTCTTCTCTTATAATGCCGCCAAGCTCTGGCACGCCCTTCCCCTTCAGCTGCGGAAGGAAACCAACCATCTGATCTTTTGCAGACTGTTGAAGACCTGGCTCTTTCCCACATAGGTTTCAGAAGCATCTTTCATTTTCTAGTGCTGAGATGCCTATGGGTAGCCTTGCGCTCTATAAATGCCACTTCTATTCTATTCTATTCTATTCTTTGATCGCTCCATCTGTTACTTGGATAATTGTGATAATTCTAGAGCTAATACATGCAGATGAGCACTGACTTCCTGGGATGTGTGCCTTTCTCAGCCCAAGACCAATCCAAGCTCGCCCAGCTGCTTTGGTGATACTAGATAACTTTGCATGTCCCTGTGATGGCGATAATACATTCAGATGTCTGCCCTATCAACTTGTGATGGTACTTTCTCTGCCTACCATGGGGACCACATGTAATGGGGAATCAGGGTTCGATTTCAGAGAGAGAACCTGAGAAACGGCTACCACATCCAAGGAAGGCAGGAGGCGCACAAATTACCCTTTCCCAACTCAGGGAGGCAGTAACAAGAATTAACAAAACAGGACTTCTTTCGAGGGCCTGTAATTGTAATGGGTACACTCTAAATACCTTAATGAGGATCCATTTGAGGGCAACTCTGGTGCCAGCCGCTGCAGTAATTTCATCTCCAATAGCATATATTAAAGTTGCTGCAGCTAAAAAAATCCTAGTTGGATCTTGGGATCGAGCTGATGGTCGACTGCGAGGTGAGCTACCACCTTCCCTCCCCAGCCTCATGGCGCCCCCTTGATGCTCTTGACTGACTGTCCTGGGTGTCTGAAGCATTTACTTTGAAAAACTTAAAGTGTTCAAAGCAGTTCGATCGCCTGAATACTTCAGCTAGAAATATTGGAATATGACCCCAGTTGTATTTTGTTGATTTTTGAAACTGGAGCCATGATTAGGATGGATCGCCTGGGGCATTCATATTGTGCTGCTAAGGATGAAATTCTTGGACCAGCGGAAGACGAACCAAAGTGAAAGCATTTGCCAAGAATGTTTTCATTATTCAAGAGTGAAAGTCGGAGGTCTGAAGATGAACAGATATTGTTGTAGCGATCCGGCTGCATTATTCCCATGACCAGCTGAGCAGCTTACAGGAAACCAAAGTCTTTGACTTCCAGGAGGAGTTTGGCTGCAAAGCTGAAACTTAAAGGAAATGATGAAAGGTCATCACTAGGAGTGGCGCCTACGTCTTAATTTGACTATACACGAGAAACCTCCCCCGGCTCAGAAAGAGAAAGGATTGATAGATTGATAGTTCTTTCTCGATTCTGTGTGGTGGTGGTGCATGGCAGTTCTTAGTTGGTGGAGCAATTGGTATGGTTAATTCTGATAACGAACTATACTCCTCCATACTAACTATTTCTGTGACTCCCAGCGGTCGGAATCCAACTTCTTAGAGGTACAAGTGGCATTGATCCACACAAGATTGAGCAATAACAGATCTATGATTCCCTTAGATGTCAAGTGCTTCACATGTGCACTACACTGAATGAATTTGTGTTTGTCTACCCTTAGGCAACAAGTCTGGGTAACCCACTGAACACCGTTCATTATGGGGATTGGGTATTGCAATTATTTCCCATGAATGAGGAACTCCTAGTAAGTGCTGGCCATCAGCTTGCATTAATTAAGTCCCTCCCCTTTGTACCTACCGCCCATTGGGTAGGCAGACAAAATATAGATTTTTTAATATCGACATAAAATAATGTTGATATTTAAATATCAAAGGGACATAATATTTATTTATAAATATGCTATTTTTAACTTCTACGCTATCCAACACTTTCCCTACTGTTGCACTCTCTGGAGTTGAAATAGTAAACTTTATCCCTAAGCTATCCAACACTTTCCCTACTGTTGCACTCTCTGGAGTTGGAATAGTAATGTTTAACCCTACGCTATCCAACACTTTCCCTACTGTTGCAGTCGCTGAAGTGGGAATAGTAATTTTTACCCCTACGCTATCCAACACTTTCCCTACTAGCCACTCTCTGGAGTGGGAATAGTAATTTCTTTCCCTACGCTATCCAACACTTTCCCTACTGTTGCACTCTTTGGAGTGGGAATAGTAATTTTTTACCCCTACGCTATCCAAAACTTTCCCTAATGTTGCAATCTCTGGAGTCGGAATAGTAGTTTTTACCCCTACGCTATCCAACACTTTCCCAACTGTTGCACTCTCTGGAGTGGGAATAGTAATTTCTACCCCTACGCTATCCAACTTTTTCCCTACTGTTGCACTCTCTGGAGTTGGAACAGTAATTTGTACCCCTATGCTATCCAATACTTTCCCTACTGTTGCAATCCATGTAGTGGGAATAGTAATTTTTACCCCTACGCTATCCAACACTTTCCCTACTGTTGCACTCTCTAGAGTGGGAATAATAATTTTTACCCCATCGCTATCCAACTTTGTCCCTACTGTTGCACTCTCTGGAGTTGGTACAGGAATTTTTTAGCCCTTCGCTATCCAATACTTTCCCTACCGTTGCAGTCTCTGGAGTTGGACTAGTATTTTTACCCTTACGCTATCCAACACTTTCCCTACTGTTGCACTCTCTGGAGTTGGTACAGTAATTTTTACCCCTACGCTATCCAATACTTTCCCTACTGTTGCAGTCTCTGGAGTTGGAATAGTAATTTTTACCCCTCCGCTATCCAACACTATCCCTACTGTTGCACTCTCTGGAGTTGGAATAGTATTTGTTATCCCTACGCTATCCAACACTTTCCCTACTGTTGCAATCTCTGGAGTGGAAATAGTAATTTTTACTCCTACGCTATCCAACATTTACTTTGTTTTTTTTAATTTGTTTTACATTTTTATTAATTTTTAATTATATTATTATATTATGTGTATCAATGTATTTGTAATTTGTAATATTTTTTATTTATTTATACGGTATAAACATAATTTGTAAAATGTATTATTAAGGAAGTATATATTGTGTATTATATGTATATTATTAATTAATTTTTAATTACATTATGCATATTATTTATTAATTTTAAATATTATAACATATTTTTAACTATGTTTATTACATTTATGAGTATTTTATTCACATTAAATGTTTTTTAATTTAAAAAAAATAATATGTTTTAATTACGATATTTTTGACATCGATTTTTTTTCTCGATATTTTTGTACTTACCTTGTAAGAGATAGCATGGCCATATTTGTGTATTCAACATTTTTGTTGCGATATTTTTGTAGGTAGATATTTTTGTAATCAATATTTTGTCAGACATTCCGCCCATTGCTAATACAGATCAGATGATTTAGTTAGTTTCTCAGGTCAGCACCACTTGGGTCTGCAATGGCCCTGGTGGAGCACCGAGAAGATGATCAAACTTGACTGTCTAGAGGAAGTAAAAGTTTTAACAAGGTTTACGTAGGGGAACCTGCAGAAGGATCATTATTGGCGGAGTAACCAGAGCAACTAACAGTGCCAGCCAGAAAACCCTGGGTCCCCTCCCAGACAGAAAACACACCGTAGGTGGAGGGCCCGGACCACCCTCAGGTGCCCTGGCTGGTGCAGTGGTCCAAGACCTCTTGTGAACTTGGGCACGAAGTGGAAATGAGATAGGCTACTTCACTGGGGAGGACCTGAACGACATACGTGTGAGGGACTGGGGCAGTCCCAGACCTGGCCCTCCGGGAGAGGTATGATGGAAAGCCCTCCTGAGACGCAGCCCATGCTCACCCAGCTCAACCCCTCAGGGGAAACCGAATGGCAGTGCCTCCCCAGACTGGGACCACTCTCGAAGGACCTACCGCCCCGGGCTCTCCCATGCCATATCCCTGCCTCACCAGTTTTTAGGCAACCGAGGAGAGGCCCTTCTTGTGTGGCAGGGCAGCCTGGATGAGAAGGAGCAGAGAGGGGATCCCCGGCTCCTCTAGGCGGAGGAGTAGGAAACCCACCTCTCTATATAGTGCACAACAATGGGGTACACTGTGCAGAGAGGTCGAGAAGACCCTTATTGGTTTACAGAGACAATAGTCAATAACAATAATGCTCTATTTTTGTGGTAGTGTGGGCTAGCTGTTAGGCTAATCAGAGGGTAGTGCAAATCATTTGTTGTACTCACAGAGGAAATAAATGATACACACACTCAATGAACGAAGTTGAGAAAACTCAAGGCAATATAGTTACTTATGTGGTTCACCTTTGGAAATCAGGAGGATTGGTGGCCAAGGTCCAAAATTGCAAGCAAAGTTCTTTAGAGCTTCCCAGATTTCACTGGGAGCAAAGAGTAAGAGGACTTTGCAGCTGGTGTTCTACAAAGGAAAGGGGCAGCTATAAAAGTAAAGCAAAGAGGGATTTCGAAGGCAAGTCAAGGGAAGATTCATGATTGCAGCGTGAGGATGTACACGTTCTTCAATTAGTTGGCAATCAAGTCAGGGACAAAGTGAACAGTCTTGGAATGACAAGTGTGCAACTGAGATCCAGATTATAAGCTAAGCAGTAGATCATTGGTTTACTGCAAGGAATTAAACTGGAATTCTACCAACTGATAAGGCTGAGAACAACTTGTAGTAGTTTCAAATAGAGGCACATTTTTGACACATAAATGAAAATCTGAGTAAAGATCTAGGATTTTGTCATGGAAATAGAGTGCAACTCTGTCGCTGAAGTCTTGATATGGCTTCAAGGAGCCATCGGAAGGGGAATTTCACTAAATTAAAGAGTAGTTAGGAGGAGTTGTTAGTTGTCCTAATTTTCTATAAAAAAGGAGGATTTAGCAGATTTAGAACAGCGGAGTCCCCACGTATAAAAAGTAGGACTGTCTTTCTATGGTTAAAAAAATATGTACCATGCAGCTCACAGACTTGTATTTTATGTGGATAGCTTTATGGGTTACAGTGTTTGTTCCAGAGACCCTTTTGTTACTTGAAGTTCATAAGTTGCTATCCTAATAAAGTACCGGGACCAAGGAACTATCAACAGAACTGAGTGGTATAGGTTAGAACGTTATGTTTTCCTCCAGTCTTTCATTTACCTGGTGTTGCTAAAAATGCTTCATTTTGTGTCAGTAAAGCCACTCCCAACCACTGTAGTACATTTTACATATTGCGTTTGTGCTTATCCAGATGTACACTCTTGGGGGCAGATCTACAAGAAAGTGCCGCAGCGCGGCACCGCAAGCCATTTGGCTGCGCCACGCTGCGGCACTTTCAGAGCACAGGAATGCGACATATCTACAATTATATGTCACATCCGTGTGCTCTCCCCTGCGCTGGTGCAGGAGAAGATGCCATGCGCAGGCACCCTTGTACCATAGTGCCAGGCTGTCTGCGCCATGGGGAGATTGCTTTTGTGCAGGAAGGTGCCCCTTCCTGCACAAAAGCAATCACCACAATCACTGCAGGTATTTTCCTCTTTCAATGCCTGCTGTAGAATGCACCACGAATTGAAAGAGGAAAAAACGAGGAGAAATGAATACATTTCCCCTCGTTTCGCTTGGCTACGCCACCCCTACCCCTAGGGTGGCGTAGCAAACTTTTGCATTTTCAGGTATACCATTTCTCGTAAATCTGGAAATGCATCAGTGGATATGGGTGTTGAGTGGGAACACCTACAGCAATACCCATGTCCCACCCCTTACACACAAAGTGTGGCGTGAACAGGGGCAATATTTACAAGCACAGGGTGATTTTACCTGTGCTTGTAAATATCCCTTAGCAGGCTGCGCCACCGGTGCGTCACTCAACGTGATGCACCGGCAGCGCACGGGGCTTGTAAATCTGCCCCTTAAATTATACTGCCTAAGAATGTAGCTGACATGATTCCAACACCTTGTAATTCTCTTTATCTTATGTAACATTTCCTATAGACTGATTTACACATGTGTGATTCATTACTGTCACACACCAGAAATCTCCGTTCTGCCCAACTCGGCACTGGCCCCTATCCCATGGATCTGGATGATCCTTCTCCTACCTCGATGCGCAGACCTGGAACTCTCTACCGCTACAATTCGGCAATCGCCTTCGCTGCCTCAGTTCATTAAAGACCTCATGACACTGCTCTTCTACGGAACTGCAGAATCCTCACCGTCCCCCACCCCCAGCGCCTTGAGACCATAACGGGTGATTAGCCATGCTCTATAAGAACCCTGAATGATTTATTGCTTCTGTATAAAGTGTGAGTATAATGTAAAGTGCTTTGACACCCTACACCAGTATGAGTAGCCTATACTTTTTTTAAAAAATTCATGTGTTAGAGGGGCTATGGAGGGATGGGGGCACATTTGGAGGGGAATTTCCCCTATGTATCGCTTACTTATTCGCAGAAAAAATGATTTGTGAATAGGGTGTAAAGATAAGTTACACATTAGAAAAGCAAAAGACATCTTCTCACAGAAAAAAATTGTGAGTTCGGCCCAAGTGTGCACGGCAGGTTGGTGCATATATTTTTCAAATTCTGTATCTCTGGCCCAGGGGTGTGTGTATGCCGCACTTGTGAAACACACCTTTGTGCTGCGGAGGCTTAGGGTGTGGGTTCCAAACGTTTGCCAGGCGATGTTCCAGTCCTTCAGAAAAGCAAGCTTACTGTAAACACTTTGACATTTCCAATATAAAAGCACTTTGTACATGAGCTGTATGACATCAGTTAGTTACAAAAAATCGAAGAGATATTGTCAACATTCCCAGCATGGGGAAAAGTGAAAAAAACGTAAAATGTCAGCACTTCTATTTTGCTATTCTTTCCAAAAAAGCAGAAAGGAAAATGCCATCTGCTTTGCTGACAATGCTTCTCTAGTATCAGGCACCCGAAGTCTAGAGAAGATATGCCCCTGTGGCAAAATACTCTCTAATACTTTGCTACAACCACAGCTGAAAGCTTCCTTCGAACAGCATGGCGTTCATCCACTGCCGCTCCCTTTGTGTTTTTGCATTTCTTTATTTTTACAGCACTTTAGGCCTTTGGAGTTGAAGTGTTTGCTTCATTTCCCCTTGTTTTGTCATCTGAGCGTGTGTGGGATTTGGGAGGGATGAGGGGGCAAGCCACACTGACAACCATTTGTGTGTGTAAAAGGCCGCTTTATTGAAACAGGTGCACATCACAATTTTATTTAAACTGGCACTTTGCCTTACAAAACTAAAACCTTTCTAAACATCGAATTACCTGACTCCTTGCCTTTTCCTCCCCCCACCCCTACGATCTCCATATGATAAAAACCCCAACCTGCAAAATACAATGCATAACTTCCAATACATTAAATAATGCACAATCTTATCACATAACATTTAAAAATCCCACCCTCCCAATACCTACAATCCTATCTGCCTTCCTGCAACTGTAACTAACGAACCTCTAATGTAAACTTCCAACCTGCTTAACCTTTCCCCGCTCCTGTTCACCAACTCCCCAAACTGAACGATGAACTACCAAACTCCAGCCAAATTCGGCCAACTTCAAAAACAACTCCACCACCCAGAAAAAGACGTGAGGATAGGTGACTACACGGCATCACCTTTTTCCTGCCCCCCCACTCCCTGCCCCGTTAAACCTCCTAACCACCATTTAACTCTCTACGCATTCCCAGCAGCCTGGACAGCACCTCTTGCAATTCTAACAAGTAAAGATCCATACCAAGGCATGAAAGGTGAACACTGTTGCCCCTAAACAACTCCAGTGCATCGTACCAAATGTCCCTGTGCCATATTCTTGAAAAGCCTAAATGTCTGCAAAACTGAACATTTTCGACATTTACCTTCCTCCTGGCCTTATCTATTGCTCTGGGACTCAATGCACCTCTCCACACTCGGCGCGGAATAAACTAGGTCCAGATCACCGTGCAACCTGCCCACTGCCTCTTAATCTCCTCCAGATCCCTCTTCATTGACCTCATCAACACCAAACCCGTCTCTTTGCCCATGTCGTTCTCACCTAAATGGAGGACCAAAAGATCTGGGCACCTACCCGCCACCAACAATCCGTTAAGTGTTGCCATCAAGTCCTTCCAAAGCATAGCCCTTTCCCTTTCCAACACACATTAAAAACGGTAGGATTAAACACCAGGCTCTCTCCAAAATAACTGGACCGGACCTGCACCTGGGCCCTTTTAACAAATGAATGGCCCACGGTTCATACTGCCATATCCCTGGTGAGGGGATCTACCACCCAACCTGAAACCAGAAACAAGAGTAAGTACAGGAGCAACACATTGAACCACACGATCATTGGCTAGAAACGCAACGCATGTAACGCCTGTAGCAGTCAGATGACCACCTTCCCAAATGCATAATGATCCGTCGCCCCCACCCTCGACTGTGCCGATCTGAAAGAAATGCGTGCCATAGCACCTCCAGTCCAAACCCAGCCGGTCTAATGCCTTGCACAATGTCGCCAGCAGCTGCAAGCCCGTCGCCTTCCACCCGTCCGCATGCCTGAAAACTGCCCGTCCACTTGCGCCCCAGCCTTCAGTTTCAACTCCCACCTCACAGGACATATCCCATCTGAATCCGCCGTCAGCAAAGATACCCAACGTCCCACGCCCCTCTGGTCCGTTTTAGGCTTCCGCAGCCAAAGGCCCACCTCGGTCCCTCTAAAAGAGACCTCAGACCACAAAATCCCAGCATCTCCCCTGGCTCCCAACAATTCAGACACCCGAAAAGCCCCCGCAAACATCCACAACATTAATGTGGTAAACAGGAAGTTTCCCCCCTCATCAGTGCACACCCAAGGCAATGTCCCCAACACCCGTTCTAGCAGATCCAAAGGCAATGGTTGTCTGATCTGGCCCCCCTTCCCACACTCTCGAGCCCAACCCACCAGCATACAAGAGCCGAGCTCCCCCACAGATGGTCTGTACCCCCACAGGAGTTTACCCATGAAAGCAATCGCCGCCAGCTTCCCCGCTATCGTAATCCGCGTGAGCCCCTTCTCAATTAGCGACAGGATAAACTGAATAATGTCCTCCTACCTCACCCTCCCTGAAGGCTGCCACCTCGCCCCAGATGCTATGAACTCCTCCCATGATGTCATATAGGTCACCTTTGTCTATTCCGCCAAGGACCCTAAAACCAGCTACAACATCCGGTGTTGCCTACGTACCACAGTTGTGGCGGGATGCCGGTCGGGTCCCGATCCGCGTCCTTGGCTAACCCACTGAATCTCCCCACTGCGAACGAGACAAAGCATCCGCTATGTCATTGCCGACCCCAGGCACATGCACTGCGCGAAAAACAATATCATGGCACAAGCAGCCCAGCACAAACACTCGCAGCAGCTTCAGCACCTGCGCATCCCTGGCCGACTGCCGATTTACCACCTCCACCACTGCCATGTTATCCACATGAAAGGTCAATCATCTGTGGGCCAGCAAGTCCCCCCAAAGCGAGACCGCCACCACCAGGGGGAATAACTCCAGAAACGCAGTGCTCCTACACCCCACCCAATATAGGGCCCACTTCTCCGCACACTACCTCCCCTGCCAGTACAGCCCAAATCCGTCACTCCCTGCTGCATCTGAAAGGATTTGGACATCCCAGACCTCTGCATGGGGATCCCATTAAAATTCTGGAAGAAGAACTACCACAACTGCAAGTCCTCTTGAATACCCGCAGACAGCCATATGTGATGATGCGGTGGCCTCCGTCCCGCCAAGGCCCTGCCCAACCTCCTACAGAAAGTCCTCCCCACACGCACCACTCTGCAAGCGAAATTGAGGTGACCCAATAGCACCTGTATTTCCAACACCGTAACTTTGTGTCGTGCCAACATACCTTCCAGCAGCTCCAACATGAGCTGTTTTTCTCTGCTGGTAAACGGGTTTCCATTGCCTCTGAGTCCAGCTCAATTCCCAAAAATGCCAGTGCTGTGCATGGCTCCACTGTCTTCTCCGGTGCCAATGATACCCACCATTCCCCCATGCGCTCCTGAAACCTGTCCATTGCCACCTGGTATTCCGTGGAGCCTGGGGTGCCGACCAAAAAGAAGTCATCCAGGTAGTGCATTTCTCCTTGGTGACCCGTCCGTTCCGTGAACAACCATTGTAGGAAGGTACAGAAACACTCGAACCGTGCGCAAAACATCGAGCTGCCCATCGGCAGTGCTTTGGCCACGTACCAGCGGCCCTCAAACTGGATTCCCAGTAGGCCCCAATCATCAGGGTGAACTGGAAGCAGCCCAAAAGCTGATTTGATGTCCCACTTTGCCATCCTTGCACCATCAAGGACACGGTTGCGTCAACAAAGGAATAAGACACCGTGGTCTCCTGCTCATCAATATAATCATTTACAGAGCCACCTTTAGGCCATGACAAATGCTGAATGAGGTGAAACTGTCCCTTTTCTTTCTTTGGCACTACCCCAATGGAGGACACAATTAAATCCACCAACGGCCAGTCCTCAAAGGATCCAGCCATGCGGCCCTCAATCACTTCTTTATCGAGCTTTTCCCGCACCACCTAAGGGTGCTCCTTGGCAGACCTCAAATTGTTCGCCCACCTCCTCAGCCGCGCCCCTCGTAGCCCAGGCAAAACACGTCCAGAAACCCTGTCCGCAAACGCACAGCAGCTCCTACATCCGTATAGCCCTTTAGAGCTGTCACCAGATGGTCCACCCTAACTGCAGTATGAGCCCTTTAGCCCAGACCCCTTGGCCTCCCTACCACCCCCTGCTTGTTTTTGTGTCCCTGACCTGACCCCCCCCTGCCTGCCCCTGTTGTCCCCATGCTGCTGACCCGGTGCTCCCCAGCACTTGACCAGGGGATGTCCATACTTTCTGCAGCCTGAACATTCATGACGGAACCAGGAACATTCCCTCATGCACGCCCGTTTGTTGTAGTCCCAACATGTTCCTGGGGAGCTTGACTGCCCATTGGCCCCTGCCCCCATCCCTCCGCGGGTGGGGCCGCCCTGAAAGGGCTGGTAAATATTAGGCAGACCACTCACCGTAAATGTGCTCTTCCCCGACCCCGCCAGCCCCATCGTATGCTGCCACAAGTTGGTGTCCAACTCCCCCCATTTAACCTCAGGGTCCCAAGCCATGCGTGCCCTGAACTCCTCATCATACTTGGCCCATGCGTACCCACCCCCGGAAGCTGGGCCTTCCTGATGACGTCCATGTATTTCAAAATGGACACCAACCGCTCTGGGAACTTTTCACAATACACGCTGGCTAATATTAAAAAGGACGCCATCCAATTTTTGATCGTAAGAGGCACCTTAGGCCTCTTCTGGAGTTCATACTCCTTCTCCTTCAAACCCTCCTTTGCCCTCAGTTCCCGATGTAAGAGTTTTAATAGCTCCACATACTCCCCTTTCCAAATGCTCTCCTTCATCTTCAACATCAAATGGTTACCCCCATATACAGCAGCGCTTGATTTTTAATTCTTTACTCTCTGGTTTCCCCACATCCTCCCCAGACATGCCAGCACCCACCACGCCAGCTCCACTCGCGGCCTTGGCCCCTTTAGCCCCATCAACCCCGACCCCAAGGACCCCACACCCCCATGTTTGTTGTCCCCCGCCATCTCCTCGTCCGGACCGACCGCTTTTTCAGACACATACTTCCCCTTCTGCAGCCAGTCCCCCCTTCCCCTACCTCCCCCCACCCCCACTGACACCAAGCGCACCGCTGCCACCACTGCTCATTTACCTGAAGCCAATGAGACTACACGCCGCTCCCTATTGCGCCGATACAGGGATGACGTTCTCGACTCCCAGCGTGATGCTCTCTAGCTGGCCCCATGACACCTGAAACACATTAGCAACATGATTACTCGGCCCCGCCACCCTCACCATCTCACAGCTTCCCTTCCTCCAGACTATCCTCACCCTCTATTAGCTGCACATCACTAGCCACATAACCCCTTCCGGCCGGCGGCGCCGACTGCCCTCTGCCAGACACATTAAAAACAACGCATGCGTCGCTCCTCCTCCGGCGTTGCTTCCCAAGCCGTAATGGCCCTGGGGGTGTAGGGGTCCGCGAGCCCGCCTCGGGCCTTCATCTGCCGGCCGCAATGGGATCCCCCGCCGGTGCTGGGCTTGCAGCGAGAGGCTCCGCCCTCCCTTCGCCTTGGCGCCGATGGACCGTCCCTAGCCCTGCCAAGTCAGGAGCCTCATCTCCTCCTGCAAAGTGAATAGCCAGACTGGTGTGCTGGGTCCCTCTTTCAGTACCCCACCTGCCACCCTTGCTGTCACCCTGCCCCGAGCATCCACCACCCATGCCCCCAAACCGCATCGTGATCCAGCCCCCCTCCCATCCTCCTCTTGTCACCTCTTCACGCCAGCCCCCCGCCCCCCGCCCCACCTTCATCTGATGTAGCCCCCTGTCACCCCAGCTCTCCCTGCCCAAACTACCCTCCTCACCTCCCCACAACCCCCCATCTCCCCATGCTCCGGGGACTCCTCACCCCTCACCCCGCTGCACCCCACTCTCGACCCTCCCCTGGGCCTCCCTGATCCTCTTCGCCCAAGAGTCAAAAACATCCAGGCTGTCCCAGTCCCTGACACTGCCTTCTGACAGGAGCAGTGGGGACCAGTCCCCTGAATCCTCCAGCCCTCCCCCTTTCCCCCAACCCCACTGCTCCATCTCCCTCCAACCCACCCCCTGCATCCCCCCTCCAGCCCTCCCCATGGTAACTCCCTCCAAAACCCCTCCCATCCACCTATGGCCCTGGGCACATACCCTGACCCCTACCCTCCCACTGTCAGCCCAACCTGCCCCCCTGCACCCGATGCTCGCACCCTGCCCAAAAAAGTACTGGCCGGGGAGGGGCTCCTTTCCCTCCCCTTCTTCCCAGCCTTCTTTACCGCTTTGCCCCCGTGACCGTTGCCCCGCCTGCCCACCTGATGGCGGCCGGTCGATTCCCCGTGCTTCAGACACCTCAGGTGCTCGGGAGGAGTGACGCTCCCTGCATCTCCCCACTGCTTGGAACTACCCGATGTCCCTGACATTGTTCCGGCACATACACACGTTCCAGAACGACCAACCGCCCGGGGGGAGAGAAGCCCCCTCACCTCCCCGGCGCTTCGCTACAAACTCAGCCCCGAGCCGCCCCTGCTCTCCAGGCCCTTTCCCGCCACCCACCTCCGGCCCCAGGCACCGCCGAGACCGCCCCCAATGCAGCGGGTGAACAGAGAGATCCCATGATGGTGGTGGAGAGATGCACATGGCACTCCCCCGCTACGATTATCTCCCACGGGCCCCTGTTCCTCACGGCCCCACGTGCAGGGCCGTACCCCTGGCATCTGCGCAGCCCTGCCCCCTCACCTACACACAGGCACTCTTGCAGGGTGGCGAGCAAGCAAAAACGGCCGCCGCCACACCTGCCGACGCGCTCCTTACGGGGCACGCCTCCCCTGGGGGCCCACCAAAAAGTCCATCCGCCCAGCCTCACTGAGCAGGTGGATGGCCTCCAACACCCGGAAATCCTCAGAAGCCATTGCAAAATCCACGCAAAAGCACCACAACAAAAACGTCACAGGCCTGACAAAACTACAGCGCTCCCAGCCACCGGGTCACCAGAACCTAAAATTGTGGCTGGGCCAGTGCAGAACTCCCCCAAATAGCCTTGGGATACTTTTTGAAATTGGGCTGCCTTTGGGCTACTCCCAACGCACCCCAAGCCACAAAATGGCTGCTCCTGTCTCGCCCCCACCCCCTCCCAATTTGCCCTGGGGGTAGACCTCGCGGTGCTCGGCTGCCCCCCAAACCCCCCTTGTGAAGTACGGCAATTGCTTCTTCAGGGTTACTTACTCTTTATTGCTCTCAAAACAATGATTTTTTAATTTTCTTTGGTATTGTTTGAAGTTTTTTGAAGGAGGTAGTTATGATGTAGAAGCTAAATTGCTGATTTGGAATCCAGAGAATTGAGTTTTATTCTAGGGTGGAGAACGGGCCTTATGGGCCTGGCGGCGCAGGGCACGCCTTAAATCTCCGAGTTCACCTGCCTTGTCGGACAGAGACACGAGACACTCTGTTAGGCATAGAAAACCAGGTTTATTAGCTGCAGCTAAGCACAGTTGTCCCAAAAGTACAGAGTAGGTTCACAGGAGACTGCCACTTTATTCTGTGGCACACAATCTTTTATAGCACACATATTTACAACGTATACTCCCAACACATACAAGGCTAGCCAATAGGAAAAGTTGGAAAACAAGCTATCAAGTGTCCCAAATACGCCCTTCTTTCAGACCCTGTGTGTCACCCCTCCCCACAAGTTAATCAGTGCTAGTGCCTACAATCCAATTTGCAGGTGGCAGGACGTATTTGTGTGCCTCAAAGGATAGTTATGTAACAAGAGAATACAAGGAGAGAATAGCGAAGGCCAGTCGGATAAGATAAAGTAAGGAAAGAATAGGGGAAGCCAAACCGTCAGTCGAGACAGGGATCAATCAACCTAGACATGGATTAGTGGACTCGGCCAGACCCTGGCATCGGTTTCGTAAACAAGGGTTACTTTTTAACAGAAGAGACACGTAGCAGCTGGAAAAGGCAAAAACACTCCGTTCGCCGTGCTGCCTGAGTGAGGGCAACACAAAATGGCAACGGGACACAAAATGGCGGCCAAATACGGGACGAAGTTGAAAACCGAAGAACCTCAAGGTTTGCGACTTGACTACCAATTTTGCAGTTATCTCCATATTTTGCCATTTCCCCCCTCCTTAACAGATAATTATGCATAACATAAATAAGTTAAAAAAAACAGCTCAGTGGGCGCTGCCCGTATTTATTCCCATGATCTCATCGCATTCTAAATTCGAAAATCTGTTTTGAACCACAGGACTAGGAGTTTTAGCAGGTGCAGGAATGCACCCAATAGAATTAGATGCCCTTCCACACATACTCCAGCTTCTTAAAAGATATGGCAAATTTTCCTGGAAAAGGATCTGGGGTTGGGAATGCAGGAATGGAACTGTTAATTATAGAACCTTCCTGTTATTCTCCATTCCAGACTTGAAACTTGTCATGGTTGGTTACTCAGGTGGAGACATCGACCCGAATCAATAACCACAGATCCCTATTATCACCATTTTTAAGATCTATCTTGCAGGGAGGACTCCTATCAGGTAAGCATGTCCATAGGGCTGGCTTTAGGGTGGTACAACCGGTGCAGGCACCCCTGGCACTGACTTTGGTGGGGGAAGGGGGTGCTTGGTTTAAAAATAACTTTTGGTTTAAAAGCACATGAACTTCCTTGTGCCTCCAGCAGTTTTCACATAACAATAAAAATGACAAGATAACTCTGGGGTTATTGTTCCTACTGGCAATAGATCAAAATGTTGTCTAGTGGAAGTTTAGATTCATCATAAAGTAGTGCGGAGGGTTAATGTGCCTGCTGCAAAGAACGTGCACCATGCAGATCACAAAACTGAGTGTGAGTGAACTATGAGTAGCACGTTAAATAAATTAAATGTTTGTCAGAGAGAAGGTATACAGAGATGAGGTGCACATTTGGATAATGGTAGTGCAGGAATTCATGGAGAAGGTTATGGGGAAGGGGGCACCAGAAAAGAGTGTCGCAATAGGTGCCACCAGCGCTAGAGCCGGCCCTGTCTGGAAGTCTTAGTCCCCCCTCCCGAAGTTTGGGTCTAGTTGTGCCCCTGACTCCTATAGGCTGTGATCAGTACCTCATGGGTGACATGTTTGGCACACAATAACGTGATCTCTTTAGAGGGCACCGGTGCTGCTTGAAGCCAAGTCTCCTTCTCTGCTGAGTATTTGATTACAAGTCAGGTGCAAAGTCTGCACCTGTAAATGCTGGTATTGTGCAGTAACACCCCATCAGTACTGTGCAGTTATTAGTTTAAAGCTCTGGAATGCAGAATAACTAGGCAGACCCAGTTTTACTAGGGGGAAACGCCAAATGGAGTTCTCGGTTCCATGGGGTTTATCACTTCCATTACCAACTACTCTAACCAGGTGTCCAGGAGCAGTTCATCCAGTGTTCTGACAGGGGGAAGCAATCCATGCTTCCTTCTCCACCATAAAAGGGAGTTTGTGGTGGCAAGACTACACCTATGGCCACTGCCGCTCACCAGATCTTAAGCAATTTTATGAGCCTTAGTTTCCAGCTGGTAAAATTGGACCCAGTGTGCAAACGCATAGGTGCGTGATATACAATCTCTCATTTGAAAAATCTTTTTAAGTTGACTGAGATGCAAAGGGAGGTACCAATAATAAAGCAATTTAACTTTCATGAAGCCCATTTGACTCCACATAAGGACCAGGCATCTGTAATCGAAGTTAAGTAGTTGTATTGCCAATTATTAATTAGTCCAGTATATTTGCTGAACAAGGGAATATTACAAACATGCAGGATTCGGACAGACAAACTGAATATCACAATAAGTTAATCTCATTAGAATAAGATATGAAATAATCACAGCCACAGCAATACAAAAACTGAGAAATAGGAATAGCTGTTCCTTAAAGACATAACAATTCTCTTTCCTAAACATGAATAATGTCTAAAGGCATCAAATAAAGGATCTAATTTTAGAATAGGGATAATTAAAACTAATAGAACTTCAACAGCAATCATATCTCTTGCCACCCCACCAGGAACCAATCCTTTCATTCCTTGTGGTACATTTGTAACATTAACAGACTTTCCCATTCCACAGAACTTGGACAGTTACACTGCTCTGGCCTTACTATCAAGAAACTAGTACATACATCAATACTCCTTTCTCTAGCTCATGAAACCATGAGAATGCACCTTCAAAGGAAAAGAGCAAACTGGCATAGCAAAATATGTATTAGCTCACACATTTATAAAACTCTAGTTTCTGCAGGAAATACATTTTATTAAGGCCTTGAAATGTTCACATACATTAATGAAGTTATGACACACAGTAAATATAGTGTCTCACGTAGGTACATGAGGACATTTCTGTGACTGGTAGGGGTAGAGTCTGATTTGATAAAAACACACAAGCAGCAGGGGGGGGGGCGATAAAAATTGTAGAGTGGCACACTTTATACCCAGATGGTTTCAAGGAACATAAGGTTTCACTCTGATATTGTGGTAGATGATTCTAGGACTCTAGTAAATATTTCTGATTTTATGCCCTTATGTGGCTATATCAAATCATACCCTTATACAGGCATAAGAATCATAACCATATTAAGACATAGCCAATGCAGTCCAAATATGGTAAGGATACTCCCATAGACTCCTAGAAAGCACAATGTGTTCTTAAACAAACCAAGCCTCCAGCAGCCCAGGAATTCCGCCTGCTTCTGTATTGATTTGTCCTAGAACTCCTGGAGTCCTGAAAGAACTGCGAGTTCTTTGTGAAGTCTTATATCCAACCTTACGTCAAACTTGGCACAATCCAGGTATAAATATATCAGCATCTGCCTTAAGCAACACACGGTGGTTTGGAGCAGATCAGCTATCTACTTGCCTGACGCCCTGCTGATGCGAGTGCCGAAAGAAGCCGACCCTCCCTGCTGACGCACTGAGAGAGATGCTGTCTTTTCTCCTGCCGAGAAATCCAGCTCCAGTATTTTCCGGTCACCCTTGCGGGTTGCTGGGAAATCGAGTACTGAGAGAGAGATACAAGACCTCCTTCATTCATAACCAAGGTACGGAACTGATTAGACCCACAGAGAATTCTTGATTCAGATTCTTGGCAAAAACTGTAACTCATCTACTCCTTCCCTGTACTAGGCTTAGGTTAGGTACACTGGGGTAGGCGTATCTTAGAAACACCAGTTGAGTACGTTTAGTCATTATTTTATCGTTGTATGTATTTTGTCCATTTTAAGTATCTTATGGCTTAGGAACCACATAAATGCTTTTACAGTATTATTTCATAATACTCATTTTACTGTACGCACTTTACTTTATGACAAGTATTGCAATTGTAGCAATTCACTTCTCTTGTATGAGAAAGTAGACTGCTCAATAAATAACCCTTTTATTGAAAACGCCCTTCCCTCTATTTCTCTGCACCTCTGGTTAAATGAAGCATGCACGATTGACTGAGTGAAATAGCTATCTATTGTTTCTGTGACTATGGAGATATACTCCTTATTCTGGGGGAGCAAAGTTGTCATGTTTATGCGGTTGTCACAAACTAATCCCTTCTTGTCTATTCAGGAAAGTTAATACCTTCCTGTTCACTCGAGAAAGTTTCTAGTGACCTCCGAGCTAGCTGGCATTTCATAATTAAGTCTAACATATTCAATAGAGAACTAGTCGACCTCAGTCCTACGTCTAAAGTATCGTTTATGTTATTCCATTGCGCAGAACCTAATGGGAATATAGGAACTACACTACAATATTCGGTAAGGGAACTGGTCTCAGATGGTACTCACAACCATACCACTTACCTGGTAGCTTACATCATCTGGATTAAAGGTGTGAGTTGTGTCTTCCCAGCTGGTACTTAGTTCTCCGCTCTTCAAGTAGTATCAGTGATCAGGAGGGAATTTGTTTGCTCATTAGAAGCTACAAGGACTTATCTACTCGTCATTAGTCTCACTGGGCAGATAGTATTTTTTTAAATCAATAGATGTTAATTTTGATTTAGGAGTCACCTCCTGCAGAACATATCATAATACTTCTTTTGCTACTACTTTCAGAGGTCTGATCTCAAAAGGTGTGAAAGAATTACCATCTGTGTTCATCTTGTTTCAGTTAGCAGTATCCTTCTTTAACCCCTTAGGTGCTGAGAATGGAACTGTTCCATCCTCTGCCATGGTTGACTAGTAATGAGGATGAAACTCCTCTATCCTCTGCCCAGTTCCAGGAAATCCCTCTGTTGTTTTCAGCAGAGGGAGTTCCTTTTTAGGTTTTGACTGGCCATGCGCTTTGCGCATGCGCCAAAAAACCTCTTGAGTTGTGTGTGTGGGTTTGGGTCGGCCCTCGTCATTCATTGGCTGGCTCCATAAATGGAGCCTAGCCATTGGACGAGGGGCCTGTCCGTCAATGCCGGACCAGACACGGGGGCGTTCCCGACATTCTTTGGCTTTTGCCGACGTCACGCGACGCCGGGAACGCCCCCGATTCTGGTCCGGCATTGCCGGCACCTGCCTCTGCCTTCCTGCTCGGGACATTGCACAAAAGACGCTCGATAGCCCCTCCCTCCCGCTCCGTGGCAGCCCGTCTCCCTCCCTCTCCTCAGGCCGGCCGGCCAGCCGAAGGAAGCAGCCGTCCGCCTCCAGCCAGGGCCGCGCTGGGATTGGCCCAGCCGGCCGAGCCTCCACCACGTCATCGGGAGGAGGAGTGGAGAGCAGGAAGCAAGAGATCTGCCAGATGTCCAGGTGAGTGCTTTGTTTTTTAGTTTGTTGCTTTGTCCGTGTGTGTGTGTCTGTTCCCGCCCCTCACCCTCCCGCTGTTAGTGTGTGGCCGTTCCCGACCCCCCTCCCGCTCTTCGTGCCTTTCCGCCCCCCCTCCTCCGTTTACCTCGTGTGTGGCCGTTCCCGACCCCCCTCCCGCTCTTCGTGCCTTTCCGCCCCCCCTCCTCCGTTTACCTCGTGTGTGGCCGTTCCCGACCCCCCTCCCGCTCTTCGTGCCTTTCCTCACTAACCTTTCTCTTGTACCCGCTCGGTGCACTCTTGTGAGTACAATTCTAAAGAAAAAGCACAGGGCCGGTTTGGAGTGCTACATAAAAACGCGGTCATTAAAAGGTTAAATCTTTCATCGTGCACTGTTATAAAGTGAGCCCTGGAAATTAAAATCAATGACGTGGGAAAAGAGGGGTGTGTGGTAATGTTGTAAAGCAATTAAGTTAAACCGAAATCCGCTGCCGAGGTTTGTGTAAAGTGAGGGATTACGGGGGACGCGGGAGGCAAAATGTGAGCTGTTCGGACACCGTCCCAGAGGCATCAAGTAATTCTGGAAGTCACTTCGGCGGGTGTCTAGACAGTCCGTGATAGTGGTGACTTGTAGCTGCCCGTGTTGAGTGAGGGGAGTTAAGGTGCTGAAGCACGTTGTGCACACAGTGCAGCACGTGTGCAGTAGGGGTGAGGTGACTGTAGAACTGAGGGTGATGACTTTGGTTGGGACTCCGGATTCGTCAGTGGTGATGTGAAATGAATTCCTGTGACGAGGGTGTGGTTGCGCTGCGGTACGCTGATGAACGGGAGGTGTGTGGAAGGGCCCGTTGCCTGTGACGGGTCCCAAGGGGTCCGTGCCTACTAATGGTCGAGCAGCCTCTGCAGAAGCAGGACCCAGGGGCTGCTTACCTTGGGGCTCAGGGGTGTCTCCTTGACAGCAGGGGCCTCGCGCACCGGAGTTTCCATAACACATGCGCACCGAGGCAGCCTTATCGCCGAGAGAAGGGAAGGGTCTGTTCACTGCGGGAAGCCTGGGTCCCGCCGACACCCCAGCAGGCAGTGGGGCATTGTCAACACCACGGTGGGCGGGCTGCACTGGCCCAGGCAGAGGGGGACCCTGTGATGGGTAAAGGTGAATGTAGCAGCGCCATGTCGCTGAGGGGCGTCAGTTGCTTTGGAGCACACAAGACCACAATTCCCAGAATGCACTGGTTTTTATGTAAGCCTAGGACTGGAAACAAGATGTCATGTCAACACCCACCAGAACCTCTACAGAAAACATTTAGCTGCCAAGTTCTATACAGCAAGCCCGGCCGGGGAAACGCTATGCCCCCTCTGCTCTGCTCCTCGCTGTGGCTGAGATGCATTAACCATTAACCCCTCTTTGCCGCACTTGCGTTTTTGCTGACTTTAGTAGGGGCTGGGGCACTTTCGCGACTTATTGTGAGAGGTGGGTGGTCCCACTCATAACGATGCAGCTACGTTTTAAGGCGCTGCTAATGTAATCTGGAACACAAAAATGCTTATTTGTGATTCAGTGGCAACCCTTCGTGCTTTTAAAGGCCATGTGTACATTGAACCCCGCTCCCCCGCTTCACCCCACAAGGATTGGTATAGTCCACTTGCCATTCCCATGCCGCTCTGCGCCTGGAGCCCTCGCCGGGCGGCGGTGTTGTTGTGTCTGGGGAAAGGGTCCGAGTGCGCTGCCCTGTGGTTTATTCTCAGCGTGGACAGGGAAGCCCCCTCCTGCGCTTGTTTTTGCTGTGGGAAAGCGAGTCTTCATTACCCCCTTGCCCAGGCGCCAATGCTTGTTGTGTCCAGCCAGCCTCTTTCCGTGTTTTACTTCTTCACAGAACAGCAGTTTGTGGCCGCTTGATGCCACATTCGGGACCTTGCATCAGAATCCAGAGCTAGGCTTTAGGGCACCCGAGGCAGGCGCGGCACTGGAATCCCCAACACTTTACATCCTAAAGCTGCCAAGTTTTATTCAGTGACGTTCAACTACCAAATGCGGGATACTTTTCTGTGAGTAAAACCGAGCGACCATTAGCATGGAAAGATATATATATATATCAGAAAATGTACCCTTTTGAGCAATGAAAAGCTCCACCTTCCAGTTTTAGTAACTAATAGACACCGTTCTGCTTAAACAGGATCAAAGCAAGCTTCCCCCATGGCATGTTATTGACATACCATACATGCGTCATTGGTGAGCACAGCATACACATACACGCACCGTTCCACTAAAAAATCCCCAAACTTTTCACCGTGTGATTCCTTCGCAGTACCAGTGCATACTTTACTCACACGCTGCACAGACCGTAGCTGTGAAAGCTTCCCTGGCATGCGTCCTTCCAACACGTCACATGTGGTATGGGAAGAGAGACGGACGTGAAGGATGGAGGGGGTGGTAAACAAACTGCACCCATGTCCTGCGGTCATTGTTCTAGTTTTGCGTTGCCATCAGTTTCGCTTTTCATTCATCCTGGCACTCGGGTGAGTGGCATTGTGGTTTCACTCTAGCCTGTTTTGCCAAAAAGGGCACTCTGAGATCTTTTATAAGTTAGATGTCTTTGTCAGCAGATCTTGGGTTTTCTAGACGAAAGCATGCATTTCCAAAGGCCCCTCATACCAGTGTCCAGACTTGGAGATAAATAACTATCTGAATATTAGAAACCATGTTACATGTAAATAATGCACTAATTCCAAACATACTCAGTGTGTGTGTGCCGCTCCCCGCATTCTAACCAAGAGGTGCACTGAGTGAGTGTGAACATGTTGTAATGAGGCTGGTGCCGAATGCAGCGCACTGCTCCGAGCTCTGCCACAGGAGCCTTCACCTGTGTCAAAAATAGGAACACAAGTGATTCCTGTGTCTTTTACCCTGTGCATGGTTGTGTCTGACTGGGGCAGAAAATACGCCACCCCATTTGATGATCGCGGCAGTTTTTAACTTGTGAAGGGCAGCTGTGTGGATGTTTCGCAATGGATGGGAGACTGCATGCATGTGTACTCGCTGCGGGCAATGTTTGTGGGAAAAGTTGTCAAATTAACAGTAAAGCCAGGCTCGCCAGGCCATAAAAAAGGCCCACAAACAGCCAGCTCACACACTGACTTGTCGGACCAGTTCTTCTGGCACTGCCAGTTTGCCCTGTAGGTCAGCTGGACCCAGGCCCCAAGGATGCAAGCAAGTCTAACAGGAATGATTTGGCGACACCAATTCCCAGAACTTGCGCTACAGTCTACACATTTTTACAAGCGGAGCAATCTCTCCCTCATCCAGTGGTGGGTGTAATCAAGGTATTCAGCAGAACCCGCCTCTCTGTTCTTCAAGTAGATGTGCTTGGGTGTCATCAGACATTTGCAAGAGCATCTGATGTTGTTCTGATATTTGAGCCTGGGGTGGGTGTAGCCATTAAAGGGCAGAGGTGAGAGGGAAGGCACCTGTTGTACTCCCTGTGAAACTCTGAGAACATATTTCTGTTGATCTAATTCAAGATTTCTGGCTGCAGTTGAGGAGGAAGTGTTGAATCTACTCATAGGCCATACGTAGCTCCCCTCCCCAGACCTAAAGCCTCTTTAGCAGAATGGCGTGGCCTACTGCATAGGTTGCTGAGAATCCTTGAGATGGTGGCCTGGCATTAATGGCGGGTGGTTAGATGATAATGTACTTGCTAAAAAAGATTCAGTGCCTCTGTCTTGTCGGAAGCCCAACTGGAGGATTTGCAAAATTTGATTTCTTTTCACTCATTTTAGCAGCTGTGTGTTTTCTCTTCATGTACCCCTGTTAAGAATTGTGTCTGCCTATGCAGGCTGGAGATGAGTGAGGGGGGCACAAATTTAAGATTGATAGTGGCAGGGCATCAAAAGGAAATGCTGCTCAGGGTGCCAATTGTGTCAGACGTCTAGACTAAAAATATTGTGACTGCTTCATGCACGCTGAATCTGGGATGTGTGCCCGTCAGATCAATAGCAGCTCTGTCTGTTGCTAGTGTTACATTATCATATGTTCAGGGATTGGTCGTGGTGCCCAGATGGTGACCTTTGTTTGATAATGTCATTAAAAAACTCAACGTTCACTCACTGTTGGTGTCTTGTATTGCGGTATTATTGCGTTACTTATGTCTCTTAAGTGTGTGTTTGTGTGTGTATACATACACCGTATGTATTGTAATCTATGTGGTTTGATAGCTCAATCGGTCGCTCATTCAGCGCTGCATTTTAGCCCCGGTCATGGCGCTCGAGAGTGGACATTGCCGTTGATTGGCCGCCGCCCGTGGGATGCAGTGGTTCAGATGCGTTTCGGGCCCCAGAGGGGGGGGAGGGAGGGAGACCTTGTTTTGGAGTTGAGGTTTGCTTTGTTTTTTCTCGGATGCGGTGACAGAACTCCTCTTCTGTTTGCCATAGTCTCACGGTCATGATGACAAAGGTGACACGGCGCAGGGCTGGGCCTGCCAACCCGCCACACAATATAATCCGTTAGGGCCTTCAGAAAGATGTTCAATGTATTTTATTGTGACGAAAATCCAAGAACAGAAGTGAAATATTAACATATTGACATTTGTAATAAAGCTTGAAACATTTAGAGAACATATTTGATCCAGTTGTTGAATGGTTGCACAGATTGATGCTGTGGTGGCGCCGAGTGATGCTGTGGTGGCGCATAGTGAGGTTGTGGTGCCCCTGAGTCATGCTGTGGTGGTGCTGAGTGATGCTGTGAATTGTTTCCCCTCGTTTTTGTATCCTTCTGCCCTCTGTCTGCCTGGTGTTTTGTGCCGTTCCTCCACCTGAACTGAGCCCTTTAAAATAAGGCCATGCTCCAAAAAGTACCGCAGCCCCCTGCCCTGAACCATAAAAAACTGCCCCCTACCTCCGTGAAGTACTCTGACTCTGCTCTCTACCCTCCCTTGGCGCCTAAAACTGTCCCCTGCCATGCACCCTACAACGCCTCGACTTACTAAACTGTCCCTTCTCTGTGTGCTTAGAGGCCGTAAAATGTAAGCCTAGGCACAAATGGATGGTTGGATTTGTGGGGTAAAGTTTTATTTAATGTGATTTTATGTAGCGCGAACTTTACCCGAAGGTGTCACAGCGCTTTACATAAGAACCAGTTGCCAAACCTAAGGACTTTGATTTACATGCGTTAAGTAAAAGATACAAACAGGAAAACAATTGAAATGTACTAGATGTAGTCACACAAAGAAAAGACTGTTGATTCTCGTTATATTTCTATATACATATGGAAGGGATATGAATAGATGTACTGCAAGAGTCACATAGGAATGTTAGAGTAGAAAGGTCTACTGCATATACTAGTGAATACAGTCATCTCTATATAGAGAAAAAATGAGTTATATTTAGAGGGGTCGGAGTGGGACGCAGTGGGTGGATGGATGCATGATGGATGGATGTATGCATGATGCATGGATGTATGGGTGGATGCATGGATGGGTTGTTGGTTGGATGGGTTGGTGAATTGCATAAATTGTTGAGGGATTGGCTGTATATATGCATCTACCCATCCACCCATCCATGCATCTATCCATACACCCATCCATACACCCATCCATGCATGCACCCATGCATGCACCAACTCATCCATGCAACATTACAACAAGAGCCCGCAGCTCTCCTTCGTCTCTCCTCGCCCCCCCCTTCCCTGAGCCCGCAACTCTCCTTTGTCTCTCCTCGCCCCCCTTCCCCGTGCCCTGCCCTGCTATTGTAAATGACAATGCCATTTATGTATGTTAAAAAAAAAAATGTCAAGAGCAATGCCAATAGCTCTAACTTTAACAAAGGCAAAACCATTGCATTGTAAATGCTTGTTTGTTTTTCAGCCCGTGAGCAGAGAAAGAGTTTCCTCTGCTGACAAAGGCATTTTCTTCTTTTTTGTGCAATGACAGCACAGCACACATGGAGCACTGACGCCATTACATTGAAAGTGAAAGTGAAATGAGCTGATTGTCTCATTGGAAATAAAGGGTCAGTTTTGGGTGGAAAAATATCCAGTGACCATGTTGCATGTTTGGTTGTTTCCTGTCGTAAGCACTAGGTCTACTCACACAAGTAACCATTTTTTTGGGGAGACTTGGGCAAATGCTGTGTGGAACGAAGTTTGTGGCTCCCTGCAGATTCCAGAACTTTTCATCACTGAAATGTGAGGAAAATTAGTTTTTTTAGTCAAAGTTTGAAGTTTGCAAGGGATTCTGGGTAATAAAACGTGATGAGAGCCAAGCAAGCCAGCCTACCCTGGGTAGCCCTAGGTGTCTAGTTTCCAGGTTGGCTACGTTTCCGTAGGTGCCGGTTGAGCTAGGTTTCAAAATCTAAAGGAACAATTGAATAGTAGAACAAGTGTTGATACCAATTGTCTTTCTCAGCATTTGCACCTACCAAATGTAAGACAGTGTGTAGGAAAGTAGTTATTTTAAGAAATGCTCTCTAATTCAGATGCTAGTATAGGTATCCACAAATTCAGAGATGTGCAATTGACCACTGATTCAATTCCACTCGACCTAGCTGCAATGTAGTTGACACGTAATCTGGTCTCAAATTATGTTTTCATTGTCAACTTTCCAGAATGGTCAAATAGTCCTAAATATAGCTTGATCTGACAAAATCTGACTCGCCATAGAGAGCAGGTGGAGAAGTGTGGCTCACTGATTAGAGCGGCAGACCCTAAGGCAGAGGTCTGGTCCGGACCAGGGTTCAATCCCCGTCGCGGCAGGGTCTTGGGCCCAATGTCCTCAGACCCGATAATTCTCGCCTCGGTGCCTACTCTAATCATGGGTTCCACTCTGCAACTCTGGGCAATAGCTTGCTTAATCTCCACACCGGCCCTAACAAGGCTAGGATGTCTGGCTTCACCTTGGGGGTGCCCAGGAATGGACACCTCACAGGAACAGGCCAGGGAGGGTTCCACAGCGGTATTCGTACAGCACTTAGAGGCCCCTGGGTGATAGGCGCTATATAAATTCAAATTACATTTACATTTACATTTACAGGCGAGTTGATTTTTGAGGCCTGCTTCCAGCTCGCCTCACCGCAAAGGTCCCAAAGTGGGAGGGGGTCCATAGGGCCCGGGAGGCTTCCTCTGATTGACCATTGTTCAGATGTTCTGATGGGGCCCCTCAGCGGGCCCGGGGTGTGAGCTCGCATCCTGGATGCATCCTCCAGCTTGCTACATGACTATGCATGGGCCCAGGGAGACCATCCCTGCATGGAAGGATTAGAAATATTCGACCTGGTCCCCGGCGGGCCCTGGGGTGTAATCCTCCATCCTGGGCTCCACCCCCCAGACAACTGTACCTCAAACAGCCTGGGATGGGGATGGACCAGTCACTAGACCCCTCGACCAGGATCTGGGGTTAGAGCCCCCATCCTTGGCTCTGTCCTCCAGTAACCGCACAGTGAAGGGACTAGGACCAGAGTCCAACAGGCCAGGGAAAGCTTCCCCTGCTTGGCTGGTTTCAGAAGCTGTAACTGCCCCCCCAGCAGCCCCTGGGGTGGGAGCCCCCATTATGGGGGAAAAGTGCCTTGGACAGGGTCCTGCATGCTTTATGGAGGCCTGCATTGTATGGCCGTGTCCAGGAGCACCAAGTGGGCCCCGTCAGGCCCTGGGGTGAGCATTCCTGTCATGGGTTCTGTTCTCCTGCCTACGCCGCCACCAACGGCCCCGGATGGGGGTCCATCAGTCCCAGGTAGATAACCCCTGCTTGGCCGTGTTCAGAAGCTGTGACCGGGCCCTCCCCGGTGGCCACTTGGGTGAAAGCCCCCATCCTAGGCTCTGCCGCCTGTCAAAGTGCCTGGGACAAGGTCCTGTGGGTCCAGGGAGGCCTCCCATTGCATGGCCATATCCAGGAGCTCCAACTAGGCCCCAGGCCCTGGTGTGAGCCAGGCCCCACCGGGCCCTGTGGCAGGCACTCTCACCCTGATCTTCTTCCTCCAGCCTGCCGCACCACCAAGGGCCCGAGATGGAGTCCATCTAGCCTGGGAAGGCTTTTACTACTCAGCTGGGTTCAGAAGTTGTGATCGGGCCCCTGTTGGGCACAGGGGGGAAGCCCCTGCCGTGGGCTCCATTCTCGGGCCTGTTGTGTGGCAAAAGTGCCAGGGACAGGATCCTGCAGGTAGTCAAAGCTTCCCTTGCATGGCCATGTCTAGGCACTACGATCAGAACCAGGCCCTGCCAAGCCCCACTGGGTCCTGGTTAGGGAACTCCCACCCTGGGCTCTGTCCTCCAAACTGCCACCCTGCCACCCTGCCAAGGGCAGTCTATCGGGCCCATGGAGGCTTGCTGTGCTTGGTAGGGCTCAGAAGCTTTGACCGAAGGCCCCTAGAGTGTGAGCCCCCAGCTTGCGCTCTATCATGGGGCCTACCATGTAAAAAAGATCCTGGGAGCCTCCCCTGCATGGCTCACTCCTGGAGCTTTGAACGGGCCCTGCTGGGCCTTGGGTCGGTTGCTCCCACACTGGGCACTGTACTCCAGCCTGATGCCCCCAAGTGCCCCAGATGGGGTTCTATCGAGCCCAGGAGGCTTTCCTTGCTTGCCCAGGTTCAGAAGCTGTGACCTGGGTCCCCCCTCAGTGGCCCCTGGGATTTGGACCCACATTCTGGGCATACTACATGGTAAAGTACCCAAGATAGGGTCTCGCTGGCCCGGCAATGCCTCCCCTGCATGGTCAGATTCAAGAGCTCTGACTAAGAGCTACCGTGCCCTGCGGCGGGTGCTCCCACCTTTTTGGCTCCATCCTCTATCCAGCCACACCACTAAGACCTGGGACAGGGTCTGTCAGAGCCTGTCTTCCTCAAGAGGAGGCAGGGACTGAAAGCCAACATTCCCGTCCAGTGTCTGGCTAATGATGTATTCCCTGAATGATTGGGCATGTTTGGTCCATTTAGGGACGGACTGCTTAGACAACCTCAGTTGTTGTTTCAAGCAAAGAGCTTCCATCCTGCCACAGTCTGTACAACTCTAGGTCCTGCCTTTCACAGAGGCCCTACCCAGCAGAGGAAAGGCAGAGCAGCCTTGCCAGGTTGTGCCCCCCCAGAGGTCTGTCCTGAGTAGTAGGGGTTGGATGGTGCAGAGTCTCAGATGCTGTCTGGTGGTCCAAACCCTGTATGCCATATTGTCACCCTACTCCACCAAATTCATTTCCATAACAGCTCAGAACGACAGTTCCATGGGACATTCCGCTGCCCAGGATGGCAAACCTGCATCTCACACAGGCTGTGCCTTAGCCTATCACTCTCTTCCGCAGAGATGGCCGGGGGACGCCCATGTCCATGCGACTGCACCTGTCTCCCTCCCAGCAAGCCACCCAGTTTGGTGGGATTCCCCAGCAGGCTCCCATGGTGTGTGAAGGGTAGTTAAGGTAGGCAAGCAGCTCCCAACCACCATCCAGTAGATGCGATTCCAGAGAGGGAACCTGAGAAACGGCTACCACATCCAAGTCAGGCAGCAGGCGCACAGATTGCCCCTTCCCAACTCGGGGAGGTAGTGACGAAAAATAACAATACTTGACTCTTTCGAGGACCTGTAATTGGAATGAGTACATTTTAAATCCTTTCATGAGGATCCATTCAAGGGCAAATCTGGTGCCAGCAGTTGCACTAATTCCAGCTCCAATAGTGTATGTTAAAGTTGCTGCAGTTAAATATCTCATTGTTGGATCTTGAGATCGGGCTGACAGTCTGTCACGAGGTGAACTACGACCTTCCAACCTCTGCCTTTCGGTGCCCCCTTGATGCTCTCGACTGTGCCTCTGGGGTCCGAAGCATCTACTTCGATTAAATGAGGGTGTTCAATGCAGGCCCGTTGCCTGAATATTTCAGCTAGGAATAATGGAAGAGTGCTCCGGTTCTATTTTGTTGGTTTTCAGAACTGGAGACATGATTTAGAGGAATGGCCGGGGGCATTTGTATTGAACTACTAGGAATTAAATTCTTGGACCAGTGCAAGACGAACCAAATAAAAAGCATTTGCCAACAATGTTTTCATTATTCAAGAACGAAAGTCATTAGTTCAAGGACGATCACATACCGTTGTAGTTCTTACTTTAAACAATGCCAACTAGTGATCTGGCTGCGTTATTCCCATGACCCACTGAGCAGCACGCAGGAAACCAAAATCTTTGGGTTCCGGGAGGAGTATGGCTGTAAAGCTGAAACTTAAAGGAATTGATGGAAAGGTATCACCAGGAGTGGAGCCTGTGTCTTATTTTGACTCAACACGGGAAACATCCCCGGCACAGAATGGATTGATAGATTGATAGCTCTTTCTGTATTCTGTGTGGTGGTGGTGCTTGGCGGTTCTTAATTGGTAGAGCAATTGGTATGCCTAATTCTTGTAATGAACTAGAGTCCTCCATGCCAACCATTTATGCTGCCCCCAACGGTCCGCATCCAACTTCTTAGAGGCACAAGTGCCATTCATCTACAGAAAATCGAGCAATAACTGGCCTGTGGTGCCTTTAGATGTCCACTACTTCACACATGTGCTACACTGAATGGATTAGTGTGTGTGTGCCCTTAGCCAACAAGTGCAGGTAACCCGCTGAACTCCATGCATTATAGGGATTGGGGATTGCAATTATTTCCCATGAATGAGGAATTTCCAGTAAGTGCTGGGCATAACAGTGCATTAATGAAGTCCCTGCCCTTTGTATACGCCGCCCATTACTAATACACATTGGATGGTTTAGTTAGGTCCTCAGATCAGCCCCACAGGGGTCGGTAATGGCCCTGGCAGAGCGTCGACAAGATTATCAAACTTGACTATTCAGAGAAAGTAAACGTTTTAACAAGGTTTCCATTGGTGAAGCAACAGAACGATCCTTAACGGCGGAGTGGCCAGAGCAACCAGCCAGCCTGAAACCCTTGGTTGCCTCCCAGACAGAAAGCACACCATAGGCACAGGACCCCCTCATGCACCCTGGATGCGGAGTGGTCAAAGACCTCTGGGGAACTTGGACAAGTACTGGGAATGGGGTGGGCTCCACCACCTGGCAGGACCTGACTGATACATGTGTGAGGGACGGGAGTAGCCCCAAGCCTCTCTGGGAGAGGAATGATGGATAGCCCTTCTGAGACGGAACCCATGCTCACCCAGCACAACCCCACAGGGGAACCGAATGGCAGTGCCTCCCCGTGCTGGGGCCACTCCCAAATGTCCTACTGCACCGGTTGCTCCCATGACAGATCCCGGCCTCACCAGATTTTGAGGCCCAAGGACAGGCCTTTCTTGTGTGGCAGGGCAGCCTGGATGTGTATGATCCATGAGGGGATCCCTGGCTCCACTAGGCAGGGGTGTAGGAAACCCACCTCTCTATATAGTGCACCAAAATGGGGTACACTGTGCAGAGAGGTCAAGAAGACTCTTATTGGTCTACTGAAGCAATAGTCAATAACACTAATGCTCTAGTTTTTGTGGTAGTGTTGACGAGCAGTTAGGCTAATCGGGGGGTAGTGCTAAGCATTTGTTGTACTCACAGAGGCAATAAATGATAAATGATAAACACACTCCATGAACAAAGTTGAGACTAAATTAGAAAAATAGTACTTCTTTTTATATAAATATTTAGACCATGAACTTGGGGTCCAAGCTAAATACTTTTCGAAATGTGGTAAAATCACAGTAAATGCAATAATCACAGTTGGGCGCAATTGCACATGATACATTTCCTATGGATGGAAAAAATCTAGGCAATACAGTTACTTATGTGGTTCACCTTTGGAATTCAGAGGCTTTAGAGGCCAATGTCCAAGTTCCAAGGCAAAGTTCTCAGGAGCTTCTCAGATTTCACCTGGAGCAAGGAGCAAGGGGACTTTGTAGCTGGTGTGCTTTGAAGGAAGGGGGCCAGCCATAAAAGTAAAGCAAAGAGGGACTTGACGGCAAGTCCAGGGGCTCTCAAGGGAGAGTAGAGGTCCCAAGGTCTCTGGGGCCAAGGGAGCACAGCTGTTTCAGAGATGCTTTGGCCAGGGCGGGTTGAGTGCAGTGAAGATGTGCTGCTCGGCAATGGGACGCAAAGAGACACCACGTGGTCAGGGTTCGGCACTTTGAATCAATGATTCTGAAGCTGCTGGGTCTCTGCTGAGATGGAACTCCGGAATCCTGCTGTCCCTCTTTGGGTACTGGCCCACTGTAAAGTGGTGGGTCACCTGGACTCAGGTTTGTAGGTTTTTGCAGCAGGAGGTACCCCGGATATTCATGCCTTTCATCTCCAGTGGGTCCTGGAGCCTCAAGAGTTAGTGCAGAGCCCAAACTGATTCTCCAGAGCAGGTGAACTTTGACTGGCACTCAGAGACACCAGTTGGCCTGGAGAGCTGGATGATGCTGGACTGGACTTTGCTGAGTTTGAGACCTTTGGATGCAGGGAGATAGCTCTGCTAATGGAAGGGAGTCCTTGGTGATTTTTAAAGTGCTGATGACCCTCTGGGGTTTGTGGAGGCCACATAGTGATGGGACCAACTGAAGGATGTTGATTGTCGAGTTCTGTGGTGGCACTCAGGTGTTCATGTAATAAAAGCTGACCTATAGGTCAAACGGATGTCTGACATGCAGGTGGGGTGACCCTCCCTGGTTGCCAGGTACCTGCTTCGTTCCAGTCGAGTGCAGCTGAGCTGAGAGTTTGAAGACTCACTTGGTGCCTCCCGATCCTACTAGACGGACTGGCCTCCACCGCTCCGGGAGTTCCACTTGCCCATGGAGAGAACAGGGCTCCTGGGCAGAGTGCCTGGAAACGCTCTTTGATTCGTGGAGACCAACTCCTGGAGGAGAAGCCTTGATGGGGCACTGGCTGTCTCACCCCGCAGGTGGCGGACAGATGGATGCTGCTGCCTTCCTCCTATCTCTCCTAAACTCGCAGGTGGGATGAACATTGCATAAAGTTGAATGTGACTCTTGGCAATGGATCACACATCGATGAAGATAACAGCTATCTGCAAGCATTAGTGTGACATGCAGGACACCTTGATCATCAATACATCAAACACACCTTGCTGCCCTGGTTTCCTCCCATGGCTACACCTGTCTGAGGGTTGCTCGATTGTCAATCGCCCTGGACGTGGCTTGGGCCGTCACTGCATATCTTCACTCCGTTCATCCCCCTAGAGAGAAGATGGTGTGAAATCATTGCTAGGTAAATGGGTGGGAGCCGTGCAGTCTGCCCGGAGGATTCAACTTGGCTTGAAGATCATTCTCCTGGGTGGGCAGGCATATCCCTTCCACGGGATCACCTCCCCTGAGCAACCGGCCCCTGCATGGTGCATTTCCTTTGTGTTGGTACACCGTGATTGGCTCTGGGTCAGCTGGAAAGGTTTCAAAGTGACAGGTGGCTTTCTACTCTGGAGAAGAGTGTTACAGGTCCACTGGCAGCAGCTTCACCATGTCTGCGGGGTGAGGGAGTCTCCCCAGGCAACCACTCCACGACTCTTCTTAGGATTGGCCAGGTAAGGGAATGTGGACTGGCCCCCCTGCTCCCAGTGTGACAGTTGACTGGGGCAGACTGTGCTCAGTGCACCCTGATCTCGATGTGCCGTTGGGCAGGGAGGCCCATGCCGGCCACCAAGGGTTTGTGGTGATTTCAGTTAAGCACCTGACCCGTCTTGAAACATGGACTAACAGGTCTAATACATGCCCGAGTCAGAGGGCCGATCTAAACCTTGTGGCTAATTGAAGGTGAGGGCTGGCACGAGATAGATGAGGTGGGATCCTCTGGCAAAGCCAGTAGTGGGCACACCACTGGCCCGTCTAGCCTGCTCCATCAGGAAAGTGGAGCATGAGTATGCATGACAGGATCCATAAGATGGTGAACTACGCCTGAGTAGGGCAGAGCCAGAGGAAACTCTGATGAGGTCTATAGTGGTCCTGATGTGCAAATCGATGATTCTACCTCAGTATAGGGACCTAAGACTAATTGAAACATCTGGTAGCTGACTCCCTCCAAAGATTCCCTCAGGATAGCTGGCTTTTAGAACCCCCAGCTTTATCTGGTAAAGCTAATGTTCTTAGAGCCGAAATGATCTCAACCTATTCTCAAACTTGAAATGAGTACGAAGCTGGGCTTGGAATGCGAGTAACTAGTGGTCCACTTTTTGTAAACAGAACTGGTGCTGTTGGATGAACCAAATGCCGGGTTAAGGCGCCCGAAGCTGACGATCATTAGACCCCAAAAAAAGGTGTTGGTTAATATGGACAGCAGGACAGTGGCCATGGAAGTCAGAATCCACTAAGGAGTGTGTAACAACACAGATGCCTAATCAACTAGCTCTGAAAATGGATGGCGTTGGAGCGTCCCACCCATACCCTGCCATTATTGGTGCTGAGAGCAATGGGGGCTAAGGTACAATGAGTAGGAATGCCACTGCGATGCCCACAGAAGTCCGGGGTGATGGCCTGGGTGGAACCACCGCAGGTGTAGATTTTGCTGGTAGTAGCAAATATGCAAATGAGAACTTTAAAGGCCAAAGTGGAGAAGGGTTTCATGTGAACAGCAGTTGAACATGAGCCACTCGGTCCTAAGGGATAGGCGAGCAACATTTGGAAGGGGTGGGCGATGGCCACCATTGCCCTCGGCCGATTGAAAGGGAGTCGGGTCCACATCCCCGAACCTGGAGTGGCTGGGAAGGTGCCTTCACGGTGTCCAGTGCATTACTGCAAACAATCCTAGAGAAGCTAGCAGAAGCCCCAGGGGGAGTTTTTTTTGTTTTTGTGAGGGAAGGGTACCCTGGAATGGGTTCACCCCGAGAGAGGGGCAGAGGGGCCCGAGCCTTGGAAAGTATTGTGTTTCCCCTCGCCATCCAGTGAGCTCTCACTTGTCCCTGAAAATCTGGGGGAGATTGTGTAAATATCGTGCTGGACCGTACCTATATCCACAGCAGGTGAATAGCTTCTGGCATGTTGGAACTATGTAGGTAAGGGAAGTCGTCAAGTTAGATCTGTAACTTGGGCATCAGGATTGGCTCTCGGCAGTGGGTTGGTCAGGCTAGGGCATGAAGCAGGGCTGGGCACGAGCCACGGCTGGATGAGGCATCGCCTCTGGGGTGGCGGCAACTCTCAACATGAGGCAGGCCCTTTCAGTGGATTGCCCTAGCTGCGCTGGTCGCCTATTGCTGGGGCCGATGTTCTGCCTCAGCCAAAGCCTAGCAGCTGACTTAAAACTGGTACTGACAAGGGGAATCCAACTGTCTAATTAAAACAAAGCATTGCGAAGGCTCGAGGTGGGTGCTGATGTGATGTGATTTCTGCTCAGTGCTCTGAATGTCAAAGTAAAGAAATTCATTCAATTGCTTGTAAACAGCAGGAGTAACCATGACTCTCTTAACCTCTTATCAATCGTAGAGGTACTTTACCTTCAAGTGGTCCTAATAGTAACTATCTCTATACCACTATACTCTTTGAGAAGAAGTCTATAGAGATAGGCCAAACAAGGTTCTATTATGACTGTGAGCATGATAGTGAGACATGGCAAAGCTGGCAATCACAATTCCCAATGGGGTCGTTCCTGGAGATTAAATCCACATTAAGATGTTGAAAGGAGGTGCTATCTTTTCCACAAATCATTTACCTCTGTACCGATAATTGTCAGTTTAACACCTGATTCTAGCAACGCGATAAATAACAATTAATCTAAGCACACTTTGTCACCTTGTTCATCCTCCGCAATAACAAAAGATGAGGTAAATATAGACCTCATTGAAAGCACAGAATTTGTGGCTTCTTCAGCCAAGAGTAACATTGTTGCATCAAGATTCAAGAATTTACCTAATGTTTATGAGGTCAATGATAGACTCAAACCCAAGAAAAGTGATTTCACCTAAAAAGTATCTTCCTGTAAATGGCCCAATGATAAATACAAATATGATTTATGTGGAGATATAATGGGAACTTTCACAGAGCTTAGAAAGCATGTCTACAATAAACATAGATTATTTTATCTGAAAACATATTGCTCAAAATGTGACTAGGAAGCCGAATTCCACATTGCATGTCACTATGCAAAATGCAAAGGCAGAATAAAAAGGAGAGCTTCAACTCCTTTATAGCTTCTTAGATTCAGAACAACAATTGGAATGTCACAATATGCTCAGAATCAACATTCAAAAGAGCAAATTGAAGCTAAACTCACAGCTCTAGAAAGTAGCAAACCATACACATTGTGGTCACAAGAAGAAGTACTGCTGCTAGCTGTATTGGAAAACGTATACAAAATTAAAAGACATATAAATGTACTCATGGTTCTGCATTTTGCCAATAGAAACAGGAAACAAATTGCAGAAAAAAGAAGGGATAGATGAGATAAAAGTAAGAAAAGGCAAAGGATGTACTGCAAGCATCCAACAACACTGAAAGTGACTCCAACGATTAACTAGAAATATCAGTGAAAATAACAAAGTGAAAGTTGTAAAGATTTTATCAACAAAAAGCATGTTGCAAACCTCACTCACTTTGCGGACCTGAAAGATAGAAATTCTGATGTTTAGAAATACTCCAAAAATCCAAAGCATCACGATGCCGCTATAAACCTGATGGATGAAATTGTGACTTATATTTCAGAAAACACCTGTAATATAAGTCCTATTGCTGTCAATCACAATGAACTTCTAAGTGAACCCAGTAATGTGCCTATGACTAATGCGCAAGAAAACATCTGAATGTCCCAGTCCAAAACAACATACCAAACAAAGACCAGAAAAATGGAAGGCTCAAAAGAACGCATAAGAAAGGGTATGCAAAAAGCAAAGGGCAACTAGAAGGAACAACAGGCAATGTTTAAGACAAACAAAAAGAAAATTGCCAGAGTACTCACTGATGATGCAGAAGATGCCACTTACCAAATCAGTGCTGATAATATCGTTCAATACCTCAAAGATATTATGGAAAAAGAGAACAGGAAAAAACACAAATCCATACCTATTGATAGGATACTGCAAGAATGGAATGTTGAAAGACAATATAAACAAATAACACTGCTTGAAATAACTAAAGCTTTCGAACAATCTAACTTAAATAATGCAGTGGGGCCTAACAACATTGGCTGAAATTATCTTAACAATGTTCACAATAAACAACCAAGAATGCTGCCCTAAATATTATTGACTTGGTTAACTGTCAGAAGAGTTCCAGAATCTATAAAGGAAAACCATTCAATACTGATCCCAAAGAATGTAGTGATCAGTGAACTAAACAAAATTAGCAAGTGGTTACCAATTTCAATTGATACACCATTCATGACGCTAATTCAAAAATCTTGATCAAAAGAATTACAGCATACATCAATTTGGATATGAGACAAAAAGGCTTCATGAAAGTGAGAGGTTGTTTCAAAACTATGACTCTCCTTCACAATATTTTAAAAGTGGCACAAAAGAATAAACACTCACTTGCAGTGGTGTTCATAGATATCTCCAAAACCTTTGGCTATGTCAGCCATGGTCACATAATATGGAGTCTCGAAATGCATAGAGTTCCGTCATACATCAGAGACTTGTACACAGAAGTAACAACATTTTTAATGGGAAAAACTTAATCTATACAAAAAATAACAACAACATCTGGAGTTAAACAAGGTGAAAAGTTATCCCCACTTTTGTTTAACATTGCCATGGATCTCCGAATGTGGAATCTTCAGAATACTGGCAAGGGCTACACATCCAGCTCAGATGGTCTTATTGAGCAGTTCGCCACTCTTCCCTTTGCCCATTATATAGCTGTACTCAGCAACACCTGGGAAGGAATGAGTACTAATCGGAAAATCATCCAAAAATGTAGTAAAGCTACAGGTTAAAAACTAAATGTAAAAACAGACCCATGATTTCTTCATAAGTCACCATAAAGACAAAGTCCTGGTGAATAACTGCAAACCATGGCAATTTGAAAGGCACAATATTGAGAGCATTTATCCAGGTGACACCTCAGATTGAACCTGGATCCACACACCGGCCATACAAGTAACAGCAAAATAAATGAGGTTCTCACAAATTTGGGCTAAATAAGTTGACAATGTACCACTCAAGCCTTCTAACAAGGTTGAAATCTTGTGTTAGTATATGGTTTCTAATTTGTCATTTAAATTGGAAATTGCAGACACAGAAGCAAAAACTCGCATCATTCTAAGTCGGACAATAAAGTAATATATGAAGTACTTCCTCCACGTGTCTGCATACACCTGCAATGGTCTCCTCTAATCAAAAAGATTATATGGGGGCCTAAGTATGCCAAAGCTATGTACAGCAATAGGACTCAACAAATTCAACAATCTACTATATCTCAAAGAAACTCCAGACTTATACTTTGCTCACTCTTATATATATGCAGAGAAATAGTAAATGAAAAGATTAGTACTATCATTAAATCCCAAAAATGTAACATTGTGGAGAGTAGATTCCTGAGCAATGATTTTCTGTTATTAACTGCATAAGACTAGAGATAAGAGGAATTCGGGAAATGGAAAAAACTCCCTGCCCACGGTGATGGTATTAATTATCTAGCAGACAATCCAACCTCAAACTTCTGGATTAACAAATGCAACAATTTAAAAGAAAACCAACACATGGTTGCGCTAATGCTGAGAGCAAATATTCAATTCACCACAGAAACCATCTCTGGAAGAACAAACTGAACATTTGCTACTTACAGATATTTTAAAGATGTTTGTGAAACAATTGCTCACATTTTAGGTACATGTCCCAAAACCAAGGGCATAGGGATCAAAAGACATAACAACAGTTTGGAACTTCTCATTAATAGAGCGAAAAGATGGGGTTGTATGAAATATAGGGGACCTCATGTCAAAAATAGTCAAGGTTAACTCCAAAAACCAGTTGTAGTAATCACCAAAGATGGTACCGCTTTAGTGATTGATGTCCCAATTTGATATGAAAACTCACAAAATTACCTTGAACTAGCATTTGAGGGTGAAGGTAAATACTATCAGCATTTATCACAGGAAATAAAAAAACTTCAGCAACTGTTCCACTGTGAAATTTCATGGTTTTATTGTAGGATGTTGATGTTTTTGGTCTCAATGTAATGATGTTGCTCTGGCTGATCTTGGATTGCAAATGACTTTCGCCATTTAAGAACAAGTGTTTGCCTTACTACTTTAATGTAGTGCCATGTATTGCAACACACATATTTATTAGTATACTGTTTTAGGAATGTTTATTTGTAAGCATGGGCGGAAAATCCGTTTCGCTCGCGGATTTTGCGGATTTTCGGGAAATCCGCAATCCGCGAGATTTGCGAATCTCCCGCAAAATCCGCAAATCCGCGAGCAGCGGATTTTGCTCGCACTGCTCGCACTGTTCGCGTGAGTTCGCGTGAGTTCGCGCCCCGCGAATAAGTGCAAAATTGCAGAAATACGATCTTAGCAAAACTGAAAGTAACTACTTACCAGGTTCAAAAGTTCAGGCTCATCATTAGTAGCCATTTCCTGTAGTGCTTCCTGAGGGGCCCCTCCAGAGTTCAGTTGCCAGTTGAAACTATTATGTGACCCTGCTCTGAACCTCAGAATAGTTACACATATGCCACAAAGGTCCTGAATTACAGCTAAGGGAGACTAGCAGGAGCCAGGCTGGAAGTTAAAATCCATTAATCAGCCCCTAATTCATTATTGTCAGTTGGGGCAGGGCAGGTGTTGTAACTAATTTTGCAACAATGAAAGCACTTAGCAAGTGCAAAAGATCACTAATCAGGGCGCACTAAGGAAGCAGGTGCCAGCTAAAAAAATATTCTGTGACACATTAATCAGCCCCAAATTAATTCAGGTCACTTGAGGCAGGGAAGGTGTGCTTTGCTTTGCCGAAAATAATGTACACTGGACAACCAGAGGGTGTGGTGATGAAACAGAGGGTGGCATGGGTGGGCCAGAGGGTGGCATGAGTAGTCAGAGAGTGGCAGTGGTGACAGAGAGTGGCAGTGATGAAGAAGAGTGTCCCAAACAGGCTGGACACGTAGAAACAACAAGTTCGCGAAACTTGCGACCCGACAGGTAAGTTCGCAATTTGCGAAAGTGTACAAAACCCTCGCGAACTGGCAGAAACACGGGCGAACACAAAAAAAAGAAATTCGCGGGAATTCGCGGATTTTGCGGATTGCGAATCCGCAAATCCGCAAAATTCGCGAACGCGAGATCCGCAAAATTCGCTCATGCTTATTTATTTGTTGATATTTAATTCGGTATTAGATAACACACTCAGGGATACATTTTCAAACATTTTGCTCTGGGATAGCATCACAACAGTCATGCTAACCAACACAAAATGTTTTTGAGGGACTTTACTTTCCAGTGCAAAATGTGTTAGCGGTGGAGAGTTCCTAAAGTTAGCGCAAAGCAGCACAAAGCACTGCTTTGCAATACTTAGTGCCAAGGGGGAGTTACATGTGTGGTACATGGGCATTCCCATGCAACCGCCCATGCATTTTGATACAAAGAATTGTAGACAGGTTTTAGCGCCAAAGGTTAACACCACTTCAAAGGAGGCACTAACAAGAAAAATGTTTTTATTTCTCCTTTATTTTCCTACTTTGCATGTGTGCTACACTGTGCAGGACACATACAAAGTGGGAACAGTTTTAAAATGATGTAGCCATGGTATTTTGTACGGGAAGGGTACCCTTTCCTGCACAAAACCTATGCTTGACTCAAGCACACATCCTAGCGCTATGGCACTAAGGCGTGTGCATAGCGTTCTGCAGCTGAAATCAGCACTAGGGAAAGGAGAGGAGACAGCCATATCTCTGTAGATGTGGCACTCTCCTGCTCCCTCCCTGTCATGCAATGCTGTGCAGCCTGTTTGGGTGCAGTGTTGTGTTGCATGTATTTTTGAAAATCCGGCCCATAGAGTTTACTTATAAAGTTGGTCACAGTTAACATGTTTAGAATGTAACTACAGCTTTGGAATTAGGAATGCTTTTCAATAGCTTAAATATTATTATAGCTTTGTGTGTGAATTATTTGATATACATGTGTACATCTTGATAACTGATATATGTTTGAATTCAAAATAGATTTCAAGTAATTGCTTGTAGTAATTGCTAGTAGGATGTTTGAGTGACCTTTCCACAGTGAACAATTTTGAACTAATGAAATATGAAACAGAAAAAAGAGTAATTTTAAAGGAGATTTTGGGAAAACAATTATATGTCAAGGGAGGCTTGCCGATCCACGGCCTTATTAATTGAAAAATGTCACATATTATGTTTAAGCACAGTGATCATGCTTATACACGGCAAAATGGTATACTTTAAACTGGGTATGGAATTCCAAGATGGCTCTGTCCGTAACAGACACTGCCACCAGACAACGTGAGAGCAGTTCGGAATGGCTTTATGAACATTATTTGCCGTAATAGCGAACGTTGATATGATTGTATGGGAGAATAGGTAACTCAGGCATTGCTATGTAATTTAGCCGATATACGGCGTGAAAGCGTGATCGCAGAAATGTGCGTATAATTTGAATATATATTGTGCACGCAAGAAGCTTTGATTTTGCTTATGAAATATTTTAAGCATTCTCGTAGCATAATTGAATAGATGAGTTACTATGAAATTATTTGTGTACTTGAACAAATTGTGACGTACAATGTGAACACATTCCATTATGGCGCATGATCGTAGTCCCTTGTTTGTTTTCACCACTAATGAACGCTGAGAACGCTGTTAAAACATGGCGTCTCCCTTCAATGTTTGTAACATTGAGGAAGGCGGAGCGCCGAAACGCGTCTGTTGCAAATACCTGAAATAAATATTTAAGAACTACCCCCAGAGTGCGTGGTTTCTAATGTAAACCTGGTGGAAACCTTGAGCAGAATATTTTGCGGGTCCTGTAACCGCATCACGCACCCGTCTGGGAGTGCTCCCGAAACTTGCAGGGGATTGAGCGCGAATATATATATATATGTGTATATATCTTCTGTCAAGGACCACTTCACTTCAAGAGATCAGAAGCCACCACAGGGAACTTGTTGGAGAAGCCTTTATTAGAACCAAACGCCAGCGTAATGTATTTCGGCATCTCTGCCTTCCTCAGACTCTGTGGCAATTTTGAGGAACCCCCAAGCCCCTCCCTTTTGTTCTTCCATGGTCCTCCCTCTGCAGGAAGGTCAGCTGACCCCACCAAGTCATGGGTTGTTGTAGTCCGAGTGTTGACGACTACAATCCCCAGCATGCATCTGAATTGGTGCAGTGGCAGAGTTCTTGCTAAGTGCACGCTGTATTACCTTGCAAAAGGGAGGGGAAAATGTCTTTCTTGGCGGCTCCCTTCTTTGTTCCTAGACTCTCCTCAGGTCCCTGACGCTCCACCTTCCAGCATCCATGTTCGGTAGGGCCGAAGGTGTGGGTTTTAGTGACCCCACCCCCATCTTCAATGACGAGCTGCTCACTGCAGAAGCCTCTAACCCGAACTGTTGCCAAAAGGTTGTCCTGCGGTATCCGATTCCTCGGTGAGTCTTTTTTGCGTGTTGCCACGGGTGTCAGCATGTGTATATATCTATACTACTATTATAAAGAGAGAACTTGCACCTTTTGGCCAGGTAAACTCGGGAACCACAGCGCCAAGCTACACACCCGATACATCTATGAAAATGTCAGGGTGTGTAGATGGACATAGGCTATATAAATTTTAAAAAAAAGTCAATTAAAAAAATTCAGTTTGAAAACAAAGTAGTCCCCTGAAAGTAGCGCCGGCCGGGACCTAGCGCTGGCTGCGACGCGACGTGCGTGACGACCGCGACGCGACGTGCGTGATGACGACGAAGGAGGAGCGGCGGTGCAGTGACGAGCGGCTGTGCAGTGAGGAGCGGCGGCATAGGTAAGGAAAGGGAAAGTTCAGTGCGAGACTGTGTGATGCAGGGGGAGGCAAGAAGGACCTTCGCAGTGCTATTAGCTGGAAGAGGCAGCAGTAAAGGAAAATGTAGGAGCGCGAGTGAGTTGGGGCGGGAGGAGGGCGGGAGTGAGTCGGGACGGGAGGGGGGCGGGAGTGAGTCGGTGCGGGAGGGAGTCGAAGCGGGAGGGGGGCCTTGTCCGTGTCGGGGCGGGCGGGGGCCTGGGCGGGCGGTTGGCCCTGAAGCCTCATTGCCCCCAGGCAACGCTGGGGCGGGCTGCTAGTATTTTATATATATATATATATATATATATATATATATGTATGTATGTATGTATGTATGTATGTATGTATGTATGTATATATATATATATATATATATACATATAGATTGTTAATATCCTGCTTAACATACCTTAATTTTCTTAGGACAGTTCATAGACAATTTATAATATTAGAGTAGTACTAGAGGGTATACTGTCTCTATCCTATACGTGATTTCTGTTCCGGTGAGGACAGCTTAATGTATAGCTGTACATTTTGACGCTAATGGCCAGCAATAGTAACCCAGTGTGAGCCACTGGGTAGTGGTACAAGAATAGTCAAATGGATTGTCACCTATTTAGTGACCCACATGAATGGATGAATGAGTTTTCCTCTGTACCTTCCTACTATCTAGCAAAATCACAGCCAAGGGAGCGGGCTCAGCAGAATCAGCGAGACAAGAGCACTCCATTGAGCTTGACTCTATTCTGGCACTGTGATAATGCATGTGTTCTATGGCAAGCTCAGTGAGGACAAACCTCACATGGAGCAGAAGGTCAAAAGCTTGCTTGATCTTGATTTTAAGTATGACTAGAGTAGAAAACTGGGTTTTTATTTCAGTTCCCACTCACTTTCTTTCCTGGTACCTGATGCATCTTTGTCTTTGTCTGAAAGTGTACTGGGTTCCTGCTAATCAGGCCTCTAGTACCAGTGTTCTTTCCCTAGGTTGTACCATTGTTCAATACCTGGCACCCCTTGCAGCCTGCGTATCTTGGTGCATAGAAAAAAGAAGAGACAACAAGGGACAAACTCCTGCGTGCCATGCAAGAAAGACACTGCATGTGGTGTAGGTAAGACACCCCTACAGCAGGTTTTCAGATTCCTCCATCTTGTTTTGGATGAAATTAACATTCTAGGGTCAGACTAATGCCCAAATCCCGCAGGAAGTTGTCACGCAGAGGGTGTACACACCCTAAAGTTAGGTAGCCCATTGGCTACTACCATTCACTCCCCTTAAACACCCCTAAATTGAGTGTTTAGTTGGCAGTCCTGAACACAAAACTCATATTCAATAGATCAAGAGATGAAAGATGAAGAAGAGCCACTGCCTGGTGAGAACTGCAGCAGAACTGTGGACTTTTGGCATAAAATTCTGCCGTCCTCAGCCCTTTCTTCACAATCACGACAGAGTGACTTGTCCGGTGGGCTGGACACCTACCAACGCCTTGGATAGCCTGCCAGCTCTTTTAAGAAATTCCCTCCAGTCTCCATTGGAATAGAGGAGCTACACCCCTGCAGTTCGCAGGCACCGGCAAGGGAATCCAGTACACCGCCTTCAAGCTCCCCAACCTGACCAACGCTGCCCATGACCAGGAGAAGGTACTCAAGGTTTGGAAGGTCAGTTGTGTCTCCCTATCAAGTGTGAAGACACCAGGGCCAACTGGAGCTGAGCAGCACCAACCCCCAGGGTACCGGCTGCTCAGCACCAAACATCAAAAGTGAGAGTCCATCATTCGTAGACAGTTTGATTCTGGGTCGGAATTTCCTAAGTAGCAGAGCAACTACCTCGCTGCCATCTATCCAAAGTCATCCTCTGAGCCAAACTTTTGTCTCTATCTGTGGGTGCCCGTACTAGTCCCCCCACCAAACCTGGGGGCCCCTCTGCTGCCAGGCTGGTGGCAGGGATGTGGAGGGGTTTGTGGGCCTACAGTTTACAGCCTCTAACACATGCCGCATAGCAGGGGGTCATCCCCCACCTGCACTGTGCCACCAGGTGCAGGCAACAGGGGGATGACCCCTTGCAGGTCAGCAAGGTGACCAGATGGCTAGAGAGGCATCCCTATGACACTCGAGTTACTGAGAGGAAGTAGCCCATGAAGGTGCCTCCAGAGTACCAGACTCAGATCCCTATGACGACACACAAACATACCCTTGTCAAACCAGGATACACAGTATGTTTCATTGAATCAACAACATAAAGCTCACCACAATGCAAAACAATGTTGAACAAACAACAAAAACACAAGCCTAAAGTACCACACATTGTGTGTTTGTTACAGTTATCTTGTTAAACATCCTCTCTGGCCATGTAGATACATTCAAAGTCACTTATTGCACATATACTCATTGAAAAGCTTGGACAACATATTGCAGCAAATTGCATTCTCGCCATCTGTGGACTGCTGTGGGACAGGGGCCTGGGGACTGGTGCCTGGGTTGTCCCGGGCCATCTGGTCGCAGGGTCATATCAGGCCATCTGGTCGCTAAGTCAGCCTGGGCAATTTGGTCACTGGGTTGTCTACGGGCCCTTTGGTCACCGGGATGGTTAACGAGACGGCCCAGTGGGCTGGCTGACCTGATGGCTGGAAGGCCAGCCTATGGGGCTAATTCCAACTTTTGTCTCTCCCTGTGGCGGATTAATAATCCATGAAAATGGGCATTCTGGTCAGGTCCATGGAGAAAGGTTGTGAAATGGGCTGGGCTTAACACTCCTTGGCTCCTCATGTCCGGTCTCCAGCAAGATTGAGGGCACCCACTCAAGCCAGGACACTGAGCCCTTGGTATAGCGTTGACAGTAACTTCTCAGGGCAAGGTCACTGCACACCAGGTAGTACTCTCTTGCTCCCCCACTGGGTTTGGGGTAAAAAGCGGAGACCAGACCTGCATGAAGGCCCAAGCTCTGGGGCTCTGAGATGGAACACGAGCCCAGGAGAGCTCTGAGAAGCCCTCGGCAAATGGCCCGGTCTTTAATGGCATCGTCTGTCGGTGTCCATCACCACCAAGGAGGTACTGTTGGCAGGTTTCCATTCTCCTAAGATTGAGCAGGGCCTGGAAAAGGGGAAGCAGCAGTCCTTGGAAGCCCTCTTTCCCCTTCTCCAGCAGGAAGGGTGACCATAGTTGTAAGCATGGTCAGAGCTCCAGCGGGGCCTGGGCTCCAAGTGCGAGCCCTCTGTGCTGTCAAGCACATTGGGTGATATGGGTTCTATATTCACAGAGAGGGCAGCCTGTGCCTGGGGATGGTCCAGACCAGAATCGAGTTGATTGGGCATAGTTGGGCCTATTTGGCGTCTTTGGCCCACTTGGTTGGAAACACCAAACAGTGGCTTGGTTCAGGACTTCTGAGCCACATAGTGAACAGGACATGGCCCCGCAGGACATGGACCCTGGTTACCTTTAGAATCCTCAAGATGCTGGGAAAAAGGACACAAATTTGCCATGGATACCTTATGTGGACAAAAAGTTATGGGAGCCAAAGCACAAATGACCCCAAATAGCCATTAAAAAGCTTAGCAGGAGGAGGGGGAGGCCTAGCAGTGAAGGGGTTCGAAACCCCTTTCCTTGGCTACTAATTGTGGATACAGTAATGATAGTAGTTCTAAGCTACATTCTTGACTTAACATTCCAGCACTAAGGATTGCGAGTGGTGTGACAAAATGATGGTTTCCCACATGGTTCTGGTTGCAGCATTTTGAATGTTTTTGCTGTTAGAAGAATGATTTATCATGTGCTCTGGCATAGGCTGTTTTCTGGTCTTGCTACAGACAGATCTTACTGTCTGTCTATTAGACATCATTATTTATAATACTCAACAGAGTTCATTCTTGCTCAAAATTGAATGGCTTTTGGGTCAGTCTCATTTGCCTTGCTCTTATGGTGCTTTCCTCCCTTTCTCTGTTTGACCCTTCTTCATAAGCATTTAAGTTTAGGTGTCTTTAGATTCCTTACTTGCCCTGTTCCGATTGCAGCATTGGAAACAGAGCTGTGTTTAACACCTTCAATGCTAAAGGTATTCTCCCCCGGAGCTGCATTCCCTGATTTACCATTGTTCATGATGAGCTCAGCTCGTCATGAGCTCAACCGTGCCTCATGACGAGCTCAGCTCGTCATGAGCATCGAAGGGGTTAAACACCAGTCTACTGCATTTTAGTGCCACTTAGTGGTCACTAGAAATCTGCAGCAGAAATGTGGAAGATAAACCAAAATTGACCTTGACAGATACTAAAGACCACAACAAAATTGATATTGACAGGACAGGACTACTTTAACAAACATTGGCTAAGCCAGTCTGCCGCACTTGTATGTAACGGTTAATAAGACAACTGTCACTCTTAACGCATGTTCTCCTTTGATTTTCCACATTACAGTGCCTCTTTGTCTTTCATTTCAGAATATTTCAATCATAATGGAGCTTTCTTTGGTAGTGTCTGATTTATAACACTTTTATGGCTATGGGTGCCTTGATTCAGGAAGTAAAGCAGAATATGATGACATCCTATAAGACAATGCTCAACTTATGCCTTCACTCTTCTGGTGCCAAGGCCACAACACCTTGAAGATACATTTCACTCTTAATCCTGCCTGTGAGGTGGAGATGTTGTTAGGGAATTAGGTCAGCTTTGAAGTGTGAGCATCTGAATACAGCAAACAGCAGTGCCAATTTCCTACATTATGTGTTCCTAAAGCCCATTTAATCTCCCTTTGCCACACTAGATTCTGCTGCTAACATTCAAAATGCTGCAAAACATGCAGCATCCAGTATAATGCCTATAACAAATATTGCTAGACCTGGCATCCTCGGTGTAGTTTCCCTTCACTTTGCCTTCCTACCACCTGCTTTGCTGACTTAATTTTTGCTGGCCTTAATATTGTGGGTACTTTATCACTGCTAACCAATGCTAAGGTGCAATTGCTCTTTACTGAAAACATGGTGACATTGGCATATGCACAATTGGCATATTTAATGTAGATTTAAGTCACAAGTAAAGTGCACTACATATGCCCATGGCCTATAATTTAAATGCTACTAGTGGACTTGCATCACTCATTCAAGTAGCCCTTCAAATTTGGCTCAGGCCTGCTATTGCAGAGCCTTTGTGTGCAGTTGTAAACTGCCATTTCAACCTAGCAAGTTAGCCCTCTAGCCAGGCACAATCCTTGAATTGTAATAAATAGATCACCCGGAATGTAGACCCTAGTCAGCCCCAAGGGCAGGGTGCAGAGCATTTTAAAAGTTGGGAATGATCTTTTAAGTTAAATTCATTTTTCACTACTGCAAAGCCTATCTCTCCCATAGGTTAACATTGGGATTACCTTTTCACATTTTATAAGTGTAATTTCCAATTGGAAAAAGATAGCTATTTTGAGTTTGATGTCCCTGGAATCACAATTATTTAAAATCACAACTTATGGTGTAGTTGGATTTTAAGTTGGAAGTCTGAAAATGCCACTTTTAGAATGTTAACAAACTATCAAGAAAGTTGTTGATTTGCCAGAGAACTGGAGAGAAGGAACATGGCGGCAGGCTGACGCCGGTCGCGGGATCTCCCAGCGCAGTGCGAGGCAGAAAATCAAAATCGGCATGACATAACCCACAGAAGCGCCCACTGAAGAGAATGTGGGGTACATAAGATGCTGTAAGTCTTTTGTAAAATATTTGTGGATTCTACTACCTTTTTTTCCTCGCTTTCTTTCTCTCATGTTTGACACCATATACACCCTTCTAAACACTGCATGGGGCAGGAAGCGGCTGATTACACTGGATTCTGGGGACACCGGACTGAATTGTGGAGGAGGATACGGGCCGAAGTAACTCTGATAAGCTTCTGGGCCAGGGGGGGCTGAAACAGAAGAGCGCACTGGCGAGCTGCAAAGCCCCCAGAAGGCTCCACAGCACAGGACTCTTTTCCCGACCCTCCGGCCGATAGGGTAAGGCGAGCCTTTAGCAGAAGAGAGGTTTGGCAGATGGAAAAAGAGCTGCTTCTTTTTTGTCCTGAGTTAGTTTCAGAAAACAAGGGAAAAGACAGGAGGGGGATAGAGAGTCTGCATTCGTAGAGGAGCAGCTGAGGTCGGGAGCTCCGGCTGGGTTACAAAAAGCTATCAGTACTGTACCTGTCAAAGGAGTGTTGGTCCCCCCCCAAGAAATAGATATCAGTTGCGCTCTCAGTAAGCAGCAAAAAACAGAGGAAAAACAGTTGTTAAGGGGAAAATAGCTGGGGAATTACTCCCAGTAGCCCTAAAAAAAAGGCGATAAAATATGGGGGGAGGAGGGGCAAAAAGCAAAGTGAAGCTAAGGATGCACGCTTACCAGTTCAAACAACCCCTTCATTAAAATCTTATTGTAAAATAATGGAGCAGGTGGCGACCGCTAAGGGGGCAGCAAGGAGTACGGCACTTCAGTTGGAAAATCAATACGCACCACTAATGGTGGTTGATGGGGAAGAGAAAGAGGCATTTCAATTAAACGAGCAGGTCAGGGCAGAAGAAACACTTAATAAAGGAAACCCCCCTTCCGTTAATTGGTCAACCCCCACTACAGAATCCATACCAGTGCAAGGTAGTGGCAGTGCCTTGGACTGGAGAAATACTGATACTCCATTAGGGGCAGAGGGAGTCAAGACCCGTTTGGAATCAATGTTATTAAGTTTAAGAGAAGATTTATTTTCAAAATTAGAAATTTCTGAGACTAATCAGAGAGGAATACATGATAAGTGCGAGGTCTTAGAAGGAAAACTGGACTATATAGCCTTGCGAACTGGTGTCCTGGAATCTGATGTTAAAGTTCTCTCAGAAGCTGTTTTGGAAAACACCAAAGATCTCGATAAGTTCAAAGTCCAGTACAAACTTAACAAGAAGACCTAGAGAGGTTGGAGATGCAGGCAAGGCAGAATAACCTAAGAGTTCTCAAAATTCCGGTGGAAAACAAGATACATAATTTTAGCTCCCCAGAGGAATTCAATACTTTCTTGGCACACATGAATAAGTAGATCAGACATAGATTAGATTAGATTAGATTTAGAGATGTAAAACTGATTAGACTAGATCAGGGGGTGGTAGGAAATCAAAAAGGAAATGGGGTGACCGGTAACGAACAGCTACTTAAACAAAGGAAAGTCTGTTAATCTGCTTCATTCCCTTTGTTTAAGTACCGGTCAGCACTACGCATGTGTCGCATTCTTTCGCGGCTACCCGTTCACTCTGCTGAAAAGAAGTTTTATTGGAATGGGAGCTCCCGTTAGAATAAGGTCGGTGCCAGAGAATTGTTGTAAATAGCGTATCATCTCAATGATTTCCTTTTCGATTGCATTTAGATATTAGAACATTCCTTCCTTTATATTTTCTAGATATGTCCTCACAGTGAGCTAGATTTCCGTACAGGTACACCGAAGAAAACGCCTCAGCAGCGTGATAGAATACCCAGGTTAGTAGACAGCTGCAGTACACAGCAGCACATCGTTATACCTCCACTACGCATATGATGTATTGTAAATATCCAACTTTTGGTTTCTTTCAGACGATTTCCATAGACTCCAGTTTACCATTGTTAAAAAAGTTTCCAAGTAAGCAGGGATTCGTTCTTTAAAAGTCTAGAGGATGTATGGAAACTCTCAATTCACTTTTTATTGGATAGTGTGTTGGACACACGTTTGAGATTAAGGGCTCTTCGTGTAGCTTTCAGACGTACACGCGTGGTTCTCACATTTTGTTCACAAATCAGAACACTGGTTTAACTATTTCTATTACCAAGGGCTATATTTATGTACATCACAGTACAAGCATATTTGGTGCTGTGTATCTCCACAATGTAAATGTATATTATGACTGCTTGACTAAACATTGGCTCTTCTATATAGAGATAATATGCTAATATTTTTGTTTACAGATTCAACCCCTGAAGAAGGGCCCATGAGGCCTGAAATACATTGGAAAATGTTTTTATTGTAATATAAATGTAATTTACGTAAAACAAACAGAAAAATGTAAAGTAATTTTGCGATGGCAACAAAATAAAAAAGCAACAATGATTGTAGTGACAAAACTATTGTATTTTGGAAATTAGATTTGATTTAAAATGTTGATTTAGCATTAACAAAAAAGCTGTGACTCTAACCAAGATAAGGTTTGGCAACAGTGGTTGTAAATTAGCCGAATGAAGATAACGCAGGGGCGCTTTCAAAACTTGAAGTTAGCTAGTTGAATACAACTGCGCCAATCATAATTCGGGGCATTTCAATCTGGTATTAAATAAAGAAATAGATCGTACCTCGAAAGTAAGATACAACAGACCACCAAAAATGTTTGCTAGGTTAAAGAATACAATCAAAGACTTCGATCTGCTTGATATTTGGAGAAACAAGAATGGGGAAACTAGAGATTTTACGTTCTATAGTAAAATGTAAAAGCATAATTTGAGAATCGATTATTTTCTTATAGATCAGGTGATGTTTTCAGAAGTAGAGACAATAAATCACATTCCTGCTATATTATCAGACCATTCAGCAGTAGTTATGACCCTGGGGCTTAAGCAAAATAGAGATACAAAAAGGTGAATCTAGATAGGACCATGTTATTGGATGAAGAAGTGATTATGGAGATAGGAGATAAAACGGATGAGTACTTTAAGTTTAATTTTGGTACAGCTAAGGATCAGATAGTGTGGGAGGTTTTTAAAGCCTATATAAGGGGGATACTAAGCTCTATAATGATAGGAAGAAGGACATTTCTGAAAAATGAAACAGAAGATAGGATAAGCAAGATTAAGGAGACAGAAGCAGAATTACAGAAAGCATCAATGGAGACTTTAAGCACAGTGCCATGCTTAGAGAACGTTTGAGATCTTACAGGCTGAACTTCAGGCCAATTTAGATAAGAAGCTTTTGGATAGGTGGAAAGATAGTAAGCTTCAGCATTTTGCATACAGAGAGAAATGCAGTTCTTTATTAGCGTGGAAGGCAAAAACAGACAGGGCAAGGAACCTGATAAAGAAGTTAATCAAAAGAGGGTCAGGAGGAATTATATATGCGGATGATGACATTTGTGAGGAGGCCCGAAGTTTTATGAGTGATCTGTGTAAGGAGGATATTAGACCAGGACAAGAGGTTGTTCAGGAGTGGTTAAAGTTAATAACGCTCCCTCAGTTGACAGAAGAGTATAAGGTATTCTTGCAAGTAAGCATTACTGAAGAAGAAGATAGAGCACAATGCAAAAAAAATGGTCAGGGGTAAAGCTGCAGGCCCAGATGGGCTTCCGATCGAGTTATATGTAAGTATTTTGGATAAGGTAGTGCCAATTTAAAACAAATCTGTTTAATAAAATCTATATTGGAGGAAAAAATACACCAGGTTCATGGGCAGAAGCCATGGTGACCCTGATATTAAAACCAAATAAAGATCCTCAGATGATAGGGTCCTAATCACCAATATCTTTATTAAATTCTGATTATAAGGTCTTTATAGGTATACTGGCAGCAAGGGTGGCAAAGGTTATAAAGGCGATAGTTCACTCGGATCAGAGAGGTGTTATACCAGGGAGGAAGCTGAATGAGCTCACTTTTCAGTTAATGGGGGTCATAGATATGGGCAAATTAAGGAAGGCTTTATTGACAATAGTAGCAATAGATGCTGCAAAAGCCTTTGACCAGGTTAACTGGGTATATTTGTGGGAGACACTAAAAAGTTTTGGTTTGCATAGCAATTTTGTTGAGGCGATGAAGAGTTTATATTTCAGTCCTAAAGCGAAGGTGTTGGTAAACGAGGCCCTGACAGATTGGTTCAACATTTTAAGAGGCACTAGGCAGGGGTGCCCTTTGTCACCGCTTTTATTCAATTTGTATATTGAGCCATTTGTCAGTTGGCTCAGGGTTGTTCCTATTATTCACCCCTTTAAAATGGGAGACGAGGGCCTACACAGCTGAATCCATGCATCTATTTACAAATTTCAAGAGGATTTTCATCTTTAAATTCATCTCATGCCATCTGTTTCAACTGTCAATTTCTTTTTCTTATCAATGAGGTCTTCAACTCTACTTCACAGTATCAATAAGCCTGATGACAATCTCAACACTATGACAGCCTCAATGCTTTGAGATAAGTGACTTTCAATTTACTTCATTTTATTTTCAAAGTTGTACTTTCAATTTCCGGCTTATTTTCTGCTGTACAAATACTTTTACTCATTACAGCAAACAACTATCTTCACTACAGGAGACAACGCTTAATATCTTCGTTTTTGCATATCTACACCCTTCGTGTGTTCCTGATTATTTTTATGGATTACAGTAAGGATTTTCCTTCAAAGTGATGTAGTGACTTTCAATTAGCGTGTGTTTTACTGTGTGGCATTACGAACTTTCTAAAACGGAGAAGATATTTTATTTAAGCTCAAAACAAAACTTACTAATTAGTTGGCTTTTGCTCACGCACAATCTCTTGTGCGCATTTTTCAAATATCCGCACATTTACCAGGAGACTCGCTGTGTTTATTTACTGACATCGGAGTCAGCGTGATCCAGTGCGAGACCTGAGTTTGCGCGAGACCGTGTGTGAAGCACCGAGACTCGTTGTGTCTGTTTGTTGACATCGGAGCCAGCGCGATGCAGAACGAGACTTAAGCTCGTGCAAGACTGTGTTTCATGCACCAATTGAACACCTCCTCTTGAGCATGCTCCATAACGTTGCCAACCATCAAGAGCTTATTTTGCCAACCGCATACTAATGCCATTGCCAACCACGCATATTCTTTTTTATCGGCAGAAAGAGTGACATCATTGCCTTTGTTTCGTTAGTTCTATTTCCTGGATGGTGACATTCCACAGTTTTCCAATGTTTTCTACAGACATTCTATGATACAACAATTAACATTCTTTTTCTCTCAGAAGAACCATTGTTTTCACAAAGACTGAGGAAGCAGCATTCTACCCTATTGAGAACAAAAGAGAAGACAACACTTTTCAATTGGAATTTTTCAAAACTTTATTTATTACAAGGAATGGATATAACATTTTTATATATTTTTCTTTAATTTAACTGAAACAAGTAACTAATATTTGCATATTTTATTAATTTTCCTTGTTTATGAAATTGAATCTATGTGATTTTATTCTTTAGTCTATATTTATTTTGCTCATTTCATCACAGGTTCATTTTTTTTATTTAACATGTCTTCCATACAGTCTATCAATGCTCCTCCTTTTTTTCTGGATACTCCAGGAGATCCTCCGGTGAAGAGGGATATTTGGTTTGACGCCTTCGAGACATACTTAGGTGCCATTAGAGCTTTGAGGTATCATCCTGAAAGAAAGAAATGTCTTTTGTTACATTCTCTTGGTTTCGAAGGGAGATCTATTTTCAAGCATTTACCTGACCCTCCTGGGGATAACAAAATAATTGATGAATATCAAACTACTGTTACAAAAATCAAACTTAGGTTTGATAAACTACCTAATTTAATTGTCCTTAGACATACATTTTTTATGAGAAAACAATCTGAAAGTGAGGATGTTGATGCTTATGTTTCTACTCTCAGGAATTAGCTTCTGTCTGTCTTTTTGAGAATTTTACTGAGCAATTAATTTGTGACCAATTTGTTGGTCATTGCAAAGATAAACAGATTAGGCAGAAGTTACTTTCCATGGAAAGTAACTTTCCACTTTCCGTCCTGAGATCCTCAGAAGCGGTCGCTCCCCACGCTGCTCCCAGCCCAGTATCTGCTCTGGTATCGTAGCGCTGCTTGCACTGCTATTGCTGAATTCGATTTTATCAAAGCTGCTCTCTGACCTCGAAGAATTGTCGCATTGCTCGCACTGCTATTGCTGAATTCAATGTTATCGTAGCGCTGTGCCGCTAGACTGCGCATTGATTGTTTATTGTTGTACATTGCTGCCTGTGCCTGCTTGCCGATTTGTGCCTGATTGTACCGATTCCACTGCCCATTTCATTGCCATTAGCATTACCTGTGCCCCAAACTCGTCCTGCTTGGCTTTTGGCTTGCTGCCATTTTGTTGTTGTTGTTGTGCCTCCCAGCCCGGCTCCCCACCCCGCTCCCGCCTCCCAGCTGCTCCTCCCTCCCACTGAAAGTATAGGACCTACCCTTCGCAATAAGCCCTGTGACCGTCCTGAGATTCTCAGGAGCGGTCGCTCCCCACCCTGCTGGCAGCCCAGTATCTGATCTGGTATCATAGCGCTGCTCGCACTGCTATTGCTGAATTCGATTTTATCAAAGCTGCTCTCTGACCTCGCAGCATTGTCGCATTACTCGCACCCCGCTCCTGCCTCCCAGCTGCTCCTCTCTCGCCCGCCCCCTCCACCATCCACATATGACAGATGCTTTTGTGCGCAGCGTTCACGCACAGCGGACGCGCCCCATGTGCACCGAAGGTGCGCCAAAGGTAGGCCCGTCTATGCCTGTCCGTGCCTGGACCTCGCCCAGCGCCAGACCCCCTGGCCCCCACAAAATCCACTCCACCCGCATAACGTACGACGCCGCAACCCTCTCAGCACTTAACCCCGGCCGTCTCCAAGACTGCTACCAAGCCGCCCCAGGACACACCCATGGACCCTTCACCTGCCACTCCTGCAAGTTCGACTGCATCAGGACCCACACCAAATCCACTAACTCCAAACAGAGCTCCGACACTAAACACCTAAAATGCATCCTGCTCAACACCAGCTCGGTCCACAGACACTCCATTGAACTCTGGAACCTACTCAACACTACATCACCGGACGTCGCCTTCCTTACAGAAACATGGATGAACGCCTCATCAGCACCCGACATTGCCATAGCCATCCCGGACGGCTACAAGATCATCCGAAAGGACCGCATCAACCAGACTGGAGGAGGCATCGCCATCGTCCACAAGAACACCATCCGCATCACAACCAAGTCCGACGAAAATCTCGCTACCGCCGAACCCCTCCACACCCAAAACCACACTCAGAGGCACCCTCATCTACAGGCCACCAGGACCCTGCACACAATTCAGCGAAGACATCACTGACTTCCCCTCCGAGAACTTCATTCTACTGGGAGACCTCAAATTCCACCTGGAAAAGAAAAACTACAGCAACACCACCACCCTTCTGGACAACCTCGCCAATATCGGACTCAAACAACTTGTTGACACCCCCACACACTTGGCCGGACACACGCTCGACCATATCTTCACCTCCAGCAAACACATCTCCTTCGATCACACCACTGCTCTCCATTGGACGGACCACAGCTGCGTTCACTTCAACTACAAAAAGTCCATGAGCCACAACCCCTCACAACCTATTCCTCAAAGAAATTGGAACAAAATCACCACCGACCAGCTCTTCACTTTGCTTCACCAAAACCCCCCTGCCACATCATCGGACCCAAACCAAACAGCCACCAACCTCGCACAATAGATCACCCACAGCGCCGACGAACTAGCACCCCTGAAAAACCACCAAATGAAACAATGTAGCAAAAAAGCCCCCTGGTTCAACGATGACCTTAAGAAATCCAAGAAGTTCTGTTGTACTCTCGAGAAAGCCTGGAGAAAAAACCCAAACACTGACAACCTGGCCACCTTCAAGAACGCCACCCGCAAACACCACCAACTGATCCGATCCACCAAGAAATCAGCATTCAAGGATCGACTGAAAAACAACGCCCAAAACAGCAAGGAACTATTCAACATCATCAAAGAATTTACCAACCCCACCGCCGGCACCAAGGACATCACTCCCTCCCCAGACCTCTGCGACTCTCTATCCTCATTCTTCCACAACAAAATCGCCGAAATACATAACAGCTTTGAATACCAGTCCAGAGGCCAGTCCACTCCACCCACCTCCGACCCAAAACCACACTTCAACAACCTTTGCGCCTGGAACCCAATCACCACCGAAGACACCATCCTCCTGATGAACTCCATCCACTCAGGATCGCCAACCGACCCCTGTCCCCACCAACTCTTCAACAAAGCAGACTCCATCATCGCACCCCATCTTCGCGATGTCATCAACTGTTCCTTCACCTCCGCTACCTTCCCGGAAAGCTGGAATCATGTCGAACTCAGCGCCCTCCTGAAGAAACCCACAGCAGACCCCACTGAACTTAAGAACTACCGCCCCATCTCGCTCCTCCCTTTCCCTGCTAAAGTCATTGAGAAAGCCTTCAACAGCCAGCTCGCCACCTTCCTTGAAGCCAACAAATCCCTCGACCCTTCACAATCCGGCTTCCGAGCCAAACACAGCACCGAGACCGCCCTCATCGCAGCAACAGACGACATTCGAACTCTACTGGACAACGGAGAAACAGCCGCCCTCATCCTACTTGACCTCTCCGCGGCCTTCGACACAATCTTTCATAGCACCCTCATACAACGCCTCAACAACGTCGGAATACAAGGAAAAGCATTGGACTGGATCATCTCGTTCCTCGCCGGAAGAACCCAAAGAGTCCGCCTCCCCCCTTTTAAATCAGAAGCCACCGAAGTCATCTGCGGCATACCACAAGGATCATCACTCAGTCCTACCCTCTTCAACGTATACATGAGTCCCCTCGCATCCATCGCACGCCAACACAACCTCAACATCATCTCCTATGCAGACGACACTCAGCTGATCCTATCCCTCACCAAAGACCCAAACACCGCCAAAACAAACTTACTCGAAGGAATGAAAGAAGTAGCCGAATGGATGAAGAACAGCCGTCTAAAACTAAACTCAGACAAATTGGAAGCCCTCATTTTAGGCTCATCCCCCTCTGCCTGGGACGACTCATGGTGGCCACCGGCCTTGGGAACCGCACCCATACCTACGGATCACGCACGTAACCTGGGCTTCATCCTGGACTCCTCCCTTTCGATGACCAGACAAGTCAACGCCGTTTCATCATCTTGCTTCAACATCCTACGCATGCTCAAAAAAATCTTTCGTTGGATCCCCACCGAAACAAGAAAGACGGTCACTCACGCACTAGTCACCAGCCGACTGGATTACGGAAACACCCTCTCCGCCAGAACCACAGCCAAACTACAGAAAAAACTCCAACGCATCCAAAACCCCTCAGCCAGACTCATATTGGACATCCCTCGGCAAGCTCACATTTCCGGCCACCTGAAAGACCTCCATTGGCTCCCCGTCAACAAGAGAATAACGTTCCGTCTCCTCACCCACGCACACAAAGCCCTCTACAACCTAGGACCCGAATGCCTCAACATGCGACTGTCCTTCCACACCCCCTCCCGCCAACTACGATCGTCCAATCAAGCCCTCGCCGCAATTCCGCGCATCCATAGATCCACCATGGGGGGAAGATCCTTCTCCTACTTAGCGGCTAAAACCTGGAACTCTATCCCCACCCACCTCCGCCTTGCACAGAACCACCTCTCCTTCAGAAAGCAACAAAAACTTGGATTTTCGATCAGTAAAGCACCCCCCTCCCTCAAGCGCCTCGAGACTTTCTGAACTTGAACTTGAACATGGACAATACCTCCCTTGATGAAACCATTAAGGTAGCGAAGAGTATAGAGACATCTCACATTTCTCTTAAAGAGCTGGAAGACAAACCAGTGGATAGCATCAATTTTGTTGGGAATTCAAGGAAAGTAAAAAATAAATCCATGAAGAATGGGGGCAATTATTCTCCAAGGTTCAAAGATGCTGTTTCTGTACCTAGCAATATTTTTTTACGGTGTGGCAGTTCTACTCATAGTAAGGAAGCGAAATGCCCAGCATTAAATTCTATGTGTAACTATTGTAAAAAAATAGGGCACTTTGCCACTGTTTGTTTAAAAAAGAAATTTCAAAAGAAGACTATAGCTTGTGTAGAATCAGATAATGACTCAGATACAGAGACTATCTCAGTTGTCACTGATCATATGGAGTCTAGCAACACATCAATACCTCTTACAGGTGATCCGTCGACTTGTGTTGATCCTATAGTTGAAATATTTGTTGGTGATAAGAAACTTGATCTTCTAGTAGATTCAGGCGCAAGGATCACCATGATTACAGAGGAACTGTTTCGTGAAACATGGGGAGAGAGAGAATTGTTTCCCCCTGACAGAAAACCTGTTTCCTACGAAAGACGTAGAATTGAATTACTAGGATTTTTCGAGGATTTCCTAGAGTTTGAAGGTAGGAGAATAAGGGGAAAAGTTTACGTAGCTGTCAAGGGATTGAATATTTTAGGGTGGTTCCACCAGGGTCTTTTTGGCATGCAAATTAAACCAGGTACAAAAGAACAGGTATTGCTGGTCTCTTGTGAAGAGGAAAGCACTAAGTGGGTCAAAAATGTCCTTTCTGTTTTCAGTGATAAGTTGGGGAAGATCACTGGGTTCAAACATAAGATTAAAGTTAAGGATGGAGCAACTCCTATTAAACACAAGCTCAGGGGTGTGCCCTTCAGCATTAAAGAGGACCTTAACAAAGTGATATCTATGTTATGTGAAAAGGGAATTATAGAACCTACTGACTCATCATTATGGTTGTCTCCTCTTGTGGTCGCACGCAAGAGAGATGGTAAACTTAGTGTGTGTGTGGACCTCAGATCCTTGAACAAGGAGATTTGGGTTGACTCCCACCGTTTGCCCAAAATTACGCATCTATTCACCAGTATCAAGGGTGCAAAAATCTTTTCGAAATTAGACCAGGCTAGCGCCTATCATCAAATAGATCTTCACCCTGAATCACGTTCCTTAACGGCTTTTGTATCTCCACTTGGTACTTTCCGCTACAAAAGGATGCCTTTTGGATTAGCCACCTTGGCATCTGTATTCCAGAGGGTGATGCAAAACTTGTTGAGGAATGTAGAAGGTGTACTTGTGTTCCAAGATGATGTTTTGATATATGCAAAAGATGATGAGACGCATGATCACATTATTAGGAAGGTCTTGGAAATATTCAAAATAAATGAAGTTGTATTGAAAACTGAAAAGTGCAAGTTTATTTGCAGTGAGATAGAGTACCTTGGCCATTTACTTTCTCACGAAGGGATCAAACTAAGAAAAGGGTTAATTGATGCTATCATGAAAGCGCCTGTACCTAAAGACAAATCTGGAGTTAAGTCATTGCTAGGATTGTTGGAATACTATTCAAGATTTGTCCCTTGTTATGTGTCATTAGTTAGACCCATTAGCAATCTGCTCAAGTTTTCTACAAGATTTTCAAGGACAGCAGAATGTGAACGTGCTTTCATGGAATTCAAGGATATTTTGAAGAAAAGTGATTCTCTTACACCATTTGATCCTGATTTGCCTTGTATCATACTGTAGATGCGAGCAAGGTTGGTCTAGGAGCTATTCTCACTCAACGTTCTGGTGAAAAAGAATACACAGTTGATTTTGCTTCCAGGGTTCTAAGGAGTGCTGAGTCTCAATATTCTGTTATAGAGAAAGAACTGTTGGCTTGTGATTGGGCCATTGATAAGTATCGACCTTATGTTTGGGGTAGGCATTTTAGCTTAATCACAGATCACAAGCCACTGGTGTCTATTTTGTCTGCTGGTCCTAGCAAATGTTGAACACCTAGGATCACTAGGATGGTTAGCAAGTTGTTTCAATATCAGTTTGATGTCACACATATTGCTGGTGGGAAAAACACATGAGCTGACTTCTTATCACGTTATCCGCAGAGTAGTGATTTGAGTGAGGGTACAAGTTTCCAAGATTTAAATGATGAAGATGAGGAGGAATGTTTTGTGGCATCAATAGATGTACCCATTTTAGCAGTTGGGTCTGAGGAGGATTGGAGAGCGTTTTTGTTGAAGGACAGGGCGTTGCAAGAGGTATTCAGTTTTATCAAGAATGGCTTCCAAGTTACAACCATATTGGAAGGTTGAGTCAGAACTTTCAATTGAGGATGGTTTAATATTGAGATGTGAAAAATTAATTCCACCTCTTTGTCTTAGACCCTTAGACCTATTATTGTAAAAGAAGCTCATGAGGGGCATTTAGGTATTTCTCTTACAATACGTCGTGTACGGTAAGATTTTTGGTGGCCAAGCATGGATAGTGAGATCAGGATGTTTGTTGAAAACTGTCCAGTGTGCTGTTCTTCTGAGAAATTGCTAAAAGTTGTTGTTCCGCCTTTGTCTCCAATTGAATGTCCATCTAGACCATGGGTCAAAGTAGGTATAGACATTATGTGCCCTTATGAGGTTTTACCCTTGGGGATGAGATTAATTGTGGTTTTGATGGATTACACATCCAAGTGGCCTGAAATAAAAGTTGTCAAGGAAGCTAATTCATTTCGTGTTATCAAGTTTCTTAAAGAAGTATTTTTGAGAGAAGGATTTCCTCAGTTTATCATCTCAGATAATGGGACTCAGTTTGTAAGTGTTGAATTTCAAACATTTTGTAATAATCCTGTGGGGTCAAACACCTTAGAATCTCACTATATTATCCACAAACAAACGATCTTGTGGAAAGAATGAACCGTGTTGTGGGTGATTGTGTTAGGTGGGCAGTAAAGGGCAGGCATGATGTTTTTGCATCCATTGAAAGCATGCTTTGGTTTTACAGGACAACACTGCACTCTTCCACAAAGTTTTCTCCTTTAGAAGTGCTAAGGGGAAGGAAAGCTAATACCAGTTTTCAACCTGGATGGATGTGTAAGTGGTCTGACTCATTAGTTGATGTTGATTTGGTTTGGAAACAGCCAAAGCTAATTCTGACATGACACAAAATAAGGAGAAAGAATGGTTTGACAAAAAGAAAAATGTCAAGATAGTTTCGTTCTGTGTGGGTGATTTTGTTAGAATTAAGAATTCTTTTTACACCAAGAAAGTGAAGTGTAAATATAGTGAGCCTATCAAGATTGTGCGAAGTGGTGTCAATGCTGTTCAAGTAGAAGGTGGATGTTGGTGGAATATTTTGAAAGTTGTAAAAATTAAAACAAGTGTACTTTCTGAAGATCTTAATGAACATGACAGTAACATGAATTCATCCCATAGGAAGAGTACTAGAATTTCTATTTTACCTTGTAGATATCGTGATTAGAGGTACAGTTGTATCTCTATTTAGTTTTTGTATTTTCAGTAACCTTTTCGGATGTTATGTTAGAGTTAGGTTTAAGCAATGTATTATTGTAGTTCTTACTTTCTGTTTCATTTCATTTTAGAAGAAAAGGGGGTATGTTATATTATAAGCCATGTTAAGTTATGTACTGTATCTTTAATGAAACTCCAATGTTCTGCTGTTACTGTACTTGTGAGGTCATTGCATCTGGTCTACTGTAGAATGTTATATTTCAATACAAGAGTCAAACTGAATCAGGCACAGATGTGACGAGCAGATGAAGAGCCGTGTAGGACCTATTGAATAAATCTAATTTTATTTATCCACCTGTTTCCTGGAATTACTACAGAGAGCTAGAACTTAAACTTGCTCTTAATGCAGATGTTCTGCTCTTATACACAACAAACCCTGCAGAGGCAATCCCTAGACTAATTTAGAAGGCAGAGAGGTTTGGTGAAGTCTCGGGGTACAAAATTAATAAAGAAAAAACTGAAATAATGGAATGGAATTAAGTAAGGGGAAGTCAGGGGGTAAAGAACCAAATGTGGTACTTAGTGGTTCAGCTAGTGCAGAAACTAGAGGATATTCCTAAAGATAACTGGAAGAGGGTTTCTAAAGAGGTTGTCAGTTTACTTACACAATGGCTAACCTCTCTTTGAACATCTACGGGTGGGTTAATCTTGTAAAAATGATAGTCTTACCTAAAATCACCTTTGTATATAATTCAGTCCCACTGCTTTTTAGGACAGAAGATATAGCTAAATTATAAGGCAAAACAGATACCTTCATCTGGGCAACGGAAAGTCCGAGAGTAGCCTGGAAAAAGTTAAGAAGAGGTCTCACAGTTGGTGGATTAGCATTACCAGACCTACTCACATATTGTTATGCTTTTCACTTTAAAAATGTTAGGATGTTGCCTAATAGATTCCTCATCATTAGGTTTACTGCTTGAGGCTATATTAAAAGATGTGGCACAAGGGTAGGAATATTTCCTATATAAGTATGGAGAACCAAAGTTTTACAAAAAAGTTAGGCAAAAAATTTTGGAAGCTGCTTTAAAGATTTGGATGCATATAAGAAAAAGAATGAAAATTCCATATTATGCAGCAAAGGCCTCCATTTGGTACTTCCCCAGCACTCCAGAATGCCTACAAGACCAACTCAGTCAACCTCTAAAAACGGGAGGTACAAGGTGCTGGGGAGACCTGCAAGAGTAATCTAATCTTATAAGTTGGGAGCCGCTCAGCAGGTTAACCGGAGGAACATTGACAAGGTTTAAGTTTTGTCAGATATCTTGGTGGGTGACACAGAATTGGCATAAGGAGGAGGTAAATTGGAAATCGGATTTAGTTACTAGGACGGGCACATGGAAAAAGGAAGTCTCATTCTGGTATTCGGCCTTACTGGACGCTGAGGATGATGGGGTAACTGAAGTTATAAGATTGTGGGGCGAAGAGTATGGAGAAAGTGAAACTGATGTATATAAAATATGTTCTGACTCTTTTGTTATGTTGCAGGCTATAGTAAAGCCAGCTGCACTTAGAAGAAACCATTTGTAAACTGCTTACAGAGGTACTGGTGTCCCAAAAAGCTATCCAAGGTGACAGGAAACATGTATAGTTGCCCCAGGTGCAAATATACCTATGTTCATGGAATGTCCAAAAATTAAATCTTATTGGATGGAGGTATATGAATTTCTGGAAACTGTGCTGGAGAGTCCGATGGAAGTAATTACCAGCTTGATTTTCTTCAGTCTATTGAATGACCACTATGTGAATGCACCTGGATCTAACTTTGTGTTTTATGTGGTAATTCTAGCAAGAAGAGAAATTTGTAGGATGTGGAAATCAGAAGCTCCCCCGACTTTCGATGAATGTTTGAAGAATATCATCTACATTAGTGAATCAGATATGGCTTGTGATCAAAGAAGTAATGTTAAGATCTGGCCTGCTTTGTTGAACTGGAGGGAGAATGAGAGTGGGTCCAATGATTAAGCCAATTTACTGTTGGTCCTGGCCTCCTAAGTAACATCCCGGGCCCCTAAAAGGTGAACAGGAGTGGAAGAAGGTAACAGTGTTATCTTGGAGGGAAAGCCACCTTTCTCTGCTTTTGCCTCTCCCCAGGTGCAAATATACCTATGTTCATGGAATGTCCAAAAATTAAATCTTATTGGATGGAGGTATATGAATTTCTGGAAACTGTGCTGGTGAGTCCGATGGAAGTAATTACCAGCTTGATTTTCTTCGGTCTATTGAATGACCACTATGTGAATGCACCTGGATCTAACTTTGTGTTTTATGTGGTAATTCTAGCAAGAAGAGAAATTTGTAGGATGTGGAAATCAGAAGCTCCCCCGACTTTCGATGAATGTTTGAAGAATATCATCTACATTAGTGAATCAGATATGGCTTGTGATCAAAGAAGTAATGTTAAGATCTGGCCTGCTTTGTTGAACTGGAGGGAGAAGGAGAGTGGGTCCAATGATTAAGCCAATTTACTGTTGGTCCTGGCCTCCTAAGTAACATCCCGGGCCCCTAAAAGGTGAACAGGAGTGGAAGAAGGTAACAGTGTTATCTTGGAGGGAAAGCCACCTTTCTCTGCTTTTGCCTCTCCCAAGGACTGGTAATCTTGGCATGGAGAGATAGGAGGAATCCCAATAGGAGTTTGGCAGTATGAGGACAACTTAAATAAATTAAAAAAAAGGTGGTTGATTTGATTGGATGCTTTTTACTAAAGGACAAGTATACACTAACAAGTATACAATACACTTAGCCTGTGTTTTCATTTCACAGTTCATTAGTTATACATGAATCAATTGTGCTAAATTAACACAACCCACAAATCTAGCACAATGGCATTGTCTTTAAACATAAAATAGTGATAATAATACATGCAAATAATGTTGTCTTGAAAAAAGCATAGACAACATAGGTCATGCATTTACAGACACACAAAAGGAAATTAATTCTATTTGAAACAGTCCACAAATGTTTCTTCCGATGAGGTTAAATCATGGCTATTCGAGGGAAGCTTAGCCCTTTTGGTACTGACATCAGGGTTCAAGTGTCATCTAATATGGATGGGTTATTGTTTGTACAAGCTCTCTTCACGATCCGTATTGGAGATAGAATTAATGAAATCCCAGATGGTTGACACCAATGCGTTTCGAAACACAAGTGGCTAAAGGGGTTCTCTTCAGGGCTGTGGGCTGGTAAATGCTTGTGTATATCTAGAAAAAGTATGACAAACACTGTGTTAGATACAATCTGTGTACCCTCTCATAAAACCTGTAAGTGTGCAGCACTGAGATAATGGTTACCTAATGTCTTCAAAAAAGGAAGGAGGGGGCAAACTTCTCCCAGTTTTGTTCTAGTACCAATTCAGGAGGCTTCTAAAAATATTCGCCGCAGGACATTGCAGAATTAGTTTGGCATCTGTAACCTAAGGAAAACGACTAAAACTAGATTAGAGTTTAAGCGATTAACGTGATTAACGATACCTGCAAACTTCACGGCTGGGCTCAGCTCCGCCGCAGCGCCGCAGCACCAGCAGCAAAGGGCCGGGCCTTGCTCCGCCTGTTTCCCGGCTGGGCTTGGCTCCGCAAGGCCCCTCCCAAAACCACCAGTGATGCCCTCAACAGCGCCAGGAGGCGCATAAAGGTAGCGCCAGGGCCGAGTCCTGTGGGGGTGATTAACGATACCTGCAAACTTCACGGCCGGGCTCAGCTCCGCCGCACGCCGCAGTACCAGCAGCAAAGGGCCGGACCTTGCTCCGCCTGTTTCCCGGCTGGGCTTGGCTCCGCCGGGCCCCTTCCACCACCACCAGTGACGCCCTCAACAGTGCCAGGAGGCGCATAAAGGCAGCGCCAGGGCCGAGTCCTGTGGGGGTGATTAACGAAACCTGCAAACTTCACGGCTGGGCTCAGCTCCGCCGCAGCACCGCAGCACCAGCAGCAAAGGGCCGGGCCTTGCTCCGCCTGTTTCCCGGCCGGGCTAGGCTCCGCCGGGCCCCTCCCACCACCACCAGTGATGCCCTCAACAGCGCCAGGAGGCGCATAAAGGCAGCGCCAGGGCCGAGTCCTGTGGGGGTGATTAACGATACCTGCAAACTTGACGGCCGGGCTCAGCTCTGCCGCAGCGCCACAGCAGCAGCAGCAAAGGGCCGGGCCTTGCTCCGCCTGTTTCCCGGCCGGGCTTGGCTCCGCCGGGCTCCTCCCACCACCACCAGTGATGCCCTCAACAGCGCCAGGAGGCACATAAAGGCAACGCCAGACCTTCGTCCCGCGAGGACGCGGGCGGGATGCGCCGGGCTAAGCCTGGGCAAAGGGCGGGCCGTCTGTGGCCCTCAGAGGCCCGAGGAGACTGGGCTGGGCCAGGGACCCTACACCTTTTATTCTGGACCTTTTTTTGTGTACCATTCACGTGAGACTTTACTTTTATTTTTGGTGTATTTCATATGAGTGAGTAGTGGTTCTTATACGACCTTGCATGTTGCTTTATATTTATATAAGATGTCTAAAACTATAAATGGTAAACCTGCAATAGGCCCTGGCACCATTGACAACCATATGGTGAAGAAAGTAAGTCAGATTAATAATGAAAGACGTGCTTCACTAGGGATGGGGACTTCGACACTGGACTTACCAGAGTTGTCTCCACAAAGGGTGATCACAGAGGCTGAGGCGAATACGAGTGGAATCGTTAGAGCAGATCCGCAGACGCCCACTACGGTGAGCGTCGAGGTACATTTAGACCAACACGCCCTGTAAAGCGAGGAAACAGGAGAAGCTCCGCCTGTTATTAGGCTGATGCGAACCTGCAGGAAAGCACATCAAAAACGGGGGGGGGAACATAGTACTAAAAGAAGGGATCTGGATGGGAAAGAAACAAATAGCCCTGTCATAAACCCCTTTGTGTTCACTGGAAACAATGATAGTGGTCTTAACCTAAATACTAAACAGTTTGCTTCTCTTATTAAAAATCTAGAAGCGAAATTTGTAGCGAAATTAGAGGAGATGATTAAACCACTGTCCATTCAGATAGAGAGCCTGGTCACGGAAGTGGCTAGGCTGGGCGGCCTGGTGTCTGCACACCAGGCTGCACCCACCAGTGGTGGGGTTAAGGCTGGGGGAAGAGGGCAGGAGGTGACGAGTGCTAAAGACCATCAGAACACTCGCAATACTGTGGTACTCATCCCGCCTCACCATTTGATGAACTCACGCATCATTGAAAAATAAGACAGTAGCATGGCTTAACAAAAACTGTGGCTTTCCTACCTCTTACTCAGATCAGATAATGGCAGTAAGGAGGGTGAACTGGGTGGGCCCGTCCAAAAAGCTGGGGATTGCATTGTTGTAAATTTTAAACATCCACAACATGTGGCAACTGTTCTCTTAAGAGCCTCCTCACTAGTAATAATAATAATACATTTCTTTATTCGGCTTATTCACAAAGGAAAAACCATAAAAGAGACAGCTAATAACATACTTTACATTTTTACATAATTAAAAGAAACACACATTTCATGACATTTCGTGCAAAAAAAAATCTAGTAGGTTAAGAGAATTAGTTACAAAATAGAAATCTGCTCAAAGTATCCTTAATAAGGGCATTTTATAGATTTTTCCTGTGTTTCATGATGCATTTTAAAAAATTGCTCACAAAATAACAGACGTTTTCAGTTTCCAGCATTTGGAGTCTAAGAAGAGCGGGTCTGCATTGTCTCAGCCCCCAATTCCTTAATATTGGTAGAAACCAAATTTTTCGATGGGGTTGATGAAATTTGCATAGCATGATCACGTGTAGATTGGATTGTGTTGATGTACCATAGCACAGACAATGTGGAAGGGTGCTTTCCAGCAGTTTTTCAGTGGAAACGTAACCAATCTAAAAAAAGTGTTTAGCCTGAATCTTGTTATTAACATTCTCCTGTAAGTTGGTATTTGGAATGTTAAGTACGGATGAATGCCATGGGCTATTTGGATCATGTTAGCATGTACTACCGCCGTTTTTTTCGAAACCCTCGCGGAAGCCGAATTGGATATCGGAAATAATGCCTCGATCCTCACTCCACTGCTGGAGACGCTCTAGGATAACTCTCCCCACTACTTTCCCGAGCGAATCCAGCAGTGAGATGGGCCGATAGCACTTCACATCTTGGCGATCCCCTTTTTTGAAAATGGGGACCATTATTGACTTAGTCCAGGAACTTAGCACTCCCTCATTCGCAACCGCTATGCACACTCTTGTTAGAATGGGGGCCCAGAGATCTAGGTTATTTTTAAAAAAAGTCCACTGGGACCCCGTCAGGGCCTGGAGCTTTGCCTAGTTTACTTTTCTGCAATGCTTCCAAAAGATCGGGGATGTCAAAGAGAAGCGTGATGGGGTACTGTACTTTTGGGGGCAATGGATCTGTAGATGCACTATTTTAAAAAATCTCCGAGAAATGTGTAACCCATGTGTTCTCATCAATGGCAACTTCTATTCTGGGGGTGCCAATGTCCGAGAGATATGGGGTTCTGACTGTACGCCAGAAAAGCTCACTGTTTTTCGAGACAGCACCCTTATGGAGGTCGTCCCAAAGTTTCTGCTTTAGTTGTGCAATTCTCAGTTTGCGTTCCCCTATGTATTGGCGCCTTAGGAGTTGGATTTGGGCTGCGTCTCTCGGTTTGTTATGAAGAGCTGATTTTAGTTTTGTTAGAGCGGTTGTGCAGTTATGATTAAACCATTTTTGCTTTACTGGGTGATTTGTTTTGGGTTTTGACATAAGTAAGCCCTTAATGAACTCCAAAATTTGTTTGAAGTTCGTTAGGACTTCCTCGTGGCTTGATGAGAGGTCCAGACATTTTAAGATGTTTGGATATGCCTGGATTATCAGTTTTTTTGTGATTTCAGTAGGATTAATTTTTCCCTATAGATTGTGTACCCATTCTGTTTGCCAATCTCAAATTTATTCTGTGCAAGGGTACTTACAATATCCGAGTTATGTGTACTGAGTGCAGGCATGTATAGCTTAATCCTTAGCGCTGAATGGTCACTAAGCGGGTTACCAATGACCCCAAAATCCTTAACTATGCCTGTCAGGCCGGGCGATAAAAGTATGTAATCGACTGTTGTTTGATGGCCTCTACCCACATAAGTCGGGCTAAGTAAGTTAGAATCTGCATTTTGATGGTTAGCAATATGCAGGTCCAAGTCCGAGAGGACAGCATTTAGAGTATTCCCCACTTTATTATGTGCAAAGTGCGCTAACAGTGCACCGAATTTGTCCGCCATCCCACAGCAAAGTGGATTAGTCATTAAACATGGATGGAGGTTAAAATCTCCTCCCCAGATTAAGTGGGTTGCCCCTTTACCAGTTCTCCATTGGTAAGATTGTTTTAATTTCTCGTGGACGTAACTGAGGAGATTTATGAATTGGTCTTCGGGGAGGTTATTATATGAGTTAGTCAGGAAGATAGTCTCCTTATTGGCAAAAGATAATGAAAGGATTTGGTGATTGGGATCCTGAGAGACTGTGACCACTTTTGTGAGGGTTAGGGTGTTCGCTATATAAGTTACTAACCCGCCCTTGGGTCTTCCCATTATACTGCTTAGTGCTGGAACGAAATAGGTTTTATAGCCTTGTAGGTGTAGTTCTTCTATTGACCAAGTCTCTTGGAGACAGATTATTTGGTGAGGTTTTAACAAGTTTTGCGCAGTCCCGTCCTCGATTTTGGAGCGAAGACCTGCAATGTTCCAATAGAGTATGGAAATCGGCTGGGTCTCATCTTTTAGTGGTTCAGCTAAGACTACAACTTCGGCATTCGTGAATCCCGAGGAAATATTCGAGATCCCCGGGCTAGAGGGTACGTGCAGATTGTTGGGTACACTATCTTTTGATGGTCAATCGACCATTTCAAGTCCGCTATACCTATTGAACAGCGGGATGTTGTGCCATGGGTCCCAGCGGGGTTGATCTCTAATTATCGGCCATTGTGTGTAAGGTCTCCTGTCTTCCCAGCGTCCCCCCTGATAGCGTGGTCTCACTGTTTGCCAGGCATAGTCTGGATCGTGTGATCTAGGGGGACCATGATATCTGGGGTTCGCTAAATCATCCTGTCTGGGGAGTGGAAGGGCCCAGGGGGGCTCTTGTTCCTGGGGCGGTCCGTTTAGTTGCCTAAAAGGGTAGAAAAAAGAAAGTGACTTGATCTTAATGCCTCCATTTGAGGCAATATCTTCCCAGGAGCAGATGTAGTCTGATATGCGTGGGTCCTCAAAAGTAATCACTATACAGTCCCCGGGGATCGTTTTTCTAGTGTTGCCCACCCATGGAACCCTGGCAACAGATCTAATCCTTCCGTGCCAGGTTGATGGAATCGGGCGATTAGTCTGCAGCCAGTGCTGTGCCTTATTTTTTAAGGACCAGCCAGGTTCCGAGTTATGATCAGTTAACTCAGGAACACCGGCCATAACCACCACATACGGTGAGGCCTCAGGTGGAAAATCTGCTGGAAGTCTTGACTAGCCTAAATTTTTGGCGGTATTTCTCTTGGGCCTAAAAGACAGGGGGTTTGAAGCTGGAGTCTGAGGGACCGGCGTTTTGATGGGTGGTTTATTTGTATTTTTATTGGCAATTTTATTAGCGGTTTTGTTAGATGCCTCGGGCTTTGGGGCCGGTGTAATTGGCGTTCCTGGGGCAGTCAATGAGATAGTGTGTGTTGGATTGTTAGGAATGGTCGGAGTAGTTGTTGTGTGTGTTGTCCTGGCTGGGTTCGGTATATTATTGGTGGTGGGGGCACTGGGAATTGTTATCTGAAGTGTCTTCTGTTGGGGGTTAGGCAGGGTTGGGTTTACATTTGTTCTTTTTGTTGGAAGTGGTTTTTTAGTGTTATTTCCCCCTGCTTTTTGTGGGCCTAACAGATGGTTGGGTTGTTGAGTTTTTACAAGTTTTAAAATCTGTGACTCCAAGTGCGCTAATCGCTGTTCTAGAGGTTGCAACGATTGTTTAAATATGTTGGCTATCTTGGTCAATAATAATTCGGGAACCTCCATATCGCTCGTACCCTTATGGGTTTGTGTGATAGTAGGAGGGTCCAGAATTACCGGGATAAGTGTTTCGTTCTCTGAGTGATGGACTAACATTGGGACTCCTATTTGTTCTACTCTATCCTGTCGATCTTGTGGAGCACTAGGTATATTGGTCGGGTTGTTTGGTGCTGGGGGATTAGGGGCCACCCTTTTCTTACTTATCGCCCCCTCCCTCCTTCCCCTTTCTATAATTTTTTCTATGGAGGAGATTTGTGGAGAGGTTTGCGGGACTAGGTCCGGTGTTTTTTCTAGATCAAAACTAAGCTGTGAGTCGGCAAGTTGGGACACTGATAAGTCGACTGTATTAGGTAAGCTGCATCTCTCTCGTGTCGGGATTACCTCAGCATTTGGGACTCCTATAGCTGGTGATCTAGCGTCCGCCAGGTTCCCCAATGAGGATCTTTTGGCGAATGCCAGGTCCAAGGAGACCCTTTCTTCTATCAATGAAATGCTTTGGTCTATGAACGTATTAGCCTTCGTGATGAAGTAGTCCATAGGACCAAGCAATTTACCCACGCTACCCGGGGCTTTAGCTTTGGTTCCTCTTGTGAGAACCATTTTTGTTGGGCAGTAAATCTGGTAGTAATAATAAGGAAAGGGATGTAGCCAAATGGGGATGACAGAATAGTGGCCCAGTCCAGTCTCCTACGTCCTCGAACGGCCTTAAACGGCCCGCTCTTTGCCCGGTCTTCGCCCCGGGCTCCGACCCGCGCGCATCCCGCGTCGCGGAGGAGTATGTGTTGTTTATATGGGATTGGTCTAGGGGCGTGGCAGCCGGGGGAAGAGGCGCCAGCTGCAAGGTGTGGTGGTTTCTAGTCCTCGCAGTCCCCCTGTTGGCTCCTCAGTCAGAGACCCTTTCCAAACACTTCTACCTGGGCGCGGTCGCGCTGGGAGCAAGTGGACTAACCGCCGATTGCGGTAGCGCTCCCACCAGCCGACTCTGCCTCAGGGAGTGCGCTGTAGACAAAAGTTCTGGAACTAATCCTCTGGCAAGTGGAAATCCGAGTGATGAGTTGCACCCGCGAAGCGGGTGTCGCGAAAGGTGATATGCAGTGGCCAATTAGGAGGGCGTGGCCGCCAGGGGAAGAGGCGCCAGCTGCAAGGTGTGGTGGTTTCTGGGCCTCGCAGTCCCCCGGTTGGCTCCTCAGTCAGAGACCCTTTCCAAACACTTCTACCTGGGCGCGGTCGCGCTGGGAGCAAGTGGACTAACCGCCGATTGTGGTAGCGCTCCCACCAGCCGACTCTGCCTCAGGGAGTGCGCTGTAGACAAAAGTTCTGGAACTAATCCTCTGGCAAGTCGAAATCCGAGTTATGAGCGGCACCCACGAAGCGGGTGTCGCGAAAGGTGATATGCAGTGGCCAATTAGGAGGGCGTGGCCGCCGGGGGAAGAGGCGCCAGCTGCAAGGTGTGGTGGTTTCTGGTCCTCGCAGTCCCCCGGTTGGCTCCTCAGTCAGAGACCCTTTCCAAACACTTCTACCTGGGCGCGGTCGCGCTGGGAGCAAGTGGACTAACCGCCGATTGCGGTAGCGCTCCCACCAGCCGACTCTGCCTCAGGGAGTGCGCTGTAGACAAAAGTTCTGGAACTAATCCTCTGGCAAGTGGAAATCCGAGTGATGAGCGGCACCCCTAGTATATAATGAGAACAGTATTTGTGTGCGCCCGCTGGGGACCTTCTATGCACACCTGTGCAAACCCACCTCCCATCAAAGGATAACTAGGCGGGTGTTTGAACCTCAGACCCCAGCCATGGATACACAATTTATATATAACATTACTAATCCATGTGGGCCTAGAAACTTGGATGAAACCTACAACAGGATTACTAGCACTGGACGCTATCACCATGGGTCTAATATCTACACACAGAACAGGTATAATGCTTTGTCTGGACTCAAGATGTGTGATTGACGGGAGGTACCTGTGGCTCAGGGCACTGTGGCTTCAGGTGAACCTATACCCGTAGAGAACTCACTGGACATAATATCTGGATGTTTGTTGTTTCATGGAATATTGCGGGTTTGGCTGCCAAAATGGCTGATGAAAACTGGGTTAATTACATCAAGCAATTTAAGGTCATCTGTCTACAAGAAACTTGGCTGGTTGAGTGTGATCTTTTTCTGCAAGGGTACAAGGCCTTCTATGTGGCAGCCACTCCATCTGTAAGGGGTAGACCAAAGGGGGGACTTGTGATTTTTGTTTCTATTTTAGTCCCATGTAAAATGCGCTGAATTGAATCACAGTATTCTGGAGTGATGGGCTTAGTTTTAAATGGAGAAAACTGTTGGGCTGGTTTGGTGAATTTTTATAATGCAACTAATGATAGTGCAGGCCTCAATCAAATATCGCTATTGAACTCTTTTATCACTACTTCTATGAAAGATTTTGGTCATAATCTTATGATCATGGGAGATTTTAATGTGCATCCTTGCATTGATCCACTGAAAAATGCTTAACAGACTTGTGTTGTGAGCGCCTGGAAGGTATACACATGGAACATACAGTGGATGGGGAACTTTGTAATGATTTAATGAACAACTTTGACCTCTCACTGGCTATGACACTCAGGGACCCGTTAAAATGCTTTGACATTCCTACTTTCAAAGGGCATGGCAGGGGCACTTTCATTGATCATATGTTAGTCTCACTGACGATGCAGACTTTTCTGGATACTTTCAGTATTGAGCAAAGTGAATTCAGTGACCATAACCCTCTAATAATTCGTCTGAAGGGACCTTGGGTTAACAAGGGGAATCAGAAATGCAGCTCAAGCCGGCTGTGTACAACAGATGGGAGACGGCGACTTAAATGGTCAACGGTTACCCCAGATCTTCTTTACAAAAATATTGTGGATAAATGTACTGGGGTTATTAAGAACTGTATACACGAGCGGGGAGATCCCAGGCAGGTCCTTATTGCCTATCAAAACTTGTCGGAGAAGGTGTCAGAACTCATGACGGCCCCCGCAAAGAACTTGGTGAAAGGGAGTCCTAAGTGGTTTAACCACGATTGTACCAAAGCTGCACGTAATCTCAGGTTAGCTCTGTCAGCCACCCCGAGAAATCAGGAGGGTGTAAAACTGTGTCGGAAAGAATATAAGTCTGGTATTGCATCCCGTAAGGAGTTTTTAAGAAAAGAGGCTTGGGATGAAATACTTGACCCCTCCACCTTAAACTGTAGCACTAAATTCTGGGCTTTAGTGAAAAGACCGTCGTTCCTGGTAGAAGACCCGGGTGATGGATTAGATTGCTGCATAACTAAGGAGGAGTGGGAACTTTATTTTAAAAAATTGTATCACTCAGCGGACCCTGTAACAGTTTATATTTTACCTTATGCTAGGGGAGGCATAATCAAATTTGATATAAGTGAGGTAATGGATGCCATAGAAGGACTTACAGCCAGGAAGGCCCCTGGTCCTGATGGAATCCCACCGGATCTCTATAAATCAGATCCAGGTTTGTGGGCACCCATCTTGGTAGCTGTATTTAATGCAGCTGCTATAGTGGGCTGTCCCTTGTCCTGGGGTTTATCAACAATTGTCCCTGTGTTTAAGAAAGGAGACAAGGGCAGCCCCCTCTGTTATCGTCCGATTTCATTGATAGATTCCATGGTCAAGATTATGGGGAGGATCTTACTGCAGCGTATATCAAGTTGGACGTCTGACAATAACATTATGTCCATCTCCCAATATGGCTTCTGTAGTGGCCGTTCCACTATAACCCAGTGCCTCAATCTCTTTCTTATACTGAGCAAATATACTGTTGTGCAGAAGGGAGCCGTCCACCTTGCCTTCATGGATCTGTCATCGGCCTTTGACTGTGTTAACAGGGGAAGGCTGTGGCAGACCATGGGGGAGAAAGGTGTGGACAAAAAGATTGGGGATTTTCTGGTGGACTTGCACAGTAATACCAGTGCGAATGTTAGGTACTCAACAAAAGGGGAAACCACTGGTAATTTTAACATTAAAAAGGGAGTGCGCCAAGGTTGCATCCTGGCCCCATTTCTTTTTAATTTTTATATTGATGATTTAGATGCTGCACTACAGGAGGTAAAATCAGACTGCCCTAGAGTTGGCAGGCGGGGTATTCCTGTACTTTTATACGCAGGTGATGCAGTTTTAATTTCTAGAACGGAAAAGGGTCTCCAGGCACTTTTGAATGCTTTTAATATCTTTATGACCAACAGAGACCTACTGGTCAACAATTCTAAATCATATATAATGCATGTTGGCCGACAACCGAAAAATAATTTTATTTTTAAACTTGATGATGCTCTGATCCCCATCACTCAAACATTTTCATATCTTGGTGTCGTATTTGACACAAAGCTCAGCTGGGGCACTCATGTGGCAAGAAAGTAAGGGGAAATGACAAGGGTAAATGCCTCTATTTTTAATTTTGCCACAAAACTGGGGAAGAAGCCAAATACTGCAATGATGAAACTCTATAATGCTAAATCGATAGCTACCGCTGTATATGGCAGTGAGTTATGGGGCTATGTAAGTGGTGATCAGTTACAGGTTACTGAAAATAATTTTTTAAAACGTCTCCTCTGTGTTCCAGCTAGCACATCGAACTTAGCGGTACATGAAGAACTGGGGACTCAGTACCTATCTGACATATGTGCGCTAAGACCACTGACATGCTGGGTAAAACTGTGGTTGAACCAAGATATTCCGCTCACCCACCTGATTGTGAAAGACCTTGTGTCTCAGGACAACTCAATGTGCGTGCTCTGGCTAAAATATCTGAAATCTTGTTTTTTGAGGCTTGGATGCTTGAAACTGTTTGAAAACCCTCGTGGGATTGTAAAGGGTGATGTGGCAGCAATTAAGCGGGCTTTTCATATGGACAGGAGGGCCCAAAGAGAAGGGGAGGAGCTCATGAAACCTAATATCAGGAAATATGTTATGTTAAAACCTGTGACACTATGGAACTATATTTAACATGCACCTTCACTTCTCACGAGAAATTTCTGCTGACGAGGTTCAGGTTTAATATTTTTCATCATCTTTTAGTTAGACCTAAGTCGGATACTTTTTAAAAAAACGCTGCTCCCTGTGGCTGCGACGGGAAGTCTCCACAGGATATGCTGCACTTTATATTTTTATGTAGGTTTTATGAATATCCACACAGACGTTACCTTGTGGCTCTTTTAAAGAAACTAAATTTTAAACAAATAAGACCAGCACTTATGTATTTACAGCTTTTGCACAGTGACAGCTTTCTTCACGTCATAAAATTTTTAAATTAACTGTCAAACTGAGAAATTGCCTGGATCAGTGATTCTACACCTCTGAAGGATGATGAGCTTATTTACTGAAAGACCTTATATCATGTTGTAAATCCAGTATTAATAGCACTTTATTGTTGATTTCGCCTACTTACTCATTAATGAAATACGTATAATATGTCCTTTTGTAATTGTGATTTTAAATATGAAATGTTCAATGTATTTCATATGTGTACTTTTATGGTTTGAAATATAACCAAAATAAAGTCTCTATTGAATTGAATTGAATTGACTAAAACTAGAAACAGAATACAAAGACTGGCAGCTGCATTCATCGCAAATTCAGGTGAGTGAGTATCTTTTTAGCTTGACATGTTACGGCACATGACTGTGTGCCTTTCTTGATGAAGCAAAATACAAATGGTGGCATAGTCCGCTTGAAACATGTAGAATTCGTGGAATGGATATGACCTGGCTGATGGAAAATGATTCTCTGGTTTAAGGGGCCAAAAAACTATTTGTGACCCATTTTGAAAAGTGCATGTTGAACTCTCAGTCCAGAGTCCAACAGTGCAATAACACTTACTTGAAACCTAGGGATATCTACCACACCCAGACATTTCTGAAAACAAGACACTCAGGGGAGTCCAGGAGGTGTGGCATGTGTGAATCCCCCAATGTTTCCTTATCCAGATTAGCCTGCAAATCTCAAATTTACACAACAAAATCACATTTTCCTCACATTTCTGTGTGGGAATGTAATAGGATCACCACACCAGCACAAATTTCCTACCACCCAGTGTTCGTCAGATCTCCCGATAAAAATGCCACCACACTTGTGTGGTTGGAGAATTGTACCTGACAGGGAAGGACCAAAATCGTATTATGGAGACATTCAAATTATTTAACACAAAACGGTAACCTGTATTTTTGGTCCGGGGATTGGCAGCCATCTAGGGAAACCTACCAAACCCAGGCATTTATAAAAACTGGACATCTTGGGGACTTGCATGGATGCCTCACTCTTTTCTTACCTAGAATCCTCTGCAAACCTTACATTTATCTAACAACATCACATTTTCCTCACATTTCTTTTAGGGTTCAGCATGCTGGCCCAAATTTCCTACTACGCAGCATTCCCCCAAGTCTCCTGATAAAAATGCTTCCTTACTTGTGTGGGTGGACCAAGTGCCATCAACACGAGAAAGCCCAAAGTTGCTTGTGTAGACATCAAAATGATCTCTCACAAAAACACCTAGTTTTGGTCCCTGGCTTGGTGATCATCTATGGAAACCTACCGAAACCACACATTTCTGAAAGCTAGACACCCAGAGGAGTCCAGGGAGGTGTGTCTGGTAGATATTTCCCCCAATATTTTTTACCCAGAATTCTCTGTAAACCTCAAATTTAGCTAACAAAATCATATTTTCCTCAAATTTCTGTTTCAGATTCGTATGTCGGCACACATTTCCTATCCTCCAGCATTTCCCTTTGTCTCCCCATAAAACTGATACCTCACATGTGTGGGTGAATCAAGTGCCTGTGACAGGGAAGGACCAACAATTTGTAGAGGTTAAAGGGGCAAAAATACGTGTCCATAGGAGCATTTTTTTTATACGTCTTTAGGCTGACTCTACTTTGAACACCCACACAAGTGAGGTACAATTTTTATCAGGATGTCGAGGGGAACCCTGGGTGGTATGAAAGTTGTGCCGGTGTGGTGATCCTTCAACTTTCCCACACAGACATGTGAGGAAAATGTGACTTTAGCTAAATTTAAGGTTTGCAGAGGATTCCGGGTAGGAAAATGATAGGGGATCCCCCAAGCCACACTGACAGCCAAACGACAGTCCACACACACAGCCAGCCAAATGGCAGTCTGCCCACACTGCCAGTCAAGCACCATCCATGCACACAACCAGCCAAGCACCATCCACAGACACCACCAACCAAATGCCAGTCCATGCACACTGCCAGCCAATTGCCAGTCCACGCACACCGCCAGGCAAGCGTCAGTCTGCAAACACCGTCACCAAGCAATAGCCCACCCACACTATAGCCAAGCAAAAGTCCAAACACATTGCCAGCAAAATGCCAGTACACACAGCCAGCCAAATGCCTGCACATGCAGACCGTCAGCCAAACTCCAGTTCACATACATACACAAAAAAACTTTCCCTGGCATCTAGTGGTTTTCTGCCCCTCTTGGGGGCAGATGAGCCTTAAAATATTGCTGACCTGCCCCAAAGGGAGGCAGAAACAGCTAAAACATGTGCTTAAACAAAATGGGAGTGGCTCACTAACTCTGGGGCCGCTCCATGACATACCCATAAACATATCTCTAGAGCCTAATGGGCTTTCTGTTCCCACCTGGGAAGACAAATCAAGTGGAACAACCACCATCTGCTCCCAGGGAGGGCAGAAATACTGTGCCCATTTTTTGTGGGGTTGTGGGGGCATAGGCATGTTCATTCTGAGCAGCCCTCACCCGGTTGGACATTGGTATACCTTTAAGGGCATCCCCCACCCCTGCACAACAAAATAAATAGTCCCTGGTGCCTGGTGGACTTTCTGCCCCCCTGGGTTGACAGAAAGACTGTCTCATTTGTGTTTGGGTGCATTGGCATGCCCATTTTGGCCCTACGTATTAAACTAATGTCCATAGTGCCTAGTAGGTTTTCTGCCACCTGCAGGGGGATGATCGGGGGCTAATACCCCCATCTGCCTCTCAAAGTGGTAGAAAGACTATGGTCACCATTTTTTTTAAGGAGAGGGCATTATTTTGCCCATTGCAGGCAGCCCCACCCCTCTTTTTTTTAAACAAAGTCCCTGCTGTCTGGTGAGCTTTCTGTCTCCCCACCTTCCTTTTTAAAGAGCAATTCATGTTGCCTAGTGAGCTTTCTGCCCCATTCAGTGGTCAGATCGGGGGTAATAACACCCATTGGCCCTAAAAGGGGGGCAGGAAAACTGTCCATTATGTGTTTGGGGGTGGGGACATTGGCTTCCCCATTGTAGGCAGCACCCAGCCCTAAATAAAATAATCCCCGGTGCTTAGTGGGCTTTCTGTAGAAAGCAGAGGGATTTCCTGGTCATGTCCAGAGGACGGAACAGTTCCGTCCTCAGCACACAATCACGGTGGCTTCCTCCGTACCGGACTGGTTAAAAATTCATAACTCTGAGTCTACTTATTGGATTTTTGTTGTGTTGGTCATTTTGTTAATTAAATTAAGATCTTTGTTTCTTGTCTGTTGTGTGTTATTTTTTTGTGGTGTTTTCCATGTGTTACTTTTTTAAGTGCTGCACAAATACTGTACATATTGCCTCTTAATTTAAGCCTGACTGTTCTGTGCCAATATACCAGAGGGTAAGCTAATGTTAGTTTAGGGTGCGTATCTGACTTACACTGACTAGGATTGAGATTCCTACTTTGACAGGGTGCATACCTCTGCCAACTAGAGACCCAATTTCTATTTGAATTGAAGTGTTACAATTATTTGGACACCTGGGCTCTCCTTGCCAGTTCTAAGAAATATTTTTTCCAGTTCAAACTGTTTGAAATTCATTGTCATTATTAAAGAAGTTTGCATAATTAGTGTCTATTTTTAATAGTTTTGGAAATGTTTATATTAATTAATGAGATCATAGCAATCCTCCTCGTAGAGATGGCATCAGTCCCCATAACAAATAAAGTCCCTGAATAAATTAAATATGAGAGGAGATGCATGTAAAATCAGCTCTGGTCTTTTGTGCGATGGAAACACGGGGGAAGATTCTCAGAAATGTCCTCCTAGAGAACGTGCTCACAGATAGGTTCAGCATCTTTGTGCAAGGATCAGATAAACGACATGTCCTTTGTACATTAGAGGTTCATGCATTTATTCTGTGAGTCAGTTTTTATCTTAATCTTTGCATACTGGATGCGTGATGAATATGCAAGCGACAGGAACCTTCTGTATTTACGAATACTGCAAACAATACATGGAGGAAAGAGAGTTTGCTATCTGGCCGGGCCGACGACGGCTGAAATGCCAGAAACCGGTCCCCGGTAGCTTGTCTCCTTTCTGGTGAAGAATTGGCTTGGTAGTTTAGTCTGCCCTGTTCCCAGGATGCACTGGGCCAGGGACAGACTGATTTGCATATAGCCAGGTTCTGAGCTGGGATGGTGCAGTGAGCTAAATAACGGTGATGGATCAAGCCCTGATCTTTGGACTGGGTAAGAGTGGTCTGCTTAATTCAGACACTCTGTTCATCACCACCCCCTTTTCTGAATCGTTTTTGGCCACTATAGGTGTGGCAGGGTATACTCAGACATGAGTCCCTTGCTCACTGCACCATCAGGATTCAAGCAAGCTGGGCCGACGACGGCTGAAATGCCAGAAACCGGTCCCCGGTAGCTTGTCTCCTTTCTGGTGAAGAATTGGCTTGGTAGTTTAGTCTGCCCTGTTCCCATGATGCACTGGGCCAGGGACAGACTGATTTGCATACAGCCAGGTTCTGAGCTGGGATGGTGCAGTGAGCTAAATAACGGTGATGGATCAAGCCCTGATCTTTGGACTCGGCAAGAGTGGTCTGCTTAATTCAGACACTCTGTTCATCACCACCCCCTTTTCTGAATCTTTTTTGGCCACTATAGGTGTAGCAGGGTATACTCAGGGTATACAGTGAAGTAGTGTGGCTCACTGGTTAGAGGCGGCAGACCCGAGAGCAGAGGACGGCCCGGGACCAGGGTTCGATTCCCGGTGCGGCAGGTTTCTGGACCAGGGTCAGCGGACTCGATAATTCTCTCGCCTCGGTGCCCACTCCGATCAGCGATCACACTCGGCAACTCTGGGCATTAGCTTGCCTCATCTTCACTAACGGCCCCACCAGACCGCTGGGGATGCCTGGTCTCACCCTGGAGATACCCATTAAGGGACCATCTCTCAGGGAAGCCAGGAAGGGTTTCGCAGCGGTCGAAGCGCCTTGGGACCCTACGGGTAAGTAGTGCGCTATATAAATGCCAATACATTTACATTTACATTTACATGAGTCCCTTGCTCACTGCACTATCAGGATTCAAGCAAGCCAGGCCGACGACGGCTGAAATGCCAGAAACCGGTCCCCGGTAGCTTGTCTCCTTTCTGGTGAAGAATTGGCTTGGTAGTTTAGTTTGCCCTGTTCCCATGATGCACTGGGCCAGGCACAGACTGATTTGCATATAGCCAGGTTCTGAGCTGGGATGGTGCAGTGAGCTAAATAACGGTGATGGATCAAGCCCTGATCTTTGGACTGGGTAAGAGTGGTCTGCTTAATTCAGACACTCTGTTCATCACCACCCCCTTTTCTGAATCGTTTTTGGCCACTATAGGTGTGGCAGGGTATACTCAGAAATGAGTCCCTTGCTCACTGCACCATCAGGATTCTAGCAACCCGGGCTGACGACGGCTGAAATGCCAGAAACCGGTCCCCGGTAGCTTGTCTCATTTCTGGTGAAGAATTGGCTTGGTAGTTTAGTCTGCCCTGTTCCCATGATGCACTGGGCCAGGGACAGACTGATTTGCATATAGCCAGGTTCTGAGCTGGGATGGTGCAGTGAGCTAAATAACGGTGATGGATCAAGCCCTGATCTTTGGACTGGGTAAAAGTGGTCTAATTAATTCAGACACTCTGTTTATCACCACACCCTTTTCTGAATCGTTTTTGGCCACTGTAGGTGTGGCAGGGTATACTCAGACATGAGTCCCTTGCTCACTGCACCATCAAGATTCAAGCAAGCCGGGCCGACGACGGCTGAAAAGCCAGAAATCAGTCCCCGGTAGCTTGTCTCCTTTCTGGTGAAGAATTGGCTTGGTAGTTTAGTCTTCCCTGTTCCCATGATGCACTGGGCCAGGGACAGACTGATTTGCATATAGCCAGGTTCTGAGCTGGGATGGTGCAGTGAGCTAAATAACGGTGATGGATCAAGCCCTGATCTTTGGACTGGGTAAGAGTGGTCTGCTTAATTCAGACACTCTGTTCATCACCACCCACTTTTCTGAATCGTTTTTGGCCACTATAGGTGTGGCAGGGTATACTCAGACATGAGTCCCTTGCTCACTGCACCATCAGGATTCAAGCAAGCCGGGCCGACGACGGCTGAAATGCCAGAAACCGGTCCCCGGTAGCTTGTCTCCTTTCTGGTGAAGAATTGGCTTGGTAGTTTAGTCTGCCCTGTTCCCATGATGCACTGGGCCAGGGACTGACTGATTTGCATATAGCCAGGTTCTGAGCTGGGATGGTGCAGTGAGCTAAATAACGGTGATGGATCAAGCCCTGATCTTTGGACTGGGTAAGAGTGGTCTGCTTAATTCAGACACTCTGTTCATCACCACCCCCTTTTCTGAATCGTTTTTGGCCACTATAGGTGTGGCAGGGTATACTCAGACATGAGTCCCTTGCTCACTGCACCATCAGGATTCAAGCAAGCCGGGCCGAGGACGGCTGAAATGCCAGAAACCGGTCCCCGGTAGCTTCACTCCTTTCTGGTGAAGAATTGGCTTTGTAGTTTAGTCTGCCCTGTTCCCATGATGCACTGGGCCAGGGACAGACTGATTTGCATATAGCCAGGCTCTGAGCTGGGATGGTGCAGTGAGCTAAATAACGGTGATGGATCAAACCCAGATCTTTGGACAGGGTAAGAGTGGTCTCCTTAATTCAGACACTCTGTTCATCACCATCCCCTTTTCTGAATCGTTTTTGGCCACTATAGGTGTGGCAGGGTATACTCAGACATGAGTCCCTTGCTCACTGCACCATCAGGATTCAAGCAAGCCGGGCCGACGACGGCTGAAATGCCAGAAACCGGTCCCCGGTAGCTTGTCTCCTTTCTGGTGAAGAATTGGCTTGGTAGTTTAGTCTGCCCTGTTCCCATGATGCACTGGGCCAGGGACAGACTGATTTGCATATAGCCAGGTTCTGAGCTGGGATGGTGCAGTGAGCTAAATAACGGTGATGGATCAAGCCCTGATCTTTGGACTGGGTAAAAGTGGTCTGCTTAATTCAGACACTCTGTTCAACACCACCCCCTTTTCTAAATCATTTTTGGCCACTATAGGTGTGGCAGGGTATACTCAGACATGAGTCCCTTGCTCACTGCACCATCAGAATTCAAGCAAGCCGGGCCGACGACGGCTGAAATGCCAGAAACCGGTCCCCGGTAGCTTGTCTCCTTTCTGGTGAAGAATTGGCTTGGTAGTTTAGTCTGCCCTGTTCCCATGATGCACTGGGCCAGGGACAGACTGATTTGCTTATAGCCAGGTTCTGAGCTGGGATGGTGCAGTGAGCTAAATAACAGTGATGGATCAAGCCCTGATCTTTGGACTGGGTAAGAGTGGTCTGCTTAATTCAGACACTCTGTTCATCACCACCCCCTTTTCTGAATCGTATCTGGCACAGACGACATCTCTGCAGGCATGAGTCCACACCCCGATGACGTCTGACTTCAGTATATCTAACATTCCAGAATATGGGGCAGATGTAAAAAGCCATTTTGCAAATGCATACCCTGCAATTTGAACAATCGCAGATTATGCGACAGCAAAATAGCTTTTAGTTACATTATGGACCAATGTTTCGAGTTGGAAAAACATTTCCAACTCACAAAATGGATTTATGGAACCGTGCCTAATCACAATGAGGAAAGGCCCCGTTTTAAGTATGATTTGGTATGTCATAATATCCATGGTTTGAGATTGCAATTGAGGTCACAAACCATGGATCAGTAAATTATATTATATATTGATAAGTATCGACCTTATATTTGGGGTTGGCATTTTAGCTTAATCACAGATCACAAGCCACTGGTGTCTATTTTGTCTGCTGGTCCTAGCACATGTTGTACACCTAGGATCACTAGGATGGTTAGCAAGTTGCTTCAATATCAATTTGATGTCACACATATTGCTGGTGGGAAAAACACACGAGCTGACTTTTTATCACGTTATCCGCAGAGTAGTGATTTGAGTGAGGGTACAAGTTTCCAAGATTTAAATGATGAAGATGAGGAGGATTGTTTTGTGGCATCAATAGATGTACCCATTTTAGCAGTTGGGTCTGAGGAGGATTGGAGAGCGTTTTGGTTGAAGGACAGGGTGTTGCAAGAGGTATTCAGTGTTATCAAGAATGGCTGGCTGAAAGAGAAGTCTTTGTCTTCCAAGTTACAACCATATTGAAAGGTTGAGTCACAACTTTCAATTGAGGATGGTGTAATATTGAGATGTGAAAAATTAATTCCACCTCATTGTCTTAGACCTAATATTGTAAAAGAAACTCATGAGAGGCATTTAGGTATTTCTCTTACAATACGTCGTGTACAGAAAGATTTTTGGTGGCCAAGTATGGATAGTGAGATCAGGATGTTTGTTGAAAACTGTCCTGTGTGCTGTTCTTCTGAGAAATCGCTTAAAGTTGTTGTTCCGCCTTTGTCACCAATTTAATGTCCATCTAGACCATGGGTCAAAGTAGGTATAGACATTATGTGCCCTTATGAGGTCTTACCCTTGGGGATGAGATTAATTGTGGTTTTGATGGATTACACATCCAAGTGGCCTGAAATAAAAGTTGTCAAGGAAGCTAATTCATTTAGTGTTATCAAGTTTCTTAAAAAAGTATTTTTGAGAGAAGGTTTTCCTCAGTTTATCATCTCAGATAATGGGACTCAGTTTGTAAGTGTTGAATTTCAATCATTTCTTAAATCCTGTGGGGTCAAACACCTTAGAAGCTCACAATATTATCCACAAACAAAAAGGTCTTGTGGAAAGAATGAACCGTGTTGTGGGTGATTGTGTTAGGTGGGCAGTAAAGGGCAGGCATGATGTTTTTGCATCCATTGAAAGCATGCTTTGGTTTTACAGGACAACACTGCACTCTTCCACAAAAGTCTCGCCTTTTGAAGGGCTAAGGGGAAGAAAAGCTAATATCAGTTTTCAACCTGGATGGATGTGTAAGTGGTCTGACTCATTAGTTGATGTTGAATCGGTTTTGCAAACAGTCAAAACTAATTCTGAAATGACACAAAATAAGGAGAAAGAATGGTTTGACAAAAGAAAAATGTCAAGATGGCTTCGTTGTGTGTGGGTGATTTTGTTAGAATTAAGAATTCTTTTCACACCAAGAAAGTGAAGTGTAAATATAGTGAACCCTTCAAGATTGTGCGAATTGGTGTCAATGCTGTTCAAGTAGAAGGTGGATGTTGGTGGAATATTTCAAAAGTTGTACAAATAAAAACAAGTGTAGTTTCTGAAGATCTTAATGAACATGACAGTAACATGAATTCATCCTGTAGTTAGAGTACTAGAATTTCTATTTTACCTTGTAGATATCGTGATTAGAGGTACAGTTGTATCTCTATTTAGTTTTTTTTATTTTCAGTAACATTTTCTGATGTTATGTTATAGTTAGGTTTAAGCAATGTATTATTGTAGTTATTACTTTCTGTTTCGTTTCATTTCGGAAGAAAAGGAGGTATGTTATATTCTAAGCCATATTAAGTTATGTACTGTATCTTTGATGAAACTCCAATGTTCTGCCGTCACTGTACTTGTGAGGTCATCGCATCTGGTCTACTGTAGAATGTTATATTTCAATACAAGAGACAAACTGAATCAGGCACAGATGTGACAAGCAGATGAAGAGCTGTGTAGGATCTATTGAATAAATCTAATTTTATTAATCCACCTGTTTCCTGTAATTACTACAGAGAGCTAGAACTTAAACTTGCTCTAAATGCAGATGATCTGCTCTAATACACAACAAACCCTGCGGAGGCAATCCCTAGACTAATTTAGAAGGCAGAGAGGTTTGGTGAAGTCTCGGGGTACAAAATTAATAAAGAAAAAACTGAAAATATGGAATAGAATTAAGTAAGGGGAAGTCAGGGGGTAAAGAACTTAATGAGGTACTTAGGGGTTCAGCTAGTGCAAAAACTAGAGGATATTCCTAAAGTTAACTGGAAAAGGGTTTCTAAAGAGGTTGTCAGTTTACTTACACAATGGCAAACCTCTCTTTGAACATCTACGGGAGGGTTAATCTTGTAGAAATGATAGTCTTACCTATAATCATCTTTTTATATAATTCAGTCCACCTGCTTTTTAGGACAGAAGATATAGCTAAATTACATGGCATAACAGATACCTTCATCTGGGCAACGGAAAGTCCGAGAGTAGCCTGGAAAAAGTTAAGAAGAGGTCTCACAGTTGGTGGATTAGCATTACCAGACCTACTCACATATTGTTATGCTTTTCACTTTAAAAATTTTAGGATGTTGGCTAATAAAACAGATTCCTTATCATTAGGTTTACTGTTTGAGGCTATGTTAAAAGATATGGCACAAGGGTAGAAATATTTCCTATAAAAGTATGGAGAACCAAAGTTTTACAAACAAGTTAGGCTAAAAATTTTGGAAGCAGCTTTAAAGATTTGGATGCATATAAGAAAAAGAATGAAAATTCCATACTATGCAGCAAAGGCCCCCATTTGGGACTCCCCCAGCACCCCAGAATGCCTACTAGACCAACTCAGTCAACCTCTAAAAACGGGAGGTACAAGCTGCTGGGGAGACCTGCAAGAGTAATCTAATCTTATAAGTTGGGAGGCGCTCAGCAGGTTAACCGAAGGAACATTGACAAGGTTTAAGTTTTATCAGATATCTTGGTGGGAGACACATAATTGGCATAAGGAGGAGGTAAATTGGAAATCGGATTTAGTTACTAGGACGGGCACATGGAAAAAGGAAGTCTCATTCTGGTATTCGGCCTTACTGGACGCTGAGGATGATGGGGTAACTTAAGTTATAAGATTGTGGGGCGAAGAGTATGGAGAAAGTGAAACTGATGTATATAAAATATGTTCTGACTCTTTTGTTATGTTGCAGGCTATAGTAAAGCCAGCTGCACTTAGAAGAAACCATTTGTAAACTGCTTACAGAGGTACTGGTGTCCCAAAAAGCTATCCAAGGTGACAGGAAACACGTATAGTTGCCCCAGGTGCAAATATACCTATGTTCATGGAATGTCCGAAAATTAAATCTTATTGGATGGAGGTATATGAATTTCGGGAAACTGTGCTGGAGAGTCCGATGGAAGTAAGTACCAGCTTGATTTTCTTCGGTCTATTGAATGACCACTATGTGAATGTGAATGCACCTGGATCTAACTTTGTGTTTTATGTGGCAATTCTAGCAAGAAGAGAAATTTGTAGGATGGGGAAATCAGAAGCTCCCCGACTTTTGATGAATGTTTGAAGAATATCATCTACATTAGTGAATCAGATATGGCTTGTGATTAAAGAAGTAACATTAAGATCTGGGCTGCTTAGTTGAATTGGAGGGAGAAGGAGAGTGGGTCCAATGATTAAGCCAATTTACTGTTGGTCCTGGCCTCCTAAGTAACATTCCGGGGCCCCAAAAAGGTGAACATGAGTGGAAGAAGGTAACAGTGTTATCTTGGAGGGAAAGCCACCTTTCTCTGCTTTTACCTCTCCCAAGGGCTGGTAAATGTTGGCATGGAGAGATAGGAGGAATCCCAAAAGGAGTTTTGGCAGTATAAGGACAACTTAAATAATTTTTTTTAAAAAAGGTGGTTGATTTGATTGGATGCTTTTTACTAAAGGACAAGTATACAATAACAAGTATACAATACACTTAGCCTGTGTTTTCATTTCACAGTTCATTAGTTATACATGAATCAATTGTGCTAAATTAACAAAACCCACAAATCTAGCACAATGGCATTGTCTTCAAACATAAAATAGTGATAATAATACATGCAAATAATGTTATGTCTTGAAAAAAGCATAGACAAAATAGGTCATGCATTTACAGACACACAAAAGGAAATGAATTCTATTTGAAACAGTCCACAAATGTTTCTTCCGATGAGGTTAAATCATGGCTATTCGGGGGAAGCTGAGCCCTTTTGGTACTGACATCATGGTTCAAGTGTCATCTAATATGGATGGGTTATTGTTCGTACAAGCTCTTTTCACAATCCGTATTGGAGATAGAATTAATGAAATCCCAGATGGTTGACACCAATGCGTTTCGAAACACAAGTGGCTAAGGGGTTCTCTTCAGGACTGTGGGCTGGTAAATGCTTGTGTATATCTTGAAAAAGTATGACAAACACTGTGTTAGATACAATCTGTATACCCTCTCATAAAACCTGCAAGTGTGCAGCACTGAGATAATGGTTACCTGATGTCTTCAAAAAAGGAAGGAGGGGGCAAACTTCTCCCTTTTTTGTTCTAGTACCAATTCAGGAGGCTTCTAAAAATAGTCGCCGCGGGACATTGCAGAATTAGTTTGGAATCTGTAACCTAAGGAAAACGACTAAAACTAGAAACAGAATACAAAGCCTGGCAGCTGCATTCATCGCAAATTCTGGTGAGTTAGTCTCTTTTTAGCTTCACATGTTATGGCACATGACTGTGTGCCTTTCTTGATGAAGCAAAATACAAATTGTGGCATAGTCTTCTTGAAACATGTAGAATTCGTGGAATGAATATGACCTGGCTGATGGAAAATGATTCTCTGGTTTAAGGTGCCAAAAAACTATTTGTGACCCATTTTGGAAAGTGCATGTTGAACTCTCAGTCCAGAGTCCAACAGTGCAATAACACTTACTTGAAACCTAGGGATATCTACCACACCCAGACATTTCTGAAAACAAGACACTCAGGGGAGTCCAGGAAGGTGTGGCATGTGTGAATCTCCCAATGTTTCCTTATCCAGATTAGCCTGCAAATCTCAAATTTACACAACAAAAATCACATTTTCCTCACATTTCTGTGTGGGAATGTAATAGGATCACCACACCAGCACAAATTTCCTACCACCCAGTGTTCGTCGTCAGAACTCCCGATAAAAATGCCACCACACTTGTGTGGTTGGACAATTGTACCTGACAGGGAAGGACCAAACTCGTATTATGGAGACATTCAAATTATTTAACACAAAACGGTAACCTGTATTTTTGGTCCGGGGATTGGCAGCCATCTAGGGAAACCTACCAAACACAGGCATTTATAAAAACTGGACATCTTAGGGACTTGCTTGGATGCCCTAATCTTTTCTTACCTAGAATCCTCTGCAAACCTTACATTTATCTAACAACATCACATTTTCCTCACATTTCTGTTAAGGCTCAGCATGCCGGCCCAAATTTCCTACTACGCAGAATTCCCACCAAGTCTCCTGATAAAAATGCTTCCTCACTTGTGTGGGTGGACCAAGTGCCATCAACACGAGAAAGCCCAAATTTGCTTGTGTAGACATCAAAATGATCTCTCACAAAAAGACCTAGTTTTGGTCCCTGGCTTGGTGATCATCTACGGAAACCTAACGAAACCACACATTTCTGAAAGCTAGATACCCAGAGGAGTCCAGGGAGGTGTGTCTGGTGTATATATCCCCCAATATTTTTTACCCAGAATTTGCTGTAAACCTCAAATTTAGCTAACAAAATCATATTTTCCTCAAATTTCTGTTTCAGGTTAGGATGTCGGCACACATTTCCTATCCTCCAGCATTTCCCTTTGTCTCCCCATAAAACTGATACCTCACATGTGTGGGTGAATCAAGTGCCTGTGACAGGGAAGGACCAACAATTTGTAGAGGTTAAAGGGGCAACAATACATGTCCATAGGAGCAGTTTTTTTATACGTCTTTAGGCTGACTCTACTTTGAACACCCACACAAGTGAGGTACAATTTTTATCAGGATGTCGAGGGGAACCCTGGGTGGTATGAAAGTTGTGCCGGTGTGGTGATCCTTCAACTTTCCCGCACAGACATGTGCGGAAAATGTGACTTTAGCTAAAGTTAAGGTTTGCAGAGGATTCCGGATAAGAAAATGATAGGGGATCCACGCAAGCCACACTGACAGCCAAACGACAGTCCACACACACAGCCAGTGCCCCTTGCTCATTGCACCATCAGGATTCAAGCAAACCGGGCCGAAGACGGCTGTAATGCCAGAAACCGGTCCCCGGGAGCTTGTTTCCTTCCCAGTGTAAGAATTGGCTTTTGTAGTTTGGTTTGCCCTGTTCCCATCATGCACTGGGACAGGAACAGACTAATTTGCATACAGCCAGGTTCTGAAACTGGGATGGTGCAGTGAGCTAAAAAACGGTGTTGGATCTAGCCCTGATCTCTTGACTGGGTGAGAGCTTTCTGCTTAATTCAGAGACTCTGTCCCTCACCACCCCTTGTTGTAAATATTTTTGTCCACCCTAAGCGTGGAAGGGTATTCTCAGATGTGAGACCCTTGCTCATTGCACCATCAGGATTCAAGCAAACCGGGCCGAAGACGGCTGTAATGCCAGAAACCGGTCCCCGGGAGCTTGTTTCCTTCCCAGTGTAAGAATTGGCTTTTGTAGTTTGGTTTGCCCTGTTCCCATCATGCACTGGGACAGGAACAGACTAATTTGCATACAGCCAGGTTCTGAAACTGGGATGGTGCAGTGAGCTAAAAAACGGTGTTGGATCTAGCCCTGATCTCTTGACTGGGTGAGAGCTTTCTGCTTAATTCAGAGACTCTGTCCCTCACCACCCCTTGTTGTAAATATTTTTGTCCACCCTAAGCGTGGAAGGGTATTCTCAGATGTGAGACCCTTGCTCATTGCACCATCAGGATTCAAGCAAACCGGGCCGAAGACGGCTGTAATGCCAGAAACCGGTCCCCGGGAGCTTGTTTCCTTCCCAGTGTACGAATTGGCTTTTGTAGTTTGGTTTGCCCTGTTCCCATCATGCACTGGGACAGGAACAGACTAATTTGCATACAGCCAGGTTCTGAAACTGGGATGGTGCAGTGAGCTAAAAAACGGTGTTGGATCTAGCCCTGATCTCTTGACTGGGTGAGAGCTTTCTGCTTAATTCAGAGACTCTGTCCCTCACCACCCCTTGTTGTAAATATTTTTGTCCACCCTAAGCGTGGAAGGGTATTCTCAGATGTGAGACCCTTGCTCATTGCACCATCAGGATTCAAGGAAACCGGGCCGAAGACGGCTGTAATGCCAGAAACCGGTCCCCGGGAGCTTGTTTCCTTCCCAGTGTAAGAATTGGCTTTTGTAGTTTGGTTTGCCCTGTTCCCATCATGCACTGGGACAGGAACAGACTAATTTGCATACAGCCAGGTTCTGAAACTGGGATGGTGCAGTGAGCTAAAAAACGGTGTTGGATCTAGCCCTGATCTCTTGACTGGGTGAGAGCTTTCTGCTTAATTCAGAGACTCTGTCCCTCACCACCCCTTGTTGTAAATATTTTTGTCCACCCTAAGCGTGGAAGGGTATTCTCAGATGTGAGACCCTTGCTCATTGCACCATCAGGATTCAAGCAAACCGGGCCGAAGACGGCTGTAATGCCAGAAACCGGTCCCCGGGAGCTTGTTTCCTTCCCAGTGTAAGAATTGGCTTTTGTAGTTTGGTTTGCCCTGTTCCCATCATGCACTGGGACAGGAACAGACTAATTTGCATACAGCCAGGTTCTGAAACTGGGATGGTGCAGTGAGCTAAAAAACAGTGTTGGATCTAGCCCTGATCTCTTGACTGGGTGAGAGCTTTCTGCTTAATTCAGAGACTCTGTCCCTCACCACCCCTTGTTGTAAATATTTTTGTCCACCCTAAGCGTGGAAGGGTATTCTCAGATGTGAGACCCTTGCTCATTGCACCATCAGGATTCAAGCAAACCGGGCCGAAGACGGCTGTAATGCCAGAAACCGGTCCCCGGGAGCTTGTTTCCTTCCCAGTGTAAGAATTGGCTTTTGTAGTTTGGTTTGCCCTGTTCCCATCATGCACTGGGACAGGAACAGACTAATTTGCATACAGCCAGGTTCTGAAACTGGGATGGTGCAGTGAGATAAAAAACGGTGTTGGATCTAGCCCTGATCTCTTGACTGGGTGAGAGCTTTCTGCTTAATTCAGAGACTCTGTCCCTCACCACCCCTTGTTGTAAATATAGTCAAGTGGCAGTCTGCGCACACTGCCAGTCAAGCACCATCCAAGCACACAGCCAGCCAAGCACCATCCAAACACACCACCAGCCAAGTGCCAGTCCATGCACACTGCCAGCCAAATGCCAGTCCACGCACACCGCCAGGCAAGCACCAGTCTACACACACCGTCGCCAAGCACTAGCCCACCCACACTGCCAGCCAAGCAAAAGTCCACACACATTGCCTGCAAAATGCCAGTACACACAGCCAGCCAAATGCCAGCACATGCAGACCGTCAGCCAAACTCCTGTTCACATACATACACACAAAAACTTGCCCTGGCATCTAGTGGTTTTCTGACCCTCCTGGGGGCAGATGAGCCTTAAAATATCGCTGACCTGCCCCAAAGGGAGGCAGAAACAGCTAAAACATGTGCTTAAACAAAATGGGAGCGGCTCACTAACTCTGGGGCCGCTCCATGACATACCCATAAACATATCTCTAGAGCCTAATGGGCTTTGTGCCCCAACTTGGATGGACAAATCAAGTGGAACAACCACCCTCTGCTCCCAGGGAGGGCAGAAATATTGTGCCAATTTTTTGTGGGGTTGTGGGGGCATAGGCATGTTCATTCTGAGCAGCCCTCACCCGGTTGGACATTGGCATATATTTAAGGGATTCCCCCACCCCTGCACAATGAAAGAAATAGTCCCTGATGCCTGGTGGACTTTCTGCCCCCCTGGGGGGGGGGGGGGAATATTGGAGGGGTTATTACTTTACCTGCCCACTAGGGGAGGCAAAATTCTTCAGTCCCTATTTATGTGGGCTAGGGGCATGCCATGCCCATTGCGGGCAGCCCACACATATCTTTTATTTAAATCAAAAATCCCTGGTGTCAAGTGGACTTTCTGCCCCCCAGTCAGCAGAATGGGGATAATAACCCCCATCTGCCCCTCAGCGGGGACAGAAAGACTGTCTCATTTGTGTTTGGGTGCATTGGCATGCCCATTTTGGCTCTACGTATTAAACTAATGTCCATAGTGCCTAGTGGGTTTTCTGCCCCCTGCAGGGGGATGATCTGGGGCTAATACCCCCATCTCCTCTCAGGGGGGTAGAAAGACTATGGTGACCATTTTTTTAGGAGAGGGCATTGTTTTGCCCATTGTAGGCAGCCCCACCCCTCTTTTTTTTAAACAAAGTCCCTGCTGTCTGGTGAGCTTTCTGTCCCCCCACCCTCCTTTTTAAAAAGCAATCCATGTTGCCTAGTGAGCTTTCTGCCCCATTCAGGGGTCAGATCGGGGGTAATAACACCCATTGGCCCTAAAAGGGGGGCAGAAAAACTGTCCATTATGTGTTTGGGGGTGGGGTCATTGGCTTCCCCATTGTAGGCAGCACCCAGCCCTAAATAAAATAATCCCTGGTGCTTAGTGGGCTTTCTGTAGAAAGCAGAGGGATTTCCTGGTCATGTCCAGAGGACGGAACGGTCCCGTCCTCATCACACAATCACAGTGGCTTCCTCCGTACCGGACTGGTTAAAAATTCATAACTCTGAGTCTACTTATTGGATTTTTGTCGTGTTGGCCATTTTGTTAATTAAATTAAGATCTTTGTTTCTTGTCTGTTGTGGGTTATTTTTTTTGTGGTGTTTTCCATGTGTTACTTTTTTAAGTGTTGCACAAATACTGTACATATTGCCTCTTAAGTTAAGCCTGACTGTTCTGTGCCAATATACCAGAGGGTAAGCTAATGTTAGTTTAGGGTGCGTATCTGACTTACCCTGACTAGGATTGAGATTCCTACTTTGACAGGATGCATACCTCTGCCAACTAGAGACCCAATTTTTATTTCAATTGAAGTGTTACAATTAGCTGCGACACCTGGGTTCTCCTTGCCAGTTCTAAGAAATATTTCTTCCAGTTCAAACTGTTTGAAATTCAGTGTCATAATTAATGAAGTTTGTATAATTAGTGTCTTTTTTTAATAGTTTTGGAAATGTTCATATTAATTAATGAGATCATAGCAATCCTCCTCGTAGAGATAGCATCAGTCCCCTTAACAAATAAAGTCCCTGAATAAATTAAATATGAGAGGAGATGCATGTAAAATCAGCTCTGGTCTTTTGTGCGATGGAAACACGGGGGAAGATTCTCAGAAATTTCCTCCTAGAGAACGTGCTCACAGATAGGTTCAGCATCTTTGTGTAAGGATCAGATAAACTACATGTCCTTTGTACATTAGAGGTTCATGCATTTATTCTGTGAGTCAGTTTTTATCTTAATCTTTGCATGCTGGATGCGTGATGAATATGCAAGCGACAGGAACCTTCTGTATTTACATATACTGCAAACAATACATGGAGGAAAGAGAGTGTGCTATCTGCCACAGACGACATCTCTGCAGGCATGAGTCCACACCCCGATGACGTCCGACTTCAGTATATCTAACATTCCAGAATATGGGGCAGATGTAAAAAGCCATTTTGCAAATGCATATCCTGCCATTTGAAAAATCGCAGATTATGCGACAGAAAAAGCTTTTAGTTACATTATGAACCAATGTTTCGAGTTGGAAAAACATTTCCAACTCACAAAATGGATTTATGGAACCGTGCCTAATCACAATGAGGAAAGGCACCGTTTTAAGTATGATTTGGTATGTCTTTTTTTTTTTTTTTTAAACCTTTTTTTATTGAAGGAAGAACAAAGCTACTAGAAAAGTATATAAATAGTTACAATATTAATCGAGTAGACAATTTTTGGACAAAGAACATTAGATACAGAGGTTTGACAAAAATTAAACTTTGACAAAAGTAATAAAGAAAAAAAAAGAAAAAAAATAAAAAAATACAGTCTTATAGATAATAAACCCATATTTGAGCTGACCTCTTTTTCTTTCTAGTTCATATAGATCATGATTCAAAAAAGTTTAACCAAATTTTTTCCTTCTTTTGTAGAGCCTTGAGGCCCCTGTGTCTTGCTAGCGACAGTTCCATAGTGTTAATTTCTTTCATCAAAAGCCACCAATCAAAAACATTTGGTATATCTTTAGATATCCATAATCTAGCGATGACTAACCTGGCGCATGCAAAGATAATAGTGATTAGTTCTTTATAGGGACAATTCATTTCCTGGATATCTAGTAAAATCAATTGTGCTGACAGTGGTGGTATTGCAATTTGTTTATTAATTAAGATGTCTGTCAGTCCTTTCCAAAATATCAAGAGCGCTGGGCATGAATACAGCATATGCTCTATGCCTGCAGCTTCTTGATCGCACTTCGGGCATTTGGTTTTCTTATTTACTTGATTACCCTGTACCCAGCTAGCTATTCTCTGTGGTGTATAATACAGTTGTGTAATAGTTCTATAGGTCTGTAGTCTCAAGCTAGTAGACTGGACAATCAAATGTATATGACGTAGAGAATATGAAATCTGTGAGGGATTGATATTCATACCCAATCGAGAGGACCATCTGGTAGCTATTTTTGTGTAGTCTTCATTTTTACCCTGTGTTAGATATCCATACCCTAAACTTATTATTGATTTTACTTTATTTGAGTATAAACATATAAGTATATCTGATTCTATCACTTTCGTAAATTTCATTGTAGAGAACAAGTGGTCCCTTATCTGGATGTATTTAAAGTACATATGATCCCTTAAATTGTAAAGGATTTTTAGTGCTTCAAAATCCATAAAACCGTTTTGACAATATAAGTCTCCTAATGTATAAATGCCGTATGTCTTCCAAAGGGTACCTGCTCCATCAGAAAAGATATCAGGAAGTCCTGGATTGTCCCATAAACTAAGCTCTGCATTGTAAAATGAGATTTCCCCAATAGTCATTATTTGATCCCAAATTTTTTTTATGTGCCTAGCTGATTTAAATTTCACTCGCTTAAAGTAGTTCGGATCATGCAAGCGATGCAAAAATTGGTTACTATCCAATCCCAACATAAGCCGGTGAAAGAATAGCGAACTGTCGTTTTTTAACAAACTTCGAATACGACAAAAAAAGGTAGCTAAAAAATAAAGTCTAAAATCCGGAAATGTCAGCCCTCCCTTTTCTATTGACAATGTTAGTAATTTCAGCGCCCTACGCGCTTTTTTGTAAGCCCATATGAAGCTGCTACATATACCCTCAAGTTTTTTAAAGAAGGTTTTATTAGGTTGCAATGGGATAGATCTAAACAGGTATAACACCTTCGGCAAAATTTTCATTTTCACTAGATTGATGCGTCCCAATAAGCTAATCGGAATCTTATGCCATTTTTTGAGTGACTTTTCAATTTCTTTTAAGAGAGAATCATAATTTAGCGCAATGATTTTATCAATATTGGATGCTAATCTTATGCCTAAGTAAATCGCGCTTTGACAAAAGCCTGGGATCGATTCCAAGGGTTTATAATTAGCTATTACTTGCGTTTTACCTACATTGAGCTTATACCCTGAAACATTACCGTAGTTCTCAGCTTCTTTTATTATTTCAGGTGAAGCTTTTACTAAATCTGTGGTGAATACCGCTATATCATCTGCAAAAGCAGTGATCTTCAAGCTCTCTCCCCCATGTGAGAAAGGGTGAATATTTCCTTGCATAGTTAGTGCGTTTAAAAATGGCTCCAGAGAAAGGGCGAAAAGCAGAGGGGACAGAGGGCACCCTTGTCTGGTTCCCCTCCCTATAGTAAAGATCCTTGAGTCTTTCCCACCATAGCTAATTTTGGCCTGCGGGCTGTTATACAGTGAACAAACCCACTGTAGGTATTTACCATGAATGCCTACCTTCTTTAGTGTTTCCCACAAATACTCCCACCCCACTCGATCGAATGCTTTTTCAGCATCTAACATTACCATTCCGAGTGGGGTGAGGGTAGTTGAGGCGACATCGAAGGCTGTAATCGCTGTATTTACATGGGTCGTTGTATCTCTCCCTGTCACAAAACCGTGTTGTTGTGAGTTGACCAGGATCGGCATATTAGGTGCTAGGCGATTTGCTAGTATCTTAGAAAAGATTTTAGCGTCTGCGTTGAGCAGGGAGATCGGCCGATAAGAGCCACAGTCTTCTGGTGATTTTTTTTTTTTAAGAAAAAATATTATTTTGGCTACTTTCCATGATGTGGGAACTTCCCCCAACCTCTCTATGGAATCAATGACATTTTCGAGCAAAGGTGTTAGTTCTTGTGCACAAATCTTATATACTTCCATGGGCAGACAGTCCTCCCCGGCTGCTTTTCCTGATGGTAGGGCTAAGATAGCTGTATTTATTTCAAGTTGTGTTATTTTTGAGCTAAGTAGTTCCAATTTTTCCTTGACATTATAGAGCTGCTCACCAGTGAAGAAGCTACTCCGAATAATACCTCAAATATCAATAACATAATGCCGAATCTGTTTGCAGACCAGATAGAGCATTTAGATCTGCTAGAGCTCGATGATAAGATTACAGGCGAGGAACAATCAGAGGAGGCTTTCAATCAAACAACTAAATCTTTGAACAAGGACCCAGAAATTGTACTTCCTGGCAATACAATCGGGCCTGTCGATTTATTATGTGTCACGCAGCTTACAACAGATCCCAATGGACTCAATGGATCAATAGACCAGAATTTAATTATTAGTACAGAGAGTGTATCGATAGACGAAGTGGAGATCAATGAGGATGGCTCTAACTTTGAATACGAAGAGGTGTCGGAAGGCGGCGATAGCGAGACAGAAACTACACACAATAGACAGAATAATCGTAAACCATCAGCCTCAAGGAAGACTAAGAACAAAGCCAGAAATAAACTGAAAAAAGTTCTTAGTAAATCACTTATCAAAGTTACCTCCTCCTCTGTACCCAAAACTGGGCTAAAGACCAAGATCAATGTTGATGACAGTCCACTTAGAAAATGGATACAGGCTAAAGGGGGAGTAAAGAATATGGCAAAGAGGCTCTCTGGAGCTAATTTTGATGAAGATGTATATCAAAAAGGGGGCAAGAAAACAACACTGCTATTGGAGAGCACTGGCACAGCAGCAGACACAGATACGATCATAGATGGAACTATACCGCCAATCAATTCTGCTCAGAAGGATAGGGCTATGGGCACAACAGCAGATACGAAATTGACTAGCCCCACCTTAAATTCCCCAATCGCTACAATTCCAAACTCAAGCCTCCAAAACTCTCAGTTAACCACAAAGGAGATAGCTCCTAAATCTATGGCTTTGAGTATTGGGACAGAAAATGATATAGCGAAAGATATAACGAAAGATTCATCGGAGGGGGTCCGATCTGATATGGAAATCGAAATATCTGAAACAAGCCATATGCCCGCTTCAGATAACGGGTTGCCATCAAGCCCTCCTAATATTGAATTAGCCGATCTGACACGAGATGGAAAGGTCTTGAGTTCAGCAACTACCGAAGATCAACCAAACCTGACGACAATGGATATGATAATGCAGACTCTTATCACTCAAAGACAAGAGAGCCAGCAATATTTTTTGCAACTAAGAGAAGATAATACAAAACTACAGGCTTTCATGAGTGAAGTATGCGAAAAGCTTGGGAATGTCACACAAGATATGGAAGATCTTAAACAACGTGTAGTGGTAGTCGAAGAAGGAACTATTCGCTCTGATGAGAAAATTAAACAACATGCCACACGGATATCCAAATTAGAAAATAAGGTTGAGGACATGGAAAATAGGGCACGCAGACACAACCTCAGGCTGTTTGGGATACCCGAAGGGGCAGAGGGAGCCGATGCTAGGTCATATGTAGTGAAACTATTTCAAAAAGCGTTCGGTGACCTATCTGACTGGGATTGGGACTCTCAACTACAAAGAGTACATAGACTTCCTCTGTTCCAAAAGAATACAAATAGTAAATTTCCTAGACCTATTTTAATATATTTTGGAAATTTTCTGCTAAAACAAGCAGTATTACTAAAAGCCAAATTCAATAGCCCGGTCACTATTGATAATATAACCTTTTTTGTACGGTCAGACCTAAGTAAAGAAACAATGGATAGGAGGTGGGAACTTAGAAAGCTAATAGATTCCTTCAAAGCTATTAATTGTACAGTCTATTTGCAAGAGCCTGCTCGGCTGAAAGTAATCAATGATGGGCGGTCTTTCTTTTTTACCGTCCAAGAAGAGGCGGTTATGGCTCTTGAAAAATTCACCGCTGAAAGACAGAAATGAGAGTGTTGACTTGTAGGGTGTTGGGTGTCTGCACTTAAATGTAAGACTATGCTGGTATACAAAGGGGATTAAAAATGTGTTGAATTTATGCACTATATGTTCTAGCCCACTGTCTCATGTATATCACTTACATACTCTTATATACGTTGGGCTTCTTGTGGATTTAATGAATAGTTTTGTCCTAAAAAAGGGTTGATTATGCCCCTGTGTTAGCCATTTCACTAGGCTGCCATACCAGCGGCAGCAAGGGATAGAGGGGTGCTCCCCCCAAAGGGACTCGGGAGGGAAGGGAAAGACAGGGGTGGAGGGAGGGAGGGGAAAAATGGGGAAAAAACATATTGTAAGGAAGAAATATGATGTGGACAGAGCAATGAAATGTCTTAATAGAAACTTAATGCAGAGGAAAGACAAGGAATTTAGACGTAAGCTATGTCTAAGACAAAATTGTTAATTTGGAACGTTGCTGGCCTCAACAGTAAGCAAAAGAGGAGACTGGTTCAGGAAGAGTTGGGCATGTATAAACCACAATTTGCTCTTCTCTCGGAAACTCATATCAGCTATCAAGACAGGAAATTGCTTTCACAAATGGGGTATGAATTAGTGGTTTGTTCAACTTTGGGTGCCTCCATTAGAGGGGTGGCAATATTAAAACAGAAAGGATTAGCGATAGAAATCTTAAAAACATCATCAGATGCAAGGGGGAGGTGGGCGATAGCTCAAGTCCAAATGGAACACAAGAAGTTTGTTTTATGTTTGGTTTACGGCCCTAATATAGATGACCCCAAGCTGTTTGAATATTTAAGCATTGAGCTACTAGAGTGGGAGGGTGAAGTACTAGTAATGGGAGACTTTAATTGCGTAATAGACTACAAAATTGATTCTACTGGACATAGCTCTCATCGCAGGATGCGCAAAGTCAGATCTGCAATTATGGAACTAGGCAGACTGCTGAATATCAAAGATGTATGGCGTCATAAACACCCCAATCTAGCGGGACACACATACTATTCAGCGCCCCACAGATCTTGCTCGAGAATTGATATGGTGTGGGCAACCGATCAAATAGTGACCAATTGTAAGATTGAACTGTGTCCGAGGATCACCTCTGATCACAATCCAATATTATTAGAATTCGAAAATCGAGAGTCGAGGCCAGATCTAAGACAATTTACATTCCCGAGATATTTACTGACTGACCAGGGCTTTGTTACTTCTCTAAAGAATTATATTAAAGAGTTTATTGAACTGAATATTAATACAGCTAAAATTAATGTAGTTTGGGACGCATGTAAGTGCAGTATAAGGGGGTTTACTCAACAATTCATCTACAGACTCAATGCAGAAAACCAGAGAGCTACTAAAAAAGCTACTTCAAATATACTTTTATTGGAGCAGAAATTAGCCGACGAAACTAAGCTATTAAATGGAAATATTGACGACATAAGATTCGAACTACTAAAATTACAATCCTCTCTAAAAAAGACGTTAAGAGATAGATATTGCGCTAAAATACATAAATATAAACTAAATCAATATGAAGGGGGAGATAGAATAGGAAAAGTACTCGCATTTAAAGTTGCGGATAAGAAGGCGACAACTAAGATTAAAATGATTAAAGGGTCTGACTTACATGTATATGACCAACCAGAGCAGATTCTTGGCCAGTTTGTTAATTACTATCAGAATTTATACACTTCTGATAATATACCTTCCAGAGATAGCATTACACAATATTTAGATAAATATATGCCTGTACAAAAAAATAATGTCAAGGAAAAATTGGAACTACTTAGCTCAAAAAGTATGATTTGGTATGTCATAATATCCATGGTTTGAGATTGCAATTGAGGTCACAAACCATGGATCAGTTAATTATATCTTAAAAGAGGCAGTAACTGATTCAGAAAGGAGGAAGATGCCCCTCCCTTTATGGATGGTGTTGGGTGACCACAGTGGGAGCAGCTAGTCGTCCAGTCGAGCACTGCCTGGTCTTTTTGACATTTTCCCAAAATGTGACTTTTAAAGCAGCACCACATTTCACATAAGGTACACTGACTGCTTTAAAAAAAAATCTGTTCATACAACTACAGTGATGCATGTCTGCTGTTCCTTTCAGGTTACTAATCATGTGTTTCTACCCAATAAAGGAGTTGCAGCTGGAGACCTGCCTAATTAATATTGTTTAGGCATGTTGTTCTGCAATCCCATGAAACTTGTCAGTTTGTGATGCGACCAGGGCACATGTATGAAACAAATTTTGAGTCGCAAACGCTGCGAATCGCAAAAACAGCGTTTGCTATTAAAAATTTGCAATTTGAGATGTATGAGACACAATTGCATCGAAAAGTAAGAAATCAAAAAAATAGCAATTTCTTATACTGCCAAAAAAAAATCAGCAAATATCCTTGCGAATTCCTAATTTGCGATTTTTTTCAGTTTGCGAAAATCGCAAAAAGGAAATTGCAATTTAAGAAATCGCAAGGAAATGTATGAAAAATTCGCAAATTGCAATTTTGTCATATTCGCAAAATAAGAAATCGCAATTAACACCAAGTGCATGCAGGTGGTAACCAGATGCAAGGTACTTAAACCAGCCCACAGTGCAACTGAACCTTCCACAATGGCAGCACTATATGTGATAGCCAGGAGGCTGCGTATTTGGGCTCTTGCACAGAGGAGAATGAGACAAGAACATATCTTCAGGCTGCGCATCACTCTGTTCCAGCAGACTGAAGAAGGAGATCCATGACAAGTACAGGCTTCACCCACAGACCATCTTGGACCTGATTGAGGAGCTGAAACCCTATTTGAACACCCAACAAGCAAGACCCAAACAATTCCCACCCATGTGCAGGTCCGGTGCTCCCTACACCTCCTGGCCACAGGGAGTTTTCAAGGGGTCATAGCAGAGGTTGGCGGGGTGTCACAGAGTACCTTGTCGTGCTTTTTCCATGACTTTCTAGATGCAATGCTACAGAGGCTATCACATCACATATACTTTCCAGCACCCAACAGGCATTATAGCAAACCAAACTTGACTTCTACCAGATTGTATGTTTCCCCCACGTCATTGGCTGCATTGATGGTACACATGTGGCCATCACACCACCAGCAGCAACTGAATATGTCTACAGAAACTGTAAATGCTACCATTCCCTGAATATACAGATTGTGTGCAATGCTAAGTATATCATCAATGACATTGTACCAAAATACCCTGTCAGTACACACAACTCTTACATCTTTAGACATAGTGGGATACACAGACATCTGAGTGCTGGAGAGTTTGGAGAGGGATACCTGCTAGGTAAATGCATGGCACACATCCATCAATCCACTACATCTTCTCAGGGGGGGACATTGACTTACCTACTGTGTCTATCCCTGCGGGTGACAGTGCCTATGCAGTGCGGGACTTCATCCTGACCCCGTACCTAGATCCAGCCAATGCAAGGGAAAGGAGATACAACAGGGCACACATATCTACGCGCTGTGTCATAGAGTGTACGTTTGGAATCCTAAAGAGCCGGTTCCGGTGCCTGCATAAAAGCGGAAGAGCGCTGCAATACAGCCCTGAGACATGCTGTAAAATAGTGGCAAGCAGTGCAATGCTCCATAACATGGCTATGAGGAAAGGCACCACAATTGATGTGACCGATACAGACACATCGGATGACGAATTGCCAGCTCCCCCTGGCAGAACAGCATCAGGAGTTGGGGCAGCTGCCGGATGTCAGAGACGGACTGAGATCCCACAAAACTACTTCTAGGTGAGTAATGATGACATGAGCCAAAATGATGTTTAAAATCGGTGATGTGTTTATTCACACTTCAAAAATATTCAAAGTTGCTGTAGTGTAGTTCCTATATTCCCAATAATCTCTACGCATTGGAATAACATATCCTATAGATTTGATGTAGGAATTATGTTGACTAGGTCTCTATCAAATATATTAGACTTAATTGTGAGTGCCAGCTAGCTCTGAGGTCACTAGAAACTTTCTTGAATAAACAAGAAGGGATTAGTTTCTGACAACCGCATTAACATGACGACTTTGTTTCCCCAAGAATAAAACGGATCTAAAAAAAAAAAAAAAAAAAAAAAGAATAAAACAGATCTTCAGAGTCGTGGAAACAATAGAAAGATATTTTACTCAGTCAATCTTGCATGCTTTGTTTCATCAGAGGTGCAGAGAAATAGAGAGACAGGCGTTTTCAATAAAAGGATTTATTAAACAGTCTTCTTTCTCATGCAAGTAAAGTGAACTGCTACAATCGTAACACTGGTTGCAAAGTATAATGCGTAAAGTAGGAAGAGTATTATAACATAATACTGTAAAAGCATTGTATGGTTCCTAGACAATAGATAAATACATACATAAATAACAAAGCTAAAAAGTTCTTAACTGGTCACTGGGTGCTGCAAGGAAGCAGTACTTCGGCTACGCTGTATGGGTAGGAAAAACACAAGAAGCGGAAGTGTAGCAGACACGCGCTGATCAATGAGAAGCAAGAGGGACGATAAGCCAACTAATGATATTGAGACATTCCTGGTGGAAATTTTGCAGAATGTGGATCTCAGTGACCGGGCGTGGCAGCTTAGAGATGCTCTGTTACTGGGCTTTTGGCAGATGAAGGCAAGGTACCCTTCGGAATTTACTTCCCGAGCCTGCTGCTCCACACCGGAACAGTCCTCAGGGGACTGCCACGTTGCCTAACGTGCCAGGGTCTCCACTTCCCGGAGTCCCCAGGGGTGCCTACTTGCTGCGTCATCTCTCAGCGCCAGGAGGCCCTTTACATTTTCTGCAGGGCTCCCCCAGCCCGGGCAAAGGGTCCGCACCCATCAGAGCCAGGATGAGGCGACCACACCACTTGGCTCTGGGTTTATACCTGTTTCACAAGTTACTAGCAAATGGCGGCAAAACTGAGATCAGGAGGTGCTAAGCTTTCAACCCCAAAGACATCGGGGACATCAACACTAGATGGATATCTATTACGGGCAAAGAAGGCAATAGAAAAGGAGATACAAACAGCGGAAAGAAGGCTATCAATAGAAGGTGGTCGTCTAACTGATAACATCCTAGAGGAAACAGGTACTATTAACCAAATTGAGGTTATCACTGTTTGTGGACTATTTAACAAATCTTCATTACTCCCTATATTGGACCTGGAGTCAATGCACAGCCAGGGGACTCCAGAACAGACACCTGCCCAATCAGAAAATATTATGGCCCTGAAAAAAAGGAGAAAGACTAAACATCTTGAACCCTCCTGTTCTACCCATACCAGGTCAAAGAAAAACAGCCAAGGCCTAATTGTGGCTACCAGGGATGGGCCCCAGACTTGGAGCAAGTTTATCGACAAACCTAAAAATGCAGAGCTTACCCCCTCCAACTCTCCTGAGATGTTAATATGCCTCTTAGAAGAAACTTTGGCAAGAACTCTCTGCCCATTAATCTTGAGACTGGAAAAATTAGAGGCTGATATAGATCTGTTGTTAAATGCTGCAACAGGGATCAGGGTGGGAATGGATGGGGAGAGGAAAGCTGGGTACATTAGGAGGGAGGGTGCAGAAGACGCTCTATTAACACAACATGACCATCGTAAATGGGGGACGGAAGATAGGGATCAAACCATCAGTCACTTGGAGCTGTCCCCTGGTGCTATGACTAGAACGGAAATAGATCCCATAATAAAGAAAGCCCTAGAAACGGGCAGCAGGTCAAACTGCCCAGCAGGGGAACAGGAAAGAAAATCACCACCTGTTGCCCTAGGAGAGAGAGAGGAAAGCATTGCACCAGTAGGAAAACCCCTGTTAGCCAACCTGAAATGTGGTCTAGCTCGAGGCGACGATAAAATTATACTGCACCTCCCACCCGAATGTTTCCCGTATGTAGTAGTGCTAATACTTCACCACTCTTTAAAAATCAATCAGCTCTGCAGCAGCACGGGACGCACGTGGGTGGAACCTGGGCGAAGCCCGGGCCAAGGGCAGGCCCGTCTGCCCCGTCAGAGCCCCGAGGAGGCTGGGCTGGGCCAGGTCCCATATATCTGGCATATCTGGGTTTTTATGGACTTGACTGGATTAGTCGTGGAGCCAAGAACAGTGGTTTGACTGTTAGAACTGTGGATTTAAACGAGGTCAAGCTCCAAACAAGGTACTGTTGGGGGACCAAGTAATTGAGTTTATTTTAGTGTTTGGAGAGCCATATTCATAATATCCTTGTAATTCCTTATTTCTAAATGAGGTGACCATACGTTCTCCTTCTATACCTTTTCCCCTTTATTTATTTCTTATATAGGGGGCTACACTTGCAGCATATTATACCAACTGTCCTGCCCCGGCTTGGTTAGCAAAGGGGAAGCAGGGCATTTCTCTTTCAGTTTCAACGATGGATTCATTTCTGGCAAAGGCTGCCTCTGCATTAGATAAAGAAATTGAGCAGATGCAGAGGCCCCTCTCGTGGTCCCCTCTGAAGCCTGGTTCGGAGTCACCTGGTGTTTCCGATGACTCCGTCAACCAGGACCCTTGCTCCCAGCTAAATACTATCATATTGGAGGATATTAGCGATGCTTGGAAGTCAGATGCCGTGACTTCTAATTTAAGATCTATTACTAATATTACAATTATAGTTAGAACAATTCCAGAGGCGGGAAGGAAACCTCTGGAACACTCCAATATTATCTCTCGCCCAACCAAAGTGCGAGGATTGGTTGGACCTCATGGTAATTTGCGAAAACGTTGATTTGTTTTTTCAAAATTTCATGTTGTGCACACACATGCCCTTAGGGCATGTGTGTGCACAACATATGTTCACAAATTGATTTCAGGGGTACAACAGGGTGTCCTTCGGACACCGCTGCACCCTTGAAGTCGCATTCTAAATTTGCGATTCGCTAATTGCTAATCGCAAATTGAGAATGTTGTCCCATTCATTCCTATGGGCCTCTAGGCCCATAGGAATGAATGGGAATGTATTCCTTAATTGCGACTCACAATTTGCAAGTCGCAATTAAGGAATATTAAGAAATCAAACTTTTTTCAGCGATTTGTTGATGCATTGCATTTTGCGATTTCTTAATTGCGATTCCTTATTTTTAGCAATTAAGGAATCACAAAAAGCAATATTGATGCATGTGACTGTAGGGCTTTACCTTTAGGTCATTTCTATAAACCCGACTATGCTGGAGCACGTTTGGGTTTTGTTCCATTATCTACAGACCCACGTGGGACTTTTTATGAGGCCCCTCCTCTGGTTTTACCCACTGTGCACCATGGCCCTAGCCTAAATTCACATAACAGATTTGCCCCATTATCAGGGATGGAGAGGAGCAATTGACTGGGGGCACCGATGAGCACTGAAGTAAGAGAGGGTTCTGTTGCTGTTTCCATCATATCGCAGCCACATAAGCTGATGATTGAATCCACAGGGAATTCAAGTGTAGATGTGTGTAACGATGTAGGTGAGGATAGTTTAGTTGGCTTACTGCCCCCACAATTTCAAACTCTAGCGATTGACGCATTGGAGGTGGATAGCACACTTAACAAGAACCTCATATCATGGAATATAGCAGGTTTGGCGAACAAATTTAAAGACCCGCTATGGATTACATTTGTAAGACCATTTCTTGTCATCAACCTCCAGGAAACTTGGTTGACAGACTGTGATCTTTTTTTGGAGGGTTATCGGGCCTTTTTTGTGCCTGCCACACCATCAGCTCGGGCAGACCCATAGGGGGACTAGTAACTTATATCTCTTTGACAGTGGATTGCCAGAGTCAGGTTATCCCTTTAACTAGCCCATGTATACTGACTATGATACTGAAGCAGAGAGACAAAAGATGGGGTTTGCTTAATTTTTATAATGCAGTGTCATTCCCTTCAAATTCTAACAACATTGCTACCCTGGGGAGCTTTATTCATCACTCCTATAGTTCTATTCTCCACAATCTTGTGATCACCGGAGATTTTAATATCCATTTATGTGGTAATCCCATGACTATTAAAGTTTCGGAGGTGGGGTGTCCCTGTTACAATGGGTTCCATTTTGAACATTCCAGGATAGGCTCTGAATAATTTATCAAACGATTTAGACTTAATGTTTACCATGTCTATCTCCTACTCGCAACTTCTCTGTACCTACCTTTAAAGGGAGAGTGAGGTTCCGTGACGATCGTAAGTGGTGTTTTCGACTCGCACGAATATGGTCGAGTCTGGTATCTATGAACCGCAAATGACGAGTTTAGTGGGTGTATGCAGTTTCGCTATGCTAACCTAAACCGTTCGTTTGTTTCGTGGGTTTCTACATCCGAGCCCACGGGTTCCATCTTAGATGCGGCATCCATTTTGTTTCTTGCCCTCAAGTAGCCAGCGAACGGACGCTGTCCGCCTCGCGACCCTGGGATTCCCAAGACTCTTGCGGAAGACACGTTTCCTTTGAAAGTGTCTTTATGATGAGGGGGATGATATTGTAAGGCAGATGGCCCCGCTCGAGGCTCATCTTGCCGTGCCGGTCTATTGTCTTAGCCGTGCATCTCATTAGGCACGTCCCTTTGATGCTTGCAGCTCGTGTTTCCCGACACCACCCCTTTTACACCCTTTCCGATCTCCCCACTGTTCCTGCCTTCCTCTGCACCTGTCCCTGTTCCTCCTTCGATCTGTTTACTGCCAATTGGAATGTACTAATGGTGGGAAGATGTTTTTTTACAGTTGGGAACCACCAAATGTTTCCGTACTTATGTTCCGGGCCCTGAATACATGAAAGCAACCCCCTTCTAGTGCTTACGATGGGAACCAAGTTGTAAACCTTTGTGTAACATGTTAACCTATGAGAGAAATGTGTATAAAAGGAGCGACCCACAGTAGCAATTTGAAGCAGTCTCCCAGAACTTACACGTGTTGTACTTCTTGTGACTTCTGTGTTCCCTGCAGTAATAAACCTCGAATCTTTGACGCCAAAGGAAGTGTCCCGTGTCTCTGTCATTTGTATGCCGGAACAGGTTACCCACGAAGGTTTCAGGTGTTGTCCCCTGGCACCGCTGGGTCTATAGAAAAACCCAGTCCTTCAGTTGGCGCCCAATGTGGGGCTGCATCAGTGGTACCGGTCCAAGCCCGACGATCGTGAGGAACTTCGTGTGAAATCTCCGAGGGAAGGTGCACCCCGCTTCATCGATCCTGTTGTCGAAACAAGTGGCCCGATGACTTTTCCCGCGAAGATTCCCGCCTCCTGACGGCTGCGACGGACTGCTGCCCTGACTGTAGACCTGTTTTGGCGCCTGGCGTAGACCTTGGTACAGCGAGACGATTGACGGGCCTTCCTGGTGACGCCATCGATCTTTGAGTTAAGTATTTGTGGGTCGCTCCCAGAGTCCTTAGTTGTGGGTGCTTAGTTGTTGCATGGTTCCATTGCATTTGTGGTTCTTAGTACTTGGTTCTTTGTTGTGATATTTGACGTCTGCAGTCGCCAAAAACCGAGGGTTTTTGCTCTTTGCGGGGACTTGGTAAATCCCGTAACCCTTGAAGTTTGTGAAACTCAGCTAGTGTGCAAGATGCCTGGCCGTAGTACTTTGTTCAGTTGTTTTGGTCGTTGTGGTGCGGATTCCCGACTGGAGGACTCGTGTCCGATACCTCCGGTTGGAACTCCAACTTATGAATTATATAGCAAGCATGGGTTAGGTCCGATTACCTTTAATGAATATTGGATTCGCTACACTAGAAAGGACGGTGTCCGTAGTTGGCCACCTCATGGTAGTTTTGAGACCCCGATTTTAGATAACCTCGAGGCTAAATTGTTTAAGAAAAAATCAAGGCCGGCCATGTTTGATGCCTTTCGGTTATGGCGCAAAGAAGCCAAACAGAAAGAAATCAGACAGACAAAACGTAATCAGAGAGATGGAGTTGCTGCCATAGTAAAGAAAGCGGAACAGTTTCAGCGAGATAAGGAGGAAAAGGAAAAGGAAGTTTTCGATAGGCTTCAGCGTATGTCTATAGATAAATGTTACCCCGCTTTGCCAATGGAGTCGGGTAAGAAAGAGGAACTAGTTGAGGACCCAGTATTGTCCTATCTTTTGAAATCGCCACCTCCGTACGCACAGGGTACCGCGGTTCCTGTGGTTCCCCCTGTACCTGCTCCTGTACCTGCTCCCCAACCTGTTCCCCAACCTGTACCAGTTCTTCCGACTGTTCCTGCTCCTTTGCCTACTTCAGTTCCTACTGCTCCTCCACTTGTACTTCCCCATACTCCCGCTCCCGCTGTTCCCGCTGCTCCTGCTGTTCTGGTAACTTCTCCTGTCTCTTCTGCTATTGGTACTTCTCTTGTTACCCCGTTGGGTTACTCTTTGTCTCCGTCTGTTCGACGTCGTACCCCCTCTGTAGCTGCTAACTTCTTTAATTCTCTTGGACCTATTCTTGAGTCCGCTGGTTCGGACGGTCCTCAAAGACGTAGTCAGCTTCCCGGTAATCGGGAACGTGCTTCACTGTATAATATGGCGATGGCTTGGATGAAATACCCCCTTAGAAATCCCCCACGTGCGGTGCTTGATACGTTCTGTCAATTCAATATACCGACACAAAGATACGTTTTCGAAGAAATGTGTGAGGTTTTACGTGACCAAATATCGGCTGATGCGTCTGACGACGTATTGACTGCTTTGACTAATCTGCAGCTCCAGTTTTCGAGCGGAATGATAGTGGATTCTAATGTTCGACGCGCTGTTGAGCAATTATTATCTTTTCGTCCTTCTACGATACCGCGAGCATTGTTTGTGGAGGACATTGAGGGACCGTTTGCAGCGCCTGGTCAGTATCCCATGCATGAAGTTCCACCGGTGTGGATGCCAGGTGATGCTACGCAAAACCCTGCAGTTTTGCCGCACTTTCGGAGGGTGTGGATTCATCTCCCGTGGAAACGATCGGAAGTTCTGCAGGTGAAGCAATCTTTGCCTGACCCTCGCAAAAATCCTGCAGGGTATTATAAAGAATTATCGCAGCTCGTCGACGCTACGATAATGAATCTTGCCGATATCGATATGCTGTTCGGCAATGTCGTACCACAACCGGTATGGGCAAAGATTCGTCAAGAAAACCATGCAGCAGAATTAGGTGGTGATTGGGCTGCTCTTGTAGCGGCAGACGCCTTGCAAGTTGGTGGGGCTAAACCTGAACAGTTAATTGCCGATCTCCCTCAGAGAATAATTACCCTGATGAAAACGCTTATGCCAGCCATGAAGGTAAATTGGGACAAATTGTCCGCTTGCAAACAAAAGAAGGATGAGAGCGTCTCTGATTTCTTTACGAGATTTGAGGAGGCTTTCATTGATCACAGTGGTCAAGACATGGGTACCGAAGGTGGTCAGAGGTTGTTTGTGGACAAATTTGTTTCAAATTTGCTGCCTGACTTAAGCAATAAATTGCGAAATTCTGAAAGCGCGTGGGCTGTTTCTACTTCTGCTCAAATATTGGCTACGGCCCAATATTATGAGAATAGGGAGAAAGAGGAGAACGATCGTGCTGACAAGAAAACGAAAGAGCTCAAAACTAAAGTGTTGTTGCAACAGGCGTATCCTCCGCGTTCAAATCAGAATGACTCGCAACAGCGGAACAGATCACAATCTCAGTCAAATAGGTCACAATCACGAAATGATTCCTCTTCGCAGAGATCTTCTTTGGGGTACAATCAGTGTGCCTATTGTAGACAGGAGGGTCATTTGAAATTCGATTGTCCAGTCCTCAATGAGCGTAATAGTGGTAATTCGTCTAGAGGAGGTCGTGGTGGTTCTCAACAGACATCACGTGGTAGAGGTCGCGGTGCTCAGAACGATCGTTCCACTAACACTTCTGACTCCAATAATTGTTTTGATCAGCGCGGATCGTCACAAGGGCGATCTGCTCAGTACAATGTGGATGATTATTACGTCGATCAGGATGCTGACGACGGTAATTATTAGGACAGCCATAGACAAGGAGAGGGAGTAGTATCAGTTCCGGTTGATCAGAGAGGGCCTTACGTCGCAGTTGCCACCTCGGGCGTCGTTGAGCCTTTTCTGTTGGACACTGGTGCAGCGAAAAGTTCCATAATGCATTCGAAACTCCCTGGCGCACCTTTGTCTGGCTTAACAAATGTTTCCGTTGGATTCTCTGGCGCCCCTGTTAGCAATCCGGTTTCGTGCCCTTTGCCTCTTACAATTGGGCCTCGTGAGCTGAAAGCTCCGCTGATTTTGACCACTGGTTGTGGTGAAAATCTCTTGGGCCTGGATTTGCTAAAACGTCTGTATGCAACTTTGTATTGCTCTCCCGCGGGAGTGAAGCTTACTTTGGGGGAGAGAGATATCTCTCCAATGTACTTGTCTCTCGATAAGCTTCCACCGGAATTGAGTTCTCTTCCTGCATCTTTGTGGGCAACAGGTCCCAATGACGTGGGCCTGCTTGACATCTCCCCTTATGTTGTCCATTTGAAATCTAACGTGCGACTGACACGTATTCCCCAGTATTGTATCTCCCTTGATGGTGAGCGAGCATTGTTAGCTATTATCTACGACCTGATCGAGAAAGATGTTATCGAGGAGACTCGGGGAAACGTGTGCAACAGTCCTGTATTGCCCATTTTGAAACGTACTGATCCATCCAAACCCCCTGTTTATCGTTTTGTTATCGATTTACGGGAGGTAAATAAAATTGTGATTCCTCAGTTCCCTGTTGTGCCCGACATCACGGCGCTACTGACTCTGATTCCAGCCTCGGCATCTTGGTTTTCAGTGATCGATCTGAAGAATGCGTTCTTCAGCATCCCGATTGCTGAAGAAAGCAGAGACCTTTTTGGTTTCTCTCTTGGTGGTCGCAGCTTCCGGTTTAAACGTGCGCCTCAGGGCTACTGTGAAAGTCCATCGATATACAGTCAAGCCTTGAAGGGCCAACTAGATGCGTTTGTGTTGCCGGCTGGTGCAGCCTTGATCCAATATGTCGACGACTTATTGGTGGCTGCAGATACTCAGGACATTTGCAAAATTGCTACGGTATCGTTGTTGCAACATCTCTGTGACTTACATCACAAGGTGTCTCCTTCTAAACTTCAATATTGTTGTCAAGAAGTAACCTATCTAGGTCACTTATTGTCAAAGGAGGGAAGAAGGTTGACCCCAGAGAGAATTGCAGCGATTGCCCGAATGACCGTGCCAACAACTCAGAGAGATGTGCGTGCCTTTTTAGGTATCACGTCATACTGCAGGCAATGGATTCCAAATTTTTCATTGCTAGCGAAACCATTGGTGGCTCTTACGTGCAAGGATGTTCCAACTCCTTTACCATGGACGGAAGAATGTCAGAAAAGTTTTTCTGAACTGCGTGACGCGTTGTGTTCGGCTCCTGTGTTAGGTACTTCTGACTACAGTAAGCCGTTTACATTATACGTTCACGAAAGAGAAGGTTGTGCGTTGAGTGTTTTGACGCAACCTTTTGGTGGTAAGCAGCGTCCATGTGCATATTTTTCCTCGACCTTGGACCCGGTAGCTAGAGCATTGCCGAGTTGTTTGAGAGCAACAGCGGCAGCTGCGGTGTCCATCCGACAATCTGCAGGATTGGTCATGGATAATATGCTTACGGTGATGGTTCCGCATGCAGTTGACACTCTCTTGAATCGTACGAAAACTCAGCACTTGACTAGTGCAAGGTTGTCTGGGTACGAGTTGACGCTGTTGGCAAGTCACATCCAGATAAAAAGTTGTAATGTCCTGAACCCGGCGACTTTGTTGCCAATTAGTACGGAGTCAGATGAAGTAACACCTCACGACTGTTACTTACGGACTGAGGAGGAAACAAAAGGTCGTGTGGACCTTAAAAACACTCCTTTGGAAGATCCCGATGGGACCTTGTACGTGGATGGTTCATGTTTTAAATTGCCAAATGGTGATGTGACGACTGCGTATGCTGTGGTAACTTTGACTACTGTCGTGGAAACTGCGAGATTGAATCAGAACTCTGCCCAAGCTGCAGAACTGATCGCTTTGACTAGAGCGTGTGTGTTGTTGAAAGGGAAACGGGTGAATGTGTTTACCGACAGCCAATATGCTTTTGGCGTCGCCCATAGTTTTGGACGTTTGTGGAGAGAGAGAGGTTTTATGACATCGCATGGCACTAAGATTCAACATGGACAGCTTGTGAATGATCTTTTGGATGCACTTACGTTACCTAAGCAGGTGGCGATTGTTAAATGTAGTGCGCATCGTAAGGTGACGGATGATGTTGGATGTGGTAATGCGTTTGCGGATGAGACTGCTAAGGAGACTGCCCGGAACCTTAGCACTAAAATGTATGTGACGAGTTTGGTTAGGTGGCCTACAGAGACTAGTATGTGCGAGGATACCATCGAGAGTGTGAAAACAATACAGAATGAGGCCACTGAGACTGAGAAGATGAAGTGGAAAGAGAGTACGGGAAAGTTGGATGCGAATGGTTGTTGGATTGATTTGTCAGAGCATAAGAGGTGGATGTTGCCAGATGCGTATGTATTAGCTGTTGTGACGATGGCACATGGGTTAGCACACATTAGCGCAAAAGGTATTTGTAAGTTGTTGTCCCCTGTGTGGAAGAATGATGGTATCACGAAGTGTGCTGAGAGATTGGTGAAGAATTGCATGATATGTATGATATACAATCCTGGTAAGGGAACCCCTACACCTCCTGGCCATTTTGCTCCCCCTTCATGTCCCTTTGAAGTGATCCAGCTAGACTTCATCCATATGGAGCGATGCAATAACTTGAAATACGTTTTAGTTGTGGTTTGCGCATTCTCCCGATGGATTGAAGCCTACCCTCTCAAAGACAATACGGCTCTGTCCACTGCGAAAATCCTACTGAAGGAATACTTTCCTCGGTATGGAATGCCACGGATTGTATGGTCTGATAACGGAAGTGAGTTTGCGGGGAGTGTGATGAAGAATGTGTGTAAGGGCCTTGGAATTACTCAAAAATTCCATAGCGCCAACCATCCCCAGTCAGCAGGTTTAGTTGAAGGGTATAATGGCACCCTGAAACTCAAACTAGCGAAGATTCAGGCTACGACTGGTCTTTCGTGGCCTGACGCTTTGCCTCTAGCTTTGTTGTCAACAAGGGCGACAGTACACTCCCGAGTAGGGCTCAGTCCCTATGAAATAGTGTTCGGCCGTCCTGCGAATGTTTGGGGGGTCCCTAGACCGAGTGTGTTTTCTGATCTTGAGTATCCGATGTTGATTGATTATCTTCATGATCTGACTGCTAAACTGAGGTTAATTCACCAACAGGTCTTTGAAGCACTGCCGACGCAGACGGAGGGTCCAGGCCACCAGCTCCAACCCGGACACTGGGTGGTGACGAGGAACTTTGGAAGAAAACGAAATCTCGAGCCTCGTTTTACTGGACCCTACCAAGTCCTCCTTGCCACGAGAACTGCTGTCCGTCTGGAAGGCAGGAAGAACTGGGTGCATGCCACCCACACCAAAAAGGTACCTATACCTTTAGCAGCAGACTCGTGGGTGAGAAAAGGCATTGCTTCATCTGAAACTGAAAAATTGCAGACCTTCGTACCTTTTAGCGACGCCCAACCTGTCAGAGAATCCTCAGTGCAGCAGAACGACATTGTTGAACATTTGTCACCACAAACCTCAAGATCTGAACAATTGACTGATCAACAGAACTCTGTTCCCTCACCGGATCCATTGTTTGACGAACAGACACGTCCTGGAAAGAGCTGATACTCTTTGCGATCTAACACCAAGGACAAATAAAATTTGCTTTTGTTCCTCGACATCCACGTTACCCCATTGCCACGATCAGTCTAAACACTCGTATAACCGTGATTTTGTAAATATTGAGTTTTTCCCACATCTGTGTTTTTGCTTCCACAGCTGAAAGACTTTGTACATATTTGTGAAATTAAGATACCTTGCATCCAGGTGTACCGTAGGGCCGCGCGTGTACTTCCTTCTGGTTAGTAGGTCTTGACACTAGGTCAAAGACCGTCGGTTCCTGGGAACTCCTAGGGATTGACTACTGCTACACAGAACAAAGTGCGTCAAGAAACGTTGCGGACGGTTTTAGAGGATGGCGTTTTCAAAGCTTGTGGACTTGGAAAAAGCTCAGGCGCAAAGATTCAAACTGCTACAAATTACTCGTACCAAATGTTTTATGTTTCAGGTGTTCCTTCTGTTCTTAATTGTTTCCTCGCTGTTGGCGGGTGGGGTGTATTATATGATACAGTACCTCCTACCTTCTGCCATACCTACTCCTACTTCTGAACCTAAACTTATCACCACTGTGTCCCCTCATTCCTTCCACATTCTACCCCAACACGAGCAGGCTAGACGTGCGGAATTCAGAAATAATTCCTTCATTCAGCTCCTACATCAGCATCAGTTAGTGGTTAATACTACTAATTGTTGGGTGTGTGGGTTAATGCCACATACCACGGATAAGGGAATTCCATATCTGGTCCTTCCTTATAGTTCCCAGGGTTCAGCTCGAGCATTTCAAACAATGTTTTGAAGTGCACTAGATTCCTACCCCAATCGAGAGCCACGTCCTTCCCACTTTGGTCCTGGTCCGTATCACAAGCCTTTGGCTATAGCGATCACTGATTTAGATAGGGATATCTATGAGCCGTCGCTCATCCCAGAGGAAGAGGTGCGAGCCTATAGGGACCTGAGTGAGGCTGAGTATAGTGCGCTCGTGGGTGAAAGACAGCTTAGAAGCTCGTCTCCGATATGGATCGTACCCCACCTTGGTAATTTCTGTCTAAAAGGTCGTGGCCGAAGACCGAGAGCTCATCTTGGAGAGAGTGCTTGCTCCGAGACGTATGTCTTGCCGATGCTCTCGTCCCCTGTGTTTCTGACTGCCAAGGGTACGTACTTTGTCTGCCATGATCGTGCGTATACGTGGTTGCCCTCCGACTTTGCGGGCACATGTTATATCGCAAATTTGTTGCCTCCGACGTTCACCGTAGATGCAGATTACCACAAGACTAGAGTTGTGAGGGGCGTGATTAGCGAAGAGGAAACTGCCGGTCAAGAGGCAGGAGACTTTTTCAAAGGTTTCTTTCTGTTTTGGGGGCCTATGGTCAATAGTAGGAACCTGAGACAGTTGACTCGAGTGGTGGAATCGACAGCTAACATCACTGCCAGTGCCCTTGGTAATATCACCGCAGAACTTCAGGCGGATAGGCTCATGACGTTACAAAACCGTATGGTTTTAGACGTTGTTTTAGCAGATCGAGGTGGAGTATGTAAGGTGATCCATTCGAGCTGCTGTATTTTCATTCCAGACAACGCTCCGACTGTCTATCAAGCCATCTCAAAGTTGCATAAAATCTCTGAGTCCATACACGTGGACGTAGGGGATTGGACGCTACTTGGGTGGTTTTGGGGCCTAATGTCGACTTGGGGTTGGAAGATTCTGATGATCATCGGAGTTGTTGTAGCTTTTCTGTTCACGTGTTGCCTTTTTGTGTGCTGTGTGGTCCTGCCTTTTGTGGCCTCTGTGCTACGACGTGTATAAGACAGCCGCCTGTTACCAAAGGAGCTCAGATGGATAGAATTATGTTGCAGCAACATCTAGATGGTCTGATGAATATCGAATATGATTCTGACTAGTGCTTGCCTACATGAGGGCAAAAGGAGCGTCTGAGGTTCCGTGACGATCGTAAGTGGTGTTTTCAACTCGCACGAATATGGTCGAATCTTGTATCTATGAACCGCAAATGACGAGTTTAGTGGGTGTATGCAGTTTCGCTATGCTAACCTAAACCGTTCGTTTGTTTCGTGGGTTTCTACATCCGAGCCCACGGGTTCCATCTTAGATGCGGCATCCATTTTGTTTCTTGCCCTCAAGTAGCCAGCGAACGGACGCTGTCCGCCTCGCGACCCTGGGATTCCCAAGACTCTTGCGGAAGACACGTTTCTTTTGAAAGTGTCTTTATGATGAGGGGGATGATATTGTAAGGCAGATGGCCCCGCTCGAGGCTCATCTTGCCGTGCCGGTCTATTGTCTTAGCCGTACATCTCATTAGGCACGTCCCTTTGATGCTTGCAGCTCGTGTTTCCCGACACCACCCCTTTTACACCCTCTCCGATCTCCCCACTGTTCCTGCCTTCCTCTGCACCTGTCCCTGTTCCTCCTTCGATCTGTTTACTGCCAATTGGAATGTACTAATGGTGGGAAGATGGTTTTTTACAGTTGGGAACCACCAAATGTTTCCGTACTTATGTTCCGGGCCCTGAATACATGAAAGCAACCCCCTTCTAGTGCTTGCGATGGGAACCAAGTTGTAAACCTTTGTGTAACATGTTAACCTATGAGAGAAATGTGTATAAAAGGAGCGACCCACAGTAGCAATTTGAAGCAGTCTCCCAGAACTTACACGTGTTGTACTATTTGTGACTTCTGTGTTCCCTGCAGTAATAAACCTCGAATCTTTGACGCCGAAGGAAGTGCCCCGTGTCTCTGTCATTTGTACGCCGGAACAGGTTACCCACGAAGGTTTCAGGTGTTGTCCCCTGGCACCGCTGGGTCTATAGAAAAACCCAGTCCTTCAAGAGGGAAGTGATCATTTATTGATTTCATCCTGATTTCCTTGTCCCTGCAGTCGTCTTTTGGCAACTTCCATATTGCAGATAGTATGTACAGTGATCACAACCCCATACACGTGCAACTGCAGGGTCCTTTGGCAGCCCCGGTTGGAGGCGAGAAGCCTTTAGGATTTCTAAGGGCTAGCGATAATAGACATTGGCTAAAATGGTCCCAGAATTCTCCAAATACCTTCCATCGGAAGGTTAGAGAATTGTGCAACATTGAGGTGGGACTAGGTCTGGATGCTAGCTCCCCACCAAGTGAGGTAATCAAGGCATATGCTTCCATCGTAAGTAAAGTGGGAAAACTTTTAAGCAACGCGGGAGGCAGAGCAGGTCAGCACGGGACAAGATGGTTTGATGCTGCTTGTTCTAAGGCCGCTAAAAAGCTCAGGGAGTCTTTATCTGTAATCCCCTGAAATATTTCCCTCGTGTGAGCCTGTACAAACGAATATGGGGATTGCCTGACAAAGAGGAAAGGAGAACTTAAGGATGAGGCTTGGAAGGCACTGTTAGTCTCCTGTACGTTAAAGAGTAGGTCAAGGTTCTGGAGCATTGTTAATGGTCTGCACTTTGATGGGACTACAACACGGGCTCTCGACTCCCATATAACGGAGGAGGAATGGGTACTCCTCTTCACCTCTATGTTTGGATGCCCTATCGAGTCCCCCCTTAACGCTAGTCATATCAGTAATTCTCCAACAGTGACATTCGTAATGGGTGAGGTAATGGAAGGTATCCTTGCCCTAACAAGTAATAAAGCCCTGGGCCCGGACAGTGTTGCCACGGATCTTTTTAAATCACACCCCTCTTTTTGGGCGCCAACCTGGTCGCTGTGTTTAACGCAGCCGCGAACCATGGGTGTCCTGAGTCCTGGGCGACCGCAACTATTGTCCCTGTTTTCAAGAAGGGGGATCAGAATAGCACTAATTGCTACAGGCCGATCTCCCTTCTCGATTCAGTGGTTAAGGTTGTGGGACACAAAATTCTGGACAAATTGTCAAGCTGGGCGGAGGAGTGTAATATCTTCTCCAACGTCCAGTATGGTTTTTGCCCAGGTAGGTCAACTGTGTCACAGTGCCTTAATCTCTCCTTAATATTAAGTAAATATACAGTTGCTATTTCAGGCACTGTTTATCTTGCCTTTATGGACTTGTCTTCAGCTTTTGACTGTGTTAACAAAGCCAATCTGTGGCAGTCCATGAGGGCAAGTTGGGTGGATGACAGTCTTGTGGCCTTTTCGATAGACCTACATAGTTCATCTAGGGCTAATATACGGTTCTCCCAGGATCTTAGGGTTACTAGGGATTTGGACATTAAAAGGCGGGTAAGACAGGGTTGCATTATGTCCCCCTTCTTATTTAACTTTTATATAAATGATTTGGACAAGGCTCTGAGAAGCATGGAGATAGATTTCCCCTATGTAGGGCGCTGTGGTCTTCCTGTGTTACTCTACGTGGACGATGCTGTCTTATTGGCAAGAACAGCACTAGGTCTACAGACTCTACTGGACAATTTCTCTGGTTTTATGATGGATTGGGATCTGGCCGTTAATCATACTAAATCTTTTGTTATGCAGGTGGGCCCGAGACTATAGAAGGTTTTTCAGTTTAGGGACGGATCTGCTCTTATTCCTCGCACTAGTGCTTTTTCATATTTGGGAGTCCTTTTGGATGATAAGTTAAATTGAGGACCTCAAATAAGTAAAAACAGGGGAGCAATGGAGAGGGCCAATGCGGCAATTTTTAATTTCTCCTCTAAGATAGGGAGAAGACCAATAGGTTCAATGCTGAAGTTGTATCACGCTAAAAGTGTGGCATCTGCAAGTTTTGGGAGTGAAATCTGGGGCCATAACAAGGTTAAAACAACAGAAAGCAGAGAATAAATTCTTAAAGCGTCTGCTTAGGGCCCCTCAAAGTCTCTCTAATATGGTGGATCATGAGGAATTGGGTGTACAGTATCTGTGTGACACTTTAGCATTGTGCCCCATAGTATTCTGGTTAAAATGCTGGCTGAACCCGGAGCTATACCTTACACACAATATAATACGTGAATGTATGTCCCTGGAAAAGGCTTCCAGAATTTCGTGGCTCAGATACATTAGACATAGCTATGAAGGGATAGGGCATGCAGAATTATTCCATAAGCCTGAAAAAATCACCCGGATGGATGTGGAGCTTGTTAAGGCTTCCTACCTGGCATTAAAAAAATTGGACAGGGATGAGCAGGAATTAAAAGAAGAAAGTGTTCGTAGACACATAATGCTCAAAACAAGCCCATTAGCAGAGCCATATCTCTAAGGGTCAATGTCCACACACAAAAAGTTTCTTTTAACCAGGTTTAGGATGCACACATTACATCTTTTGTTAGCAAGACCCAAGGGCAGCTATACTAGTCATGAGTCAGTACCCTGCGGCTGCGACGGCCTGTCTCCGCAGGACCTATCTCATTTTATGTTTTTTTGTAATTTGTACTCAGTCCCAGGAAATCATTTTCTGGTCTTTATTCTAAAAAAGATTAACATTAGGCAAGTGCGTCCCGCACTTTTATATCTGCAATTATTAAAGGATGATTGTATACCATTCGTGGTGGGGTACTAAAGTCAATATTGAAATGAAGACTGCGGGGCCCGTTACAATGGCGGGCGGATTGCCCCCGCCAGGCTGGCGGTACCCACCGCCGGCCTGGTGGGTGCAATCCGCCTGCCATCCTCACATAAATTACCCCCGCCATATTAATATGGCAGGGGGTCTGCGGCGGACGGAAAGACCGTCTGCTGCTTTTCCGCCCCGGTCGCCTTGCGGCCGGGGCAGAAAAGGTTTAATATGGTGGCGGTGTCTATTAGACACCGACAGCCATATTACAATGGGCTTAGTTAGATGTCTTTCCGTGGCGGTGATGCCGCCATGGAAAAGCATGTGGTCTTCACTCTGGGGCCCCCTGCGGGCCCCCAGAGTGAAGGAGAGGTTGGGGGTGCACACGGGAGGTACCTGTGGTACCCCCCTGCATTTGCATTAACAAAGCAGCAGGCACCAAGAGGTGCCTGCTGCTTTGGTAATGCAAATGCATTTATGCATTCTTAGCATTGTGTCGGGCGGTGCTGAGAGCACCGTCCGCCACAATGCTAGCAATGCAGGATGCGCCCGCCACAGTGGCGGGCGCATCCTAATATCCCCTACGGGACCCCCGCCCTTATGGCGGGCGGTCCCAATACCCGATAGGATGGTGGGGGGACTAAGTCCGCCTGCCATCCTAATGACCCTCTATGTATGGACAACTGATGCGAGCCTGATGAAACCCTGGAATATTTACTATGGGATGAGCTGTGAACTCTTAGTGCACTGTGCAAGCTGGTCTTGTTCCTTTTAAATTATACTGATTATGGCCCTCAGCCTTTTTATTGTATTTTATGCATTTTTATATATGCCCGATCTTTTTTATGCATTGCTGTTATGTATCTTTTATGGTTATCTTTGTATAGCTGAATAAAGTATATTTTGATTTGAAAAAAAAAAGAAAAAGCTAAAATATACTTAAAACTACTTAAATAACCATAAATTAATAAATATTTATTTAAATTAAAAAACGTACAATTTGTATATATATATATATATATATATATATATATATATATATATATATAAAATTCAAAAAAGCAACCCTCATGTGGAAAAAGCCTCGGGGTAAATTATTTCCTCCACCTTTTATTTCGAGCTGCTGCATACAGGGAAGTGGCAAGTAAAGATCATCTGTAATCTCCTCAGCCGACCGGTTTCGGGACTTCAGTCCCTTCTTCAATGGCGTTCTGTTTGATGAAAAGCAGATTTCCATTAGCACACCTTTATTTCCAAGAGCCTGCCCCAGTGGGTGTGGCCATGTAACTGGCATTCTGGTTCTCGTAGTGTGCTATTTGCAATCACATTTTGAATGTGACTGGACAGTTTGATCCATTGAAAATTCCAAGACAGGTCACAAAAATTGGAAGACAAATTGCAATCAGGTTTTGCAACCAGTCTCTAAGTAAATTTGCCTCCATATAATTATTTAATATATATTTTACTTTTCCTAACAATTTTTTTTTCAAAGGTAACATCCCTTGTATTATAAAGAACAGAGGGGCATATTATCAAGGAACGGCGAAAATGGGCTTGATAATATGCCGTAGAGAATTCCAATAGAAGCCCATATTAACACCAGAACATGGTCTTCAATCGGAATTCTCAATCGCATATTATCAAGCCCATTATCACCGCTTTAGCTGCAGTTTCCTGCTGCTAAAGCAGCAATAATTTTAACGGCATTCCTTGATAATATGCCCCGTGAGAGCAAAAATATGTGAATTACTTTTGTTAAGATAACACAATATTGGTTTTCTTTTATATCCTTTATTCCTTATTCCTTATATTCTTCATTCCTTATATCTTTCATTCCATATGCTGCATGAAAACCCAGGAATTGGCATGGAAAGGTTGTATTTGTGGCACTAAGAGGAGGGGTGGTATCCTGCACTCACTCAGCCAGTATGTGAAGCAGGTGAGCGTAGGCCCTATGGCTGCTGCAGATTACCAAATTGATGGCAGAATTTTCCTTTAATTTTTGTAACTTCCTTATTCACAGGCTAAGATAGCTCTTATGGTCTTTTCGGTGCCAGTAACTAATCCCTTATATTATTTTTATGCTGCTTCTGCAAGCCCATGCAACTGGCGAGTTTGTGATGCGACCTTGGTCGCAACGTAAAATAAGAGCCAGGTCACAAAAAGTGAGAGTGCTATTTGCAATCACTTTTTGAATATGACCATTGAGTATGTTCCATTGAAAATTCAAAGACAAGTTACAAAAATTAAAGACAAATTGCAATTACATTTTGCAGCCAGTCTCCTAATAAATGTGACCTTGCATATTTATTTTATGTATTTATTACTCTGCCTACCAACTTTTATTTCAAAGTTAACATCCCTTGTATCCTAAGGAACAGAGAAGCAAAAATATGTACGTGTTCTTTGTTACGATAACACCATATGTTTTCAGTTATTAGTTTGGTTTTCTTTTATATCCTTCATTCCTAATATTCTTCATTCCTCATATCTTTCATTTCATATGTTTCAGGAAAGTTTTTTTTTTATTTCTGTTCAGAATTTCCCGTTTGAAAAATATTTGTAAGATAAACATTGTAATTTGCAAAGATTGTGATTTCTTTTCCACTAATATTTTGTAATGTATACTTTCTTGAAATAATTCATTATAAACAAACAATAGCAAAACGAATTGCTTGGCACTCACATCCTAAAGGTGAGATCTATTTGCTTCGCCAATCCTTGTTATATGTTTTCGGTTACTCTGTTTATTGCCCTCTCTTCACATGGAGACAGCGAGAGAGAGAGAGAGAGAAGAGAGCATTACATACATTATCATATATTATTTTTGCTGTCACTCGGATGACAGTGACAAAGAGAAATAGTATTGCATTGCCTTTAAGTTTGCAATAGTGCAGCTCCTCAGCGATTCTACAAAGAACCAATAGTCAATGCTGACCCCTATGTATATGGGCAGTTCTTTTACACCAACTTGGGAAGGGTGCAAGAGAATTTCAAATGGCGGGGAGGAGTGAAATGTGAGCATTTTTAAGCAAACAGGTAATCCAGCCCCTTTGCTGTGTAAAAGGCCATATCATGAATTTCTGCTTTTCCTGCAGATACATCGACCATGTACATCTTGCACATTTTGACACTTTACAACATCAAGAAGAAAATCAAAGCATAACACCTACAGTTAGTAAAGAGGGCCATGACACCCTAATTGATGGCTTTGACATAAACGTTTAAGAGCCTCATTTATGAGGCCGTGCGTCACTTTTATGCTGCTGGTGCGTCACTTTTTGTGATGCACCAGCAGCGTAAAAAATTGTAAAGCCCTGCGCCACATGAAACCTGCGTCAGGTTTCATGTGGGCGTTCCCTCGTAGGAAAGCCCCGTAAAACTGACGCAGTGGAATCTACAAGATTTCACTGAGTCAGTTTTACGACGCTGCTGGGTCAAATCCTTACGCCTGTTTGAAGCAGGCCTAAGGAGTGACGCACCACGATATGTATGGGTGGCCTCTGTACATTGCAGGAGTTGCGTCACACTTGCGATGCTACTCCAGCAATGCGCCGCCCGTACACCACAAGATGCGTCACACATCTGCCCTTCCTTGCACCATGGTGCGCCGCATTGTAAATGCGGCGCATCTGTGGTGCCGCAAGGAGGGAATTGCGTGACGCATCAGTTCTGGCGCATCCCTGCTGATTTGCAGAGATGCGCCAGAACTCATAAATCTGCCCCTTAGTAATTTCAGAGTTGGTGTTGGTTCATTGAAATCAACACATTTGAATGTTTTAGTGAGTGGCTAGAGAAATGGCAAAGCATGAAATCTACAGTTAACGAAAAGGGCCTGGACACCACTAATTGATTTCTGTGACTTACACATTACTGTATTTATTCATTTAATGGTTATTTTTAAAGTTATGCTAGCATATGTCTTTGTGATCAGCTGAGAGTGACATAGGGGGTCCTTAGGATGGCCATCCTATCGGTGATTGGGACCGCCAATCACCATCCTGCATTTTTAGCATCGTGGCGGGCGGTGCTCTCAGCAACGTCCGCCACAATGCTAAAAATGCACGTATGCATTTGCATAAACAAAGCGGCAGGTCCCGCTGGGCGGCCTGCCGCTTTGTTTATGCAAATGTAGGGGGGTACCACAGGTACCCCCCGTATGCACCGCCACCTCTCCTTCACTCTGGGGGCCCACAGGGGGCCACCAAAGTGAAGACTGCATGCCCAATGCCGCCACGGAAAGGCATCTCTGCAAGCCCATTCTAATATGGCTGGTGGTGTCTATTAGACACCAGTCAACAAGAAAAGAGTGCCCTATGGTTTATTATTGACCACATTTATGGAGCAAAAGAGAAAGTAAAACAGCCTGATTTAGGGTGTTTTTAGAGAAAGCCCTCACTCACCACCTGGTGATGACATGCTTCATCATTAGGCTCCACCAAAGAGACCGAGTGTCTCTTTGGTGTGCTACAACGCCAGGTCTACTGTGGAGCCGGTAGGTGGGAGTTCAGACGTGTTGTGGTGCAAAACTAAGCTAGTGAGTGATGAGGGAATAAAAAAGTCTGTAGTGTATCAACCGGAACTTTATTCTATGATCACTAAAGACAGTCTTTAAAACAATGTGTATGGAAGCAGTCCACATTTAGTTGAGTGGTAGTTTCCTAGGTATCAGTCGACATGTTTCTTGCCATGAAACTGGTGTAAATTTACCGGGCAATTCTTCAGGACTAGAAAGGTGTATTTAAACCCTGTGCTATGGGCGCGCTAAGGCCCACCCTTACCTAGGGACGTGAAAGTGAAAGAATAACATGTGAAAAAGTGCAAAAAGTAGAAAGACAGGTCAGTCTTCTACATTACTCCAGGTTTTGGAGGCTTCGACTTTACGGTTTCTGCACCTGAAAGTTAAGGGACAAAGACATACATGTATAACAAAACAATCATTTTAGTAGTTGTTCCGATGATAATCGTAAGTCTATAGTGCTCCAGAAGTGGTTCAGAGACAGTAGTGGGGCGACATAGCCATATCGTTAACACCACCTTAGCCCCTGGGTTTTACCTGCTAATCAGAAGGAAGTGCTATGTGCTATTTCGTGGTACGAGCTAGATGTGTTGGTTGGTAAAAAATCGGAAAATTCCGATTTGCGATCAAATTAATGGTACAGGTTGATCGCATTAATAAAAACATGGTTAAAAAAGGTCTCACTTTTCGGTGTTTTCAGATGGACACCATGGGTCACAGGAGGGGGGGTGGGAACGTAATTGGCGCACCCTGCGCGTTTGCCAGAAAAGGGAAGGAAAACATAGAGTCAGTCAGTGGCAGTTAGTTCGATACTTAGCTCTGTGATGAGGTTGTTGTTGAATCGGAGGTTCTACTCACGCCCTCGATGCTCAGCAGTTTGTTCGATACTTAGCTCTGTGTTGAGGTTGTTGTTGAATCGGAGGTTCTACTCACGCCCTCGACGCTCGGCACCCTCGAGCGTCGAGGGTGTGAGTAGAACCTCCGATTCAACAACAACAACCTGCTATTGAAAGATCACATGGGATACAAGCAGCTGTACTAAAAATAAAGTGAACCTGGCTACAATTAAAGGCTTCTGTAAATATGCACAATAATTAATTTGATTTCCACATTATGTCTCTTCAAAAAAGCTCTACCTTAGTTTTTATCTGAAAATGTTGTTAAAAGTGAAAAATCCCATGGTTCACACATTTGTCTGTTCACTTACTACTTAGTGCTACCAGCTCTATGCCAAAAATAGCTACTTTCTACAAGGTGGGGTCACTGTTCAGAGACTTATACATTCACACACTTTCTATAGGCTCTCCGAAACTAAAATGGTATGCATCTGTGATGTAAATGCGATTTTATTTGATAGATTATCCACAATTCATTCAAAAGCTTGAGAACATTTTCTAACACCTTTGCTCATATCGAAAATACATAGGATAAACAGGCCAGACATCTTCTTGTTAGGACCATCAGCTAGTAACATAGTTTTGGTGATTACAAATAATGTGGTGTCCATTTGTGGTGTTTTCACTGTGTTGCTGTTTCTTTTGAATACAATTACTTTACGCATTGCCTTTGGGATAAGCCTGTCTGCTTGTGCCAGGCTACCAAGGGGTTGAGCAGGGGTTATCTCAAGTGTGCCATTGCCTTACCCCGACTAGAACAAAGAGTCCCTACTTGGACAAAGGTGCACCCTCCAGGCCTGGCAGCAGTGTGTTTTCCACACATTTGCCTCCAGAGGAGATAGAGGAGAGGCAGTGGGCCAGAGATCATGAGTTGGAGGTTATGAGGTTCCAGATTCAGCAAATGGAAATGGAGAACCACAAAGTTGCAGTGGAGAATGAGAAAGCTCATGCCTTGTAAGAGAAGAAGTTGCTTTTTCACATGAATTGAGTTTGAAAGAACTGGACATCGCCAAACAGGAAGCATCCAGTGTAAATCGTGGCAGCCTACAGCCAGTGCAGTCTGGGGGTAAGGTCTGCATTCCCAAAGATTCTGTGTAGAATTTCCAGAAGGGAAGGATATTTATGCTTGGTTTGCATCTTATGAGGCAGAACTCCACATGAATGAGGTTCCAGAGAAACATTGAGAGGGCGGGCCTATGGAAACACTTTGAGGCCAATGGGACAAATACCATGACACCTTTGGAGGAGGCTGGAATTCTCATCTATCCCAATATGAAGGAGGATTTATACCTCAATTGTGGGCCCACCCCTGAGCAGTGCAGGGAAAAGTTGAGATCTTTTGGGAAGCTTGAGTCAAACACTTGGGTGGAATGTGTGAATTTCATTTGCAGAACATATTTATTTATTTATTTTATTTATTTTTAAAATTTGTAAAGCACATCGTATGCCCTTAGGCGTCTTGGCGCTATGACTCATTAGTGCCTCAGAGCGATCAGCATGCAATTTAAAAGGTGATAAAGAGGAGAAAGGATCTACAGGTCAAACAGCCAGATCTTCAACAGTTTCCTAAATTGCAACAATGTGGGTGTAGATCTAATCGCCAAAGGAGGCGTGTTCCTGGCTGCGGTGTTAGTGAAGCATCTGTCTCCCCAGGTGACAGTTTTGGTCCTAGGTACCACTAGTTGGTGTGAATTTATAGATCTTAGTTGTTGGGTGGGGCGATAAAGAGTGAGCTTCTGTTTGAGAAACTTTGGTCCTAACTGATGGATGTCTTTGAAGGTGAGACACAGAGTTTTAAATGTAATCCTGTTTTTGACCGTCAACCAATGATAATTCCTGATTACTTGTTTAATCGGTCTGAATTTGGGGGTCCCGGATAACAGTCTTGCTGCCGCATTTTGAATAAATTGTAGCTTGGCGGCCACCCGAGCTTGAGCATTTGCAAATAAACCGTTACAGTAATCCAGTGAGGACACTACCAGTGAACTCACCACCGTTTTTCCAGCATTTTCTGGAAGAAATGGAATTATTTTTCTTAGGAGTTTAAGTTTGAAAAATGCTGAGGATACTACTTGATTGGCAGGATTAGCAAAGTTTAGTTTCTCATCAAAAATTACTCCAAGATTTCTGACTTTCTGAACAGGAGTTGGTAAAGTTCCGAGTAATGGAGGCCACCAAATTGATGACCACATAGGTGACAATTTGCCAAAAATGATCACCTCCGTTTTCTCGGAGTTCAGCCTTAAACAGTTACATACCATCCACTCCTTCATTGGCAGCATGCCTTCTTGAAACTCGGCGCCACCCTGTCTCCATCATTATTGATGGCCAGCTCCAACTGGGTATCGTCGGCGTATGTGGTAAGGCTCATCCGGTAGAACTTAATAACCCTAGCTAGGTCCGACACATAGATGTTAAAAAGTGTCGGACTTAGTGATGAGCCTTGAGGGACTCCACAGGGTAGAGCCAAGTCAGCTGATTTAAATGGCCCCTGTGTTACAGCCTGGGTTCTGTCTGACAGAAAGGAGGCAAGCAAGGCTCGAGCCTTGGAGTGGATGGTTGGATAAAGGGCAGAAAGGTAACTGACTACAAGGGGCTGCATGATTTAATTGCATGGGAGCACTTGTCCATTGTTGGTGTTTCAGAGCTGTGCCAGCATCTAAAAGATAGAAAGCGGGCTATGCCCAGGAAGTTGCTCAGGAGGGGGACTGCTGGATGAGTACCAGGATCCACAAGGGGTGTGTGGGAAACCCAGCCAAGGGTGGGCAGGGTCCCCAGCAGAAGAGTAGGGTAGACAAGGGTAACCAAGGGACTTCTCTAAAGGGCCCCAAAATAGTTCTCAAGGAAAAGATTCCCAACCCCCCAGGGGTAAAAATGTATGGCCCCTAAAAGAAAGTCAGTGATAGGGGAGCCCACAAGTGTTTTGCATGTGGTCAGGAGGGCCAGGTGCGAGGGGAGCCCAAGTGCCCCACGGCTACACTGGCCCCTACTGGTACACTGTCACCAGGGTAAATTATTGTAGTGCTGCGGGAGGAGTTGGTTCCTAGTGAAGAGGGGAAGCCAGCTGTGATGACCCTTATCTGGCCAGGAGATAGAGAGATGGTCCAGGAAACCAGTCTGCCAGATAACACTAAGAAGTACTTGCAGTGGCTGAACAATAATGGGAGGAGGGTGGAAGCTCTGAGAGACATTGCAGCCAGTGTGACATCTGTGAGGTATCAATGGGTGTCTGAAGAGTAGGTAATCTCAAATGCACTTACACCATGTAGTTGCTGCAGACAACTCTGAGTGCCTGTGTAAGGTTCCTTTTGAGTGGGGGGGTCTTAGGTCCCTTGAATGTCGGTGTGAGTCCATCCATGCCTGTCAACTGCTTGGCAATGACTTGGAGAGTTCTCCTTTTAAGGAGGTGGAACGCAGGCTCATTTGGAGATGCTGGGACTGCCTGAGTGGGCATTTGTGACCATTCAGTCAAATGCAGCCAGTAGGGGTAATCAAAAAGACCAAGAGCCTGAAGCAGTGACCCAGGTGCCTGCCAGAAAGAGGAGGGGCTGGAGGTGTGGGAAACCCTCCCCAGAAGTACCCATGGTCCAGGAGGAGGCAGACCTTGAGAGAAATGCCCTGCGAACTACGGGGGAGCAATTGGCCAAACTGGGAGACCTACCTGTGCTGCATTAGCAGCAGGAAGGTGGTCCCACCAGGGAGGAGTTCTGCAAGTTAGAGATAATGTCCCCTCTCTTGTTGGTTAGCAGCAGCAGGCTGCAGACCAGGCAGCAGGTGATCAGTCTGGATCACATTGGATTTATTGGGAGAAATGTCTTCTATATAGTGAGCTTAAGATCGCTGAGCTTGGATCAGCCAGTGTACTGGTGGTACTCCAGCACTTCAGGACCTTCTTACCGGGTCTGGCTCATGATGTGCCTTTGGCAGCACATTTGGGGCACGACAAGACCTCTTACTGGCTTGTCAACTACTTCTTTTGGCCCCAAATTTGAAAGCACACTGACACTCATTTAGGTCATGTCAGACGTGCCAGACAAGTGGCAAGAGTGGGGGGAGTGTAAGGCTCTCTCCGACTTTTCCCTGCGGTAAGCATCCCTTGAAAGTGGGTGGGCATTGATATTGTGAGGCCACTGGAACCCAAGACAGCCTTAGGCAACAAGTATATTTGGTGTTGTTAGACCAGGCCACCTGTACCCCGAGGTTGTCCCTCTCAGGACAACTACAGCCCTTGTGCTAAGCTGTGCGTTGATGGGGATCTTTTCCCATGTGGGGTTTCCCAGAGCGGTGTCTGATGAGGGTACCAACTTCATATCTAGGTATATGATGCCTTTGAGGGAGGAGTGTGGTTTAATGAGCAAATTCACCACTCCTAACCATCCCCAAATAAATTGGTTTGTTGAGAGATTCAACCGAACCCTGAAAGGCATTATAAAGGTTATTACAGATCCTGTGAGACGTAAGTGGGATGTCTTCTTACCATGCCTGTTGATTGCCTACAGGGAGGTACCGCAGAAATCCTTAGGGTTCAGTCCCTTTGAATTGCTGAATGGGCACCCTGTGAGAGGACATCTTAGTCTGGTGAAGGAGGGCTGGGAGAAAACTCCTGGCAATACTCCCCAGGATTTGTTTAGCTACATGCTGGCCTTTAGAAACCAGACTCAGTGCTTCAGGAAACTCCCCCAGGTGAACCTAGAAGCCAGATAGGAGATGATGGTAGAGCTTCAGCTTGGCAAAAAAGGGTGTGTGATAGCACCAGTGGAGCCTTGTGTGCTCCAAGACAAGTGAACTGGTCCTTTTGAAGCGGTGGAGCGCAAGGGTGAAGTCACATACTTGGTGAACCTAGAGACTCCTAGGAACCCTTTGAGGGTCCTGCACATGAACCACCTCATACCTCACTTTGAAAGGTCTCAAGCAACTATGCTCCTGGCTACAGATGATGGAATGGAAGAGGAGAGCGAGCCTCTTCCTGGCCTCCTGTCTGACAAGGTTACATGATGGGCCAGTAGATGTGAACCTCTCTGCCACCCTGACTCCAGAACAGCAGAGAAACTGTCGCCAGGTGCTGGGACGTATGCCTCCCTGTTCTCCCTGACCTCTGGAATCACCACCTGGTTTGAACTTGATGTGGACACTGGGGACAGTTTCCCTGTAAAAGACACAATTTACAAATTGACTGACAAGGTCAGGGCTGGCATAAAATAAGAAGTTTCCAAGATGTTGGCATTAGCGGCCCTCAGTACCCCTGGGCTAGCCCAGTGGTCTTGGTTCTCAAAGCTGCTGTACCCTGTGCCACTCTTGAACTTAGGTTCTGTATAAACTACTGTGGGCTCAATGCCATCACCAGGACTAACGTGCAACCCATCCCCAGAGCTGATGAGCTCATTGATCAATTGGAAGATGCCCAGTACCTTAGCATGTTTGATCTAACGTCTAGGTACTGACAGATTGCCTTAACTAATAGGACTAAAGAAATGTCTGTGTTCTCAACGCCAGAGGGGCACTACCAGTTCTGTGTCATGCCCTTTGGGTTGAAGAATGCCCCTGCTATGTTCCAGAGACTTGTTAACCAACTGAGAGGAACACTTGCAACACCTTTGTGAAGTGTTGAGTGCCCTGCAGAAGGCAGGCCTCACTATCAAGACGAGCAAGTGCTAGATAGGGCAGGAATCTGTGGTCTACTTAGGGCACCAAGTACGAAGAAGCCAGGTGGTACCCCTATAACCTAAGATTGACACCATTCTGGCTTGGGAGCCCTCCAAGAAGCAGACAGCCTTTTAGGTCTCACCGGCTATTACTGGTGGTTTGTCAAGTGGTTTGGTGGTATGGCACCATTGTTCCCCCCTTGACAAAGCTGACTTCAAGGAAGCACCAAGAAAGTGATCTGCACTGATGCCTGTCAGACTGCTTTGATGCCCTGAAATCTGCCATGTGCTCAAGGCACCCAATTTCTTCAAAGAATCTATTGTGCAGTTAGACGCTTAAAAGCATGGGGTAGGTGCAGTTCTCTCACAATTGAACAACAGGGGCTTGGACTAACCTATAGCTTTTATTAGCAGGCGGATACTTTCCAGGGAACAGATAGGGAGTGCAATTGAGCGAGAAGCTTCTGATGTGGTCTGGGCTCTGAAGAAACTATGGCCCTACTTGTTTGAAACTCTCTTCCAACAGACCAGAGGCCAGCCAGATGGTTGTTGCAAATGAGAGGCTTAGATGTTCTGGGCACTTTGCCACTGCTGATCAGTGGCAAAGTGCAGGTTCTCCCTGTATAAACTGTTATTGTGATTGGTTATTGGAATATTAGGTGTTCTAGGTAAGTCCCTAGTACACTGCACTATGTGTGCCCAGGGCCTGTAAATCAAATGCTATAGTAGGCCTGCAGCACTGATTGTGCCATCCACACAAGTAGCCCTGAAATATGTCTTGGATCTGTCACTGCAGTGTCTGCATCTGTCAACCTGGCAAGTGGCCCCACCTGCCAGGCCCCAAACTTTGCTTTTTATACATATATGGCACCCCTCAGGTAGTCCCAAGGTACCCCCAAGGGCAGGGCACAGTGTATTTAAAAGGTAGGACATGTGCTGGTGCATAACAGGAGACTTACCATGTATATAAAGAGGTAGGATGCTGTGTGAAAAGTACGCACAATGAAGAAGCAGTATGAACTACACAGGACAGGACAAATACTACAGATATTACACTTGGTATGAAAGACGATGGTACAAGTATGGGTTATACAGATAACACAATTCAGAAGAAAACAATAACAAAATGAGAGAGCACATTATTAAACTGAAGAAGAATGACAACATGACTTTGCTAGTGTGCGAATTTCCATGTCTTCAAGTCGATGCTGCGGAAGAAAGGCCTTTAGTTTAGATGGTTCCTCAAAGGTATAAGTGGTCAAATTATAAGTAATTTAAAAAAAGCATGGGTGGACTAGGCCATATCTGATGTTCTTGGATTTTAGTTGAGGATGAAATTCAAGGAAATATTTTCTTCTTTTAACCATACCAATGGAAACATCTTAGGAAGAATAGACCTTGTTACCAGACCAATGCTTGCTTGGCTGTAGATAGGGTGTGCATAACATTGTTGCACTTCAAAAAAGGATAATACCACCTCCAGGCCTCTGATGTGAAGATGTAGTAGGTGGTGGAGGGCCAAGGTGGTAAGCTCTTTAAATATCAAGTAGACTGTGGTCAGTTACGTGAAGAATAGTTTGGATAACCCTTTGCAGAAAGTACATCATGTTGGCCCATTCTGAGTTCTCAGTGATTCCATAAAGTCACAAGTTGTTTCTCCGATTCCTGTTTTCCAAGTCTTCGGTAGCCCTTTTTAGCAACTCTGTTTCCTTAGGTAGCGGGGAGACCCCTGGGATCTAGTTTTCCACACAGTAATTCTTTGTTCAATATCAGTAATGCGTTGATCATGCGTGGAAGATTTCTCCTCAAAGGAGGAGGAGTTTTGGATGGAGAATCGGAATCCTTCTTTGGTTTCTTGACTGAAACAAAGGGCTTTTTGGACATAGTCCCATAAGTTGAAGTAAAGCTCCCCAATCTAAGTTCACAAGAGCTCTCCTTAAGTGCAGAGAGAGTTTAAGGGATAAGGTTTTGTTTGGCGAATTTTGGGAAGAGTAATGAGCTTAGTGAAAGATTGAAGAGGTGGGGGTCTTGTCCTTCTGTTTAAATGTTCTACCCATAAAGGTAGAAGGTAACTATGACAACGTGAATTAACCTTTCTGAGAGGTAAATGTGGTGGCTGTTGTGCTGATACTTTCCTGAGAAGACCTGTGTATGGTTCAACTCACATTGCACCAATACGTTAAACAAACTGAAAGGTGAGTGTTTAAACTGATGTGAGATTTAAAAATTCTCTGACAGTAATTCATGTAGACAACAGAGCATGTAGAGATTAAAGCAGCCCAAAAAATGCAGTAAAAACAAAAAGTACCTTATGCACATGAGTAGATTCTTCAGCTAAAGTCAAAAAGGCATTGCAATTTGCAGAGCCTTCAGAAGCTGATAAATATATGACTCTCTCAGCTGTGAGCACCAGCAGGAATCCGCTCAGCTGCCACTGAGGTCTTCAAATGTTGGCTCTCCAGAACACGTTTAGCTCACCATGTATAAAAACATACCAACATGGCATGTAAATTCTTTAAAATAGATTGTGAAAGCTAACATTATTATATCTGACCTAAAAATCTGGTTTGTGGATGCTCATTTTTGTAATAAGTGCTTATACACGAAATTACCATCTGCACATTTCTTTTATGTCTCAAGTTTGAGCACTACAAACCGATATCTATTGAGTTTGTAAGGTACACTTTATTCATACCTGTTTTATTTCATTATTTTTTCATTATTTTCGTTTTTTTCAATATCTAAGAAAAACACTGTACATATTTACACACAAATATACACTCCAAATCAACATTTATATTCAAAAAACCAACAATACATAGAAACAATTTCATCAACAGACATCAATTTCTGAGAGGTGTTCTATAATAACAAAGCTACGTCACAATACACTAGATGTTTCATCCATTACAAATTAATGCAGAAAAAATCAAGCAATTTTCAAAGCAAAAAATGGTTCTGAAAGACCACACATTAATTAATTAGTCTATGGACTTCCAAGTCAATCACTTCTTAGATAGAGGTTATGGAGCTCTATCTGGAGACACGATGAAGACCTCATAGGGTCCCCACAACATTCGATCTGAAGTTAGCGGAGGTGGCATTAAAAAAGAACTATTTCAGATTCAATGATCAGTTCTTTATGCAAATAAAGGGCACTGCGATGGGATGCCCTTATGCCCCGGAGATGGCAGTGTTGTTTATGGCAGAGTATGAAAAAAGATTAATTGACAACAATAATCTATATGAAGACAACGTAAAACAATAGTACCGCTACATCGATGACGTGTGGCTCCTGTGGCAGGGGAGCCACACCGAATTGATGGAGTTCCACATGTGGCTAAATGCGAGACATCAAGATATTAAATTCTCCATTGAATCGAGCTGTACCAAAATGACATTATTAGATGTTGAAGTAACTTGCACTGGCGGGCTCTTAAAATCTTCCCTGTTTAAGAAAAAAACAGACAGAAATACAATTTTACACCACTGAAGTGCACACCCAAGGAGCTTAAAGGCTAATTTGCCATATGGCCAACTACTCCGAATAAGGAGGAAGTGCACTGAAATGGCAGACTTTGAACAACATGCACAAAGGTTCTGTAGCGAAATGCAAGAAAGAGGGTACCCAAAAAAACTACTCAAACACTCTTACAAGAGGGCGCGTTTCACGCCCCGTGAGTGTTTATCGGAAACAAAAGCGAAGGAGGCACTAGACCGAATGGTCTGTGTGACCACTTTTGGTCCAGATACCCATAAGCTGCGACAAATGGTACTAAGAAACTGGCATCTACTAGAAAATCTAGAATGCCCCTTTCCCCGTCCCTTATTCGCATACAAGAAAAATAAGAACATTGGCCAGGAAGTGCTGCGAGCAGATATAGCTTTGCCCAAAATGAAAAGTGACTTATTGTCACAGTGGGGCATGAAACCAATCGAAGGAACCATAAGTGCGGTAATTGCATTTATTGTGCAAATACAATTGAGGGTAAAGAGTTTCAACACAAAAATGTAAAATGGAAACATACGGGTTTCACGAATTGTCGAACACACAATGTCGTGTACGCGATCGTGTGCCCTTGTTCAAAACTTTATATTGGTAAAACAAATCAGCAAGTAAACACATGCATTACCCAACATCGATCATGTATTAAAAATAAAGTATCAACTGCCCCGATGGTCGATCATTTTCTGGAAAAACAGCATGGAGATAATGAGTTCAAGTGGTCAGTACTGTTCACAATAAACCAACAACAAAGCTCTGCCGACGTTGAAAAAACACTACTACAAAAAGAAGCGTATTTAATTTTGAAGTTCGACAGTGCGCTGAGTGGCCTCAATGCCTTGTCTGAAATTTCACGATTATAAGCACAGACTGCCCCCAGCAAAGGGATGGGTTAATTCCCTTTGTATTACTCATGTAAAACGGACCACATTTAAAGATGGCTGCCACACATGACAGCTGAATCTGAAAATATAAATAGACACTTAAAGATAGCCGCCGCACCCAGAGATAGAGCCAGTGGGTACCGGTCAGCCGAAGAAGGAGGTAAGCTGCTGCCAAAACAATTGCCTAACGCTCTTAGGACACGTAGCGAGTAGACCCGTTATCTAAAAACTATAATCTATTTGTAGATATATCGCAAAGACAATGGCCCCCGAAAAAAGATGCAGTTAAACAAGCGTCAACCGAAACGAGGATTGGGTGGCTCACGCAAACTCACTAACAGGTATGCACCGCATTTAGCGCGAATGCGAGCGAGTAAAATGCAACTTCCCCATAAAGGGATTAGTTTATAAAAAACACTCCGCCTTGTGTTTCAATTTAATGTATAAATAATGGCCATTTGTCGAAAAAGATCGGAAAAGCGAATCGAAAAACTACATGTGGATTATTGAGGATCCGTCCAAAGAATAAACAGGTATGCTTTGTCCAGCGTGGCCGCGGTGGGAATATAAATTCACACAAGATACTTAAAACACAATTTGTGATTTCCAGGAAGGAAATTCTAGAAGGTGAAAAGGAAAAAGGTGCAAGCACATTAACAAAGAAGCCTCCATGTGCGACGGACACCAGAGGCAGGTATGTCCAAGAAATGGCCTTGGCATTTGGGCTACTTAGCAATTTCCCCTACAGATAGTGATGATATTTCACACTTCTATTGTAGGTAACAGAGTAGAAGGACGCCCTTTCTCTTTTTTAGAAAATAAGCGACCCTGTGGACCGCCACTAGCTGAGAAAAAGGTAAAACCTTAATGTAAAAGAAGCAAACAAATGGGAGAACTATTAGAAAGAGTAGTGGACTAAAACAATGTTGTTTTTTATGTACATTTCACAGACAGAAAAAACAGAGCCCTGATGAGAACCTGAAAATTTACATTATAGGGTTTGAAACACGTCTGCATACTTTGAAGTGATTGACTTGTAAGTCCAGTAGACTAATTAATTAATGTGTGGTCTTTCAGAACCATTTTTTGCTTTGAAAATTGCTTGATTTTTTCTGCATTAATTTGTAATGGATGAAACATCTAGTGTATTGTGACGTAGCTTTGGTATTATAGAACACCTCTCAGAAATTGATGTCTGTTGATGAAATTGTTTCTATGTATTGTTGGTTTTTTAAATATATATGTTGATTTGGATTGTATATTTGTGTGTAAATATGTACAGTGTTTTTCTGAGATATTGAAAAAAAAAATAATAATGAAAAAATAATGAAATAAAACAGGTATGAATAAAGTGTACCTTACAAACTCAATGGATATCGGTTTGTAGTGCTCAAACTTGAGACATGAAAGAAATGTGCAGATGGTAATTTCGTGTATAAGCATTTAATAATGGTCCAACCAACTGCATGCCCCAGGACTTAACTCCCCATTAAAAAAACATTTTTGTAATAAGGGCACCAAGTCCCTGTGTGGATGCCGGTGCCGACTGGGAGCTTCAAAGTCATGCGGCCATCTTGCGCAGCGCTTGTGAAGTGCTCTGTGTGTGGTTTGCTTTGCCATTAGGATTTGGGGAAATGCCTGATCAAGCTATTTTACTAAGTATATTACTCACACAGGATATAGGGTAGCAGGGTGCAACTGTGGAAGGTTGGGGCAGGTAGACCAGAGTCTAGGATGGAGCATCACTGCAACACGTAAGAGGAATCTACGAGGTGAGAGACTCTGTAGATGGTAGAGTCGGACAGCACATGTTGTTCATAGGGCCATCTTATCTACCCAACTGATTGCCACTGCTACACATGGTTGGTCAAAAATAGAGGCCAAAGTATCTTTTTATTTATTTGTATTTACTTTTGGCATGTTTTTATTCAGCAGAGTGACTGAAGATCTTGATCTTGATGAATGCCTTGAAATTTGATACCATATAGCGCAGAAACATGTTGAACACACTACAGGGTATACATCCATAAGCCTGTCTCACACAGCTTTTATCCCCTATCCCGTAGGATATAATATTGAAGTCTGTTATACCTACTGTAATAGTTTTAAACACACACTTTTATGTTGCACTCTGCCCCTCACTCTTACCCTTGAGGTACTGAAATTTGACGTGCTCTTAATACACTTCCGCTCCTTCCCTTCGGGGAAGTTGTAGCCCACACCGGGTAACTTGCAGTCCCAGTGTGTTGAATGAACCCAATGATGAAGCATGTCACCCTCGGGTGAGTGAGGGTTTTCATCCAAAAACCTGTTGTGCCCCACCTGCCACAACCTTCCACAGTTGCAGCCTGCTACCCTATTTCCTGTGTGAGTAATATTTCTCTAGGAGTAGTATAGGATAGATCACTCTATTTCATAGCATATACTTCCTTTTGACCCCCTGTGTGAGAGACATTTTACTAAGTATGCCTTTGTGTGTTCTTTCTTACTTCATATATGTTCCCTCTTAAGATTATGTATGTCTGTCCTAAAATAATTCCTTTTTACATTTTTCTCTAGTTTCTTGGCATTACTCACCTGCATTTAACAGAGTGGGCCACTTAACATTCTCTGTGTGACTGCTAACATTTTGCATGCACTGTCGGGTTATGTATGTGCTTGCTCTTGTTTAATCTGTTGCCCTTTCCACTACACATGTACCTATAACCATTGCTTGCCTGCATGTTAATTTCTGCATGGATCCCAATATATTTCCATCTGTGGCATAAAACTAAGCACGTCTCTTCGGACTTTATGTATGTCGACTAAAATTTGCTTTGCGCCACCTTTCTGGTGGTCAAATATGCCTTCAGTGATATTTAGCTGCCTTAGATCACAAATCTGCTTTTTGCTCTTAATGAATGTGTTTTTGCGCCTACCTTTTCTCTTACATCTGTCTAGGATGTTCACATTATGTCTTATTGTCCTTTTCAACTGATCTTTGACTTTTGCTTTAGGCTGGCGCATGCTTTACGTTTGTATGCGAATTTCACCACTTAAATGCACATATAATTACAATAGGAAGGTCTCACAAGACTGCCACCAAAAGTGCGAAAAGGAGCCCCAATCTCCGCAATTTTCGCTGTTGGTGCTGGCAGAAAGACCAAGATAAAGATGTTTTTAAGTGTGAGAAGATTTAAATTGTGCACTTTTCCTTTTCTGAACTCATTAACCAACATTCTCCCTATTTATTTCATTTTTTCTCAAAAATGTTTTCTCTTTTTTACCTTGGATTTTATTGCATCATTTGGCAGCATGATTAAATTTTTCTTTTTGATCAGTCATATTGTTCATTTTGTAGCTCAGGCATTAGCCAAGACCTTTTGATTTTACTAAGATGATAAGTGTAATATACTTACTTATAGGGGCTTCATGCTAGTCCTCTTCATTTGTTTTTTTTTTATAAACAATTTTTTTATTGAGATTACAAAAAGCACCAGCCAATCAATAAGACCCCATAATAACAGAGAAACATAAGCATTGATCTGCACAGCCCCATGGTCAGAGGCATATAAGATCAAAATGACAAGTTCTGGAGCGTCCCCAATGAGATTAAACCATACCCAACAACCACTTCCCCTAGGTCCTACTAACCTTCTTGGGGAAGCCATGCGCTGCATACAAAGTCTCTCCTGCATGGCCCACCAGTCATCCCCTACCCACCATTTCCCAACGGTGGGAGGGTCAGGGCATTTCCATGCAGTTGCTATTTTTGCAACCACCATTGCCGTAGTGTAAAAAAGCTTTTCGTTCCTGGATCCAACCAGCCCATCTGTGATGCCCAAGAGCACATGCTTTGGGTCATGCGGGATCTCCCACCCCAACACCTCTGTTAATTCCTCCTCGATGTCCCCCCAGAATCTCGCCAGGTGCGGACACGTCCATACCAAATGAAGAAAGTCGGCTGCCTCATCACCACATCTAGCACAAGCGGGGGTTGGCTGTAGACCATCACAGTGTAAGCGCCGGAGTCAGGTAGGCGGCATGTAAAAAATAGAGCTGTATCATGCGCAATCTGGCGGAGGCAGTGACGGTCCTGCGGGCCATAAGGGCGTTGCGCAAGTCCTCCTCCTCCAAAGTGCCCACCCATTCCTCCCATTGAGTCCGTAGCTGATCGAGTGATGTTGGGGCTGTTAATAATAAGTTTCCGATAGATGTGGGAGATGCCCCCCCTCCCCAGATCACCTAGCATGATTTGAGCCTCAGGAGGGCTGTGGTCCGGGAGTCGTGTGCCATTCGTGAGGTGCGTCTGAAGGGCATGGTGCAGCTGTAAGTATCTGTAGAACTGCGAGGGATGTAGGGAATATCAAGCTTGAAGGTCCTGAAAGGAGCGCATGTGATCCCCCACCCAAACGTCGCCCAGCTGTGAAAAGCCTATAAAGTGCCAAGACCGAAAGCCCTGAAGCTCATTGACCTCCAGGAGCCCATTTTTTTTATTGTGATTTAACTAACCTCAACTGGTTAACATCCTTATTCACGGTGTCTCTTACTGTGTCATACACATTGTTCTCCACCCCCTACAGCATACAGCATATGCAAAGGGTCAGACCACTTCAGCCATTGGCTAACATCAGTGTGAGTGACTGCAGACAACTCCCTTTCACAATGAGCACATCACACACCCAAAATAGTTCACTTCAGTGCCATGCAGTACTGTAACAGTGGGTGTTTTTTAGATTTAATTTTAGGTTTAAAGTATTTTTATTGCAGTATCAAAAAGTTAAACACAGCACCAAACAGGTCAACAAATACAGGAGTCTCAACGAGAATAGAGCAATCAATATGGTACGGAAGTGCGACCTGTGGCTACAGTGAGAAAAGGTCAACGGTATTCCAGGTTGTATGACAGGCGCACCATCGAATGAGACATGACCAGAACTCAACCCCCCTCACCCAACTCCCCCCCTCCCTCCCCCATTCCTATCCCCACCCTCCACCCCCCGTACTGTGCTAAAAGTGCCCTGCATCGCTAAAGCAGAAGAGTGCTCAGGCCCCCAACATTTCCGCGGTCAGTAGCAGATCAAGTGGACGGGGTCGTCGGGGTGTCAGACGTAGCAGTCTGAGGTACCGGGGACAGGTGATCTCTCTGAATTCAGACTGCAACAAGGTATGAAAGGGGAGCCACAACTCCTCAAATGTGTCTACCTCCCCTGCCGCCACCAGAGACATCTTCTCCATCCCCAAGACATGCCACAACCTGTGTAACCAGCCAACCGTAGTGGGAAGTGTAGTGGTGCGCCAATGGATAAGTATATTCTGGACCGCCGAGCCCAATGCAATTGCTATTTGTCTACCCTTTTTGGATTTCAATGGGTACATCAGGTCGTTGGGCAGACCCAGCAGAACATAAGCGGGGAATCGGGGAAGCTCAATCTCAAAACACCGGTCCACCTCCCCCAGCACCTCCTCCCAATAGGGGCCCAGTAAGGGGCACTCCCATAGTACATGTGTGAGTGTCCCGACTTGTCCACATTCTCTCCAACAGGTCTGGGGGAATATTACGATTCATTTCGTGTAACCGGGCGGGGGTGTAATACCAGTAAGTGGAAAGTTTCGTGAACGTTTCGGTGAGCCCTGTGTGGTAAGCGGAGTGTCGTGCTCGGTATGAGATGCGTTCCCAGTCAGTGTGTCCTAGCTGTCTACCAAGTTCCCGTTCCCAGCGTTCACGACCAGGATTATAGATGTGGGTCGGGGGGGGTTGCAGAAGCTAATACAGGTCCGAGATGAGCTTGACATCCGAGGTGCGCGTCACCAACCAGTGTTCGTATGGTGTAAGAGTCCGATCGGCTGAGTCTCGCACCTGCAGTTGAAGCGCCCAGTGATGCACCTGCATGTACCGCAAGCGTTCTGTCTCAGGTAAAGCATACTCCCGCCGGAGGTCCTGAAAGGGAGTGGCCCCTTCCGGGCCATACATGTGGAACAGCGCAGAGCAACGAGCCGTGCGCCAGCGCGCAAATGCACCAGGCTCCACACCGGGGCCAAAGTCCGGATTGTCTACTATCGGGGTGAACGGCGACGGGAAGGTAGTAAGCTTGTGTTTGCTGCTCACCGCATCCCATACCTGCAGTGGGACCCTCGTGACATAGGAAGCGTATAGGTTGGGCGGGCGGTGGGGCCTACGCAAGAATGGTATCTCCTGCAACGGACGGCCCGCTACTGCCTGGTCCTGGAACAACCAGGGTTTGTCGGACTCCCACCTACTCCACTCCACCAGATGACGGAGCTGCGCTGCCTGAAAATATTTGGTTAGGTCCGGTATGCCCAGGCCACCGGATTCAGGCGCCAGTGTGGAGAGAGCCCTCTTAAGTCTGGGTTTGCGGCCCTGCCAAACAAAGCGAGCGATATCCGCCTGGATCTGCCGGATCCAACCCTTAGGGGGTTGAAGTGGGAGGGCTCGGAAGAGATATAAGACTTGCGGGAGGAGGGTCATTTTCACCGCTGCTATCCTGCTAAGCAGTGACAGCATCCCCTTATCCCAACGGGCGAGTTTGTCCTTGACTTTCCTGCCCATAGCCGTGTAGTTGGCCGATACCATGGCGGGGAGGGAGGGTGCCAGGAGGATGCCCAGGTAAGGCACCAGGTCCTTAGACCAGCTCAAGGGATAAAGCCCCTGCAGGGCCGATTTCGTCAAGGGGGACAGGGATATGTCAAGGGCCGCCGATTTCCCCAGGTTCATCTTGAAACCTGCCACCCTGGCGAAGCTGTCAAATTCAGCTATGCACGCGGGAAGGGAACGACCTGGGTCGTCCAGCGTCAGGATGACATCAACCGCATAGAGACTGAGGACATGCACGAAGCCCCCCATCCGAATGCCCGTCACTGCCAGATTGGTACGAACCCGTTGGGCGAAAGGCTCCATATAAAGGGCGAACAGAAGCGGTGACAGCGGGCACCCTTGCCGGGTACCCCGCTCTATCACGAAGGTACCAGAACTGTAGCCGTTCACTCGTACCACAGCGGAAGGGGATCTGTAGCAATTGAATATTAAAGTGCGAAACTTCTCCCCCACGCCTATCTTACACAGCACTTTTTCGAGGTACGGCCAGTGCACCCGGTCGAACGCCTTCTCCGCGTCGATGGAAAGTAGCATACGTTCACCAGGAACTCTGGAGGCCTTCTCCAACAAGTGGACCACCCGTTTGGTGTGGTCCACAGTCTGCCGGCCAGGAATTAATTCCGCCTGGTCCGGGTCGATAAGCCCCGGCATGTGGAGCGCCAACCGTGCCGCGAGGATCCCCGTATAAAGCTTGAGGTCCGTGTTCAGAAGTGAGATCGGCCTATAGGATCCACATTCAGCTCGGTTCTTGCCGGGCTTGGGGATCACTGATATCGTCGCCAGGAGCAAGTCCCGGGGGATGGCCCCAGGCTCCGCGAACGAATTAAAGAGGCGCGTCAGAATCGGCGTCAGCTCCTGGCAGAACGTCCTGTAAAAGAGGGGGGTGTAGCCATCGGGACCCGGGGCCTTCCCCAGTTTGAGGCGGGAAATCGCCGAGATCACCTCCTCGGGTCTGATGTCTCTTTCCAAGTACTGAGCCTGTTCCGGGGTAAGGGAGGGGAGAGTGACTGTGTCTAAATAGTCATCCTCCTCCTGCGCCAAGGGGGCCTGCCCCTCGTAGAGGTCCGCGTAGAACCGGCGGAACCCTTCCGCAATTTGGTCATCCTCCGTTACCGTCTCCCCGCCAGGGACAGACAGTTCCTTCACCCTGTGTCTCTGGTGCTGCACGCGAAGTTTGTTCGCAAGAAGGTGACCGCATCTGTCCCCCCCTGTATAGTACTTGTGCTTTAGGCGTAACGCCACATATTCCGCTCTGTCCATATCCAGCACGGACAGGAGTTTCCTAGCGGCCTTGAGTTGACGCCAATCCCTGGGTGCCCCTGTCCTTTGGTGTACCTGTTCTAGTTCCCTCACCTTACCCGTGAGCTCCTCCCGCTTCGCACGGCGTTCCCTATTCTCCGCTTCAGAGACCGCAATGAACTCGCCCCGGAGTACCGCCTTCAGAGCTGCCCATTGTGTCGCCCGGGTGGTGTCCCCATTATCGTTGTTACGTTGGAATTCAGTCAGGGAGTCACGTATGTGTGTGACCACTGAGTGTCTGTGGAGCAGGGTGTCCCTAAGGCGCCAAACCCCTCTAGAGGGGGAGACGGGGGGCAAGCGAAAAACGCCCTCTACCGGCGCATGGTCCGACAGGGAAAGCACCCCTATCTCGGAGGACAAGGCTAACTCGCAGACCGGGCCCGACACCAGCAGGTGATCCAGTCTCGCATAGGACCTATGGGCATGGGAAAAATAGGAGTACGTCCTAGACGTAGGGTGGAGCCGCCGCCACAGATCGTGTAGATCAAGGTCTTCCATACGGGACCTAAGCGCCTGAGAAAATTCGCCCGCCTGTGAGCGTCTCTGAGCCAATCTATCCAAGGGTGCATTGAAAACCATATTCAAGTCTCCCCCCAGGACAATATGCCTATCAGGGGTAGTCGTCACTTCCTCTAGGGCCTGAAGCAGAAATCGTTCTTGTCGGTCGTTGGGGCTGTAAATCGTGCCTATAGTGAACACCAGGCCACCCAATCTAACCCTGTATGCTAAGAGCCTCCCCTTCTGTTCAGCCACTTTGTGCAGGAACTCCCCCTTGAATCTCCCAGAGACGAGGATGGCAACCCCTGCTGTTTTAGACGTGTCAGAAGAGAAGAGCTGTGTGGGGAACTTCGGCGTGCGCATCCTATGGCAATCTTTGGCCAAGAGGTGTGTTTCCTGTAAGAGACAGATGTCTGCCTGGGCATTATCTAGAAGGGACAGCACTGCCCTGCGCTTGACCGGGTTATTCAGCTCTTTCACATTTAAGGTCAAAATCTTGAGGGCCATCAGGGAGATGTACACAGGGTAAGCAAAGCCAGTCTAGACAGACAGTGCAGGGAAGGCCCCGCAATCAGCGATACAGATGTGTAGTACTTAATGAAATCAAGCAATACTATAGCACAGTACGGTCCCCCAGTCCCCCCCAACCCGCTCTAGTAGCAGCCCCCCCCGAACTCAGAACTCCCCCCCCCCCTGTCCCATCCCCCAACACCCGGGACCCCGCCCCTCGGCCCACAACTCCCTCATCCCCCCCAACAAACCAGGTCTCACGAACTGCAAACAGTCCCTCAATGTGTCCAAGGAGTCCACCAGCCGGTGGTTCCCCAACCCTCCCTCTACTCTCCCCCCTCCTCTACCTCCCGTCCCTACATTCAACTCCATTGTCCCAGTCCGGTCCCTAGTGGACAAGGCCGTGGAAAGTTTGTAAAGTGGACGTTCAGCCACTACCCACTCCCCCCGCCCCCTCCCGTCCCCGGAACCCTCGCACCTGCATTGATGATGAGGCTATGTTGATCTCTACCCGGAGTCTGATTAGGCCGTCAAGGCTACTTCCGTGGCCGCCGTCTCTCTAGACACCTCTTGGAGCGCACTGTCCATCTCCGCTCTGATCGTAGGCGAGTCGGGTCGCAAGGGCCGGGCCGAAGAACGCCGTCTCCGGACCGACTGCCAGCCGTCTCTGTTGGGCCGCCGGCGGTCAGGCGTGGGAGTCTCTCCTTCAGTGGCCGTAAGGCCTAGCACCTCGCAGACATCCTGCAGGGACCGCATTGGTGTAACCTCCCGTTCCATCGGAAAATAAGTCTGAAGGGGTGGCCCCAGGAGTACTGCGTGTCATGCTCTCGCAGGAAGTCCGTGGCAAGCTTGAATGATTTGCGCCTCTGTAGGGTGATGGTGGATAGGTCCTGAAAAAGGGCCACCTGTTGTCCAC